>NC_067399.1:14525239-15792739 GCF_016432865.1 Antechinus flavipes | reverse complement strand
GCTTCTTGCTTATATGAGCTCTCTAAAGATGTGAACATAACATTGTTTCTATCAACTCCACTTAGTACCTTGTTTCTTCTGGCCCATACCATCTCCTTGTAAGATCAGATCAATCATACTGAACCATGCTAAATTAGATAATTATTGTCTATATCAACTCTAATGAGTTAACACTTTGTAAGGATTCCAACACATATTCTTATGTATTCCATTCAATATTTTTCATAGATCTATAATGTCTATTTTTCCAAATTATATTTATTTTATTACATTCCTTCTTGTTTATCTTATGACTAGATGTATCTGAGTCTTAGAAGGATAAATCAAGGTTCCTCACTGGTATAGTTTTACTCTTTCTTCCTGTACTTCATTTAACATTTTATTCAAGAATTTGTTGCAATACCATTTGCTGTATATATGTGCAATGTTTTTTTTTTTTATTATAAATTCATTGCCTCTGGCATTCTTTAAAACAGTCATTTTTTTTCCTGATTATCCTTTTAAAAATTAGGTATATTTTTGCTTTTGCCTTGTCTGAAATTATGATCATTACTCTTGCCATTTTTATTTCAGCTGAAGCATAAATCCTACTCTACTACCTTCTTTTAAATCTATGTGTATCTTTATATTTCAAGAATTTTGTAAACGGTATTTTGATGGATTCTAGTTTGAGTTCATGCCATTCACTTTCACAGTTTGATTGTGTATTTTCCCCAATCCTATTATATTGTATTTATCTTTCCCTTGTTATCTCTCATTTTTTTTTTTTTTTTGCTTCTGACTATTGTCTCTCTTAATCTAACTTCCCTTTCATCATTGTTTCCCTTTTCTCTTAGCCTCAATTATGTCTAGGTTATTTTACTTTTGGGCCATGACTTTCAGATAATTCAATAATAATTATTAAATTATTGTTCTTCATGCTATTTTCCTCAGTCTAAAGATCTTTTTTCCCCTGTGATTTAGTTCACATTTTCTTCAATTTCTTTTTTTTTTCCATTTTTGACTTTGTTTTACTGTTTCTTGGTGTTTTATAGGGTAATTAGACAAAGTGTATTGATGTTTTCAAATTATTGAATTTGTCTCTTTAGTTCTCTGTCACCATAAGAGCTTTATATTGTCAGCTTCTCTTTCATTGTTGTTTTTTTTTTTTTTTTTCTCATTTTCCAGCCTATTTCTTGACTTTGGACTTTAGGTTGGTTTGGGGCTTTGTCTGCCTCTGGAGATGTTGTGTCTAACCTGGTCTTTTGATTTTTATGTCCTGCTGCTTTGTCTAGAGGCCTGTAGGTTTTCAGTTCTTCAAAGGTGACATGATTCCAGAAGAGATCTTATTATTGCCCTTCTGATCTTCGCTTTAGTTTTCATTCAGATAGGGGGCTTGCGTCTATAAAATTGTAGCTCTTCTTCAACTGTAACAATGACTCAGCTATGAATAATGAGCAATGGAATTGCTAAATGGTGCCCTGTATCCAGTATTAAGTCTGGGGTCTCTTGTAATATCTTTCTAACTAAGCATCCAATCCCCTTTCTGATCTTGGGTGCTGAGAGTTCCTGGTGCAAATGCCATCTCCACCACCAAGGCCCACAACTTGTGCTACTTCTGGGGTGCAACACTCATGAGTCCTTACCCTATCGTCTAACGAACTCACTGTTTTCCTAAGCTTTCCTAGACTGGAAAAAATAATTGACTCTGACTTTTTCTAGGTTATTATACTTAGAATTAGACTTGTATGCTTTTCAAAATTATTTAGAACTGTATATTGAAAGAATTTATCAAAAATGCTCACTTTATCCCATCATCCTAGCTCTCCCCCATCCCTATGCAGCATTATTTGTATAATTTTAAGTTTTCTTGTTTGTCTTCTCTGGATGGTCTGAGATTCCTAGAAAGTGGAGTACAGAAATGAAAACAATATTTCAGACTTGGTTTATTCAGAGTTCAACTAGTTTATGTTTATCTAAGTCTTTCCAACATTGCTCTTATTCATGTAGTATCCACGTGTGGTGATTTTTGTTGCCATGTTTTTCTTATTCAATGTGAACTTAGATTTGAAATAGTCATCCAAATGATGTTATATACACTAATCTTTAGCCACACTACTTAGAGTTTGGATTTCAAAAAGTTAATTATTTGAATCTAAGTGTTAGATTTCCTTTTCTTTCTTTTAAATTAAATTCTATCCCATGTTTCATCTTATTAATATCTCTTTTTAAAATTCTGACTCTTTTCATCCTGTGTGTTAATGATTTCTCCCATTTTTGTGTCCTTTAAAAATTTGATAAGGATGACTAACTTTGCATTCCATTAAAACAAGCTATAAGGGCATACAAGAAAGAGGGACATTAAAAATGGAAAGAAATAAAGAGGAGAGTTTAAAAATGGATTACAAGAGATAATAAGGATATGAGATGATGGCCTAGAAAGATGAAGGAATGGGTTGGGGAAAGAATAAGAATTGTAGAATAGGAAAGAATGGAATAGATGATAGAAAGGAATTAAGAAGCATATGAAAAGAAAATGAAGAAAAAAACAACTCACAGGATATAGGAACTATGTACTTTTAAATATGAATTAATTGTATGAAAAAGGCGATCAAAAAAGCATAATCTGAATAGCCATAAATTTTGAAAAAAATAGATTTTAGGAGGTCTCATTAGGATAAATTCATTCACATGAACCAAAAGTTCTATAAGAACAATAGATACAGGGAATCATAAACTGACCTGAATAAAATTCTGAAGGTACTTTCTATGACTAAAAACAAAAAAACAAAAATTCCAAGAAGTACCTGAAACAATCAATGTGAATATGCAAAGACTACATAAAATACTACAGAAACTAAATTTAATAAAATTAGATTCATAAAGTTTATAAATGAAATTTGTAAAATAATTACAGAAGAGATATGAGATGCTAATCAAAGTATGGCTTTGGTTTTTAAGAATAGCATGGGGATTGTTGATACTTAGAATGAATGTGAAATCATCAATTTTGAACTGGAAATGACATTAAGAATCATCTGGTTGAGAATTTCACTGAAACCAATGAATTCCTGGAGAGTCCGAATAATTTATCTAAGGCAAAATAGCTAGTAATTATGTAAAGCAGAATTTGAACCTTTCTTTCTCACTCCAAGTCAAGCATTCTATCTACTACAGCATGCTACCAAAGTAGGAATTGCAATGAGTGAGTAAAGTAAAGGACAATTGCAAACTTCAATTTGTTTTGTTTTTAAGTAAACACAAATCTACTTTGGTTTTTGAAAGCTTACTCCCTGGTTTCTTCTGTATTCACAGTGATTACTTTGTCCTTCTCAAGGTGATTCCAGGCTGAGGCTAATTTAATGATTGATGAGCCCTTTTTGGTATTTGCCATGTTATAAAATGATTCAGTCATGCTGTTTACTTCCTTACTAACTCATTTTCTGGTTAGCTTTAATTACATGTGATCTGCCCTACTTCTTACATCTTTTTTTATGTAATGCCTTCCCTATCAAAATATCAGGTCTATATGAGTAGACAACAGCTAATTTTCTTGATTCTGTATTCCTGACAGCACAATCTCTAGAATACAGTAAATAATTACCCAATGCTTTATCTCATCTAACCTTTATCTGTTGAAAACAAGGAAAAGGGATAATTAAGATGAAACATCAGAGATGGATAACACTGATAATTGGCTAGAAGAAGACTGAGTTGTTTAGTTCCCATTTTGCTTATCTTTTCCCTGCCACAGAGAATGAAAGCATAGATGGATAAATAAGCCATTTTTAATTCTTACGCAATGTTCAAAGTACTATTTGTTGGTGATGACAATAGAAAAGTAAGCCAGTTTCTGCTCTTAAGGAGCTTATATTCTAATATGGAAGAAAACACATATGGAAGATTTTGGCTGCTAGTAAAATCAAGGGGATAGAGCCAAGACCATAGAGAGAATCTGGGACGTTTCCCTCAGAAATAATGTTAAATCCAGTCTTTAAAAAGATTCTGGAGCAACAAAACCTACCAAAATAGAGGGAAATATTTTTTTTTTCAGTACAAGGTGATTTAGAAATATTTGAGTCCAGCAAGGAAATGTCTGAACAAGTCAAAGGGAAATTTTTAGCCACAGAACAGTCTAGTCACCGAGACCCCTACAGTTCTGGCTCTGCAGGCTGCACAGCAAGTCATCTGTGGGGTTTCCAGTCCCAGGACAGCAGACAAACTGCCACTTTTAGAACCCAAGTCACAAGCAGTGTAATTAGGGTGGGCCACTTTTAGCACAGTGGGTGAGCTGCAAAATCCAGAGATCCTAGTAGTATAGAAAGTCAGTGACCAGACCCCTGAAACTCAGTGTGGGAAAGTTGGGAAAGTGGCCCCTCTATGCCAAGATCAGAATATAATATAAAAAAGCCCTCAACATAGAAAGCTACTATGGTAACAGGGAAGATCAAACACAAAGTTAGAAGAGGATAGCAGTGGCAAAATGCCTATACATGAAGCCTCAACAGGCAATATGCATTGGTCTCAGTACTAAAAAGTACTATTGGAGTTCAAAAATTATTGTAAAAATCAAGTAAGAGAAATAGAAGAAAACTTGAGGAAAGAAATGAGAGTTATGCAATAGAATTATGAATAAAAGAGTCAACAACTTGGAAAAGGAACAAAAATTAACTGAAGAAATAGAATTTTAAATAATCGAATGGCCAAATGGAAAAGGAGGTACAAAAGTTAACTAAAGAAAACAATTCCTTAAAAATTAGAATTGGGTTATGTAATATTATTATTCTATAAGAAACAATCAACAGGAAGATTTTTAGAGAGGCCTGGAGAGAGTTACATTAACTAATGTTAAGTGCAATGAGCAGAATTAGAAGATCATTATACACTGCTACAACAAGATTATATGATGATCAATTCTTATAGATGTAACTCTTTCCAACAATGAGATGATTGAAGCCAGCCCCATTGATGTTATGTCCAGAGAGAGGACACAGAATGGGAACTAAGTGTGGATCCCAGCATAGCATTTTTACTCTTTTTGTTGTTGTTTGCTTACAAATTGTTTTCTTTCTCATTTTTTCCCTTTTCATCTAAGTTTTTTTGTTCAGCAAGATAATTGTGTGTGTATATATATATGACTTAACATATATCTTGAACTGTTTAACATTTATTGGAGTCATTGAGGGGAGGGAGTGGGGGAAAGGAGGGAAAAAATTTGGAAAGCAAAGATCAGTGTTGAAGAATTCTCCATGCATATGTTTTGAAAATAAAAAAAAATAGAATTCAGCAAGTGAAAGAAAATGATTCTATAAGATGTCAAAAATCAGACAAATAAAATCAAAAGAGTAAAAAAAATGAAGAAAATGTAAAATATCTCATTGGAGAAACAACTTACCTGAAAAATAGATTTGAGAGATAATTTAAGAATTATTGGACTACCTGAAAGCTATGAACAAATGAGATGAAAAAGTCTAATCATTCTAGGGTACAGTGACAAAGCAACTAGTAATGCTTCTTATTTAATATCATTTTTTCTGATTAAAGTTTAATGTTGATGAATTTGACAATGGCAAGGACTTTGGTATAATAACTATCCTTTCCTTTTCAAGTCTTCAGCAAGTTACACCTGCCAAAGCAGTTAGCAGGCTTCATGTCCATTGGAGTTGCTTTAAAGAATGATCCTTTTATTAGAAAAAAAAAGAGCAAAACTGGTTAATATGGAATTGTCACTCAAGTGAAACAAAGAGATTATCAGAGAACATTTCACTTTCCTAAATAATTCAAATAGCTTCAATTTTGACCTACCTTGTTAGGTCATGGAATAAGTGTGGAATGTGTATAGAGGCTCATTATTAGTGATATTTGAAATAGGTTGCTTAAGTCCTCACTTATATAGTATGTTAGATTAGACAAATAATTCACATGCATTATTTAATTTGATTCTCCTAATGAATGACCTTTGAGTGAGATGCTAATCTTTTCTCTATTTTAAAGAAAAACTTATGCTCAGAGAAGTTATGTGATCTGACTAAAGTTATCCTAGTAAGTGTCTGAGGCAGAATTCAATATGGTCATAGATTAAGAGGGAGTGAGAAGAAACCTTAGATATTATCAGCTTTTGCATTTTACAGTTGAGAAAATGGACTGAGAGCCTTATCGATTTGTCCAATGATAGGCAGACAGAATGTGGCAGATAAAACAAACTCAAATGTTCTTTTTACTGCTGACTTTTTAAAAAAAATCAATATTTCATCTCTTTACTATACTGTGGATTAGTTGTTGTCCTTCATTCTTGAGGAGGACTAAAATAACATCAGTATGTTTAAATAGAGTGTCTGACTATGGCTGCTTGTAATGGGCTGAAGCTCGAGTTGATGCACTGAGGTCCCAAGCACGTGAGGCTAAATAGCAACTGGACAATCCTCTATTCATATATGTTTGGAGAAAGAATGGCTCCGCCCACTCTCTGTGCAAGTTTTGATGTGTTGTATAGGAAATGACGTAGAGACAATTTTGGTAGGTAGAGAGAGAGAGAGGCAGAGAGACTGCTGGCCGGGTTAATGTTGCACTGCTCTCACTTCCTATCAGCATTCCCCTTCACCTCCACAAAGAATAAAGATAGAGGATTGTCTCTTAACCTGAATTCCTGACTCGGGCTGATTTTAAAATACACAGTCATCACAACTGCTCAGAACAATATGAGCTTGGAATGCTCTGCCAGAGGTTGGACACAATTAGCCCATATAAACATTTGGGATAGATTCTCTAAATTTGTGCATCTTATATTTCCTCTGAACCAATTCAATTCTTCTTTGCTCATGGAGCCCCTCACCTTCTCTGATGATAGCATGCCATGATGGGCAGTCCTGTACCAGTGTCTCCCATGCTTCCAAGTAAAATTCTTAAGAGAGGCCTTGGGGGTGTCCTTGTATCATTTTTTCTGACCACATTTTATTTCTGACCACATTGTGAGTGCTTGCCATATGTCAATTCTCTATAAAACAATCTTTTTTTTTTTTTTTGACAAGTATACATTTGGCATTTGAACAATGTAGTTGGTCCAGTGAAATTGTACTTTCTGCAGTAGAGTTGGAATGCTTGGCAATTTAGTTCATGAAAGGATCTCAGTACATGGTATATATCATGCCAGAATATTTCAAAGATAATTCAAATGGAAGGAATTTAGTTTCTTGGCATGGTACTGGTATAGTGTTCAGGTTTCATATTCATACAGCAATGAGATCACAAATGACTCTACCTGCTTTGCTTCCCTGAAAAAAAAAAAAAAACAGAGATTGGAATAGTTGCTAAACAACTAAAGAAGAAAAATATTATACTGCTTTTCAAACTACTTGGCAATGAGCTTGACTGTGGGGTTTAGTAAAATTCTACAATGCCTTAGTAAAAAGATCCTTAGTGACTTTCTCATTAACAGGTCACACCAGGCTAATCTTTCTTCTCTTGATAGTGTTACTAAACACTACTAAGTGTTTAGTTAGTAACCAAGTTACTACATCTAGCAAATGTATCTAGTAGAATTTATTTGGACTCTAATAAAGTTGTTTATAAAGCCTCCCAGGCTGTAATAGTGCAAAAAATGGAGACATTTGAGTTGGGTCATATTGCAAAAAAGATAAATTAGTTACTTACTGAATAAGTGAATTCAGAGAATTTGTAAAAAACAAACAAACAAACAAAAATTTCATATCTTCTTTGCATACTCCAGTGCAGTATTGCCGAGATGTGTGCTTGACCAAGTTGTTATTTTATATTAATGACTTTATTTATATTTATAATGGTATATATAGGTATCTATACCTATAACGTATATATACTTATATAGTTATTTATACTAGTTATTAATACTAGTTGATTTGGGATTGTAGTCTACTAATACTAGTTATAGAGTTATTCATGCTAATATATATATATGTACATATATATATAGTTTTCTATATCTATAACTTTATATATGGTTATAATATATAGGTATCTATATCTATAACTATATATAGAATTGCAGAATTATTTAAACTAGTTATATAATACTGATTTGAGATTGTAGTCTGTTAATACTAGCTATATAATGATTTGTACTAGCATATATAGTTTTCTATATCTATAACTTTATATATGGTTATATAGTTTTTAATACTATTTTTTAAAAATTAGTTGACTTGAGACTGTAGTCTGACTATCTATTTATCTATCTACACTAGTATCAATAACTGTATAATTAGTATTTATTTTATATATTATATTAGTATTACTTAGTATATTACTAAGTAATATATATATATATAATATATTAGTATATATTTAATTATATACAACTAGTTGATTTGAGATTGTAGTCTGATATCACTTCATACTCCTTTCTCAGGACTGATGTTTATTTTCTCTTCATCCATCTTTCCTGTGAAGTCAGATTTTCCAATCTAAGTGTAAGGTTAAAGCTCATCTACATCAAGCATCATTTTCTCTATTTGGTTTTCTTCTATCAAGTTATTGGTGGAGACTTGATTTTTCATCTGCATGAAGAGAAACTCAGTGAACTTTAGCTTTTTTTTTTAGGAAAGTAGGGAAGGCATTTAGTATGTAGTGAATTGAATTTGGAGACAAAATGACCTGAATTCAAATTCCATCAGACAGGTATTCCGTTATTTGAGCAACTTACATAAATTCTCTAAGTCTCAGTTTACTGTAAAATGAAAGTAATAATAGCAGTCATTTAGTAAATCAGTAAACATTTATTGGCTACCTCCTCTATGCCAGGCAATATGCCAAGTTCTGAGTATGCAAAAAGCAAACAAAACCAGATCTTTCCCTCAAGAAGCTTGCAATCTAATGGAAGAGAAAATAAGCAAAGAAAGATGTACCAATAAGCACTATATAGCATAAATAGGAAATAATTAAGAGATAGACAGACATGGAAATAGAGACAGATAAAAAAGCAGAAAAAAGGACAAAATCTGTGAAGGAGAAGATACAATCCAGAAGGTCCTCAAGGAGTAGAAATGATGTGCAAGATCCTTGAAAGAGGAAAAATGCAAAAGGTTTGGAAGAAATCTTGGAATATTTAAAACAAATAAGTAAGCAAGATGATATCAACAACTATTTCCCAATATGTCTGTTATCTTACTGATGCACAGACTTTCTCCATGTTATCTATACATAAATCATGACTATGCTCCATGACAGTATCAGTAGGAAACAAGCAGGCTTTCACAAGCAATGTGAAGCAGTGGAGGATGGATCTTTATCATTCACAAGTTAGTGAAATTAGTCAATGGAAAGGCTCATTGCATTTACATTTTTGTTGATTACAAAATATTAATTTGCTATGATAGAATGTTGCTTTAGCTGTTCTTTTCTAATTGTTAGTTTAGTTATGTTGTTGGCGTTGTTGATGATTGATATATTTTTGTTATTGTTATCAGCAACAGCATCTTCCCCAGCTTCAACAGCACTGAGCCCTATGCAGGAACTTAATAAATATTTGATAAATTTTATTGCATCAAATCATATCAAACTAAATTGAGTTTTGAGGTACTTCCTATAGATTCAATCAATTTATACAGGCTTAAGCTAAAGAAACCATTCATAGATTTTTTTTTCTTATTTGATGTATAACCATGCTTTTTTCTTAAATAAATATTATTCTGTAATCTCATATCCTGCACTATTATTATCCTTCCAGATCTTATATTTTTCAGACCATTTACTTCCAATTAGTTTTTTTTTCTTTTTTCTTTTTGATGGAAGTGAGCTGGAAATACTTTCTCAGCATGCCTCCTATCTCGTCCAATAGAAATCATTTTCTAGATAGCCTATTTCAAAACATCACATGACTGTGATAAATCTGCATATATATGTGTATATGATATATACATATATACATATACATGTATATATGCAATAAAACATATACATATACACATACATGTACACAAGAATGTCACTTACTATCTATGTGACTATGAGCAAGTCAGTCCATATTTCTAACTCCTCAGTGGGTATTCCCTCTGCTGTCAAATGGATCTAGATAGGGTTAAACTAGATGATCTCCCTGGACAAATAGTGGCATCTGGAGGACCAATCCACCGACAGGAAATCTCTCTTTGACTTGGGTTCTATACTTTATCTTCTCTTCTATATTTGTGCATAGGTAGTGAATACATATAGTCCTATTTTATGTCTCCATTGAAACAAAATATCTCTAGTCAATGTTGCCTTTTTGTTCTTTTTATATTTTTCAAGGGATATTAAATAACATTGACACATGAATGGGAGACACATTGTTCGAAGAAAGCTTGTAAGAGGCTGTTTTCCTATTATGAATCAAAAACTTTCCTTCACATTCTTGCCTTATAATCAACAAACAACAAACAGTAGAATTTTCTTTCTACAAACTTTTCAGTGAATAGTGTTAAGGCAATGATGTAGACTGCAGTAGAATTTTTATTTTGCAGGTCTTATTATTCCCTAAAGAGAGAATGCCTTTGTAGGTTATTCTGACAAAAAATATAATGTGATGAGAAAATAGACATTTACTGAAAGTTGGCCCTTTTTGATAGCTTATAAGTCACATGTATTTTTTTAAAATTTATAGTCTGTGAGCTTTGTTCTATACCTTTGATGGTTCTTTTCATTCAAATAATTTGTTACCAGATTCCTCAATAATTCTACAATTTTTGTTGTTTCCGGTATACACCTGCTATTTGTATAAATCGCATCTGCCTTCTTATTGAACCAAAAACCCTGAATCTCTTAACAAGGAAAATGGGAGATGGGCACATCTAGACACATCTCCGTCTTTAATGTTAAAATAGAACTATTTGTGTCTAATTTGTGGTGGATCCTATTAATCTTGTATAGGACTACTTACACTCAATCATTTTGTACTTTGACTCCAACATTATGATAAGACTAGTCCTCTTTGAATACAAAGGAAAAACAACAACAACAAATTCATGGATACTTGAACAATTCAACTGATTTTTCCTATATTTGCTACTATTTATACATCATTCATAATTATATCCAACTAAGAAATGTTAGATTCTAATAATTATGCCTTAAAAATCCTTGATAGTGATTTAGTTTGTTATATACATATCTGCAGATGTTTTCCATTTTTACAATTTTTTTTCTCTTTTTCCTCCAGTTAGGAATTACTTACTTCAATATCTTGCTCTGTTGTCTTTGAGTATTTTAACCCTTCAAATACTTCTTTATGTTTTATTGCATGATGCTTGTAATATTGACAAGCCCTTTTCAATTCTTCATTAAGGTATGAAGCTGTGTATTAGTACTCAAAGGCTGATGGAACACAAGCTCTGGAAGATTGAACCATTTAGAAAAGCTTCAAGTATAGCTTCTGTATGAGACCAAATTTCCTTTCCTCCAAAAGTATCAACATCACTAATTACAGAAAGAACCATCATCTGTAAACTAGCCACATGATAATATTTTTTTTCACCATGATAACCTGTTATGATTCTTACAAAGTACTAAGACAATGGAATGGATAGAGACAATAATTATTTAATTTAACATGGTTAAGTATGAATGATCTGATTCTACAAGGAGATGTTATGGGCCAGAACTTGAAACAAGGTACTAAGTGTAATTGAGAAGATAGTAGTTAAATCTAATTTAGCATTGATTTAATCCTACAACAAATAATGGTTTCCTGGTGATGTAATGATTGGAGAATATTCAGTGCACAGCATATAAGCAAGAAGCTCTCAGGGCTAGACACAGAAGCCCACAAGCTCACTCTTGGAGGTGGAGTCAGATTCATTCCAACTTCCACCTTTGTGCTGGCTGGAGATTTGGAGGAAGAGAGGCTGAAGCTGGCAGAGACAAAGAACTAGTGGCAAGAGTTCTCGGAACCAAGATGAGAGATAGGCCTCTAAGAAAGCTGGCTGGGCTATTTTGAAGAAGACAATAAAGGATGTGGACTTTAACTTCTGGCTGCATTTGGGGTGATTACACTGAACTGAAAGGAAGGTTGCCTCCAGAAGCCCCCCAAGAAACCTGCACCAGAGAACATTATACTTTAAAGAAGAACATTACAATAACCCATTAAGCAATTAAAGAAAAAAATGGACCCTGATATTGTTTGACTATGTTCTGCCCCTATAGTAAGTAAAAGAATGGCAGAAAAATGTGCAAATAATCTTTAGAATCACGTAGCTTTTAGACCATCAATAAACTTGAATTTGATTATTGGTACTTTAAATTGGAAGTCTTGAAAACAAAAGGGAATGTATAATTCAAGGGAATAAATAAAAAGCCAAAGATTTGTAGATCATATAGAATTCTAATATATATTTATTACAAAAGCTTTATCAAAAATAAAAATGAGTGATTATGTACTGAAAAAGCTGAGCACTAAGTAACACAACAATGGATGAATTTGAATAGTTTTTAACTGAAAGAAAAAAAAAAACAACATTTATTATTGATGTGGGAGTAATCCCTGAGTCAGCTGTCAATGTACTTCAAAATCATCATAGTTAAAATTGGAATTTGGTTTAAGAAGTAAGAAAAAAGAATAATTGTGGGAAAAGATATAAAATATGCATTAGATCTTTGAGGTGCTGGCAGAAGCATAAAACTAATGTTAAAGAAAACAAAGATGAGAAAAATAATTGGATTGGGCTAACTGTATATAAAAACCATTTGTGCTAATGGTAATTCAATTGTGAGGACATTGAGAGACTGATACAAGGAATATAAAGAAGGGAAATATAGCATACTGAATGTTATCAACTGTAATGGTCTTGGTGGGTTTCTGGGAGCATCCTTCATTTCAGTTCACTAATCACCACAAGAACAGCCAGGTGTTAAAGTCCAAATCCTTTACTGTCTCCTTGCCTGGGGCATGGGCAACTTTCTTAGAGGACTTCCAGAGTCTTAGTTTCAGTAGAGGAAGTGCAGGAGGCCAGGCCAGCCACCAGGAGCCTGCCTGAAGGTGAGATGAATTTCTGTTTCCTTGGCTCCAAGAGCTTCTACTGTGCTTGTCTTCTGCGGCTCTCAGTTCCTGCTTATATGCTCCACACTGAGTATAAACCAATCATTATATCACTAGGAAACCATTATTTGTTGTAAGATTAAATCAATCATACTGAACCATGCTAAATTAGAAAACCATTGTCTCATCAATTCCACTTAGTTAGTGGGTACTAACTTAGTACCTTGTAACCATCCTTGTTTCAAGTTCAGAGTTCTGGCCCATAACAATCAACCTTGAGGTAAATGAAACTACAAGAAAGGACATTGTTATTAAATACAAAGATGGTTCACAGATATTCTTTGGAATTAGTGATGTGTCTTATAATTTACCTGGAAAATATTTATGGAACTTTTGGCCATCAAGAATTACAAATCCAATTCTATTTTTTTTAATTTAAAAGAAATCAATACTATTTATGTACAAAATAATCTGCTAAAGATTAAGTGATAAGAAAATTCTATATAGAGCTTGATTAAACCCATAAATTAAACTAAGATATATTCTGCTTGACATTTGGTGATTTTAATTTTGGTCAGACACACTATATACTGACCCCAACATTAGGATGTCATTATAGTTCTCTGCAAGTATGAAGGAAAAGTTACAACTGAAAGGTGAGAATGTGGAAAAATAAAAGGGAAATTATGTTTTAAGGGAAATAAATGAAATATGTAGAGATCATATAGAAGTCTAATATATCTCTATTATGAATGTTTTATTAAAATAAAATTCCTTGTTTTATGCTGAATACCAAGTAACATAACAAAGAATGAATTTGACTTATTTTGTACTGAAAGAAAAAAAAGACATTTAGTATTGATGTGGGAGTAATCACTGAGTCAGCTTTCAATGCACATCAAAATTGTGATAGTTTGGATGGAAATTTGTTTAAAAAGAATAAGAAGAACAATTATGGGAAAAAAAGATACAAACTATGTGTCACCTATTTGAGGTGCTGACAGAGGCATAAAAATCATGCTCAAGAAAATGAAGATGAGAAAAGTAGCTGGTTTGGTCTAACTATATAAAAGAAAGCTGTGCTAATGGTGGATTCAATTGTGAGAGTTTTGAGACACTGACATATAAAGTATCTGAAGAAAGATATATTCCATGATATATAGAAACTTCCCAACATCTTATTAATAACAAAGGAAAAAGACTGAAAGAATAGCAATGACTTCGCTTCAATGTATAAAAGATATTAATTTAATTTATATGGGGCATCTTTGATGAAAGTATTAATAGTGTACAAACAGGCTTTTAACAATTGATGTTCCACAATGGACAATATCTTACTGTCTCACAATTAATTGAATTACAGGATACAAGATTACTCATTGTTTTATTGTATACAGAATAAAAAAAATAATAGATTAAAATGATAGCTTATAGGATTTGTACAATAAGATGTTTCATCCACTCCTTATAATTATTCAAGATTACTGTAAACTGCAACAGAAATACTCCTTTAAATGACCTTCTAATAATTAACATTAAGAGAGATTAAGAGCAGAAAGGAGTAGGTCCTCAAATACTTGCTTAAAAGATAGAAATGGTCCAATCAGAGCCCAGATAGAGAAGAGATTTTTTGATACATAGTAAGGTCATCCAGACTTTTTGCTTGTGAATACGTTGCATCAAGCTAGGAGAAATAGCAGATCCTCTTGGAAAAGACTAGAATCACTGATGATGACTTAAAGGAGTTTGCCCTCTGCATTTAGCAAAACCATGAGGAGAAAAATATTAGGGATATTTTATCGAGACTGTCCAGCAGTATGCATAAATTTGATGGGATAAAATAAAATATTAATTAGGTCCAGAATTGAAATAAGAGAAAAGAACATTGTTTTGAGGAAGTGATAGTTGTTTTTTTTCCAGTGATAGTGATTTAAAAAAAAAAAAAAAAGGAATAAGCAAACAAAAACAAAGACCCATTTTAAAAATTCTAATCTTTTACCAACCTTGCTCTATAACACTGACAAACAGAAACTGCTCAAATATCTAATAAAATGTATTACACGAAGCACAATGGAGAAACATATGGTAGGAGTATAATAAGGTTGCAACAGGATTAAAGGATATCAGGGTTAGATACAAAGTTAAGATCAAATCTTGTTATCTATCTCTGACAGATAGAGTGTTCAACAATAAATCTCAAACTATTAGAATGAAAAAAGTACACTTATTGATCCCCTTCGGTGAACATTTAAGAGAGTATGGACATAAGGCACACACTGTGATCAGTCAGCAAGGTGGTACAATGGATAGAGCTCTTGTAATCAGGAAACACCTGAATTAAAATCTGATCTAATATGCTTTCTACCTGTGTGATCCTAGATAAGTCATTTAACCCTGCTTGCTTTAGTTTTCTCATCTGTAAAGTGAGTTGGAGAAGAAAATGGAAAACCACTTTATTATCTTAGCCAAGAAAACCCCAAATGAGGACATGAAGCGTCAGACATGATTGCAAAAGAAACAAAAATAATTCCCAATCCCACTTACCATATCAGATTTTTCCATGCCTTCTCATTCCTACTCAAAACTTCCATAGCTCCCACTTATCCCACTCTCTTAGCTTAGACACTTGACTCTTATTTCATGAAAAAATAGTGGCCACCAGCTAAGTCCCACCTTTTATTCCTTTCTTCTCATCTCAGTAGCTTTTGCCACTTTCCCTTCTTTTCCTCTGTTACACATGACATGGTAATTTTAGGGTAATCCTGTGCTATATCATCTTCTCCATCAGATTGCCTCATCTAAAATTCTCTCTACTTCACTTTTTACTTGCTGCTTCTCTCCTATATGAAT
This sequence comes from Antechinus flavipes, assembly GCF_016432865.1. NCBI lineage: Eukaryota > Metazoa > Chordata > Mammalia > Dasyuromorphia > Dasyuridae > Antechinus > Antechinus flavipes. Next base: position 15,776,928 of record NC_067399.1, on the reverse strand, counting down.
ATGCCTTTATCTTCCCCATCTCAAAATATCACATATGGAACTTGCCTCTTCTCAACAATGTGGTGATTCAGGGCAATTCCAATAGACTTGGGATAAAAAGTGCCATCTCCATACATAGAGAGAACCATGTGGATTGACGCATAGTATTTGCACTTTTGTTTGTTTTTTCTTTCTCATGGTTTTCTCCCTTCTGATCTCATTTTTCTTGTACAAAATGATGAATCTGAAAACAAATTTAAAATTGGACATATTTAACCTCTATCAGATTGCTTGCTGTATTGGAGAGGGAAGAGGTAAAGAAGGAAAGAAGAAAAATTTGGAACACAAGAGTCTTACAAAAATGAATATTGAAAACTACCTTTATATGTATTTGGAAAAACAAAATACTATTGAAAACACACAAAAAAAAACCACTTTATAACTGTTATCCCTTTCTACTTATCAATTAAGTTAAATGCCTACAATGGTACTCAGTGGTATTTTTGTGTTCTTATTATACTTATTAGTCTTTCTTGCTTACAGTTCTATATGTTATTATATATTTTTTGTACTTTCTCCTGTAAATTCCATTTATTATAATCAGAAATTTGTTTAAATGTGCCAGGAACTAGGTTTTTCTAAAAAAAAATAGTTCACCTTATTTCCCTCTACTTTTTAAACATTTCTTCTGACTTTTTATAATTTTTACCTCTGCTCTAAGTTGGTATTCACCTATGTATATATTTATAAAGTCAACAATATGTATTTTGATTTAATTTTGAGCAGCTTATCAAGTTCTATGTAGAATTTTCTTATGTATCCTTTGTAACAGAAGTTGTATAAACTGTCAATATTTGTCTTTTTTAAAAAATTGTACTTATTATGAATCAAGACAGTGCCACATAGGTGCCCATAAGACTTGGGTTCAAATCTTGTGTCTCTAACACATACTTGTTATTACCAGTTTTATGACCCCAAAACCCAAAGATCATAGGAAGAATATTTCCCTCTATGGAACAAAGGAGGAGGGGGTTAAAGACTATATGCTATGGGCAACACTTCCAATTGTCATCTGAAGAAAACTAAAAATTGAATTGGGAAATAGTGCATGAGATAATGCATGGAAATAGCTTGATACCCATAAGGTTCTCTACAGATCTCAGCTATTCTAGTAGATTGAGACAAAGATCTGATACTGAGTTTTGCCTTTATTCCTCAGTGGCTGGCACAGTGTTTGAATTTCAGGAGGTCTAGATATTTACTTGTAGAACTGAAGTGAATTCAAATACTGGCTCTGCCATGGACTTATTCTTCCTCTTGGAATTTTGGGGACTTCAATTATTTTTTTTAATCTGTAAAATGACTGTTTGGATTATATCATCTCTCAGCTACTACTCAGGTATAAAACCATATTACTTTTGTGATGGCTTGATCTCCAAGTTTCCAGCTACAACTAACTAGATCTTATCATCCTTTGATCCAACTACAGGAAAGCTATTTCTGGTAGAATTCAGACTGTAGGTTGTTTTTTTTTTTTTTAACCAAACCCTGTAGGGGTCAGATTGAGCAGATGCTGCTGTATTGATGCATCCTGGAGAGTATGAGACTATGTCTCTTTAACCCCCTGTTTCTTAGGCAGGCTGCTTCTGTATTCAATCAGACTTTCCTTTTATGTGAGAGCTTGCAGAAGCCTCTCTAAGCCAAATTTAGTGATGAGAGACAGACAGAGAGAGAGAGAGAGAGAGATAAAGACAGAGAGAGAGAGAGATAAAGACAGAGAGACAGAGAGACAGACACAGAGAGAGACAGAGACTGAGAGATAAAGATAGAGAGACATAGAGACAGAGACAGAGACACAAAAAGGGAGAGAGAGATAGAGAGACACAGAGAGACAGACACAGAGACAGAGACAGAGAGATAAAGATAGAGAGACAGAGAGACAGAAATAGAGAGATAGATAGACACAGAGAGACAGACACAAAGAGAGACAGAGAGATAAAGATAGAGAGACAGAGACACAGAAAGAGAGAGAGACAGAGAGACAGAGAAAGAGAGAGAGAGAGAGAGAGAGAGAGAGAGAGAGAGAGAGAGAGAGAGAGAGAGAGAGAAAGAGAAAGAGAGAGAGAGAGAGAGAGAGAGAGAGAGAGAGAGAGAGAGAGAGAGAGAGAGAGAAAGAGAAAGAGAGAGAGAGAGAGAGACAGACAGACAGAGGGGAGGGAGAAAGAAGGGAATAAGGGAAAGTTGGAGAAAGGAAATGCACAATCAGAATATATTCTGTGGATTAAACCTGGCAACTTAATGCAGCCTGGCCTCCAGAGAGCCTATCTTCATCGACTCAGGGCAAACTTTGTCTTTTTCCAGCCTCTCCTGGCTAGGATTCCAACTAGTAACTAGGATTCTTGTGTTCCATAGCCTCACTCTGATCACCCTCTACAGAATGACAGGGATGATGGCTTTCTTCCAATTCTTTTAAGGTCTATGATGTCTTTTTTGTAAAGATTCAATAACAATGAAGAATGGTAATGTTCCATCAGATTTCCAGTCCCTACCCACCAGCCCCAATTAGTCCTTCCAGAATAGGGATGCTACAAGGCCATAAGGGTATGTGCTTGGGCCAGTTCCCAGTACTTTCTAGACATCTGAGTTTCACCAGCCCTTAACAACCTTGAAGTCAGGAGAGTGAAGTCTACTCTAAATCAGAAAATTACAAAGCCATTGCTTCAAAGGTAGCATAGCAACAAAGGTGCATAGCAACAATGGCTGTTATCCTTTTAAAATAATTAGAGTGGGAAATTTTATGTTTTGATCCAATTTTACACATCAGGTTTAGCTCTTGTTTCCAGCAAACTTCATCAGTGAGAACCATCTTGAGTAGATAATCTGATTCTGTTTCAGGTCTCTTTGGTTTGGGGAATAAAAGGAAGGAAAATAGAACCACCACTAGCTTGGTAGGAAGAAAGCAAGTGCTTGACTTTAAATGAAATCCCTACCCACTACTGGCAAGGAACCTCCTAACTCTTCCAGGAAAGCAAAAATTCCAGCTAGTGCCTGAATTGGGGATTCTAGAAGAGAAGGGAAGGCTTTCACAATGAAGGACATCCAAAAGAAGAGGCAGAGAGCACAGAATTCCAGAATTATATATAGCTCAAGGAAAGAAAGGTCTCAATAGCATTCTAATCAAAACCCTTTAGTTTACAGATGACAAAACTGAGGCCGATGGTGGTTAGGTGATTTGTTCAAAGTCTCACTTTGATGATAAAGTACTTGTCATCAAAAGGATTTGAACTTAAGGTCTCCTGAGTCCAGAACTAGTGTTATTTTCACTTTCTCACAGAGGCAGGTCTTTATATTCAGAATGGTCAGTAGCCTAGTGTGTCTAGTAGGATAGATTATATGGGCAAGATGGATACTAACTAAATTAGAAGTAATTGAATAATCATCTATTTATACAGAGCTTGCAGGAACACAGAATTCACTTAGTCCATTTATAAATTTCATATGGGAACTGACATGTAGAAATGATGTGACAGTCACACCAATAATAATTAGTAAAAGCAGAATTTCAAAATCAAGCCTTCTGATTTCAGAGCCAATGGATTTTTCCTTGGACATAGGATTAAGAGAGGCTATAGAAACCATCTAGGCCCATATGCTCATTTCATGTCAGTGATGTCACTTATCTAAAATCATGAAGTATTGAGTCATGGAACTACACATCAACACCAATTCTCCTACACCATACATGGGGAAGCACATGGGTTGTGTAGTCCAAGTAGCATAGGTTTTATCCAATGGGGGAATGGAAAAAAAGGGCAAGTCAATGCATCTCCTTGATTAGGCAAAAGCCCCATCAGATTTCTACATCGTGATTATTTGGGCATGAGCCATCATTGGCTTAGATGAGGGAGGATCAGAATAAGGACATCCTTCAAAAAGCTATGATCCTAGTCAATATGAAGTTATAATATTTCAAATTTAGTTCATCTCAAAATAGTTGATTCCTACTTTCTCTTTGAATATCCTTGTTTACTATTCTACAGAGTATAACATGGAAAGAGGGTCAAGAGATAGAGATTTTGACCTGGAAGGGAATTTTTAGAACAACTTTTTGATCATGCAGAGGAAGAACCTTAAGTTCAGAGAGCTTGAGTGACCTATCTAGGTTCATTCATTGTTGTTCTTCATAGTTGAAAACCAAAAGGACATCATGATATTGGGGTCAATGAACAGGTGGTCCAGTTGTGGCTGATTGAATTGGAATCTAGTACAGATCAGGCACAAGTCATCATAGGACAATTTGAGAAGATTTTAAATCTGTACATCAGCTGAGAGAGGTGGGTTATAAATCCAGATTTTCTCACTCCAAATCTATTGAAGGGAAAGGGAACACAATCATCTAAAATAGACAATGTTGAAAGGAAGAATTTCCCTTAATTCATTATATTAGATCATTAGACCAAGAAGTCTTCTGGTTCCAGGTTTTCAAAGACAATATTTCTCTACCGTGCTTACTTTTTGTGGTGTTTGGGAGCTGTATTCAATTCTCTCACTGGAGGTATCTCTTATTCACCATGCTCAGGCTCTGCAGGGTCTTGACATTACAATCAAGGCAAAAGTTGGAGTGTAATGACAAATATAGTGTCTTGAATGATAGGCTCCCTGGGGAGAGGTAGGATGTGTGGGTGAATGTCACTTCTGCATTTTTATAAGACTGTATCTTTTGAGACTAATTATTCACAAGCTGCAGGCCAGAAAGGGGGAGGGGGAGATCCTTCAGGAAAAACCAAGAGTTATGAACAATGGATGTAAACACAATTTTCCAAGACTGAGGATTAAGATGCAGCACAAACAAACAAATAATTAAGCCGTTAGGTCCAACAGGATCGCTATGATTTGAGAACAGATGTTAGGAAAAGGCATTGTTTAACTGTTCCTAGTGTTTATGACCAGATGTTCTGTTTTTCATTCACTTGCCCTTTTCAAATTCTCCATTCACAGATTTCTCATAAAGGATCATTGGAGTCTCGTCCTGACTGTTCCCGTTGTTGGTTGATGTTAAATTGATTGGATAAAAACATCACCTGAGTTAGGGAAGGCAGTGGACGCAAAGCATGCTAGGGGATTTTAATGATCGCAGGCTCAATGGATCAACAATGACAAGGGAAAGAACATGACACCTATCAATGGGACCATGTGAGTTAAAATGCCATCTCAGACCTTGCCATCTGTGTGAGTCTGGGTACACAGGGTGTACAAACCCCTCTGTTTTTGAAATTCTTCTGGCATAAGTTAGTCCCTCCTAGAAGGACATAATGTTCCTCTGTTGATACTTCTACAATTTGTGAGTCTTCTACAATTGGGCTTAGTTCCTAATATAGATGTGGCTGTCAATAGGTTAAGTTCTTGTCTGGATTAATTAGTCTCTAAGGAAAGACCCACGGGCAAATCATGAATGTTGTAAGGTGTGAAGATAAACATGAAACATAATAGTAGTTGGTCCAATGCAAAACTTTATTGTAAGCAATGGAGAAGAGCCAACAGGAGAGAAGAAACTGGAGATATCATAACACATTATAATGGAGGATAACATATTGTACATACATATTATACAGGTAGCATTACATTAAGGAGCATAGATACACAAGTCCACTGGGCAGAAAATGGGGTCTCCAATGGCAAATAGTCTCAAGTATCTTTCTGAGAGTAGAGTTCCTATATTCTTATTTTGGATGGAACTCCTGGAGTTGATCAATTTGCACATCAGGTCCAAGGCAAATATTATTATCAGGGAGAAAAAACAATCTGGTGATAGACAGAATTTTATTTTAGGGGTTTGCATATCAGCGAGAAACACAAGCTGTTGGTATAGAAAAAAAATAATTTTGGGAGATGCAGCTGTACTAACCTTCAAAAAATGTTACTGTCAGTATTTTTCCATGAGTATCTTCTATAAAATTACAGTTTCTCTTAAGGAGAGACCATGAGGGCTAATCTTGTAACCATGGCTTGCATGCACAAATTTTATAATCAACAGCCTCCCTCAAGGGGAAACAGTCATGGTGGTCTCAATATTACCAGATCTAATCTTATAATACTCTATATCAATTTTCTCATCTAGAGAAAGAGATGTTAGATTAAATGAATCACTGCAGAGATTCCTTCCAGTTATAGTCTATGTGTGGCCTTAAGGAAATAACCTCACTTCCCTGTTCTCAGGTTTTTTTTTTTTTTTTTTTTTTTAATCTTTAAAATCAAAGAGTTGACTAGATTACATAGATAATCCTTTCTGGCTCTAAATATATGATATTCTCATTCTATGGCAAGTAAGAAAGCAAATGCCATCTTGGGTTCTATCAGAACCAGAAATAATGGGGGTAAGAAAAGGAATAGCCTCATTATGTACTGTTATAGGCAGACCCTATCTGAAGCATCTTACTTAGCTGTAGATGTCATGTTTTTTAGAAGACTTTGATAAGCTGAAGACTCTAGAGAAGAGGAAAAAACAGGATAGTAAAAGACCATATGTGTGAAAATTATTTGAATGAAGAATGCTTACTTATGGAGAAGAGGTGAAATATGAACACATGGTAGCTATGTTTGAAGGGCCATCATATGGGAGAAAAAGGAGGTTTTTTTGTTTTTCACTCCTTGACGTCATATCCAAAAGAAATGGATTGTTTTCAAAGTGGCCAGTTTGGGTTTGTGATGAGAAAAGACAAGTGATCTCAGAAGGAATTGGATCTCCTGGCCCTGGAGCCCTTTTGGAAAAGACGGGATGGCCACTTGTCAGATATCTCATTCAGGGACTAGATGAATTTTATAGGAGTTTGCAAAATATGGGCCTAGGGTCAGTTCTGGGCTGCTCTTTGTTTAGAGCTAGCCAAGTCATTCTCATTTTCTGACCATGGGAAAATGTTGGGGTATAATTTATTGACCCTTAGGTCAATGGGAAGTAGGCCTTTCTAGTGCTGAGATTGTGACTTTTCTCCATTTTTTTTTTGCTTTATTTCTTGGTCTTTACTTTTCTAGTTGATGTTGATTGGCATTATGGAAAACAGTATGATAATAATTCTTAGAACTATTATCTAGGATAAAAGAGAAAACCTAGAGTTTTACAGAATGTTAAAGCTAGAGAGTACCTGAAGGGAAATCAAGATGCACTCCTTCATGTTATATATTAGGCAACTGAGACACATAGAGAAGTCACTTGTTCAACTCATATGGCTAGTTAGTCTGATAAAGGTCTGGGTCCAGTTCTTGCTAACTCCTGGTGTAATATTCTACATAGAAAGATTCTCAGTGCTGAGATAAAACCAGCAATTCCAGCCTACTTGAAAAGCTTTATAAAAGATACCTGGAAAATCAGCTTGAAACATACTTTCTTTTTTTCTAGTAAATTTATTTATTTTTTAATACACGTTACTTTGTGAATCATGTTGGAAGAGGAAAATCAGAGAAAAAGGGAAAAACCATGGGAGGAAAAAAAAAAAACAAAACAGAAAAAAGTGAACATGGTATGTGTCCATTCACATTCAGGCTCCTTAGTTCTTTCTTCTGGTTGCAGAGAAACATATTTTCAAATCAGCTATTTAGTGTTTAGGCCAGCTGGGTCATTCATTGGATAGAGTCTGGAGTCAGGAGGAGATAAGTTCAAATCTGGTTTGGGGCACTTGTAGCTGGCTGACCCTGGGCAAGCCACTTAATTGCCTCAATTACCTCATATGTAAAATAAGCACAAAAATAATATCTACACAATTCCCAGCATTATTGTATCAAATGACGTAATAATTATAAAGTTTTCAGCTCTGTTTCTAGCATGCAGTAAGCAGAATATAAATGTATGCTAGTATTATATGGAGAAATTCAATTTGAGCCACGAGATTCTTAGTGTTATGCACATATCTGGATGGGAAAGATTCTGGTACATCAATTATTGGGTTCTCATTAGGTTCTGGGCTTCACCTATGTAAACTACTGAATAAGCCTTTGAAAACATCGAAGTGACTACCATTTAATGCTAAGATATTCTACAATCAGTTTGCTGGAGGATACTATGATCATTTTCCCACTACTACCACTAGTACTATTATTTCTACTATTACTGCTACTGCGACCCCTGCTACTACTGTTTCTGTTTCTGCTATTGCTACTGTTAATACTACTACTGATGCTTTTACTAATGCTACTGTTACTACTCCTATTGCTGCTATTGCTACTGCTATATTGCTACTGTTACTACTGCTACTGCTTGCTCCGGTTACTACTACTGCTGCTGCTATTACTGTTGCTTCTTCTATTGCTACTATTACTACTACTGCTGCTGCAGCTATTGCTGTTGTTACTACTGCTACTGCTGCTATTGCTACTGTTACTACTACTACTACTATTACTACTATGCAACTGCTGCTCTGCTGCTACAACTACTACAATGCTATGGCTGTTATGGCTGCTACTGCTACTCTCCTATTCCTACTCCTAATGCTGCTATTGCTGTTACTGGTGCTACTTCTATTTCTTCTCCTGCTGCTGCTGCTGCTATAACTATTACTACTACTATTGCTGCCACCATTAGTGCTGTTGCTGCTACTGCTGCTACTATTACTACGGCTATTATTACTACTATTCTACCCTTGCTATTGCTGTTGCTGCTACTACTATCATCACAACCAGCAACAGCACCAGCACCAGCACTGCTATTGTTGCTGTGGCTGCTACTCTTATCACTACTGCCATCAGCATCAGCACTAGCACCACCACTATTACTACTACACTACTACTAAAAGTTATTGTCATTCTGGGAAGATGTTGAAATAGGTAAGACATTCCTAGGCACTCCTGAATTTCTCTACAAACAGACAAAATCATAATAAAATGAATGTAGAACAACAAAAATAAAGGTGTAAAACCATTGCTTCCAAAGAACACTGTCACAAAAGACAACCTTGAAGGGTTCAGGTTCAGCCTGAGTGGAGTGTAGACATCTCTAGGCCAGCTTCACTGAGACAATAAATAGCAGACACTAGAGCAGCTCTTTCAGAAAGCAGATTAGGTCTCAAAAATTTCACCTCCTGAACTTTTACCTCAGGAATTTCCCTTTAATAAAGAGCAGATGCCTGAATAGGGGAAGATGAAGGAGGCCTTGTGCTTCTGGGAACTAGGCTTAGCAGTGCTGACCACAAATGATGTAGTTAGGAAGTGTGAGCACATCCCCAGCCAGTGCCATACTGGCAGGGAGCAAGAACATTTTTGGAACAGTGTGGCTGGGGGCCCTAACTGTGACTTAGTGGGGGAGTCCCTGACGTTGAACTTCCAGATAGAATTCAGCAAATAACAGTAAATAATCTGAAAACTAGGGCTACATTTCCCATAACTCAGGATTAAAACTTGATGATGATAATAGTGAGCTGCAAAAACAAAATAAAAATAAAAATGAGTAATCAAAGGAAATGATCATAGATAATTACTTTGGTGTAAAAGAAGATCTTAGTTTATATTCAGAGAAAGATTGTGAAATTAAAAGAAAGAGTCATATCTACCCCAAAGAGAAGAAGAGAAATGAGGCAAAGAGAAAAGTCACAAAGGGAAGGAGTAAAGATCAAATGGTCACAAGTGCAAAAAGACTTCTTGAAAAATCTAAAAAAGGAATTTCAATTAATCAAATAAGAGAGATCAAAGAAAAATTAGGAAAATAAAAGCAATCTTATAAAATTATGAAAATAAAGTTCAACAATGGAACAAAGAGATACAAACTTTTTACAGAAAAGAATAATGTTTTGAAAACTGGGATTAGACAGCATGAATCAAATGAAATAAGAAACCAAGAAAAATAAAACTAGAAAATAATTAAAGAAAATAAATAATTACAAAAGCAATTGACCTGGAGAAGAGGTTGAGGAGAGACAATGTAGGAATTGTGAACTCTCACAATTGAAATTTATGATAAAATTTATGATAAAAAAGAGATTCTAGGTACAATATTACAAAAAAAATTATTAAGGAAAATTGCCCTGAGATTCTATAAAAAGAACATAAAATAGAAATAGGAAAAAAAAATACTGTTCACCTCCTGAAAGAGATCTCAGGAGAAAAACTTGTATGAATACTCTAGCCAAGTTCCAACATGGTGGTCATACCTCTGGTAGCAGTGTATATCTTTAGGAAGCAGATTTGTCTCCTGATTTAATTACAAGTATGTTGCCCTTTTAATTCAGATGTCACATATCTGCCCATCTTTATTTTCCTGAAGCACTGTACTTCAGAAGGAAGGAGCTTTCAATTTGGTGGTAGACAGGTTGTGACGATAAGAAATTCACTTGAATACACCCAGAGATTAAAAAAAAAGAAAGAAAAGAAAGAAAGAAAGAAAGAAAGAAAGAAAGAAAGAAAGAAAGAAAGAAAGAAAGAGAGAAAGAAAGAAAGAAGGAAAAAAAGAAAGAAAGAAGGAAAGAAAGGAAGAAAGAAAGAAAGAAAGGAAGGAAGAAAGAAAAACAACAAAATTCAGAGAACACATAATTTCCTTTTCCTTCTTTTCTTCCTTCCTTCCTCCCTTCCTCCCTCCCTCCCCCTGTCTCTGTCTCTCTTGCTCTCTCTTTCATCCTTGAGCTAGCAGTAGAATTTCAATCTTAATTGGTATTAATGGTATGATCCAAAGCAAATCACATAACCTGTGCCTCAGTTTCCTCATGGGGAAAGTAACAAAACTTGCTACCTAAAGTTGTTGTGAGGATCAAATGAGATAATATTTGTCAAGTTCTTCAATAAGTCTTATAGCAATATATTATTATTGTCATCCAGTTTTCTGTGTCCAGTAGAATGTAAATTCTTTGAGGACAGAGACAATTCCTTTTTTCTTTCCATTTTAGGTTCTAGCTCATTGCTCTGTACAGGGGAAGCACTTTAAATGCTCATCAAATTGAACTAGTAAATGTAGTTTGATTTTAAAAACAACTGCCACCTCTCATTGTGTCTTCCAGTAGCTAAATGAATATCAGCACCCTTATTCATTTGTACCTTTAGATCCCTAATATGCCTCCCACCAAACTCCAGCTGGCCCTTCCAATAAGCCTGAAACACCAAAAAGCTTCCAAATGATACAAGGAATGGGTGAGAGAAGGGCTGAACTACTGACATCCTTCAAACTGCCTTGTGAAAAGTCCATTTCCCCGTTATAAAATAAAATTGCAACGATTCATAATTAGGTCTAGATTTAAGTATACTTTCCTCACAGTATCCTTCTGTTTCTTAGTAAAATTATTATTTTTCTCATTTTACAGATGAGAAAACTGAGCCTCAATGAGATAAATGGTCCAACATCATACAACTAAAACAAAGCTATGTCTATAGACTTCAATATTATTCTTTGTAGATACAGAATTTGTGGTTCAGAGAGATGAATGACTTGTCTAAAGTCACACATCTAGACAGAATTAAGGTTCCAAAAAAAATCCAAAAATTTTGATTTAAAGAGACACAGAAATAGAAAGAGCTCCTGGACCACAGAATCTAATTAAGGTTGAAAAAATTTATAATCTAATGCAAACTGAGTATGATATGGATATTTAGACTACATAATTCCACCTTGGATTAGGGAAACTCACTCACAGAAAAGATCTAGAAGCCAGGGGAGAATAAGATAGAAATATCACATATTAAAACAAACATGAGGAACCTTGAACATAAACTCTTTATTGTAATCAGTTACTTTTTAATCAGCAAGTTTAAGATCAGAGTTGGATCTGGTCTCCTAAATCCTAAGAATAGGATTTGATAACTTTCCCATTATTTTCATGTAATTTGATTCTCCCTCTCATGCTTGTTTATTGAAATATTTTGAATGTTGCCTTTACCATCCAATGTTTTAACCATCACAGCCAGCTTTGTGTTAAGGTCCCTTCCAACTTAGATGTTGGAGAACTGTAAACCACTTTTCACCAGTAATATCAATCAATGAGGACGAGCCTTCTGGGACAGCACCAGAACCTCAACTGTGGCCTATGCAGTGAAGTTTCCAGTGTAAACAGAAGAGATCTAATTGAATGGCAAGTATGGTCATTCAGGGCATTGCCTGAAGAAGTGATTAAAGACTCAATCCTTAAAACAATATTGAATCTGTGAGCCAGAGGTTGTAGGAGTTATAGGTTGGAGGAGTTGGGGCCAGATGCTTCTTAATTGCCAGGAAATGTCCTCCCCTGGGTTCATTTTAGGGATTATGAACCATGAAAGGATTGAGTCTTAAGAAGAAAATTTCTATTAAGTCCTAAAAATAGTATATCCACAGTACATACTTGCAGGAATGTGACAGGTCTCTGCTAGCAATGCTAATAAAACCAATAAGATTAAAATGAAATCCCATAACACTTTGATCTCCAGGCAGCCCAATGCATTTTAATATAAAGTAATAACAGGCATTCCTATAGAACATTAATATTCGCAAAGTACCCTAAAATTCTCTCATTTGATTCTAACAAAAATCCTAAAAGAAAGAGTATCCCAAATTTGGATCAAAGGCTTAAATCCTATATTTTAAAGTCTCCCTGAGGTGTGACAGTAAAGTAAATGCTAGTATTATGTCCGCTTTTTGGATGAGAAAACTGGTTTATAGATATCAAAATAATGATCCATGTTCCCATTAAATGTTGGAGGCCAAATTCAAAAACAGTTCTTTCCTGACTCTAAGTCTAGTCTTCTTTCCAATAGCTCCTCATAAGATAATCAATTTCTTAGGAGCCATGAAAGCTTAGAAGAAAACATAGGTCTGCAAAGGTTAACTGATTTGCCTAAAGTCATACAAACATAAGTTTCTGAGATTTGCTTTGAAGTCCTGATTCTAACCCTAGTGCTTTATCCACTTCACCCCAGTTGGCCCCACATGTCTCCCAGGCTCTATCATTCATCTTGTAGTACCAGATTACCTCTGTATTGCCACAGCTCAACTTTCAAAATAACTTTATGATTTTTATAGCTACATTTTTTTGATGCAACAGATTTTTTTCAATCAGCTCTGACAAAATACATCACGCACAGAGAATATTCCCGAAAAGAAGCATCATTATCCATTCCCTGATTGTAATTGAGAGTCAATTCTATTTTCTACACTTGAATGTTATCTGTTATTAACAGATTGAGAATAGGTTTCTACTTTGGTAGTTTCATAGTGATGTTGCTTATTTTATTTGTTTCCATTATGCTCCTATGATTTTGTGATACCATCAATTTGAATGATTCCATGATCCCCATCCCAACCTGACCATACTTGTCATCCTGACTGTAGTTCACACCGTGTCATAAATTTACCACTGGGACTCTACCCAGCAAACGATAATGTTTGCCGTTGCCTTTCAAAACTTCCTTATGGATGTCTTTGTCGTATCTGTGAATCTGCTTTCTTTACTCTGCATCATTTCAAGTGTTTGCTTCCCTTTCTTATTTGGACTGAACCTGTAATTCCATCCATATAATGAGCTCCTGGATTTAGTCCATGGCAAGGAATTTCATTTGCCATCACACGTTGGCACCTTTTCTGTAACTTTTTAGTGTGAGAGGATTTTCTAGTATACATGATGGGGTCAGTGACATAGCCTGGATTCTATAGACTATATGTTTTGAAGGTGAGACTTGAAAATGGGTCTTCCTGGCATTGTTGATACTGTATCCTAATGATTCTCTAAATTATTCATTTCCAGTCAGTTAGTAAACAATATTAATTAAACACTCTATTCCGGGCACTGTGCTAAATGCAAAGGCTAAAAAGGAAAACAAGGATGTCCTCAGCCTCAATCTGATGGGAGAGCTAAACCTGTAATAGATGAGGTGTGTACAAAATGTCCACAGAACATATGGAAAACTACCCCATAGAGGAAGGAATCAGGACTTTGGCAGGGACATGGGCCACCACATTCATGTTAAAGAGTTATGGATTTTTTTTAAGTTAAGCAATTTCCTAATCCATTGGCCCATATTTTGTTTTCAGCCTTTTGTTATTACAAATAATATGAAACAGTATTTGTCATTTCTTGCTCTGATTAATCTTCTTGGGAGAAGACAGATGATAGGTAGATACTTATTAAGCATTTACTATGTGCCAGGCACAATGATAAGTAATGTGGATATAGATATAAGTAAATTATAGTAAACTATCCCCAGAGATTTTATATTCCAATATAAGAACATATATACAAGAAAGCTGGCCTTTCCTATTTCAAACAATAGAACGGAGAAGAACAGATGGGAGAAAGAACAGACAGGTATAATAAGGTAGTCAAGAAGTCCTGGCATGAGTAATAGAACCTAATCCATGGGGCTATTATTTGTATCAAATGAGATATGTACATAAGGCACCTCATTGGTTATTCGGCTATTTTAGTTGTGTCTAAATCTTCATGATGTTATTTCTTGGCAGAAATACTGAAATGGTTGATTATTTTCTCCAAGTTATTTTACAGATGAACAACTGATCATACAGATGAGTAACTGAATTTACAGATTAGGAAACTGAGGCAAAGAGATTTAAGTGACTTTTTTAGAGTCATACAGTTAGTAAGTGTCTGAGACAAAATCTGAATCAGGATGATCCATTTTTCCTGACTTCTCACCACTTACCTGGCCTGAGAGACACTTAGCAACCCTTGAAGTACTATATAAATTACAGATTGTAATTATTATTTTATTATTGTTATTTACTACTGCTTTTACTACTCTTACTATCACCATCATTATTATTACCCTTATTATTTAGAGATGATATATGGTGATGATAGGATATGCATAGTCAACCCATAAATGACAGTCAGTATTAAAAAAAAATGACAAATCCCTTTGCCATGTTGACCCTTCTTTTGGTTAAGTTCCTTTAGGGGAATTTTAATTTAGAGAGAAGCCCAGACTAGCCATGCCTTATACCCCTCCTGCCGGGGCTCTGACTCTCCTGATTCTGTCATCATGTCCCGATTCTTCATATCTAACATTTCTCCCCCGCTCCCCAGTCTCTTTTTATCTGTTGTCTTTTCTTTCCTACTAGAATGTAAGGACAAATGTACTTTTTTTTTTCATTGAATTTGTATTCCCAGAACTTTGTATAATGCTTGGGACATAGTATTTAATACGGTTTGTTTCCTGACTTGCCTTATATAGAGCATCAAACTGATTCTAATAAAATGAAAGCTGATAGCTATGAATGCAGCATCTTAGACCTGTATTATAGAAATGGTGCCTGACATGGAAGTGCTTAATAAATGTCTGTCTGTCATACCTATCTTTTCCCAAGGAGAATAAATATAGCAAGAAAAAAAGACAAGATTCTATTGTCACATTATTTGTATTAACAAAAAACTGGAAATAAAATTTGGGTCCCCCAATTAGGAATGACATAAAAGACATCTATGGTATATAAATGTGGTGGACTAAGTTCCCATTCACTGCTGCTTCTTGTATTAAATCTGTAATAGTAAAACCCCATATTTTTGCCCTATATTTCTTCCTTGGGGACTATGCTTTAAACCAAAATCAATCAGATTCTCACTAGCCACCAATGAGTCCTAGGTCAAGCCCCATTTGATCATTGTTTGGGTCCTGATTGACTCAGATTGAATTTAAATAATTGTAACATTCTCTTCTCTCAAATATAATCGTTCTTTAAGAGCAGGTTTCTTGGGGGCTTCTGGAGGCAGCCTCAGTTTCAGTTCAGTGTAATCACCTCAAATGCAGCCAGCTGTTAAAAGTTCAAATCCTTTATTGTCTCCTTCAAAATAGCCCAGTTAGCTTTCTTAGAGGCCTATCTCTCTCTCTCTCTTGTTCCAAGAGTCCCTAACGCTAGTCTTTTGCCTCTGCCAACTTCAGTCTCTCACTCTCTCTGAATCCTGACTTCTCAATCTCCCCAACTGAGTCCTGGCTCAGGCTCCAAGAGCTTCTAGTGAGCTTGTCCTTTTATATGCACTTTTAGAAGAGTGAACTCAAAGGTTGATTCCTCCTCCAAAAGTGGGATTGTGGGCTTCTGACTAGTGAATCTTTTCCACTCCTCTCTGACTTGTGAATCTCCTGGACTTGTGAATCTCTTACTGAATCCTGACTTGTGAATCTCCCAGAGTCCTATCAATTCCAGTGACTTAGCACCTTGTAAGAATCATAACAAATAACAATCATTTCTGCTTTGGCCAGAAACTCTGAGGATCTTCCCCTCCCAGATTTATATATATATATATATTATATATATATATATATATATATTATATATATATATATAATATATATATATATTATTATTAGAATTCTATCCTTTCCTACCTTTGCCTCTTGAATCCCTCATTTCTAGAATATTCATCCCTCAGTGTCTCTTCTTCATGAAGCCTTTTGTTTCTTCATTTCCTACTGTCTCCCTTTTCTTTACTTATAATTATCCCTGAGGGGCTATAATGGAGTATCTTTGTATCCTCAGGACACAGGGCAGTAGTGATTTGCTCTTTGTCCTTTGATGAGCACTAGTTTGTTGATTTAATT
Organism: Antechinus flavipes; assembly: GCF_016432865.1. NCBI lineage: Eukaryota > Metazoa > Chordata > Mammalia > Dasyuromorphia > Dasyuridae > Antechinus > Antechinus flavipes. Next base: position 15,760,458 of record NC_067399.1, on the reverse strand, counting down.
GATTTCTTTCATTAATTGTATTGATTTCTTTCCCTTAGTAATAATTTAAAAAATTAATGTTTTTGCATCTTTTTTCTTTCCTTCCTTCTTCATTTTATCATTTTCCCCAATTTTTATAGCTTTCTCCTCTTTTGTGTGACATAAAAAAGTCTTCTTTCATTTCTTAGTCTCTTGAATTGATTAAGAGGAGTTGGGCTTAGACACGACCATTCACTCAACCTCCTTCCAGGAACATCTGTTGCATTTTTTTTATATATATAAATGAAATTCTATCCTTTATGTCCCTAGGAGGTTGGGAAGGGAATTTTCTTTAATCTGATTGTGATACCACCTTCTTTTCAACAGTGCCCTTCAGCAAGTTGTCCATTCCCCAGGTTAAAGACTGGTTAATATTAGCACAAGATTTTTTTTTAAGTCACACAAAAGAGGAGAAAGCTGTAAAAAGGCGGGGGGGAAGAATTGACAAAGTGAAGAAGGAAGGAAGCAAAAAAAAAGATGCAAAGACATTATTTTTTTTGGATTTAAAGAGTCTGTGACTATGCCTTCTACATTGTTTTAAGCTACAGCACTACTCTGTCCTTGGCAGCCCATTCTATGGCATGAATCCTTACCTAGGGAAAGCTACTCTGGACTGACCATACTCAAAATGAATGTGGAGACAGCTACAATCCATATAGGCTGGAAGGGGAAGCTATTTATCTGAACCTATTTTAAAGATACTTTCTTGAGTTTTTGATACTTTGCAAATCCCTTTCTTTCCCTTATTTCACTTTTCTGAAATACTTCTATGAACTAAACGGGGTATACATTATTATACTCACTTTATAAATAAGGACACAGAGGCCATTGTGTCATTTAGTTGATCAAAATTAGGGAAACAACAGTAGAATTAATATTAGAATTGAGTCTATGCTCTAGAATAAAGATTATCAACTGTTATTGTCAATCTATATTGTACTTAATAATCTTTGTTCACTTCTATTACATCATTTTGTACATTTCATGAAAACTTGAAATTAATAACATGATTTTCCCTTTATTTTCTTTCATTAGAAATCCCATGGGAGCAGAGAAGGATTCCTTCAATGCCGAGTAAAGTGAAAGCTGCTCCTTCCTGACTTCGAGTGACTCCCAGTATTCAGGTGAGTGTAAAATGAAACCAGAATTCCACAGAGCCCCCTGACAATACCATGAAATGTAGTGATATAAGTGTGGCTAACTCGGAATTAACATGATTACAGAATTCCAGGAACTAGCAACATTATTAGATTTCCACTATTCAAATTTAAGGGGTAGGTGAATCAGTGGATAGAATCCTGGACCTAGGGTCACAAAATTGTTGTTTATTCATTACACTCATGCTTGATTCTTTGAGATATCTTTTCTGGTTTTCTTGGCAAAGATGCAGGAGGGGAATTTGGTGTTAGATACTTATTAGTAGTCTTTGCCAAGAAAAAAACCCAAATGGGGTCATGAAGAGCCAGACTAGACTGAAATAACTGAACAATAAAACCATTGGTAATGCATTTCAGCCCAGTGGAAATATGCAAAGGAAATTCCTGGATCTCATTATGTATGCTAGTTGGGATCCAGCTATATGGGACCCAGCTATAGAAGTAAAAGGATAAAGGAAGTAAAATGTGTAGACTAAAGAAGAAAATACTTAAGAACATGATAACTATTTTCATATTTTTGAAGGGCTGTCTTCTGAAATTAGAATTTGGGGTAATCTGGCAGAATTCTGGAGTTGAATTCAGAGATGCTTATGGTCAACTAATACCTCAGGTATATAGTAATTGTGCGACTCTGGAGAAGTCATTTCTCTGAAAGACAAAATTTGAGGGCTGTAAGGAACACAGCAATCTTTGAAAAGGGATTGCCTTTATTCAATCAATTCCTGAAAACTTGTTTAATCAATACTTTTCTACATAATATAATAGGCCAGTAAATTGATTATTTGGTCTATGCCTGATGGCCTTCAATGAAGAGATCTCACCATCTTAAAAGGACATTCATTTCACTGTCTGGTTAACCCTAATTGTTAAAATTAGCTCTTTATCAATCAAAATGTTTTGTCTCTGCTATATCATTCCATTGCTTCTAATTCTACATTATGAGAGTAAAGAGAATAAAGGATAGGGCCACAGATTTTTATTTGAAAAAGATCTGAGAAGCTATCTAATTAAGCCATTTTATTTTTACAGAAAAGAATAAAACACTCAAAGAGGTTAAGTTAATTACACAGATTTTGTTAGAACAACTTATCATATTCACAAGAAGGTGACAGGACCCTGAATGAAGATTCATTGTATGGATCCCATCAAAAGGAAGTTTGGACATTAGGTGAAACATAAGAAGGGAAAGGTAGTTATATGCCAATTAGAAAATTTCACCTTCTTCTGGATGATGATTTTGGTCAACCAGGTCAACATGTAATAGGGTAGCAGACAACAGACTACTTTTTTGAATTTCTAGCCAATATTTTGTTCTCTGACATGACATACCCAAAAAACAGTGGATTTTTTGTTGTTTGTTTTTTTTGCTTTTTTTTTTTTTTATTAAAGCTTTATATTTACAAAGCATATACTTAGGTAATTTTTCCAACACTGGCACTTTCATAACCTGTTGTTGCAAATTTTCCCATTCTTCCCTCCACTCTCTCCCCTATCTGGCAGGTAGTTCAATACATGGTAAATATGTTGAAATACATGTTAGATACAATATCTGTATACATATTTATACAGTTATCTTAAAACAGTGGATTCTAAAAACCAATCAGTATTTTTGTTTTTTACTTTGAACAACAATTATCATCATTCTTATGATGAAGAGACTCATTTGCACCCAGAGAGAGGACTGTGGGAACTGAGTGTTGATAGCAACATAGCATTTTTACTCTTTCTGTTGTTGTTTGCTTGCATTTTGTTTTCTTCCTCATTTCTTTTCCCTTTTGATCTGATTTTTCTTGTGCAGCAAGATAACTATATAAATGTGTATACATATATTAGATTTAACATATATTTTTGCCACATTTAACATATATTGGATTACTTGCCATCTAGGGCAGAGATGAGGAGAAGGAGGGGGAAATTTGAAATTCAAGGTTTTGAAAAGGTCAGTGTTGAAAAATTATTCATGCATATGTTTTGAAAATAAAAAGCTTCAATTAAAAAAAAGCTTTTTCTTGTCCAATTATTCAGGTTATATTTGAAAACCAGCCTTAGTTTGCCCTTCTCGGATAACAGTGACCTTCCTTTTATTGGGCTTCTCTCATAGTTCCTGGACTCTGATTGTCTTTAATCACATCATTTAGGCGGATGATGTGACCCATTTCAAGCGGCAGCTAACATTGACCCTAAATTGCTAGTTGAAAATTAGAAAAGAAAGATCTATTTTCAGTGCATTACCTGCACAATTCAATTCTTGACTTTTGATAAATTATGTTCTCAGGCAATGAATGGAAACTCACTCTAGCAGGTGAAAGTACAAAAAGCAAATGAATAAGTAACTTGGATCAGGAGCAGTAAAAGAAATCACTCAAGAACTAAATTGAAATAAATTCAATGAGTTGTTTAATCTTCTCAGGTGTTATGGCTGACCCATTCTTTTTTATTTCCTTTCTTTTATTTTTTTTCCAACTTTTCAAATTTTTAAAAATGTTGCCAGATCATTCTAATCAATTAACAAAGATTCAGTGAGCACCTATTATGTATAAATTACTGTAAAAATTTAAAGGAGATAAACTTTAAGAAACAATATATATTCAGGAGGCAATGTGTCATTAAGATTAGAACAGGTCCTAGGCATGTGAGATCATTGGTGTGGGAGATTTCCAGTAAGGAAAATACTTCTACCAATGCACATTAGCATTTCTCATTTAAAAACTTTTGCTTGCCCAGACCCTCACTGAGGAATTATATGGTGGCTTTCTAAAGTTCATCAGGTGGGTATATTTCCAAGACTGGACTTGAATTCAGGCCTTCCTGGCTTAATACCCAATCTATTATACCGTATGTACTACTTTTAAAAATTTGTATGACATATCCTCAAGTTCTTAATACAATTTTAAGCTAGTGAAGTTTAAAGACTCTAGCAAACCTTAAACATTTATTATGTTAAAGTGCTTATTGATATATGTTACTACTTTAAATGAAAATTAATAATTTCTATACAAACAAATTTAAATTTCCACATTTAAAGAGTGAAAACTATGCCATGGGAGAAGACAAGTCCTGACTTTACTCTATGATGGGTGATGACTGAGCCTGGTACAAAGCATTTCTGCAATTTTATTAATTTTCCATATTATTCCAAAATCATACCCACTTAATCTATCCATCTAACAATAAACATGTATTAAATACCTGCTACATGCCTGGTGTTGTACTAAGTATGGGAATATTAAATCTCAAAAGAGATAGAGACAGAGAGAGAAAGGGAGAGAGAGAAAGACAGAGACAGAAACACAGAGAGGCAGAGAGACAGAGAGAGACAGACAGATACAGAAAAATAGACACATAGAGACATACAAAGACAGAGAAAAAGATGTAGAGAGAGACACAGAATGATAGGCACAGAGAGACAGACAGATAAAAAGAAAGGCACACACAGAGAGAAAAAGACAGAGGAGGGAGGAGTAGAGAAGGAGGAAGAGATGCAGGGAAAGAGAGAGCGAATGGGGGCAGAAAGTCAGTTTAGTTATCCCTGAGCTCATCTGAAAAAAGCTACCAAACACCCACTGCCCATAGATCCTGTCCATGCAAAATATGGAAATATTGAATCAAGAAGAGTATTGGATCATCTATGCACTCCCATCTATGGCTGATAAGGAAAGCCTGCCACTGATAACTTGACACCTTTTCTATTGTACTACTCGTATACTTATGTACTCATATACTCTTTTATTCTCAGCTGTATATCCCCACTAGCATCAGCATTTTTAAATGTAACTTCTGACAAATATAAAATACTATTAGACTCGCCATTTTACTACCTATAATGCTCTCTGTCTTATGTTTGATAATCATAGATCTGATAGGTAAACTATTCTATGCTCCTCTAATTTGCTGATGATATCACTGTTTATGTGTAATTCATATATCCATTTTGACCTTATCTTGGTATACAGTATGAGATGTAGGACTAAGTTTTTGGTCAACTGCTTTCCAATTTTCCTAGCAGTTTTTGTTATATAGTTCATTCTTGTCTCCAGAGTTTGGATCTTTGGATTTACGAAGTATTAGAATATTCAGATTATTGTATATCACTGTTCAATCACTCTGTTTCTTAGGCAGGAGTAGATTTTGATGATTTTTTTTGATGATTACTGATTGAGATTTGGTTTGGCAAAGCCACCTTCCTTCACTCCCCCCTTCTCCCCTCTTCCCGCCCCCCAATTAATTCCCTTGATTTTTTGGACCTTTTGTTCAGATGACTCTTGTTGATACTTTTTCTACCTCTACCAAGTAATTTTTTGTAGTTTGATGTCTTGGCACTGCATAATGAAACTAATTTAGGTAGAATGGTCACTTTTATTATATTGCTTCAACTTATGCATCAACAATATTTTTTCCAATTATTTAGATATGGCTTTACTTGTATGAAAAACATTTTTATAATCTGTGTGCTTCCTGGATTTGTCTTGCAAATAGATTACAAAGTATTTTCTATTGTTCACAATTGTGTACAATGGATTTTCTCTTCTTTGTTAGTAATATATATAAATATGAGTTTATTTCATATCATGCAACTTTGCTATAGTTGCTAATTATTTCAAGTCCTTTTTTTAGTTATTTCTCTAGGATTTTCCAAGTATAATATCATATCCAAGTATAACAAGTATAACATTTCATTTCCTCATTGATCATTCTACTTCCTTCAATTCCCCCTTCTTTTTTCTTTTCTTTTCTTTTCTTTTCTTTTCTTTTCTTTTCTTTTCTTTTTTTTTTCTTTTTCTTTTTTTTTTTTTGCTATAACTAGCATTTCTGCTGCATGGTTGAATAATAGTAGTAATAATGATATCTTCCCATCCTACCTTCCTTTATTTCATTAAATGTCAATCTTTCCCTCTGAAGGATTATATTCAGTTCTTTCAAGTTGATATGATCTAAAAAAAAGGCATGGTCACTCCTCTCCTGGCTTGTGCTCTGATGTGCAAGAGACCACAAACACATTAGTAAACCTATTTCCAACAGGTCCTTCAGCATTGTACTTTTTTTCTATTGTTTTTCTCTAATCTTAGTCAATTAGATGTATTTGAGTTGTACCTCAAAATTATTTTAATTTGTACTTCAATATATAAACATTATTAATACCTATTATCTGCAAGTCACTGTGCCCTAATAAAGGGACCATGAATATAAATAAAAATAAATCCAGTTCTTGCCTTCATGAAGTTTACAATCTAATACAGAATGTGAACACACAGAAGGAAACTGACAAGAGAAGGTACCTGAGGGTCATTATGAAGAGTTCCAAAGGAATTAAAAGCAGCATAGCTGTCCTAGATGACTGTCCTAAGTCCTCACTTTGGATAGAGCCTAATGGCTCTGCTCTCTACTGAGAGATAGTGGGCAAAGTATATTTATGAGAGAACGGGTCCAAACAGATTCAATTTTGTATGATGATGATACTTCCTAATGGTGACTTTTTAGATGAAAAGAGGTATGATGAAGAATAACATGGAACTCATCCATTTCTTAAATTTTAGGGCAGTTTTATATGACAATTGCATTTCTTCCAATGAAAGTTGTGAATAAAATACTTTTTTTAGGAGAATAAAAGACTTAAAACAGAAGGTATGTATTATTCCTTTGGACAACATTGAGGTAATATGGAACTGAAAAGGGATGGGTTTAGTAGGAGAGATAATGAGTTCTGTTTTGGACATGTTGAGTTTGAGCTGCCTGAAGGCCATCTAAATGATGTCCAGAAGGAAGCAGAAGATGTGACTCCAGGAGAAAAATGAATATGTAATTTCAAATTCGTTTACATGGAGAGAGTTAAGTCTACAGGAGCTGATGTGTTGGGGATACACACACACACACACACACACACACACACAGAAATCAACAGAGACATAAACAGAGAGGTAGAGGAAAACTGACAGGAACAGACAGAGACATACAGATAAGGACAAGAAGGAAGAGGAGGAAAGGTTAAGACAATATCTAGAGACATATCAAAATATACAGGAAGGGGAATGGCTGATAAACACAAAAAATGAAAATGGCAAGGGAGGGAGGAGAAAATAAAGTACAATGACTATCACATAGAAATACAAAAACATAAATTCTTTTTGTAACTTTCATGACTGAGAATCAAACAACAACAACAATAACAACAACAAAACATAGTTCAGTTCCTCTTCTAATATACTAGTTATTCAAACACTTAAACACAGAAGTCGGCCCTATATCTACTTATCTCCAGGTTAGCAGTTGCATTAACTGCTCCTCACAAGACTTGAACTGAAGGCTGCTCACTATCTTGATGATCCAGTCCTCTTTTCAGCACTCAGGAATTTATGTTAAGAGACAAGCATGTTAGCAAGAACTCTGCTGACTCATGAGTTCCCATCCTTGATTCCCCATTGACATTCACCTTATTTGGTCAAAGTTTCCTGTTACTGATTATATTAGCAGTCCTTTTCTGAATTACAATGTCCTTTTCCCATATTTTGGCATGATTCTTAGCCCTTATTTTCTTTTGCCTTTATTTAAATGTGTATAGACTGCTTCTGCATCTACCAAAAACACATTTCTTTTTCTAATTTATAGTTCTTCTCTATAAGTTTTTTTTTCCTTATTCCACATCACCATAATATTTAGTTTTCACTTCTTAGGTTTTTATATAACTCTTTGGAAATTAAGTCCTCATCTAATTCACATATAATCTATAGCCTTCCTGTTGCATCTTCCAGAACTGAGTAGAATAATGCTCCCTGGCCAAGACAAAAGACAGTATGACTATTACATCCTCAGGCCTTGAGGAAAGAAAATAACTTGAAATAAAAAAAAATCAAAATATTTTTCAACTTCTAAATATAAATGTTGATTATTCTTGGTGTCGGGGTGGGGCAGGAACAATCTCATACAGTTAATTGTTTTTAATACTATAAGTTCCTTCTTAAAAAAAAAAAACTGACAGGATGAACATCCATAGAATCATACATTATAAGTTGGAAGGCACCTTAGAGGTCATCTATTTGAATTTTATCATTTGAAAGATGAAGAAACCATGCTCTAACGTGCCAATATGACTTGCTTAAGATAATGCAGGTGATAAGTAGCTCAAACTCAAGTCATATGCTTTTAAACAACTTTATAGCCTTGAAATTCCATCTCAATACTGGCAAACTTCCAGCAACTCTCTTTGGCAGTCTCCCTTTTCCTCATGACTTTGAGGATGTCAAGTGAGAAAGAACTGTAAATACATAATGGCTAATATACATATATTTATATTTATGCTCTCTGTAATTGGCATCTATTTTGTTTTAAACTTAGAAGTAAAATGATAGGGATACATTCTTTTTAAATCTCTTCATGAGAGATTGAAGAAATGACTTGCAATAACTTTTAAAGAGCCTCTGAACTTTACTGACCAAAAATAGTACAACCAGGAGGTATTCCCATGGTCTTTCAGCTTCCCATATGGCAGCCATTTTATAATCCTGGCCTTTCACCTCAACCACATGGCTTTTAATGTACAGGGCTTCAAAGACTTAAGTTGAATTTAGAAGAAATTTGATTTTAGTGTCATCTCAAGAATCCAGTTTTGTTTTGGACAGTATCAAAAGGTTCTTTCCTAGATAGGATTTAATGGAACAAATGCAATTGGAAGAAGACAGAGAGAGGAAAAAAAATATATATATATGCATGCTGTACATTGTTCCCATGAGGAGATCAACTTAAATTTCTATTTCAGTCAATTCAAGGTTCCTGGAAGTCTTTCCATTGAGAGGTCAAAATCAAGCCATAATGGAAATTGTTCAGAATTCGTTTTGTAGATGGGGAGTGAGGACACATTATATTCTGTTATGTTATTTTATTTTTGCTATTATTTCTATTTTAATTCTTAAATGGAAAAAAGCAGAAAAATCATAAATGTATATCTTTTTTTAATTTAAATTTTATTTTATTTAATAATAACTTTGTATTGACAGAATCCATGCCAGGATAATTTTTTTACAACATTATCCCTTGCACTCGCTTATGTTTCGTTTTTTCCCCTCCCTCCCTCCACCCCCCCCAAGATGGCAAGCAGTCCTATATATGTTAAGTATGTTGCAGTATATCCTAGATACAATACATATTTGCAGAACTGAACAGTTCGCCTGTTGCCCAGGGAGAATTGGATTCAGAAGGTAAAAATAACTCGGGAAGAAAATCAAAAATGCAAATAGTTCACATTCATTTCCCAGTATTCCTTCTTTGGGTGTAGCTGTTTCTGTCCATCATTTATCCATTGAAACTCAGTTAAGTCTCTTTGTCATAGAAATCCACTTCCATCAGAATACATCCTCATACAATATCGTTGTCGAAATGTATAATGATCTCCTGGTTCTGCTCATCTCACTTAGCATCAGTCCATGTAGGTCTCTCCAAGCCTCTCTGTATTCATCCTGCTGGTCATTCCTTACAGAGCAATAATATTCCATAACATTCATATACCACAATTTACCCAGCTATTCTCCAATGGATGGGCATCCATTCATTTTCCAGTTTCTAGCCACTACAAACAGGGCTGCCACAAACATTTTGGCACATACAGGTCCCTTTCTCTTCTTTAGTATTTCTTTGGGATATAAGCCCAATAGAAACACTGCTGGATCAAAGGGTATGCACAGTTTGATAACTTTTTGGGCATAATTCCAGATTGCTCTCCAGAATGGCTGGATTTGTTCACAACTCCACCAACAATGCATCGGTGTCCCCGTTTTCCCGCATCCCCTCCAACATTCATCATTATTTTTTCCTGTCATCTTAGCCAATCTGACAGATGTGTAGTGATATCTCAGAGTTGTCTTAATTTGCATTTCTCTGATCAATAGTGATTTGGAACACTCTTTCATGTGAGTGGTAATAGTTTCAATTTCTCATAAATGTATATCTAATGTGTACATATATTATATATACATGCAATATATATTCTATATTTATATAGATATGTGATAAAGAAAAACAAAAGAAAAATCAAACCAATAATATTCACATGTAGTATAATGATTTAATTTAAGATGGTATGGTACAGTGACAGAGGAGTTGGATTTCAGGTTATCAGACTCATTTGAAATTCAAATTTCTGTGTTCTTTATTACCTTTGTAATTATGAAAAAATATATAATTATGACCTCTCTCAAGGTCACATTATATATATACATATTTTATACATATACATACATACATGTATACATATACATAATATAAAATGGATAGATAATCTCCAAGATTTATTTGTCATTGTAGAGCTATTTCAGTCATATATGATTCTTCATGACCCCATTTGGTGTTTTCTTGGCAAAGATACTAGAATGGCTTGTCATTTCCTTCTGTAGTTCATTTTGCATTTGATGAAAGGGAAGAAAACAGGCTTAAGTGACTAAGTGTCCATAGTCACACAGCTATTAAGTGTATCAGGCCAAATCTGAAATCAGGTCCTCCTACAACTAAGAACAGTGCTTTAATCCACTGGACCACCTAGGTACTCATCAAAGGTTTATTGATCTAGATCAAATCCAACTATCTAAGGCTAAGCAAACAACTTGGTAAAATTAGGATATAGAATAATATAGAGAGCATTCTAGAACTTCATGTGAATAGCATAACCATAGTTTCTGATTCTATGTTTGTGGGACAGTTGATATAGAAGATGATGAATTACTAAGTACACAGGAAGAAAAAAAAAAGTGTGCTCCATAGGTACATATTTTACTGGAAGCTATACCCTCTGCTTCCTTCTTCCCATTGCACCTATCACTCATGGAAAGGACTCCTTCCCTCTCCCCTTTCTAAAAATGCTCCCTTTCTATTTCTCTCACCAAGTTGTAAGCTGAAAATTTCCCCTCCATCCCTATTCTTGTGCTGAATTGGATATCAGAAGACCCAGAATTTCTGATCCATGATCATAGTCAGATCTTCCTCCTCCTTTCCTAAAGATTATTGTTTAGGCTCTTCTAGGTCTATCTCACCCTGCAAAATACAGGTGTGAGAAATTGAAGAACTAATAAAACTTCTTATCCATTGTCCAGCAATTATCTCTTCTGTGGGAATTGCCTTATGGCCTACTGATGCATGATAAAGCCCTGGGCCTTTGTATTTACTCTATAGCTGAAACTTTTCATAGGTATTTCTTTCCTTGTTAGAATGTAAACTTCCAGAGATGAATTTTCTATTTGTATCTCAAGAGCTTAGCACATGTCTTGCCATATAATGCACTCTTCACACATGTGTTTTCATAAATGTTGTCATCAATTTTCTAATTTATTCTTTCATTCTTTCTTTCATTCATATTCTAGGTATCTATCTGGCAAGACGCCTATAGAATTACCCAGATTTAGAAATTTAATATTTGTAGCAGCTCTTTTTTGTAGTGGCAAGACTTGGAAATTGAATGGATATCTATGAGTTGGGACATGGATGAATAAATTATGGTATATGAAATAGCATTATTGTCTAACAAATGACGAGCAGGTTGATTACAGAAAAGGAAAGAATTACCTGAACTGATACTAAGTGAAGTGAGCCGAACCAAGAGAATATTATATGCAGTAACAATAAGATTATGTGATGATCAACAGTGATAGACTTTGCCCTTTCCAACAATGAGGTGTTGAAGCAATTCCAATAAATTGTGAGAGAAAGTGCCATACACATCAAAATGTGGAGAATGAGTGTACATGAAAGTACAGTATATTCACCTTTTGTTGTTGTTATTTGTTTCTTTTCTTTTTTTCTTTCTCATGTTTTTTTCTCCCTTTTGATCTGATTTTTCTTGCAATATGGAAATATCTTTAAAAGAATTGAACATGTTTAACCTATATTGGGTTGTTTGCTCTCTTGGAGAAAGGAGAAAGGAGAAAAAAATAAGAAAAATTTGAAACACAAAGTTTTGCAAAGGCGAATGTTAAAAAGCTCTCTTTGGCTGCATTTTGGGGAAAATGTAATACTATTTAAAATAATTAAAAATAAATTTTACTAGTTGGATTGAGAAATTGAAGAACTGGACATGTCTCACTTAATGTTTATTTAATGTAAGATCTACCTACTAAATCATATACTTTTTCAATTAAATCTTACAGGCTTTTGAAAGGCTAAAAAAGTGAAGTCCATAAATCAAGGGGAGAGCCAGAAAAAAAAAAAAAAACTTTAATTTTTAAGTAGGGTTGGGTTCTCGGTATGTGATTTCTTTGTTCTTGGGACCATAAGGAACTCTTGATTAAGGAACTCTTTCTATCAATGCAGAGTTTTCTAGATCTCTAAGAGTTATGTGACTTTCTTTGGGTCACATAAGTCAATATCTATTAGAGATGGGATTTGAGCCCAGGGTTTCCTGGACCTGAAGATATTTTTTTTAATTGATTATAGTATGACCTATTCACAATTAATAAACCTTAAACTAAGAGTAATCCATATGTTAAAAAAAACAAATAAAAAACAGAGCAAGGTCAGTACGGCATAAAGGCCCAAACCAGAAATTCTTTGCTTCTTAAAAAAAGTCAGACAAGCCAAGGCAATACCCTTGTACGTCGTTCTACAAGTTCTTCTTCCCCTACACTTGACATCCTCCCCTCTTGCTCATCTGCTCACACATTTAGTTCAAGCCAGCATAGATTTGGGTTGAGAATATTTAGCTGCTTACTTTGTGCATCAACTCTCTCATGGATACCATTGCTCTCTTTCTTCCACCCTAAAAATCAATTTATTTGAAGGAGGAAGGAGAAACAAGATGAAAAAAGAAGTTATCAAAATGTTACTATTAGCCAAAGTTTTGCTCCCTCTCCGAGTCATCTTTTCATTTTAAATAGCTTCTCTTAACCAATTTTCTTCCTATAATTCCTGACCAGACTTTTCTTATTCTGAAGTTTATCAGTTGTTCCATTGTGATTCTAATATCAGTTCACATTTTTGTATTTGTTCTCTTATCTGACTTTCCTTCCACATTCTATACATTAAAATACACCTCTTAGATGATTGGAGGTTATTCTTGTATAGTCACAAGTATTTTTCTTTAATTTTCTTTTCTTTATCCTCGATTAAAAAAAATTCTTTATGTTTGCAAATTTAATCTTTAGAGCTTCCTATCCTTCCGGGGATAACTCCATCTACAGAATTATAGTCCACATAGTCTTTTCACTGAAGCTATTGCAATCTAGTCTCCTAAAATTTAATGTGCATATCAGAAAATGCTTGGCTTTTCTCTTCATTGTCTCAAATTCTAGCAATAGATGCTCCACAAAAAGTTCTTTTCATTTCTACCCCAGACACCAGTTTCTTTTTGTTGATGAGAATTGAATGTATAAAAGGTATTTCTTAGCAGATTTCTACTTCTTTTGGAAGATTAACTCATAATGAAATCAGGGTAATTCAAGAAATTATCAGATATTTTGTTTGAGAGAGAAAGAAAAACTTAGAGAAACACAGAGAAACAGAGAGAGAGAGACAGAGATGAAAAGGGAGATAGAAACAGAGGCAGTCAGAGATAGGCATAAGAACAGAGAGTGACAGAGACAGAGAGAGAATGAAAAGATAGAAGGAAGAGAAAGTGGAGGAAGAGGAAGAAGATGAGTAGAAGGAGTAAAGAAAAATAATTTCTCAATATTTTCTCATGCTTGTACCAAGCTAATTATAATATATCCCAATTTCTTCATCTCTTTCTTTTTGGTTTTTTAGTTTTGGATCTAAGAAGTGCACTGGATAATCTGATTACAATGTCTCTTTTAAGCTTCAGCAAAATTATTCCACCAATTTTTTTTTCTTTTTTTGTGTGTGTGGATGTTTCTTCCTTAGCATTTCTGAGTTTCTTAATTGCTTACAACCTCCACTTTCCCCCTCGAATTCCTATTTATGGATACTTGGTTTTCTTCTATTCTTATTTGGTTTTTATCCAGTTTAAAGGTATTTTTTCTTTATTAGAGTGACAGGATTACAGTTATTCCCCCAACAACAATAACATTCAAACTAGCTTTTTTACATTAAAAAAGTATTAAACAAACAGTAAGCCCTGAGGAAAACAAACTAGGTCTCAAGAAATTTCCCCTCAACTTTCACATTATTCACTGCCTCTCAGAAGCTTTCACCTCATGAATTGTTACTTCATTAATTTTCCTCTAAAGAACAGCAAATGACTGAGTTGGGGAAGATTGAAGGATCTTCTACTATTTCCAGAATTCAGGTCTAATGGCACTCAACAGACATGATCCTTAGCTTTGGGCAGGGGTGGGGATGAACACAGGCTTTCAGGGTCCTATAGGGAACAAGAACATTTTCAGACGAGTGTGGTGGTGATTCCGGGTTAGAAAAGGAGAGGGTTTCTTTGGCCAAACCATAAATGACTGCTATTTACATTTAATCTGAGTCAATCAGGATCCAAACAATGCCCAAATGGGGCCTAGCCTGGGAACTATTGGGGGCTAATCAATGAAAATAATAATTGTTTTGGTTTAAGTCATGGTCCTTCAGAAGAAATCTAGTCCTTACAGAAACTAGGCATTGACCTACACCTAATACCTTATATCCAGAAAACGTCAAAATGGGCTTATGATTTAGACACAAAGAATGATATTATGAGTGAATTAGAAGAACACAGGATAGTTTACCTCACTGATCTATGGAGAAGGAAGGAATTTGTGACCAAAGACGAACTGGAACTCATTACTGATTATCAAATAGATAATTTTGATTATATTAAGTAAAAAAAGTTTTTGTACAAATACAACTATTGCAGACAAGATTATTATTTTTTAATATAAAACAAACATTTTTACTCACTCAAAACAGAGCAACAAATCTGTGAAGTGCCGCCACTCTTCCAACTGTGAATGTCATTGAAAATATTAGTTGAAAATACTGGGGATTCTCTTTCTTTTTTTTTTTTTTAATAACTTTTTGTTGACAGAACCCATGCCAGGGTAATTTTTTACAACATTATCCCTTGCACTCACTTCTGTTCCGATTTTTCCCCTCCCTCTCTCCACCCCCTCCCCCAAATGGCACGTTAACCAATACATGTAAAATATGTTAACATATAAGTTAAATATAATATATGTATACATGCCCATACAGTTATTTTGCTGTACAAAAAGAATCAGACTTTGAAATAGTGTATAATTAACCTGTGAAGAAATCAAGAATGCAAGCTTACGAAAAGAGAAGGATTAGGAATTCTATGTAGTGGTTCATACTCATCTCCCAGAGTTCTTTCACTGGGTGAAGCTGGTTCAATTCATTACTGCTCTATTGTAACTGATTTGGTTCATCTCATTGCTGGAGAGGGCCACATCCATCAGAATTGATCATCATATAGTACTGTTGTTGAAGTATATAATGATCTCCTGGCCCTGCTCATTTCACTTAGCATCAGTTCATGTAAGTCTCTCCAGGCCTTTCTGAAATCATGCTGCGGGTCATTTCTTACAGAACAATAATATTCCATAATATTCATATACCACAATTTATTCAGCCATTCTCCAATTGTTGGGCATCCACTCTGTTTCCAGTTTCTGGCCACTACAAAGATGGCTGCCACAAACATTCTTGCACATACAGGTCCCTTTCCCTTCTTTAAAATCTCTTTGGGATATAAGCCCAGTAGTAACACTGCTGGATCAAAGGGTATGCACTGTTTGATAACTTTTTGAGCACAGTTCCAAATTGCTCTCCACAATGGCTGGATGTATTCACAATTCCACCAACAATGTATCAGTGTTCCAGTTTTCCCACATCCCCTCCAACATTCCACATTATCTTTCCCTGTCATTCTAGCCAATCTGACAGGTGTGTAGTGGTGTCTCAGAGTTGTCTTAATTTGCATTTCTCTGATTAATAATGACTTGGAGCACCTTTGCATATGGCTAGAAACAGTTTCAATTTCTTTGTCTGAGAATTGTCTGTTCATATCCTTTGACCATTTATCAATTGGAGAATGGTTTGATTTCTTATAAATTAGAGTCAATTCTCTATTTATTTTGGAAATGAGGTCTTTATCAGAACCTTTAAATGTAAAAATGTTTCCCCAGTTTATTGCTTCCCTTCTAATTTTGTCTGCATTAGTTTTGTTTGTACAAAAAGTTTTCAATTTGATATAATCAAAATGTTCTCTTTTATGATCAACAATGATCTCTCGTTCTTCTTTGGTCATAAATTCCTTCCTCTCCTGAAGACTAATTTAAAATGGTCACAAGCCTCCAAAGAAATCAGAACTAAAAAAGGAATAAAAAAATAAGGAAAAATATATTAAAGAAAATTATTAAAAGATAGCTAAGTTAGAAGAGATGCAAAATAAAAAAAATTCAAAAAATAAAATAAAAGGGAATTAGGAAAACAAAAAAAAAAGCAATTCAAGAAAATTATGGAATGAAATATTGCATATTTACAAATGTTATATAATCACACACACATATTTGACAAATAGGAAATAATTAAGAGAAGAAACCAAGTAGAATTAAGAGGGACTGGGAATGACTTCCTGTAAAAGATGATATATTAATTGGGATTTAAAGGAATCTGGGAAAACCAATAAGTGTAAAAAGAAAAGAGAAGATTCTAGGTATGGGAGACACTAGAAAAAGTATCTATAACCAAGAGTTGGAGTGTCTTTTCAAGGAACACCCAAGAGGCCAAGGTTACTAAGTCAAAAGGTACTTGACCGTAAATAAGTGCAAGCTAACTGGGAAGTTGAAGAAGAGCTGGATTATGGAGTAATTTGGATTTCAAACATATGATATTGTACTTGATCTTGGAGCTTCTGGGAATCAAGGATGGTACCTTTGGTAGACCATGAGGACAATATTGCTCTTCACAGTAATAGAGAAGTTAAGAAGGATGAGTTTATAAGGAAAGATAATGAGTTGAGTCTTTTTTTTTTTTTTCAATTATATGGCTTCAAGCATCTAATTGTCTCCTCTCCCCCCCCCCCCCCACAATGTTTCTCTTGGTGTAAAATTCATCAACTTTCTGATATAGATCTATATTATTAAATTTCTTTATTTTTACATTGAACTGTTCACAATGTAAGAAAAAATCCATTCTTTATATTCATATAGTAGAAAAGGATTATTCAGTTTACCTTCTAATTTTTTTCCCTTGAGGCAATTGGGGTTAAGTGACTTGCCCAGGGTGACCCAGCTAGGAAGTGTTAAGTGTCTGAGACTAGATTTAAACTCAGGTCCTCTTGACTCCAGGGCTGTTCTATCTATTACACCAACTAGCTGCCCTAACTTCTAATTCTTTAAACAATCAACCAATTAATCAGTCATCTGTATCTATCTATCTATCTATCTATCTATCTATCTATCTATCTATCTATTTATGTTTATGTATATACCTACACATATATACACACACATACAGAGAAAGAGAGATAGAATGATTACCATGCTCTAGGTACTATAGAGAGATCTGAAGATCCAGGCAGGAGAAGGTACCAGACACTGAGATCCTTTCTCAAACAAAACTGACAGGCTTTCCAACTCTAAGACAGAGAGCTGAAATCTTTGGGGCTGACCACATTGTTGCCAAATATGTGCTTGCCAAAGAGATTATTTTATGAAGAATTCACACAGGGCAAGCACTCACAAGGTGGTCAGAAAAAAGCCATACGAAGATACTCTCCAGGACTCTCAAGAATTTTAGAATTGATTGCATGGCATGGGAGACACTGGCACAAGACTGCCCAGCATGATGTGCCCTCATCAGAAAAGGTCTTGTGCTCTATGAGCAAAACAAAATTGAATTAGTTCAGAAGAAATGTGAGTTGTGCAAAGTTGGAAAGTTCATCCCAAATGTTTACCTGAACTAATTGTGCCCAACTTGTGGCAGAGCATTCTGAGCTCGTATTGGTCTGTTCAGCACACTCAGCCACACTGTACCTGGACTCTAACACAGTGATGCCATTTTGTCTTCTTTGAGAATGGAAGACAACAAACAACTAATATAAGGAAGAAGTGTCTTAGGTGAGATAATTTAATTGTCATAAATGTAGTGGAGTAGAAAGAGACTGTATGAGCCCAGGTTAAATGCCTAAGAAAACTTCTTTCCTTGGGGGAGGGGGGAAGTGATGTAAAGGTCAAGTGGAAGAATTTTGGAGAGACATTTTGAGAGATTTTCATTTAACTCTTCTCCTGCAGAGATTTATTGCATAAAGTATCACATTACCCACTTTTGAATTTCTGAGGTGCCTACTGGCAGAAAAGCCTATCAGCACGTACTGAGTGCTTACAAAAGATAGAATCTCACTGTGGTCCTTCTTTAGGGGATGAAAAGGAATCCAGAAATTCAGTAATACTATTTAAGAGAATTCTGGAGAGATTTTGACTATCATTTATCAGGTACTGAATGGTAAAAAATTTGGTACTTTGTCAACAATTTCAGTTAATGTTGAGAGGTGATTTTTTTTTTTCAGGCAAGATTTTAATACGACTTTGAAGTTTATGTTAATGAGCTTCTAATAATGGATGAGTGAATGAATGAATGTTTAAATAAACAATGAAGACCTTTTTGACCACTGTATTCAGTATTGCCAGCAAAAAAAAATCTTCAAAAAAGAATGACAGATATGGAAGGCAAACAACTAAATAAGTGGATTGTGACTGCAAATGTTTTCCTCAAAAGAAAGTGGAAGTAAAGCACAATATCCTTAAATATACATTGTCTCTAGAGAAAGGAAGAAAGAAAATTAAATTTCTCAGAGGTGCCCAGATACCCTTCCTTCTGCCACCTTGCTTTCAAACAGTACTCCTGACCAGAAGGCTGAAAACATTTCAAGTTCTGAGGAATGGTCAATGAGGAATGATCTTAGATCTGGGAGTCATTTTCTTTTTCCACTAAATTCATTTTGGGAAGAGATGTTACATTATAATTTGGGAAGAGAAAATACATTACAATTAACAAATTACTCCCTTAATCAAGCGACTCAACTACTTTCAGGTTATAGAATCTCAAACACAACTATATAATCTACTATGATTTTGGATAAACAAAGTCTCTGTCATTGCTTCTGCCTCTAGTGGTCTCTGCTTCCTATTTCAGTTGCTGAAATAATTATTATTTATTCTGACTTTTTTTTGACATTTAAAAGGGCATAACTTGTCCAATTCCAAGTTAACCCAAATCAACCAACATTTATTAAGTACCCACCCAGTCAGGTACTTTACTAAGCACGGAGGGTACAACAAGAAGATTTATAGCCTCCCTGCTCTCAAGAAGCTCACAGTGTAAGTGGGGGATAAGATGCAAATAGCTATGTAAAAATAAGTTCTAGAGAGATTAAAATGAAGATATTTAGAGAAGGAAATAATTAGTAAAGAGGGCCAAGAAAGGTTTCCTACAGAAGGTAAGATTTTTGTCCCTTGATGAAAACCAGATCCTGGAAATAAAGAGGAAGAGAATTTCTGGCATTAGTAACAGCCAGTATGAATGATAGGAATCAAGATATGGGGTTCTATTTCTTTTTTTATGTTAAATCCAATATACGTAAACATAGCTGTACAATTCTCTTGCTGAACAAGGAAGATCAGATTTAAAAGGAAAGAAAATGAACAAGAAAACAAAATTCAAATGAATGAGAATGTTCTTTTGAGGAAAATAGCTATTGTTACATGTATTCTCACTATCTCTAATCAATAAATATCCCTTTTATTGTTTATTTGTTTGTTAATGAATAAATATACCCTTTAAAAAGCTAATTGATGTCAACTGGTTGATTAGTATGGAGGCCACACCAGATTATAATACTAGAGGTTCACGCTTAGAATCTTGAGGATCTTAAGACTCTTTAGGAGTATTCAAGCAAAAGTAATCAGGCACTCTCTACAAGCCGATTTAGAGTTTAAATGGAGTTTGGGAAAATAAGAGCAGAAGCACTGATTTATTGTACTTTATTCCCTTCCCTGAATTTCAGGATGTAGACATTTTGACTGACAGTGTTCCTTTCTCTGAGCTTTTTATTTTCACATTGGCTGCCCCCCAAACCTGACATTCTTCCCCTGCTCCTCTCTGATTCTTAGAATTCTGGGCTTCCTTCATAGCTCAACTTAAACTCAATCATCTATGGAAACCTTTCTCATTCCCTTTTGCTGTTTTCTCCTCTAAAACTACCTTCTTTTTACTATCCATGTGTAGTGGATGTATCTAATAATTAAATGTGGTTATTTAGTGATTAAAGTGAATTCCTTGAATTTAAGGATCATGTTTATGCATTTCTTTGTGTCCTCAATATTTAGCACAGTGTCTGACACACATTAAGCACTTGGCAAATGCTACTTGGTTGATTGATTGAAATGAAAGTGACATCAAAACAAAGTGTATTTATCAGAATTAAAAGATAAAAACAGAACCATATAGCACAAAATAGATATAATGAATGTTGGAAAGAATATGAGGAAACTGGCTCACTAATACATTGTTGGTGGAGTTGAGAACTGATACAACCACTCTGGAGAGCAACATGGAACTATACTTATCTGAGATCATAGAACTTATAGGATTATAAATGAAATTATATTTAACCAACATATGTTTAAGAAATTAGGTAACATGATTGATAGAATGAAGGACTTGGATTTTGCATTTGAATCAAGGTTCAGACACTCCCAACCTGTATGTGTCAGCTGAACAAATCATTCTGGACCTCAGTTTTCTTATCTGTAAAATGGAGATAATGATAGCACCAAGCTTGTGAGAATCAAATAAGTTAATTTTTACATATCACTTGACCAATCTTAAAGTGCTACATAAATTCTAGTATTATTATTGTTGTTATCTAAATTCTTGCTATATTCTAAACATTGTATTCCCCCAAATTCCTCATTTCAAGGAATTTACATAATTCAGAAAATAAACTCCATCATTATGCTATTCAATGTCCTGTTTTCACAACTGAGGAAACTGAGGTCCAGGGAAGGGAAAACATTTACCAAATCCACACACTAATAAGTAGCTGATCTAAACCCTGACTCTAACCCTGGTTTACACAGAGGATCTACTATTAAAACTCTCTGATGCTCTCTCCTAATTCTCAGTGTCTTTGGCCCCTCCACTTTGCTGCTAAATAAACTTTATGTCTCTTTGACGCTACCACAGTTTCATCTTTTTTTTTTTTTTTTCTGATCCAGAATGAAAGCAGTGGCCAATGGCATCTTTTTAATATTTGGCCTCTTCAGCCTTTGATTTCACCTCCTTCCGATGCCTCCTCCGATGGTCTCAAATTGAACCGATTGTATCTAACTCATGGGAGAATCTTTTGCCATCTTTTGAGACAAATCAGAAGTAATGACTCACGCATCCTGGAGTAGGATCTATATATAGCCTCCTCTGCTGTCTTAAGCTGCCAAATAATTCCCCAAGGCAGCAATCCTACTGTTTAACTCCATCATCTTCTTATGCTCAGGAGCCGATTTCCATTCAAACTAAGGAAGTTCTGAAATATCAAAACATTTCCATGGCTTCAGCTGCCTACCAAGATTTAGAAAATAATAATTCCATATCAGTTGCATTTTATTCCAGCCAGGTTTAACAGCACTAAGAAAATATATAAATAAAAAAAAAATAAGCTCAGGTCCAGTTCGGCACCTCTTGCTAAGCTATTTCAGACTGAATTGGTCTTAAGAGATTTTCTGAAGCTAAAATATTGGATGTTATGGGAAGGCTAAATGAGCTTGGAACTTGATTATTGGAGTTATGGATTTTTTTTCCCTAGTTTTCTGACCTGGAATATCACCTTATGTATTTGGGTTTTCTTTTGGAAACATGAAGACCTGTGATTTCACCATGGTAAATCAGTCTTGAGTAAAAATTCCCTCCATTTACAAAAAAAAAAAAAAAAAAGTTAAAATAAGGGGCAGCTAGATGGCACAGTGGATAGAGCACCAACTCTGAAGTAAGGAGGACCTGAGTTCAAATCTGACCGCAGACATTTGACACTCAACATTCCATAGCTATATGACCTTGGGCAAAATAAATAAATAAATAAATAAATTTTAAAAAAAAGAATAAAAAAAAGAAATCCCTTCCATTGGTGCATATTGACAATTTCTTGGCAAGTTCTAGACTTAAGGAATTGTTTTGGGGTTCTGAGGAGATGAGTGAATTGCCAAGGATCAAATAATTACTAGGTTTCAAGGGAAAGGCATTATTTTGACTCCAGGCTGGCTCTCTATCCAATCAATTATGCCTCTTTTAATATAATGACAAGTCAAAATATTTGATCCATAACAATGTATAAAATAAACAGCCTTTTTAAAGCTTTTTATTTTCAAAATACATGCACAGATAATTTTTCAATATTGCTCCTGGCTTAGCCTTGTGTTTCAGATTTCCCCCTTCTTCCCCCTCCCCTCTCCCTAGATGGCAAGCCATCCAATATATGTTATACATGTTAAAATATATGTTAAATCCAATATGTGTAAATATAAAATAAATAGCCTTTAAGGCCACCGCCCATTAAACGGCTCCCAGAAGATATATAGGAGCAGTTGGATGCCTTGTTGCTACCTTCTTAACAATTTCATGGAAAAGATTGAATGAAGTATGATTAAGTATATTATACCCTTTAAAAAAGAAGCCAGAGAACATGTATCCAAATGTTCTAAGCACAGGGTTATCCCTATCACCCCTGTTTTAAATGAATTCATGCACCTGGGAAAATTCTGTTCAGTATGAGATGGGGAACAGGGGAATGGAAGCATGGAAGACAGTCAGTTATGTTCTGGTAGAATGGGCATCCTAACTCCCAGAGAATACTGCTCTCACTCTTTGGACAGTAGGAGGGAGGAAGATTGGCCCTAGCAGAGAGTTACCATGGTAATAGGATTTAGCTGTGGAAGCCTGAGGTCCATTATTCCCCATGTTAGTGGAAGACTAGGAGACTATATATGAAAAATGAAATTTAAAATAGATAAATGAGAAGAATATAATAAATAAATGTATATTTTAAATGTAAATAATGTAAATGTAAATAAATGGATAAATGTAAAGTTATATTGGGGTTAAAACTATCAATTTACAAATACAACACAGCAGCCCATATGAAAAAGAACTGGGGATCTGTATGTTTTATAATTTCAGTGAGTTGTTAATATCACGTGGCAGTCAAAGAACCAAAGTTACCTTCGGTAAAATACAAATAGATCTGAAAGTTCACTGATTTGGACAATCCCTCTCTATCAATGGAGATCAAAATCTTATGCATGCATGCCCATTCACTTTAACTTTTTTCCCATATCACTCCAAAGCTCAACTGGGTCTACTCAGGATCAAAGGAAGCATAGTATCCAATCAATCAGTGAAGAAACATTTTTCCATATCCACTATGAGGAAAACACTCTGCTAAGGAATGAGGACACAATGACAAAAGTCAAATGGAATCTCTTTCAAAGAACTTGCATGCTATGCAGGAATTACTATAAATATATATGTAAATAGAAAATATATGCAAATTCAGTAATTAGCATTCACAGCATGGAGTGAAGTAGCAACTGAGGGGTTCAGAAAATATTTCTTATAAAAGGTAGTCATTGAATTAAGTCTTACAGGAAATCAGCAATTTCAAGAACTGAGAGAGAAAAGGGAATGTGATGCAGGAATTATAGTCATTTAGTTCAGACATATTTGATGGAATCTATAGATTGTATGAAGAATAGACAAGTAAGAAGAAGTCAAGTCGTGAAAAGATTTAAATGCAAAACTAAGGAGTTTTATATGTGATCCTAGAGATAATGAGAGACACTGGAACTTATTGAGCATAGGAAATCATGAACACATTTGCAATTTAAGAAAACCATATGCTGGATGTGCAGAAGACAGATTAGAGTATAGAGAAGCCCGAGACAGTAAGAACAATTGCTAACCTATTTTGGTAGTCTAGTAAGAAGCTGGGAGGGACTGAACTAAGGGAGTGGCTATCTGAGTGGATAAAAGAGATTGTCTATGTGATATGTTAAAAAAATAGACATAAGGAGATTTGGCAGCATATTAGATATGTGACATGAATGAAAATAAAAAAGTCAAGAATAACACTAAAGATTCAAGCCTGAATGATTGGGAAGATGGTGGTGATCTCAATAAACATAAGAAAGTTCAGTAAAGAAGTGAGCTTATGGAGTTCTGTTTGGGGCATTTTCTGTTTGAGGTGCTTTTAGATTTTCCAATTGTTAGTACCTTATAGATAATAATAATAATACCAAACTGAACTCTGGGAGAGAGCTTTTGCCTTTAGAAGTCTAAAAGTTCTAGAAGTCATCTGCCAAGAAATGATAATTGAACCCATGGAAATTGATGAATTCACTTTAAGCAGTGTGGAGAGAAAAAGAGAAGATCCAGAACAGAGGTATGTTTTAGGTGACATCCTAAAGTGGTTCTGACATGAACTGATGTTGGAATCTTTACAAACTGCTAACTAATTAGAGTTGATCTGATCTTACAAGAAGATGTTTTGAGCCAGAACCTGAAACAAGGTACTAAGTAGAACTAATTAGTAAAATGCTTGTGTTTACACCTTTACTCATCGGAGTTCACAAGTATGCCAGATTCACAAAGTAAAATTTGTAACTTTGTGAATTCACACCTCCCTTAAAGCTCTTAGGGCCAGAGAGCACTATGGGAGAAAACCCATAATCCCTCTCTCTCGTATCCCACAATTCCTCCCTCTTGTATAAAAGAAACAGACAGAGGCTCTTGGGGAGATTTCAGCTGAAGGCAAGAGAGATCTATTGAAGAATATTTTCCACTTGGCTGGCTGGTGGCAGAAGAAGAGTTTTCAGAGGAAGAAGCTCCAAGTCGAGAGTTCAGCAGACAACCAGATTCATCTTCATCTCATACCACTGTGGTTGGTGGCTGGGCTCCTGTACTTCCCCCACTGAGACCAAGCTGGTCTGAAAGACTCACCAGAAAGCTACCCGAGCCCCAAGTGAAGGAGACAAGAGATTCATTCCATCTTTGTGCTGGCTCTGGAGGCTGAAGAAAGCAGAGGCAGAGGCTGAAGGACAAAACCTTTGGATTTGGAGACATTCGGAGGGCTCTAAGCTAACCGGGCTATATTAGAGACAATAAAAGATCTGAACTTTTATCACCTGGCTGCATTTTGAGGTGATTATTACTTTCAACTGATACTAAAGCTGCCTCCAAGAAAACCTCCCCGAGAAACCTGCCCTCTCCCCCAGAGAGAACTATTTTACTTATTTTAAAAGAAAAACAAGATCACCACAAATTATGAACCATCAAAAAAGGCTGAGAAAGACCGTCAGACACAGGCAAGTCGATTGAAAAATGAGTAGAGAGTGTTGCAGAACATAAACCTTATTAAAAGATCTTTGGCAGTTTTGGACAGAACACTTACAGTTAAGTCAAGCCTTACTTACAATGCACATTACTGAATGTTTGCAAGAGATAGAACAGATGAAATGGACACACTGAATGTAGATGGCTTCCAGGAGTTCAGGTAAGAAAGGGAGAAGAGATTTAGGATGATACTGAAGATAGTAGGATTTAGAAAGGAGTTTTTATGTATGAAAAGAAACAAGCTTGTAAGCATCAGAGAAAGGAACAGATAGGTGGAAATGGCTTATTAAAGAGTGATTGGAGATAATATTAGGGAAAAATTTTGGGGAAGATGAAAGACAGTAGAATTTTTATCATGACATGGTAGCCTTGGTTTGAAGAAAGGTCTCTTTCATCAGCCACTGGAATGAAAGAAGGTGATCAGAGATGGGGCTGGGTAATATCAAAGGTTTATTCTTTTAGATACAGGGGGGAGGAGGAAGCTTTGAGTTAATTTGGCTTCAAGTCCTTCAGTAAACTGTGAGAAAATTATTTCTCCGGGTTACAACAGGAGTAGGATAGCTAATGGATATTTACAGAGAGACCAAAAAAAAATGGATGACAGAATGGATAAAATCAGGATGTGCCAATAGATAAAGTAATACTCTGATTTTAGGCTGGAGAAAACAGTAGGATGAGGTTAAAGAGGTAGGAGAAATACTGGCAGCAGTACTAGAAGTGATGCTAGGGATGTGGAATCATCAGAAGGGATCCATGGCTTACTAAATACTAGAAGATGAAAAGCGTAAGGTTGGAGAGCTTTTTTTAGTATCCAAAAGAGTTACATAAATAGTAAATCATCAGAGTTGAGATTCAAACTCACATCTTCTAAGCTGAAATTAATCATTCATTCTGTTATGCAATGGTGCTTATTTAAATAGATCATAGACTCCTGGAGAGGAGGAGCTATGACAAACTGTTCTGAGCAAAGAGTAAGATCGCAATGAATACTTGATAATTAATTAATAATTAAATTAAAAACAGTTATCTTCTATTGCCTTTGGGGGATTGATAAAAGCTTGTAAAAGAGATAATTTTCATATCCTTGAAAGAATTTTAATGTGATTTTCTTTTCATCTTGACAACTCATGTTAAAATAGCTCCTTAAGATTTACAAAGAAATTTCTCCATAACCATCCTAAAAGTAACGTAAATGCAAATATTATTATCCATTCTCCTCCCACCCCAACACAGACATTTATTCTCCTCCATATATTACATATCTTTCCTCCAAAATTTTGTCCAACTTGTTCCATATATGTGAAGTGCTTCCTTTTTTTTTTTAACCTCCTCCCTTGGAAACACTATCTTTTCTTCAAAAATCCTCAGAACAATTA
Source organism: Antechinus flavipes (assembly GCF_016432865.1). NCBI lineage: Eukaryota > Metazoa > Chordata > Mammalia > Dasyuromorphia > Dasyuridae > Antechinus > Antechinus flavipes. The sequence goes on along the minus strand of NC_067399.1, from coordinate 15,733,592 downwards.
TCACAGACGAACTTTCCTAATCTTCTCAATTTCTGGTGTTCTCCAAATTGCTTTGTATATATCTTCTATCAACTGATCTATTTTTTTTTTGTATTGTTTCCCACCAAACAGAATTTAAGATTCTAGAGGGCAGGAATGCCCTCATTAGCAGCTCATATACTTATGTAATTGACTGAATTGAGTTACCTGAATTTTTACAGATGATGGAAATGTGCCAGAATAACCTTTATAACTTTAGACAAATAACTTAACTCCTCTAGACTTAACTTCACAAATTTGTAATCACAGAGAGTTCTACTATTGGGCTTAAAGTTTCTCTAGTTGCTCTAGTCCCATAAATTAGTGAATTCTCCAGTTTTCCTCAAATACTAAATATCAGAATTGGAACCCAGCTCTGATTCCATGATAAGTTGATTATATTCCCTATCCTCTCCAATCTTGGGCCATTAAAAAAATCTCAGTTCCTGTATGTTTCAGGCTTTTTATTTTGGTCTCTGTCTTTCTGTCATTACTGTGTTGATTTCTGTTTCTCAGTCTTTGGCAGGTTTTGTATGTTTGTTTGAGTCTCTGCCTCAAGATGTTTCTATCTCTTTTCCTTTGAATTTCTGTTTCTTTATCTCCATATATGAGTGTGTGTGTGTGTGTGTGTGTGTGTGTGTGTGTGTACACACACACACACACACACATAGATATAGCTATATAGATAGGTAGATATAGATTATAGATATAGAAAAGGAGACAGGCAAAAACAGATGTACATATACACATATACAGCTATCTTTGCCTGTCTCTTTTTCTATCTTTGTGCTTATCTCTGTATTTGTCTCTCCTTTAAAATGACTCTGGGTTTGGCTATCTCTTTGGTCTTTTGATCTGTCTCTTGGTTTCTGTTCCTTTCTATCTATCTGTCTTTCTTTCCTCTCTCCACTCCTCTCTGGATTAAATAACCTGCTTATAGTAGGTATAAATGTTCTACTACCAATTGAAATCATGTGTCCCTGACTGGTCACAACTCTCCTGGCCATGTCAGTGAATGGTTTCTGAGCTCCCTCTAGTGCAAGAATGAGCTCCGTGCAGTAACTTTGAATTAGACAGACCTTTGAGCATTCCTGTTTTACCAGCTGCTCCTTCAAGGGCTCTCAAGTAACTCATACTTACTTTTAAACCAGCCTATTAAAAATCTTTTTTTAATTTTCATTTTTGGGGGATAAATTTTGAGGATAAAAAATGCCAAGTTCTTTTTCTTTCTTTCTTTCTTTCTTTTTTTTTTCAAAATGACATCAACCAAATGCATTTAAAGATAGAAAGTCACCTTAGGGACCATCTAGACCAACTTCCTTTTGCTGCAGATGAGGAAACTGAGCCCTGGTGAGATGAAGTGAATCACTAAAGTTTATACAAGTGGAAAGTTTGAGAGAGAGATTTTGAATCCAAGTTTCTTCACTCTGGAATTAGTGCTATTGTACTAATATTAATATATGTACATACTGCTTCTATATCATTCTTTCCTTCAGTTCATCTTTTTTTTTATTTATGTAGTTGTTTCTTCTTAATCATGGCACATACCTCTCACTTTTAACCTGTCATAGTAATTTGTAATTATCCGAGTCTATGTCATTCCTTTACTTCTTGTCATATATTAACAGTGGTAAAATACTGACCTTAAAAAATATGGGTCACTGTTTCAGGAGGAATTGTAGAATCATAAAGAAACTTTGTGACTTCTCCAAAGGCCATTTGGTGCTCCCTCCTACTCTTGATTAATTCTTAACTGAACTAATCCAGCATCAATGAGCATTTGAAATGGATATATGAACACATATCGTTAAGAGATAAGCAGATTCTATAGGTTTTTTTTTTTGGTCAAACTATCCCTCATAATCCCAACAAGATTGTCTTCATTGATTCAATTTGAAGGACTTCATGAGAAATAATGATGTCCTTATTCCATTAAACTTTAAACTGGATGTCCTCCATGACAGGGATGAATACCTGTGACAAGCATCCATCTTGCTGTTTTATACTTGGCTGAATTATTACCAGTGTGTAGTCATACAATATTACTTCTGATATCATATATATATATGGAATCTTCCAGAGTTTTGATCTGTGGATAGGAGACTCATTATTGGAAACGAGCCATTGAAGTGATGCTCTGTTTTAACAAAACAGATACTTTAACACACACACACACACACACACATATTTTTTATATAGTCAACAAATATAATGAGATCTTCTATTGTATGATTTGTTGCATATTGCTTTTAAAAACTAATTTGCCATTTTTCTGGTTCATTCTGTATTATGAGGTGATATTTCTCATAATATTCCACTCTTTCTTGAGAAGCTTTTTAAAAATAAGTTTATATTCAAAACTTGAATTTTTGGGGGGCCATAATGTTCTACTTCATAAATAGATCATATGTAGGTGCAATGTTCTCTCTAATGTTCTTTGTTTCTGTTTCCTTGGGGTCTCTGGGAGCAGTCTTCCTTTCAGTTCAGTAATCACCAAAAATGCAGCCAGGGATTAAAGTCCAAATCCTTTATTGTCTCTTTCTAAGTCTTGTCTCCTTTTCTGGGGCCTGGTTAGCTTTCTTATAGTCCAGATCCTTTATTATCTCTTTCTTGGGGCTGGGCAGCTTTCTGGAGAGCCTTTCAGTCTGGTCTTGGTCTTAATAGGGAAGTGCAGGAGTCCAGGGCAGCCACCCAGAAGATCGAAAATCAAATTGAATTTCTCCCTTTGGTTCTGAAAGCTTAAGCTCTTGCTGCCAGTCCTTTGCCTTCTCTCTGAATTATCTCTGAATCTACCTGGCAGAGGCTTCTAGCTTATATGCTCCACACCGAGTACAAACCAAGTATTATATCACTAGGAAACCATTATTTGTTTTTTTTTTTTTTTTTTTTTTTTTTTTTTAATTTTTTATTTAATAATTACATTATATTGACACTCATTTCTGTTCCGATTTTTTTCCCCTCCCTCCCTCCACCCCCTCCCCTAAATGGCAAGCAGTCCTTTATATGTTGGATATGTTGCAGTATATCCTAGATACAATATATGTTTGCAGAACCGAACAGTTCTCTTGTTGCGTAGGGAGAATTGGATTCAGAAGGTATAAATAATCCGGGAAGAGAAACAAAAATGCAGATAGTTCACATTCGTTTCCCAGTGTTCTTTCTTTGGGTGTAGCTGCTTTTGTCCGTCATTTATCAATTGAAACTCAGGTCTCTTTGTCAAAGAAATCCACTTCCATCAAAATATGTCCTCATACAATATCGTTGTCGAAGTGTATAATGATCTCCTGGTTCTGCTCATTTCACTTAGCATCAGTTCATGAAGGTCTCTCCAAGCCTTTCTGTATTCATCCTGCTGGTCATTTCTTACAGAGCAATAATATTCCATAACATTCATATACCACAATTTACCCAGCCATTCTCCAATTGATGGGCATCCATTCATTTTCCAGTTTCTAGCCACTACAAACAGGGCTGCTACAAACATTTTGGCACATACAGGTCCCTTTCCCTTCTTTAGTATTTCTTTGGGATATAAGCCCAATAGAAACACTGCTGGATCAAAGGATATGCACATTTTGATAATTTTTTGGGCATAATTCCAGATTGCTCTCCAGAATGGTTGGATTCGTTCACAACTCCACCAACAATGCATTAGTGTCCCAGTTTTCCCGCATCCCCTCCAACATTCATCATTATTTTTCCTGTCATCTTAGCCAATCTGACAGGTGTGTAGTGGTATCTCAGAGTTGTCTTAATTTGCATTTCTCTGATCAATAATGATTTGGAACACTCTTTCATATGAGTGGTAATAGTTTCAATCTCATCCTCTGAAAATTGTCTGTTCATATCCTTTGACCATTTATCAATTGGAGAATGGCTTGATTTCTTATAAATTTGAGTCAGTTCTCTATATATTTTGGAAATGAGGCCTTTATCAGAACCTTTAACTGTGAAAATGTTTTCCCAGTTTGTTGCTTCCCTTCTAATCTTGTTTGCATTAGTTTTATTTGTACAAAGGCTTTTTAATTTGATGTAATCGAAATTTTCTATTCTGTGATCAGTAATGGTCTCTAGTTCATCTTTGGTCACAAATTTCTTTCTCCTCCACAAGTCTGAGAGATAAACTATTCTATGTTCCTCTAATTTATTTATAGTCTCGTTCTTTATGCCTAGGTCATAGACCCATTTTGATCTTATCTTGGTATATGGTGTTAAGTGTGGGTCCATGCCTAATTTCTGCCATACTAATTTCCAATTATCCCAGCAGTTTTTATCAAATATTGAATTCTTTTCCCAGAAGTTAGGGGCTTTGGGTTTGTCAAACACTAGATTGCTATAATTGACTATTCTGTCTTGTGAGCCTAGCCTTTTCCACTGATCCACTAATCTATTTCTTAGCCAATACCAAATGGTTTTGGTGACTGCTGCTTTATAATATAATTTTAGATCAGGTACAGCTAGGCCACCTTCATTTGATTTTTTTTTCATTAGTTCCCTTGAGATTCTCGACTTTTTATTGTTCCATATGAATTTTGTTGTTATTTTTTCTAGATCAATAAAATATTTTCTTGGAAGTCTGATTGGTATAGCACTAAATAAATAGATTAGTTTAGGGAGTATTGTCATCTTTATTATGTTCGCTCGGCCAATCCAAGAGCACTTAATATTTTTCCAATTATTTAGGTCTGACTTTATTTGTGTGGAGACTTTTTTATAATTTTGCTCATATAATTCCTGACTTTCCTTTGGTAGATAGATTCCCAAATATTTTATGGTATCAACAGTTATTCTGAATGGAATTTCTCTTTGTATCTCTTGCTGTTGGGTTTTGTTGGTGATGTATAAAAATGCTGAGGATTTATGGGGATTTATTTTGTAGCCAGCTACTTTGCTAAAATTATGAATTATTTCCAATAGCTTTTTGGTAGAATCTCTGGGGTTCTCTAGGTATACCATCATATCATCTGCAAAGAGTGATAGTTTGGTTTCCTCATTGCCTACTCTAATTCCTTTTATATCTTTCTCGACTCTTATTGCCGAGGCTAGTGTTTCTAATACGATATTAAATAATAATGGTGATAGTGGGCAACCTTGCTTCACTCCAGATCTTACTGGGAAAGGTTCCAGTTTTTCCCCATTGCATATGATGCTTACTGATGGTTTTAAATATATGCTCCTGACTATTTTAAGGAAAAGTCCATTTATTCCTATGCTCTCAAGTGTTTTTATTAGGAATGGATGTTGGATTTTATCAAATGCTTTTTCTGCATCTATTGAGATGATCATGTGGAAACCATTATTTGTTGTAGGATTAAATCAATGCTAAACTAGATTTAACCATCGTCTCCTCAATTCCATTTAGTACCTTGTAAGCATCCTTTGTTTCAAGTTCAGAGTTCTGCCCCATAACAACTGGGTATTTTTTAGATACTTTTGATTCCATTATGGCATTTGATTTACATTGGAAGAGCATCCAAAAATGGTGATGTCCTTTTATTAATCCTTATCCCATTTTTTAACTGCCATGTGTTAGTCATTGAATAATAATCTTACATTCAGGATACCATCAACTAAGTTAAAGTTTGTTATTGGCCCAGAATCTATGATTCTTCCTATGTTTGCTTCCTGCAACTCTGCTGCCACTCTTGCAGAAGAGAAAATGTGTTGTTGAAGATCACTGTACATTTTTCTTTATTTTCTTAATCTCCATGGACAGATGCCACTTCTTTTTTTGTTGCATTCTGTAATTAGGTACACTGCTCCTTAAAAAACAGACTCAATCTTACCTATTATTGAAGTCATTACACCATGTAAAGTAAGACCTCTCAGAATTTCTTTTTGTTGGCATAGCCTTAAGAACACAGGGTCCCTTCACACCATAAAGACTCACTGGACCTAACTTTTGGTACCTGCTTATCATTGTTAACATTTTACTCCAAGAAATAAATGCCATAAAGCAGAAGAAGTACAGACTGACTATGTTAGCTTATTTGTTCTTGACATTTTCCAAAGTGAAATGGAAGATAATGAATTCTCATTTATCAAAAGTTTTTGTACAAAGAAAAGATGATTAAATTGTGAAATACACAGTCCATGAGGTTACTTCCAACTGTGACTAATCCTTGAATTGTAACTTTATAAAGTGGGGCAAAGAATCTAAGAAATGAAAGGACTATAATGTTTTAGATAAGAAAATTTGCCCTACCATATAAAATATCATTAATTTTGTCTCTCTCTATCCCCTAAGAAATAGGATTTGATTTCCTATGACCTCTGAAGCATCTCTACTTGTGGAGGAAGACCATAATATACCTCTACAATGGGCACTTCCATTTTCTTTTCTCTCATTTTCTTCTTAGCTCTTGACAGTCTGGCTTTTTGTCCTCATCATTCATCTGAAACTGCCCTCTTTAAAGTTATAATTGTTTTTCAAATCCTTTCAGTCATGTCTAACTCTTAGTCATCCCATTGGGGTTTTTCTTGGCTAAGAAACTGGAGTAGTTTGTCATTTCCTTCTTCAGCTCAGGAGGTTTGTCAAGGGACAGACCCTTAACCTCTCAGTGCTATGGTTGTTGTGATTAAGTCATTTCAGTTGTGTCTAAGTTCTTGTGACCCCATTTTCTTGGCAGAGATACTTCCTTACAGCCTTTGACATCATCGATCATCTTTTCTCCTTGATCCTTTCTTCTTGCTTGCTTTTTTATGAGACCACTATTCAATGTTAGCATTAATAGGTCTCTGTCTTTGTTCCCCTTTATTTACCTGACTGCTCCTGCTTACCTCCAGAGTTGTTGTGAAAATTTAGTAAGAAAATGTTTGTAAAGTACTTAGTAAAATGTATAGCATGCAGAAGGTGCTATATAAATACTTCTTTTCCTCCCTTCTTCCTTAGTTGAAATGAGAAAAGTAGGGATTTAGACTAAAGCATTTCTAAGATCTGCAAGTCCTCTGAACTTAGAGCCAGAAAGATATGCTTTCAAATCCCACCTCTTAGACTTAATAGTTTTTTTGCCTAGAGATAGATAATTCACTTAGTTTCTTAGCTTTGGTGTTTTCATCTATGTAATGAAGGAATTGTACTTAACAGCTGACAAGGTCTTGCCTAACACTATAACTATGTTTTGATCATCATATGCTCCTATTTCCCCTTTAAATTAATGATGCTTCCAACAAAAACCCAATGTACAAATTTCATGTTTTGTCTGAAAGATGGGTATGAGTCATGTAACTTAATAACTGTATTATAGGAAACACTTGATGCATAAATTTGATTAGAAAGAAACCAACTAAATGAAAAACAATGGGGTCAAAACTGTCTGGTTTTATTTCCCCCAAAAAACTAAAATTGCTTCAAGACATTCTTCCTCTGAACTCTGAAGAAACAAAAGAGGGATCATCTTTGATCTCTTTCTATCAGGGTGACAAATGTCTCATTAGGCAAAATATATATTGATTTAAAATGAATGCTATGCTTATTTGAATTTGGGGGGTAATCAAATGACATATGTTTTATTGTCTTGGGGTTATATTAATGAACAAAATTCAATTAAAAGCTAATTGAAATCTCCAGGCAGCAATTATGTTGAAATAGAGATGCCAAATTTGAGACAGAGAAGCAGGTGAGCAGAAAGCAGAACCAATGTAATTATTTTACTCGATGATGGAAAGCAAGGACAGAGTTAGACTTGGTAGCAGAGGGAAATGACAGAGAATGAGAAGACATCTATTATATCTGAAATTCAACACTGCATCTCTGGACAAATTTGTTCAGATTGTCTCAATGCCTGAAATATATAAAGTGAGATAATATTTGGAAAGTGCTTTCCACTGTGCTTAACATATACTAAGCTTTCTATAAATGCATATTCTCTTCCCTTCTATCCATACTTTTACTCTTAGAAGATCCATCAAGCTTCCACTCAGGTACCAACTTTTACAGGAAGCCTGATCCCTTGCTTGTTAACCAATTTTCCTTCCTAATATTAGATTTTTTACCTACTTTTGATTCCATACATAATGTATCTTTCTAAGAGAATGTAAGCTTCTGAAAGTAGGTATTGACTTCTTTAGTCTTTGGTTTCCCAGCATGCAATGTAGTGCTTTACAAACAGTAGGTAATTAATGAATGTTGAATTAGATTGACAGAAATTAAATGCATTTGTCCTTCTCTTTTTTATTCTTGAATAATTGTACAGTCTTCTTGAGGCAGTTCCAAGAGAGATCTATGCAATAAAGCCAATTGCTTTACTTGTCAATAACAAAGATGCATAAGATGAAAGGAAAATCAGAAATGCTAAGATGAAAACAGAACTTTGAACTCAATATTATCCTTAGGCATTTGCTGAGATGAGCCTCCACATGTCAATATGCCCCTTGAAATATCTTATTCAAAGGAATCAAAATTGGTAAAAACATAGGGGGAGTGAGATTTCCAGGGATGTATTGGAATCATCTCAAATCATCTTCAAAAAACTGATTGTTTTATTTTCAGTGTGAACATTTGCACCTGTTAAAATGGCAAATACTAAAAATTGGGGCTGGATTTTGTGGGCTGTCCAGATTTATGAACACGATAGAGAAATTTTATTAGTGTAGACTAAATGTTCCCCCTCCCATGCAGCTGGCTATTAAACATTTACCAGCACACATAACATAGCATTATGTAGTAAATCATCAATCAATTAAAAGGCATTTATTGAATGCTTGCTGTGTACTAGATAATGTGTTCGTATCATTTGGGGACAAGTCAATGAGAAACATATTTTTAGAGAATACTCATATTTATCCTCCTGAATGCAGAACATACAAGGGTATTTCCTGTCTTATTCTATATTATGCAATAATAGTTGAGTTTGGTGAGCCTACTTTTGACTTTGGGTTACTGAAGGCCTGGTACTAAATGGTGATGGTCTCTAGTTAGCCAACAACCCAGAAGGATTAAGAACTCACAATTTCCTGAACCAGAATTTAGTGTGCCTGTAAAAGTCAAAGTGATTGGCCAGAACTTACTTTGCATACAAAAAGAAGTGGCCTGTCAGTTTCTTATATCTTTGCTTTTATTTCATCTTGATGTAACTGAAACAGAACTGATCTAATGGGAGTGGTGGTGACTGTCATCTCCTTGCTTGCTGTTTGTCCAGGATCACTTGCTGCCTTTTTAAATTATTACTATTGTTTTTGTTATTGTTTATGTTGTTAAATATCATTAGCATTATTTTTGTGATCCTGAGTGCATAAACATTTTCATAAGGGAATTCTCAGGCAATTGAGAAGACTGGTGGGCCATGAGAAGTCCCATCAATGACCAGTCTATACTAATATCACTGGACTGGCTGTTTGAAAAGGTAGCACTTACAGACATGGATTAAATGATGGCCTCTTGAGGATGGAAGTTGGGATAGGTAATATCCCTTTGTGAGAGAGAAACTTTGACAACGGCTCTAGAAAGCCAATGCCTTTTGGAACCCATTGAGGGCCATAACTTAGGGAAATTGGTTGAGAATTCAATAAAGAGAGAAAGTGTGTTCTGGGGTCAGGAGCCCATAGGTACTCATAAGTTACAAGTGTTTTTCCCTACACGCCTTGCTACTATTATATTTTGAGTTTACATCTACTGTCCCCAGACAGCTTGTATATGCAAGGGTAGAATGTGCCACCAGGTGCCATCATTTTTAACAACTATTTCTGCTATCGCTTCTCTGGAAATCCATTTTCTGAAACTAAAATAATTTAACTGGAGGATGCAATGGAGAAAACATTGGCTGGATCTGAGTTCAAATGTACTAGAAATCTCAGCAATCCTTACGACTAAACATAAAATCTTAGGAGAGACTTAGTCAGTTTTTACATGAGAATTCGACATGCTAATTTGTTTAAGAATTAGGATATTTCCAGATCATTTAGAGATGAGGAAATTGAGTTAAAAAGTTGAGACATGTCTAGTGAAAAAGTATCTAAAGTCAGATTTGAACTCAGCGTCTTTTTGACTTCAGGCCTGGCACTCTATCCACTGTGCCACCTAGCCACCCCATAAGCACTGGAGATAGAAAAGCAGTCCTTGCCCCCAGAGTTCTTACATTGCAATGAATATAAATAAATAATTTCATTAAGGAAAATGATAATGAGGGAAAATGATTGAGTAATTGGATGATTGAAGTAGATATAAGATATATATGAATTGATAGAGATAATGTGGAAGGGGAAGACTCTAGCAATTAGGGATACAGAGAAAGGACTGCTGTAGGAGATTACCTTTGAGCTGAGAACTGAAGAACATAAAAGATTGCAAAAGGTATTATAGACATGGGGAACAAACAGCAAGGGCAAAGACAAAGGAGATGGAAAATGGTGTGTTTTGCATGAGAAACAGTGAGTAGGGCAACAAAGATGAATTGTGGAGCATGTGAAAAGGGTTAGGGTATATTGTATGTCAAGAAGATACAAGTCAGGCAATGCAGTGGACAAACTCTTCATTCAGTTTCTAGATACATCTCTTAAATTGCTACTCAGATTCCACCTGAGCCTGCTATAGAGACTGGCTTTTGAGCCTGACTTTCTTTTGCCTCTGATCCCTTAACTTAGTCTCATCCCAAACCTCTCATATATCTACCACATTATTCTAGCTCTGCACAACCAACCTGATATTTTCCAATGTCAAGAACATCCAGCTGTGCTCACTACTTGCTCTATTATCTGAGAAGTTTTAACTTGTATATGAAAGCTTCCCACTTCAAGGCCATGAGGTGTCTCATCCTGAAAGAGCATAACATAAAACAATGAAAGAAAAAACAGACTTCCAGTCATGGTGAATTCACTATCCCCTCAAAGCAATAGATTGCATTTTAAGGCAAGCTCACCTGCCTAGGAAGTCTCTCTGAATGCTGGGAACATAGAGATCCTCACATAATGTTCATCTCTTTGTCTTCATTCAGATTTCTGGCAGAAAAAATGATTGGCACATAAGAAATGCTCAATAATTTTTTTATTGATTGATTAATTGGTTAAATTTAATCTCTTTTCCATATAATAGGTTTTCAAGTTTTTTTAATCCACTAATCTTTTGTTCTACAGATTAAATTTTCCAAGTTCTTCCAACCAATCTACATGCAGAATCATTTAAAGTCCTCTCTTTCATAGTCACCTTTCTCTGACTATGTATGCCGATTCTTCTTTCTAAAATGGGCCATCCAGCCTATCATTTTGGCAATGGCTGAATAAGTTGTGGTATATGAAAATGATGGAATATTGTTGTTCTATAAAGAATTATGAACAAGCTGATTTTAGAGAGGTCTGAAGAGATTATATGAACTGAGGCTGAGGGAAACAAGCAGAACTAGGACTATATTGTACATAGTAACAGCAAGTACAGTGATCAACTATAAAAAACTTTATTCTTCAGTAGTTCAGAGATCCAAGGGAAGCCCAATAAGCTTTGAATAGAAAACACCATCCGCAGCCAGAAAGAGAACCATGGAGATGGAATGTAAATCAACACATGTTATGTTCACTTCTTTTTTGTTGTTTTTGTTGTTGTTTTTGTTTTTTTCTCTCTGATGGTTTTTCCCTTTTATTCTGATTTTCTTCTCCTAACATGATTTATAAAAAAAAAAGTTTATTTAAAAGTTAATATATGTGTAGAACCAGAAAAAAAAACAATTAATAAAATTTTAAAAAATAATAAATAAAATAGATCATCCACAGTTGAACAAATCACATATGTCATCTGACCAGGGCAGAAGAAAACAAGAATTTAGACTCCCTGGGGTGAGTGGGCTGGTGTGGGAAGGAGCCATAAGCAAGGTTTTGAGTCATAGACTTGTACTCCTGTCCCAGTTCTGTTACTACATGTATGGTATCATGTAGGAAACTTCAACTATTAGGTCCAGTTTCCTCATATGTTAAATGAAGGGACTGGACCAGAGGAATTACCCAGTCCCTTCAGTTTCTGAATCTTTGCTCCTATGAAATGTCTTCCAAGAGAACTGTATAACATAATTGTCTCTGTTATATCATGTTGTTGACTTATTTTGTGGCAACATCCCATGGAAACAAAGCTTTTCAATATGATTTTTCAATATGATCACTTTTCTGGAAGTGACTGACAGGAAGCACCATGTGTGTGTCAAGGTTTTCTATATTGACTTGGACCAAGGAAATTAATAACTAAAACAGTATTTGATATCTAATCTGGGGATAAAGCCAAGAATTTGATAGAAAATTTTGCAAAACAGACGAGACTTGCAAGCCAAAAGCTCTTAGAACCAGATGAGCAAAGGAACATCAGTGACATCGTGAAATGTGATTTTCTGACATGTCAATTTTGCCTCCGAGATGAGTGATGAAAGCCCGCTTTTCTCTGATGTACAGACAAGGTTGTAGTGAAGCCCACTGTCTGGAATGAGATTTCATCTTTTGATTACTGCCATGTTATTATCTTGCATTAACAACTGTAATTAGTCTGTACCAGACCATCAGCTGCTATTGAAATGTCTGGGACTAATTAGGCACGAGATATTTTATAGGAACTAGACCAGGAGGCTGAAAATTTACATAAGTGAGTTAATGTGAAATGATGAAAACAAGTCACAATAGTCTTTTTGAACTCATGCTAAAACAAGGCAGAAGAGAGAATGAAATCCATCGAGCAGAAAGAAACCAGTATTCAAGCAAGTGGAAAGTAGAATTACCAAACTGTGAAATCCAATTTTAGGAAAAGAAAAAAAAAACACTTACATGCCAGTAATTAATGCCTTTCATATCACAGACCTTATAACAAAGCTGTTCATAATCTTATTTGAACAGTGGAGGAAGTAGTACCCAGAGAAAGGCTGAAAATGACATTTATCATTACAAGTTCCTCGGTTGTTCATTGGGACACCAGCAAGATATCATTATCTGGTATCATGATCTATTTGGACTATCCAATCTAAGTAGTATAAAGACTCATCAATATCATCCATGTCAGCTTTCAAATGAACCACTGACTTAATTCGTGGGTTATATTGGTAGCAATATTGTGAACTTCTTAAAAGTATACTTTGACATTCTTAGCTGTTATGAAGACTTCTCAAGGAAGGGATCATATCCAGTTGCCTCTTCTCAATCATCCATTTGAATGCTCTTCTACTCAGGTGATGTTAGGGTACTGGCTGGCTGAATCTCATTCAACAAAACACTCCCTAATAGAGATGAATATTTATAGCATTAAATATTTGCAAGTGGAATGGATTTCAGAAATTCACTAATCTAACCCAATTCTAGAGAAGAAGAAACTGAGAAGAGAGATTAAGTGAACTCCTCCTAAGGGGGGGGGGCGGGAATATTTTGAAGCCAGATTCTTTGAATACTGAGGTGTTCTTTTAAAATGTTCTTTCAAAATAAAGTATCAAGCCTTTCAGAATTATTCACTTTTATAACATTGATATTACATATAAACTGTTCTGGGAATATATTTTTCTTCCCATCATTTATATAACATGAAATATTTCCTTTCTTCTCTCCATTCATCCATTCCTCTGTTCTTTTCTTGCTTCCTTCTTCCTCCTTTTTCTTTCTTGTTTTTTTTTTTCTTCCCTTCATTTGTTTTTTTTAATCCATTGCTTTTAATTTTTTTTTTACCTTTTTCCTTTCCTTCTTTATTTCCTGTCTACACATCTCTTCCTAGGCTATCTCCTAAACTATATTCTTCTATATCTAATTAGATCAACTAGTTGTGCAATAAATAGTAAACAGCGCTTCCTAAAGAAAACTCATTATATTTATCCTTAATTCCTTTCCTTTTGCAAACTTTCCTATTACTTTGAAGGCCACAAATACCTTTCCAGTCACTCAAGTTTACAATTTTGTTGTCATTCAGAATCATAATCTATGAAAAAATATTGTTATGTTTTCAGAGCATCTTTTAAATATGTCCTCTTCTCTCCTCTTATGCTGCCATAACCCTTGTGCATGCCATCATCACCACCTACTTAATGTATTCCTCTATCCTGTTTGTCTCCCTGCCACAAGTCTCTCCCCACACCAAATCTACCATCTATCACAGTGTCCAAATAATTTTCCTAAAATTCAGAAGTACTCATGTCACACTTATTTAATAAACTAACCATCTTTCTGTTTCCTCAAGGATAAAATATCAAATTCAGTTTGTTATTTAAGATCTTCACAACCTCCTTGTTTTCCTACCTTTCCAGACTTGTTATATGTTATATTCGATATTTCTATTTTCTGATACAGTGACATTGGACTACTTGTTATTCCTTAGACATGGCAATCCCTGTCCCAACTTTGGGCTTTGCACAAGCATTCCTTCTTGCCTGGAATTATCTCTGCTTTCCTGCTGCCTTTTAGAATCATGAATCGCCTTCAAGGAACATATTAAAAGTCCTCTGCTGGGTTGTCTCTGCCCTTTAACATTAACCTACCATTCAAAATCGTCTTATATTTACTGTGAACGAATTAGCGGTTGACATAAAATTTGCTACCAATTAAATATAAGTTAAATATAGGGATGTTTGGTTTCAATATTTGTTTCTATAATACAGTGTCTGTGATAATCCTTATTATATTTAATATATTGCTTCTATAATACATTGCCTTTGGTATAGTACCTGGTACAAAGTGGGTACTTACTAAATTTATACTGAATGAATGAATGAGAAGACTAAAATTATGATCTGGTATTTCATTGAAAAACAGAGAAAAATATTACAATAGTTCATATACACATAATGTTCAATGATTTCATAAAATCCTTTCCTCACTATATTTTGTAAGGTTGATGGTACAAGTAGTATTAACCCTAATTTTTATGTGAGGAAACTGAAGTACAGAGAGATTAGGTAATTTGGCCAAAGTCCCACAGCTCCTAAATGGCTGAGATGAATTTTTGATTCAGGGTCTCAGTATTGATGGGGCAGCAAGGTGGTACAGTGGATAGACTACAGGTCGGGAATCTGGAGGACCTGAATGCAAATCCAACCTCAAACATATATTAGTTGTATGAATCTGGAAAAGTCACTTAATCCTGTTTGCCTCAGTTTCCTCATCTGTAAAACAAGCTGGGGAAGAAAATGGGAGGCCACTTCAATAACTTTATGAAAAAAAATCCCAAATGACATCATGAAAAGTAGACCACAATTAATTTGACACAACACTACCAACAACTTTTAGTTGTCTTATATAATGTTCAATGATCAAAGCGCTAAAAAGATTCTTAAACAACTAAATTTAGGACAAAATTGTATTGAAGTGGGAATAGAATAAACAAGATCAAATTTCCAAAGACAACTAGGGAAAAAGAAAAAAAAAGAACTCATATGTTCTAAATGTGTACAGAAGCTTTCTTTGTGGTGGTAAAGAACTGGAAGTTGCAGAATGCCCATGAATTGGGAAAAGGCTGAACAAATTTTAATACATGATTATGACGGAATATGACTGTGCTATGAGAAGATTAGCTCAATGATCTTAAAATGACAACAACAATAACAACAAAAACAACATAGACAGTTGATGAGTGAAATGACACTGTATACAGTAATAGCAATATTTTTTAATAACACCTTTGAACTAGACTACTTATGCTTAAGTTAGCTACAAAGAAAATATTCAGAAATACAGTATCTGTATTGAGAGAAACAACTGATATATTGAAGTATGTATAGAATCATTTTATGCACACATACACACATATGTGTATGTACATGTACACATTTGTGTGTACATGTGTATATATTATAGCTACATCTATACTTATATATATCTATCATCTATCTTTCTGCCTATCTATCTATCTATCTATAATGATCTCTAATTGTAGCCATCTATAGAATAGGGGGGAAGAAAAAACTGAAAAAAAAAAGGAAAAAAATTGTATAATAATGTTTTTACATATTTAACAGAATAGCAAGTTGTACATAACAGATTGGAAGTTTCATGAACAATCATCTTTTTATTATATTGTGTCATGGAAATGCTTGCTTTATTCTATAAATGAAAAACAAAATACATTATTAAAATTATTAATACAATACTTGAAATATCTGTGATACGTATATTAGTGAAAATAGCAGCATACATTTTAGAATATTTTAGGAGCCCCAGAGAGGTTAATACAATATTTAATCCCCACATCAACCCTATGGACCAGATAATATACTATTAGAAGTATTTTGGTATAGAAAGCAAAACATTGGTTATAAGATCTTGAGCAAGTAATCCTTTGTATTCAATTTCCATGTCTATAAAATGGAAAAGTCCTACTAGATGGCACTTGAAGTTCGTTCTAGATCAAGAAACTCAATTTTACAGATGAGGAAATTGAGCATCCAATAATTTTAGTAAGTTGCTCAAGTCCTTATGACCAGAATGTAGCATACCTAAGATTATAACCCTGAACTCTCCCTTGTAGTCCAAAACTCTTTTATGTCCTAATTTTCTGAAATCCTGTGGGAAAACAAAACAAGAATTGTAATTACAAAGTAGGAACTCAAATCCCTTGGTCAAGGTAAGATGCATCCAGAATCATCAATGGAGACAGAAACAGACAACATTATTCACATATATAAAGTGGAAAGGGATTTTCTACTCCAGTCCTCCCATTTTAAGATAGGAAAACTGAGGCTAAGGAAGATTTAGGTGCTGACCCAAGATCATATTTTGTCCCTGTATATAAAACTGTCCCCAGATTATTTTTAATTGCTAGTCTCGAGACTAGTATAAATAAACTCTTTTGTGACTATCAAAGCATCTCTTTGAATTCTTACAAGTTATGAACCATGACTCACACCCTTCAATAGGAGAGCCAAGGAAAATCTTGCTTATCAAAGGTGTGGTTTGAGCTGAGTCTGGAAGGAAGCCAGGTAGGTGAGGAAGGAAAACATTCTAGGAATAGCAGATAAGGGAAAGAGGCAAGGGAAAGATAGGGGAAGGGAGTCTGCATTGGCTTACTACCTCCTATATGCCAGGCCTTATGCCAGTCACTTTACAGATATTATCTCACTTGAATCTTGGCTTGATTGGCAGACAGATAAAAGTCCAAGGGATAGGGTGCCAATAAGAAGACCGGTGCCCCTGGGTGGTAGAGGATTGAAAAACGCAGGGAAGAGATAAAGAGACTAAATTCTGAAAGAAAAGCAAACAAAAACAAAACAAAACAACCAAAAAAATGCACAAAAATCTAGCCCACATCATTTTCTTGTAATAAGCAAACTACCTGGAACCAGTTAAAAGAATAAACCAGATGAAAAAGCTTAGTCCCGCTCCCTTCTTGGGATGTGAATAAAGGATATTATGTTCATGGCATATGTTCTAAGGTCTGCTCCTACTAGACTTCTCCCCAAATGTCACCACTTCACCTTCTTGGGAGATCACTTCAGTATTTATACATTGTATGGGATAAACTGAGTGAAGACTTTCTCATAAGGATGTGGCTTCAATCTGTGCCTTTTGACCAAGTCCTTATGACTTGAGATTTTGCAATAACAAATTAAGCTATGGCTAAAAAGCTACAGGTGTTTGTCTTGAATGAACATTCCCCTCCTGTTTCATACCACATTTTAATTAGCATTTAAGTCTTTCTTTTAAGACAATTTATTCTTTTGTTTCTGGGATAGATTTCATGTTTAGAGTATAAGACTGGACTCCCCCTGACAATGGAAGAAAAGGTAAAAGGACTTGGGGGAGAAGGGGAGTTTTTGTTCTATTTAATCTTGTGTTTTGCAGTTTGTGCTTCGCACTTCTTTTCTGACAAATACATGGTCAGATGAGACTTGTCCATTCTCTCAAGATCTTGATAAATCCTTTTTTGCTTTTCTTACTCTTCGAGTCTCTCATTTTAATTGGATTCATTGTCCCACACAACAGCTTTTATCATATGGTCACAAATGTATAAAAAACATTGTCATTTATACAGAGCAAGAGATTCTCAGGATTGATAAGGAACACTAGTGGTTCTATCATCCAACCAATATCTGATATTAGAGGAATTTGTGATTTTTTTTTGTTATTTTTAGACTCAAGTCATTTTTCTTGAAAATTGTGGTTAATTTAACCTCTTCTGACCAAAATGTCTCCTTGTGACAATTTCCTTAAGAGCCTTAAGTATTTCTTAGGTAAAAAACCAGATCGAGAACTAACTGTTCCTGACCACACACATATAAATCCTTCTCCCTAAACAGACTATTTTTGAATGTTGTTGCTTTAGTTCAGCCATTTTAGTGATTCCATTTGGAGTTTACTTGGAGAAGATACCAAAATAGTTTTGTCTTCCTGACTCCTGACTCAGCACTCTACCCATTCTTTGTACCATCTTGCTGCCCCAAACCATCTAAATGCAATTTAATCTTTAACCTGACTTAGTTTACCTTTAGAGTTTGTTTCATTTATGAGATTATAACCATTTGACTAAATTTGTGACATTGAAGGAACTCCAGTATTATGTATCTTCCTTCTCTTCAATAATTTACAGCGTAATTGGAATGTACAATATTGTAATATGTAAATTAATTATTTCTATGTCACTCTGACACAATTTTTGGTATAAAAAGCCTTCTCAGAATTCTCAAGATTGTTTAGGTTTTCACCAAAGTCTGAATGCATGCTAGAGCATAATAATTAAACTGACATTTTTGCCTCCATAATTTGGGCCTTTTGGTAAATATATATTTAACAGAACTGAGCTATCACAGGAACTGAGAGAAGAAATATTTCCTCCCTTACACTGAGAAAGAACCCATTTGAAATCTGCTTAAAAATATCTAGGAAGGATTCCTTCTTCAGACAGTTTATTCCTCTTTTATCTAGCTCTGTTAGGAAGCTGGTTTTTGGTTTCTTGCTTGTTCCCCAATGGATAGGAAGTGAAGGTGGAGTCCAGGGGGAGAAAAAAGAAAAAACTCATATTGCTTCTTTGGGACTTCTACCTATTACTTTTGATTGTGTTTTCTGCACTTAAGCAGAAAAAAAAATATCTAATCCTTGCTACACACTTATAGTCCTTCTTCAAAATCTTGAAGACCCCCTCAGCAGTTTTCTTTGTCCTTCTAAGCATCTCCACTTTCTTAAATGGATCCTTATCAGAATTGAATGCTCTTCTCTATTCTGACTGCCTTCCTTTAGCTTTTCTTAGCACACTGTATAATTTTAATGAGTTGTAAAGTCAATATAAGCTAGCCTCCAAATCTAATCAATCAGTCAACAAGCATTTATTTAGGGCCTTCAGGATATCAGAAAGGTGCTAGCCACAGCAGATGCTATTTGTCTTTTGTTTTCAGAGAGGACCAATGACACTCACATGGTTTGGATTCAAGTGAGACAAAATACTACAAAGTCATCAAATCACATTTTCTTTCCCACAGTTGACAAAGTCCAGTGGCAAGAAAGTCAAGATGATTGGTGATAGTCAAAATGATGCAGAGTACTTGTGTTCTTCAATTTCTTACTGAGCCATAAGCACTCCATAGCATCTGTTTCAGCCAAAATCATGGTCTTTGGAAGAACTTGTTCTCATCTGTCAATTCCACCAGGGGAAATCTGTATGTACTTAGGAAGATATCTCCCTCTCTCATAAATGGTTTTGAGGATCATTGATTAACCTCAATCTGGTTTTTCCTATCTTCTGAGATAGTGTTAGCAGGGTCTGACAGCTGCATATCCTACAGATCCTTGGAGCTACAGGTGATAGTTGGGTATTAGGTAGACTCCAAAGATGAATGAACAGCGCTGATAAGATCTTAACAGCCCTTACAGCAGAAGTACTAGTCCACCTTGAACATCCTGTATACCCAGAGATATGGAAATGATAAAACTCCTTGATCTTGTAATGCATTGAAAGTCATAGCTTTTAGGAGCACAATTCCTCTGTATTCTGCTTTAGATCATTGTTGGAATTGCATTCATGTGGGTAACACAGTTTAAGAAATACATTGATAAGCTGGAGAGGATCAAAGAAAAGAAAATCAGGAGGGTAAAGAACTTGAGTCATTGATCTATGAGGATCAGTTGAAAGAATCGAGGATTTTTAACCTATTAAGTCAATAAATATTTATTAAGTACCTCCTCAGTGTCTGTCATTGTGCTAAGTATCAAGGATATAGACAAGAATAAAAAAGATATTTCCTGCCTACAAGAAGCTTGCAATCTGATAGGGAAGATAATATATAAAAAGAAACAGAAAAAAGGATGATTACTGCCAGAACGTACCTATTATGGGGGCATGAGCATGATGATCACAAAGTCAAAACCCAGCTAAGTAGCTGATGGGAGGAAAAAATCACTGCTGAAGAAGGAAAAGCTCAAGGAAGTTGTGATAGCTGTCTCTTATTACTTGGAAAACTGGACTTTAGAAGGGAGATTATTCTTGTTCTGTTTAGTTTCAGAAAACAGGAGTGACATGGGATATTCTAAAATAAGCAAATTAAAGCTTGATATTAGGAAAAACTTAGGTACAATGGACACCATAAAAAAGTGGAATCAATTGTTCTGAAGGTGGTATGTTTCCAATCCTTAAATGTTCTCAAGTAGAGGGTAGATGATCAATTATTGCATGTATAGTACTGATTATTCCTTTCATATATGGATTGGACTAGATGTCCAATGGAGGTCTTGACTCTTAGATCCTATGATTTTGCAATTCTAGCTATTTTTACCAATATCCTTTTTAAAATGGGACATTCAAAAATAAATGAAATATTCCCTCCCCCCTCAAACACTGAGAGAAAGGCAATCCCATAATAATAATTAACATTCAAATAGAATTCAAAAATTCTACAAAGAATGCAATAAGATGGAAAGGTCAGAAAGCCAGCCTTTGAGTCAGGAAATCCTCATTTAGTTGAAACTTCTGATGCCGTCAGATAAATATTTATGTCTCAGGCATCTGTTAGGTCATTAAATTGAAGAAGAGAGCTTTATGTGCACTGATTTCACACTTACTAACACAGATGATAAGATTTAGTCTTTCCCCCAAAAAATCTTTTTTAACATACACTATCTATTTTATTATCATACCAACCTTATAAAAGAAGTACAATTCATGTTAGTTTCTTTCCCATTTTAGATATGTAGAAATTGAGGTTAAAGGAGTTTAAGTGATGTTTCATGGATTTGAAACTTGTTAACATCTGTTTTAAGAGTTAGCACTTTTTTTTCCTGATGAAAATGATGGCTCAATTGCTTCTCTATAATCAATGGTCCTACTATCCCCTTCACCACCTTCAAGAACATAGCCCAGAAGCTTCTTTCACAGAAGTGGGTAACAAGTCCTATTTGTTTTCCTATTTTACATATAAGTTAACAAGGGTCAGTCTAGAAAGGTGGTCTAGACACAGGTGACATTGATTTATAGCTGAAAGGACCTGAATGGTCACTCAAGAATGAGAGACATATGTGGCTCTCTACAATAATGAATTGATTCAAACCACTGCCAATTATTTAGTGAAGAAGAGAGCCATCTATACCTAGGGGGAGGACTGTGGGAACTGAGTGTGGTTGACAACATAACATTTTCACTCTTTCTGATGTTGTTTGCTTGCATTTTTGTTTTCCTGCT
Organism: Antechinus flavipes; assembly: GCF_016432865.1. Lineage (NCBI taxonomy): Eukaryota > Metazoa > Chordata > Mammalia > Dasyuromorphia > Dasyuridae > Antechinus > Antechinus flavipes. The sequence goes on along the minus strand of NC_067399.1, from coordinate 15,712,033 downwards.
CAGGATTTTTTTTTTCTTTTTAGATTTGATTTTTCTTTTGCAGCAAGATACAGTTATCTTGTATAAATATGTGTACATATATTGGATTTAACATATATTTTAATATAAATATCTGCCATCTAGGGGAGAGGGTGGGGACGAAGAGGGGGGAAATTTGGAACAGAAGGTTTTGCAAGGGTCAGTGTTGAAAAATCACCCATGCATATGTTTTGTAAATAAAACACTATAACAATAATAAAAAAAATAGAGACATAATTCAAATCAGTATTTTCAGGCTCAAATTCTGGCATGCTATCTGTTATGTAGCAAATAATAAGTACTGTTTTAGTCTCACAGTAGTATTCTATCTTTGTGTAAATTTGATATAGAGATTCTCCTCCCAACCCCTACAGTAAGACTAAAGAACAATTGAAATATATACAAAATGGGGAGGGAACAAAATCAACCAATCAGACAAACAAACAAACAAAAAAACCCAGCAATCATACTATGAAATTGCAAACCATTTTCCCCACTTTGAGTAGATATCTGTATAATTCTTCTTCCATTTTCCAAGTTTTACTGAAGTTGTGCTAAGTCACGTTGTAATGTCAAAGCCCCTAATGAGCTCCTTGTAGGTGATTCAGATTGTCAAGCTGAATCTTCACCCATGAGCTACTGGGAAAACCCTGCTCTATTTTGCCCTCAGCTCCTTTGCTTCACTGACAGGACCCTGTCACAGGTGACAGGTCTCTGAGGCCCAGAATCCTGTCCTCTTGCTGCAGAGTGGCATTTTCCATTTCCAAAAGGCCTGGTAGTGGTAATAGAATCATGGCTTTCTCTCTCTTCCTCCTAGGCAGATTTTTCTTAGAGTTATGTGTCTTCAGTCAGTAAATCAGAGCTGACAAAGCTAGTTGCTGAGAATGAAAGGGCAGATGACTCCACAGTTAGGTCCTGAAACCATTTCTAACAGCAGCATCCTCCTCCCTCCAAAAGCAGCATCCTTCACCTCCTCCCAGAGTCTGGCATGAATGTCATAGAACTCAATTCATTCTGTGCCAATGAAGCTGCCATTATATTCCTTGGGGATGAGGTCTGCCCTTCAAAATTCATCTTCCTAATTTCTTCAGCTCCAAAATCCAGTAGAGTTATGGTGAGTCCAAGTGACCATCCATTAAAGTTACAATACAATGAAATCCTGGCACAGCTACAATCAACAAGTGACAAAAGATCAAATGGATTCACTAATGATCAGTCCCTGTGAGATAGGAGGCCCAGGGATTTGTGATATTGGCATGTATGGGCTCAATTAGTAAAATATACATGAGTTAGTTGAATGGGAATTAAATACAAGAGTACAATGTAGTCATATAATTAAAAAAAATCCTGAAATTTTAATCTGGGATTTCCCTTATGTTGTAACTGTTTAAATAATAAATGACTTCTGTACTTATTCAAAATGATAGAGGGCTCTTTGTAATTCTGAGTCTTCTTGAAGTTGTTTTACATTCATAGTTATTTAATATTATGGAAAAGAAAATCATAGTTTCTATTATTTTAACTGCTCCCTTCATTCATTCAACAAGCAGTGATTGGACCTATAGTGAAATAATCATTGAAAATGAAGGAAAACAATGGAGAATCAAAGTGAGCTCAAAAGACATCTACAAATATTATACTTGAAGCCCAGGGAGTTTGTACTTTCTCCAAGATCACATAGACAGGAACTCCAGAGCGTCATTTGAACCCAGACTCCTTTTCACTCTGTAACACTTCTTTTTATAATTATATTCCTGAGGAAATTTACGTTTGTCCATCGTTGAACATATAATTTTCAGTGTTCCTTAGGGTTCTTTGGATTCTTGTATCCCCTCTCTTTTTACAACAATTACCCCTCCATCTTGACTTTTTCACTGTAGTTTTGACACATCCCAGGCAGAATAAGAAATTAAATAGAAATCTTGGGAGGAGTTTTGTGGAAACAATAGATGACAGATGAAGACCAGGAAAAAAATATAGCACCTATGACCAAATACTTAATCTGAATTTTAGAATAAGGTACTATAAATATCACATAAAGAAAAAAAAAGACAAAAACAATCAGACTTCTTCTCTGATATGAAGGAAAAATCAAAAAGCTTTATGTAGATTTTCAAGGTCACAGGAGAGTCACAGCCCTTATTCCTCTAACATTGAAGGGATAATTCTACTTCACTTGGTCAATGTATCAGCTCCCATGGATTACCATCTTCATTCTGATGGCTCTCAAATCTACTTATTTTGTTCCAGTCCATGCATCTACTGCCTTTTGGACATCTTAAGCTGGATGCCCAATAGACATCTTAATCTTACTATCATCCGAACAGAAATCATTGCCCTTTCCCCCAAAATATTCTCTCTTTCATACCTTCCCTATAACTGTAAAAGGCACCATTATCCTCCCAGTGCCCAGAGCTCATGCTCTTGTACAACCAAGTGAAGTGGAGTCATCTTGGATTTCTCACTATCTTCAACTCTAATGCATTGTTCAGGTTTGTTGATTGAACCTTTGTAATTTCTCTCCTATTCACTTTCTGTTACCACTCCAGTGTAGACTCTAATCATCTCTCACTTGAATTATTGCAATAGTCTTCTGATGATATGGTCTGCCTCAAATCTCTCCCTGCTTTGTTTTAGCCTCTATTCAGTGACTAAATTAATTTTCCTCAATTACAGGTCCAATCATCTAGTACTCCTTTCAATAATCTCTAAAAGTTCCCTATAGAGTCTAAGAGCAAACACACAATGTTCTATTTCATCTTCAAAGCCCATCATAACCCAACCCCCATCTATTTTTCCAGTTTCTGACAATTATATTTGATCCCCTGACTTTTTCCAGTTTCTGACAATTATATTTGATCCTCTGACTGACTTCCTGGCTGTTCCACACACAAAATTCTCCATCTAATGGCTCTGGGAGTTTTCTTTGACTGTTGCCATGACTGGAATGTTGTTTTCTTCTACTCCAACTACAAACTTCCCTCACTTCTTCTGAGTCTGAATTAAAAGCTCAATTTTACAGGCAGACTTTTCCCAATTCCTCTTAATTCCAGTGCCTTCTCTCATTAATTATCCTCTATTTAACTTCTATATAGCTTTGGTTATATTTCTTTGTATGTTGTCTTCCTTAAATAGTAAGCTCCTTGAGGACAGGGACTGCTTTTTGCGCCCCACTCCCCTTTTATTTGTAATACTTAGCAGAGTACCTGGAACATAGTAGGTGCATAATAAAAATTAATTCATTGATTTTATGTAACTTGCTCTTTTTTGCTCTTGCTTCCATCAATGATTATGAATGCTACTGGGTATACATGTCCTTCCACATTAACCTTTGACAGATGCATTTCATTGTTTGTCAAGTAAGAGGAAGAACAATAATTACAATTAACCCAAAGGTTGTTGCTTTTTAAGTGTAATTTTTTTTGATATGGTTGTATTGTATTGTGATTACATAATATGCCATCAGTTCATGTATTTGAACATTTCTTTCATCACCTCTTACAATTCATTGTTATGGTTATAGAATAATTTGATCAGCTACTCTTAAATCGGTAGATACTCACTTTGTAAGTGTTCTGTTATATTTGTTAGCTTTTTCCATTTGGATTTCCAATATCATACTCAATACTATGGTATGGTTGGTTTTGAGATACTATTTGTTCTTCTAATTGTTGAATTAATTTTACTTTTATTTTTAATAGTATTTTGTTATTCTGAATACATGAAAATATAGTTTCCAATATTGACCTCTGCAAAATCTCCTTTCCTACTCCCCACCCCATTCCTAAGACTGCAACTGATTCAAAATATGTTAAACATGTATAGTTCTTTTAAACATATTTCCATATTTGTCATGTTGTGCCAAAAAAATAAGATCAAAAGGGGAAAAACATGAGAAAAAATAAAACAAACAAACAAACAATAACCACAAAAAGTGAAAATACTATGTTTTCATCCATATTCAGTCTCCACAGTTTTCTTTCTGGATGGTGATGACTCTCTCCATTACAAGTTTATAGATATTGTCTCATTGTTGAAAAGAGACAAGTCCATCACAGTTGATCATCACATAGTCTTATTGTTGCTGTGTATAATATTCTCTTGGTTCTATTCACTTCATTCAGCCTCAGTTCATGTAACTCTTTCCAAGATTTTCTGAAATTAGATATTAACCATTTCTTATAGAACAATAATACTCCATTACATTCATATATCATAACTTATAAAGCCTGAATTAATTTTATAAGAAAAAAATTAAAGGAAACAGTTGTGTGATTTCTTTTCTGTGATTTTTAAACCTTTGTCCTTGAGTATTAGTAATCCTATTATATGCAATTTATATATGTGTAGATTGTGTTTATATATATATATGATATCTATGCATCTATATCTTAGATTGAAACAAAATGAAATTTTACATAATGTATTAAAAATTGCTACTTTCAAACACATTATGAGCTGGGAATCAAAAGAAGTAGAGAAGATATTGTATTCAGAATCAGAGAAACTATATTCATATTTGGACTCTGATAGAAGAGAAACTTGTAATGTTTGGGCTAACTTTCTGGAGGACCTTGGGACTAGCCTTGATCTTAATAGAGGAATGCGGGAGGAAGGAGAGCTACCAGGATGATGGGCAAAAATGGATTGTCTCATTTCCAGTGCTTTCAGCCCTTAAATCCCCTATTACAATTACATCATTATGGTATATTAAATATGTGTGAACTAGAGAACCAATACATCACCATAAGAAGTACTAAGTATGGACGGGAACTAGAGAACCATAATTTCATCAATTCCACTGAGTTAACACCTTGTTTCAAGTAGACTTCTCCAGAGTTCGGCTCTCTACGGGAACTTACACCACCAGCCTTTGTGTGATTTACCTTTCTCCTCTACAAAATGTTCATGGGTGGATTTAACTGGTAGTGGTGGAGGATCCTTAACAATCCAATCCATCCTCCACTCAGCTGGTGGATCATCCTTAAGAGCAGATCTGCCCATTTCTACTCCTGACTGAATTATCACTTTTAACTCAGGACTAAATTAAAATCCTTTATCATTCAAAACCCTTCATGACTTGTGCCTACCCTCATACTCTGCAGTCTTGCGACACTAAACCACTTTACTGATTTAAGTGCAAATCCCTCAACCTTCCAAGTCCAGCAATTTTCACAGTCTGTTTGTTCCTCATGTGTAGAATGTTTTTCTTTCTCATCATTATCATCTGGCTTCCCTCTTATCCCTGTTAAAATCCCAGCTTCTATATGAAGGTTTTCCTGAACCCCTCCCTTGTTGAGTATTTTGAGTTGGTCCTGTCTATAGTCTGGTCTTTTCACTTTTTTAAAAATGCATCTTCCTCATTCTACCACTAGCTCCTTGAGAGGAGGGGTTGTCTTTTATCTTGCTTAGGATCACCAGACTATAGCATAGTTCCTGGCACATAGTAGGCATTTCATAAGTATTTATTGACAAGTATTTATTGACTGACATCGATTAGGATCAATCTTATAGTACTTCCAAGAACTTTGTGTTACCCCATTTGTTTATGAGAATAGATCGTCAGAAGCAGCACAATGGTGGAATAAGAAATCTGGTCAGACCTGAATACCAGTCCTTCCTGTGACACATGTGCCCTGCAACTTGTTTCTAGACAAGTCATTTCTGCCTTTATTCCTCCAGGAAAACCCTCAATATTCTAAGTCCCAGAATAGATGCAGGTCTTCTTTGGAACTAAAAGTTCCTCCCTGGACTTGGACAAAATAGATGACCTAACACGCTCAAAAAGAAAGAAAGATAATTACATAAAGATGAGCATGTAATAATTAAAATAATGATTATAATATCAGATGATCTTGCTGCCTTAGAGTTTTCAAAATCCTTGGATTTTTTTTTACCTCATTTGAATTCACAATTATCATCTCCTGGCCTTTGCAATGAATGTACCCTTTCTCCAAATCTGCTTCTGGAAATCCCTTTTAACTTTCAGATCAGCTTTAGTTCTACCTTCTCCAGGAAACCTTTGCTATTGCTGTCTTCCTTATACATATGACTTTGCACTAATGTTGTATATATATATATATATATAAATGTAAATAGATATATTTATATATCTATATGTATATATTTAATAATTCTAATCCTTCTAGTAAGATATATAAATATGAATTAAAAAAAACCCGACTTCCTGTTTCTTTATCTCTCTATTTAGATGATGCTTTGCAAACCTTAAAAGAATTATGTGAGCTCTGACCACCTTAATGAGAGACATTAATATGGTAGCAGAAGCTGAAGGTTTGTAATTGCTTAAAACAATTGTGGAAGGTAAATTAACTCCAATTTTATATAAACTATTTGAAAAAAATAGGGATTGAAGGAGTCCTACCAAACTCCTTTTATGACACAGACATGGTACTGATACCTAAACCAGGTAGGCTGAAAACAGAGAAAGAAAATTATAGACCAATCTCCCTAATGAATATTGATGCTAAAATCTTAAATAAAATATTAGCAAAAAGATTACAGAAAATCGTCACCAGGATAATGCACTATGACCAAGTAGGATTTATACCAGGAATGCAGGGCTGGTTCAATATTAGGAAAACTATTAGTATAATTGACTATATCAATAACCAACCAAACAAAAACCATATGATCATCTCAATAGATGCAGAAAAAGCATTTGATAAAATCCAACATCCATTCCTAATAAAAACACTTGAGAGATAGGAATAAATGGACTTTTCCTTAAAATAGTCAGGAGCATATATTTAAAACCATCAGTAAGCATCATATGCAATGGGGAAAAACTGGAACCTTTCCCAGTAAGATCTGGAGTGAAGCAAGGTTGCCCACTATCACCATTATTATTTAATATCATATTAGAAACACTAGCCTTGGCAATAAGAGTCGAGAAAGATATTAAAGGAATTAGAGTAGGCAATGAGGAAACCAAACTATCACTCTTTGCAGATGATATGATGGTATACCTAGAGAACCCCAGAGATTCTACTAAAAAGCTATTGGAAATAATTCATAATTTTAGCAAAGTAGCTGGCTACAAAATAAATCCCCATAAATCCTCAGCATTTTTATACATCACCAACAAAACCCAACAGCAAGAGATACAAAGAGAAATTCCATTCAGAATAACTGTTGATACCATAAAATATTTGGGAATCTATCTACCAAAGGAAAGTCAGGAATTATATGAGCAAAATTATAAAAAAGTCTCCACACAAATAAAGCCAGACTTAAATAATTGGAAAAATATTAAGTGCTCTTGGATCGGCCGAGCAAACATAATAAAGATGACAATACTCCCTAAACTAATCTATTTATTTAGTGCTATACCAATCAGACTTCCAAGAAAATATTTTAATGATCTAGAAAAAATAACAACAAAATTCATATGGAACAATAAAAAGTCGAGAATCTCAAGGGAATTAATGAAAAAAAAATCAAATGAAGGTGACCTAGCTGTACCTGATCTAAAATTATATTATAAAGCAGCAGTCACCAAAACCATTTGGTATTGGCTAAGAAATAGATTAGTGGATCAGTGGAAAAGGCTAGGTTCACAAGACAGAATAGTCAACTATAGCAATCTAGTGTTTGACAAACCCAAAGCCCCTAACTTCTGGGAAAATAATTCATTATTTGATAAAAACTGCTGGGATAATTGGAAATTAGTATGGCAGAAATTAGGCATGGACCCACACTTAACACCATATACCAAGATAAGATCAAAATGGGTCCATGACCTAGGCATAAAGAACGAGATTATAAATAAATTAGAGGAACACAGGATAGTTTATCTCTCAGACTTGTGGAGGAGAAAGAAATTTGTGACCAAAGATGAACTAGAGACCATTACTGATCACAAAATAGAAAATTTTGATTACATCAAATTAAAAAGCCTTTGTACAAATAAAACTAATGTAAACAAGATTAGAAGGGAAGCAACAAACTGGGAAAACATCTTCACAGTTAAAGGTTCTGATAAAGGCCTCATTTCCAAAATATAGAGAGAACTGACTCAAATTTATAAGAAATCAAGCCATTCTCCAATTGATAAATGGTCAAAGGATATGAACAGACAATTTTCAGAGGATGAAATTGAAACTATTACCACTCATATGAAAGAGTGTTCCAAATCATTATTGATCAGAGAAATGCAAATTAAGACAACTCTGAGATACCACTACACACCTGTCAGATTGGCTAAGATGACAGGAAAAAATAATGATGAATGTTGGAGGGGATGCGGGAAAACTGGGACACTAATGCATTGTTGGTGGAGTTGTGAACGAATCCAACCATTCTGGAGAGCAATCTGGAATTATGCCCAAAAAATTATCAAATTGTGCATACCCTTTGATCCAGCAGTGTTTCTATTGGGCTTATATCCCAAAGAAATACTGAAGAAGGGAAAGGGATCTGTATGTGCCAAAATGTTTGTAGCAGCCCTGTTTGTAGTGGCTAGAAACTGGAAAATGAATGGATGCCCATCAATTGGAGAATGGCTGGGTAAATTATGGTATATGAATGTTATGGAATATTATTGTTCTGTAAGAAATGACCAGCAGGATGAATATAGAGAGGACTGGCGAGACTTACATGAACTGATGCTAAGTGAAATGAGCAGAACCAGGAGATCATTATACACTTCGACAACGATATTGTATGAGGACATATTTTGATGGAAGTGGATTTCTTTGACAAAGAGACCTGAGTTTCAATTGATAAATGACAGACAAAAGCAGCTACACCCAAAGAAAGAACACTGGGAAACGAAGGTGAACTATCTGCATTTTTGTTTTTCTTCCCGGGTTATTTCTACCTTCTGAATCCAATTCTCCCTATGCAACAAGAGAACTGTTCGGTTCTGCAAACATATATTGTATCTAGGATATACTGCAACATATCCAACATATAAAGGACTGCTTGCCATCTAGGGGAGGGGGTGGAGGGAGGGAGGGAAAAAAAAATTGGAACAGAAACGAGTGTCAATATAAAGTAATTATTAAATAAAAAGAAAAAAAAGAAAAAAAAAAGAAAGGTAAATATTTTTTTTATTATACCCATTTTATAGATAAGGACACTGAGAACTGAGGGATATTAAGTTTCTTGCTCAGAGTCATACACCTAGAAATGATCTCAGGCTAAATTGTAACTCATATCTTCCTGTTCCTTATTTCAGGAACTGACTCCTCTGCCAGAACTTTTATTTTGTAGAAGAATCGAGACCAAAGAAGGGAAAAAAAAAACACACCCTGAAATTCCAATAATAGGTGATGACAGCTAGATGGTATAGTGGATAGACTCTGACATTTACCAGTGGTTTGATCCTAGTCATTTGACCCCTTTCTGTCTCAGCTTCCTCATCTGTAAAATGGAAATTACAGCATCAACTCCCTGGAGTTGTTGGGAGTATTAAATGACACACTATTTATAAAGCAATTTTCAAATCTTAGTGTGTCCTATTAATGCTAGTTATTATTAAGCACAGATCTGAGAACAGAGTCCAATTCTCTTTAATCCTGGGACAGTGCTTTTTTTTTTTTTCCCTGAAAATCCCAGTTTCTCTCCATATTAAGCCAGGCACTGTGTTCTACATCCTGACACCTATCATTTTTACTCTTAATATAAACCCAGGAGTTAGCCTAAAAAAACCATAAACACGCATATTTGCATTGTCCAAACTTTCACAGGAAATAATTGAAGTGAACAGTTTCTGCTTACATTCCAAGAAAGTGTCTGAAAGAATTATATTAATCTTATAAGTCAAGTGGTGTTTGAGTACTTGCCTCCATCTGGGAATGGGTTGAACATCCCATTTAATCAGGAACTGTCTCTGTCCAAATATCACTTGGGATATTGTTCCCCTTTAATAGGAATATCAACGTGGGAAAGTCTCTATCCCTTAGAATACTGACAGTATAAATTTTATTTACTCACCACAAAAAATCAAGTTCAGTAATGGAGAAGGCTATAGGTCAATCTTTCCCAGCCACAGTTCTCAGAGACCTTTCTTTGTAGATATTTTTCTTGAAATCATATACTTTAATCACACATATGACCACTTACTCAACCCACACCCATGATTTCCTTTTATTTCTGGGATAAAAAAAAATAAGTTTAGCTTTTATATCCCAACATAGCCTGGCCCCAGTCAATCTTTCTGGGGTCCCTGGATATTATTCTATCTAAGCCATATAATCCAACCAAATGAACCATTTCCTGGTTCTTTATCCAAATGCTTGAATTCCCATCTCTGTGGCTTTGCACAAGTCACTCACTATGTCTGGAATATCCTCCTTTCCTAAATCTCACAGAGCCTCATTCTTTGTTTAAAAATCATTTCAATATCTTCTCCTTTCCATAATTTAACCAACTGGTAATATCCTTCAGGTCAATTTTGTATTTAACACAAACATACACATATTCATAAGCATATCTATGTATGAACATTTAAGTGTATATAGATAGATACAGATGTAGCTATATAGATATAGATAGATATATAGATGTATAACTGCTACATATAGTCAAATAGACATTGCATTATTTTCTGTCTTTATACCTATGTGTGTTTATGTGTATGTATCATGTCTTATAAATGTATGCATATGTGTGTGTTTATATATGTATACATCTCTATATATTTATTGGCTCACGTATATATTTGTCTAAATGGATTAGTTATCTATCCATATATGTGTGTTTTTTCTTCCTGATTAGAATGAGATCACATTCCACATGTCCGTAGATATTGTTTCATTTTTTGTAATTGTTTACCTGGCTCCTAACATATTGACTGGACCATAGCAGGTGCTCAATAAATGCTTCTTATTAACCACCTTTTCAAGGCAACTCTTCAAATACAGTTATCTATAAGACAGTTTTTTTTACTAGACTAAATTCGCTCTCCTAAAACTCCTCACATCTCAACTGTCCACATGATGGATGACCTAATTTTGAGCATTCTAGGGCAAGGATGACATTCTGTATCCTCCAAGAAAGGCCATGGGCATAAGGTATAGAAAAGCTCACGGTATAGAATTCTAATTCATTGTAAATCAAGAGAAATCTATCTAAGTTATTCTTAGACTATCAAAATCTCCGAGCAGACAGGGATCGCAGAGAATAGAGTGCCAACTGATTGAGAATCCTTCTAGAGTATCCCCTCTGCTTCTTGGACCTTAGTGTAAGCCTTCTGGTTCAGACAATTTGATGGCTTTTAATGAAGAAGACTTTACACAAGTTATAGTTTGACAGTTGAGAGCAAGTGTGATTCAGAATATAAAGTCATTTCTCAGACCTTATGAAGAAGGATGGTGGGAGAACAATGAGAAGCAGTGAGAGGAGGGCAGCAAATTCATCACAGCATGGTTTTACAGCTGGTTGGGACTTTAGAACTCTTCCAGCCTTGCCCTCTTATTTTACAGATAAGGAAGTGAAAGAAAAAGAGGTTAATTGATTTGCCCAAAGTCACACAAGTAGTAAGCAGTGGAACTCATATTCAAATTCAATTCCCATGACTGACTAAAAATTCAATAGTCTTTTCAGTGAATGTGCCATTTTGCTTCTGGTACAAAAGAGTGCTCCCACTAATGAGATGAATGAATGAATATATGAAACATTTATTAAATATTTACTCTGTGCAAAGTACTGTACTAAGTGCTGTGGATATAAATAGAAATATATGACAGTCCCTCTTCTCAGAATGTTCACGTTCCAATGGGGGAGATAATACAAAGGAAAGCAGTCAATTATTTTTTAAAAGAAACAATTTGAACTAATTGAGATTTATTAGACATAAGTTATATGAAGGATACCGGGGATATAATGGCAGAAGAAAGAAAACATCTTTGTTGTGTGGGATCTATATTTTTTTTTTGACATAAATCTCATCAACATGAGTCCTTACAATTCCTTTCTACAATCCATCCATTTCACAGATGAGGAAGTTGAGGCCCAGAGAATTAAAGTGATTTGCATACAAATAGTCTTCTGGTTTCAAATTGGACCTCAATTCCATTTTACCAAGTTCCTTGCTTTTAGATAAGTCAAAACAAAATATTTACAAACTAATGAATTAGTTTTAAGAGGATGAAAATATTAATAATTTAGGAGATCAGGAAAGGTTCAGTGTGGGATGCTGCTATTTCTGTACTGTACTTTGTCACAAGTTCAGGCTTCTACAAGGCAAAGAAAGGTTAGGAAAGAGGGCATTCCAAGAATGGAGCACAAGATGTTCAGTAAAGAGAATTACTTGTAGTCCAGTTGCTATCTAACAGAGAAGCTAATTTACTGTGGTCATCCCTTAACCAAAGTTCATTAATTTTCTGAGATATTAAGCTTTGAGATTCTAAATGCCCAAGTCAAAGAAAGTAAAATAACTAATTTAGTTGCAAAGTCCCTCAGGAAGCTAAGCAGATTATTCATATTCTTAAGAAAATTTCTAAATTAATGACTTAAAGAAAAGGATATTTAGCATTAATAAGCCTAATAATATGGCTCTAACTAAATATTGTCCTTTTTGATTCTTAAATGGGGAAGTAGAGGGCGCAGAAGAACGATCTTTTCTCATAATATCGTACACTTAGTCCATTTTGTAAAAGCGTTCTTCAACAAAATGAGTTCATTTCCTGTATTGAGTTAGACTGCACTATTTTTCTAGAATGTAGCTTCTGAAATCTCCTAAAACCGAGTCTCAGGCAGGCATCAAGGCTTGGGAAGAAAAGCTTATCAGCATGAGCTGTGATGTCTGGATTCTAGACCACAGTGGCCTGAAGAAAAACACAGCAAACAGTTGAAAAGTGAACAATGCAAGGAACTGGGTGATGGCTTTGACTACACGATGCTAAACAGCCATTTCTTTTTTTTTTTTTTTTTTTTGTTTTCCTGCTGAATTAAGTGAATGTCATGTAGGAACTGCTGACATTTATGTAGGGTTTTTAAAGTTTACCAAGCCCTTGACACATATTATCTCAATTGAGCATGAGTTGAAACTCAGAGTGAACATAGCTTCCAAAGTATTCTAATAATGCAGGGAAAGGCAGCCAGTGGTACAATGGACAGAGAATGTGCTCTATGTTCAATTTCAGTTTCTGATATTTATTAGCTTTGCAACTCGGGTTAAGCTATTTGACTTCTGCTTGCCTCAGTTTCCTACACTGTAAAATGAGGATTATTGTTCAATTATGTCTGACTTTTCATGACTTCATTTGGGGTTTTCTTGGCACAGATACTGGCATGGTTCACCATTTTCTTTTCCAGCCCATTTTACAGATGAGGATACATATATGCATATGCACATACACACATACCTCGGTGATTCGCTTAATCTCATCCATCAACAATGCCTTTTAGGAACTGAACAACCTAAAGGCTTCTGAAAAAATCCTAATAATATTTCAATAATGGATTATTAACATATCAGAGAAATGATTGTTTCTCTCTTGGTTAACAAACCTTTTAAAAGTGCTTGATATGTGTGAAGCTTCATATGCTAACTACTAGGAATACAAAGAAAGGTAGAATCCATTTTTGTCCTTAAGGAGATTGCTGTACAATAGGAGTGACAACAGACAATGTGTAAATAGCTATTGTACACAGAGCACAGTGTCGGTAAAAAGTAGTCTCACACTGAAGCCACCAGTAGTAGACGGAACAAAAATAATTCTTGGGGAAAGTGGGTCTTTTAAGAAGCCAAGAAAACCAGGGGAGAGAGATGAGGGAGGGAGGCAGGAAGGACAGTTAATGTTATGGCATGGAATCCAGAATGAGATTGCCATGTGTGAAGAAAATCATGGAGGTTAGTGCCACTAGTATGCAGAACAACTTGCAAGAAAGAAGGAAGTCTAGGTTGTGAAGGCTTTAAAATTCAAACAGAGAATTTTACATTTGATCCTGAAATAGCGGGGAGCCACCAAATGTTACCGAGAGGCAAAGCAATGGTGCATTTTATGAAGATCACTTAAGGCAGCTGAGTGGCAGATGGACAGATGTATGGAGAGACTGAAGACAAGGAGAACAATCAGCAGGCTATTGGAAAGTCCAGGTTTGAGTTGATGAGAATTAAATAAAGTAGAGGCTGAGTCAGTGAGTTAACTAATGGTCTTTTCATGAAAGATGCTCCAGAGATCGTAGGATTGTGGATATGTCACCAGTAAGGACGTCAGAAGCCATCTGGCCTAACTTAGTAAATGTTATAGATGAGCAAACTGATACCCAGGGAAATGAAATGGTTTGATCCCTCTCATAGGTCATACATGTACTGAATCCCATTCCAAATTAGAGGGATATGACACAAACATTTCTAAAAATCATTTCCGGTTGTACTTTATTTTTCTAACATCTGGACAGATGCTACTCTTAGCTAGCCAGAAGACTTAACCAGGTAAAAAACAGCTGTCTTCCCTGCTGACTTGTCAAGAGAGAAATGTAGTGTATTTGTATTTCCCAGGATTCTCCACTGGATGGCACTTGAAATCCACAAGATGAGAGGATGCTTGGTTTGGTCTGTGGAAGGCTGCAACTAAGATTGGGATAGAATTAAATCAGAAATGCTCAGAAAGAGAACCAGCTACTTTGCAAAGGAGAAAAACCAAGGATGTATTGATACAGACAAGGAGAGGGATTCTTGCGATCTGCATTTGCCCAACTGAAATTTTTCTCTGCAGAAAAAACTCATTGTTCCTTTGGTCTAAAGAGATCTCAAAAGAATTGATTTTAGATATTGGAAATCTGGTTGCCAGTATAAAAGTGTGAACCCAGAAGCAGGGCTTGATGATTTTTTTCCAGGAACCCCTGATAGTCCAGGGAAAATTCTGGCCAAATTTCTAAGGCTGAGCTGCTGATTGGTGTGGGGAAGGTAGGAGGATATTTCTGGTTCGGGTTAGTTTGGTAAGTTTCTCACATACATCATGGGGAGCAAATAAGAAATAAGTTAAGGACACATGGAAGCAGAGAATCAGACAGTGAAGCAGAAGGATTACTCTCTAGGGAGGGAAAGCAGCAGCCTGTGGACCACCCTGGCAGGCAGCTTTTGACAGAGGGGAGATGCTCACTTAAACCTGAGGCATTCTGCTGAGCCATCAGGGAAGGCAGAAGGAAACAAATCCAGGAGGGCAAGAAAGCCCATGTGCACAAGGAGTGAGTGTACTGGGAAGAAGAGAAGGGTATATGTCCCAGGCACATACAGACACTCTCACCATCACCTTCTGAGCAAAGGAAGAGGTTTTGCTAAGTGTAGTTCATGGGTAGGAAGGATATGTTTCATTTGGCCATCCATGGGTCAACTACACTGACTCCATGCTTCATGAAAAGCAGTCCTTTTCAATGTTATTTGGGGTAAGTATTTGTATGTATCCAATGAAGCAGCTGGAAGATGTAGTAGAGAGAGCACTAGACCTCAAATCAAGAATTTAGGTGTCCGAGTTTAAATCCAGCCTCAACTACTTACTAGCCATGTGATTCTGGGCAAATCACTTAAATCTCTGTCTGACTCAGTTTCCTTATCTGTAAAATAATAGAACCAAATTCTTAAGGCTGTTATATGATATGTGATTTTGATCAGATGTGATAACATCAGCCAAAGACTTAATTCAATGCCTGGCACATATTAAGCGCTTAATAGCTTGCTCCCTTCTCCTACTTCTCTTGCCCATGAAACCCATGATCAATGAGTGGCTTTCCTTAGATTTTTCCAACTTAAAATAAAACTACTGTTGACTGAATTTCTCAGGAAATTATTCTTTTATTTTTTTTTCCCCTGAAAGATTTTTTAGAACTTTTGAGACTATATAAAGAAGAGATTCTTAATCTGGAGGTCTGTCAATTTTTCTTTTAAATAATTATATAATTATATTGTTATTTTATAAACTTATGCTTTTTTATTAAAATGACAACAGTATATTATTTTTAGAAGGGATCCAAAGATTTTACCAGGCTTCCAAATGGGTTCAACCCCCCATCCAAAAGGGTTAAAAGCACCTGATCTAGAGATAAACCATTAACCAGATGCTGAGCATGCTCAACTTCACTAGTGATCATGATGCAAAGGATACATGGCCACTTGTTATCTATATTATGAATGAGATTTTTGATCAGCTGAGGGGTTAACCAGATGATCTCTTTCAAATTAGACATTCTGTGATGACAATTATCTGATAGCAGCAAAGCATTCTTTTTTTCAAAATACTTCAAAGAACCTTGCTGTGTTTTATAGACTGAGAAGGAAAATCAGGTATTGTATTTGAAGGGGAACTTAAAGTATTGATCCTGATGTTGTCTTTGTAGGACTTTCAAGATTCCATCCAGAGCTGAATATAAGATTTATTGTGTTCACTTTGCCGATAAAGAAATCGAGGTCCACAGAGATCAAGTGACTTTTTCAAGATCAAACAGTAATAGCAGAACTGAGTTTAGAATGCAGGGGTCTTGCCTCAGTCCAAAGCCTTTTCCATGTCATCACAGTATTACTGTGACTGAATTAATTTTCTCTATCTCTGAACATAGTTCATACCAAAGGTTTTCTAGAAATAATTTCAGAAAACCACACGCCATTTTCTTAAAATCTTAATCAACATAAATGTTCAATCATGTCTAACTCTTTTGGACCCCTTTTGGGATTTTCTTGGCAAAGATTCTGGAGTAGTTTGTTATTTTCTTCTCCAGCTAATTCTATAGATGAGGAAACTGAAGAAAATAGGATTAAGTGATATGCCTGGAGACACATAGCCAATAACTATATGAGGCTGGATTTGAATTAAGGTCTTCTTGATTCCAGGTCCAGAAGTCTATCCACTGTACCGTCTAGCTGCTCTTAATCAACATTAGCTTAATTTTTTAAAGGAAGAAACTGGGGCAGAAGCATGCCTAATTTTACTTTAAGGTAAAAAAAAAGCTAACATATTTCATAGTTTTTGCCTCTTCATGTATATGTCCAGAACCAGTGCACTGTTAGCTCTGGGTAGGGTACAATTGAAGGATACTCTCTTGCATTTTATGTAAATGAGTGAGTTACAGACTATTCTCTGTGAGAATAAGATGAGAGGCAATGTAGTCCCATGAATGAAATGCTGAATTTGGAGTGAGTATGACTGGATTACACATTCTTACAACAAAGGTAACCAAAAGTAATTGGAGGAGAACAGGAATAGGAATGTATTTGTATGACAATTTGGCAAAAGTGAGACATATTTCTTCTCTTGGGATCAGGAGAACACAAAGATGTCCATGCTCATTCTGGAAGCCCAGTGCTTTGCGATCCAAAGGATTACTTGGCTACCATACTCTGCTATTGGCTCCTAAAGAGGATCCAGGAAGTAGTGAAAGCACTATTTCTACCCATTAGCTGTATTCTTATAATCAAGCCATAATACATTTTCTGAGTCTCTTTATGATAATTCTGACTGATAGGCTCTGATAAGGTGATGAACAGATTCAGAAGAGGAATTTCCCATATGAGGTTGCTGATGTGCTCTAATGCCCAGATACTTTTTTTTTAAATAACTTTTTATTGAGAGAACCATGCCAGGGTAATTTTTTTTTTTTTTGCAATATTATCCCTTGCACTCCCTTCTGTTCCAATTTTCCCCCTCCTTCCCTCCACCCCCTCCCCCAGATGGCAAGCAGTCTTATACATGTTAAATGGGTTACAGCATATCCTAGATACAATATATGTTTGCAGAACTGAACAGTTCTCTTGTTGCACAGGGAGAATTGGATTCAGAAGGTAAAAATAACCCAGGAAGAAAAACGAAAATGCAAGCAATTTACCTTCTTCTCCCAGTGTTCTTTCTTTGGGTGTAGCTGCTTCTGTCCATCCTTGATCAATTGAAATTGAGTTAGATCTCTTTGTTGAAGAAATCCACTTCCATCAGAATACATCTTCATACAGTATCATTGTTGAGGTATATAATGATCTCCTGGTTCTGCTCCTTTCACTTAGCATCAGTTCATGTAAGTCTCACCAGTCCTCTCTGTATTCATCCTGCTGGTCATTTCTTACAGAACAATAATATTCCATAACATTCATATACCACAGTTTACCCAGCCATTCTCCAATGGAGAATTTTCCAGCTTCTAGCCACTACAAACAGGGCTGCCACAAACATTTTGGTACATGCAGGTCCCTTTCCCTTCTTTAGTATCTCTTTGAGGTATAAGCCCAGTAGAAACACTGCTGGATCAAAGGGTATGCACAATTTGATAACTTTTTGAGCACAGTTCCAAATTGCTCTCCAGAATGGCTGGATGTGTTCACAATTCCACCAACAATGTATCAGTGTCCCTGTTTTCCCGCATCCCCGCCAACATTACACATTATCTTTCCCTATCATTCTAGCCAATCCGACAGGTGTGTAGTAGTATCTCAGAGTAATGCCCAGATTTTTAAACTGTGGTTCACAATCCCAATGAGTCATGACTCATAACTGAATGTGGGAGTCAGAAAATTGTCTCTGTCATTAGTAAATTCTTGATTTATGTACCTATATACCCAGAGTCATGTAAATATAATTGGGGCAAAAAAAAATTGCTACTGGAAAAAAAAAGTCTAAAAAGCCTTGCTTTAATGCAAAAGGTAATTGCATGAGAGTCAGAGGAAAATATTCCTCAAGTAAATGCATATATGTCTCAACTTTTCCCTACTATAAAGATATCCCTATACAGATCTTTGCAGGATAAGGGACAAAGGGGGCTATTAAGGGCAGAAATGAGGGATGCTCTATTGTATCCTATGGAAATGAGGGAGCTATAGACCATTCTCTGTGAGAATAAAATGAAAGGCAATGTATTTCCATGAATTAAATGCTAAATTTAGAGTGAGTATGACTATATCATAGAATAAATTAATCAGAACTTGAGAGTGGGAAGGGACTTCAACAGAGAAAGGAGAAGGGGACAAATCACTTGTAAGCACCTACTACATGCTAAGTACTATATTAAGTACTTTACAAATACTTCATTTGATCTTTGCAACAAATCTGTAAAATAGGTATGATTATTATCCCCATTTTAGAACTGAGGAAACAGATTATGTGACTTTCTCAGGGCCACACAGCTAGTAAATGTGAAGCCACATTTGAACTCTATATCATATGCTGTGCCATTTACCTGACTAGTCCAATCCATTCAGTGCCACTATAGGGAATCCGATAAGTGATCATCCAGTTGTCATTTGAAGAATTCCCAGGCAGGGAAAGCCTTCAACTCTCATAAAACATCATTTTACTTCCAGGCATCTCTCCACTTTAGACATCCCCCTCTCCTTTTCTCTAACAGCAAATGTAATTTTGCATCTTTTCAACTTCAAGATGTGTTTGAGTTGGGCTACAAACACTTGGACTGTATGACCCTAGGCAAATCATTAACTTCTCTGAGCTTTCACTCCTTCAACTTTAAAATGATAGTCAAGATAACCAGTACTTACTTCATAGGATTGTCAAGAAGCTCAGAAGAAAAGATATGAGTAAAGTGATCTGCAAACTTTAGGACATTGTATGAATGAATGTCCAATCTAATTGTCTGCTCTGAAAACTGTGAATTAAGCTAATAAGTGAAACTTCAGAAGGCATCTTAAGTACATGCTTTTAAGTATATGAAAAGTTGTACATGGAAGATGGATTTACCTTCTGTGCTTGGATTCAAAGGGAAGAATGGGAAGCAAAAGTGAAGACTCCTATCCTAACCATGAAATACTCGGGACTCTGCCACTGGAAACCTTGTAGATCACTCCTGCTACTGCTGTATAGAAAGTGCATTGCAAAAACTAAAGTACTATTTGGATGTTGGCTATTGTTAGTATCTGTATGACGTTAGGACAGAAGAACAGAGAATCTTTGTTCAAATCTTGACTGTTTCATTTACTATCAGTATGACTTCAGGAAAATCTCTTAAGATATTAGAAGCTCAGGTTTTTTTGTTTGTTTGTGTCATTCAGTTGCTTTTGATAATGTCTGACACTTTGACCTCTTGTGGGGTTTTATTGGCAAAGATATTGGAGTGAGCTGCCATTTTTCCCCCAGCTCATTTTATGGAGAGGGAAATTGAGGCAAATAAGGAAAATGACTTGCCCAGAGTCACATGGTTAGGAAGTGTCTGAGGCCACCAAGGCAAGTCTTCCTGACTCCAGTTCTACTGAGCTATCCACAGTGCTTCTTATCTGCCACCAAACAAATAAAACAATAACAACAATGAAGCAAGGCAGGGACGGCATTTGAAGTTCAATTCCCAAATGGAATCTGTAATGCTAATTGACTCAATTTTAAGACTTCACTTTCTTCAAATATAAAATGAGGGAGCAGAGATGTTGGAGAGAAGCCAGGAAGATGCCTGAGTTCTCCCCAGTTTCCATTAGAAACAAGACTAAATCAAGCCTCTAAATGAATTCTAGAGTGACAGAATCCACAAAAAGATAGAGTGAAACAATTTTCCAGCCCAAGATAATATGGAAGGACTTCAAGAGAGGTCTGTCTGTCTTACTCAGGGGAAAGGGGAGTGGAGCTCAAATACATCGTCAGGGCAATGGGTGATTCTTAGCTACTGCACAAATTAACAGCCAAGGTGCTGCAGTCCTGGCTCAGCAGGATAGAGTCACAGAAGATTAACTATGAGTACTTCAGGCCCAGAACAGCAGACAAATTCCCAGTTCCAGAATCCAGGACATGATAGGCATGTAGCCCATGACTGAGCTACCCTAGTGAAGTAGACAAGTCACTGACTTCAGAGACTCTGATGGAGACATGATCAGATCCTGGTCCTCAGTAAATGGAGTTTGCCACAGTGTCCCCAGTTTCTTAGGAGCACAATTAAACTTCAAAAAATGAGCAAAAAGCAAAAAGGAGCCATGGGTGTAGAAAGCTACTATGATAACATGGCTGTAGAAAGCTACTATGATGACAGGAGAGAACAAAACAAAAACTCAGATGCAGCAATGTCAAAATGTTTACATGTGATAAATCAAAGAGGGGGATGAATTAGTATCAGGTCTAAAAGGTGTTCTTGGAAGAGCTCAAAAAGAATTTTCAAAATCAAGTTAGAGAATTAGAAGAAAAAAATTGGGGGTAAAAGAGAATTATACAAGAGAATTATGAAAAAAGATCAACAGCTTGGAAAAGGAAGCACAGAAATTGTGAAGAATACAACTCCTTTTAAATAAAATTGATCAAATGGAAAAGGGGATACAAAAGGTGCCTGAAAAAAAAATTCCTTGAAAATTAGAATTGGGTTAGTGGAGGCTAATAGATCTATGAGACAAAGTCAGCCAAACAAAATAAAAAATGAAAAAAAAAAAGAAAATGTAAAATTTCTCATTGGACAAACAACTAATTTATAAAAGATATAACTTAAGAATTACTGAAATACCTGAAAGCCATGATTTAAAAAAAAAAAACTACATAGACAGCATCTTTTTTCCTCAAACAATAAAAAATTATTAAACAACTCTTTTGTGGCAGGTACTATGTTAAGCTCTGAGCTGGGATAATTCTAGGACTGCTATTATCACCACTATCACTACCATCACCATTACTACTACTGCTACTGCTACCTAGCTAAATAGATTTTTTCCTCCCTTCCTACCTCCCTTCCTTATCTACAAATGCTCTTTTCATATGATAATAGCTTTTGACGGGCAGAGCCAAGATAGCAGAGAGAAGAGAGGTCTTTGTCTCAGTTCTTCAGGCTTCCCTCAGATCAACACTAGATTAAACCTCTGAACTGGTTTTGGCATGACAGAGCTCACAAATATTTAGAGAGTAACAAATTTCAGAAGATATTTTGGAAGAACTTCATGAGATGTCTGTCTCAATAAAACAGGGGATATTGCAGAGCAACACAGATGCAGTGCAGTGCAGGAAGACCCAAAGTGAAGAGGCCTTGACATACTGTAGGAATCTACTGGAAAACTTTAAGCCAAAAAAGATTTGCATTTGCTACTCTGTCCTGGTTCAGAAGCCAGTGGATCAACAGACTACTTTGGTGACCTCCAATACAACTACAGAAGGCACATAGTGAGGATGATCCCCAGCATAACAAGCTGGACTTGGCCCCACCCAGCCAGCATGAGAATGAAGTTGGCAGCACCAGTCTGAGAACATTTTGAAGCCATTGTCACCTGTAGAAGAACTTTGGGACAATCCCTCCTTTGATTTAAGAGCAGATCTCAATATTTAATAAGGAACAAAAAAAGCAAAAAGAGGTCTAGCCAAAGATAGATATTATAGAGCCAGGAAAGAATAGGTCTCAAACCCTAAGGGCACTAAAAGCAGAACATTTCCAAATGAGGTCTCAAAGGATAAGTTGGTCTCCATCTCATGGGATAAGTTGGTCTTCCTCTCAAAAGGCTCTCTTGGAAGAATTAAAAAAGGAACTTAAAAAGAGTTAGAAGGAAAATGGGGAAAAGAAATGAGAGCTCTGGAAAAGGAAACACAAAAATTGTCTGAAAAAAATCACTCCTTAAAAGATGGTTTTGGTGAAATGGAAAAAGAAAACAATTCCTTGAAAATCTTAATTAGTGAAATGGAGTTGTTTTGTTCATTGGATTTTTTTTTCCATTTCACAAATTCTATTTTTCAAGGAGTTATTTTCAACATTCACTCCTGCAAAATCTCTTGTTTCAAATCTTGCTCCCTCCCTTCTCCCTAGACAATAAATAATCCAATATATGTTATACAAATGCAATTCTTTCACATAATTTCCACATTTATTGTTCTGCACGAGAGAAAAAATATTTTCTTCTATTTTTAATTTTTTTTGTTTTATTTGACTGATTTTTGATGTCTCATTGAGTCATTCACTTCCATGTGTTCACTTCTAAGTTTTAGTGGATTATTTCTTTCAGTTAGTCTTTTAATCTCCTTTACCTGGAAAACAGATTCAGGATTGACAATTTAAGAATTATTGGACTATCTAAAAACCATGATGGAAAAAAAAGCCTGGAAACAATAGCTTTTTATTTTCAAAATATGTGAGAAGTTGGTTCTCAACATTTACTCTTGCAAAATCTCTTGTTCCAAATCTTTCTCACTCCCTTTTCCCACTCCCTCCCTAGACAATAAATAATCCAATATATGTTATACAAGTGCAATTCTTTTGTATATATTTCCACATTTATTATGCTGCACAAGAAAAATCAGGTCAAAAATGAAAAAAAAAAGAGAGAGAAATTAAGCAAACAACAACAAAAAAGTGAAACTATTATGTTGTTATCCATATTCAATCCGCATAACCCTCTTTTTGGATACAGATGTCCTTCTCCAACACAAGTTCATTGAAATTGGCCTGAATTACCTCATTGTTGAAAAGGGTCATGCTGCACAGCATGTTTCAAGAACTTATCTATAAAAACTGTCTTGATATCCTGAAATCAAAGGATGAAATAGTCATTGAAAATATATACCATGAATGTCCTGAAAGAAATTCCAAAATAAAAATTCCAAGGAACATTGCAGCCAGATTCCAGAAATATCAGGCCAAATAGCAAATACAGAAAGAAACTAGTAGAAGCAATACAAATATGAAGGAGCCACCGTTGGGATTGTCTAGTGCTCAGTATATTCTACATTAAAAGAGAGAAGAACATTGGATATAATATTCCAGAAAGTAAAGGGGTTTGGAATACAACCAAAAATCAACTACTTGGCAAAACTGAACATATAGTCTATCAGGGGAAAAGATAAACATTCAATGAAATTAGGGGTTTTCAAACTTCCTTAGAAAAAGAGCAAAGCTGACCATACAAATTTGATCTTCATCTACAAGACTCAAGAGAAGCATGAAAAGGTAATCAGAAAAAAAAAAAAGACAAAATGATATTCAATAAGGTTAAACTGTTTATACCCCTACATGGGAAGATGATACTTGGATTTCTTTACAACTGTATTTCTATTAGGTAGGGTACTTAGAGGGTGTGGTTATAAGTTGACTGTGATGCAATAACATAAAAAAAAAAGGATGGGGGGAAAAAGATTTTATTTGGAGAAAATGAAAGGGGGAGACAAAATTATATCACATGAAAAGTTGTGAAAGATCTATTAGAGAGAAAGAAGGGAGGTAGGTAGGGTGTATTGTTTTAATCTTACTCTGATGGATTTGGATCAAAGAGGGAATGATATATTCTCTTAGATGTAAATAAATCTATCTTATTCTATAGGGAAGTAGGAAGGGAAGGGAAAAGAAAAGAGGGGGTAGCTGATAGAATAGAGGGCAGATTGAGAAAGGCGGTAGTCAGAAGAAAACACTAGTGAGGAAGGACAGGATAAAAGAAGAGATAGAAAAAAAAACAGGGAAAATAGGATGGAGAAAAATACTCTATACATCTCTATATAGGAAAATCATATGTTTAACTCTTGAGAACGACATCTCTGTTAAGGGTATATTTAGAGGGTGTAGGTATAATTTGGTTTTATTATGATGATATTAAAAAAGAAACTAAAGATGGAAAGGGAATTGTAATGTAAGAAGAGGAGAGGGGAGGTAAAATGGGATAAATTACATCTTATGAAGAGGCATCCTAATTGAGGGAGATTGTGTACACCTTATTTTCATTGAATTTGGCTCA
This sequence comes from Antechinus flavipes, assembly GCF_016432865.1. Classification (NCBI taxonomy): domain Eukaryota; kingdom Metazoa; phylum Chordata; class Mammalia; order Dasyuromorphia; family Dasyuridae; genus Antechinus; species Antechinus flavipes. The sequence goes on along the minus strand of NC_067399.1, from coordinate 15,687,441 downwards.
AATAAAGGATATCTGACATATTTAGCTCACAGAAACTTGTCTTACCCTATAGAGAAGTAGGAGAAGAAAAGGGGAAAGAAAGGAGGAGGCTAAAAGAAGAGAGAACAGAAGTAAAAGGGGAAAGGGATAAAAATGGGGAGGGCTTGTAAAAGGGGAGGGCTAATTGAGGGAGCTTGTGGTCAGAACCAAAACATTGGGGAAGAAGAAAAGGGGGAAAGGAAAGAGAAAATTATAACTTGGGGAAAATAAGATGGTGGGAAATACAGTGTTAGCAATTTTAACTGTGAATGTGAATAGAATGAATTCTCCCATAAAACACAAGTGTATATCAGAATGGATTAAACCCCCAAATCCTACAATATGTTGTTTACAAGAAATACATTTAAAGCAGTGATACATACAGAATAAAGGTAAAAAGCTGAAGCAGAATTTATTATTCTTCAGCTGAAATAAAAAAAAAAAAGGAAAGGGGAGTTGTCTTGATTTCAGATCAAGCAAAAGCAAAAATAGATTTAATTAAAAGAGATAAGGAAGGAAACTGCATTTTGCTAAAGGGTACCATAGATAATGAAGTAATAGCAATACTAAATATATATGTATCGAGTGGTATAGGAATCAAATTCCTAGATTTGAAGTTAAGGGAACTGCAAGAAGAATTAGACAGCAAAATTATACCAGTGGGAGATCTTAACCTTGTCCTTTCAGAACTAGGTAAATCAAACCCAAAATAAATAAGAAAGAAGTTAAGAAGGTAAATAGAATTTTTAAAAAGTTAGATATGATAGATCTTTGGAGAAAACTGAATGGAGACAGAAAGGGATATGCTTTTTTCTCAGTGATATATGGAATCTTCACAAAAACTGACCATGTTTTAGGGCATAAAAACTTCAAATTCAAATGCAGAAAGGCAGAAATGGTAAATGCATCTTTTTTTCAAATCATTATGAAATGAAACTTACTTGTAATAAACAGCCAGGAAAAATAGACCAAAATTTAATTGGGAAACTTAATAATCTAATCCTAAAGAATGAGTGGCTGAAACAACAAATCATACATACTATCGATAATTTCATCTAAGAGCATGATAATGAAACAACAAAGCAAAATTTATGGAATGCAGGTGAAGTAGTTATTAGAAAATTATTGAATTAATAAATAGAACTAAGAGTTGGTTTTATAAAAAAAACAAAATAGATAAACCTTTAGCTAATTAAATTAGAAAAAAGGAATGAAGAAAATCAGATTATTAGTATCAAAAATGAAAAGGGTGAACTTTCTACACATGAAAAAGAAATTAGAGCAATGATTAGGAGTTATTTTGACCAACTTTATGTAAATAAATTTGATAATCTCAGTGAAATGGATAAATTCTTATGAAAATATAGGTTGTCTAGATTAACAGAGAAAGAAATAATCTACTTAAATAGCCCCATTTTTGAAAAAAAAGAACAAAGTTTTGATCAACTGCCCAAGGAAAAATCCCCAGGGTTTGATGGATTTACATGTGAATTATACCAAACATTTAGAGAACAATTAATTTAAATACTATGGAAATTATTTGGAAAAAAATAGGGAAAGAAGAGTCATAACAAATATCTTTTATGACACAGATATAGCGCTGATACCCAAAGTAGGTAGGGCCAAAATAGGAAAAGGAAATTATAAACCAATTTCCCTAAAAAAAATTGGATGCAAAGACCTTAATAAAATATTAATAAAGAGATTACACCAAGTCATCCCCAGGATAATATACCATGATTAAGTAAGATTTATACCAGGAAAGCAGATCTGGTTCAATATTAGGAAAACTATTTGCATAATTGACTATATCAGTTACAAAACTAATAAAAATCATATGATTATTTCAATAGATGCAGAAAAAAATAGATGCATTTGACAAAATCAAACACCCACTGTGGAAATTTGTACAGAAGAATTGCCTGTGTTTAACATATATTGGTTTACTTGTCATCTAGGGGAGGGACTGGGGGGAAGGAAGGGAAAATATTGTAACAAAATGGTGAATATTGAAAATTATTTATGCCAATGTTTTGAAAATAAGTTTTAATGAAAAAATAAAATAAGATAAGAGAGTTCAGTGATTTATCACCAGAATAATATATTATGACCAGGTGAGATTTATAGCAGGAAAGCAGGACTGGTTCAATATTAAGAACATTATTAACATAATTGATAATATCAATAAAAAGCTGACAAAAATCACATGATCATTTCAATTGATGCTGAGAAAGCTTTTGACACAATATAACACTCATTCTTATTAAAAACACTAGAGAACATTGATGTAAGTGGAGTTTTCCTCAAAATAATAAGCAATATTTATCTAAAACCATTAGAAAGTATTATCTATAAGGGTGTAAGCTAGAAGTCTTCCCAATAAGATCATGGATGAAATAAAGATTCCCATTATCACTCAATATTGTATGAGAGATGTTAGCTTAAGCAATAAGTGGAGGGAAATGTAGGAATTGAAGTAGGCAATAAGAAAACAAAACTATCCATCGCTGGAGATTATATGATGGTATAATTAGAGAATCCCAGAGAATCAACTGAAAAACTACTTTAAATAATTATTAACTTCAGCAAAGTCATGAGATATAAAATAAACCCACATGAATTATCAGCCTTTCCATATATTACCAACACAGCTCAGTAGCATAAGAGAGAAATTCTATTTAAAATAATAGCTATGATATAAAATATTTGGGAATCTACTTGCCAAGATACATTCAGAAACTTTATGAATTACAAAACACTTTTTATACAAATAATGTCCGATATATACAAGTGGGGAAAAAAAGCAATTACTCAATGGCAACTGAGCTGATAAAATAAAAATGACTATTCTACTAATTTGCTAATTCAATGCCATATTACTCAACTACCAAAATATATATTTTAGAGAGTTAGAAAAAGTGATAACAAATTTCATCTAGAAGAACAAAAAAAGTCCGGAGATGGATTCTGGGAAAATGGCAGAGTAGGTTGGCAAATTTCAAGCTCTCATAATTTTCCCCACAAATAGAACAAATTTGCACCTGAGGGTGAAACATAGACTTGTGAAAAATCAAGAAGACTTGGGGAGAACAGGAATCCTCCTGATACAACCCAAGAAGATCTGAAGAAAGACCTAACTGAAGTGGAAACACCTCCAAGCTAGGTCTGCAGAAACACCAAGTGGGGAGCCCTGGGTGAAGTGGTTGTGACTGGATCCTTAGCAGGAACTACACAGGCTTTCACCTCCTGGATTGTTTGTGGAATCCAGATCAGAGTCTAGGGAACCTTAGCTGGTTGGGAATGCCTGACCCACTTGTGCTCCTGAGACATATCCCTGGCTAAAGGGAATCAGCACAAGAGGAAACCAGCATATCCAGAGTGCAGGGGCAGGGGAGCAGGGTCAGTGCTGATGTAGGCACTTGCAGGGGGGATGGAGCTCTTGGTTTGGGATTCCTGGTAAGAGTGGAGAGCTGAAGAAAAGCTTGAGGCACTATATCTCCCACCCCATGATTTGAGGTGCTTACACTAATACCTCTTGTTAAAAGAAAAATGAACCCGCAAAGAAGAATCCTATTGAAACATTATGGGAACAGGGAAGCCTGGGATTCATCTTTAGGGGAGGACACAGGTAAAAAAAAAAAAGCTTCTATCCCAAAGAGTAATGTGAAATGGCTCCCTGACCAGAGAGAATTTATACAAGAAAAAAAAAATCAAAAGTCAAATGAGAGACATTGAGGAAAAACTAAAGACAACAATTCAAATCATCCAAGAAAAACAAGAAGCTCTTGAAAAAAACAACTAGAAAAAGAGGTACAGAGTCTCAAAGATGAAAATAATGCTTTGAAATTTAGAATTGGGCAAGGGGGAAGCCTGTGAAACTATGTGATCCCAAGAAATAACATGAGATCATAAAGAAAGAGAAAATAGAATAGAATGGGAAGTGTCTTATAAGAAGAACAAAAAAGTTAAGAATATCAAGTGAATTAATTTAAAAAAAAAAGCGAAAGAACTTGGTTTGGTAATACAAATAGAGAACTACACTATAAAGAAGCAATTATCAAAAGTATTTGGTCCTGAGCAGGAAATAGAGTAGTGAATCAGTGGAAGAGATTAAGTACACAAAACACAGTAGTCGATGACCATAGTAATCTACTGTTTGATAAACCCAAAGACCACAGCTCCTGAGATAAAAACTCAGTATTTGACAAAAACTCCTGGGAAAATAGAATGATAGAAACTAGGCAGAGGCAAACATCTCACACCTATAACAAGTTAAGATCAAAATGGGTAAATACTTTACACATAAAAGGGTGATAACACAAGCAAATTAGGAGAGTAAGCAGTAGTTTACCGGTCAGATCTTTGGAGAAGAGAAGACTTTTTGACCAAACAAAATAGAAAATATTATGAAGTGCAAAATGGATAGTTTTGATTATATTAAATGGAAAAAAGCTTTTGCACAAATGAAAACTGTAACCAAGATTAGAAGGAAAACATAAACATGGGAAATTATTTTTTATAACATGGCCTTGATAAAGGCATCATTTCTTAGATAGATAGAGAATTAAGTCAAATTTATAAGAATACATATCATTCTTCAATTGATAAGTGGCCAAAGAATATGGACAGGCAGTTTTCAGATGAAGAAATTAAAGGTATCTGTAGTCATATGGGAAAAAAGCTCTAAATCACTATTGATTAGAGAATTGTAAATTACAGCAACTTTGAAGTCCACTTTATAACTATCAACTTGGCTAATATGACAGAAAAGGAAGATAATGCATGTCGGAAAAATAAGGGAAAATTGAATCGCCAGTGCATTGTCGATGGTACTATAAACTGATTCAATCATCCTTGACAAGCAATTTTTAAACTATACTCCAGAAGATTAAAAAATTCTGCATATACTTTGATCCAGGACTACCATCACTAGATCTCTGTCCCCAAGAGATTATAAAAAGTGTAGGGGGGGAACTTACATGTATAAAAATATTCAAAGCAACTCCTTTTATGATGGGAAAGAACTGGAAATGGAGGGAATAAATATCAATTGGGGAATGATTGAACAAGTTGTGGTATATGAATGTAATTGAAAACTATTGTGATATAGTAAATGATAAGCAGGTAGAAATCAGAAAAACCTTGGATTGATTTATATGAACTGATGCTGAGTGAACTGAGCAGAATCAGGAGAACATTGTCCATGGGTACCAACATTGTATGAAGGCCAACTATAAGTGAGTGAGCTTTTCTGAGCAATACAATGATCCAAGACAATTCCAAAAGCTAGAAAATGCTCTTCACATCCAGAGAGAGAACTATGGAGTTTGAAGACAGAAGCATACTATTTTCACTATTTTGTTTTTTGTGCCTTTTCCCTTTTGCCCTGCTTTTTCTTTTACAATCTGACTAATTCAGAAATAGATTTAATATGATCACACATGTATAAGCTATATCATTTTATTTGCTGTCTTGAGTGGAGGCAGGGAGATTAAAAAAAATGGAACTCAATATGTTATAAAAATTTTGAAATCTCTCTTTAAATGTAATTGGAAAAATATAATTTTATTTACACAATAAAAGAGAGAGAGGTTGATTTAGAGAACTTCCATTTCTTAATCTATAATTCTAGGACATTAAGAAAAGCCAGTTTACCTTTCATATATACGCATTCTTTATAAAGAATAGAACCATTGCCAACTGGGAAGGCAGTTTCCTGCTTCTGCACCCTTGCTCCTCACAAACATTTTAAAGTGAAGGCAGCAAAGACATTAAGCAGTCAGCAGAAAGTTATAGATTTTGAACTAGAAAGAAACCTTAGAGACTGATGAATCTGACTCCTGCATTTTATTTGGGAGGAAACTGAGGCGTAGAGTTTAAACAAATTGTCCAGGTCCTCCAGACATGTAAAAGTCTGACTTGAGGGTTGAATAGTGGTCTTTCTGACTCCTCAAAGCCTAATCCACAACAGGAGAGATTCCTGTTAATATATGTGCAATAGTACCAGATGATTTTTGAGATCACTTGAAGTTTTAAGAACCTATTATTTTGTGATTTGGTTCTGTGTGGCTGGAGAAAGAGCTATCCCCAAATCACTTTGTTGTAGGAGTAAGGAAGCATCCTTGCTTTCTTTTTCAATTTGATCACCATTAATATTTTCCCCATATGGAGAAGAATTGAGTTTCTTGATCCTCTCACTAAGTCTCCAAGCCAAAGCAGCTCCCCAGATGCACACCTCCATTCCCTGCCATCCTTTATATAATGCTGAACAGATATGTCAGTGGTCCCTTTTTCTAGCTGCTGAGAGCACTGTGCAAGGGGAACTTTTGCTGCTGAAAAGAGTCTCATTGTTCATACCAAAGAGGTTTTTTTTTTTAATTTTTAACTGTTAAGGGAAGTGTATTATGGAAGAGAAAAAAAAAAAAACAAATTTGGCATCTGAAGCCCTTGTTTGGCTTTCTACCTTGGCAGTCCCGAGTAGCAAATTGTAAGCAAGTTTTCCCTAATCTGCTGGCACCCTTTACAAGAGCAGAATGTAATATTTGCTCATCCCACAGAGAATGATAATCAGTGAGTAACTTACTAGGAACCATTTCTGGACAGATATAATCTGTTGCTAATTTCGTCAGCCAAGGAGAATGGAGGTATCGGGTATAGATATAACCCAAGTCATTCATATATCTTCTGCTGGGGCTTACTGGGAGATGGGGGTTCCAATGTTCTTAAATGTACCCATTATATTCCTGGGAGAAACAGGTTATGTATACTGTAATTTCTTCACTGAAATTTGAATTTGAATTTATGAATTTGAAATATGAATTTGATCTCAACAAATTAGAATTTCACAATGATGCTGATGATCACTGGGTTGGAGTTGATATTGCTACTATTTATATAGCTAGGATTGTGCTGTACAGCTATGGTTGGTAAACAAGGATGGGGGGAGCTGGTTTAACTCTTGGAAGAGAACAAATTGGCTTAAAGTATTGTTACACAACTTTGATAGGAAAAGGAAGGTGTCTAGAAAACAAACAAACTTAGCTAGTAATTAAAATTAGCAATGGGAGAGTTTAGTAGTAAAATCCAGATTGTGTTTGTATCATACCAGAAATATATTTAATTGATGAATTTTATATTCAATCAGTAAATGTTTATTTATTTAAACATTTTTTAGGGTTTACTATATGCTAGCAACTTTATTGATTAGAATGAGTATCTCTAACTTTTAGCACAAAGCCTAGTACTTTATATTCCCATAATAAATTGTTACCTGACTGATTACTAAGTCCTAGAAACACACACACATACACACACACACACACACACACACACACACACACACACATTATTGTTCTATAAGAAATGATCAGCAGCATGATTTCAGAGAGTCCTGGAGAGACTTACATGAACTGATGCTAAGTGAAATGAGCAGAACCAGGAGATCATTATACATGGAAACAACAAGACTATATGACTCAATTCTGATGAACATGATTCTCTTCAACAATGAGATGATTCAAACCAGTTTCAATTGTTCAGTGATGAAGAGAGTCATCTATACCCAAAGGGATGCCTGTGGGAACTGAGTGTGGACCACAATATAGCATTTTCACTTTTGTCATTATTGCTTGTCTGTGCTTTATTCTGCTTCCTCTTTTTTTGTTTTCCTTTTTTTACAGGTTAGATTTTATTTTTTCTTGTGCTGCACAATAATTGAATAAATATGCAGGCATATATCAAATTTAACATATATTTCTATCATACTTAACATATATTGGACTACTTGCCATTTAGGGGAGGGTGTGGGGTAAGAGGGAAAATTGGAACACAAAGTTTTATAAGAGCTAATGTTAAAAAAATTGTCCTTGTATATGTTTTGAAAAATAAAAACCTTTAATTAAAAAAAGAAGCCTTCTAGAATGATCTCCCTCAATTTTACAGGACAGAAAGTTAAGGCACAGAATAAATAAATGACTGATTAAAGGTCATATAAGATCAAGTGGCAAAGCTGGGTTTTTAACTCAAATCCTTTAACTCTGAAAACAGCAGTGTTACCAATATGCAATGCTTTGACTCAAAATCTTTTATTATTTAACTGTACAACACACCCTTCACATTCTTGGGAATGTTTTCTGTAAAACACAATAAGGGTTTTTGGGATCAGAAAATAACATGATATAATGGGAACTCTTGCAGTTTCTGGAACTATTGAATTTGCAGCAAAAGTCAGTGAGCAAAGTATATTAAGTATTATTATCCTCACTTTAAGGATGGGAAAAGGGAGGGTCATAGTTGTTGTGACAAATGAGGATTTTTTAAAATAAAAGCTGTTTATTTTCTAAACATATGCATAGATAATTTTCAACATTCATCCTTGCAAAATCTTGCAAAATCTACCTACCCCCTACCCTCTCCCCTAGATGGCAAGTGATCCAATAGATGTTAAACATGTACAGTTCTTCTATACATATTTCTGCAATTATCTTGTAGTACAAGAAAAATCAGATCAAAAAGGAAAAAAAATGAGAAAGAAAACAAAATGCAAGCAAACAAGAGTAAAAAAAGTGAAAACACAATGTTATGATACACACTCAGTCTTCACAGTCCTCTCCCTTGGTACATATAGCTCTCTCCATCACAAGACCATTGGAATGGGCCTGAATCATCTCATTGTTGAAAAGAGCCACATCCATCAGAATTGATCATCATATAATCTTGTTGTTGCCATGTACAATGATATCTTGATTCAACTTATTTCACTCAGCATCAGTTTGGGTAACTCTCTCCAGGCTTTTCTGAAATCATCTTCCTTATAGTTTCTTATAGAACAATAATATTCCATAATATTCATATGCCATAACATATTCAGCCATCTCCCAACTGATGGGCACCCACTCAGTTTCCAATCCCTTACCATTACAAAAAGGGATGCTACAAACATTTTTGCACATGTGAGTCCTTTTCCCTTTTTAATAATGTCTTTGGGATACAGACCCAGTAGAGACACTGTTGGATCAAAGGAAGTACACAATTTGATAGTCCTTTGGGCACAATTCCAAATTGCTCTCAAGAATAATTGGATCAGTTCACAACTCCACAACAATGCATTAGTGTCCCAGTTTTCCCATATCCCCTTAAACATTCTTGTTATGTAGCCAATCTGAGAGGTGTAAGATGGTATTTCAGAGTTCTTTTAATTTGCATTTCTCTGATCAATTGTGATTTAGAGAATTTTTCCATATGATGAGGAATAGTTTTAATTTCTTCTCCTAAAAATTGTCTCTTCATATCCTTTGAACAGACAAATCAGGAAAGTGAAGAAGAGAGGAAAGATGAAATATATCCAATACCCAATAAGTAGGAAGTGGCAAAATATGTTGTCCACACCCAGAACTTGAAATGTATCACCATTTTTACACCAAAGAATTTACTAACTCTGGGGAGACTCCAACTTCTCTGAACTTCATTTCTCCCGTGGATACTATATGTGAAATACACTAATAAAATTAATTTCAAAGCAGTTGTTTTTCTGATTAGTAAAGGAGTTTCTGACCTTCATCAAATGACATTATAGATCTTGTCTAAACAGAAAATACCTTCTTCACTCATTTGTGATGAGAAAAGAACTTTGTAACCTACAAATCTCTATAAGCAGTCACATTACTTTTTTTCTGTTTACCATACCAAGACACTGATCCCTTTCCTCTAGCTTTCTGATTCAGGTATTTCCCCTTTGGGCAAAGAGACAACATTTCTTTTCGTTGGTCTCCAACATTGAATTGGGACAATCCATTGAACGTATTACAGGACCACATATGGAGAATAGAATTTAGAGGCAACATTATTTAGGCAGTCATTTATTCTTAGACAGATCTCTTAAGTCAGAGCTTTTTATCTTTTTGTATTTGAAATCCAGGTATATAGACATATAAAATAAGTATACAAATCAAGCATTTATTGACAATAAATCATAAAGAAATTTACTTTAAAATAATTCTTTGGCATATATGTAATTTTACCATATATTAAAGAGGAAAGCAAATTTGCATACTGATATGAAGGATGTTTGTTTATTTTTACTTTTTTATTATTTTATTATTGCCAAATTTTTCCAACCCCCATATTCATATATTAATATGTGGTTATAGCATACAGTTTAAGAAACTTTATCCTAGACTGTACCCATAGTCTCCTAAATTGCCTCCCTGCCTCCAATCCTTGTCCTATCGGTGTCCACAAAGCTGACAAAGGATGTTCCCCAAGCACAAAGTTAACCGTGTCATTTCAGTCATGTCTGACTTCGTATGATCTCATTTGCGCTTTTCTTCACAAAGATATTGGTTTGTCATTTCTACAGCTATTTTAGTTGAAGAAACAGGAGGAAAAAAACTGTTAAATAACTTGGTCAGGATCATATAGTTTTCAAGCATGTTGAAATTTGATTTGAACTCATAAAGATGAGTCTTCCTGCTAGCTGCCCTATGTCACTATCCCAAAGTATCTGTGTTGCACTGTTCCCTATGGAGTCTGGAAGAAAAGCAAGGCTGAGATTAGGTTTTTACTATTTCATAGTGGAGAATTTGGGCTAGCCAGTTGAACAAGACTCTTGCCCTGAAAATGTCTGACTACTAACAATTAAAACACAGACCTTTTATAGGGGCTCCAGCTACAAGGGAAACAAAGGCAAGGGTGGGGTGGGGGTGGAGAGAGAGAACACTGGGTAACTCATAATTTCAGGAAGGATCATAACTTTAGTCCTGACAGGTTGAGGGTCAAGAAGGTTGGGAGCAAGAGATAGGAGTCTGAGGGGGCAAATCCCAGCAGGCATTTGAGGTAAGCCATCTGGAGTTTTATGACTCATTGGAATGTAAGAGCTTAATGGGATAAGGAAAAGGAGGGGGTGGTCAAAATATTTTCTTCAGGGTATAGCATAATAATTCAGGGAAACTGAGGTATTACTATTCAGGGTAACTGAGGCTGGGAAACTGAGGTATTACACCTATAGGACAAAATAAGAACTCCTACATGACACAAACACTAATGTTTCTTTTTATAATCATTTCATATCAAATTCTACATGTCCTAAATTACAACCTGCTTGTGCTGTCCATGCCTGACATTTCCTTTTACCTTCCAAACCGTTCAATGGATCTCTCCCATCCTTAGAATAACCTGTCTCCTCTTTCTCTGCTTTTTGCAATTCCCTCACTCCTTTCCAGTTAAATTCTAATGTAAATTCTTCAAAATATTCTCATTTTTTTTTCAATAATGGGATGCGAAACAAAAACCTTCCTCTATATTTTACATTTACTTACTTGTGTGAATATCCCCCTCATCCAGTAAAACACAAGCATCTTGAAGGCAGGAAATATTTGTTTTGTATTTGGGTCACCAGTGCTTAGCACAAGTTGGTACATAGTCAGTGAGTGACTAATAAATATCCATGTAATTGAATTGATACTCCATTCTAATAATATATATTATCCATATCTCTATTCTATATACATACATATATTATATATATATATATATCTCCATTCTAATAATATATATGTTTATTATATATATATATTATATATCTCTCTATATTGTATATATATCTCCATTCTAATAATATGTATTATATATTTGAGTGTACAAAATAAAGTGATGAAAGCACTCTTTAAGATCCTACCCATCAGACTATAATGAAAAAGTCTCACTCAATGCACAGTCATAAACCATTAAACCAACTTGTCATGTGGTGACCAACATGATGTGAATAGTAAATGGCTTTGTCTAGAATAGGATCCAGGTTCTAACCCTACTATTTATTATCTCTCTAGTTCTGTGTGGATCATTTGAGCTCTCTTGTCATTGTTTGTTTTTCTGTAAAATGTTGAGGTAGGATTACATTATATAAGCAATCCCTCCACCATCTGAAAACTATGAAATCATTGATAAGGTGAGTAATCAGTGTTTTAACAGTTTATAAAAGCTGGCCTTATCACAGTCCTTTGAGATGGGTATTGGTGTCCAAATCTAACTGATACATAAACTAGTTTAACTCTCAAAATAAAGATATTCTCCCAGGGAAACTAGGAAATTGGCAAAGTTTGTCTTTTTTTGCTTTCCCAGCTTATCATTCCTGGCTCTTTGCCTCTTTTCAGCAATCCCCTCCAGCTAAAGTAATTAGGTGTAGGGACTTCAATCCTCCCAGGGGGCATTTACATTTTAAAAGGAGGCTGACCTAGAGACTGCCAAGTTAACACAAAGGAGCTAAGCTCTGTTGAACTAGTAGACTTATTACCCAAACCCAACCACTAATATTCTTCTTTTTAAAGGGAAGGTGGGGAGGGAGGGGGCAATGACTTCTCCATAATTTAACATTCTTTATGTTCCTATCTCTTAGGGACAGTGAGTTTCATTTCTTAAGGGAACAGAAAAGTCAGAAAAAGTTGACTTTCTTAAGGAAACCTCAAAACTAGCAGGTGAAACCTCTGTATTATAGACTACTTGAGCAGCTAGGTAGCATAATGAATAGAGTATCTGGTTTGCATTCAGAAAGATTCTTCCTTGTGACTTCACATCTTGTCTCAGACAAGATATGAAGGGCTAGTCTTTTATCCCATTTGCCTCAATTTCCTCATTTGTAAAATAAGCTGGAGAAGGGAATGGTGAATCTAATATCGGCCAAGAAAATCGCAGAATGGTTATAAAGAATTGGACATGACTGAAATGACTTAACAACAATAAGTAGGATATATCATAAAAGAGACAACTTATTAATTTTTCAGGGATCATGCTGAATATAGATTAATCTGGGGGAAAATGCCTGGCTTCATTAGGGAAATCCTTGGAAAATCTTTGAGGCCATGGTAGAAAATGACATATCCCATTTAACTCTAGGGAGGGGAATGATTTTTAGTGTGGAGAATCATTCTACATAGTAGCTGATACATTCAAAGGACAAAGTTCAGCTGTTCTGATAAGCATTTTCCTTACCTTTAAGATCTAGAAAAAACAGTCACCACAGTCCTTAAGGCAAAAGAACCATGTTTGCAGAATGCAAGGGACTAAAAAGACCAGTTTCTGTGCTCTATAAAAGGAAGCAATGGGAGGAATTTTGTACTCAACTCTGCAGCCCTCCAGTCAGAGAGGAGAAACATCTGATGGGAGGGAGGGATATGAAGGCTTGAATAAGCAGAATGGTGATGAGATTAGAGGTGGTAAGTTTAACTTGGGAGGGGTATTTTGTTTGAAACCAGACAGAGCAGCAGATGCAGAGTAGAGTGGGCTTCTATACTAGAATTCCAAATGAGTTGCTCCTTACTATTAATTTTCTTTGACCCATATGCTTAGATCTTCTAGTCTAAAAATTGTGGGTCTTATTTTTATGTTATGTTGTAAATGTTATGACTTTATGGAGGGGAGAGGAGGGAGACTAAAAAGATGGAAGGGGAAATTAGAAGGGAGGAGAGAAGAAAAAAGAAGAGAGACAGAGAAAGAGACAGAAAGACAGAGAGACAGAGACAGAATCAGAGAAACACAAAGAGACAGACAGACAGAGAGAGAGAGAGAAGGAAGGAGAGAGGGCAAGAAGGAGCAAGGAAGGGAGGGAGAGGGAGACATACACACGGAGACAGAGAGATGGAGAAAGAGACAGAGACAGAGAGAGAGACACACAGAGAGATAGACAGAGAGACACAGAGAAACAGACAGAGAGATACACAGATAGAGACAGACAGACACACACACAGAGACAGAGGTAGGGGAAGAGAGAGAGAATTCCATCATTTCACTGTACCCTGGAAAGAAAATTCTCTCCAAGATGCAATGGGGGCCATGCTGAAAGGGGAGGGCCATTATAGCATATGCTCATGAATAATGAATCCAACATTACAGCTATGCAAATGTAACACAGTCTGCTCACAGCTAAAAGTTTGTTTGCTTCATCATTTATTCACAGACTCTTGTGTTCAGCACCTGGACAGAGCTCAGGAGGGTAACAGAGCAAAACAGTCTGCTGGCAGGCTCCTTGTCAGCTAAGGAAAGCAAAAGATGGGCTGGTCAGAACATCCCAGAGGAGAAGATCCTCTCTATAGCCGACCACACTGAAATGTAGTTGGCAAAATGCAATAAAGAGGGATGGATTTTGGAGGAAATGAATGATGAATTGCCTCAAAAGAATAGAAGGGTGAAAACTTAAAAGAATGTCTGCTATCTATTCCCCTGTCTATAAGCAGGAACATAGACTAAGATAAATGAGAAACTAAATATGTAAAGATAATTATAGTCACATATGCAATCTGCATTTTCAGGCTTTGATGTGAACTTCTTCCTGCTCTTTTTAGTATATCTAGTCCAACCCAATAGACATTTATTTATGTTTACTACCTATCACAGTACTCTTCTTGCTATTTTGCAGACAAAATGCTTCAGCTTGCACTTCCCCTGCCTCTACATCAACTCTTTCCCATGTCTTGAATTCTCTCCTTTATTATGACTGACTGTTTCCTTGGTCTTCAAGCTTTAGCTCAAATCTTACCTTCTTCAGGAAACATTCTCATTTCTCTTAGTCAATAATTTTGCATTGTTTGGTTTTTTTCCCATTAATACCATCTCCCATCTCCTGAGTTCTCTGTAATTTTTATGTAAGTATTTATTTTCAGGTTTCTATACCACATTAAAATGTGAATGCCTTGAAATCAAATACTATTTTTGCCTTTTTTCATGTCTAGAATTTAGTCCAATAGCTGGAACATAGTAGACTTTTAGTGACTTGTTGACTGATGATTGATAAAAGGGTATTTCCCTTTGTTGGGGACACACAGTAATTTTTAATAACTCATTTTGCCAAGAAGTTACTGTTCTATTGGAGGATGCCAAATATATATTGCAACATGCACATTAATAGATTTAATAATATGAAAGAGGGAAAAAGTATGATAACTAAGAGAATCATGAAAAGCATATGATTTGCTTGTTGAAGAGAGGTAGAGATTCCACTTCCATGAAGTATATAATGTATGAAAAGACTGAAAGAGATGACTTCTGGGTAATTCATCATTTTATTAGTTATGAGTATTATTTAATATTCATAATACAATAATATAATACATAATGAATAATGCACTAATACAATAAAAGGGTTGTAATTTGGCTTTTCCTCATTGAGGCCTCTTGATACATTTATACCCTTGGAAAAATGAGTGTTCCTGCCAGGTAGAAATCAACTCTAATTGGTTAACAATTAATTAGAGAATGAATATCATGATGAAAGGTGGACCTATTTTAAGGTGAATGGTGAGTGGGGGTGAACTCAATTTTGATTATATCATTTTTATCCCTCTTTACACAGCCCACCCCATCTCAGGCAATCTAGACAAAGGAATAAACCTTCACTGAAGTTTGATTGAATAGAATAAAATTGACCAGAATTTACCTAGATTAGATTCTTTTTACTCTTTAATCAGAATTAAGGTTCTCCAGTTGGATGTGGACTCAAACCAGATTGAGGAAAAAACTAATTCAAACTCATCATTAGTCTTATTCTTCAGAAGCTGATTTGAGTTAGTAGAGAATAAAAGAATAGGAAGAGAAAAACAAAACTAAACAATTTGAATGCCTGATATCAATTAATTATTAATCTAAGAGAGAAATAATCATTTCTCTCAGAAAAGAAAGGGAGGAAAATATTCATAAGTGACACATTATGGGTGCATGGAGATAGGAGATAAAAAGTACTGTTCAATGAATTGTACAAGTAGGCCAATTTATTTTCAAAAAAATCACGAAAGACTACAAAGTGAAGTAAGATTAGAAAGGTAAGTTGGACCTTTATTATTAGGCACTGAGGTATATTGTGGTATCTTTTGGTCTATTCAAGTTAAGTATGAGTGGAGGTTGATCCCTTTGTCTAGATTGCCTGAGGTAGGAGTGGTATGATAATTAAGGTCCTTTGATCAAAGTCATGTCTTCCTCCCCTCACAAGATTTAAAAATTCCAAACAGAGAAATTTACATTTGAACCTTGAAACTACTGTATATCCATGTCTTATAAATTGGATGATCTTTGCTGAGTCACTTTTGAACTCAACATATGCAAAACAGAACTCATAATTTTTCCTCTTAAACTCTTCTCCTTCCAAACTTCCAAACATCTTCAATTTCTCACTCTCTAGTACCTGTCGTTTCAATCTGTTCCCAAGGTTTGTTTATCTTTGCCAATGACATTGCCATCATAATGAAGTATATCTTTTTTTTTAATAGTTTATAAATGTACCAGATTTTCTTTGTTTCCGCCCCCCTTTTTTTTATTATTATTACAGCTTTTTATTTACAGGATATATGCATGGGTAATTTTTCAGCCTTGACAATTGCAAAACCTTTTGTTCCAACTTTTCTCCTCCTTCTCCCCACCCCTTCCCCCAGATGGCAGATTGACCATTACATGTTAAATATGTTAAAGTATAAGTTAAATACAATATATGTATATATCTCCATACAGTTATTTTGCTGTACAAAAAGAATTGGATTTTGAAATAGTGTACAATTAGCCTGTGAAGGAAACCAAAAATGCAGGCAGACAAAAATAGAGGGATTGGGAATTTGATGTAATGGTTCTTAGTCATCTCCCAGAGTTCTTTTGCTGAGTGTAGCTGGTTCAATTCATTACTGTTTCATTGGAACTGATTTGGTTCATCTCATTGTTGAAGAGGGCCACATCCATCAGAATTGATTATCATATAGTATTGTTGTTTAAGTATATAATTATCTCCTGGTCCTGCTCATTTCACTCAGCATCAGTTCATGTAAGTCTCTCCAGGCCTTTCTGAAATAATATTCCATAATATTCATATAACACAATTTATTCAGCCATTCTCCAATTGATGGGCATCCACTCAGTTTCCACTTTCTGGCCACTACAAAGAGACCTACCACAAACATTCTTGCACATACAGGTCTTTTTCCCTTCTTTAAAATCTCTTTGGGATATAAGCCCAGTAGTAACACTCTGGATCAAAGGGTATATATCAAAGTTTGATAACTTTTTGAGCATAGTTCCAAATCGTTCTCCAGAATGGCTGGATGTATTCACAATTCTACCAACAATGTATCAGTGTCCCAATTTTCCCACATCCCCTCCAACATTACACATTATCTTTCCCTGTCATTCTAACCAATCTGACAGGTGTGTGGTGGTATCTTAGAGTTGTCTTAATTTGCATTTCTGTCATCAATAATGACTTGGAACATCTTTGCATATGGCCAGAAATAGTTTCAATTTCTTCATCTGAGAATTGTCTGTTCATATTCTTTGACCATTTATCAATAGGAGAATGGCTTGATTTCTTATAAATTAGATTCAATTCTTTATCTATTTTGGAAATGAGGCCTTAATCAAGATCTTTGATTGTACAAAATATTTTCCCAGTTTATTGCTTCCCTTCTAACCTTGTCTGCATTAGTTTTGTTTGTACAAAAACTTTTCAATTTGATACAATCAAAAGTTTCTATGTTTGGATCAATAATGATTCCTAGTTCTTCTCTGGTAATAAATGCCTTTCTCTTTCACAGGTCTGAGAGGTAAACTATCCTATGTTCATTAAGTATGTCTTTATCACTTCATTCCTGGACTATTGAAATACTCTATTAGTGGTTCTACCTGACTTTTACTTAAATTCATCCTCCACATAGTTATAAAATGATCTTTAAGCACAGATCTGCTTGTCACACACACACACACACACACACACACACACACACACACAAATACACATACCCAATAAAATTCTGTGGGTCCCTATCATCTCCAAGATCAAATATAAAACCCTCCATCTGGCATTCAAGGTCTTTCTTACTTTAGGCTCACAATGGTCCTGTCTTTTTACATCTCACTCTCATGTACTCTTTGATGCAGTGACACAGCCTTGCTCTTCGTCAAACAAGACATGTTATGTCTCAATTTCAGAAAGTTCCCCTACCTATTTGATCTATGGATCAAATGAACCTTCTTATCTCTGATTTCTAACTTCCCTGGTTTCCTTCAATTCCAAACTAAAATCTCATCTTCTCTGGAGAGACTTTCCTGATTCCTGTTAATTCTAGTGGCTTCTCTCATTTGCTCATTTCCAATTATTCTCTAAATAACCCATACATGTGATTATCTTCATCCTGAATAAATTGTTTTCAGAGAGCATGGATTGCATTTTACTATGTTTTTCACCTTCATTACTTAACACAGAACCTAGCACATAATACTTGCCTAATAGTTATCTATTACTTTACTGACACAGGGTTCCTGAGGTTGATTATCTACTTTAATGATTTTTCTGGACTAGATGACCTTTGAGTTTTGTGATGCCTCTAAATTATTGAAAAGATAGTGATCCACAGAAAGCTCTTGAGAAGACATGGTGGGGCTTAGTCATTTCAAATTGTATATCACTATCATTTGTTACTTATGAGAAAATGTTGTTGTTATTTAGTTGTTTCAGTAATCTCTAACTCTTCATGACCTCATTTGAGGTTTTCTTGGCAAAATAATTGGACTAGGTTATCATTTCCATTTCCATATAATTTTGTAGATACAAGAATTGAATTCAACATGGTTAAGAAACTTGTCCAGAGCCATAGTGCCTGAGGCCAAATTTGAATTTAGGAAGATGCTAATTCCAGGTTTAGCACTCTATCCACTGAGCCATCTAGCTGCCTAACCTTAGAAAATGCTGCCTTAATAGGCAAGTATGAAACTTCTTTCTTCTTAATTGAGCAATGCTTTCAGGATGAATAAATGCTTATTAGAGAATGAACATCTTGAAATGTATAATTCACTTTTAGGCCAGGTGGAAAGTCATTTTTTCTGTTTCCTGTTGATGATGATGATCATGACAACTAACACTTTATAGCACTTTAATGAAAGCTACTTTTTTGCAGCATTATCTCCATTTAATAGACAAGTGAACTGAGATTAAATGATTAATAGACTTACTCTAGATTATTCACTTTGCCAGTTTCTGAGATATACTTTATATCTCAAATCCAGAGCATTTTCCCCCCTTGGTGACAAAACTTCCAAGCCAAGATGCCATAACTAAAATATACTCATATGTACTCTACATTTACATTTAATGTATTTGTTTAGCATTTTTTTTATTTAGCATTCCCTTTACCTTTCTATAAAATCTTGGGCTACATTAAGAGTGACATTGCTTATTGTATAGATGATCCATCATGAAAGATGTGGCTATGCTGATTAAAAAAAAAATAGATCCAAGACAATTCCAAAGAACCATGATGGAAAATGCTATTTACCTCTAGAAAGGTCACAGAGTAAAGGAGACTTAAAAATTTCTTCATTTCTTTTCTTTTGTGTGTGTGTGTTTTATTTTGCAATATAGCTAGTAGAGAAATATGTTTTGCATGATTTCACACGTATAATTGAAGGAAAATTTCTTGTTTTTTAGGGGAGAGGGTGGGACTCAGGAGAGAGAATTAAACTCAATTTAAAAAAAATATTAATTAATTTTACATGTAATTTGCAAATATTTAATGAAATCATTTTCTTTAAATGAGCAGCATTTCTTCAAGGTATAGAGGGATGCTCATTCTTTGGTACTCTCTTTTGATTGGAACATATTTGTAATATTTTGATCATTTTAGAAGGATTTTATTAAATCTGAGAGGACTATCAGTTTATTAAAAGGCTTTTAGACCAGAAGAAAAACTAGGATGTTTAACAGGAAGAAGAGAAGACTGATCAGGGGTGCTTTGTGATACTTTATTAAAATCCCAGAAGAACTCTCATGTGAAATATGGAACAGAGGATGAAACTTGTTTTGGTTGCTGGGAAAGAGGGACAGAGAAAGGAGCAATGGAAACATATTACAAATATGATGTTATGATTAGAAACAATTTCTAAGAAAACCTTCCAAATGCAGAATCAATTGCCTTAGGAGATGATGGATTCCTCTTTACTGGAGGTCTCCAAGCATATCCTGGGGGGAACATTTCTAAAGTACTGTAGGGTGGGTATAATTTTTAAGTATCTGTTGGATTGGATGGCTAATAAAGTTTTTCCTAACTATTATTCTGTTATTCTTGTAAGCACATCAGACAAATAAGACTTTAATCCTGTAATTCTTTTTTTTTAACAGTCTATCTCAATAAGAATTGTGCAAAATTCATAGAATATCATAGTTAGAAGAGAACTTAAAGTTTAATTAATTAATCTAGCCTTTCTTCTATTAATTTGCAGGTGAGGAAACAGATTTTCAGAAAAGGAGATGGTATTCAATGTCACATAGTTTGAACTGCAGGTAGCATAGCAGAGATTTTTCCAAAATGTTTCTATTCAGAACACTATGCCCTTTTCACTACACCCCCACCAACTCTAATTATGTCTTATGTCTCTGCTGAGAGGTACAGATACCAATTTCCTTATAAAGAGAGCAATCAATATGTGCTTTATTAAGTTTGTTTATTGAGTTTCAAATGGGATATTTGTAAACTACTTTGAGAACCTTAAAATGTTATAAAAATGCTAGTAATTATTATTATTAATTAGTAATTTAAAGTGGGGAGTCTGATGTGTATTGAGAATACAAAGTATGATAATTAATATTTGGTATAATTAAAGTCTTCCTTGTTTCACACATGAGTCTATTTATGCTTTCTTTTTACTTATCCCTAATAAAAACAAAGTGAACCCTCACTTTTCTCTTTTCAAATACTTTGATTTCTCTCATTTATGTCAAATAATTTCTTAGCCACAAAGTTAATTACAGCTCCAGATCTTGGTGGTCTGACCATGATGGATGTGCTCTTGGGGTGTATGCCAAATACCTGGATGAATCCATGGGAATAAAATCTATCTATTTTTTTTCAAGGAAGTGCTGAAATTAAACTTATTTCACAGCTTAGTTTCATTAAACTTTACTCTTAGATTTTATTTCTATTTTCTATTCCCTAGATCCTGGAGTAGTAGCAACTGAATTAGAAAAGGATGTCAGAGGTCATTTAATAAAATCCCAATCTGAAGCCTGAATCCCAGCTACCGTTTCTCTAATATTTTCTACTTGAACAGCTCCACTAATAGTGTCTAAATTACAATGCAGACTTTGACTTGTAGTTAATGCCTCACACAATCCATTTCCCATTTAAATTTTGAGTACTGTCCCCAGCCACTTTTTTTTTTTATTTAAAGAGTGGATCTCCCTATCTTCCACAATAGAGACTACTCATGAGCTTCATTCCCTTCTGATCAGCAAAAAAAGACTTTGCTTTTTCTCTCTTTTCATTTGGGCTTGGTTCATGCCTCCTGAGGCAACCTGGTGTTCCTCCTCTACCAAAAAAAAAAATTCAACTTACTCCTCAAGGCTTACTATATTAATGATGGATTTAATATAGATATCTTAATCAGCATTGAGTATTGCAGCAATGAAGATGAAGAGCTCTGCTAACCTCAGCTTCCTTGGTAATTGGGATAACAGGCTTTTACCATCCTATCTCCTGCTTTATTTCCTATTAATATCATCCACATATTCATTTTTTTTTCCAGTCAAGTCAGCTACTCATGCATTCCTCAACTTGATACTCTATCTCTTGCTCTTGTGTATTTCTCATTTGATCACATTTTCCCTTTACTTCTCCTTCATAGTACACTGGTCTTCCAAGATTCTCTATGTCCCATCTACATGATTTCTCTCATTTATTAAGGCATTCACTGTTTCAAAATTACCTTGTCTTTGATTATCTGAAAAAAATACAATATCTTTCAGTCAAATGGGAGCTTCATGGGGGGGGGAGAATTTATTTCATTTTTAACATTACATCCTAAAAACTGACAGAATGTCTTATTTTCTAAAGAAACTTATAATTATTATTTATTGAATTGAAAGGATTGCAGTAAAACAATCAGAAGAGAAATGCTGTCACAATGAGTTGGTGTGTAAGTGATTTTCTGTCGGTAGAGGTTAACAATAATTTGGGTGACATCAGTGAGAACCTGAAAAGACCCTTGATGCAGTAGTCCCGGCTAGAACTGGGGTAAAAAGAAACATTTTAGTGATATCTCTGAAAATCTAAAGCATATCTAAAAAAAAATAACCAGGATAGCTACTGAGCATGGCAGAGAAAGAACAATTGAATAAAATAGGGATTTTTCACCCTGAAGAGTAAAACATTTATAAGGAACATGATACTTGTCTTCAAGTATTTGAAGGTTGTAATACTGATCAGTGGTTAGACATATTGTGTCTGGCCCCAGACTAGAGGATTTCAGTATATCAGTATAATCAATAGTGTGGTGAGAGGAAAAGGATATCAGTATATCAGTGTAATCAATGGAGTGAGAAGAGGAAAAAGAATTGCCAAATAACATATTACAAGATGTATTCAATGAATAAGATCTAAGTTATTATTCCCACTGAAAAGTAGAATGGTTTGCTTTGGATGAGAGCAGTTTTTCTATTACTAGAATTCTCCAAATGTATGCTGGACTTCTTTTACAGGGTATGGTTGAAGGGATGTGAAGTTAATTAAATGGTCACTTCCAATTCTGAGATGGTGAAAGAAAAAAATCCAAATGCATGGGAATGAGGAAGCAAAGAGGTGCTCAAGAAAAGAATATTTAGCAATGATATTTTGGTTTTTGGACTAGAGTATAAAATATCAGTGTTAGAATGGCACGTACTCTGGATTATGAGTGGAGTCTAGCTCACAAGAGTTGGCAGAAATGTATTGCCTTAGGGTTTTACAGATATAATCAAAAAGACTCTAATTCCAATCCAACATGCCTTAAAACAAGCATTTATGGTTGGAAAAAAATGAGTTGTCTTACTTCTTTACTCATCCTGCAAATTATTTGGAAAACATATTTCTGGGAGAAAAGGGATTTTTCTTTTTCAACATCAGGTGGGTTCCTTCTAGGGTGAGTCAAAGTCCCCTGTTTTAGTACCACTAGTTACATGTCAATGTTTCCTGGTTTTGAAAGAGGTCTTCTACAAAAAATCAGAGAATGGTGTAACTAGCACTCTAAAAGTACTTCTCTCTAGAGTACTACAAACCACAGAGGAGCACCACAAGTATTTGGAGGTCAAAACAGGAAGATCAGGGAAGGGGGTTATACTGATCTTATCCCCAAATCTATTTCCCTTCTCAGTGATTTCCAGACCACAAGATGGTGCTATAAGGATGGAGGACATAAGTAACAGGAAAGGAAGAGCCCAATGGAGAGGAAGAAGATTTGTATTGCTTGTTTACAGATTACAATTGTGATTCCTTCATGAATTTTCTATATTTGGGATGGTGGTGGGAATTTCCTGAATACAGCATATCTTATAACTATTGATATATAAATTTATTATTTGTTTAGAATCTAGGGATCCTTTTAACCACGGCTAAGGAGGCTTGGACATGAGCAATATACTGAAATTTCCCAGAAAGCATATGAGGTGGAGGGAAAATGACTGGAAGAAAGATTAATTTGAGACAATGTTTAAAATTGAATTTCATCTTTGAAAAAATCAGAACTTGGATTTCTGAGCCCCAAGTTAAACTTAACCCCTGTAATTCCACATACCCAATAATGGAAGAAATGCTTCTGAAGATTCTATAAATAATAAATTAACAAAGTAGTGAGATTTTTAAGCTATGGAAGACCTTAGAGACTTTCAATAATTTAATAAGCAAGATAGACTCCCTTGTAGACTAGAACATAAAGGGGTTCAAGTTATGTGTCTGAGTCTAGTGACTTAAAATAAAAACAGGATCTGGTCAGGTATTCTTAAAGCTTCAGCCAAATTCTCCTTCAAGTCCCTAATACTTATTTTGTTCTTTTCTTTTGCAGTCAGTTGTCATCTGGAGGATGACAGAGATTTCTGAATCATTCTACCCTCCTATGAACTCTTTCTCTATATACTGTGGTACAAAGGAAGGTAACTAGAGTGATAGGAGATGGATTCAAGTACCACGTCTCTCAGGAGACTATTTGAGATTTGATTTGCTCATCTATAAAATAAGGAAATTTGACACAATAACTTGGTTCTATGTTCTACTTTTTTCCTCCATTCCAATGAATATATCATGGAATATTCTCTTTTATAGTTACCTGTACAGACACAAATTATATTTTTAAGATCCAGAAAGACAGAAAATCTATCATTTAAAATTCATAACCCTCGCTTTTGCTTAGGACAATTCTTTATGTACAATAAGCATTTAATATAAATATTAAATAGTGTTTCCTAAAAGGTCTGACCCAGGTCCAAGTTCCACAAATACTGTCCTCATTTCATTGACACTGGATTACAGTGGAGTTAAAAAGGGAACCTGTATGAGTTGATTTGCTGAACTGATGAAGTGAAGGGATTTTACCAGAATTCCCAAAGGAGAGGTGAACCACAAAGGATCACAATCACTTCAGGAAACCTATTAGTTAAACATACACAGATAACACATCTACAATGTGCTTGTGTGTGTGTGTGTGTGTGTGTGTGTAAGCTTCCTGATATGTGCTTAACTTGTTTTTGAGACTTTTTTTTATTCTCATTTGTGCCATCTTGCTGACATTTCAACATGATTTAATTTATGCATGGTTGAACCCAGTTGACACATTTTTTCATACCCTTTAAAAATAAAAATAAAATGCAACATGGTATATTCTGATGTCCTATTCTTGAAAGGAGTCCTCTCGACAGCTCCTACATCTCAGGAGAGCAGCAGTAGTCAGAGCTATGTCAGGCAAACTCTCTTGGGCTGGGAAACACACACACATAAAAATCAATTGTGTCACCCTTCTGAAAGACAGAACTTCAGCTGTTTGCAAGTGAGCCAAATATTTTCACAAGTGGTCACAGGAGAGGTTTTTATCATTTGAAAAGAAAAGAAAATAGCATCTGATTTTAGAGTACTTTTTTTTTCTATCTTGGAAGCCCCCTTGCCTAGCCATTAAACACTTGTTGAATCAAACTATTTTGATATAAATTGGATATTCAGTCAGATTTTTATCAAATATTCCTGAACTTATCCCTTGAAATTTGAGATGGGAGTAATGGAAAAAAAAAGTATAAGATAAGTAGAGTTGGAATTATGGTATTTAGAAACTCCCTTTCTCTCCCCCAGCAATAATTCATTAACTGATCAGTAAATCAGTAAACACATATTTTTTAAGTACAACTATATGCCAGGAACTGTGCTAGGTGCAAATAATAACTGACACAAAAATAAAACCAATCCCTTGTATCAAGGAATTAAACATTTTCCTAGCAGAAAATATACGCATAGTTGGTACAAAGTGGTTTTGAGATGGATTCATAGGAAAGATCCCAAGTAGAAGGTGGTACTTGGTTCCTCATGAGTAAAATAAGGGTTTATTAATTAGTATGGTACAATGAAGGAAACAGTGGTTCTTGATTCAGAGCATCTGATTTAAAGTCCTGTCTCTGGCAGATCTTACCTTTGTGACTTTGGGCACACCACCCCCACCCCATCCCACCCCGGTCCTTAGTTCCTTCACATATAAGAAAAAGTTACAATAAAATGATAATTCTACCATAATAAAAATGAAAATTCTAACTAAAAATTAATTTACTTATTCAGTGTTATATAAATAAAACTGCCAAAAAATATTTTATAGAGCTGGAAGAAATAATAACAAAATTCATCTGGAAGAACAAAAGGTCAAGAATATCAAGGAAATGCAAAGAAAAGAAATCTAGCTGTATCAGATTAAAAACTGTACTGTAAGTGGCAATCATTAAAACCAGATGGTATTGACTATGAAAGAGAGTAGTTGATCATTGGAGTAGATTAGGTCCACAACACACAGTAGTCAATGATTGTAAGAGTCAACTGTTTGATAAAGCCAAAGTCTCCAACTTCTGGGATAAGAATTCACTATTTGACAAAATTGTTGGGAAAACTGAAAAACTGTAAGGCAGAAACTAGGTATTGATCAATGTCTTACAAAAGGGTATTAAGATAAGGTCAAATGATTTAAAGGTTAATATCCTCTCATAATTATCCCATCTAAAATAAATGCTTTGATGGGCTTAGATGAAACTGCTCTTACCTGGCTCTCTACTTGAATATGCTCAATTCTGGAAGTTTTACACTTCAGGTTATGACAGTTTCTCCAGCCAATCTAAAGACATTTCTCATATGATATTGTTTAATTTATCCAATGATTTTACTACATGCACATTATGTAAGTTCTTAGATTGATTGATTGGTTTCTAGTTGGTTACCTCTGATCTCGTTATTGTTGTTTTTCCTTTGTTCTCAAAAAAGATCATGATGTTATTAAATTGATATTAATCAAATAATAACTGAGCTAGATGGCTCAGTGGATAGAGCACTGAGCTTGAAGTCAGGAATATCTGAGTTCCAATCCAGCCTCAGACCATTACTACTTGTATGATCCTGTGCATCTCACTTAATCTTGGTTTGTTTTAACCCCCTGGAGAAGGGAAATGGCAAACTATGTCAGTGCCATTGCCAAGAAAACCACATGGACAGGATTGGTCTTTTGGGTCATGAAGAGTTGGACATGATTAAGTGTATGAACAATAAACAATTGAAGGGTATAGCTCATCAGTGACAATCCAAAAGTCATATCATTGTGCCCTAAGATTTTTGGGGAATGAAAAGTAATGGAAAAAATGAAAAATTTACATATTAAATAACTCCACTATGCCTTAATATTGTGAACACACACACACACACACACACACAATTGTAGCATTGAGGGTATATTTAGCTAAATCTTCACACATGTTATATACATGTGTATGCACACATACACATACCTACTTTATACACATACATACAAACACACACATCTCCCACAGTGTCAAGCCAGAGTGGATATATGATATGATTCAATGTCTCTGTCTATATACCCATAATATATATATGCTATATAATCCATATTTGTACACATACATATCCCACAATGTCAAGATGTCAAGGTAGAGCAGATATATGCTCTTTATGTCTATATGCATGTATACATACACATATATGTATATATGCCTATGTATTTGTGTGTATACACATACAAGTATATGACTTATTGTGTGTGTGCATCTATATGCACATATACATACCTACATCATACATACAGACAAACACACACCTCTCACAATGCCAAAGGAGAATGGATATATAGAATGGATATACAGATACATGTACATGTATATATACATGCACCCAGATATATAAGACCACTCTGTCATTTGATTGACGTGAGAATCCAAGGAAATACTCTCTATAAAGGATTTTTGTAAAACTTAAATTTACAAGTAAATACCAGTACTATTATTATTATTAAAAACTAATTCAGAAGAAGTACACATTAACATGGGAAAGAAGGAAGGGAAGAAGTATGAAAGAAGAAAGGAAAAAAAAACAGTATGAAAAAATAGTGAATCATAGCAATATCGAAATTGAGATTAAAATTAAGGACAATGTTTCTTGACATCTGTCTCTCCCCAGTCCCTTTCTGTCTATAGATTTTGCTGTCTCAGAAGGGAGCATACTTGTAAGCAAAGGCTGAATGGCTACTTGTAAGATGTCTTGTAAAAATGAGGACTTTTTTGGTGGGTGGGGTCGGGATGGGGAACTTCAGACTAAATGGTTCATGAGGTCTCTTCTAACTCTGTGCTGCTATCCTGTGAACTTACTAAAAGTAGACCTAGCATCCCAAACAAGAAAATTAATTAGTAAGGACAGATCATTTTCCACTGTGGCTGTTCTGCAATTGTTTTTGCTTTGACACAGAATTCACTGCACCCAAAGATTACATCTCATAGTCAGACTCTAAGTGCATTTTGTTATTGTTGTTTTGTAAATATAGTGCCTGGGTTTGCTGCATTTAGCAGAAAATTCATTGCTTATAACTCCAAAATGAAACACATTGGAAACATTTTTGTACATATGGGACCTTGAATTATGATTTTCTTTTTGCAAGATATTTGCAAGTCAGGGAAGTAAAATTATTGCCTCTTCCCTCCCCCCCGAGATAAGAGCAGTGAATCTCATTTCTTGACAGGTCTGAAACTCTCACAGTCACGCGGACACGCAGGCGCAGAGGCACACCAAATTAAATCCTGGATGCTGACAAATGTCACAAGAATCTCAAAGCAGCTACAACCTAAATTGAATATTAATGAGCAGTCAAGGTAGAAAACAAAATTACATTTTTTAAAATGTGCTCACAGGTAACAGAACACTGCAAGAAGCCCCTTTTCCTGCCTCATTTTGAAAATCGATTTCTGAAAAGTATTTCAGGGAGCCCTGGGCTGCTGCCATTTTTTTTCTCTCTACGATGATTGTACTCCCCTAAGTGGATCACTGAACCCACATTCTCAAATCCCTGGGAAATGAAATAGATCTCCCTCAAAAGAAGTCTTTGCAGGACCCCAGAGTGAACCAAAGGATGTATCTTTAGTGCTTTCCCCCATTTCAGGACTGTTAGATACTAACAGAGCTAATGCAATAATTCCTCAGCACTTTTCTCTCTCAGATGCTGACAGGGTGAACTTTTCCTTGGGCCTGTGGAGCCTGCCTGTCAGGTGGCCTGTAAGTACTGCACATTTTTATTCATTAAGGGAGCCAAGAATGAGGATAGCTCAATGTCTCCTGTGGCATTGCTAGGCTGTTTGAGGTGATATGGGCCTGATCTCATCAAAAGTAATGGCTGATGGTCATTCTCACTATTACTGCTAATGGGCTTGAGCACTGCCTGGGCTCTCCAGATGAGGTTCTTGTTTAGGATTTATAGCAACACAACCTCAGAGGGCTACCCATCACTACCCAAACTCCTTCATTAATAGGAATTTGGTGCACTTAAAAAAGGTAGTTTGCAAAATGAACGTTGTAAGTGCCTGTTGCAATTGCTATTCCAGCATAAGCACAGTTTGTGATTACTTGGAAACACAGATCAGTCCCTATATATATGAGAGATTTCTACAAGTCCCATCTGGGCTACTCAGGGATTATGCAACTATAATTTGTTATGAAAACCAGGCTCTTTCCTTGTAGTGCAGGGCAGAGAAGAGCAGGGTCAGGTATGACAGTGAAGGACTAACCTGATCAAATAGGGAAATTATTATTATTATTAATTATTATATATAACTACTAGTATTTATAAGTATTTATAAGGCCCTAAAGTCTTATAAAGTACTTTTGCAAATATTATCTCATTTTATTCTTATGACTGTAGGAGCTAAGTTTTGTTATGGTCTCATTTTATAGATGAGTAAATTGAGTTTGGCAGAGATTTATTACCTTGAAAAGAGTCACACATATACTTAGTGTCTGCAGCTGAATTTGAACTCCTTTTTACTGACTCAATGTCCTGCTTGCCATTGTGCTATCCAATGAACTGTCAATAGTAGGTAGTATGTTTCATGTAAGGGGAATTGGCTTTGAGGATAGAAAAATTAGGTTCAGAATCTTGCTACTTCTGGGCCCTAAGAAAAGTAGTGCTATCTCTATGACCTTGGTTTCCTTTTTTGTAAAATGAGGGCTTAATCTTGAGAATCTTTGACATCTCTTCGCATTCTAAATCCAGAGGAGCCAGTTCCCTAAATTGCTCTCATTGTTTTTACTTTCTTCTGACTATAATTGGCCATCATAAAATCTTAAAGTGACTATATAGCAAAACCATACCTGAATAGAAATTTCTTCTATTTTTCAGGGCGTTTGTTCTTCTTCAGGATTCAAGAAGAAAATGCTTTCCCATAATAAAATAGACTGTCTCAAGGAATAGTGAGATAGTGGATTCTTTCCAAATTACTATCTTCCTATAAAGATTGGGTAACTGCTTTTGGAGTTTTTCTATAATGGATGATCCTTTCAGGCACTCCTTGTGCTAGATGGCAACAGTGCTTAATGAGGTCCCTTCTGAGTAGAATTCCACCATCAATTAACTTCACTTAAAGATTTCCAAATAGATGAAGACTTCCAAGGCAAGATTCCACCTGAATTTTGGATAGCTCTAAGAATATGGAAAGTATTTCTCCTCCAACCATCCTTACATCAAACTTCAATATGATTCTTCATAATTTCCACCCATTGATCTTATTTTCTTTCTCTGGAATCAAAAAGCTAATATCTAGTCTTTGTTTTGCATGATACCTCTTCAAATACATGAGGGAAGCTATTATTCTTCTGCTTTACTAGACTTCTCACCTATTAAAGGAAGGGAAGACATTTTATCTAGTTTGTAATCCTAGTTCATCTTTTACTAAACTTACAGGCTTATTGAGGTAGAAGGGACTATAGTTAATTGATTCACCCAAATTCCTTATAGAATCATCTCGTTGGCCCTTACCTTCATGGATGGCACTTTGATGGTTTTCTCTTATCTTTATGAGAATAGAAGAATGATCGGATATATGTCACCATAAGATATTCTGATGTCCAAGAATTCCTTATCAGCACATACTGTTTATTGATGTCCTCAAAATATTAATTCCCAGAGAGGATTCTCCATAAAGGGAATTGAAATAATTAATGTTTTCAAGAAAGCAATGTGATATGAGAAGGAAAGAACTACTCAGCAAAATCAGTTACCAGAATAGATCCCTTTCTGGGCCTCAGTTTCCTCATTTGAAAAATCAATGACAGGACCTAAGGTTCCTCTTTAATTCTACTTCCATATACTTACTAGTAAAATGAATCAAATGATCATGGGAAACAGATGAGAGACAGGGATTACAACACATGAACAAAAGAAGTTTACCCCCATTGTCTTGTTTTATTACCGATGGGATCATGGAAGAATCATTTCAATCACTGAGCTTTCATTTGCTCCTATCTGGAAAGCATAACTCTTATATCATTGAGACACAGAATTATGGTCCCCAGAGCAATCATGTTTTTGGACCCAGGAAGACCAAGTTTTATGCTGTGCTCCTAATGCAAACTGGCTGTATTGATCCCAAGGAAGCCAATTAATCTTTAAGTTCTAGGCAACTCTCTAAGACTAGAAATTGCAGAAAAGTGATAAACCTGAAATGGCAGAGGGAATTTCCTTATCCAAAAATATCTTCTACCAATGAAATTAGAGGTCTAAAGCCTCTTCCTATGTTGATGTTAGTTACCTTGGGATTGTAGAGAAAATGACTCATAAGTAGTTAACAGGAAAACAAACAGACCAACTTTTAGGTTGCCAAAATTAAGGTAAAGAACTATTGGTAGCCCTGTCAGAACATATGACTTTAAATTGAATTGGTATCTATATTAGCACACACAGGTCAATAGAGTTTCCTTATCTTCTTCCTTAGGAAGTTAGGGAAATTGAATTTGGATCATCTGACTTTAAAATGCATGCATTGGAACTTTGTAAAATGCAATAGGAATCTCAAAATGTTCCATTGTGGGGGAGGGAGAATGGGCTGGTTTATCAACATAGTGTACAATTTTTTTTTTTCTATCTTCAAAGTATAAGTTATAGGAAGATATTATTTGATCCATTTTGTTAGCTGGAATTTGAAAGATTTGATTTCTTAATATTAAAGAAGGGAAGTATAATTTAGCTAGTACTTACATAAAGGAAAGGGGAATTACAATGATTACTCAGAAAAAAAAGAACCTCATATTTGACTCATTGGATATTTTGGGATAATGATCATGTTGGGAGCTGAATTATTGGGAAAGTACTCTAATGATCCATTCTTAGTCAAGAGCTTAGCAACTGCTGAAGAAGTAAAGTGATATAAATGTTCAAAATTTGACAGATTAATGAAGGAGATAGGAGTGGAAACTTAAAAAAAAATAGTTTTAAAATTAACATATCCAAGGATAAAAAAAAAATTATCTGAAAGTCTCCAATTCTCTTTCACCCATGTAATGGGGGAAGGGGATGACTCATTTACAGAATTATGGATATTGAACAATTGATACTCTTGGCTTTCAAAGAAAAGTC
This sequence comes from Antechinus flavipes, assembly GCF_016432865.1. Lineage (NCBI taxonomy): Eukaryota > Metazoa > Chordata > Mammalia > Dasyuromorphia > Dasyuridae > Antechinus > Antechinus flavipes. Next base: position 15,655,509 of record NC_067399.1, on the reverse strand, counting down.
TTCTTTCTGCAATAATTCAGTAGTTTTTAACATTATTGAAACTGGTTCAAGTAGCACATGAGTCCTTTAAATGTTCTGATAAAGAGTGGGAATACGGATTGATCTGGACTTCTTTCCCCAAGCTATACTTTACATAATTTAGAACTGTCTAGAAGATCCAAGAAGTTACATCAAATATGGATTTTTTTTCCTCAAGGGGAAAACAAATCTTCAAAGTAAAACCAGATGTTTTTACTTCAGTATCTTTGTGCCTTTAATTTCTTTACACTTCATGCATTGCTCCAGTTTTATATTGCTCCCTTGCTTTCTTCATTCTAGTTTTTTGCATGACCCTGCTTTACTGACTAGGGACTATCTTCATTGATAATTCTTATAAAAAAAGGAAGAGAGCTACTGGAGAGGGAATCCATATGGAAACTATTTTAATTTGGTCTTTAATTGAGTTAGCAAGCCTTTATGAAGTAATAACTATGTACCAGACACTGTGTTAAGTACTGGGAATAAAAAGAGACAAAACACTGTTGTTGCCCTCAAGAAGAATATATTGTAATAGGAAGGACAGAAAGTATAAGTGATTATATATGAGAGGTAGCCTGAGATGTCAATAGCAGCTTAAGGAATGAGAAAAAGGCCTGGTAGAGAGATTGAGATTTGAATCTTGATGGAATTCAGGAAAGCTATTGGGCAAAAGGGAGAACATTTTAGGCATGAAGGACACCTATTGTAAAGACATGAAGTCAGGAGGGAGAGATGTGTGGGAGAAACAAGCAGAGGAACAAAGATGGGTCCTAGAGAATGTCGAGTAATGGGAGTAAAATGTCAAGTGGAAGAGAACTGGAAAGGTTGGAAGGGGGAAGCCTTGTAAGGGATTTAAATGATAAACAGAGCATTTTATTTTTGATCCTGGAGGTATTAGGGAGCAACTAGCATTTATTGAGTATATGTGTATTTACATTTATGTGAATCTATATAAGGTAAGTGTGATCTGATCTGATCTTTGTTTTATTAAAATCACATTGAATGGAAGCTGAATAAAAGATGGATTGAAGAGGGGTAAAACTGATATAAGGAGAATAATTAGGATATCCTGGCTTTATGAAGTGAAAGGAGATCATGTCTGAATTAAAATTGTGGTTGCATAAGTGAGAGGAGAGATAATGTGAAGGTAGATGTGGCAATATTACCAGGATATTGCATATGTGACTTGAGAGATCCTTCTACCAGAACGGGAGGTGATAATTCAGAAGTGGACTTTAATGACCAGGGTTGATAATTACATAAACTAGTTGTAGAAAACATCTGTAAAGATGATCATTGGACCCATGACAGTTGATAAGGTCACCAAGTGAGATGTAATAGGAGAAGAAAAAGGAACCAATAGAGAGCTTTAAGAGACAAAGGAGCAGAAGAACAAGCAAGAGAAGAATCAAGTGAGGAAAATGTTGCAGAAACCTGGAAGAAATGGTGAGGAGTATTGTCAAAGACTGCTAACGTGGAGAAAGCCATTCGGTTTTGCAACATAATAGTCAATTCTAAAACGGACAGTTTAAGTTTAATGACAAGGTTTGAATACAGAATAGGCTTCAAAGAATGGGATGAGTTAACACAAAAGCATGAAATATTTATGTTTTTCTTGAGTGTAGCCAAAAAGGGGAGAGTGAAAGAATAAAAAATAGTGAAAATGATCTGACCCAAAAAGACAGGATCCTCCCTCCCTTCCCCCACTTCTCTGTCTTTGTCTCTGTCTTTCTCTTTCTCTTTCTGTCTCTGTCTCTCTTTCTCTATCTCTTTCTGTCTCTCTCTCTGTCTTTGTTTCTCTGTCTTTCTTTGTTTCTTGTTTCTGTCTCTCTATCTCTGTCTCTATCTCTGTCTCTCTCTCTCTCTCTCTCTCTTTCTCTCTCTCTCTCTCTCTCTCTCTCTCTCTCTCTCTCTCTCTCTCTCTCTCTCTCTCTCTCTCTCTCTCTCTCTGTGTATGTGTGTGTGTGTCTCAAAAATTGATGGATGATTGAGAAATATTGTTTGGCAGCAAGGAAGTAGCTAATAGAAGGGATAGACTGAAGAAAAGGGAAAGACAATGAGACTGCTTTGGGGTACAAACTGCTGGACAGATAGAAGAGAGGATATAATGGAAGATACATATAAAGGCATTAACTGTCAGGAAAGTCGAAGATCACTTTTTCATTAGAATCAGGAATAATGGAGGAGATATTATATCAACATGTTTGAGTGATATGAGATGAAGAAGAGAGAAGAGAGCACTCAGATTTTTCATTGATTTAACAAGGAAGGTGTTCATTTTAGCAGATAATGGGAAGGAATGTTTAAATAGGCTTCAGGAAAGACAATGAGACTGTGGAAGGCAATGAATATTGAAAACAGTTTTTGAATATTTTTGAAAATCTGTAATTGGGAAGGATGATTAATTAGATATTTCACTATGCCATACTATAGTGATTTGATTCCTTCTCACTCTACCTATTTATTTCACTATTTATTAATGTTTCTGCTCCATAAGAGCTGAGATTGCATATAGAAAATATGAAAGCTGAAAACTGTTAAAAAAGGAAATATTTTTAGTATCTCTTCCATTTAAGAGCAACAGTCCCTTATCTACCTCCAATTCTACCAAGCATGACATCTCAATGAATGAATCTTAAGAAGAGGTATATTGTCTTGACATCTGCTCATTAATAACATACATCTCATCCTAATATTGTATTGACAAAAAAAGTTTGTTATTGTTTTTCATGCACTCTAACTGGAAGGAAATAATTTATTAGAAGTAAATATTTTTGCAACAGATCAAAATCTCCTAGGAAACAGTTTTGGTAAAAAAAAAAAAAAGAATTTTCCCTCTACATCTGAAAAATGTTGTCATTTGCTTTTTTAATAAATTTATTCATTCATGGCTTTATAAACACCATTTCCCTAATTGCTTTTTTATTCATAGAATGATCTTGATGAAATATATAAATGCAGATTAAAAGCAGTTGACTGGGCTAGTTCATGTTTAAGGGATGTATTGATTTATTTTTTCAACCAACCAAAGCCCCAAAGTCTTAGGAATACTTAACACGGTTTACTAAGATAAACCTTTGTTGAAGCAGGCCCACCACAACATTGAAAAGGCAAGGTAAATATTTCATCTTTTAATTTACTATTAACAGTCATTTTTCCACTAACGAGAACAGAGATTTTTAAAATTTGAATCAGTGTCCTCCTGTGCCTAGATTCTCTATTGAATCATACATTTTGTTTCAGATAATGTATCCTTCCTCTTAGATTGTAGCTCTTTGAAGATAGATTGCCATTTTTCAGAGTCCAATCGCAGCATATAGTGCCCATATTAGATGAATGATAATCATTTCCTGAACAAAGTTTGCTGAGCATTGTACAGATCAAAGAAGTGAAAATCCCACTCTAAGAAAATCAACTTTGATTCAATCATATGTTAGAAGGAAACATCAACAAGTTGTACAGTATCCAAAAAAGACAAATGAATGCTCAGAGTGCTGAAGACTATGAAGCACAATGATTATTTGAAGTAAATTATTGCTAGAAGTCCAAACGATGATGTATCAGGTAGAACTGTCAAGGAGAAAGTTCATCATTTGATTACGGAAAAATAGCTTCAAAACTACTGAATTTACACCAAAGTACTTAGAAATACACCAAGAAGTAGTGAGTGAGTACCTTATTAGAAGACTTCTGTCTTTAGGGAAGGAAGGAAGGAAGCAAGGGAAGAAGGAAATGAATATTTTTAAGTACCTACTGTATATCAGGTACTGTAATAAATACTTCAAAGCATTATCTCATTTGCTCCTCACACCAAACCCATGAGGTTTAGTACTATTGTTATTCCCATTTTAAAATCAAGAAAACTGAGGCAAGATATTAAGTGATATGGCCATGGTTATACAACAAGAAAGTGTATGAGGTCATATTTAAACTTCCTGATGCCAGGTCAGCAGTTGAATCCATTGTACTGTATAATGGCTTTACATTTCTCTCTTCAAGCAGAGTTTGGAAAACCATATATTCTGGAAAACACTTTCTACAAAAATTGATTTGTACAAAAATTTCTACAAAAATCATCTTTGTTGTCCCTTACAGTCCCAAGGACATTACTAAATACTACAGTGAAAGTAAATATATATATATACTTTCAAAATAAATCAATGTGAAAAAAAATCAGTGGGAGAATACTACCAATCTAATCAAAATGAAGAGTACCAAGAAAAATAATGTGATTTTTTAAATGCATGGCAAAAAAAAAATCATAGTATCCAATAATCTCACTGTAACCTGCTCTAGTCAGCACATATCTAAAAATTTGTGGTCAATTCTAAGCACTCCATTTTGTAAAGGCAAGTGAAAGTAAATTGAATAATACTCTGAATCAAATTATTAGGAAGATGAAAGTGCTTCCTTAAACTGCCAACTAAAATTGCACATTCTGGAGAAAACCTTCCCCAATTCCTCTTAATTCCAGTGCCTCCCCTCTCTTATGATGTATGCAACTTACTTTGTATATATTTATTTGCATGTAATCTCCCCTTTTAGGTTGTAATTTCTTGAGTGAAAGGACTGCCTTTTGAGTTTTTGTATCTCTAGTTTATAGAATAGTACCTAGCATAGTAGGTACTTAATAAATGTTTATTGATTCATTGATTTCATTTGTTCTAATGAACAACCTTATGAAATTGTTGATATTTTTATTTTAATTTTATAGCTGAAGAAAGTGAGGAAAAATGGCAACCAGTATCACAAAGATGGTAAGTTTCTATGGCTTGGTTTGAATCTTGAACTTTCAGCTTCCAAGTTCGGTGGTCTATTTGTTCCTTGTTATCCTAAATGGAGTTCCTTGTTATCCTAAAAAGTCATTAATTCCTACCATTCAGCTTTCTTTCATTCCTAAAATTTCTTCTAAACAATGACTGTGAATAGTGACTGTGTATCAGGATCTCTTTCAGTGTAACGATCATTAGGTTCTTTCAATTTTTATTTTAGCCTTTGGTTGAGGATTTTGGGGCAGTTTTCGTTAAAAATTTCTTGATATGTGATATCTAGGCTCTTTCTTTGACCATGCCTTACAAGTAATCTAATAATTCTTAAATTATTTCACCTCAATTTATTTTCAGGTCAGTTGTTTTTCTTATGTCCAACTCCAATTTTTAAGGAATGATTTTCTTCAGTGAACTTTTTACCCCCTTTTCCATTGGACTAATTTTGTTTTTAAGAAGTTATTTTCTCGATGAACTTTTGTACCTCTTTTTTTCATTTGGCCACTTCTGGTTTTTTTAAGTAATATTTTCTTCAGTTTTTTATGATTTTTTACTCAGCTATTAATTGAAACAGGCTGTTCATGGATGACTATTATCTTGGTATAAAAGTTTGATGTGCCCTTTGCAGGACTGCTCATTCAGCTTTGGTGTCTACCTGTTGCTTTACTCCCATCTATTGCTCCAAAAAGTTATAACATGTCCAGCAGCCATCCCCCAGTAAAACTATCTCAGCAGACTCATTAAATCAGGTGGTGGGTAACCAACAGGTCTCAAATCCATCAGTGAGTTAGGGGAATGTTTATTCAGACATGTGAAGACTTTTCCCAGTGAAATTGATGGATAAGAATACTTTATTCCAATGGGAATGAAAATGGCTGAAGCACGTACTATGGGGAGTTTATAGGTTGTCTAGAAATTGAAAACATTGTAGGTCATCCGCTGAATTCTGGACCAACACCAGTCATCTTGATATTTATCTTGCCACTGGACTTTGTCTCTGAAAGAGAATCTGAGACTGATGACTTTGTACGACTTTGTCTCATTAAAATTCAGTTCATGCCCAAGTCAAGGTATCATCCCGTGTTGTTATTAATTCTCTTCAAAAACAAAGGATGAATAATTGTCTTAATATTTTCCTTCTTTGTTTTAACTTCTTTGCCTAATTTCTTAACCATTCCTATTTGATTTTGAAATTACTTTTTTTTTAAACTCTTCCAGAAATTCTTATTAGGCTTATACCTAAGTCACATTTTTTTCCTCTGAGTTTTTGTAGCATTTTTGACTTCATTGTTTTCTTTTGAGTTTGTGTTTTGATCTTCCCTGTCATGATAGTAGATATTTATGTTTATGGTCAGGCCCATTTAGGTGATTATTTTTATGTAATTTTTATTCATATTCATTTTTGACCTTTTTTCTTATATTTTAAATTTTATATTAAGGGTCCTCATCCTGGGTTCTCATTCAGTTGTGAGGGACAAATGGGCTATCTCAAGCTTGAAGGCTTTTTTACACTGCTGTTTGTAGACCTATTTCTGGGGATTTAGTGGTTTTCAGATCTGGAGAAGTGGTCCCTAGACTTGTACTTACTCAGGAAGGGTCCTTGAGCTCTTTGAACTGGAAACAATACTGTTCTTCAGGGTTCTTGACCCTTCAGGACCAGGAGTGATACTGTCATTCAGGGTTCCCATTCCTTCTCAACTGAAAGTACTCTTCTCTGCTCTTGATAAGCAGAAGTGAGCAAAGACTATGGCGTTGTCAAACAGTTTTTATTCCTGAATCAAGTGCCAATAAAAAGGTCCCCTGTCATCACTTTCTTTCTAGAGTCAGTTAGGATTAAGTGATTTTTCAAGGGTCATACAACAGGTAAGCAATATGAACCCAGGTCCTCTTGACTAGTGATCTATTCACTGTACTGTCTACCTCCTTTCCTCTCTATTCTTTCTTTTACTGGATGCAGATAATGTCTATTTCTGGAGTTAGTAGTCCTGAAGCTGCTGTGGTGTCTACCACTTCCATCTGGTTCCACTACTGGTGTTTCAGAAATATGGGCTCTGAGTCATTTCTTCCCATCTGTCACAGATGACTTTTTCTAACCTTTTCTGTTGTCTTGGTCTGGAAGATGTCTCACTCTGACCTTGTGCTGGCTGTACCATTCCAGAATTCAATTTGAGGTGTTCTTGTAAAGTTTTTTGGAGAGGAATATTGGGTGAGCTCAGCTGTGTGCTTTCTCTACTCCGCCATGTTCAGTCCCTCTTTTCTTTCAGTAACTTTTAGTAACTGCTCTACTGAGGCAATGGGCTCTGTAGCATCTGGAGAAGAAGTTGACACATAATATCTCTAACAGGATTGCTCCCTTGACTAATGGCTCCATGGTTTAGGTTGCTAACATATTTGAAAGTGTGCCATTCTGCATACTTTTGAGGTTACCTATTCATTGGTAGATGTTGTTGGAGAATGGTTTCTCCTCTTGATAATGTCTGTGGGAACCAGACTGAAGCAGTACCAATGGTCTGTGAGGCACTACAATTCTTGGGGCTTGTGGGCTCTAATTTCTGAGCATCATCATTATGATATAAGTGAATGACTTGGTTGAACTGATTGGGGTAGTTTGATTCAACTTGTACCTGCTATTTAATCTCTCTCCCTCTGTATGACTTGATGATTCTGTGAGACTGGTTGTCTGCCCATGGGGTTGATTCCCAGATTTTTACAATGAACGATAATCTCTTGAACCAAAATCTCAAGCGCATGCTAGACATTCTCATGCATTTGCCATCAGAACCTCAAAATGAATACATGATGTCTGAAACAATCTCTTTTCTTTTTTAATGAATCATGTATTCCAACTACTTTCCCCCCCCACATTGACAGCCCCATCATTTTTCTTAGTACCCAAGCTCCTTTCTGTCTCTTTTTTTTTGACTTTTCTCTATCTCATAATACATTGCAATACTATCACTTTTGCTTTATCAACATATCAAATTTTTAATGATTCACTCATTCATCCATCCATCCTAGTTCTGACCCTCATTATGTTTTTCCTGCATTACTGTAATGAAGTTCTAACTTATATATCTCTTTAATCTCCTCTCTTTCTTTTGTTTATACAATTGTCGAATAACCTTTATAAGATATAAGACTAAGGATTTTATTCTCTTATTAAAAATATCTTCATATTTTCTCTGGGATTAAAAATTCTTAGACTATCATCTAAGAAATTTCAAATATATATTTTACCTTTCTTTACATACTTTTAAAAATAGCACTCACCTTCATGGTAAAATCTATGCTTCATAGAAAATGGACCATTTCCATGTATTTTTGTAGCCTGTCTCCCTTGGTGAGAATGTATCATTTCTACTTTTCAGAATCCTCTTTCTTCAATTTAGCTTATATCTCCTCCCTCAAGCTCTCAGTGACTGTCAGATAGAAACATTTTCTCCTTCTTTCATTTTGTTTTCTATAGTTACTTTGGCTGAACTTTACTTTTCCTTCTTTTTAACCTATCTTGCAATGTATGTAATTATTGCCAATCAAAAACTCTCAATATCGTTAATAAAGAAACATTTATTAAGGATATACTCTGTGTTAGGTGCTGTGCAAAGGAGGATACCAAAAAAATAATAAAACCACAAAAGCCAATCCCTGACATCAAGGAACTCAAAAACATATAAATTAAATTATATATAGGAAAGAATGAAAAGAGGGATGCCATTCTAATTAAGAAGGAATGGGAAAATCTTCCTATAAAATATGGAAAATTAGTAATTAGTTTATATAATATCTTGTTAAATAATGTAAAAATCTTTAAGGCAATGATGATAACTATATTTTACCTTTGTATTTATAATATCCAGTGCAACATATTTTACAAGATTTACTTACATTAAATAAATCTACACTTACATCAAATCTACTTAACTTCAATTTATTCTTAAGATAATGGTGAACCATGATTTGTTGTTATATTGTACGAATATGAAAATGAGTATTGAAAAGATATTTTTGATTTGTATTTTTATATTGAGAATAACTTTGAAGCATTGAAGTCCTCTAAAGAATTCCCTATGCAATTCAAATTTAGACAAACTGACAAAGCACTACACACCTTTCAGATTAACTAACATGACAAGAAAAGTTAATGATGAATGTTGGAAAAGATGTAGGAAAACTGGGACATTGATACATTGTTGGTAGAGTTGTGAACTGATTCAACCATTCTAGAGACCAATGGGATCTATGCACATGTAATTGTGCATACCCTTTGATCCAGCAGTGTTTCTACTGGGCTTGTATCTTAAAGAAATCATTCGAAAGGGACAATTATTGTTCTATAAGAAATGACCAGCAGGCTGATGCTAAGTGAAGTGAGTAGAACCAGGAGATCATGGTATACAGCAATAGCAAGATTATGTGATGATCAACTGTGATGGACATGGCTCTTTTCAACATCATGGGGATTCAGGCCAATTCCAATAGACTTCTGATAAAGAGAGCCATCTGCATCCAGAAGGAGGACTGTGGAGACTGAGTGTAGATCACAACATTTTTTTTTTTCACACAAGTTGTTTGCTTGTTTTTTTCTTTCTCATTTTTCCATTTTGATCTGATTTTTCTTGTGTAGCATGATAACTTTGGAAATATGTATAAAAGAATTACACATGTTTAACACATATTGGATTTCTTGTCTTCTAGGGCAGGGATGGGGAGAAGGGAAGAAAAAAAAAGTTTGGAACACAAGGTTTGGCAAGGGTGAATATTGAAAATCATCTATGCATAGGTTTTGAAAATAAAAAAAGATTTAATAATAATAATGATAATAATAAAATATTTCTTATATGAAATCAAGAAAGAGAGAAATCTATGTTCAGCTGAATTGTGTAGTGTATCTTTTAGCTCTAAATGCATTAAGATGATTCCAAAGATAAAGTCCTATGCCTAGAGTCAAAAATAAAAACAAAAAGAAGCAAAAAAAAAAAAAAAAAAACAAGAAACAAACTGAGGTCAAATCTAGATTCTGACACTAGCCATGGGATCTTTTTTGTCTCAGTTTCCTCATTTGTAAAATGGAGATAACTTCTCTGTATTCTTTGAAAGAAAATGATACAACATTTATAAAGTACTTTGCACAATTTTTGGTATATAGTAGATGGCATGTAAATGTTAACTATTGTTAGTTCATTTCTTTTTTTAATTTTTATTTTAGAGCTTTATTTTTAAAACATATGCATAGATAGTTTTCAACATTCACCCTTGCCAAAACTTGTGTTCCAGATTTTTTTTCTCCCTGTCTTCCTTCTACCCCCTTTCCTACATGGTAAGTTATCCAATATGTGTCAAACATATACAATTCTTCTATATACATTTCCACAATTATCATGCTGCACCAAAAAAAAAAAAATCAAAAAGGGAAAAATTGAGAAAGAAATAAAAAGCAAACAACTACAAAGAAAGGAAAATTCTATGTTGGAATTCATACTCAGTTTCCACAGTGTTCTCTCTGGGTGCAGATAGCTCTCTCCATCACAAGACCATTGGAACCGGCCTGAATCACCTCACTGTTGAAAAGAGTCATTTCCTTCAGAATTGATAACTGTATATATCTTGTCGTTGTGTACAATGTTCTCTTGGTTCTACTCATTTCATTTAACATCAGTTCATATATGCCTTTTCAGGTCTTTTTGAAATCATTCTGTTGATTGTTTCTTATAGAATAATAATATTCCATAATATTCATGTACTATAACTTATCCAGTCATTCTCCAACTAATGGGCATCCATTCACTCTCCTTGCAACTACAAAAAGAGCTGATTAGTGTTATTTCATTTCAGTTCATTTACATTAACATTTATTAAGTGTCTACAAATTTTCAAGTGCTGTGCTATTAGGGATACCAAAAAAGGGAAAAGACAGGCCCTTGGACTCCAAAACCTTACAATCTACTAGGAGAGATAATATGCACTGGTGCCATGTGATAATAGAAAAATTTGGAGCACCTTTTCATCAGAAAGTGACCTTATTTTTATTTAGGTTGTCCAGGGCATTCTCGATAACATTTATGAAACATCTTCTCATATTATCTGATACTCTTATTTGGTTTTCACTTCTGAGACAATCTTATTTGAGACACACTTATTTGATACTTAGTGGATTATTGAACAAAGTTATTTTTCATCCATGTCTAAGATAAAATATCTTATGACTTCCATTTAAACATGAGTGCTACTATCCGTAGTACTCTTCCCTAAAATCCCCTCCAAGCATGATCCTTTCTACCTTAGCCTATTTCTAACATCCTATAACTGTCAACAAGGTGACCCACTTTTTACTCTAGAAAAAGATATTTATCTACATTTGAAAGACTGTCACCTGGAAGAGATATTTAACTTCTTTTTGGCAGGGAAAGGTAGGGATATGAGCAACCAGTGGAATGGGGGGGTAATGAGAGTTTAGTGCCAGAAACAGGCTTCCTAACAACCAGAAGTATCTTAAAGTGGATTTATTTGGTCCTGAAGGTAGTGAGATCACCTTTGTTGTAATCTTCAAAGAAGGTGTGGATGATATTATCAGGTGGATTGAAGAGAATTTTTTTTTCAGATATATGTTTGAATTAATTGTCACTGAGGGCATTCCAAAAATGAAAACCTCTGATTTCATCAAATGTTACATAAGCCAGTCCCCTGCATTAGCAGTCTTATATAGAACTGAGAATATTTCTTCTTGTGTTCTAACTAGCTTTGGAAGGCCCTAATCTGCTATCCAGAAAAGTAATTCTAGAACAAAATATGGCTCAAGAGAAAATTAGCAGAAAGTGTATCAACCCACATAAGAATTTGTTTTTAGCTGAGAATATTTGCAAATTCATGTAGGTACCATGGTGATGGGCACCAGAAAAAATATAAGAGACATTTGTGTACTTGATGGCTAAGACCTTATGCATATGTAAAAATATGGGTCTTTTCCTGTGGCTTAAAAAAAAAATACTGATAAGAGAACGTTTCTTAACATGTTGGCAGACTGCTGAGAAATAGATCTGCATGAAACCCAGAGACAGAACTTCTTAAAAGCACCTGAAATGTTTTCTTCCCTTTCCCAACCCCTTCTCTTTGTAAAAAAAAAAAAAAAAAAAGGGGGGGAGGGTTGGTGGAAGCAAAGAAAAAACAAATAGCCAAGGAATAGAAAATGCATTTTAAAAAATGTCATCATCCAACAGTTTTTTTTAAACTTTACATTCAGCAATAGCATTATGAAAGTGACATTAAAAATAATTTGCCATTTCTTATTTTCATTAGAAATTTCTCACAACAAATATTAAAAATATGGATCAATAGAGTTTGTTTTTTCTACTTCTCTACCCAACAAGGGAAAATCAACTTTGAGAAGTTCAAGGTGGAGAAAATGTCAATTTGATAGTTATCCTTCTATTGTAAAAAGAAAAAAAACCTTAAAAAGGCAGCAATTTGGAACATCAATGATTCATAGATGAACAAAGATATCCAAAGCTTGATCATATACACATAGACACATATGTGTGCTTTTATATACTATTGCCACCACACCCAAATGATAGACTGAAAAAAAAGGGCTTCCACCCTCTCTATAGTTTCAGGAAAAAAGTTGCTATACTGCAACATGATAAAACCTTCTATTTACTTGTCTATGCTTTATCTATCCTCTGTTTGCAAGGCTTAGGATATCAATACATAACTGATGTTTCTTCTGCTTTTGGTTTGTCAATAATTTAAAGATTTAAAGTCTTTTTAACCTTCAGATTTGTTTATCTCTATAGGAATTCACATTAAAAAAAAAAAAGATAAAAACAAGAAACCCTTGGAGGCAGGAGATAGTGTAGTATACAGAGCACCAATCCCAGAGTCAGGAGGACCTGAGTTCAAATCCGGTCTCTGACACTTAATATGTCCTAACTGTGTGACTCTGGGCAAATCACTTAATCCCAATTGCCTCAGGGGGAAAAAAAAAGAAGAAGAGAGAGAGAGAGACCTTGCAAATTGAATCTCTATTATGATGCCCCCACCTAGATAAATTAATTATTTCTGATAAGGCGTGGTAAATAAAAGCAGGGAAAGAGAAAGGAAATAGAAACCAAAGAAAGAAAAAAAAAACAAGAAGAAAAGAAGGAAGGAAGGAAGGAAGGAAAAAAAGAAAAAGACATAAGGAGAGGAAGGAAAAGAGAAGAAAAAGAACAAAGAGTAGTAAAAAGCAGAATTTGTCTCCCCTGCAAGTACACTGATTTAATTAATCTCATTCTCTGAATCTTGGCTTAATTATAATTGCAAACTCAGAAGCATCAGTTGTCCAAGTGAAGAAATTGTAGTTAAAAAGATGAAAGGATTTCTTTTGAAAATAAAGACACTTACCCAAAAGGGGTCTGTTCAATGTTTTACCTCTGTTTGCTATCTTCTGAGACATCAGCTCAAGTTGTAGAGATCAAAGGCAATTAAAAATACATAAAAATGTTAAAATTACTCTAGAATCAAAGGTATTACAAGAGGACAAAGCACACACTCACAGAAAATTTTAAAACAGAGCAAACAAAAGCAAAGAAAAAAAAGATTTTTTAAAAAAAATTATAACTATAACATAAGTTTCAAAGTGCGAGAGAGAATAATGTCCTGAATATTCCCAGGCCTTTACCTTCCCAGTAAAAATACTCTAAAATCTTGGTCAGTGTTAGTTAGCCACCAGGATTTGGGGCTCCTTTGGGTGGAGATTGGATGATTCTTAAGAGGTAGAGAGGCTTAGAATTAAAGTTAATGGAATTTCTGGCTCCTTAGACAACCTGATAAAAGGAAGAATGCCTTATGTTGAATAAAGAAAAAGGGAAGAGGAAGGAGGAAGAGGAACATAGTAAAATGAGAGTAAGCCTATACAATATACTATTCTGTCTTCAGGCCCTCCCTTGAAAAACAGCATGGTCAATAGATAGAACCCAACTTTTGGTATCTAGTTAATTCAGATCCTGATCCAGATCACTGCTTCCTAGCCGTGTGATTTGACAAGCTACTTGACTTCTTGGTCCCTCATTTTCCTCATCTTTAAGAAGAGGAGTGTTGGACTTGATCATCTAATTCTAAACTCCCTTCCAGTTCTAGAATTAAAATCCTGTTATTCTCTGATTTTTCCATTAAGTCAGATTTTCTTAGTCCGATAGTCTTCTTTCCATTTAGTGTTATTCTTTCTCTTGATTTCTGATTGCCCAGAATAATAAACTTGGAAGACATATTCTAAGACTGTATTTTTTTTTTCCTGAGGCTATTGTAGTTAAATGACTAGCTGGGGTCACACAACTAGGAAGTTTTAAGTGTCAAAGATTTAAGTGTTTAAATTTAGGTCTTCCTGATTTCAGGGCTGATGCTCTATCCACTGGGCCATCTAGCTGCCCTATAATTGTATTCTTTTAAAAACATATTCTGTTCTGAACTTAAGGAAAAAGACATTTCCAAAACATATCAGTATAGGAAAAACATATAACTGTATGTGAAATATAAATCTATTATGTACAACTTATTTCTTTTAAATATATAATAAAGTTATTTTATATCTTTCTTTTATTCTTCCCTTTTCTCCTACTCTGCAATTGGGTACTATTAAACCCAAATATGTACATATACATATATACACACATGTACATATATATTTATAAATATCAACACACATATATGTAGAACCATCTTATACACACTTTGCTTTATCAATTCTTTCTCTGGATGCATAGCAACTTCCTTCATAAATCCTTTGCTAATCTGTTTCTGTAAGGAAATCTCTTGAGCAACATATCCAGTGACTGGTCACATGGCCCCTGTTCTGGAAGAATGTAAAACCATATTTGCACTGATACTTTGTCAAGTCTAGAAAAGAATAGCTGGAACCAGTAGGGTGTCTTTTCAAATATCAGAAGTGCTTAACTTTTGATCCTGACTTTTCCTATTTACTATTCATGGAATATTGGGTAAGTCACATAATTTCTTGGAAATTCATTTTCCTTATCTGCAAAGTCAGAGAGTTGAATTAGAATATTATCTTAAATGCCTTCTCCAAATCTAAAGCTAGAATCTGGGAAAAAGCTTGGGAGGTTTATAGACACTAGTATCCATAAGAGAACAGAGGAGGATAAAAGCTACAGGACTGAGGTCCTTTGTTGTAATGCATCAATGCTGTTCACAATGGGGAGCAGTACAAATCTGAGGGGTGCTACTATCCTAGGAAGACCAAGTTAATTAGTTACTCTGATTACTTGGAAGACTTCCCTACTAAATAGAACCTTCAGAGGGAAAGAGGGAAGGATTCATGGAAATGCTAAGTAGACTGATGCAAGCTGAGCCAGACACAATGTGATGTATACACTGCTGATGGAACAGAAAAGTTGGCAAATCAGAGTTGATTGCAAACAAATTAAACTCATGGTGAGGCTAGTGGTGCTGAACCAAAAAGGATCCTTTGAGTTTCTCACAAGGACCTGAACTTAGCCTCACAGACTAGATCAAAGTCACAATTATGACCATAGAGTGACCTTGCCTAGTTCTGTTCTGCTTTCTTGGGCATCACAGTGTGAGCTGCTTCTACAGATAGGATCAATTATTTTTCTTCAAAAATACTGACCCTTCAGCCCTTTTTATAGTGGCTAGAAACTGGAAATTGAGTGGATGCCGGTCAACTGGAAAATGGCTGAATAAATTGTGGTATATGAATGTTATGGAATATTATTGTTCTGTAAGAAATGATCAGCAGGATGAATACAGAGAAGCCTGGAGAGACTTACATGAGCTGATGTTAAGTGAAATGAGCAGGACCAGGAGATCATTACACACTTCAATAACAATACTAGATGATGATCACTTCTGATGGATGTGACTCTCTTCAATAATGGAGCTGAACCAAATCAGTTCCATTTGTTCAATATTCCCATCATTGTATACATCCTAAATCCATTCCCATCCTTGTAGGCATCTTTTTATTCCCACCATTATATAGATCTCTGGCCCATTTTCATCATTGTATTCATCTGTTTATTGCTTTAGGCTGTGAGAAATATAATTATTTTGTATAATAGCTACCTGAAGACATAATTTCATTCTTTTTCCTTCTGTATCAACTGTTTTCCATTGCTAGTTACAATCCCATATAAACATTATGCCTCAGTCACTCTATACCAAAAGATTTTGAACATGAGTTCCATATAGTTGGCTAATCTAAACTCTCCACATTAAAAGATTAAAAACCAATCTCTGTCTTACCTCAGTTTCTCTGGCATTACAATGGAACCTGGGTTGTCAGCTAGATGGCTCAGGGGATAGACTGTCAGGCTTGCAGTCAGAAAGACTTTGAACCAAGGTTTAAATCCAGCCTCAGATCCTTATTTGCTCTCCAACTCCTAACAAATCTCTTAATTTCTATCTCAGTAAAATCCAGGTAATAATAAAAGTATCATGAAAACAACTCGACCATATCATTGAATGATTTGTCATGTTGATGATGATAATAAAGAAGATGATGATAACTGTTATTTAAACAGTACATATTATGTGCCAGATACTCTCTAATCAACAAACCATGATTCTGTTCTATGATGAATAATGATCTCAAAAGTTGCTTTGATTGATTATCTCTATCACTTATAAGTAAAAATTATTCAACTGAGATAATATTTTACTACACAATTTAAATAGCTTCCCAAGTAGTCTATAATCAAAAAATGTAAATGGTATGAATATTGGTTTTGTACATTATGAGTAAGTTATGTAAAGTGTTTGAACTAATTCAATATAATTAAAATATTCTATACATTTAAGCTAGTTTTTTCAGTGAACCATTTTCATAAAATTTTTTTTTTGGGAAAAAATCATATTCTGCTCTTCTTCCCTATCCCCTAATTACTTTATTAAAAGAAGGGAAAAAAAGGACACAAAGGTTATATTATTTACTGTGTTTTCCTGTTATTGTCTCATTTCATTCTCACTAGAACCCAGGGAGGTAAGTGAAATGAAGAAATGTCTGGACTGGGTAACTTCTTTAAGGGGAGAGTCTGAAAAATGCTTTCAAACTTCACATTCTCCATTCAAAAGGAAGAACCCTAGGTGCATTTTAGGATTGAAGAGGTCTTGAAGTCTGATGAGGTTCCAAGAGCATGATGGGGGAGTGAAGTCAGGTGGGAAAATATACTCCCAAATTGTGAATTTCCATTAGAATATACTTCCTTGATTATTTTAAAACCAAAGTAAGTAAGAATGAATAATAACAATAAAGAAGAACGGAAACACAAAAAGGTAACCAGAAGGGTAATTACACCTCCTAGGCTACACATGGAAGATAGCCCACCTTAAAATCTGCCAGAAATCCAATGAGGAAAATCAGACCTGAGATCTGCTCTAGTTAAACAGGGAAAGGAAGATACAATACACATATATTCTATTAAAGAAAGAGACAGAGGATGGGTACCAAGGTATCAGCAGTTGTGCCATCTGGAAATTGACTGGCTCTCTGGGTATATGGACTGGCAGCCATTTCTTCCCCTAGTTCTATAATCCCGTTAATGACAACAGGAGCTCCCTTTCCTATAGCGCTTTGGAGTTGACAGAGAACTTCCATTATAGGAATCCTGCAAGGCAGCTTGATTCAGTCTTATTATCCTCAATCCCTAGGTCAGTGGTTTTTCTTCTGCTCACACCATCCTGCCTCCCCAGATTCCTTTCCAGGAAAGTGATTACATTTAACTGGCTGACAATCGGCATTGTTTTACTGCGTGTTTAATTCATGAAGCAGCAGAAGAACAGTGACTCTCCTTGAGCCAAACAGGGACCTCCAAACTTTATTTCTGGTATCCTTTCTCAAATTAACTGCACGGTCAGACAACAATTTGTCACAAACCAAACAAAACTCTGGATAACGCAGCCAATTTCATTCCCGTTTCAGTGCTTCTAATTTCTATTGCATGCATCTTCCACTGACATTTAACGTGGCACAGCAATGAAATTGGTTCAGCATGTCCTATCCATGATATTGCTTTAATGTGACATTACATTTGAAACACTAAACAAGGAACCCATGAAAGCTGAAGAATAAAATGAAATGAGCAGCGGTCTACCAGAATCAGGAAGTCTGTTGTCTTGTTCCATCATTGCCAGACTTCCTGGTTAGAATTCTAATCCCAGACAAGCCATATTTTGTCTTTTTTTTCAGTTCCTTCACTTGTGAGATACAAGGCAAGGGCAAGCT
Source organism: Antechinus flavipes (assembly GCF_016432865.1). Classification (NCBI taxonomy): domain Eukaryota; kingdom Metazoa; phylum Chordata; class Mammalia; order Dasyuromorphia; family Dasyuridae; genus Antechinus; species Antechinus flavipes. The sequence continues at coordinate 15,637,491 of NC_067399.1, read as the reverse complement.
ATTGTTTTGGGCTATTCCTAGGCTAGGCTGCATTTGAAAAACTGAGCACTAATCCCTTAACAGAGACAGAAATCCTAGGTTATTAATGCCCCACTAGGTCAGCCATAAAGGGGTTCATGAACACATGACCTTGTAATTTCTATTTCCTTTTCTTTTAGGTGAAGGGGATTTAGTATGGCTATTGCCTTGACAGCTTTGAAAGATCAAGAGGATGAGTCACTACAAGTCTAAGACTCTGGAGGAGAGAGTGAAGCCGATGACTTTGGCAGCTCTGCCCCACTTAAATCCAATTTATCCAATTCACTGGCAAGTCAAGACATTGCCCTTTGTCATTGTTCCTCTTTGAGAACAAAGGAGGAAGGACAACAGCTGGAGGTGGAATACATGCTGTGATTTACCAGGAGCCAGAAAATAAGGAGAAAATACTTAGTGATCTCCCTGGTCTAGCTGAGCAATAGGAGAGAAGCAGTCCCATTCACCCATTCATTATCAGCTTCAAGAGGAAAGGAACATGATGATTCATTTGAGTCTACTCTTTCCAGGGATTGAGGTAATATAGAAGAAACTGTGGCCCCAAATGTTGGTAAAATGTTTGATTTTCTGTTTCTTTTCTATCTTCTCTGTCAGTGTCCTTTATTCATTCATATTTATTATCATTATCCATTTTTATTCATATTCATTCATTCATTTGTTTATTTACATTCTGCCAATGAAATCTTTTTTTTTAATTATTAAAGCTTTTTATTTACAAAGTATATGCATGGGTAATTTTTCCAACATTGACCCTTGCAGATCCTTTTGTTGCAAATTTTCCCCTCCTTCCCCCAACCCCTCCCCTAGCTTGCAGATAGTCCAATACATGTTAAATATGTTGAAATACATGTTAGATCCAATATTTGCATACATATTTATACAATTATCTTGTTGCGCAAGAAAAATTAGATCAAGAAGGAAGAAAAGAAAAAACTGAGAAAGAAAACAAAATGCAAGCAAATAACAGATAGAGTGAGATTGCTGTGTTGTGTTCCACATTGTTCTCACAGTCCTCTCTCTGGGTGCTCTCTTCATCACTGTACAAGTGGAACTGGTTGAATCATCTCAATGTTGAAGAGAGCCACGTCCATCAGAATTGATCTTCATCTAGTCTTGTTGTTGCCATGTATGATGATCTCCTGGTTCTGCTCATCTCATGTAGCATCAGTCCATTGAGGTCTCTCCAGGCCTCTCTGAAAACATTCTGCTGGTTGTTTCTTGCAGAAAAATAGTATTCCATAACATTCATATACCATAATTCATTCAGCCATTCTCCAAATGATGGGCATCCAATCACTTTCCAGTTTCTTGCCACTACAAAAAGGGCTGCCACAAACATTTTTGCACATGTGGGTCCCTTTCCCTCCTCTAAGATCTCTTTGGGATATAATCCCAGTAGAAACACTGCTGGATCAAAGGGTATGCACAGTTTGATAATTGTTTGAGCATAGTTCCAAACTGCTCTCCAGAATTGTTGGATCTATTCACAATTCCACCAACAATGTATCAGTGTCCCAGTTTTCCACTTTCCTTCCAACATTTGTCATTATCTTTTCCTGTCATCTTAGCCAATCTGACAGGTGTGTAGTGATAGCTCAGAGTTGTCTTAATTTGCATTTCTCCTATCAATAGTGATTTGGAGCACCTTTTCATGTGGCTACAAATAGTTTCAATTTCTTTATCTGAAAATTGTCTGTTCATATCCTTTGACCATTTATCAATTGGAGAATGGTTTGAACTATTATAAATTTGAGTAAATTCTCTATATATTTTAGAAATGAGGCCTTTATCAAATCCTTCAGATATAAAAGTCAATGTCCTTTTATAAGAGTTAATTGAATAAGTGAAAGTCAGGGTTTCATCACTTGCAGTTTATGTGGAGGGAGTATGTAGGAATGATGCTATTTCTGATAGTGTTAGAGGATGGATCTAACCCCTGAGGAACATTCTTAGATGCCTCAATATTATCAATATCATGCTGAAAGAATAAGATCAGAGTTATCAGTTCAAAAAGAATAAATCAAATCCCTCTTCCAGTGATACTCATTCACTTACTTGACTACAACCAATCTGCACAAGGGCATCTTCTCTTTACAAGGCCAAACATTGCCTAGTTCCTCCACATTATCTTTATATTCAATCCTGGTTGTTTTCCTTTCCACTACTCTATATATTGACATTTTTCCAAAAATGTGATTCCCCAAATGTAAGGACACTATGAGCATCATTAGATGCTTCAGAGATCAGAATAACTATCACCTTTCTTATGTTTCTACAGTTATATATCCAGAGCTAAACGGGGTCTCAAGGACAAAGTACTGCAAACTCTTCTTCCCCACACATCCATTTTACAGATGAAGAAACTGAGTATCTGAATGAATAAACATTTTGACTAAGTTAGTAAGGGTCTGGAGTTAGATCTGATCCCAATTCTCTAACTCCAGATCTAGGGCTCATTCTATAGGTCATGTTCCTTTGTTCCTGGCAGTAATAGTTCTCTTAATCTAATCTCAAATTAGATTAATTTTCAGTTGACTATTCTTTAACAAACTAGCTCACAGTGACCTTAGTCTAACAAACTTTCCATGACTTTCTAACCATGTGGAGTCATGAAGTCAAACTAGAGAATGGTACAGTAGAGCCATCATTTGTGGCCCTAATCATGGCCACAAATTTCCCTCAACACAGCCTCAGCTATTAGCTTTCTTTATTTCCATGGGCCATTGTTGAGTCAATAGATGGGAATGTCCAATCGGTATTTTCATCAGTTAATACAATCCAGGAGAATAATAATGTTTTCACTGTGCCCAGAATAAAGGCACTTCTGTGATCCACAGAATATATAGTTTTGGTGGAAAGGGGGATGATCATATGCACTCAATTTCTTCTAGCAAAAGCTGCCTTTCTTAAATGGCTCTTGTTAGTAAGTTTCCTGAGTTCATCATTAACTCAGTGCCTTCTTCCTTAGGGACAATTCCCTAAAATTGTCCACTCCAGATATACAAAATATTTGTCTATCATTCTATCTATCCATCTATCCATCCATCTATGTGTTTACTTATCTGTCTACACACATGTCCCCACAATATAATACATACATGTTATGTGTTATACACAATATATACATATATACACATACATATATACATATATATCTATATATACACATACAGAGAGACAGAGAGAAAGAGATAGAGAAACAGAGACAGAGAGAAAGAGAGACAGAGACAGGCAGAGACAAAGACAGACAGACAGAAAGACAAAGATACACACATACAGAAAAGACAGAGATACAGAGAGACAGAGACAAGAGAGAGACAGAGAGACACACGAAGAGAGACAGACAGACAGAATGTGCATACATACACATATTTTATATGTATAATATATGTGGGCATTTCTTAGCTGTGGTTTGCTTATTATTGAAATGTACTTATCTAAAAGCACAGTTCAGGTGCCCATCATCCTCTTGAGGCCTTTTGAAATTTATTCCTTTACCACATGCTGGTCCCTAACACATTGCTTTTGGCTTACATATTTTGCATTTGTAGGTTAGGCTGCATGTTGTCTTCCCTTAAGAAAATGTAAGCTACTTGGAGACAGATTGTTTTGATTTTGTCATTGTATCTCTAGTGTCTGTCATTAAATAGGTGCCAGAAAAATGTTTATTGATTTCAAAGTAGACACACATTTGGATCCAGCCTAATCAAGGCAGATAATCTTCTTCCTAAAAATGTATAGAGAAGAAGGACTTTTTTTATCAGTGGGGTAAAGCACAGGCCAGGTCTGAGGAGTTCTGGCTCAGTCTAGTGAGAGTTCCTCAGTCACTTTGGTCTCAGAAAATTTAACAATTTATTCTCTGGATAAAGCTGAGTTTGTCCAATTTTCACCAAAGAATTAATTACCTGCACAAAGGGATATGTAAACACATTGCTCAAAAAACCCCAACTATATCATCAACACTTTATCATTCACTTTCTTCTGCTAGTATTTTTAAGAGAACATAGTGTTTGGACATCCTTCTTGGTAGCAGAATTGTTCCCAGACTTCTCTCTAATAGAGGCAGAGATAAAGGAGTAACAATATCCTTAGAGGGTACATATATTTTTCATGGACAATAGTTAAAAAGGCTCAGTACCTTGGGAACCTGGTTGCATAGGGAGTCTTATGGGAGATGATAGTTGTAATAATGATCATACTGTTGGTGATGAGATGAGCAGGTGATGGTGTTAAAACTTTAACGATAAGGATGATGGGGATGATCAAGACCGTGAGAGTGACAATTATTACAATGATGATGCTGGGGTAGTGAGGATGAGAGCAGCTAGTAGTCACATAAACACATGTAGGTAGTAAAGTTTATCACTTATAGATATATTTCTTTTAAATGTCATTATTACATTTATATATCTATATAAGATATTTATTTGGGCAGATGTATAAAGTACCTGGTTTAAAGTCAGAAAACTCGTTTCTCTGAAATTGAATCTGGCTTTCAACCCTTATTAGCTATGGGATTCTAGACTAGTCATTTAACCCTGTTTGCTTTAGGAGAAAAAAGATGATAATATATATATATATATATGTAAAGCATCTTTGCCAAGAAAATCTCAAAAGGAGCCAAAAAAGAGGTGGAAATGATTAAATAATGGCTGAACACAAAACAGAATAGATACTTATATAATTTTATCATTCATATATATTTAATATTTATCATTTACACATGTGTACACATGTAATAATGTAAAATGTATATCTATAATTAATATGCATGTGCATATATGTATACAAATTTTCATTAAGATATATATAATTATCATTATCCTATATTTAAAGGTTTATCATTAAGATACATATATATATCTATACATACACATGGCTATATACATATACCTTTATGTTTTGCCAACTTCTTTATACAAATATCTCATTTGATTTATTATATCTTTGAGAAAGGAATCACGTAGCAAAAAAAAATAATCTTGATTTTCAGAGTCAGCTCCCCCTTTATTGGTGATCATTCCAGGACATTTAGGAAGAACCATAATGTCTCGAAACCAGACACAAAAATAACACAGCTTGCAAAGAATATTAACTATAAGTAATTACCAGTACAAGTGGAACAAGCCAAAAATTGGCATCATTGTGAAATAAATGAAATTTATCTTTGATTCTCCTTCATTTCTCTTTTGATGATCCGAGTATCTTTTATTCAACTAATTCCCATAATACCCCAAAACTCTAGAAACAATTTATTCCTGTTGTTCTTTCTTTTTCTTATAATTCTTTGCTTTTGATTCTCACATTTATTTTATCTTTTTATTTGTTTTCTATTCAGGGACACATACTACTTATGTACACACAAACATACGTAACACACATAGATACACACACACACACACACACACACACACACACACACACACACACATATATATATGGCATATGTCCAGATATACACATGTTGCCTATTCAGGTAAATTTATTGAAGATAGCGTCTTTCCATTTTGTCTTTGCAATCCTGATGCACAATTCAGTGCCTGGCACAAGTTACTCAATGACTACTTAATTTCAAAGAAGGGAAGTCAGACTTGATGTCCCAAAGGACCCTCCTAACAACTAGCACTTTCACAAAGGAGAAAGGATTGCTTTAGAAGATATTGGTTCTAGTTGGTTTCTTGCCAAGCAGAGTCCATGGCCAGGCCATTTTATTGACCAATTCACTTGGTGGTTCAGTTGCTGAGATGAATTCAGTACCTACAATTCCCTAGCTAGTCTGGCCCTCTTAGCAGAGGGTGGAGAATGGAGCCTATCTGACTTCAGAAAACTAATGGGTTTAGTGGTGGGAGCACTAGTTTTGAACTCAGAAAACTGGTTTTCATATCTCATCTCTGCTCATTATTATATAACTTCTTTTCAGGGCTTTTGACATCTGTGGAATTAAGCATCTGAACAAGGATATCTCTCATGTCCCTTCTAGACCCATCATTGCATGCTTTTATGACTTTCTTTCCAATGTTCAAGACAGTGCTTTGTATGCAACGGGAACAACAAATGTTTAATGATTGGCACTAAATAGTTTACAAAGCTCTCTAGACAAATGATCTTATTTTATCCTCAAAATCACCCAGTGAGATGAGTGATGCAAAAATAATGGATATTTTGCAGATTAGGAAAGTAAAGCTAATAGAATGGAAAAAAAAAATCTCCAAGATCATGAGACAGAATTGTCTGGGCTTTGAATTTGAACATTTGAATTTAAATCCTGAATCCTTTTGCCTTTTCAACAGGAGCTCCCTCCCACCTGTATCTCTTTTTCTATATGTGATATAAGATGCTAAACAGAGCCTGATTTTTGTTCCATTGCCTCCTACATTTCCACCCATCTTCGCTGAAAGTTGGAGAACTCTTCAGTGGTCTAGTAAGAACTGTCTGGAGGAATAAAAGGGGAGAGATACACTGTGCTTGAATGGCAAATTCAATAATGCTCACTGTCTGATAAACACATTTACCTTTTTTCTTCCATCCTTTCTCAGTAAGGAGAGGTGCCTGTTTATCAACTCTCAGAGAAAACTTTGAATTGCTATCTCTGTACCATGTAAAAGATTTTTTTAAACAACACCATGTCAGAGAGAAAGATGCTCTCTCAAATGGAGAAAGAACAGCATGTTATAAAAGGATCTGTAGAATTGTCTTAGAGGTTTCAAAGCCCAGTTTGTTAGAATTCTGAAATCTGTAAAGCACCACATTTCTCCCTTTCAAGGTTATTTCTTTTTCTTTTCTGATAGAGACTCTGTGGGAAAATCCTGGATTATCAAGACTATTGTCAGCAGCAGCAAACTGCTTTTCAACTACGTTAGGATGACTCTATCACTCTTGTGGATTTCCTAATGTGTAACTGAAGCTGGACTATAGGAGTGGAAAAAGAAAAAAAAAAGTATTCCAGGCTCTCCATATTTAACTTTTACTCCCTATGGTTGAGAACATGGAAACAAAATGAGCCTAATTTAACTTCATGCTGATTTTTTAATCTCTGCAAGATTTTTCTCATTAGCAGCTCTTCATCTCCCCTCCCCTTTTACCCACATAGTCATTGTCCAATTTCTGAAACAAATAAGAAATCACCTTCACTTTCCCTTCTTAAATTCCCTATGAGAGGAGAAATTAGAAAGATGTTCAGAATTTTTAAGTTGCAAGAAACCTCAAAAGTCAGCTCAGTCAAGGTAGTTATCCAGCTTCTGGGACATTTTATGTTATGGTAAACTCTCTCTCTAAACATTCACTTAAAAACGGATGCTTTATTTCTGAGAGGTTAATTTCCCTTCCTCTGGGACAACAGTTTATGTTCTTCCACAATAGGGTTTAAATGTGCTGTGTATTTCTGATTAGTTGTCCTGATTAGGATGGAGATATTCTCCTGATTAAAGCATACCTGGCTATTTTGGGACTTTGTATAAATATACATGAATATAGATGTGAGGGCAGTAGTATATAGCAAAGCAGAATCCTGTGATTGGTGCCTAGTGATTGTGGTGTCAGGAGAGAGAAGTGGGTTCAGTTTCTAGCTGGATCCCTGGTAAGTCTTCAGAATGTCAAGTACACTGAAGGCTGACCCTTGGCAACCTAGTACTTAGTGGTCCGTTCCAACATTTGAGAAAGGACATCCAAGGCTAGCCTTTGACTTGTTTATCAGCTTTTATTGCCAGGTTTAAAGCATGTTTTTATTTATGAAGTTGACATATTCCAGATGTCCATGAAACATTGTATAAAGCAATATATCAATTAATAAAAGTTCCTCATGCTTATCATAGACATTAAGTTGATGATTGTTATTAAACTTGTGAGCTCTTCTTGAAAGTATCACCTGCACCTCCACATTAAAATTATTTTATTTTTAGTTTCTATTAGCATTTTCCATTCTTATGTTATTCTACTATTTTCTTTTCTTTTCTTTTTGATTTTCTTTTTCTTCCTATTTTATTCTATTATATTTTAATTTCATTTTGTTCTTCTAGAAATATATTGTGCCATGCTGGCAAGCAAAAGGAATGGAGAAAGAATCTAGAAGAGAGATCCATCTATGAATGAACTGAAGGATGCTTGGACTCCCATAAAAAGGTGAATTTTCATCCCAGAGAAGGAGGCAGCAAGCAAAGTCTGCATGTCTTTTTGTCTATGTGTCTGTCTCTCCCTCTCTCCCTCCTTCCTTTTCTTTTTCTTTCCCTTCCTCCCTTCATTTTTTTTTTTTGGTCCTTCCATTCTTCCCTCCCTCCTTCTCTCCCTCCCTTCCTCCCTCCTTTCCTTCTCCTCTCCCTCCCTTTCTTTCTTCCTTCCTCCCTCCCTCCCTCCTTCCCTTCCTTCCTTCCTTCCTTCCATCATATCTTTAATACTTAGCATAACTTCTGTGATAGATAGTAGGTACATGAAAATGATTTGATTGACAACTTGAATGCTTCAGGAAAAACACTGCTTCAGGTAGCAAGACAGCAGAAAAAAACAAGTATTTTGGAGAGTCCAAGTACTAGCATGTTAGGGGCAAGTACTGTTTTTTTTTTTTTTTTGTTTGTTTGTTTTTCATTGTATCCTCCCTACCTAGCAATATCTAAAGCAGTAACTGGGAGTTTGGTTTGTACTTTGTTTTGGTCTGTGATTTATGTAATATAAGGAATTCTTATTGAAGAAACACTCCATTAATATAAATAGTCAATCGCTAAATATTTATTAAGACTTATTGTGTGCCAGACATTGTTTTTAAGTGTTGTGCACAAATTAAAAGACTAAATACAACACCTTCCTTTAATGAGCTCAAAAATATTGGTAGAGACAATAAACAAATGTGCAAATTAACTATGCACTACACACACACACAAATAACAAAGATACAGAGGCTTTAGAATTCAAGAGCTTGGGAATGGTTTCCTTTAGAAGATGAGAACTTAGTAGGAACTTAAAAGAAGCCAAGGAAACACAGTATGTGGAAATAATGGAAGAGAGAATTCCAGGTTTGGGGCACAGGCAAGAAAAATGTCAATGAATTGGAGTATCTTATTTATGGAACAGCAAGGAGGTTAGTCACCAGATCAAAGAGTTCATGTCAGTGGGAAATTAGGTAGGACTAGGTTATTAATGGATTTAAATGCAAAAAAAGAGTATTATGTATTTGACCCTGATGGTAACAGGAAAGCACTGGAGATCATAGAATTGAGGGCTAATGTATTGCAGGATTAACTTTGGGAAAATCATTTTGGAGGTGGAATGGAAGATAGATTGTAGTGGGAAGAGACTTGGGTCAGGAAGACTTGACCAATGGGCTATGGCAGAAGTCCAGGAGTGAGGTGATAATATTTTAGACAATAATAGTTGCAGTAAAAAAGGGAACTATTCAAGAGATGTTGCAAAGGTGAAATCTCTAGAATATGTGGCAACAGATTGATAATGGAGTGTGAGAGCATAGGATTGAGTACAGCATTTAGGTTGAGAGGTTGGGCTTTGGGGAAGATGGTATTGTCTTCTATAATAATAGGGAGAGTGAGAGGATGGGGGGAATGAGTTCATTTTTAGATTTTTTGAATTAAAAAAAACTCTTGGATATTTAATTTGAGAAGTCTTGAAGGCAATTGGAAATATCAGCTTAGAGAAGAGCAGAGAAGTTAGTGCTGAATAAGTAGATCTGAGAATCATCAGTACAGTTATGGTAATTGAATACTTGCTAGCTAATGAGTTCACAGAGTAAGATAGTACATAGACCTTTATCTATTAGAGTAGGTAATCTAGATGAGGATCTAGAAATGGAGTTTGAGAAGACATGGAGGAAAAAAAAACAGGAGAGAGTGTTGTCTTTAAAACTTAAAGAAAATAGACTATTAAGGGGATGAGGGTGACAAATGGCATCAAAGGCCACAGAGAACACCAGGAGAATAGGTTTAAAAAAAGCAACATGGGATTTGGCAATGAAGAGCTGATTGCTAATTTTGAAGAGAGTAGTTTCAGTGGAACTTGGATGCTAATAAGTGGTGGGCACCCTGGAAGAGGTAGTTTGCTATAAGGGTTAAAAACTCTTGAGTTGAATGACTGGATTTCTCTTCAAATATCACTTCTGATGTATCCTCCTTGGGTGGCTTTAATCAAATGTTAGTTTACTGATCAGCAAAAAGGGACTTGTGTATTAATTACTTAGTCTGATATTCTTTCTAAGTCTAGATTTATGATTTTGTGCCCAGGTTGTATATTATGCTGTATGCACCTGTTGTAAAATCTAGAATCCTTATGGGACAAAGAGAGCTAGTTCTTGCATAGATATCTCAAAGCAACATAGATGTAAAGTGTGGGCTTCACATCAACATAAATGCTTTTAGAAAAATTCATTATCACAAGATTGATGTTGAGGTGCTAATCACAGTGACAGTTTATAAAGTTTACATAGCAATTCATGAAAGTTTCAGAATCCATTTCAGTGCCAAAAAATTGCCTTACAAATGCAGGTAGAAATCTCGTAAGTATTTCAATTATTATTTACCACTGGTAGAAAACGTGGACCCAGGGTTTATACATGAATAGACATCCTGCTTTCTTTTTCTCACAGTTAATTAGGGGCTTGAACACCCTTGATAATTCAAATCTCATTCCCTCTCTCTATTTTAGCACACCCACCAATATCCCTTAGGAGATCTGGGGGAGATTCTCACATCCCTAATATACAGATGAAAGAGTATAATTAGGATTAGGAGATAGAAAGCTGATAAGGATCTTTGAAATGATTTGTTCCAAATGATCATTATATAGATGGCAAACATGGAGTCCCTGTTGCTTGTCTCTGAGGTCACTCAAGTAAGGAGTGGCAGGGCCAAGTTTCAAACACATCCCCTGCCTAAAGCCAATACTTATTCTTTCCTTAACACCTCAAAGATTTCTTTACTTGTCCTCTCCATATTCTCTCTCTCTCTCTCTCTCTCTCTCTCTTTCTCTTTCTCTCATCTTTCTTTGTCTCTCTCTCACTATTTCTCTCATCTTTCTTTCTCTCTCTCTCTCTTTCTCTTTCTCTATATATCTATATCAATACATACACACATATATTATACATACACACACATATATGTATATATCATGTGTGTAAGAAAGAGATAAATAGAAAGATAAATATATTGATAGATAGCACTATCATCGAGATTGATGCCAAATCCATAATTGAAATATATACTGGTAGAATCTGCTCTCTTTCAGTGTGGTGAAAATTCTAGATTTTTTTCTTTTTAAATAATAGTAACACAGTGGAATGAATATCAGTCCTGGAATCGGGAAGTCCTGAGTTCAAATCTCATATCAAATACTTCTAGATGTATGATCCCAAGCAAATCACTTAACCTGTTTGCTTCAGTTTTCTCATATGTAAAATGAGCTAAAGACTGAAATGGTAAACCACCCTAGTATCTTTGCAAGAAAACGTAAAATGAAGTCACCAAGAGTCAGAAATGACTGAACAACAACAACAACAACAACAACAACAACAACAACAACAACAACAAAACAATCACAAAAAACAATCATAAAACACCTACTATGTGCAAAGTACTGTACTAAATTTGTTGAGTATTATCTCATTTGATCTTCAAACAGCCTTGTGAGTTAGGTGCTATTATTAAACCCATTTTATAGATGTAGAAACTGGGGTTAAGTGTTCAGAGTCATACAACTAGGGAGTGTCTAAGGCTGTTATAATAACTAAGAACTTTCTTCACTCCAAGTATAGCAATTAATCTATAGATCTAGAACTGGAAGATTAATTAATTGGTTAAAACACATTATATATGATCCAGGTAAATATAAATAGCCATACCATATGTATGTGTGTGTGTGTGTGTGTGTGTGTGTGTGTACACATTTATATGTATGTATAGGTGCCTCAATCAAGACATACATAAACATAATCATAATGTGTGTATATAAGTAAATCAATACTTTTCTACATATCTATCTTTGTAATGATGAGACAGTGCTGGAGAGATGAAAGATGTCCTATGTTTTGCAAGCTACCTTCTGATGATAAGTGATAAAAATCTTGCTGTTTATTACCCACCATTTCTCAGATAATTCTCTCTAAAGCAAAGAGTGCTGAGGAAGTATGATTACAATGCTACTAACAAATGAAAGCAGAACTTTTGTTCAGCTTATGTATCCAAATATGTTTTATTCAAGAATATCAATAGATGAACTTGGTCCATATGGTGGAGAAAGGCCATTGGTTGTAATTGCTTCCAAAATTTTCCACTGATCTACAATGGAGATTCATTGCCACAGTCTCCACAACAATGGCACCTCTGTGGAGAGCAGATGACATATTTAGAGGCTAGTTTGATTTTGATTGGCACGTGACTTAAAGCTTTTTCATTTATAAAGGGAAGCCTCACTTTTGATGTTTACTATAAAATCTTACATTTAAAGTCTCTGTGGCCCCGATTCACAAGAACACAGGTGGATAGGATCATGAACAATCTTTCTGGATGTATGATTGGTCTTTAGAACAGATCCATTTGGGCACAAATTTGGCAGTCTTGCAGGCAGCTGTTATCTCCTGGTTATTGGCCTTTATAATGTCAATTTCTAAGACTATCCTAAGAACAAATTAGAAGAAAGAACTATTACCTTAAAATATAGTGGTTTGAGGAGGATTAATTACTGATAGTTTTGTTTCTTACAAGGAGAGGAGTGTGGTTTGCTCTTTAACTTTTTAACAGGCAAGCTAAGAGATTACATAAATGGTTTTTATATGCTTCAAAGTAAAACATGAAGTAGGAAGATTTATAATCCTCTACACTTAATATTATGTGTTCCATCTTAGAAATGGAATCTCTCCAAATTGTTGTTGTGCTGGCAGTTTTGGAATACACTAGGTGGGGAAAGAGCTTTAATAGATAAGCATTCAAGAAAATGAGAAGGAATGGATGGCTTGTGATTTTTTTACTCTTTGGTCATTTGGAAAAGCAGTTGTGAGCTCTTCCTGAACTCAGTGTTTGTATAGATAAGGATAGATACAAGGACTTGACCTGGGATTTTATTAATATAGGCAACCCCCATATAAGGAAATTGGAAAATGGTGCCTTCTGTCTTTGAATTTATTTATCTTACAATAAAATCATTAAGATAAAAGGTGGTATGTTCTGTCTTTGTACTGCCATCATTATTTAGCAGAGGATCATGGATTCAATAGTGCTTCATAAAAGTTTGCTCTATTGCATTGAATCTTCTCCAAGAATAAGCATAGTGTTTTGTAGATAGATAGATAGATATAGAAATAGCTAGAAAGAGAAATATAGAAAGATGGAGAAAGACAGAAACAGAGACAGAGACAGTGAGAGACACATAGACAAAGGGAGACAAAAAGAGACAGAGAAACAGACACAAAAGCACAGAGAGACACAAAGATAGAGAGCTACACAGAAACAAGAGAGACAGAGAGGCAGAAACAGAGATGAGATAGAGAGAGAGGGGAAAAAAGGAGAGAGAAAGAGAAAGAGAGACAGAGACAGAGAGACAGAACAATAAAAAAGGACTCTTCTAGGGAACATCCTTCATTATGTAATGCCTTCTAAGCTGCTGTTCTGGAATGCTTGCCTAAATGGATTCAGTTTTGGCTCAGTGTCTCTGGTTTGGCTGCTTTCCAAATAACAGATTCCCTTACTTTTTGAAGACCTGTATGCTCCCCAGGATGTCAATGTTTCCTGAACAGGAAAGGCCATGTAGTCTCATTGGGGGGCCAGAGGCTCTGAGGCTCCCAGGTTCCACAGGGTGATGGATTGCCTACCAGGAATGGGACAGAAACCTGTGTTTGGGTCATTCATTATGTTGGAAAGTCTGTGAAAGGAATGCTTAGGGAGAAAACATATAAGGGCTTATGCACGTAAAAGATCAGCTACTTCCCTTGGCATTCACCTCCCTCAATAATTATATGAGAAATGAGATATTTTTCTTCACAGTCTAATTTTGTGAATTTCTCAAATCTCATCAAGGACAGATCCCGCTTCCTCTTGTTTTAGGCATTTTGTACTGTAAAAAATTAAGCTATTAACACTGCTATCATTACTATTATCATGGAGAATGATAAAAGTAATAGAATCTATAGTTTAACAAGGCCTATATATCATTTTAAGGATATGAAGAATCGCCAGATATTGGGAGAGGAGTTAGCCCTATTCTGATCAGCCCTAAAGAACAGATCTAGTAACAATGGATGCAAGTTAAAAGGAAGAAAATGTACATTTGAGACAGAAGTAAAATTAAATGACGCAACATAGCATTATATAAGATAGCAATTATATTTAAAAATGTACAATGTTGTAATAATGTAATAGATTGATAATATCACATACCACATTGTATTTGTCATCTCATATCATGTCATGTCATATCACAGATGGTATCATATCACATAGCATATTATGGCACATCAATCTCATCACACCATATCATACCACATCCTAGGCCATCATTGTATTACGTGACACTTTATCTCATGATATTGTATACTAAATCATGTTATATTATTATGCCATTATATTATTATACCAAATCATATCACTTCACATCACATTACATTACATCAGGGGTCCTCAAACTACGGCCTGCGAGCCAGATATGGCAGCTGAGGACAATTATCCTCTTACCCAGGACTATGAAGTTTCTTTATTTAAAGGCCCACAAAACAAAGTTTTTGTTTTTACCATAGTCAGGCCCTCCAACAGTCTGAGGGACAGTGAACTGGCCCCCTATTTAAAAGGGTTGAGGACCCCTGCACATGTTGCTAATAATTGTAGATCAGATGTAGTATAGTATGCTGGATGCAAAACTTGTCTTGAAACAAGTTAAAAACTGGGGTCTACTGCCACCTCTGCTGCATACTGACTCTCGGACCCTGATTAAGTCTAAGTCACAAAGAAGGCGCCAATCTGAATTGGTGGGGATATTTTCCTCCTCTTTCAATTCCCCATCCACATGAAATCACAGCTCCCATCCTTATAGCCCAGTAAATGGAGTAATACAAAGTTGAATATTTTGTGCTCTGGGAATAATGAATAACTACTTTTTTTCAAATCTCTCTCTCTTCTCCTTCATTGTAGGTCATCACCCAGAAGCTAGATGAATAACGTTAGTGTGTCACATAGAGAGGATGATTGTTCCTTTGATAATACACACATATGTATTCGCTGTCCATTGTACATTCACAGGATCTTTTAGAGATGGGCATTTTCTGACATGATCAATAGGAAATTGGAATCACCCCCATGCAATTCATAACAATGAGCTGGAGTAACAAGTACACTTCTTGGGCAGGAACAATCCTACAGATTTGTCTGTTTATTCTCAGTGCCTAGTGTATTATCTGACTCATAGCAGTCTGCTCATAAATGCTTGTAGATTGAAACAAAATTAGACATGTTATAAGTGTGGAAACAGAAGATCAAAAAAATCATGGGTTCACATAAGTATGAAGGGTTAAAATTAGGACTAGGGCCTATTTCTTCTGTACTGCAAATATTCTACTCCCCTGTCCTGTTTTTCTTTAGTAAAAATCCCTTGGGCTGGATTTTGATCATAAAGATTAGGAAGGTTGATATTGCATTTTAAGGAGTGGTGGTAAAGCTCATCTGATCCTCTCAGTGCCATGTGGACAATAGCAAGTTATAATAGATTTTGTTTATTTTCATCCTCTAAGAGAAATGACATCAGGGAGGTGATGCTAGGACGTGCCAGTGTGATGGATTTAAGTGAGGAAGGGCTTTTCAAAGTCACCAGCCACACTTTCTCCTCCAGAGCCATCTGGGTCTAGTGGCCAGATATAGAGGTACATAAGATGTACATTTCTTGCAGAACTCTTGGGAAAAGTATAATGATCCACCTCTATTAAAGTATTCTCTTTTTCATACTAAATATCTTCATTTATTTCATATGGTTTCCAAACACCCTGAACTTAAGATCTTTTGTCAGCCTAATTGCTCTTCTTTGGATATGACAAAATCTTTCTTAAAATGTCTTCTGCAGAACCGAACCCAATCATTATAGTGTGTTCTCAGCAGTGCAGAGAGCAGCAGAATGATTTCCTGATTCTTTTAGCTCCTGCCCCTTTCTTCTTAAGGCACCCAGCAATTGGCTTTGTTTAGGATTCCATTTATAATAGTATTTTGATGGCAGTGGAGAAAACTCTGAGGATTTGGAAAAATTAATTGCTTTCATGTGGGCTCAGTAATTTACTTCATGTAAAAGAAAAAAAATATATCTCCAGCAGTGTATATGTGTGAGTGTGTGTGAGAGAG
Source organism: Antechinus flavipes (assembly GCF_016432865.1). Taxonomy (NCBI): domain Eukaryota; kingdom Metazoa; phylum Chordata; class Mammalia; order Dasyuromorphia; family Dasyuridae; genus Antechinus; species Antechinus flavipes. The sequence goes on along the minus strand of NC_067399.1, from coordinate 15,621,154 downwards.
AGATGAGAGAGAGACAGAGAGACAGAAAGATAGATACTCACAGAGACAGAGAGGGAGAGAAGAGAGAGGGAGAAAGAGAGACACAGAAACTTTGACAGATACACAGAGACACAGAGACATGCACAGACTCACACAGAGTGTCAGAGAGAGAGAGAGAAAGAGAGAGAGAGAGCGAGAGAGAGAGAAACAGAGACAGAGACAGACAAACAGACAGAGACAGAGACAGAAAGACAGACACACAGAGAGAGACAGAGAGATAGAGAAACAGAGACAGAGAGATAGAGAAACAGAGACAGAGACAGAATGACAGAGAGACAGAGACAGAGCGACAGAGAGACAGAGACAGACAGAGAGAGGCAAGGAGGGAAAGAGGAAGGGAGAGATGTTAGATAGAGTGAAGGGTAGTTCTCAGTACCTGAGAGAGTTATCTTATACTGCTTATCTTAATCTTCAGAATCTTTCTAAGACCATTAACATGAAAATGATTTAGTTTCCCTGTACTACACTGGTAGACTATCCAACTTTCACAGGCAATGAGGTCAGCACAATGACTCTATAGACCTTCAATTTGGTAGTCAGTCAAATTTGTCTTCTCTCCCACACTTTTCTTCAGGATCTCTCAAACATTAAACTAGCTCTGGCAATGCAAGTATCAACATCATTATAATTGTGGAAATTCCTGGAAAATATGCTGCCAAGATAAATGAAATTTACCCACAGCATTAAAAACTCCTCCTTTTGCTCAAACCAATGGTTCCACAAAAGGTCATCTACCTGAGAGCCAGTGTGGCTTCCAAGGCTGAGAAATATTCAGGATGGTGTTTATTGCCTGACAACTCCAGGAAGAATGGCAAGAGCAGAACAGAGGTCTGTATACAACATTTGTAGATCTGACTAAGGCTTTTTTATACTATCATTCATGAGGTCTTATGGAAAATTATGTCAAAATTTGGTTGCCTAGTGGAAGTTCATTTATATAGCCTCTCAATTTTGTGATGATGTGCTTGCCTAGGTTCTAGACAATGGACAATGATCCCAAGCTCTCCAAGACACCAATGGGGTTGTGTTCTTGCTCCCATGCTTTTTAGCATAATGTTCTCATCCATGTTTTCAAAGGCTTCATTCAATGAAGACGGACATGGCATCAAAATGAGCTACCACATTAATGGTAAAATCTTCAACATGAAAAGGCTACAAGACAAAACCAAAATGGAGGGAGTTTTGGTGCATGTAATTTTGCAGAGGATTGTACATTCAATGCAGCCTCCAGAGCTCAGATGCAACAAAGTATGGATTGATTATTTGATTGAGCTGATTTTGGATCAACAACACCGAGAAATCAGAGGTAGCCAATAGCCACCCTACAAGAGAGGTAATGAGAAAAGGGAGGCAGATAGAAATACAGAGCTAAAAAGAAGGAAAGAGCCAGAGAGAGATAAAGATGGATGTGATGACCACATATTTAATATCAGCCAGAATCAGGAATTCAGGTTAGGGAAAAATCGTCAATCTTTATTCTTAGTGGAGGTGAAGAAGGATCGAAGGTGAAGGGGAATCAGAGGTGAAGGAGGATCTGAAGTGAAGGGGGATTAGCAATGTGAGCAGCTGTGACAAGAAGCCAGCCAGCAGTCTCTCTTTTCGTTTCCTTCTCCGCCTCCCCTCTCCCCCCCCCCCACCTCCACCCATCAAAATTGTCATTTCCTATACAACAAACTTGCACAGAGAGTGGGCGGGGGCCATTCTTTCTCCAAGCTTTTATATATATATATATATTAATAGAATATAGTCCAATTACTATTTAGCCTCATGTGCTTGGGGCCTCAGTGCAACAACTGGAGCCTCAGCCCATTACAGATGGATAAAGACAAGCTAAAAGAAGGATGGGAAAGAGATGTAGAGGAGAAAAAAGAAGGCTTGTAGTAGAAGTATTAGGGAGAAATAGAATGAAAAAAAAGGAGCAAAAATAAAAGCCTTGACTAAGGCAAAGGTCTTGATGAAGGATAAAATGATGTGGCTGGAGGGCTGAAGAGAGTGGACCTTCCTTAAACACACTACTAACCAACTACCTTGAAGGATGTCAGCATCACTTTGAGGGCATGTTTACCCCTTTGAAATCCAAAGCAGAGCAGCAGTAGCAGAAAGAAAAGACTATTGGACAATTTTTAGATGAAGAAATTGAAACCATTTCTAGTCATATGAATAGATGCTCTAGTTCACTATTTATCAGAGAAATGCAAATTAAGACATTTCTTAGATTGGCTGAAATGGCAGGAGATGATAATAATGAATGTTAGAAGGGATGTGGGAAAACTGGGACACTGAAGCATTGCTGATAGAGTTGTGAACTGATCCAACCATTCTGGAGAGCAGTTTGGAACTATGTCCAAAGGGCTATTAAACTGTTCATACCCTTTAATACAGCAGTTTTTCTACTGCTGTATTATATCCCAAAGTGATCTTAAAGAGGAAAAAGGACCTACATGTGCAAAAATGTTTGTGGCAGCCCTTTTTGTAGTGGCAAGGAACTAGAAAATGAGTGGGTGCCCATCAGTTGGGGAATGGCTGAATAAATTATGATATATGAATGTTATGGAATATTATTGTTCTATAAGAAATGATCAGTAGAATGATTTCAGAGAGGCCTGGAAAGACATATCTGAACTGATGTTATAGTACAAAATAAAATAAAATATAATTATTTTTTTAAAGAAAAGACTATTGGCAGTGGAAGAAAAGAGAGAATGCACAGTAGGTAGGATCTGTTCTCTGAGAAACCACTTGAAAGGTAATTAAGCATACCATGAAGAGGGGTTTGAGAAAACTCAAATTGTATTGATTTCAATTCATAGTAATGGATTTTCAATTGTAGAGAGTCCCTGTAGGATGGGGCATGGATTGGGAGGAGTGACTTGATGGGGCAGATCTCCCTGATCCCTCTTGTGGGGAGGAGGTGGGAAGATGAGAATAGTCTATAGCTTGCAGTGCCAACTGTCATCTCTTCAGCACTGATTGGAAAGGCCAATAATAATCTGAATATGCCTCCTGGTGAGTCCCAGTTACTATATTGCCCCTCTGGGCAACATAAGAGGGCATGATAGCATAACTGCATGATTTTCAGCCTTGTTACTTGATACTTCTGTTGCCAACTCTAGCTTATAGATATGTCCAAAAACTTACCTAAGTTTCTGCACTTTAGTTGGTCTTCCAGGCTTGGCTCACCCAAGCATCTCCTGGCCAAGGTAAGCTTGTTTTTACTTTTCTATTCTATACCATTCATTTACTCAATGGGTATTTATTAAACACCTACTATGTTCAGAGTTTCTTGAAAGGTGATGGTGATATAGAAATTAAACTAAAAGAGTTCCTGATATCAAGGGACTTCTACTGTTGGAAGATTTGATATCTACATAAAAAAATAAATAAATAAATACTATTGGAAGAAGACATTGGAAGAGGAAATGGGAAATCATTCTAGTAACTTTGCCAAGAAACCTTCAAGGAGATGAAAAAGAATGGGACATGACTGAAAAATGATTGAAAAACAAAAGATGTATAAAGCAATAAAAGACCATTTCAGAGGTAAAGAATGCTATCACCTAAAGGAATCAAGAAAAGCCTCAAGTTGGATGTGATTGCTGAAGCTGACTTGGACTTTGACAGAGATTAAAGGTATGAAGAGATGGAGGTGACAAGGGAAGGACTTCCCAAAATAGACTTGGGGGAGAGGCCTGGGAGACTAAGGGTGTGTGTGGATTATTATATTCACAATCTAACAACTCTGGATCAGTTTGATTGGAACATTGAAGGTTTTTTGTTTGTTTGTTGCACAAGATATGAACTGAGCGTGGAAGGTATCTGATTTTCTAGCCAGGCCCTTTTATTTACCATTATTAAAATAAATAACTATTCATTTCACGTGTAATCAAGATGAAGAAAGTGATTTACTTCTATATAGCTTGATCTCATTGGACTTTAGCAGAGTGAATTTGGCAAAATGCCTCTACTTTTTAAAGCTGTTTTCAAGATCACCTGTAATTTTCAATCATTTTCTCTGAAATGATTGACACAGTACTCTTGCCTACCTACCCTCATTAACCATCACTCCCTCCTCTCAGCAATTCTGTCACATTCTCTCTGTAGCACTGCAGCTGTGGATCACAAAAATAATTATCAGGAGCACCCTCCTTCTTCTTGCACCCTCCTCTCTACTTACAATATACCCATCCAAGTACAAGACCTGGTTCTTCTCTGTCCATATAATTGTAATAGACTCTTAATACACCTTCTTACTTTTAACCTCTCCACCTCATTACCCATTCTCATATATCTGACATCTGAATCTTTATCCAATAGATTTTGTCATTTCAACAACCTCCCCATTTGACCCCTTTGAAAATAAGCTGTAATGACTCTCAGATGGATTACTATGAAAGCTCAATCCTTTTAGCCTGAAATTCAAAGGACCCCATTAATTTATGCTGGCCTAAATTGTCAGTTTTGTCTCATATTAATCTTTCCTCACACCCTGTTTTGTCTAAATTCGACTTCTGTTTTTTTTTTCCCCAGACACATGTTGTGCTTTCCAAAAACAGTGCCTAAATTCACACAGTTTCTTATGACTAGAATTATCCATCTTTTCCTTGTTTGACTGTCAAAAATTTTCCCATCCTTCCCCTTCCTCTTTCCTCATTCCCTGATTTCAACAATAATCTTCTCCCTTGGACTTTACAAACTTTCTAATGCTTAGAAGAATGAATATGTATGTCCATGTATTTTCCTTTTTTGATATCCTTTGTTTTTGAATCACCTTCATTTCCAAATATACCCTGCCTGGTTTCTGTCCTATGTCTCTTCTGACAAAGGATAGAAAAGAAAAAAAAAATCAAAAGCTGTACAATTCAACTAACCAGGGTAGAAAATAAATATATACAATGTTCCATAGACATACGCTCCTCTAAAAAAGTGGAGATGCTTGTTGTTTAAGCCTCTTATTCTGCAAGTGTATGATAGAGCCTGTATTTGGTGAGAAATAGTCCAATATTAGGGATAACTAGCAGCAGCTCCAGAGATTTAGCTACACATAGCCGAGAGGTGGTTGGCAGGGAAAATCAATGCCAAAGTTAATACAGTGGCCAGCTCCAAATCTCCTGCTTACTGCCTGAGTCTTGGAATGATCTTTTTTTTTTCTTTCAGTGTGTTTCTTTGTCTCTGCCTCTGTCTTCTCTTTTCCTCTTGTCTTGGTCTTTTAGTCTGCTTTGATCCATCTCTCAATATTTCTCTCCCTCTTTCCAACTTCTATCTTTTTCTCCATCTCTCTTTTTTCTTCTCTCCATTCTTCTCTCTTTCCTTCTGCTTTCATTTTACTCTTGCTTTCTCATTCACCTTCCCTCTTTCTGTTTCTGGATTTGTGTCTGCCCTTCTCTTTTTCTGACTCTGCATTTGTTTCTCTTCACAGCATGATGGGTATTCCTATACATTCTGAAAATGTATGACAGCATTAGCCTCCTCATTCTTTCATTGGCTTTAGTCCCTATCACCAGTTTCCAATGAGGAAATAAATTTCTACTATATCCATATGAAATGGCTTCCCCTCTCTCACTTTACAATCATATAATCAAACAAATTTGGATTGATGGTGTTTGTGTGTATGTATCACCTATAAACAGTGAATAAAACCGACAAATCAGGAAAGCAATAGGACCAAATATTGATCAGTCATGAAGAGATATAACAAACTTTTTTCTCTTTTCTCCTACACTTATTCTCCAAAGTATTGGTAAGGAGGAAAACGAAACAAGTCAGCATCAGACCAGTAGGTGAAAGTAGGTCTTTTTTTCTGTGTTAGAAGGAATGGAGAAATGGCTGCAGATTATCTTCTCACTTTTATTCTTTTCAATCTTATTATTTCCCTCACTTGTGTCTTCTTAGTGGCACAAGTATGGTTTCATGCTCAAGTTCTGATCTGATCTTATTGATCATCTTCTAGTCATAACTGAAATTTTACTCTGTGCTCATTTGATCTTATATGGAATCTCAGAAAACCCTATCTTCCAAGCACATGAGCTTCCCTCCTGTGGACCTCTTGGTCGCTTCTCAGAAGTTCCTTAGGTTCAAAGTCAAGGATGAGTGGAGAACTTTAGATATCTGTCTGAAAATCCCTAGAGAAGACATTTAGGTTTCATCAGTGGGAAATGATGACATCAAAGTTACAGTCAGTTCCAAGTTTAAGAGGACATATCATGAGTGAAGAACCTAAGAATGCCAATTTGGTTTTACCAAGAAGTGAATGAGAGGGACATATATGCAATAAGACTGGAAAGGGAGGTTTGAGTCATGAAAAATAGCAGCATTCCAGGGAATGCTATTCACTCGATATTATTAAATTTATTTTATATTTTATAATTATATAATATTTTATGTTACATTATACATATTATATGCATTATATATACATAATAGTATGAATATTAAAATTAAAATGGCCATTTTCCATTAGCCACACTTGGATAAGTTTAGTAATTTGCTTCAAAATGTAACTTCTTTAAATACTAATCTTTTTTTTGTTGTCTGATTCTCTTCTGCATTCTGATTAATTCTATTATATCCATAGAAAACAAGGGTGAAAATATAGTGGACGAATCATTTTTAAAGTTGATTTTCTTGTGTTTGAAAAGCATGAATAATGTAACAACTTCAATTTGTTTTGAGATAAATCATTTTGGTAATTTTTATCATTTAAAATCATCAAAATTGTTTTTTGAAAAAAAAATAAGGTTGAGACATTAATTTTCTCTTCCAAAAGTAAAAAGGAAGGAAGAAAGGAAGCAATAATGAAGGAAGGAAGAAAAAACGTTAAAGGAGGGGGGGGGAAAGAGAAAAAAAGGAAAGAAGCCTTGAAATCTATGAATTCCAGACTAAAATTCTTGTTCTAAATCTAACAGGGAGACAGTAAAACTTCTTGAGCAAAGGAGTGACAAAGTAAGAAGTTTAATTTAGGAAAGGTATCTTGATAGCTGTGTGGCAGATGGGGGAGGGGGAGTTACCTGGAGAAAAGTGACTCCAAACAAGGTACTATTAATTTAGTTCAGGTGAGTAATGATGACATCTTGAGGAAGGGTCATTCTTTTGTAAGTGGATCAAAGAGGAAAAATTGAAGAAATGTTCTGGATAAAATTGGAAAAAAATGGCTTTTAGCAATTCATGACATATAGAAATTTAGTGAGAGAACGTGTGTATCATATTGATTAGAACAAAATAACCACGGACCTGACATCGTCGATGAAAACAAGGTTCTCAGATCTTAATCACTTATACTTCCATTTGAAGGACAAAATATACCAGAGAAACAGTCATGGAAACATACTGATGTGTATTCTCTCTGCCTTTCTCCTTTTCTCTCTGTCTCATTTTCACTCCTTTTTATTTTTACTAAAAGAAACATCAAGCAAAATGCCTATTTATGTTAATTACAAGAAGAAACATGGTGATTTTGGAAATCTTTTAGCTATTGAGAGGTAGTCATATGTACTGGACAAACCATAGTTCTTGGAGTTAGGAAGTCTTGAGTTCAAGTGTTGCTTATCGTATCTGGTTATGTGAACCTTGGTCAAATTTTTCAATGTATCATTCCTCCAATTAGTTCGTAAGACAAAAATACAAAGAAAAGTCAACCAAGAGTAATATAATTTTATCAGTCAGAGGTTCTATGAATAAAATCATAGGTTCAATGAATCTCTTTGTCTTTTTATCAATAATAAAGTAGAATTGCCACTGAAATATTCCTTTTTTTTTTTTTTAACATTTTATAGCTCTAAGGTTTTGATTTTCCCCCTATTTCTCCCCTGCCCTCTGATGGCCATATGAATAGAAGGAAGCATACAAAAATGAGAGATGACTGAAGCCAAATCAGAATTTGGCAACACATTAGGGAAAGATGCTGTGGTTAAGAGAATCAGAGACTAATGTTTTTATTCTTCATTTCTGGGAAACTGTTTGTGTCATTAAGAGAAATGGAGAAATTGGAAAGAGGACAAATTTGGGGTAGGAAATAATTCATTCTATTTTTGACATGTTGAGTTTGAAATGCATATGAAATATCCAGGTTTATATTTCAAGCTGATAATTAGAACTCCAAGACCGGATCTTTAATCAGTCAGTCACTAAACATTTATTATGTAACTAGTACATGTCAGACACTGCCGAGCACAGGGGATACAAAGGAAGATAACAGTAGTTTTTGCTCTCATGTTGGCATGCAAGTAACTACAGATAATAAAATAAGCTTAACACTGAATACAGTGAAGGTAGTCAGAAAAAAATATCACATGTTGGAGATATTGGACATGGTGTTTAGCTATGAACCAATTAAATATCCTCTGCTATTTCTCCCAAATTTGAACTCTTCCAAATATTAGCTCTGTTACCAAGTGTCTGGTTGGACTTAAAATAATTAGGCCTCAGTTTCCTCATTTGTCAATCAAAGGTAACTGGTATAGATGCTTTAGAAAACGCCCTCTCACTATATTTGTTTTACTTTGTTTACTGTGGATGGGAAGAAGGAGGCAAGAGATGTCAAGCCCTATTCCTTTCTCTGCACACGCCAAAGCATTTGCTTTAATCTATGAATGGAGCAACTTTGCCTGTTATTAATTGACTGTCATCTTTTGCCAAGGTCTTCAATACCTGACCTTTTCTGATTCACAAGTACTTGATTATTCATCCTTGAGAATCGGGTCTTGCCACGTAAAGAACACCATATATCATACGCCAAGGATTAGGCACATCTACTCTTCTGAAAACACATAAATGTTGATCTCACTATTTTAGTGTAAGAATTGCTGCATGTCATCATGAATCAGAAAAGTTCAGAGCAGTTACTTTTTTTTTCTTTTTAGTTAATGCTGACTCCAGTTTCATTGAGTGACTAATGTGTGTGATGCATTGAAAGTTTTTAGTTCCACTTTTTGCTGATGTTAACACTGCATGGCGATATTTCAGAGGGGATTATTTCCCCAATAGTTGAATCAATTCTTAGCAAGGTAATTGGATCAATATGGAGATGTACAAATAGATTGATTAAAAAACCTGCTATTCTGACTCACAAGCATCTTTCAAACCTATGGATAACATTCTGTAAGAGAATACTGGCTTTGTAGTAAGAAGAGTTGTTTGAGATCAGTGTGTGACCTTGAAAAAGTCATTTAACTTCATGAGATTTTGATTTTCTCATCTAGGCTGGATGACCATTGAGATCTTTTGTAGCTTTAAATCTCTGATCCAATAAATTAAAATGGGAGAATATATTTTTTTAAATTTCTATCTCAATTTTCCCTAACTTGCTTATAACTTTTGTAGATGATATGAAGTTTTGATCTTGGAGCCCTGATATTCCTGACAGGATGCTATAAATTATGGAGAATACCTTTAGTTATATAAATGTCATCACATCGCAAAAAAATGACATCACAAAACTCTATTTATTACCTATATCTTCCACCATTTTCAAAAATGTTTCTTAAGAAACATATTCTCCCTGAACCCTTCACATAAAATGCTACTTTCTGCTGTTTCTCAAATCATTGTTGATTTTGTATTCTCCATTAAGAATGTCTTTCATCCATCTAAAAACTATAATCCCTTCATTTATTCATTTATTACAATCTAACTTTTGCTATAATTATAGATAGTATAATAACTCCTCAGTTTGGAATCAGTTTATTAATCATTTAATAATCCAAGTATCTTTTAAGCATTTTGCATGTACAAGGCAATGTGATTCCTAAAATGAAGTGTATGCAATGGAACACAATATTCCAGATACTCACCCCATTGTAAATACTTTCAAGATATTCTCATCTTTCTCTCTCTTCTGATTGGATGGATGTCCTTCTTTTATAGAAATCAGACAGAAGTTTTTGGGTTCATTGCACTGTACATCTGCTACTATCCCTGGTTTCAGTTCAATGACACAAGCTGCTATTGTACTAGTTTTTCACTGATCTTCTTCCTTTATTCTCCACATTTTCATGCCTCCTTTTGCATGTTGTCTATCCCTCTTGAATTGTAGTTCCTTGAAGATAGGGACTATCTTTTATTTTTCTTCCATTGATTGTGTCTAGATAATTTAGTTCAGTGGCGGGCACAAAGGACATATTTACTAGATCTTTGTTGGTGTAGATTGCTTGATATCCAAATTCCTCTTGGCTCCTCGGGGTGCTATATCATAGTCTTGACATATTTTTAAGCACTAATATTGGCAACTCCCCCCCCCCCAAGAAGAGACATTTTCTCATATATCCTCTATTTGAGATATTTTTGGAATTTGGAGAAATTATATTTATATTCATCCCATTTAAAATTTTATTTTATTTAATTGACCTAACAATTGAGCCTCTCATCAATATTTACTTCATCAGTATGGTCCAGTACTTAGAGAAGGAATATTGTACTTCTATAACCTCTTGGGAATACAGGATCATAAATAAAGAGCTAAAATGGACTAGAGGAATTATCTGGAGTACATTTCTCTAATTTTAAAATGATTTCCAGGAAAGGCAAATACTTTATCCAAGGTCACATAGTTGGGAATTGCAGAATCAGGTTTCAAATTCTGGCCATAGGATCATAAACTTCAAGCTATTATGACCCTCAGAGTCCGTCTAGTGCAAGTTCTTAATTTTACAGAGGAGGAAATTGAGACCCAGGGAGTTTAGTTAATTTATTCAAGTTCATATAGGTAAGTGATAAAGCTGAAATTCTGACTCAGAGTTTTGTTTCCCAGTTAAGTGGTTTGATTTCCTTTACCAAATGAAGATGGGTTTATATGGTTTTAGAATATATATGAAATTGGTTGATTTCTAATTTTGTAATAAACTGTAAACCCCCTATTAATTGGCTATTTAATAGGGGAAATGTGTATTATATAAAATTGGAATTAGAATCATTATTGAATTTTTTTTTTAGCCTTTTCAAGAGGTTCTTTTTATAAGCCTGAAAACAAGAAAAAAACATCCTATTAGCAGAAAATTGCATGTTGACAATTATTCATTCCATTTATTTGAACAAAAAGTCAGAGATGGCCCTGAAATCTGCCAAGAATTACCACTGCAGAGTCACTGCAAAGAAACCATGTGTGCTCAACTGATATACTGAAGGAGGAAACAAGCTCAGATCCTCTGATTGAAACATTGTCTATAAAAGGGAACAAAAAAGAAATGATCTTTTTACTCTTTGTTTTTAGCTTAAGCCAGGATAAGCAAAGTATGGCATTTCTGTCTGCAGTATAACATCAATAAAAAACACAATTAAGGAAAGATTAGCAGAGGAGAAAGAAATATTTCTTAATTTACCTTCCTTTGTCTTTCCTTTCCTTCTCCTGATGTTGATTATTATTTTCAGATAATTGTTGTTTATAAAGATTATACTATCTTACATGAATGCAAATTTAAAAGGGAGTCTGGGAACAGTGTATTTCCATTTGATTTTAAAGAGATTTAAAAAATAACAGCTTTTCATTTTCAAGATACATGCAAAGATAATTTTCAACATTGATTTTTGAAAAACCTCATGTTCCAAATTTTTCTCCCTCCATTCCTCCTCCCCTTCACCTAGTCAGCAAGTAATCTGGTATATGTTAAACCTGCACAATGCTTCTAAACATATTTCCACAATTATAATGCTGCCCCCCAAAAAAATCAGATCAAAAAAGGAAAAAATGATAAAGAAAAAAAAAACAGCAAGCAAATATAACAACATGGTGAAAATGCTATGTTGTGATCCACACTCAGTTCCCACAGTCCTCTCTCTCTCGATGTAGATGGCTTTCTCCATCACAAGTCCATTGAAACTGACCTGAATCACCTCACTGTTGAAAAGAGCCACATCCATCAGAATTGGTCATCGTATAATCTTGTTGTTGCCATATACAATGATCTCCTGGTTCTATTCACTTCATTTAGTATCAGTTCCTATCCGTCTCTCCAGGCCTCTCTAAAATCATCCTCCTGATCATTTCTTATAGAACAATAATATTCCATAACATTCATAGACCATAAGATATTCAGCCATCCTCCAACTGATGGGATCCACTCAGTTTCCAGTTTCTTGCCACTATAAAAAGGGCTACCACAGATGTTTTGCTTTTCCCTTTTTAATGATCTCTTTGGGATACAGGCTCAGTAGAGACACTTTTGGATCAAAAGATATGCACAGTTTGGTAGCCCTTTGGCATGATTCCATATTGTTCTCCAGAATGTTTGATTCCATTCACAGTTCCATCAACAATGTATCAGAGTACCATTTTGCTTACATCCCCTCCAACATTTATCATTATCTTTTCCTGTCATCTTAGCCAATCTGAGAGTTGTGAGGTGATACCTCAGAGTTGTCTTAAGTTCCTATTTCATTTCTAAAGAGCAGTCAGTAAGGCTGGAAGAATAATGAACTGTCCAAATTTGCAATTTAAGCTCCTTTTTAGATTGCCTTTGAATCACCAAGCCATATTCCATTTTATTTTTTTCTAGTCTTTATTTTATTCTAGTCTAGTGTTTTCTTTTTCCTTTTTTTTTTTTAAGATAAATAGAGTTGGAGAGGACTTTCGACCAAGACGCTATCATTCAATGTATAATAAGATTGTATTCCATCATAGAAGCCACAAAGCCTAGTATTTAGGTAGCAGAAACACTTAAATTTCGAAGCTATTAGATGACATCCAGCTTCTCTAGCTGAATCCTTTTCTCTAACTGTGTCTATTTTGCTCGTCATATGAGTACATCCATGCCCTGCCGAGTTTAATTATGAAGGAAAAAATTGGGAATAAATCTGAAGGTATTAATAAAAATAGTATTGTTATCAATGACTAATTATTGACTTAGTTGATTAATTTTACTTGGAATATTTAAATTTATTTATTTAATTATCATTATTAATTTGCAAAGTGTTTTAAATATATTATCTCATTCAATTCTCAAAATAATATGGAAAAAAAGCAATATTATTCTCCCCATTTTACAAATCAGGACTGAGGTGGAGAGAGGTTTAATGGCTTATCACATGAGTCAGGGGAAGAATTTGAATTCAAGTTTTCCTGATCTTGTGTTGATCCGTCTATTAGATATGTCACTGAATAGAATGATTTCTAGAAATCATTTTAGAAGCAGTAATAATAACAGTTAACAGAACACTCAACGGTTTTCTGAATGCTTTACATGTTATTTCATTTGATTTTAAATAAACATGATGCAAATGGTATCATTATATCATTTTTAAAAAGGAGGAAACCAAGGCTGAAAGAGCTTTAGTGACTTGCCTAGGGTTACCCACTTAGTATGTGCCCAAGGCAGGATTGAAAGTAAGGTCTTCCTGCTTCTTGGTCTTGCCCTTTGTCTATTATGTCATCTTCTGTTTGTCCTTTGTTCTCACAAAGAGCCATGACATCAGGCAGATGATGTTGTGAAAAGTTCTCAGTCTCACTTTTTCCTTTGGAGCCATCTGAGTCTAGTGGCCAGAGATAGATCAGAATGACTAGAGCTGGCTCTGGCTAAAGTAGGAAAGCTTAGCTTTATTAAACTACAGTTTTTTTAGCAGGTCTCAGTGTGGCTGACACAATTGAAGGTTGCTTCTTTGCCTCATATATAATGAATAAAATCTTACAGCAAATAAAGCCTTTTTTCATTTTTTTTAGGCAAGCAGTGGGGAATCCCTGAATCCCTTCACCATGTTGCCATCCTACTTAACAGTGCTAAGATCTCTCACACTTAGCTATAGAGACAATTTAAGCCACCTGTTTAGTGTGGGGACTAGAGTATTGAACCTGATACCGTTTGGGCAGTGATAATCTACTCATGGCTTTATTTTTTATTTTTATCTATTTATTTTTAGCATTTTCCATTCTTCTTTCACATGGCTTTTTGGAAACAAGCATCATTTTCATATTCTTATGAGGTCTCTGCTTAGTCTGACATACTCACGCTCCCAAAACTTTGGATAATTTGACTCAGTCACAATGCTTAGCTCTGGGCCTTTACTTTCCCAGGCTGATGAGTTAATAGCATTTCATGGCATGCATTTTTACTGTTGTTTTTTTTTTTCCCCACATAACAGATTTAGTGACAGATTTTGCTTCTCTCCATAGGGTGGCTTTGGAGAATTGTGGTACAACCCCAAGGGGCTCTAAGTATTTTTTTAATCAGATCTCAGAATCTCTAGGGATCCCATTGCTTAAGACAATACTTATTTTTGTCTCCAATATGCCAATAGAGCCTTTGGTACTAAAAGTACTACCATAGTCAACATCATCCATATCCTCCAAACTTTAGTTTTATACCAATCAATCAACCAAATAAACATCTATTAACCTATGTATTAGAAAATAAATGAGTGCTGGGGATATAGTAACAAAATTGAAATTTTCCTGACCTCGAGTTATTTATATTTTATCAGAGGCAGTTATGTAATAAAGTGAATAGAATTCTGGGTCTGGAAACAAGAGAACCTAAGTTCAAATCTAGCCTGAGACATTTCCCAGCTATGTGATGCTGGCCAAGTCATGTTACCTTGTTTTTCTCAGTTTTTTATCTATAAAATGAGCTGAAGGAGGAAAATACAATATTTTTGTTAAGAAAACCCCAAATAGGGTCACAAAGAATCAAACATAACTGAAATGACTGAACAACCACAACGATATCATGAGAGGTTAAAGGACTTGTCACCACACATCCCAGGTGAGTCCTGAAGCCAGATTTTCCTAGTTTCAAGGATGGCTAGCTATCTATTTCCCAACCACAATATCTTTAGTGGAGGAAATAGTAAAATCTAAAAACAAACAAATAAATTTGCTGATTCGATAACAATTTTATTATTTGTCATAATGATAGCAATATTGATAACATGTTTTATGGTCTTTTGCAGTTTAAATAACAAAAATTTTGCCTATAAATAGATTGTGATACAGTGGGGAGTCATTGGGATATTATTCTCCCTATTTTAAAGATGAATCGACTGAGGCTCAGAGAGGGGATGCATCTTTTCTATGGTCAGAGATGAACAAATAATGGCGCTAAAATGTAAAGAGTGAGTGATCTCCTCAGTCCAAGCCCAATTTACACAACCCAGCTAAATGTTAGCTCTCAGTCCGTATAGATTTGAGAGCAACAGAGCTTTGACAAGGGTGCTAAATCAAGCATAGCCACATCAATTCTGAATTGTCTTCTAGATCATTTTCTCCCAACTCTGTATGACAGGTAGATGTCTGACATTATAATTCCATCATCTGTTGACATGGCACCTTTGAGCCCAAAGGACTTTTCATATTTATTATAATCAAAGTTCATAACTAGAGAGTGATTTTTAATCAATCTAGTTTTAAAAACAGATTTTGACAAGAGTACAGCATTTGATAGCTCTTAAAAAATCCTTTAATTTAAGGCTGTCTATAAGTTATACCACATTGCTTTTTTTTTTTTTTTTTTTGCCTGTGCTGCTCATAAACATAGACTATTCTGTTAGCTGTTTCAAGGAGCCTGGCATGGGGGATAGTCTTGGCCTTGAAGGTAGGATGATGTGATTTTTAAATCCTGCCTCAGATACTAATTCTGAGGCTTGGATTAAGTCCCATGATCTCTTTTAGCCTCCAGTTTTTTTTTTTCCTCTGTAAAATACAGATAATAATATTAGCACCTACCTCAAAGTGCCCTTGTGTGGATTAAGTGAGATCATACATGTAATGTGCTTTTCAAACACTGATACACTACAAAAATGCTGCAACAAGGAAAAATGTAGAGATATCAGGTCCAACTGGGATAATGTTGGTAGATGGAGCCAAGACAGGTAAACAAAGCATGGAAACTTTATAATCCAAATGAACTTTATTAACTGTAGTGAAGATGTAGTGCCCCAAACTGATAAGAAATGATGACTTTTTCATCTTAGAAAAGATGGTAGAAACCAAAAAAAATGGATAGAAGAAGTAGTAAATAGAACATTGGCCTTGGAGTCAGGAAGGTCTGAGTTGAAAGTCTGTATCCCAACATGTTTTTCTCCTTGTGCATAGATTCAAATTTTTACCTTAGAACATAAGTGGGGAGCGCCAAAGTAACTGCAGGAGATGAGCTGAAAGCTAGGTACAACAACCTCCCATTACTTGAATTTTTAAGTTGATAATTTTATATGGCCTGAGAACAATGTTATAAATATCTAAATGACTGTTGGCAGAAAAAAAAGATTATTCACCCCAGCTGTGGCCTCTTATTAGTTGTATGATCCTAGCCAAGTCTATATCTACCTTGGTTTCCTCATCTGGAAAATAGTGATAGCATCACCTACATCCCCAGAATTGTTAAAATAAAATGTGTAAAGTATTTTGAAAACTTTAAGGTTGTCTATAAATGTTGTTGTAGTTATTATTGTTATTGGTTATCATAGGGAAAATTTACCAACAGATTTCAGTGTCTATAGATCTAGAACTATCTGTTATCTATCTAGATACCAGGAGCTTAGTGGATAGAGTGAGGAAGATCTGAGTTCAAGTCTAGCCTCAAACACTTACCTATCCCTTTTTCCCCTGTAAGAGGGGATCACGAAAACACCTATCTCAAAGCATTGTTGGGAGGACAATAGGAGTGATTTCAAGTACCAAGTACGGACAATTAAGAGGCACTTAATATTTACTCTGTCTAATCAGCTTTCCTTGATCTTAGCCATTCAAACTTGAGCCTTCTCTATGGTGTGGTTCCACATGAACACATTCTAAGTCTTCAACTTTATTGATCCTTTCACAAAAAACAAATAGCAGCAACACACACACACACACACACACACACACACATTACAGTCTACTAAATAGAATGCTGACTTAGATGCAAGGAAAACTTGGGTTCAAATATCATTGTTGACACTTAGAATGTGTGTGACCACAGACAAGGCAGATGAGCTCTCTGAGTTCTAGTTCTCCACCTGTAAATCGGAAGTGATAATGATAGTGACATCATCACTGAAGTGTTAGGAGAAACAAAAGAGATGATGTGCACAGAGCAGCTGGATGAATATTAATCATTGCGGTCATTTAGTTTTCTTTGAGGATTTCTTGGAAAGAGACCAAGTAGATTTTTTTCTTCAGGTTTGTGTTCTTAAAGGAATCTACTTCTTTTATTTATACTCTCATAGTCTAAAGTTTCATTTATCAAAAGTTTGAGGCAAATTGAAATATCTTTGCATGTCATTAATTTTTAACCTAAAAAAAGCCAGACATTACACAAGGGAAATTCACACATCTGGGTTATTAATGGAAAAGCACCTGCAAAAGATCCCTTTTAGTGTATTCCCACTCTCATTTAAAGAACTGTCACTTGAGAGAAGAGTGCTGTTTAAATAGATTAGGGCATGTTTATCTATTTATATATACATCTATATGTATATATTTATATATGTAATACATATGTATGCACACACATGTAATACATACATATATATACACATGTGTAATACATATACATACACATATCGGTATAAGTATATACTTATATATGTATGTGTGTCTGCAAATATACATGCATATATTTGAGGGTTTTTTTTATATCTATATGTATATACACAGAGAAAGAAAAGGGGAAGTAAAAAGAGAGAGGGGGTGGATTAGAGAGAAAAAGAGAAGACAGTGAGACAAAGACAGAAACAAACTCAGAGACAGAGAGAGCAACAGAGATAGAAAAACAGAAATTGACAGAAACAGAGATAAAGAGAAAGAAATAAAGATAAAGACAGACACAGAGAGATAGAGAAGAAAAGGGGGTTACAGACAATTAATTGAACTTTCCCCAAACCCATGCAAATTCCTTTAAATAATGACTCCAAACAAATTCTAGAGCTGCAGAACACACAAGAAGATAGAGTAAACAAATTTCCAGTCCAAGCCACCTAAGAAGGTTGGCAAGAAAGATCTGCTATATCTGGGGGACAGTGGAGCACAGTCCAGCCAATATAGCCTCAGCAAACAAGCAGACATTGGAAGCTATTGAGTCATCAATGACAGCAGCCATTTCCAGAGTTCTCAAATTGCAGATAGTAAAGGGGTTGAAGAAGTGGTCAGAGGGAGATTACAGGGATCTCTTTGCTAGCACTAAGCCAGGACTCTCTTATTTTGTTCATTTTTGGATCTGGGTCTAAGTCCTAGGTGGTAGTTCCAGTTTATGGAGGAACACTAATGCATTTGGGCATAATGGAGCTGGGATGTTCCTTATAATTCCATTATAAAAAAGAATATTTTATTACCAGAACACACATCAGTAGCGTAGTAAACACATTTTCCCTCAGATAATACTATCTTGAAACAACTGAAAATGTACCTATCTCTCTCTAGAACTATTTCTCAAAATAGCTCTACAAAACCCCTGAAAACTTGGAACAGACACCTTCCATCCTGGATGGAGAGCCATATCTGTAATCTTTCAGGGGGAAAAATGGCTATTCAATAAAATAGAACATTTTTGATGAAAAGCCCAAAGCTGAATAGAAAATTTGATTTTCAAATATAAGATTCAAGGGAAGCATAAAAAGGTAAACAGGAAAAGGAAATCATGAGGGACTTAATATGAGCAAAATGCTTTTGAGAAAGGATAAGGTAAATAGAGAGAGAATATAAAACCATATGGAAGGAGTAGAATGGAGGGAATATAGTCAGCAATAGTAAAAGTGAAAACAAAATGAAGGTACTTTCTCTGATAAGAGGCCTCATTTCTCAAACTTGAAGAGGACTGAGTTAAAATTATTTTAAAAAATAGAGCCATTTCCCAACTGATAAATGATCAAAAGATATGAACAGTTTTCAGATGAAGTAATGAGAATTATCTATAGATATATGAAAAAAAAAAGCTCTTACTCATTGTTGATTCGAGAAATGGGATTTAAAACAATCCAAAGATATTACCAGATTGGCTAATAGGATAGAAAAGGAAAAATGACACATCTTGGAGAGGCTATGGGAAAAAATGAAACATTAATATACTGTTGGTGTAGTTGTAAATTGATTTAATTATTTTTAGGGTAATTTGGGTTATAAACTATACATACTCTTGATGGGTCTGATGTAGAGACCAGACACCAGATATTAGGGTTCAGTCATATGAAGAATTCATATTGGCCATTCCCTTTGGCAAAAGGTAGGTTTATTTTAGAAGAACAGGTTACAGACAAAATGAAGAGAAACAATAGACACCAGGAATGGCAAATATGAAGTAGAATTGGAAGATTCTTGATAATTACTGATGGAAAAGGCAAGTTTCCTAATGGAGCTAGCCATTGGCCAAGAAAAAGGAAACAAAAGGCATGCCCTTAGCTGACGAGCTAAATCCTGAAAGGGACTTAGCACCCTAAAAAGGCTGTAAGGAGAAGAGAGGTTGGAAGTATAGAAGGGTTAGGGGGGATACCACATTGCATGGGGGAAGGGTAAGGAAAAAGAAACAATGAGACAGAGTGCCATGGAGAACTAGCCTAAGGTGGGCAGTAAATATGGCATGGAGCCTAAGTAGATTTATATGGAAAATTTAACTTTAGGGACATAACTGAGATTTCTGACAGGACATAGCAAGATGGTGGACTTCAGTACTTGACAAAACTTGGATTTCTGATTGGATAATCTCCCCAGAGGATGGGCCAATGAGCTAAACTGATCTCTATCAAAGCCTTCTCTCAGACTGTCCCAGGGGACAATGCCATCAAAGCCCCGGTTTCTCTGTGCTAGCCATACCCACCATTCAGGACATCATCACACTTTGACCTAGCAATAACATAAATAAGTCTGTATCCCAAAAAGAGATTGAGGGAAAAAAGGAAAAAAAATATTTGTACATACAAAAATAGTTATCTTTGCAGCTCATCTCTGCAAAGAATTAGAAATTGAGGGGATGTTCTTTATTGGGGAAATGGCTGAACAAATTATAGTATGTCATTAATTGTGCTATAACAAATGATAGTAGGATGCTCTCAGAAAAAGCTGAAAAGACTTCCATGAGCTGATAGAAAATGAAGGATACTATCTTCAAAGTAAACAGTAATGCCATAAATATGATCAACTATGAATGACCTAGTTATTCTCAGCAATACAATGATCCAAGAGAACTCTGAAGGAGTTATGCTGGAAAAAATGCTATCCATATCCAGAGAAAGACCGCCTTATGTCTAAAGATATATTGAATCAGACTTTTATTTTATTTTTCTTGAATTTTTTTTCTGTTTTCTTTCACAACATGAATATTATGAAAATATTTAGCTTGACTACAAATACATAGCTAAAATGGTATTGCTTAGCTTCTCATTGTGGGATGGTGTGGGGAAGAAGTGAGAAAGAATTTGGAACTCAAAGTTTTAAAAACAAATGTTAAAATTACTTTTTACATATAACTGAGGAAAATAAAATACTAAATAACATTTCAAAAGGGTAAAAACAACTAGAAGGGACTTTATGGCTGATCTTTTTACTTCATAGATAAGCAAACTAGGGTTTTATTTGATAGGCAAGTTAAATAATTCATCCCAGGAGAAGCAGTTAATGAATGTGATCGCCCAGATTCCAAACCTCTTTCTTTGAATAGCAATACCAATGTGTATACATTGAAAGCACCTGAAAACCATCTATAGGTGTGCTGGTTTTGTTGTTGGTTGTTTGTTGATTTGTTTTGTCAAAATCAGTTTATGTTCCAAGACCTAAAGGTCACTCATCAAACAAATGGAAGTTTTCTTTGGCCCCCATTTGGTGAGAGTTAAGTTGTTAAATTTAGGCTTTTATAAATCAATGTTGTAAATGAAAAAGAAGGCACCATTTTATGTCAACAGGGACTCGTGACAAATGTCCGCACTTTTTGCTTGAACATAATAGAACATACAAAAAGGCTACTATTTGAACGTAGTCCAATTGCCAGGTAAGCAGGTTTTTCAGGAAGACAGTTTGAGACCTTTCACCCCCCAATAATACTTGGTCAGGTGCTATCCAACATTCAAGGGTGCTGGGGGAAGACAAAAAATGGGAGAAAGCAAGCTATTCTCCTTTATCTCTTTTGTTAAGGAATAAAAGAACATAATCTATAAAAAAATCATTTACTCTTCCTCCAACAGAGCCAACATGGTTGACACAGGTGTATTGAGAGCTTAAGAGAGGAATGTCTTTGACATTTTATCCACACAGAATTTTTGAATTATATAAGTCCTCTTTGAGACTCACTGCTGGATATGATCAGAACAGTCAAGCTTGAAGGCAAAGAAAAAAAAAGTCGTACCCCGTTACTCTCAAATGTTCACATGAGCTCTGATGTACAAAGCAAAGATGAGACAGGGAGAACAAAACATTTGCTTACTCTTAAACAGCAACAAAATGCCCCCTTTTTCTCAAAAGAAAAGGGGTTTTCAAAATAATTTTGAAAATGGAATTAAAAAATAATTCTAAACTTTATTTAGGTCTCTTACCCCTCCTTTCCCAAACAAGTTTTCTTTTTATTAAAAAAGTACATGTTTCAACTACAGAAAAGAATGGTTTGGAGACCATTATGCCATCACCTAAAACAAGCCATTGTACCCTTCTTGACCTTAGTTCCTTCCTGCATTAAATGAGGAATTGAACAAAACTCAATTCAATTTAGCAAGTTTTTATAGCTATCCAATAGGAACAGGGCTCAGTGTTTGGAATTATGGATTTAGCCTTTCCAGACTCTGGAGTGCTTGTCCCCACAAGTTCCAACCCAGTCAGGCTCTCAGAGGATGACTTCATTGTTTACTCAGAGGTCCAAGGATAGGTTTTAGGAGTAGGGCTGACTTTTCTAATGCTATCAGATAAGACATCCATTCCATTCTGTGCCCACCCAAGTACCAATCACCAATTCTTACCATCCACTTTCCCAGTGACAGTATCTCCCTACAATCATTTAAGCTCATGATATTATCTCAAAATCATTGCTCAGTGTTCAGTTCTCTCATGGATTCGATTCAAATCTCTTTGCTGATGATTCTCAGATCCATTTATTAGGACTTCACCTCTTCCCTCAGTTCTAATCACACGTTAGCAACTTTTGGATATTTTGAACTGGATGCCTCTTAGATATATTAAACTCTGTACAAAATGAACTTTATATCATTCTCGCTGACTTTCCCCTCTTGGGAACTTTCTGATTATTTTCAAGAGGATTTCAAATTTCCCAGTTGTCCAGGCTGATACCCCCAGCATCATCCATGACTCCTCACTCAAACTTGTGTTATAACACAATATCTAGCCTGTATTCAAGTTCTGCCATTTCTTTCCAACATTTCTTATATAAAGTCCCCTTTTTCCTTTGGGATTGATACCATCTTGGTACAGCTTCTCATCAACTTATTGGCCTATTATGAAAGTCTCCTGATTGGTCTTTGTGTCTCGCATCTCTTTCCTGTCAGCTGTCAGTGACATTAAAATGCAGACCTGATGGTCTCACTTGCATTGTTGATTAATTGTAGGGGCTACATTTAAGGAACCGATATAAAATCAGCAGCTAGCCTCCCCAACCTGTTCTCTTTCTGCCTTTTCAGTCTTCTTACTCTTTACTGGTTCCTACATACTCTTCAATGCCCAAGCAAATGACCTCCACGATGTTCATCAATGATGATATCCTAGCTTTGTGCTTTTTCACTGTCTGTCCCCCAAACCTGGATTTCCTTCCTTCCTAATTTCTATTTCCTGGAATCCCTGGCTTTCTCAAGTCCCAATTAAAATCTCACATATCAGAACCTATTTCCAGTACTCCTGAATGATAATTCTCTCTATTTCCAATTTATCTCATGTATCTCATTTCAACACCATTGCTTGCATGCTGTGTCCCCCCCAATAAGATGCAAATCTCTTGAAATAAATGAATGTTTTTGTCTTTTTCTTTTTTGGTGTGATACTAATTACCCTGATTTCCACCACCTGAAGGCCAGCTATGTTATTTTTCACCCCTCCCCTAAGGTTCTCTGAAACCCTTAAGAGGCCTGGGTCTAGTCTCACTACAGGTGGTTCCAGCCCATATCAATAGTGTTGTTTTTTTGTAGAGAAGATGGGTTCTGGGCAAACCAGTTCCATTTAATATGGTATTTAATAAATGCTTGTTGACTGACCCATTGATTGGCTTTCTAGACAACCCATTCCTTAACATTCAAAGGCTATTCAGAAGTCTAAAGGAAGCCATCTTTTTGAGTACAGTTAGATTAATTTTTATAAAGGTATATTTGCTTCAAAATGTACAATTAGAGTATGCAATTTTACTTCCCCACATATGGGAGTTATAATCTCTTCCTGCCCCATTTCCATTTACTCCCTCCCTCTTTATGCTCTGGGGAGGGGAAAGGATCAGGCTTATAGCTTATCTCAATTCCTACAAAGCAAAGTTTCAAATTCCAATTCTAATTCCAATTCCAATTGAGTCCCAATTATTTTGGCTTCTCTGGGTTTCTCTGCCAGACTAGCTGATGGCAATATACCACTTAAACAATCCTAGCTCCAAGATCATCATGGCTTGAACTTCTGAGTTCAAGCAAGATGGTGCTGGGGAAAGAGTGTCGGGCCTAAAATCAGGAAGCCTCATCTTCCTGAGTTCAAAACTGCTCTCAGGCATTTACTAGCTGTGTGATCCTAGACAAATCATTGAACATTGCCTCAGTTTCCCCATTTGTAAAATGAACTGGAAAAGGAAATGACAAACCACTTCAGTATCTTTGCCAAGAAAACCCCAAATGAAGTCATAACAAGTCAGATACATTTGGAAAATGATTTGATGGCAAATAATAAATGGTTGATGACTTAAGCTGACAAGCAATTAATGTAACTAGCTTTTACAAAGACCTATATATTGAACAAAATATCAGAAGATCTGAAATGGGAACACAACCATCCAAACCTTAAAAATATTCTCCTCTCTGCCATATTAGTTTTTAGGAACATTGGGCTAAAATTTGAAGTGACTGAAATAACCATTCCTTCCACCAAACAATTCACTTCAGAGTAGGCTCTAGGAAATGAGAAAATACTTCTTTTCTTTTCTTTTCTTTTCTTTCTTTTTTTTTTTTGTAGGACATTCTCTCTGCTACTGGGTCAGTGCACTACTCAACTGAGTTAAGCAAATAGCCCCTCTGGACTGGTCTCTTTTTAGCTTTCCTGACATTTTGTGATCTCTTTATCTATAAAGTGAATCCCTTAGATCTTCCAAACTCAAGGTTTATGAGCCAATTGTTTGTGAACCTATGATCCTTAAAAGAAATACCTATCCTTGAAAGAAAAATATCCAGTCTAGTGGAAGAGTGGTATAATGGGTAAGAGAGTTGCTCTTAGAGTCATGAAAGATTAGCCTCAAATCTACCTTCTGACATATACTGACTGTGGAGCCAGGGGTCAAGTCAACAAACATTTATTAAAAACTCTCCACTGGGACCAGAGATGTGGTCAATGCCCCCAAATATTACATAACACTCCAGCTTTCATCCCTTTTCTCCTCCCACCACAACATTTACTCTGCTCCTGGGACATCAGACTATTAAATGTAAACTTTGCTGCTGGGACATCAGGCTATTAGAAGTGAGTATTTCCTGCACATTCTCTAGAACTAGGCTTATTTACTATTTCCTAGTTCTCTTCATAAATAACATCTCTTCTTATCATCCCCCCACATCCCATACCCCTCCATGCAGTGTCTTTTCTTCCATTAGAATGTGAATGTTTTCAGGGCAAAGACTATCTTGTATTTATTTATTACTCAAGTACTTATGTCAGACCCCAAATAAGAGCTCAATGAATGCTTTATCTATCTATGTATCTCTACGTCTATGTATTTATCTGTCTGTCTGCCTATCTATATATCTATCTATCATCTACCAAAGGACCTGATACTCTCCAAACTAAAAAAAAATATTTTTTCTCATGATTTTTTATGTTTTTGAATTATGTTCCTACCATTATCAAAGAAATAAGGTCAAATGTTCAACAATGGAGAAATCCAGGAAGGATATAAGAAGTCAGTAATCATTAACATTGACACATCAGACAAAAAAGTATCACAGAGTTTGTCATCTGAGATGAAAGACCAAAATAAAAAGTTGGACCAAACAGATGATGAGAGGAAGACAAGATTGATGATGTGAAGACTGGCTATTCGCTGTTTTAAGGTTTTTCCTGGTTCTGAAATTATTTTATGAGAACCCTAACCTTATGTGTTCTAAGGCTCATGGTATCTTTGACCTCATGCAATATCTCACCCAGGGGGAATTATTGTAGGTCTACAACTTATTTGTCCTTGGTGATGTCCTACCAGGACTTCCATTATGAGGAAACTTATCAGGGCTATACTTCATTCATTACTCTCTTGACTCTGTTTCTGACTCTATAGATTTGACTACCTACTTCTCCAATTATTGTTATTGAACTTTAGTTAATATGTTTTCCTCCTCTAGAAGAATATAACTCCCTTGTTCTTATATTTTTATCCCCAATACTTAGTGCAGTGCCTGACATATAACATTAAACTGTTATATTGATTTAGAAGAGTTAGAGAGCCCAGGTCTCTCTGTGCACACACACACACACACACACACACACACACACACACACACAACTCAGCGTCATATTGGTTGGACTACCATCGCCATCTTTGAAGGGAATTTCCATCTTGATGAAATCACAGAATATATGGAATTACAGAGGTTAAAAATCCCTTTCATTTCTAAACCCTAAGTGCTAAACCCCTTCCCTTATCTCAGATAGTTATTATTTTTCTTTTTTAAAGTTCCTTCCTGATCCTAAAACTTTGTGCAAATGTTCCTTATAAACTTTAAATGATCTTTTCTAAGGTTTATTCCAAATCTGATCTTTTGGTATTCTGTGATTTCATAATTCTTTTTATCAATCTAGATAGTATGGGGAAAAGAGTGCCATACTCAGTCAGAAAGACTCAGTCACATGAATTCAGAACTGGTCTCAGACACTAATCAGCCATATGAGTCTGGGTAAAGTCATTTAACTTTGCTTGCTTTGGTTTCCTCATTTGTAAAATGAGTGTGAGAAGGAAATGGCGAACCAGTGCAGTATATTTGCCAAGAAAACCTCAAATGGGGTCAGGAAGAATTACACTAAAAAGACTAAAAACAAAGATGTCACTGCATGAGGACAGACAAGAAGGTTGGCCCAGGTCTAGACATATTAAACTCAAATTTCACATCAACTGTAGGCTAATTATTCTCATCAACTTTAGTACCATGATATGGATATTTGATTCTCTTCACAACAATCTATTAACCTGCTTTATTTACCCATGACTACATTTAAGCCTGTTTTGTTTGTATAAGGTAGAAGAATGCATTTGCTAAACTGCTTTCTATAGGGGGAGAATCTCAATCCCTTTACTCTGACTTCCACCCTTAGAATGTGTGTGTTTCCTGTTTCATCCAGCTACTTCACTCCACTTTCCACTAGGTATTACTCTCTAGTCAGTGTCCTCTTCTCTCAAACTTTAAATAGGGCAGTTAGGAGGCAAAAGTGAAAAGAAGTAAATAGTTGCCTGATTCAGTACAATAGTTCTTCCCTACCGGCTCAACAACCTACTTTTGATTTACAAAGGCAAAACCTGGGATTCATGTGGACTTTACCTAGCTTTGGGATGTTTAGGAACTATCACAATTAATTAAATTTTTCTCATAGTTTCTGAACTCCTAGTTAGATCTGAACAGAAATCTAGAAAGAGACAGGTCCTGTTCTCTGACCCCTTTTTTCTCCCTGCATAATAACCCGGCCACTGATCCTTCCTTTTTTCAATCCTCTATTCACAAATAAAGGAGTGTCCAAACCAGAAACAGTTGGGATTGATATCACTTTGTCCCAAATAAGCTGACATTAAAAGGCTAATTAAACAGATAGATGTAGACATTAAAAAATGAAGGAAAAAATAAGCTTTGCATTTTCATATAGAAATTCTTAGTGGGAGAAAATGAAGACAAAGATCAGACAAAATATCACTGTCTGTACGAAAAACAGACTGCTCATTAAGAAGGAGGGAGGCTCAGAAAGTAAAAAAAAAAGGATGTTTCACCATCACAGTCCCACTTGTAGTTCACTGACTGCCATATGTGGGGGTTTCTTATTTCTTTATTTTATTTTATTTATTAAAACATTTTTTTTTATTTTTCAAAACATATGCATAGACAATTCTTCAGCATTAGCCCTAACAAAATCTTGTGTTCCAATTTCGTCCCCCTTTCCCCATGGATGGCAAGTAGTCCAATATATGTTAAACATGGTAGAAATATATGTTAAATTTAATATATGCATACATATTTATACAATTATCATGCAGCACAAGAAAAAATGAATCAAATCAGTAAAATAAAATAAAAAGAGGGCAGTAAAGTGCAAGCAAACAATAAAAAGAGCAAAAATTCTATGCTGTAAACCACACTCAATTCCCAAAGTTTTATCGCTAGGTATAGATGACTCTCTTCATCACTAAACAGTTGGAAATGGTTTGAATCATCTCATTGTTGAAGAAAGCCATGTCCAAGTTTCTGATTTTTTTTTTAATTAGCAGGATTTTAAAAATTTAAAATAAAGAGCAATGAGATAGCCTATTTCCATCCTAATAAGGAAGAAAGAGTCCTCCGGATAAGGATTGAAGTTGAAACTGGAAACTGGAGGCAGAAACTTCAGAACTACCTGAAACCATATTGTGGTGATCTTCTTCTTTTAAAATAAGTAAGAATAGTTCTCTCTGGGGGAAGGGTACAGGTTTCTCGGGGAAGGTTTTCTTGGAGGCAGTCTTAGTTGCAGTTGAAAGTAATAATCACCCAAAATGCAGCCAGCTGGTAAAAATACAAACGTTTATTTTCTCCTTTCAAAATAGCCCGGATAGTTGAGGCCTATCTCTCTGGTTCCAAGAGCTCTTGCAGATTGTCCTTTGCTTCTGCCTCTGCTTTCTTCAGCCTTCAATCCAGCTCCAAGTTGAATCTGCCTTGCCTCCGAGAGAGGGCTTCTGGCTCTCGATCTCCCAAAGTGCTCTGTGTCTGCACCAGAGTGCTCCTCTCCAATCCAGCTGAACTCTATTCTGTGACCAGCCAGCCAAGTGGAAAATATTCTCGAATAGCTCTCTCTTCACTGGCCATATATATGACTCTTCTGAGAGAATGGGATTATGGGTTTTCTCCCATAGTGCTCTCTGGCCCAAAGAGCTTTAAGGAAGGTGTGAACTCCCTTGAAGTTACAAAGTTTACTTTGTGAAGCTGTCATACTTGTGAACTCCGATGAGTAAAGGTGTAAACACAAGCATTGTACTAATTAGTTCTACTTAGTACCTTGTTTCAGGTTCTGCCCAAAACATCTTCTTGTAAGATCAGATCAACTCTAATTAGTTAGCAGTTTGTAAGGATTCCAACACTATATACCCACTTTACCTTAACGCTATAGTTATCTGCAAAGACCTATGGAAACAATTCTCCCTGTGCAGCGGGAGAATGTTCGGTTCTGCAAATATGTATTGTATCTAGGATATACTGCAACATATTTAACATATATAGGACTGCTTGCCATCTTGGGGGGGGTGGAGGGAGGGAGGGGAAAAAACGAAACATAAGCGAGTGCAAGGGATAATGTTGTAAAAAAATTATCCTGGCATGGATTCTGTCAATACAAAGTTATTATTAAATAAAATAAAATTTAAAAATAAAATAAAATAAATAAAATAACTTAACAATCAAAAAAAAAAGACCTATGGAAACAACAGAACATGGCTGAACAATAGTTATACAAAAACAGGCTGGAGCAAAAGATTGTACATAAACTAAATATAAAGTTCTATCAATTATTCACTCAACAAACTTTTACTAAATGTTTATTGTATTCCATCTACATTCTGCTAAATTACACACACACACACACACACACACACACACACACACAGATAGACAAACAGACAGAGATATATGACATAGAAAATATACTATATAAAAGATATAAATAGAACCTCTTTTCAAAGACCTCATATCTTATCAAGGAAGTCAAAATGTGTGTATTATAATCTAAGAGAAGTTTTACACCCAGAGAAGAGGCTATCCATCTACAAAATTCCACAACACATCAGCAATTCAGTCACACTAAAGTATGATTTGCTTTGTTATTGTAGATATCATGACCTTAAGTGCTCATCACATGCCCTCTTTTCTGATCTTGTCCTCTCATTATACAAATGTGTGTATTTTGGAGAGACAACATCATACTTGTATAAAGGTCTACCTGAAATCCGAGAAGGCTCTGTGCTTTCAAATGCACAAGAGAAGGTGAGAACTAAGCAGTTACTGATAACTTATTAAAGAGAGGCATGAAGTCATTGAGAGTACAATGTTATCTTCCTTCCTCCCTTCCTTTCTCCCTGCTTCCCTTCCTCCTTCCTTCCCTTCCTCCTTCCTTCCCTTCCTCCTTCCTTCCTTCCTTCCTCCCTTCCTTCCTTCCTTCCTTCCTTCCTCCCTTCCTCCCTTCCTTCCTCCCTCCTTCCCATCCTTCCTTCCTTCCTTCTTCCTTCCTTCCTTCCTTCCTTCCTTCCTTCCTTCCTTCCTTCCTTCCTTCCTTCCTTCCTTCCTTCCTTCCTTCCTTCTTCCTTCCTTCCTTCCTTTCTTTCTATCTTAGAAAGGAAAGCTATGAGCTTGATTTGAAAAAAAAAAAACAGGTAACTAACACCCAGAGAAGATGATAACAAAATTTGTTAATAAGGATGGATATAAAATAAATTAATGAAATATTAGCTTATAGAATAAAAATTCAAAAAATATCCCCCTTCACCCAAATACCATTTATACCTGACATTCAAGGCTGTTTCTGTCAGAAAGATTATCCACATACTTATATGCATAAGCCTAAAGGTGAGGAAAGATATAAAAATACAAAAAAATTCTGTGTCATTATAATAAAAATAAGTAAATTGATAAAGATTAATTTTCCCTCAACATGATAAAAAATACCTTAAGCAAATAACCAACATCTTAGTTAACAGAAAATATTAGATTAATTTTCCTCCAAATCAAGGGCAACTTTTTATTATTTTGATTAGATTTTTTGCAAATTGCAAAAAAAATTTACAATTTTGCAATAATTATAAAAAATTAATTTTGTGGGAGATTAATGTCAAAAAGTGTTAAATTAGCATTATTTATGAATAGCACAATAATTTATCCAAAAAATACATTTATATCAAAATAATAATCACTATAATTATATAGGAAAATATAACAACAATATAAATTGTTCCAAGACAGTCAAGCTATCATTTCACCTACGTAATTTTGCATATTCTCCCATAAACAAAATAAGAAACATTATTGCACAGTGTCTAGGGAACTTAACTTTGAGTTCAGGCCTTAGATATTTTGAACATAAGGATTTTAAATCTAAATAAACTATTTTTAATGTAAAAAAAGAAAAATATATAAGAAAAAGAAGATTCCTGAATATTGGAGCAGAACTGACTTTTTCCCCAATTAAATAAAAGACATTTTGCCTATGTATGTTGACTAAAAGATACACATACACATCATATATGGATATGTGTGTTATTACAGACAACTCACTGATTATTGTTCTTGGGGATCTTCTGACCAGAATAGCATATACCTTACTGATATGACATAGAGACCTCCCAATTTGTCCTAATGATTAATATTATACTGCAGTGATTGGTGACTGAAAATCAGAAACATGGATTTGAGAAGCTGCCTCTATTATGGCTTATCATGGATGTGAACATACCTACTCTCTTTATTGGCAATTTTTTTTTCTCCATTGGACTTCTAGTAAAAGCATGAGGGAGAATTTTCATCAATAGAACATTTAGTGGAAGAGAACAGTGAGCCAGCTTCGTGGTGGGTATCTCAGTCCATCAGATCAACTTTTATGACTCCTGTTTTATGAGACAAAGGACAGATTGGGAAAAATCATGAATAGAAAACCCTTAAATGGAACTGTTATCTCATTCACTTGCATACCTCCTCTTCTTCTAAAAATGCATATTTTAACACATTTGCTATGGAAAATATGAAATTATGAATGTGATTTTTTTAAAAAAAATAAAGATTGCTAAAAGATAAATTAGTGATCCAAAATGATAAATGATCAAATAATATATTTATTATTATATATTATAATATGATATATATTATATACAGCATTCAATAGAGAAAACACAAGTTCTTAATGATATTTGAAAAAAAAGTATTCAACATCAACAAAAATAAAAAAATGTAAAAGTGAACATGTAAAATATGTAAAAATATGCAAAACAAGTTTTAAGTACCACCTTCCAGGTATCAAAGTGGCAATATTTTAAAATAAATGAATGAAACACAATGGTGTTGAGCATATATAATATATATGTGTGTATACCTAAATATATATGCATATATATGTATACATACCTATACATATTGAGCATTTATATGTACATATATGCACATGATACACATATACACATACATGCATATAAGCCCATACAATTATACATATGTATGTATGTGACATGCATTTTTGGTGGAATTGTAAATACAGACACACATGTGTAAATATATAGCTATAACATGGCAGTGATTAATTCCATTCCTATAATATACATGATGAACATTGTGAATATACCCTGATTATATTAAAATCAACAATACTTTTTGCTTGTATTTGTTTCCTCATCTACATTTAACATAATGCCTTGCACATGGTTATCATTTTCTAAATACTTAATGCCTTTTTATTTACTATAAGATTTTTCATAAATGTTCATAGTTCTATTATTTATCATTTTCTTAAAGCAAGAATCTTTGTAAATGTTTAACAATATATAAATATTTACAAAAATTTTTTCTGAGTTTACCTCCTCAGTAAGAGTCAAAATGCCAAATAGCAAACTGGTTCTCTTTCCTGTGTGAATATTAAATTACTTGGAGATTTTTATTTCTTAGTTACATATCTCTTCAAAATTATTGTTTTTTCTCCAAACCCTGCTTTTTCTATTTTATGAATGATGTCATAATCTCCCATTTCATTTTTATTTCAAAAAAAGTATGATATAAATCAAGATTATCTTTGACATCTCTCCACTTGACAAAGAGATGAATAGTTTGCTGACTAGAAAACCTGTGGAAACTTTCATCCTATTTGTTATGGGGATTGAGTTATATAGCTCAAAATTCCTTGGCGAACATCTTTGGAAAATTCTATTATGTATTTGTTAATATCTTATATACTTATAATATGCTATATTTGGTTACACATTTGTCCCTTTATTAATTTCCTAGTTTAAATGTCAGAAGGTTGTTGGCACAATGGGGTTTCATATCTTCTCGTTTTTATTATTTGTCCTATCTTTCTATTGATTTTATTATTTGTTCTTACGAGTTTATAAATTGACTATATAGAGACAATTGATTTAGAAATACATCCCACACAAGAAGCCAGTTGTTTCCTTCCTAAGATATGATATAATCAATTCAGTTAAAATATGGTCAGTTTCTATTTTGCATTTATTTTTATTTGGTAATCTTTTTTCCAGAAGAAAAATAGAAAGCTTTTATACACATCCTAAAATATGCTTAGTGAATCAACAAGCACTTATTAATTGTTTACTATACTTCAGATACTTTGCTGGCTACTGTAAATTGGAGGGCAAAGATAAAATTATCTTTGATCTCAAATAAAGATCATTCTTATATGGAAGAGTCCAAAATTATACATTGAAAATTCTTATATGTATGCGCCAACACATATACATACAGATAACACAAATCTGAACAAAAGGAATGCAAAATAATTTTTTGGGTGGTAAGGGAAATATGGAATAGTCTCATGTAGATGATGGCTCAATACTATCTTTGAATCTAGGAATTCTGGGAGATGTTGCTGAGGAGCAAATATATGGCACATAGTCTATATAAATGAACTGAGAAGATGGAGTCTTTTGTGTTAAGAATAAGAAAGGAAAATTAGATAAAATGAAAAAAGTGATTGAAGGATAGTGACATATTAAGATTGGAAATGTGGACTGGAGTCACTTTTTGATAGTTACCCAATATAAACAGAAAATCTATTTTTTTTTTGTTTAATTAGGAAGTTATCATAGTTTAGTGTAATAAACTGGAGTTTATTGGGTGGAGGAGAGACATTGTGTGATTTGTGCTTTAGAATATCACTTTGACAACAGTGTAGACTACAGAAATGAATACCCTATATGGCATTTTGGAAAACAAAGGCCGAAAGACCAGCTGACGCATAAACACAGAAGACTTTCATCTTTCAATCAAAGACCATAGTAAAATGGGAGGTATCAATTATCAAAACATGTAAAAGGAAAGAATCTCAAGTATTTAGGGGGGGGAGACTAAATAAAGAGAAGATGACTTATATGAGGGAGTGGCAGTCAGTAAGGTGTATTGGTCCCACCTATTATTAGGATAATGAATTAACATATAGGCTAATCAAGTGACATGCACTTTCCAGAAGCAAACATATTATTGGTTTGTGTACTACACAAAGAACAAGAAATGGAATTCCCTTTTCCAGATGACAATTGGATGAGGTATTAGGGTGAATCATCTTCTGGCTGGGGTCCTGGAGACAGCTAGTGATATTGGATTAGGCAAATTTGTTTGAATTTAGTGGGCTATAAAGAAAGTTCTGTCCCAGCGTAAGCATTTCCAACATGATTGGATAAACTTTTCTGGGGATTAGAGACATGGATTATGACATTGTCACGTGGAGATCAAGTGTCAAAGATATCGTTACAAGTGGAGGGAAGCAGGGCATAATTTGAAGGAAGTTGAGTGGATGGAAAAATAATCTGAGTGGATAAAGGGAGAAATGTAACTGCAATGTTTTCTATTCTTGCGTCTTGAGCCAGCCAAATTGAGAGGGATAGGGATTAAGGAGAGAGTTACAGATCCCGAATGTAGAAGTTTGCACAGAAAAGTCTACATAAAGAAGAAAAACAGATGTGCTTGACCCCATTAAAAAGAAGATTGACCCATTCATATGAAGGGTACATGATAGAGAGTATGTTCTGTCAATATTCACATAAACACATGGGTTTATAAGAAAGTTTCTAGCACCAATTTTCTCAACATTTGGGATTTAAGGACACATTGAGATTCTTAAAAAATCTTGGAGATCTGAAATAGCTTTTGTTTATACTGGTCATACCTATTGATTTTTTCGGTGTTAGAAATTTAAACAGACAATAAATGCATACATGCATATTTATATACACACACTAAAATAAATATACTTTTAGTGAAAAATAAATACATTTTTCAAAACAAAAATGGAAGAATTCCACTGATTTACATTTTCCCAAATCTCTTTAAGGTTTAACTTAGCTAAGAGATTGCTATATTATATCATCTGCATCCAATCTCTTTTGATATGTTGTTTTAGTTAAAGAAAATCTAGGCTTACGTAAATATCTTGTTAGAAGGGACAAGTAGTCTAATAGATTTTTAAAAATAATTGTGGTTATTCTTTGATGTTACAACAAATCATTCCATGTCATAATTCTAAAGGTGAGATGTAATGAGGACTCTGAAACCAAATCAATGAATTTTTAATTACCAGTTATATTTTATCATATTGTTTACTCTTGCACTTTGAATGGATTTTTAAAAACTACACATGATTTTGTTACATTACAAATTGAAGCTTTGGAAAATATCAGTTAAGTGTTATGCAGATGTTACAAATTTTCACAATTTTCATCATACAATATTTTTAAAATAACATTTTTATTATTACTAATTTCATAAGAAACATTTTTATGTGTTGGGAAACTGTCTACTTCATGGTAGAAGATACATGTTTTCCAAAATTTTAATTTTCACTGGAAAAGTAAAATTTTATCATTGGCAACAAATCCTGTCAGTTGTTTTCCTTGAAGTGGCAGGCTTGCCTGGTTTATTTTTTGAGAAAATGTCTGCCAAATATCCACATCTGATTAACTCTATTTTGTCTATCAGGTGTTTTTTTTTTTTTCAAATCAACATGGTGTTACATAAGAACAGTGACTAGTTGAGCTAACAACTCAAACAACGGCAAACATCTTTTTCCTTGAAACAAGCACCACTGTAGTATCAGTAATTCTTTGTGGCTACATGTTGCATTCCATAAAAATTTTAAAAGGCATATTAATATGAGCTTTTTATTGAATAAAAATCAATATTCTTATTGTTTCATCAAAAATGTTCTTCATAGAATCTGATTTTCTTTTTAAACCAAGAGGGCACAATAGTGATAAGGACATTGACTACTAATAATGATGGATGAAAAGGGCGAACATATTAATATTATTGTGAAAATAGTTTTGACCTTGTTGACCCCTGAAAAGTTCTTGTGGAACCCACAGGTAGACATTTTGAGAAATAATGGAAATTTGGGGGCATGAGTTGCACAAAATAGAAGCGATGGATGTGTACACACACACACACACACACACACACACACACACATATATATATACATATGTATATATCTATATCTGCCCTGATGAAGTGGTGATTATTCTGTGTAAACTTCCTTCACACACATGTATGTTTCTCTGTATATGTATGTATGTATGTATGCATGTAAGCAGTATACAAATCTGTGTGATCACACATCCAAATTGTGTGACACTGAAATCTAATCCATATAAATCTAATTTATTAAAGGAAATTAAAAATAGAAATATCATATCACATGGCTAGACCTTTAATTATCTATTCTGTAATTTCAGTTGTATCTGACTCTGGGGGCTTTCCTGGCAAAGGTACTGGAGTAGTTTGCCTTTTCATTCTCCAACAAATTAACAAAATATGTGACTTGCCCAGTCACAAATAGCTAGGAAAAGACCAAGTTGATGTTAAAGTCAAATCTTCCTGAATCCAGATCTGGTACTCTATTCTCTGTACCACCTAGCTACCTGGTTATACCTTAATATTAATATAATGGATAATATTCAAGGAAATCTTAATTCCTATGTAGAGAATAGCAATTTTCCCTGTAGTTGTTATAGGCAAGAGAGCAGAATATTCTAAAAATAAAAATGAGCTTCATTTGATTACTGCCAATTTCTGGAAAATATAATTAAAGAGAAGGTAAGTATCTACAAAGAAAACATTTATTATAGAGCCAAGTTGATTTCATTTTGAATAGTTTATTAAAGAGTATCTTCTTTTTCCTTTTTGACAGAGATTATTATATAGCTAGTTATAATCTACTTCTGAATCCAAAGAGTAATTGTCATTGAATCAAATAAACTTTATTGGCTATCAATATTGAATTTCCTCTGAAAAATACTTTTAGATGGTGCTGTTTAATTTCTTCATCAGTCTTTTAGATAAAAACATAGCATATTTGTCAGATTTGCAGATTGTGCAGATGTGAAGATTGTGCAGATCTTTGCCATCGAGCTTGTATCACACAGTATGATAGGGCTCAGAAAAAAAAAATTGTTTGGATGGAAAGTAAGCTAAATTTTAGAAGGCTAGGTTAAATGGGAATACATTGGAAGTCATTGGTACAAGTCAAACATGGGGAAGATATAGCTTAATAGAGAAGGCCATGGACATGGAACAGGAACCAAGTTTGAAATCCTCCTCTGATTCTTATTAAGTATGCTTTCATGGATAACTCACCATGTCTCTGAGCCTGTTTTCTTCACCTCAATATGAGCATTCTCATGTTTTTATTATATAGGTCACAGAATTATTATGGGGAAAGTTCGGTACAAACATTAAATCTGTATAGAAATGTGATTATGATAATAATGCAGAACTAGAACTAGTAGATGATGATGTGTGGGAATGATAAAGAAGGTGATGATAATGATAATTGTATATTAAAATTCATATGAAGAATATTTTAGTGGATTTTTAGTGGATTCTAAGGACAATATGACTCAACAATGCATTAAGCCTTAATGAGTGAGATTGGAAAGTCATAATCAGAAGGAAGAGATTGGGAAGCAATATTCTCTTTCCATCAAAATGTTTAACCTAAGTTTTATCTGCCTCCAGCAAGATGGGTAGGTAAAGGAAACAACATCAATTCACCACTATGGGAGACTAGACAGGGCCTATGCCATATAGAAAAAAACAAACAAACAAACAAACAAACAAACTTTTAAAGCTTTTCTGCAGTAGCTAAACCTGTCTCATGTGGTAAGCTATGGGATGAGGACAAATTCGAACTTTTTTTTTTTAAATCTGCAATGTTATTTCATGAATATCAATATTTCTGTATTCTCATTCTGTTTTTTAAAAAGTTGGAATCCATTTGGAACCTTTTTCTATTTTTTTAAAATCTTCTTCTGAGTTTAAAGAGATAGTGTTTTTGTTTTTTGAGAATAACATTTTTTGACATTTTGCTAATCCAATGACCCTGATGAAATGTACTCCTGATGACCTTCAGCATAGACGACTATTCATCTGCTTACCAGGAATTTGCCTTGAGAGGAGTTCAGAACTCGCTTGTCTACCACAACCTGAAGAGAGAATAGAATACCACTTAAAAACATGGACTTGTCGATGAGAAAGCCGATTTATTGGGGACTCCTACTCAAATTCAAATCGGTATTAATCAGTCCATTATGATTTCATGGGAGCAGTGATTGTTAGTACTTATTCATTTAGTAATACTTATCGAGTCAATCCATAGTTTGTATAAGAAGATAGATTCTGATAGACATTTTATAGACCTAATACTTATGATAGTAGGAATTATTTGTGTATCAGATATGAGGTCTATTTACTTAACCAACAGTTATGTTGGACCAACAGAACACTGACACAAAGTATCTTTAGCCTGCGTTGCCCACCTGCCATGCTGGTATGATGGAAAGCCCCTAAGTTCTCTTCCCCAAAATGTTCTTGGAGATTTGTTATCTCCTTTTACATAATCTAGGAGATGGTTCATCTATCTCAGGATCAGTGGAATGCTCCATCTCTACTTGCTTGATCCAAAGGGTGCATCATCTATCTCGTGACCATCTAGTTAACTAGTCCCTCACTAACGATCTTGCATACTCATATTTTCGCTTATGCATTATATGATAATTAATGAAATATCATTTTATTTTTAGTATACTTGTAACTCTATAAAAATAAATCCCTAAAGGAAAGTGGCACCTCAGATTGAGTGAAAGGTCTGGGGTCTGCTTGGTTGAAGGGGAGCCATATCCCTCTAATAAAATGTTTTTGGCTCAGAGCCTTATCTCAGTTTCTCCTTTGCTCATCTGGGGTGATTTCCCCCCACATCAATAAATCTCTCATCCAAAATTCTTAAAAGATGGCACACCTTCCCCAAATGTCTGGAGTGGTGCAGGTGAGTGATTTTTCTTGTTCAGAACCTCCAAAAACAAGTTGATACACAAGAAAGGGGAACACCCAGGATAGAACATATCCCCGTGAGGCCATAAAATGTCCATGTTGTGAGATTGTTGTTTTAAACTGGGAAGACCAGAAGTAATAAAAACAGTGCTTCCCTTTGTCACCCAGGAGATATGATGAATGATCTCTCTCTTTCAACAGCTGCATTTTCCGTTACCATGTTTAATGAGAAACATGCTTAACTATGCTTGTCTCATTTCCCCCACCAATTTTAGCTTCTTCCTGCATACCCGGCTCCCTTTCTCTGAAGGTGACTATGGGCAATATTCTTTTTTCATTACTTGTTTGTTTTTTCTCCCTCAATTGTGATATGCTAGGGAAAATGGTATGGTCAGTCGAAAACAGGGATTTCCTAAGTATTTATGATGTACCAGCTACTGTTCTAAGAACTGGAGGTTCAAAGAAAGGTACAAATAAACAAAGGAACAAAAACTCCCAAATCTCACATTTTAATGGAGGAGGCCACATACAAGATTCTAGTTAATTCCTAGATATTCAGAGAATAGATGGAAAGTGATCTTAGGCACAAAAGTGTTTGATGGGTTTAGTATGGCAAAGTCTGCAGACTTATGTCACATAGAAGAGTGTGCATTTGAACCTCAGGGTAACTGGAAGCTGTGTGTGTGTGTGTGTGTGTGTGTGTGTGTGTGTGTGTGTGTGTGATATAGTGTTTGGTATGATCTATACTTTAGAGAAATCACTTAGGTACCAGAGTGGAAAATGGAATGGAGCGAACAGAGACTTAAATCACGAGATGAATTCTTAAAAATATAGTAGTCAGAGTACTTAAATTGTTACAAGTTGTTTGTTTTATAGTGTTATTATAGCAATATTCCAGGTGAGAGATGATAAGTACCTTGACTAACTTTGCGATTATATGAGTAGAGAGGAGATACTCACAAGAGATGCTGTAAAGGATTATAGCGAGCTAGAAGAGTAAAGTTTAAAAATATAGGAATAAATTTCCATGGGAATATTTCTTCTTGGTGTTTCCTAAACTTCATATGTATGCAAATGACATTACTGGTCTTCTTACCTATTCATTACATTAGCTTAACAAGGTCCTTAATAAAGTTAATTTTTTCTAGACTGACAATTATGATGGTGTGAAATTTGAAGCCAATGGAAGGTAACAGGTAACAGATAATATTCTATTTGTTGTGTTCAGTCATTTTCAATTGTATCTCACTCTTCATGACCCCATTTGGAAGTTTCTTGGATACACTTCTGTCATTTCTTTTCCAACTTATTTTACAAATAAGAAAACTGAGGTAAACAGGATTAAGTGACTTGCTATCATCAGACTGTTAATTTCTGAAGACAAATTTGAATTCAAGTCTTTTTGGCTCAGGTCACCTAGCTGCTCATCATATCAAAAGAGAATGATAATTTTTGAATTGAGAAGATTGAGAGATGAGGTGAGTCAAACAACAGACATTTGATAAGTGATAACCTCGACAGGCACTGGGTTAGGTGCTGAGGGAAAACGAAAGCAACAAATCGAGACAAAAACAGTCCCTTCTCTAACACAGTTTACAATCTAAGGATAGTTTCGGCAGATGGTGATGAGGGCTTGCAGGTATTAAAAAGTAATGGAAATAGATATAATATAGCTTCATATCTTATTCCCTTTGGAACCTCTAGGTCATTTTTCTCCCTCAAGATCCAGGAAAAAACTCAAAAGTTCTGGAAATAGATACACTCTATAGGATCACATTGGATCATCAGCTATTTCTTGAAGCTGGCTTTGTTAGCAGATTACTGTGCATCTGAAATAATGGGACAAAAGGGGACAAACATCCTGGTCATAACTCTATTCCAAACATACAATTATTGGCAGCTGTCTCCACTGTCCTTCTAGGTCCTGAACCTCTTGTCCTTATTCATTATTTTGCACTTATATTTGCACACAGTCTTTCATTCAGGAATTGCAAATAGATTCATCAAAGAAAAGTACTGGCAACCTCATTCAACATAATCTCCTCTTTTGTTTTCTAATTACACTCTAGATCTAACCAGAAAAACACATGATCATTATAATTGCTGACTTTTTTTGTGATGTTGCACCTGACTTTCCCAGATGAGGCTTTTAACCATTAATGGGCTGCATCAGTTCTGAGGCTAATTCTTCTTTTTCCTCAATGTTTCTGACTTATTCCTCCATGCCCTTATTTCTACTTTGAGTTCTTTAAAAGGTCATTTAGCATCATAAACTCCTGACATGGATAACTAGCACAGAGATATACATCATGTCGCATGTATCCCATGTGTGTCTAATTCAATTAATGGAATACAAACTCTTCTAGAAAGAATCCTTCCAACTGTAGTATTCTTTGATACTTTGTCATGCATTTATCTTTCTATTTCTAATGTAAACTATAAGATGTGCATACACGCAAAAAAATATGTATGTGTACATGCATATATTCAATGTGCAGACATGTATACTACATGGAGACATGTATATATAGTCATGTATTTATACATACACATATAGATGTAGTGTTATATATATATATAGTGGGGTGTGGGTGTGAGTACAATTTCTACTGGTCTGACACTGTTTCGTGTTAGCTTGAAGGCTTATGTCCAGTTATTTCAGTATTGTTTCTTTTGTGTGTGTGTGTGTGTGTGTGTGTGTGTGTGTGACTCCTTTTAGTGTTTTCTAGGCAAATATACTGAAGTAGTTAGCTAGTTCCTTCTCAAGCTCATTTTACATGTAAGAAACTGAGGCAAACAGACTTAAGTGTCTGGTTCGGGGTCATCCAATTTGTAACTGATTGAGGCCATACAGATCTTCCTAACTCCAGACCTGACATTCTATCCACTGTGTCACTTGGATGTCCCTGGACTCTTTGATCAACCAAGAAATGATGGAACAAATAGCTCATTGTATCTATTCATTGAGGGATGAAATAGCCATAAAATGAAAGAAAGCATCAAGAACCGAAGATGATTGATGATCCAGATGAAGAGATGATTCCTTTGTTAATTTAGATGAAACAATGAATCTAGATGTATTTGTTGGAGCAATACTGTTGCACAATTAGTTGAAAACAAGGCAAACAGAGTGAGGAGGATGGTTAGCTGCATTTCACTAAGCATCAACAAAAGTCTGACAGGAGGGAGTTGTTCTGGATGTCATATTCCTGAAGCGCAGCCTCTGGTGTTTTCTATTAGGGCTCAGCTTTCAAAGTAATGTAGTTCCCCAGAAAACCACCTATGTTAAATATCATCTGAATGATGAAAATATGCCATCCCAAAGATAATATTTTTACTTTTCAGATCACCTAAAATGAAATGAAAAGAGCACATTCTGAGTCTCAGAATAATCAATGTATCATATTATGTTCCCTAAATTTGTCTATTATGTTTATCCTTTTAACAGTTGGAGATCTGGATTCACATCCTGCTTTTCTTTGCCACTGGCTATTTGGAGCTGAGTAAGTAACTTAAATGATCTGGAAAGAAATACCAAACCATTCCATTATCTTTGCCAAAAGAGGGGGTCACAAAGAATATGACATGACTGAAATGACTGAACAAAACAACAAAGACATTTAATTTCTCACTGTCCTAGTCAAATCTCTAAAGAAATAAGATGCAAAATAGATCCTTTTATGAAGTGGTAGAGGCAATTTTCTCATCAGGAGCTCCTTTATTCAAAAAGAAAACACTGGCCTGGCTTCCTACAACTCATCTTCTTCTTTCAACTAAAAAAAAAAATTGAGAGAAAAAATAAAGGAAATAAGGAAAGGCAGGAAGACAGAAAGGAAGCAAGGAAGAAGGGGAAGAAAAAGGGAAGGAAGGAAAAGAAGAAGAAAAGAAAGGAAAAAAGGAAGAAAGACTATCAAGATTCTTTAATATAAATATAAAAGAAAGGAAGCAAGGGAGAATGAAAAGGAAGGAAGGAAGGAAGGAAGAGAGGAAAGAA
This sequence comes from Antechinus flavipes, assembly GCF_016432865.1. NCBI lineage: Eukaryota > Metazoa > Chordata > Mammalia > Dasyuromorphia > Dasyuridae > Antechinus > Antechinus flavipes. The sequence goes on along the minus strand of NC_067399.1, from coordinate 15,578,808 downwards.
AAAAGGAAGGAAGGGAGGGTGGAAGGAAGGGAGGGAGGAAGGAAGAGAGGGAGGAAGAGAGGAAGTACAGATAAGTACAGAAGGAAGAGAGGGAGAGAGGGAAAGAGAGAATGAAAGAGGAAAGAAAGAAGGGAGAGAGTGAGGGAGGGAAGAAGGGACAGAGGTAGAAAGAGAGGTAAAAAGGAAAAGATGCAAAGATAAAAGGGAGGGAGAAAGGCACCAAGGCAAGAAGGGAGAAAGGAAGGAAAGAAGGAAGAAAAGAATGAAGAAAGGAAATAAGGAAGGAAAGGAGGGAGGGAGGGATGGAGGGAGAAAGAAAGTGACAGAATTGGCCTAAGTAATTTCTAAGAGCTATTTTAAATATCTGGGGAAGATGCCTTCATTTCTTTGAGGCTCACAAAATTCTCTTCATTTTCTGTGAAGATTTTTTGGTCTTCCAATCTACTTGTAGTTTTCCTCACCCAGATATTTTTTACTCATGGTTAACTTATTCTGTGCCCACTCTACATTTGATTTTTCCAGTAAAATCAGTTTTCTACAACACACTTGCTTCTATGTGACCTGACTATGTTATCCTGGACATACCAAAATATGTCCTTAAAGACCTAAGCAATTTGTAAAGACTTAACAATTGCAGAGGATATGTTAATCTGTATTGAAAGAGATTTCTCATCTGGCAGGTTCCTGTTCCAATGAAATTGGCAATTGAGTCATTGTCTTTATTCCTCCTTTAAAAAAAAACACACACACACACACACACACACACATACATATATGGAGAGATATACATAGTCATAAAGATAGATGTGTAGACAGACATGGATACCTATGTATATATGCCTATATGTGGTACAGTGCCTGACAAATAGTAAGAACTTAATAAGTACTTGACACTTGCTTCATCACTCAGAAGTAACTTGAGGGCCGGGACTATATGACTTTTTAAATATATCCTAACAAATAGCACAATTCTTGGTATCGTGTAAACTTTGATAAATGCTTGTATGTTGATTGATTACCTTGAAGTCAAGTCTTTCTGATTCTAGGAACAATCTTCTACCCATTCATTTCTTGTCTTTGATGATGATGAATACATTGTGGTATTGAAGTTTCCTTAAGTAAAAAAGTCTTTTGGTGACAGAGAAAATTTAAAAAAAAAAATTGATTCTGTTTAATTTAGCCAGAAGTTGCTCAGCACCCCCTAGATTTGATGAACTGTGTTAAACACAGAGAGAGATATATACAGTCAGTAGATCCCAACTTTAGGACTGTAGAAGCCAAATAGTCCAACCTTCTCATTATATACTCATGGAAACTGAGGCATGGAACATTTTGGTGACATATATAGTTGGTAAATATTTGAAACAGAATTATAACCTGTCTTCCTGATTCTAAATCCCACACATTATTGACTACACTAAGTAGAATCTGAGTTAATACTTGAATTTAATGTATTACAAGTGTGATAACATATATATGGTTAAGTTTAAAGATGAACTCTGAGAAAAATGTTTCAAAAAACTGAGAAAAGGAGGAAATCCATTGCGACATTGTAATTAATTCCACCGATCTGACTTTTATTTACCTTTTCATAAATTGAACTGCATGTTTGACAATAACTTATCTATGGGTAATACATTGAAATAATAATGCCTTAAATGCTAATAAAAGACCTTGTCTCCTGACGTATGCTTATTTGAAATGACTGGTGGCATAATTTTGAGATAATTGAAAAAGAAAAAAAAATCCCAGAAGACAGAAATGGATAAAGGATCCATTTAAAATTCAGTTCCCAAGAGTTTTGAAGAATAGAATCCAGGCTTTTATCCTTGCTCTGGTGAGGTCCTGGGACAGAGGGATAAACATGGATTAAAGAAATACTATCTCATCATAAATTTTTAAGTCTTTTTTGATTCAGCCTCTGACATAATTTTAATTTTTCAAAAAGCTGAATCTGATACGTCCCAAACAAAGCTCAGGAGTTATGTTGGCAGCAATAGAAAGTTCAGGTGTATATCATGAGCCTTGATTTTCAAAGATGACACTGTCAACAGTGATATCTGTTGGTCTATAAGGGTTTGGTTGAAAAGACTGATGTATAACCAACTGTCATTTTCACACAGCCCATATAAAACATGATTCTTTGATTTATAGCTACAGCTGCCATCCCCAGTCATGGCTCACAGCTCTGTCTCCAACTTGTCCATAGAGACGCTTGGCTCATTGCCCGTATTTTCACCAGCTGCCTCCACTGCTTTCTGGCCATGTCCCATTGTTTGAAGCTAAGCTACTCTATCTTGCAAGGCTGGGACCACTGGCAGAAGCTTCTGCCTTCTGACTTCTATCTTTGAACATTGTAATGGGAAGAAATTGAAAAGAGGTAAATTTAGGCTCGAGGAAAGGTGCAGAATAAAGAACAAAACAAAACAAAAACAAAGGAGGGGGAACAAAAAAACAACCTTCGCCCACGTCACAGATTACAGTTTTGAAAAGGGAAATGACTTACCTTGAGAGATAATGAGCTTTATTTCCTTTGAGAGCTTTGAAGAAAAGCTGGATAATTCCTTATTGGTGATGTTGGCAATGGGGATTCTTATTTGAGTTTAAATTGCACTATATGTCACCTTTAGCCCCAAGCAATCATTCATCAAACATGTATGAAATAGCTACTATAAGTCAAGAACTTCTACAATTTCCACACTGAAATATGATTTGAAATTGACCAATCCAGATGAGTTTGGTTATATTGAAGCATGTGTCAGTGATCATCTTTATTGTAGAGACTGATTGCTAGCAATACTGTTTTATTATATTATGTCAAGTATAGATCTTAACTGATGCTCTTGAAGATGCACAAGAAGCCTTTGATGTTCACTGATTAATTAATTGAGTTACATTTGGGATACAGCAGATGTCAGATATATTTTGAGATGCTTTTGACTATGCATTGTTTTCCCAGAGGACTTTGATTAATCTGATACATATTGAGTGCCACTTGGATAATTAATAAAAACATATAAGATTTGGTGATTTCTTTCAAGGAACGTGAAAATAATGATTAATAACAAGACAATTAATTCCATCTACCCATCTATTTTGACAGAAAGACAGAGACAGAGAACATATGAATATGTATGTATATGTATGTACAAACACATTTTTTTTTGTGTATATGAGTATATATTCTGAAGTATTTGCAATTTCATCACAGGAAACACCCAAGTGTTACAAACTCCACCAAGGAAAATACACCATATTTATCATATTTTTGATAATTTCTTAGGGGATTCCTTAAGGAGAGAAAGGTCAGTTGACTTGCTCAAGAACATACAGCTAATAAGTGGGTCCCTCATCAGTCATTTTGACCTATGGCTTGGCACTAGATTCTGATGACTATTAAAAAAAAAGTGAGACTGCTGACTTCTTCCAAAGTTTACCTCATTTAAATACAATTCACTTGGAAGTCAAGACATCATCCTCATGATGTCATTGGTCTACTTAGAGAGAGAAGCGGAACAACAACAGCAGTTAATGAAATTCAGAGTAAGGATTTAATCATGGCAAAGATGTGAATTCAAGTCTTAGCACTGACACATAGTAGTGTGGAATACTGAGCAAGTCACTTAACTTATTAGTGTTCTACTCAACTAAGAATATATGCTGTAGAGAAGGTATTGATTTGCTTTGCTAGAGGGATTTTTCTCTCCTGGGATTTCTTTATATAATCAAGCCATAAGTGTTGTCTTTATACTCTGGCTACTTACTTCCTCCATAGCTTGAAGCAAGTTATCTGCTCCTTGTTCTTTACCTACAAAATGAAGCAGATGGATTGGAGGATTCCTAAGATACTTTTACCACCCAAAACTACAAAGTCTAGAATCCTATGAGGCTATAAATCAGGACATGGGAACCCAATCATAATATTTAGTCAACTTGATTTTCCAAGAGCAAAGTTCTGACTGTGAAATGTTTCTTTTCAAAAGTAAATAAATTAAATGGTAAGAGTCCACCTTTAAAGCTAGATTCAAAAATAAAATCTCTCTTTTGGCATGAAAAGACACAAGCTAGATCTATTCTGCTACTTTAGTCTTAAACATTATTTCCTTTTACACACTGTATAGTTTAATCATTCTCATCTTCATGTTCCTCAGACAAAATTCTTCTCTATGTGCTTGTAAATTGGCTGGCCCATCGGCCTAGAACCTTTTCTCTCTCTATCATGGACCCATGGCTTCATTCAAGACTCACCTGAAGTGCCACCTGTTGCATTTTGCCTTTCCTTTTCCTCCTACTTACTCATGCTTGCTTCTCTCAATGCACTCTTCCCCAGTTTAACTTTTATCATATTTCCATATATTTTGCATATATATAAATACATACACAGAAATATATATGTTAATACACATCTACATACATACAGGTGTGTATGTGTATTTGTTGTGTCCTTGAATATAAACTCTTTAAAAATAAAGGCTGTTTCTTTCTTTTCTTTATATCCCTAAAGGCTAGTACAACAACTGTATATAGGAGATGATTTATATACTTTCGCTTGCTTGATTTATATAAATGATATGCCAGAATAATGGCACAGAGTGGCACTTAAACCCATATCTTAGTATTGCAGAAACAGAAGAAATAGGGAGTCAATACCTATAACTGACATCAGATAATATTTTGGAATCTGATGGGAAAAGAGCAGACGCAAGGTAGATCCTTGTGCAGTTCCATTTACTTAGGTTTCTTGAAATTATTTCAAGTTAAAAAAATGATGGAATATTTAAAATAGACATTTTAATGAATACAGTTTGATTAAGTTTGCTCCCCCACCTCAGTTCATGTGAGAAGGATAGTTTCTTCTTATAAGGGTATGAACAAAATTGAATTCTTTAACTCTAGGAGAAGATGCCTCTTACCCTCAATTCCTGCTATTTGGTCCTGAAAAAATATTCCCTTGCAACATACAGGGCTTGGGTAATGATGCTCCTATTGCTCCCTTGTTCTTTGTCTACTCCAGATCCTCCTGCTTCTTTCATATCTTCCTATAATCAAACATTGGGACCATTTCCCCCATTTTTGTATCAACATACAACCTCCTTCACCTGGCAAGGAATGAGGTAGGTCCTCTGATTCCATTGCTCAAGTACAATGATGATGAGTTTAAATTTTTCCTCAGAGAATTTCTCAGAAGTGTCTCTCTTAGCAAGGCATTTAACTTCTCTGAGTCTCAGTTTCCTCATATGTAAAATGGAAATCACAATAATATCTACCCGAAAAAACTATTGCGAGATATTGAATTTCCATGTACAAAGTACTTTCCAAAATTGGTTGTGTTATACAAATGGTAATTTTGTTTTGCTGTTTCTCCTCCTCTTGCTACTGCTGCTGCTGTTCTTGCTATCTCAATTATCCAACACCTAGAGTCCATCATAGACAGAAGTAATCAGCTTTCTTTTAGTCACTCAAAAATACTACTCCACAAAAACACACACTATTACCATTGAACAACCTCTAAATTCCGCTCTATAAATGTGGAACTTTTTTGAAGAGCTGCCCATCCGGGGACATATATGTGAGTTGGTTTGAAGAACAATAGTTAAAAAATAGAATTTCTGTTTTAGTGGCAGTCAGACAGGTAACACTTGCGATGTCATCAGCAAAAACAGCCCACGGTTTAATTATCTTGTCAAATGATAAACCCCAGAATTAGCAAGAACAACTTAGGTTGTTCCACATAGCATTTGAAGGACTCGGAACCATCGTGTAAGACACCCATCAGATTCTCTCCTTAGAAAAGCTTCTGAGGTGGCAAGAAGTTAAATTATCTATCACTCATGTAATAAAGAAAGAGGTGAGGAAGTGACCTGATTGCTTTTGTAAGAAGTGAAGTAGATATAAGGGAGGATGTATCAGAGACCATGATAGATACAAGTTATGAGATCTTTTGATCTTTGACTTCATTGAAACTTATTTTTGAGGAGTTTGTGTATGTGTGTGTGTGGGGTCTCAATCCTTTTGTGAATTCTTTTTTTTTTTTTTAATAAAAATCCTTAGTAAGGAAATAGTCTCCCCTAATCCAAATCAGGGTTTGCTCTATTTATGATCTTTTTTTTTTTTTTTTGGCTTTAGTATGCAGGAGTTCTGAGAAAATAATTCTCAATCAGGGTGGAAAACACATGGCAATGGAACCAATGTCTTCTTTTATTGTTCTATATCTTCATTTCCTACCTCTGTGATTCCCCAAGACAAAATCACCCTTCTTAGATATAACCCTACTACATGTTGTTTTTCTCTCTTAAAATTTAAGTTCACTGAAGGCAAGAAGTATATGAAGAATACTTCATATACTAAGTGTATATGTACATCCACATAACTATATAATTTGCATACACACACACATATATATATGTATGTGTGTATATGTTCATATACATGTATCTGAGCACTTAACACAGTGCCCCAAACATAAAAAAAAGTACTTTAGATAATGTATAACATTTGTTCTTGACTCCCAGATCAGATCTCTATCTACAACACTCTACTATAATTTTTAATGGTCCTTATCTTCATTATTTAACAGTAGTGAAATGTCATCTGACTCAACTTTTATATTTTTCAACACTCACTGTCTCTTTTCCCCAAGTGTAATTCCACGTCTCTGGGGCTGCAAAATGACTGCAATCCTAGAATACATCCTTCTTGTAAAAAAGTGATTTTTTGCTTGCACTTATTATGATGTTAAGGACCACTAGCATTTCCCCCCTGTTTCGATTGAAAAAGTTTTTTTTTTTTTTTTTAATGGAGATCTTAGGGGGAAAAGCATTAAAAAATGTGACATTTTACATTAGGAATAACTACTCATGGATTGCTTCATTTTCAGGAATTTCTGGCACTTTATTTGTCCTTTTTGTATTGGAAAAGAATCAATGGATATGGTAGCCTGGGAGTTAATCATTTCTATATCTGTTAATTATAAGAACTTCCATTCATTTATTCAAATTTTAATTTTTCCAGATGAAAAGCTGAGAATCTCACTTCTAAAGGAACTGAATGGTGTTAAATGGGGGCTTATCTCCAAAGACAAGAACTCCAGTTATGAGTATTGAATTCATGCCTGAAGCAGTATCATGCTGGAAGACTCTCCAGTCATCTGTGAAAACTCAGATACACACACATGAACACACTCACAAGTTATACACATATGTGTACATACATACATATACATGTACATGAATATAGTCATACATGAGCACAATGCACCTATACATGATGAAATACATTCAAGACTTTAATTTCACTGAGAAGAAGTAAATCTGTGAGTGAATGACCAATGAATGTACCAGCGCAATAAAAGAAGTCAAGATTACTCTATCTTACTTTTGGTTTGTTTTGGACCAGTTCTGTGACTTCATTGGCAGAGAGAATGCCAGGTAGCCAATTTTCCAGTTCTTTCTACTAGCAGATTTTGCTATCTGCTTTGCATCTGATAATTGAATTGAGTCCTTGAGTTCTAAAAGGTATAGGGACTTTTTCAGAATCATATATCTAATATATTAGAGGCATGAACTGAATACAGGATTTCTTGATTTGGAGGTTGACTCTACCTATTATGGTATGCTGCCTTTTTGTATACACCATTAAATGCTTATCTGTGAAATGGAGATAGTAATTGCATCTACCTCCCAGAATTATTGTGAGGATAAAATTGGATTATACTTGAAATATGCTTAGTACATTGCCTGACACTCAGTAGGCACAATATAAAAATTATTATTATTATCATCATTAGTATTATTTCTTAATATTTTACTCTCTCACTCTTACACACACACACATAAAAAAAAAAAACTTTAAGGAATTCAGAACAACCTTTTCTCCCTCAATTCTCTTTTATCAGACCAAAAACCTTTCCAAGATTTTTTTTAACACTCTGACAACTTTTAAGACAAACGAGAGGAAAAAAAAAAAAAAACAGTTCGTCCAAGACATTATGAAAGGTTACACTAAATAAGTGACAATATAATATACTTGAAAACTCAATGGATTGCAATGAGAAAAATCAGGGCTAAATCTTGCTTCTGTCACTTCCTCATGCATGATTTTGGCAAATTCACTTAAACTTGCTGGGTCTCAGTTTCTTTATTTATGAAATAAGGAAATTCAGTCAGGTGGGCTCCAAGATCCAAAGATTACAACTTTTCCAGTTGTAATTTTATGACATTTATGACTTCTAGGTTCTCTTATGGCTTAAAGTCTCTCGTTGAAGGATAATCAATTAACAACAATTCTTTAAGTACTTACACTGTATTAGACACAATAGATAAAAAGATGAAAAAAAAAAAAAGAAACCTTATCCTTGCCTTCAAGAAGCTTACAGTCTATCAGGAGAGAGTGCATGCATGTACATATATATACAGGTTAGTCAGCAAACATTAGGCAAACTACAACCCTTTGGAAATACAAAGAAAGTAAAAAAAAACATAACCTAGGAACTTACTTCAGAAAACTTGTGATTTAACGAGGCAAGACAATACACAAAAGCGAGCTAAGTAGTGGGAGAAGCATAGAAACATGATACAGGATATGGTTGGTGTGAAATGAAGAGATAGATGGTCTGATTATCCTCTTTAAATGGAGGTTTTGGGGAAGAACTCTCTGTTCCAACCTCAGAAGGACTTCTGGAACAGAGGGTTCAGATGAAGCATAAATACAAATGGGAAAGATACAGAATAAGCCCAAAATAATTTTTTGGGGGGTTGAGTCATTTCACTAATTAGGACTTCAGTTTGTTTCAGTTCAGTTTTTGGAGGAATATTTGGGCTAAATGGCCTCTACTCTTTTCCAGCTCTGTATCCATGATCTTCATATTCTATAATCTTGGCAGAAATGGAAATCCATGGAGGAGGTGAAGATAAAATCTCTACTCTATGATTCCATTTGAGCTGGGTAAATCTTTTGGGTACAGAAATGGAAGAGGAATGAGGTATTGATCATTTCTGATCATGAGAATGGCAATCAGAATTCACCCCCACCTTCCAAAATGGATGGGGCATTCTTCAAGAATTACCTTTCAGGTGCTTAGCCCAGTGCCTGGAATATTGCAAGTGCTTAACAAAGGCTTGTTGATTGACTGAATAGCTCTTCTGGTCTATGAGTACTCTAAAATCCTGCTAGCAGGATTCCAGTTTTGGCAGATATCAGCAAACTAGGAAGACAGATTTGAGGTAAAAACGAAGGGGAGACTCCATACCTGATATGTGGGGACTAATTTGGCAAATTCTGGGAAAGTCTTATCATCAGAATGTTGGGAACAAGGTGAATGGGATTTTTAATCAAACTAATTCACATTGATCTTCTAAAGCCAGGGAGAGGAGACTTTTCTGAGGACAGATGGACTTTAATACATGCCCTTGAAATACCCAGTCATAGATCTAGAAGAGGAAGATTATTTAGAATTCATTTAGTCCAACTCTCCCTGCCCCTTTTTTTTCACAGAGGAAGAAACCAATTTATTAACCCAAATATCTCCTTTGGGATTTAGAATCATTCATATAACTGTGGAAACTATTTAAAAATCTTCATTTTTCAGTTGAGAAAGTTGACCATGGGGGAGATTTCATGACATGCCTAAAGTCACATAGATATTAAAAATTTGAAATGAGATTTTAACCCAAGTCCTCTGGCTTCAGAACCAGTTAGTGCTTTTCTCCTATTCTATACTATCATTTAAATAACAATATGCCTTTTTATAGTGTAGGTATGCCCACGGACCCAAAGTTGACCACATCCTGAACAATTTCTTACTGTCAGTCCCTGGCAGCTTGTGTGGCTGCCTCGGGGACAGAAGAGGAAGCCTGTGGGCTGCATTGCCATCTCTTCATCCCACTCCTGATTCAGACATGAGTTTAATGAGGAAAAAAGATACTTTGGAACTTTCCTGCTATTTGGCAGACAACTGCAGAGAATAATATGAATTTGTCATATTAGTTAAAATAGTTTTATGTGAATCTCTGCTCTGACCAGCTTCTCATGGAAGGGATGTCAATGGTTCATAAGCCATCCAATCAACTAGCACTGCATCAAGGGGAACAAGTGGTTGGTCCTATAATTAATCCCCATTATTTTAGGATGTTAGCACAAGTCTCAGATGAAACTAATAGGCAGTAGATCCTCAGCAGTCAGGCTCATCCAGGTAAATCATTACATGTTGCAGTTGACAAGAACAACACAAAAAAGCATCATCCTTATCAACCCAGAACTCTATTAATATATATGCTTGGAGAAAGAATGGCCCCCGCTCACTCTTTGTGCAAGTCCTGATGTGTTGTATAGGAAATGATGTTTTTGGTGGGTGGAGGCAGGGGGGTGGAAAAGGAAGCGGAAAGAGAGACTGTGGGATGGCGTCTTGACAATGCTGCTCACATTGCTATTGTGACCATCCTTCACCTCCAATCCCCCTCTGCTAGCTGGCTTCCTGCTGGCCATATTGCTATCACAATCTTTCTTCACCTCGTCACTTTGATAAAGATTGAAGATTTTTCCTTTAACCTGAATTTCTGATTCCAACTGATTTTAAATATGCAGTCATCACAGACTGTGTTTGAATCTCTCCCAGATTTCTTGAAGTTCCATCACCTGTAAAATTAGGTACAAAACTTCTAAAGTTTCAGGTCTAGATTCAAGCTCTTTTAAACTTATGTAACTCACTAGCTGTGTGACAAAGGGCAAGACACTACATTTTTGGGAGACTCTGCTCCTTTGCAAAATGAGAAAAAAAGATACATGCACTAATAATACATTAGATTTTTGAAGCAAAGTATAATATTATATTACTAATATATTATTAATAGGATAATAATAATATACTTAAATAGAAGGTAGCACAGACTATTTAATAGTGAGTTATTGTCAGAGCCAGGAAGAATTGTGATCAACTCTCTAGTTCATGTTAACTGTGTGACTCTGGCTGACCTTTCAGTTCTTTAAGACTAGAACAGAAAAGGTGCTGGTCTATATTAATAGGAGCAGTTTCCTTTCAGAATGGAATCACACAGTCATCTCTATTCCTAAAATTTATATAGTGCTTTAGGTTTTGCAAAACAATTTCTCTATCCAGGAAATTTTGTTCTGTTCTCGTCATAACCCTATGAGGTAGGTACCATTATCATACCCATTTTACAGAGAAGAAAATTGAATTTAAGAGAGATTAAGTAACTTGTTTAGGGCCACAGAGTTGGTAAGAATCTGAGGAAAATTTAAAATGTTGATCTTCTTGACTTCAAATCCAGTGATTTATCCACTAAGACACTTAAATGTTTACATACAAATGTGATTATTATTTATAATATTATATTTTACATTATACCATTATTTATAATATAGCTAAGGAAAATTAGGCTCAAAGAGGTTAATTGATTTTTTTTCATGGTCATGCAGTTAATAAGTAGTAGGATTCCAAATTAAGTTGTCAGGATTTCAGCTCTAACATATCATTCACTACATCATGCCTTTCTTTTTCAACATTAAAGTAATTGAAAAGGGAACTCTTACTATAACACAGATAAGGATGCTTGAAAAGGTTAGGTGACTTTCCTTCAGTCATCCAGCTAGTAAACTTCATAGAATTTAGAAACCAAATTTTCTGATATTTTTCTCCATTATAGTATAGGAGAAAAGTCTGAGAAAATAAGAAAGAATAATTTTACATTTTTGTATCTTATTTGACACTGGTCTAGGTGGAATGTAGAATTAATGGTTTCCATAGTCTTTTTTCTGACTACATTTTAAGCTTGATGTCCTCCAGCTGTTTCTTATTTCAAGAATAGCTCTGGCTGCCTTTTGGAGGAACTTAAGATGCAAAATTGACATTTCTGGCAATGAAACTCTCTGTAAAGCTGTGGGCTGGGAGCTAAGCAGGCTGCATCAGAAGATGCCTGCCCCTGCACCAGCCTCGTTCCCTGAAGCACACTCAGACTGAGCTGTCTCCAGAAATGAACTACCTAAAGTTTCCGTCCTCTTCTGTGATAAACAGACATCTTCACAAAGACCAAGAATAAAGACTAAGAAAAAAACTGCAAACCTTCTTTGACCCTCTGCATCCAGTCTCTGATTCCCCTATCTCTTTCCTTCTTTTCCCTGGATCAATACAACAATCTAATTTCCAAAATACAAGTTTATTATGAATCTACCATGAGTAATACCTATGCTAGGTTCTAGGGTAACAAAGATAAAAATGAAAATATTATTCCAATAGTTTACATTCTGTTCACAAAGTAATAATTATAATTTTATATGTGTATATCTATATCTTTATATATGTAAATATTCATGTATAGATAGATATAGATATATGTGTATGTATATAATGTAATGCATAATGGATATTTAACACACACGTAGGAAATATAAAATTATGTCACCCCATGGAAAATGCTAAGATCATCTTCAGAGAGAAAAGATGACTGGAGCATAGATGGGTGTCCAACATTGGCCAACTACTTTGCTGGGAACAGTATTTTTATTGTTGCTATTGTTTGTTTTGTTTATTTGTATTTCCATAGGCCACATAGCCAGAATGATGGATGCCTTTAAATAGTCTCAAAAATATTTGTGTGGATTTTCCTACATTTGAGCGTAAAGGTGAAAAATGACTAATTCACTCATAACATGGGATATAAGGAAATAGATGCTTTCTTTGCCTTCCTTCCTCCCTTATCACATGTCCTTTAAAAATGAGCATGGGCTTTTGGTCTTTTTCTTTATTATTTGCCATTCTATGTGCAGGAAATGTAGTCTCTGATGCAGACTTATTTATATTGATTATTTCCTACTTATTATATATATATAGTCAACCCACAGAATTTACATGTTTAATTTTTGCATCTTAAAGAAGTCTTAGATGGAATGTTGAATTTGAAGATGAGCAATTGAAGATTTCTAGAACCATATCTTCAAAAGAAATCATCATGTGATACTGGAGAACAAAACTCTTCCTGAACATGTATAATCTCCTATTAGATGCTATTGTTCCTATTAGCTCCCATGTGAAGAGGAAATGAAAGTTATTTAAAATTTATGTATCTTTATTATTCTTGAATTTAGCAGAAAGAAAGAAAAGAGCCATTGATTATTTACTGGACATTTAAGGGCATTTTTTTTTCTATTTTCACCTTTTGGGAGTCAGAAGACATAAGTTAGATTCCTGGCTTTTTAACATCCAAGTTTGATATATGTAAAGATGTCCTATATGTCATAATCACATTGCCTTTTTGCAATGGGACTATTAGTTCCTCATTCTAATATGCTAAATATAAGTATTATTGGAGAAAGGGCTCTTTTTGTGACTAAAATTCTTGTACAAAGTTTATTAGGAAAAAATTCCACAATGCTGAACCTGTCAACAGGGCTGCATCTGATAAAGCTGTCTACTAACAGTCAGGAAGCAGAATGCTGTGCATTTTAACAGTTCATAAGTAATGCTGTGAATAGAGTTCTAGATTTGGTGTTAGGTATATGAGTATAATGAGTTTCTTCAGGAACCGAATGGCATTGCAAACATAATTCAATTATTGTGATTTATTTATTAAGCAGTACAATGTGTCAGACTGTGTTAAGCACTGGAGATACAGAAGGAAGCAAAACAAGCGTGTGTTTGATTTTGTTAATAATCATATTTTCACTTTTGCATTGAAGGAGTTTATTAGGTAATGAGTGAAATAACATGAAAACAAATTGATAAAAAGCAAACTACTGCTAATCTTCTATATTAGTAGAAAACAGTATAAAAGTAAGAAATGCTGATGTTTATATATTTAACCTATTGACACTAGGTTAGCTTCCCATCACCATAAAAAAACTGTAATCTTATGCTAGAGATTGCTTACTGAGAGGTTACCTTAGCACTTTTGGGGGCAATTCATGAAGATTTCTTTTTTTAATGTTTATTTTTTATTTTTTTAATTTTGAAAAAAAAAATTCTTTACAACATTATCCCTTGCACTCACTTCTGTTTTGACTTTATCCCTCCCTTCTTCTACCCCCTCCCCAAGATGGCAAGCAGTCCTATACATGTTAAATATGGCACAGTATATCCTAGATACAATATATGTGTGCAGAACCAAACAGTTCTCTTGTTGCACAGGAAGAATTGGATTCAGAAGGTAAAAATAAACTGGGGAGAAAAACAAAAATGCAAGCAGTTTATATTCATTTCCCAGTGTTCTTTCTTTGGGTGTAGCTGCTTCTGTCCATCCTTGATCAACTGAAACTGAGTTAGATCATGAAAACTTCTTTTATGAAGATTTTTACTAATACTTTCCACCTTTTTGTTTCATTTTGTTTCATTAATACCAAACTTGCCTCCAATAATGGCTGCAGGTATTCCAGCATGAAGCTTTTCTAACTTCTAAGTTGAATCACTGACTTTGCTTGTTGGGACTCAGTCCAAAGGACTGGCATTATATTTTAGAGATATAATTATAAGAGAAAACTTGAATTTTAAAGACAAACAGTAAAAATATGCAGTGAATGCATGGGATCTCTTTTCAGTGATAGGATGAACAAGACCAACAAAGATCCTAGTATGGTGTTAATAATAAACTTGTATACATCATGCTTCCTATTTTTTCCCTCCACTGCACCTAGCCACTAATGTTCCCAGTTGCCAGTGCAAAAGTGAAAATATGATCATTAACAAAATCAAACACATGCTTGAAGTTGTAAATGTTGTAGAAATAATTAACAGAAGTAAGACACTAGATTTAAGAGTGGTAGGGAAGTTTTTAAATAAAAGATGGGATTTTTATTGGGAATTAAGAGGCCAATAGGTGGAACAGAGGAAAGGTATTCCAGGAGTGTGGGACAGTCCTAGAAGATACCTGGAGCTGAGAGACTGAGTGCCTTGTTCATGGAAAAGGCAGGAGGTCCGTGTCTCTGGACCAAAGAAGAAATGAAAAGTGTAAGGAGAATGAAAAAGTCGGAGGATGGATGAGGAATGCCAAACAGAGTACTTTGTATGTGATTGTGGAATCAATAGGGAGCCACTGGGACTTAAGGAGTAAAAGGGAGACATGATTAGACTTTCCTTTGAGGAAAAGCTCTTTTGTGGAAAGATTAAAGTGACAAGAGATTGAGACAGATGAATCCAAGCACCAGTTATTGCAGTAGTTCAGAGAGTTTGCACTAGAGACTGGCAGGGTCATAAGAGAAAAGAAATATTTTTTTTGCATATTGGAATGATATTTTAAAAGTGAAATTTAAAAAAAAGCATCAGTAAAAGAATAAGGGATGACAGATAGTGAAAAGTCCAGGATGACTCTGAAGATTGGGAGAATGATGTTAGCTTCTCCATTAATACTGTAGGCAGGAACAGGGACGATTTAGGGGAAAGATAATGAGTTCCATTTCGGACATAAAGAGTTGAAGATGTTGAGTCACTTAACCTCACCAGCTTACGTTTCCTTTTTTGTAAAATGGGGATAGTAATAATAGTTAATTCATAGGGTTATTGTTATGATCGAATGCAATAACCTACTTAGAACACTTGTTAACTTTGATGAATATATAAATACTAGCTTGTATTAGAATCATTTTGATAGGGGAAATGAGGCTTTTCCCAGAGGATGTCAATTTAGGCCAAATCATGCTGACCCTCTTCCAGAAAACTAAAAAAAACCACGATGATGGGTAAATCAGTTTTGCTGTCTTTAGCTACTTCTCTTTCTTTTATGGCATAATCAAATAAAAACATTCACTGCCTTGATTGATTAACCTTCTATATACCTTCTAGATTAGCTATTTCTGTGTCAAAACATGCCTTCAATATTGGACAGAATATATTAGATATGATTTGACCTAGAGTACAGGTTAATAACTTCCTTATTCCTCTATACTTCGTCTTTCTTAGTGTGGTGCAGAGTTCAGCAAATTAAGGTCTGCAGGTCATATCCAGCCTACCACCAGACTTCATGAACTAACATTCTTAATTTTTATCTACAATTTTAGGTCACAGAGTCACACACAAAAAAAGTACTAGTTTGATTTGGCCCATGAGCCATCAACATTTGATTCAGTTTAACATCACATGATCTTTTCTGTATGACATCCTACTATTCACAATACTGCATTTACATTCATGTAAAACACCAAAATATTTGAGAGAACACTTTCTAACCATATATCTTCCATTCTATACTGGTGAAATCATTTCTGAATGCAAGTGTGAGCCTTCCTAACTCACAGTATAACAATAATGCCAAAGAATGGGTTTATAGTTCTTTGTTTTGGTTGAATAGAAGCTGGGGGAAATTAAATAATTTGATCTGGATTCTATAATGCATTCATGTTGAATTTGAGAGTAGAACCTAGAGGTCTGAACTTATTATCTGAAACTCTTTCTAGTTCATTCATTGATTAATTGAAATTTCGTAGTTGGAAAAAATTTCAGCAGCCAATTAGTCCAACTCATACTTGAAAGTGAATCCAAAAATAATCCATCTAGCCTCTGCTCGAAGAACTGCAATGAAGTAGATCAAAGAACCCCAGAAGAATTCTTCTGTGTTTGGACAACTCTAATTGTTATCAGTCTGGGTGGGAAGAGTGTTGTTTGTGTAGTTGTTTGTTTTCTTTTCTCTGAAATCAAAGCTAAATCCCCTTTTTGCTATTTTTACTTCTTTTCCTCTAGTTATTATATTGGGTATCATTAAGCTCTGCCAAGAAGTTTAAAAAAAAACATAGACATCATTCATTTCCCTTGCCATAACCCACCTTGAATCTTCTGTTCTCCAAGGAAAACATGGCTTGTTCTTTCAACTAATGCTTAGATGGCATGGGGACAATACCCTTTCGCATCCTTGTTGCCCTCTTTTAAATATACTTGTCCTCTTTAAAATATTCTTTGGTTTCTCAGTGTTCTAAAACTGATGCCAGTAAGTAAGAACAATCCTCAGCATTTGATCTCACTGAATACAGTACAGGATTATCACCATATTTTAATAAACTATGTCTCTTAATGCATCCTTTGGCAAGTCACTTAATTTCTGCTTGCCTCAGTTTCCTTGGTTGTAAAATGGAAATAATGATTTTGCTAAATCCCCATAGTTTGTTATGAAGGTCCAATGAGATAATACTTGAGAAATTTTTAAGATGTGAAGATGCAGAAGAGGTTCTGTCCTCCATTCACAATTTCCTGTCTTGGGTTATCCCTTGAAGTCACTAGGTGGTCTAGTGGATACAATACTGGGCTTGGAGTTAGGAAGACCTGATTTCCATTTCATCATCATCATTGTTTTTACAGGGGAGGCTATTCAATCATAGTAACTCAAAACAAGTTTTAGATTAGTCACCCAAGCTTTCTCATTGAAAATATTATCTACCCATGTCTTTCCAGAATTTTATTTCTAAAGTTGATTTTGGGGTGATTTTATATATATATGTGTTTATATGTGAAATATATGGCCAAAATTTCTGAGTCTCATCTTGTAATATTTCAAGATATTTTGGGATACTGATTCTTTCATCATCTAGTATACCAACTAGCTAGCCCTACCAGTTTTGTGTGAAAGTTAGAGACAATGACATCTATCTCTGTTCTATCCAAGTGAATGATACAAAAATAGGCCAAGGCCAGGTCCCAGAGTACTCCACTGGGCACCTCCTGCCATAAACTCATTGATGACCATTCTTTCAGGCCAGCCATTCAAGCAGTTCCAAATCCCTGACATCAAACCTGAATTCATCTCTTTGCTGCTTGCACCTCTTTTCTCCTAGTCCCTACATTTGTGGCCAAAAAGAACATATCTTTTATTTATAATAACAATGCTATCATTGAGTGTGCACCTCTGCACGCTGTCCACACAAATAGCTCTAGTATTTTTGGTGAACTCTTGACATAATTTTCTTCAACTACTAGCTCTATGAACTTGTCAAAAATACCTGACCCATTTCCCAATCCCTGATATAGTGCCGGTAAATTTCCTGGGATGTTAGAGAGAGAGTTAAAACTTAAATCAAATAGAGAATTTTTTAAATCAGGGAACTTATAATCCATAGTGATACCTCAATGTCAATGTGGGCAAATACAATCAAAAGTCACATGCCCCTCCCCTCACTCCTTTTTATTATTGAGGCAATGTGGTATGATATTTAGAGAGCAAACTTGAGTCAAGAAGACCTGACTCCCATCTCTGAAATATTCTGCCTATGTGACTTTGAGATAGTTACTTAATATTTTAGTGTCTAGAGGAAATTTTTAAAATGTGAAGATGCAGAAGAGGTTCTGTCCTCCATTCACAATTTCCTACCTTGATTTATCCCTTGAAGTCACTAGGTGATCTAGTGGATACAATACTGGGCTTGGAGTTAGGAAGATCTGATTTCCATTTCATCATCAAGTCCTATTGGCACTGGGTCCAGGGGCAAGTCACTTAATTTCTGCTTGCCTCAGTTTCCTTGGTTGCAAAATGGAAATAATGATTTCGCTAATTCCCCGTAGTTTGTTATGAAGGTCCAATGAAACAATACTTGTGAACTTGTCAGAATAGTTCTTGACAGATTGTAATTTTATCTTGAACAGAACTGAATTAGGGTCTCTCCAAGATTGCTGCTGTTGCACGCAAAAATGTGCCTATGGGACTAGTTAAACTTGGGACACCGATGAAGAACTTCTTATAGAGGGATGCTGATAGGAGTAAGTAGCTTCCAAAAGGAAGAAGCATTCCCCAAGAAAAAATTCACTGTTGTTCCAGTCATAGGGCAAGAGACTAGATAAAGAAAATTGGCTGAAAAGGAAGGCTGAAGTATCTTGAAATATTATCATCAAGGTCTTCTAAATATTTGGCTTGAACTAAAACCTCATTGGTCATTCCCTGATTCTGAGTCTGTTTTTTAGACATAATTATATACAAAGATCATATTCGACTATTCTTAGATTCTTTAATCCATAGTGATCTCATGGTGACATGCCTCTGAGTCTTAAGTCAGTAGACTAGCTCGACAAATGACGAGCTGCTAGAGCCAGTTCTCTTTAAATTTGTGCTATTTGTCAGGATTCATTTGTCCAGAGAGCTAGGAGGTGGACCCTTCACCCTCCAGTGATACACTTAAGAGCCCCTTCCCATTGTGGTAGCCGATGTATCATGTTATCTGGCTTCAGACATTGATTTTGCAAATTACCAGTGCTGCTTCATATTCAGAGCCCAGCAGGATACCTAATGAGGTGGATAAATGATTAATTATCAAACAATATTTCTTTATAGAAATGACTCGCAGGAAAATTCAAGGATTAAAAAAAAGAAAGAGAAAAGATATCACTTTACAATATTGGAGAATTACTTCCCATTCTGTGATTCTTTATGTACACACACCCATAGTCACATGTACATATATATATATATATATATATATATATATATATGCACATATATGAACACATATTTATCAACACATAATATATGCTTATTATGACTTGATTTTTTTCTATCTTCATGTTCTCTCTCTGTCTCTGTTTCTATCTCTGTCTCTGTCTGTCTGTCTGTCTCTCCCTCCCTTTCTCTCTCTCCTTTCCTCCCTCCCTTCCTGTGTCCCTCTTCTCTTTCTCATTCTTTCTTATTCTCCCTTCCTCTCCCATTGGAGCTGTTATGTACAAACTTGAAACTGATCATGCAAGGAAAAAAAAATGCAATGTATATATTTTTAATATAATAATATATATTAATATACAATATAATATTATATTAAAAAATAATTCTAATATTTTATCAGAAATAAAAAAAAAATCTTCAAAATCTACTGCTGCCATAGATTTGAACAAAACAATTTTACTACATCGGAGAACAGCCTCTGGGATGTTGTCTCTGGGATGTGTTAACATTTGATACTCTGAACAGCATGATCTTGAAGGAATGATACTCATTCTCCACATGTTCGAGTGTGATGGATTTAAATGCAGGATACCTGGATTTTTAGTCATTTGGCAGTGTTTTCCCCTTGCTCAAAACAATTCAGACCTAAGTTTCCTCATCTATAAGGGGAGGGCCATTGGAATAGATGGTTCACCTGTTTGAAACTCTCTACTTTGAGTATTGTCCCCTATGTGTATTATCACCTTGAGGGCAGAGACAATCTGCTGGTTGCTATGTCTCCAGTGTTTAGCAGGGTGACTGATACAGAATTAGGGTCTAACAAATTTTTTTAACTCTTTTAAATTCATTTAAAGCTATCAAGAAGCTTTAAAGTTGGCCAAGTCACTTTATCTCCAAGGGGTTGAGTTTGTTGAGTGTGCAAAATGGAGTTGTCAACCCTTGTTGACCTCCCAACTTGCTGACTTCACTAGACTTGAGGGAAGTGCTTTAACTATTTTATGAATATAAACCACTGAATGAAAAAAGAAAGATAAGAGGAGTGGATTTTGAAGACTATGCACATTATAATATGATTTTGACTCCTTTCCCTAATTCTTTTACTCATCTTCACCAAAAGGCACCCATGCTTGATCATTGGTCAAAGAATAAGACATTTATTCATTTATATCTATGCTTTGTATGCCAAAAAGAGAGCTAGTTTGGGAGGATTATATGGAAATGACTTTAATTCTACATCTGTCACTCACTACCTGTATGACTTTGAGAACACCATTCAAAATATTTACAGCTCATTTTCCTCACCAATAAAATAATGGTGGTTGTGAACTAAATCATATGTTATCTTAGAAACTTTTTTTTTTTTTGCAAATTCATCCCATAAATCACTCAATGAAATATATAAAAAGTCATTTAATCTCTTTGTGCCTCATGTCCCTCATACTTAAAATGAGGATAATAATAAACCCTGATATCCCAGATTACCGTGAGGATAAAATGAGTTCATATTCACAAATCAAATTGTAAACCTTAAAACGTTATACAAGTTCTATTTATCATTGTTATTTTTATTGTTAAGGTGGAATACATAATGTTGTATGGACATATGTACTAAAGCTTTTGTAAAGAATGTAGATACTATTGTGATGCAATTCAACTTTGTTTAAGATTCATTCACTTACTACTCTGTTCATATTTGCAATTATTGAGTCATTTTTTGTCATGTCCAGCTCTTCTTGATTCCATTTCACATTTTCTTGGCAAATGTACTGGAGTAGTTTACGTTTCTTCCTGCAGTTCATTTTATAGATGAGGAAACTGAGGCAAATGGGGTTAAATGACTTTTCCATAGTCACAATTATCTGAGGCCAGATTTGAACTCAGGCAGTTGAGTATTTTTGACTCCAGGGATAATCCCCTGAGCCACTGAGTGCATTCATATTCTCATGTGGTTTTATATGTGTGTATGTTTGTGAATACACACACATACACACACACACATATATATATTATATGTCCTCCTATTTTTTGCAGGCTTGTGATTTCACTTGTGTAAGAAAATGTGACCATTTGAGAGACTCTACCAAAGCTTATCATCAACCATCAATAGCTCTGTAAATATCTGAATGCAATACCAATAAAACTTTTGGCTAACCCAAGGCCACAAAGCTTGTAATTCCTAGAAAGGGTACTTTCTAACTAAGTATAATACAAAGCTGTTTCATACATATATGTGCATAGGTGCATACATTGACTATGTATGTAAATAGACTCATGTTTGTAAATTTACATGCATATGGGAATAAATTTATATACACATGCATGCATAGCATGAGCATATGTTTACAGACTGATGCATGTGATTCCATGTGTGTATTTTATATAATGCAAATTTGTATCTAAATCTTAATTTTGTTGCTAACTACCTATTATTGAACAGATTATTTGATGTTTCTGTGCCTTGGTTTCCTTCTCTTGTCAAAATAGGGATTTGAATTTGATAATCTCAAAATTCTAGCTGTATATCTATCCTAAAAACTTAAAGGTCAAAAACAGTTTAATCACAAAAACCAATCGGGTATGATCCTGAGAGATCTTAGTCAGAAATATGATCCTTGTGCAAAATTTCAAACAACATCAAAACTATTGATATACACAATTCCCTCTTTCTCAAGAAGGGAAATCAAGATCTGGGAAAATGAGACATTTGCATTCACTCGGGTCTACACCTTTCTTACAAAGGGAGTAGGCTAAACAAAAGGCAAAGAAAATTAGTTTTGCTCTTTGTCCCCTTGCCTAGTAATAAAATATCCAATTAAAAGAAATTATGAGCTTTAAAGTTGATTGCTCTTGCAGAGAATGAACTGAAATGGAACTCTATAATCATGTTTCCCGTATTCATCTTTTAAAGCAATTAATTGGGACATTTTTCATAATAGGCCAGATTGAATGCTCTCCTGTGTGCAGAAAGACAGAGCTGGAGAGACACCTGTCAATGACGTATTTAGGAGAAGATGCTGGGCTTCTTTGTCCTGTATGCCACAGTATTCCTAGTAACACTCTAGGTACCCTTATGTACATCTGCCATAATGAAAGAGGGGGAAATTATCAGGATCATAGGAATGATTAGAGATGGAAGAACCCAAAAGAAGAACCTCTCTATGAGGCAGTGGAATACAATAGAAAGAGTACTGTCTCAATTGTTTGAGAACCCGTGTTCAAAACTCAACTTGGGTATTTTTGGCCAGTGCAACCATCCGTCAATCATTTACTCATTTGGATCAAAATTTGGGCATATTTAAAATGAGGGGTTGAACCAAATGACCTCAAATGGCTCTCACACCTTGTTACCCTCATTTTAAAGAGGAAGGGATTGTATTGAACCACCATCACCTCCACTGTGCTCCTCCCCCACCCCCCAACCAAGCCTCATTTGTATATGAGGAATCAGAGATCCAGAGAAATTAGGCCATTCAACAAAGTTTCCATGGATGCTGAGGAACAACATTAGAACAGATTTTAAAAGTAAAGAAACAACCCCCCAAAGAAACTATACTAAATTCATGCTGTATATAAATAGTAATGTAATATCCAACTACATAATACATATTATCTGGGAATAGAAGGAAGATAGGAAGGTAGGAAGAAAGGAAGGAAGGAAAGAAGGAAGGAAGGAAGAAAAGAAGGAAGCAAGGAAGGAAGCAAGAAAGGAAGAAGGAAGGAAAGAAGGAAGGAAGGAAGAAAAGGAAGCAAGGAAAAAAGAAAGGAAGGAAGGAAGGGATGAAAGAAGGAAGGAAGGAAAAAGGAAGGGAGGGAAGGAGAGAGGGTGGGCAGAAGGAAGAAAGTGAGGGAGAGAGGGAGGCAAGGAAAGGGGAGGGAGGAAAAGAAAGGAAGCAAAGCAAAAGAAAAAGAGAGGAGAGGAGAAGAGAGGAGAGGAAAGGAAAAATGAAAGATCCTATGATACCAAATAGAAGATTTTTTCTGTTTTATATAAACTAAATGATCTTTGAACTCAGAGATTTTTTAAAACAATAAAACATATCCAAGCTTCTAGTTTGTCTTCCTATCCTGATTCACAATACACACCTACACCATCATGAAATTCTCCCTTCTGTCTGGGTTTCTTCCTGTTCTTATCTACTCTACCTCAATTCCACCTCAGGCAGAAAGCCATCCAAAATTAGGTAGGCTGGGTGAAGATTCTCACCTCCTTCACAAATCCATCCTTAGCAACTGTCATTCTCCATCTGTCCATTCTAGCCAAATAGATAAGAAAAAAGTAGAAAGTAGAAAGGGAATTTTAAAACAAAAACCTAAATTAAGAATATTAATTCATTTGCATACATTTCTGTGGTGATTGTCAAGTAAGGTCAAACATGAAAAAGACTGTAGACAATGAATTTTAGTCTGCCTCACAAATTGTGTAACTGATGATTATATTCATGATAAATGGAAGGTCCACTGCTTTATTGGATTCCTTAAAACTCATCACAAATCCTTCTATTTGAATTGTAGAAGCCCAGCTAGACCTCTCCAGACTTGAGAAAAAAATGTCTCAGTATTTATTTGACATCTGTCTGAGAGCATCCAGTGAGGAAGATATCACAACTTCCAGAAGCTTTCTATCTCCTTATTTCTGTCTCCTGGTCTTCTTGACTAATGTAAGTCTCAGCAAAAGTCCTACCATCTTCAAGAAACCTTCCAAGTCTTCCTTAATCTTGGAATTTTCCCTCTAATATCATCTATAATTCATCTTGTTTGTTATATGTATCATGCTGCAAAACAGAAATGTATGAAGCTAGTCTATGGAAAGTTCTATTAAGAACAGGGAGCCTTGGCTTTCTTATATGTGCAGCATTTCTTTTTGAAGGAAAAATTTCCATGACATTGTCCCTTTCTTATTTCCCAATGGAAGTCTCCTCTGTTTAGGTATCAGCTAGTAAATGAAGTGCATGAAATTCAAAAGCATAAAAAGGAGTACTTTGTATATCTTATAATTACTGTTCTAAAAAAAAATCCTGCTCAGATGGAGGTGACACTGTATTTGCAGAGGTTACACTAACAGAGTCTGTGCTCTGGCAAATTTTATCATCTAAGAAACATTTCTAGTCTAGTCCCAGAAGCTTGTGTTTAGTGGGCAAATCTAGCTTTAAACCAGTTTAATCTTGTGCCCAAAATCAAGAACAAATATAATTTCATTGACATTTGGTGATTTCATATTTATGATACAAATGGCATATTTATGATATTTATAATGAAAAGGACTGTAAAAGGAATTGAAATACAAAATTATACTTTGTAATACAATAAAAACATGATAGACTTCTTAAGATTGTCCAATTAAACAGCTATTTATGTGATCCTTTAATGGAAAGAGATACATTGGAAAATATGTAATCAAAATAATGAATAAATGTGGGAAATGTGTAGAATGTACAGTCATGTCATGTCTACATATGATGAATACTTTGAGAGGAAAAATGTTACTTGTTGGATATGAAGGGCATTAAATCAATCCATGAAAAAAAATGAAGTTGATTATGGTTTAAAAGCCAGAAATAACTAATTACTAATGAGGAAATTATTGTGGATATCTGTATAAAACCTTAATTATTATATAGAATTATATAATTTAAGAGATGGAAAAATGAGAGACTATTTAGTTCATAACTATCTGAAAACTAATCCCTTGTATAACATGACTGATGAGAAGACATCTTGAATCTGCTTGTTGTACATTAAGGTATGGGAAGCGAAGGATGCTTATTCAAAGCTGGAGAAGCTATGGATCAATATAAACATTTTTGAAAGTAATTTGGAATTATGAAATTAAGTGATAAAAGGCTTCTATCCTTTCATCTAGAGATTATATGATTAGACTTGGACAACAAAGAAACCACTGTAAAAAAAGCAATTTATCCAAATATCTGAAGTGATTCTTTTTTATTTGCAAAAAAAGGCAGATTCCCATGGATCAGTGATGAACAAATTATCATGCAAAAATTTAGTAGAATATTAATTGTGCTTTAGGAAATGATGGTTATGATAAGTATAGGGAAGAATGGAAAGATATATATCAACTAATACAAAGTGAAGTAAACAGTCAAGAAAATAATGCCCAATAGTTGGAAAGATAAATATTTGAGTTCAAATACAATTTCAGACACAATTTTGTTATAAAGGCATATTCCTTCACCTCTATTGATGTCTGTTTTGTAAAATTGCTATAACAATAGTACTTACTTGCAAGTGTTGCTGTGAGGATAAACTGAGATAAATTATTTATAGTCCTTTGCAAATTATACAATGCTATATAAATTTTAGTTATTATTATTAATAATTATCTTCATGTTGTAAAAAAGAGTTGTTAAAGAGAGGCCTGAAACATGGAGTAATTTAGTCAGTATCACACAGCTATTACCAAACACATGAAATGGGGAAGACTTGAACCAATTTTTACTGACCCTGAGGCCACTTCTCTGTCAACTAAATCACATTGATTTTCATTTTCTTAAAAAAAAAAAAACTATTTGTTAGTTTTTATTTTTACTAGATTTAGATGTCCATATTTTTTTCCTCCTTCCCTGCATTTCTTCCCTCCCTGCTCCACAAGAGAGCAAGCAATCATATATACATCACATGGATTTTTAAATGTGTTTTTTTTAGGAATTATATATTAAACTATCTGTACATATAAGTTTGTAGATATATAGATTTATTGATTGGTTGGTTGCTATCTTTTGTGCTTAAAGACCACCCAAATGACATATCTATGTTGGGGTCAAGATACACTGTAACTAACATAATTAGCACAAGCAGCAGAGAATCGAGTCATACTTTGTTGCATCTCAGCTTCATGGTTGCATTAAGTGCATGATCATCTGCAATCAAAGAAATTATGCATATCTACCTAGATAAATACACAGATATACACATAGATAATGTGAGATTGGTTTAGAAAACAATACAGTACGGTGAAAAAAAGTGCTCAATCCAAAAAACAGGATAAATATCTTTGAATCTTTATTTTCTAGTTGTGTGATTAAAGAGAAGTTAGATTATATTTCTTTTTGAGCATCAGTTTTCTTGTCTGAAAAATCTCACCATACTGATTAAAGAAGGTACTCTATAGTGTGAATCTGTTTTATAAGTGAGCTATTATTTCAAATATAACCTGATGGAAATGCCTCAAGAGAATAAACAGTTTTAGAAATGTCCACAGACAGATATGTCCATAGCTCAAAGTTGTAATCATCAAAGAATCTGACAAAGGAGTTTACAAAACTTGTACTGAAATATAAATTTACAAATATCTAATGACCATAGATATAAGTATTAAAGCAATCTTGACATATACTCTCACTTTCATTAAACTAGAAATGATCATTACATTTATTTTGGGGAGAAATTGGAAGATATAAAAGATCAAGAGCTGGACTGCATAATTATAAGAATAATGTTTCTATGAACCTATTTGTATACATAGTCCTTTGCTTATTACTAAAATTCTACTTTCTGCATCATTTCAGTGGTAAAATCTATACATAAGTGTATGATAAGTTTCTCATGTGTAGAATGCTCTTGTCTGTGCTTTTTAGTTTTTCTTGATTCCTTAAAGAATCAATTCAAATTTCACCCTTTTCAATAGAGCTACCCAAGTTCTACCAGTTGCTAATGGCTCTCATCTTTGATTGTCTACCATCTTCCCACTTTTTGCTTAATTATTTACATGTGATCTCCCCAGTTGGGGAAAGACTATGAAAACAAACAAACAAACAAACACACATTCTCAGCATTAGCATAATGTCTGGCATAAAATAAGCACTTAACAAATGTTTGCCACTCTTGTTGATTACTGTCAACAAATTTCAAAAAAGATCATCATTAATGGGCCTTTTCTAATGGGGAGATCCTTATAAAACTGAAATCAGTGGTCCAGTGCAAAAAAAAAGTGAATGTGGTCATGAAAAGACAGACATATCCCATTAGTATAAAAGAGCACTTTTTTCCCAGCAGTCTAAAGACATCGATTTATGGCTCAGAGCTGGGAATTTGCTTAACCATCTTGTAGAACAATTTTTTAATATTCAAGAAAAATTGCAAAATTATTCATATACTTATCTGTAGATCTCACCTCTAAGATGAGGCAGTAAAGAGAATTTTGGCAACAAGCAAAGGACCATGTGTGCAAAAATGTTCATCGGAACATTATTCATGATGATAAAGAAGTTGGGAACAATATAGGTGGCAAAGGATCAGGGTAATGCTAACCAAATTATATGAATTTGATAAAATGCCATTGAGCTTTGCACAAGTATGATAGAGAACAGTATTGCAGAATGTGATAGTTGGAAAGTAACCTCATTGTTCATCAAAGGAATTATTGACTATTACATTATGGACATCCATCTTCAGCTCGGGGATCTCTAAGGAAGAAAAACTTGAGGCTTTGTATTCCACTTCAAAACTGCTTTGCTTTTAGAGAAACTGATTTTTTTTCCCTGACACTGATCCCAAATCTTTTTCTTTGCACCTTCCATGTACTGCTTCTGCTTCTGACTTTGATGGCAAAATAAAGTAAATATAAGCTTTCCTTTCCATGACAACTTTTCAAATAATTGAATATAGCTACTACATAATGTAGTGAGCTTTTTCTTCTCAAAGCACAGCCAGGTGATAAAAGTTAAGATCTTTTATTATCTCCAATATAGCCCAGTTAGTTTAGAGGTTTATCTCTCTGCTTGGTTCCAAGAGCTCCCTCCGAATGTCGCCAAATCCAAAGGTCTGGTCCTTCAGCCTCTGCCTCTGCTTTCTTCTGCCTCCAACCAGTACAGAGATAGAATGAATCTCTTGTTTCCTTCACTTGGGGCTCGGCTAGCTTTCTGGTGAGTCTTTCAGACCAGCTTGGTCTCAGTGGGGGAAGTGCAGGAGCCCAGCCACCTACCACAGTGGTGTGAGATGAAGATGAATCTGGTTGTCCACTGAACTCTCGACTCGTAGCTTCTTCCTCTGAAAACTCTTCTTCTGCCACCAGCCAGCCAAGTAGAAAATATTCTGCCTTGCTTCGGAGAGAGGGCTTCTGGCATAATTCTGCTGAAATCTGTCAAAGTGCTCTCTGTCTGCCCCAGAGTTGCTCCTCTCCAGTCCAGCTGAACTCTTTTCTGTGACCAGCCAGCCAAGTGGAAAATATATTCTGGAATAGCTCTCTCTTCATTGGCCTTATATGTGAATCTTCTGAGAGAATGAGATTATGGGTTTTCTCCCATAGTGCTCTCTGGCCCAAAGAGCTTTAAGGGAGGTGTGAACACAAAGGTGTAAACACAAGCATTGTACTAATTAGTTCTACTTAGTACCTTGTTTCAGGTTCTGGCCAAAATCTTCTTGTAAGATTAGATCAACTCTAATTAGTTAGCAATTTGTAAGGATTCCAACATCTCCCCCTTTCTTTTGTTTTGGAACATAGGATGGTCATGACCTCCCTGATTTCTCAAGGAGGTGAGAACCCCACCTAAAAGATGATCACGCCTTCCCTGACATCTCAGGAAGGGAGATGAAAACACCAAAGGTGCTCAAAGGACATGATGATCATGTGATCACATGCTTACAGTTTTGTGGAAACAGGATAGTGAGTGGTTCTGATGACAACACCCTGAAAGTTTGGTCAGCAATCACAGGCAAATGTTTGAGAACATTAGTAGGACACACTGGTGGAGTATGGTCATCACAAATGAGAGACAATATCATCATCAGTGGATCTACTGATCGTACTCTTAAAGTTTGGATGCAGAGACTGGAGAATGTATACATACTTTATATGGACATACCTCCACTGTTCGCTGTATGCACCTCCATGAAAAGCGGGTTGTTAGCGGTTCTTGAGATGCTATGCTTAGGGTTTGGGACATTGAGACAGGCCAGTGTTTACATGTCTTGATGGGTCATGTAGCTGCAGTCCGATGTGTTCAATATGATGGCAGGAGGGTTGTGAGTGGAGCATATGATTTCATAGTAAAGGTGTGGGACCCAGAGACTGAGACTTGTCTACACACACTGCAAGGGCATACTAATAGAGTCTATTCATTACAGTTTGATGGCATCCATGTGGTGAGTGGATCTCTTGATACTTCAATCCGCGTCTGGGATGTGGAAACAGGGAACTGCATTCACACATTAACAGGACATCAGTCATTAACTAGTGGAATGGAACTCAAGGACAATATTCTTGTCTCTGGAAATGCAGATTCCACAGTTAAAATCTAGGATATAAAAACAGGGCAGTGTTTACAGACGTTGCAAGGTCCCAACAAACATCAGAGTGCTGTGACCTGTTTACAATTCAACAAGAACTTTGTAATTACCAGCTCAGATGATGGGACTGTAAAACTGTGGGACTTGAAAACGGGTGAATTTATCCGAAACCTAGTCACATTGGAGAGAGCGTGTAAAATCTTATACTTATCCTTAATATCCTTTGAGCACCTTTGGAGATTTCAATTCTCCTCGCCGCTAGTTTGTATCAATTCTGTGCTGTCTGATGTACGCACTTTTCCATGGACTATGTATGAAACCTGGCTTTATGATTTTTCTTCTTTTGATTTGAAGTGGTTCATCAATCCCTTCTTCCTTGCATTTCTCTCTCCAGAGAAGGTTGTCTTCAGCCAGAATTCTCCAGTATCGGCATGTCTGAGCTGCTTGCAGCAGGTCCTTGGGTTCCAGGAATGAAAGCACATAAAGTGCCAGCTCTTTGGGGAGCAACGAAATGCAATCTTGCTGAAACTGAGGCTCTATTACTTGCATCATATGTTTTACTTGTGTTGGTTCACAACTATCAATAAGCTCATCTAAAGCAAGCAGCTTCTCTGGTCCACTCCAGCTCTGAAACCTTTTCAGCCATTCCTGAAGGCCCGTAGGTGGCTGGACAGACATAATTCGGCGCCTTTGTTGACCTTGGCCGTTGGCAGCTCTGAGGTCCCCAAATGTAGTAGGTGTTGCTGAGCATGGCACCAGGCCAGTAGTGCTTGTATATTCTGAGACTTTGCATGGTTTCTTTCCCAAAGAAAATGACCAGACTTCAGAACCATGGTCCAACTTTCTTTTCATCCTCTTTCCAGGTCCTGGGGACTTCTCCACTGACCTCATGATCATGTCAGTCGGACTGCTGAGCATAGGTCCTTATGCCCCACATTGGGTGCCAAAATGTTGGAGTTCAAATGATGGAGTTCTTGTTCTTCTATAAAATATTATAAAAGTTCTCTCTGGGTGCCTTCCCTGGAATCAGGATTTTGTCAGTCCCTGTTCGGGCGCCAAAATGTGGTGAGCTTTTTCTTCTCAAAGCACAGCCAGGTGATAAAAGTTCAGATCTTTTATTATCTCCAATATAGCCCGGTTAGTTTAGAGGTCTATCTCTCTGCTTGGTTCCAAGAGCTCCCTCCGAATGTCACCAAATCCAAAGGTCTGGTCCTTCAGCCTCTGCCTCTACTTTCTTCTGCCTCCAACCAGCACAGAGATGGAATGAATTTCTTGTTTCCTTCACTTGGGGCTCGGCTAGCTTTCTGGTGAGTCTTTCAGACCAGCTTGGTCTTAGTGGGGGGCGTGCAGGAACCCAGCCACCTACCACAGTGGTGTGAGATGAAGATGAATCTGGTTGTCCACTGAACTCTCACTTGTAGCTTTATCCTCTGAAAATTCTTCTTCTGCCACCAGCCAGCCAAGTGGAAAATATTCTGCCTTGCCTCGGAGAGAGGGCTTCTGGCGTAATTCCGCTGAAATCTGTCAAAGTGCTCTCTGTTTGCACCAGAGTTGCTCCTCTCCAGTCCAGCTGAACTTTCTTCTGCGACCAGCCAGCCAAGTGGAAAATATATTCTGGAATAGCTCTCTCTTCATTGGCCTTATATGTGAATCTTGTGAGAGAATGGGATTATGGGTTTTCTCCCATAGTGCTCTCTGGCCCAAAGAGCTTTAAGGGAGGTGTGAACACAAAGGTGTACAAAGTTTACTTTGTGAAGCTGGCATACTTGTGAACTCCAATGAGTAAAGGTGTAAACACAAGCATTGTACTAATTAGTTCTACTTAGTACCTTGTTTCAGGTTCTGGCCAAAATCTTCTTGTAAGATTAGATCAACTCTAATTAGTTAGCAATTTGTAAGGATTCCAACAACATAAGTGTTCTTTTTTTTTTTTCAGGTTAAACCTAATGATAATAATACCTAAATTCTATATAGTGCTTATTATGTGCCAGACACTGTGCTAAGCACTTTACAAATTACTATCTCATTTAATTCTCACAATAATTCTGAGATTTAGGTGCTATCATTATATCCATTTTGCAAATTAGGATACTGAAGCAAACAGATAAATATGACTTGCTTAGGGTCACACACCTAGAAAATGTCTCAAGTTGGTTTTTAACTCAGATCATTCTGGCTTCAGGTCTAGCGATCCATCTACTGCATCTACTAGTCGCGTAACTCCTCATTTCCTTCAGTTGGACTTCAAATGCTAGTATGTAAAACTTACTGCTGTTATTATTCTGGTTATTGTCTTCTTGATTCATTCCATCAGTGTCCTTCATGATCTCTGTATCTCAGAAATGAACATCATCATCAGATGAGTTCTGAAGAGGAAAACATAGAGAGAAACTAACATCATCCTTTCGTGAAAATTGTGCCCTTCTTATTAAAGTGCAAAATTAGATTGTAAGCTTTTTGAGGAACAAGCCTGCATTTTGACTCTCTGTATCCATAGTGCTTAACATAGTACCTGGCACATAGTAGTTACTTAATAAATGTTTATTGACCTACTTTGTATTAGCCTTTTTTGTCCTACCATACCACAAGGCCAACTCATATTGATCTTCATTCCACTAAAATCCCCATAACTTTCCCCCCAGAACATCTCCCAGAGCCTCCTCTTTATTTTACTTTTGAAGTTGATTTTTGTTCCCCCATTTAAAAACATTACATTTTTTTCATAATTAATTGCATTTAATTAAATGTAGCTTAATGTTCGAGCCTATCAATTTTTTATTTGGATCTTGACTCTCATCCCTCATAATAATTTTCTTTCTACTTCAAATCATCTAAAAATGAAATGAATACACCCTTATCCAAGTCACTGATAAACATTAATTAGCACAACACGAATCACAGATTCCTGTGGCTCTGGTATCTTGCCATATTGATAATAACCCATTGAAAACTACTCTTTTAGGCCACTCACTCAATTTAGACTCACTTCATCTGATTACATTGTAATATATATATATATGTGTGTGTGTGTGTGTGTGTGTGTGTGTGTATAGAGAGAGAGAGACAGAGAGAGAGAGAGAGAAAGAGAGTGTAAGTGAATATGCTTTATTGTAATCACCATAATTACAACCTTTTCTGTATTTTCTGAATTTTGTCACAGGTTAAACAGTACATTCCTTACTTTTGCCACTAATGTGCTACCATGCCTGTTAAGTATTACTTTTTATCTAGAATTTTGAAGAAATCCTTATAACTCCTGCATACTTTACAATGATGATTTATTCCACAAGAACTTATTAAGTTTCTACTTTGTGCCAGTCACTACACTGGACATGAATGATTGAGTCTTCAAGGACCTTCCATTCTACCAGTGGGTTATATACCCAGATAAGTGATGCTGGAGTATAAAAAGGGAATGAGTGAGTCTTAGAGGAAACTAGGGATTTTAAAAGACAGAGGTGGAGAGAGAGGGCATGACAGAAATGGGTGGAGGGGCATCTATTATTCAAAGACACAGAGGTAAGATGAAGGATCATGTGCTATAAATCTGAACTAATTTGCCTAAAATATGGAATGACTTGGAATATCTTTGTCAAAATCTTTTCAGATAGATTTCTGAAAGTATAGTGATATTAATGATAATAGTGATGATGATATTAATGATGATGATGATCATAATGATGATGATGATGGCAACCTTGATATAGACTGCCACAAAAATTTCAGACTCTTTTAAAGTATCAATAGCTCTAAGATTTTTTGAAATACCTGGCACAAAAATTGTTTGCAAAGCACTTTGTCTATGCTATTTCATTTAATCCTTCAAAAACTCAATGAAGTGGGTATTGGTATTATTCCTACTTTAAATCTGAAGGAACTGAGCCTTAGAAGTGATTTGTTTAGGATCACTTAGCTAGTAAATGATTAGACAGTAATTGACCTTGAGTGTTCTTCACTCCTAGCTTACTATTCAATCCATTACACTACCAAATATGGACATTAGTGGTTGATAGTAGAGGCAATAGAGATAAGAAACAAAAGACTGACAAATAGTAATTCTGAAACAAGGATGTGACAGTAAGTCCTATGCTCTATAAATATCAATTTAGTATCTAGAAGATAGAGTAGAGGGGAAAAGATTGGGATCAGGGAGCCTAATTAGAGAACAAGTGAAATAGTTCAAATATGAAGTAATGAAGGCCTAAAATAGGATGCTGGTAATGTTAGTGGGGGAGAAGAGGACACGTGAGAAAAACTGTGAAGGTAGAATTGATGAGACTGACCTATAGAGGTAATGAAACAAAATATTTGTTTTCAATGAGGCAAGTAATGAGGAAGAATTATCATTATACTAACAACAATAAATTAAGAAAAATGAAAAATAAAGGCAAAACATCAGAATAAAAATAAATGGGCTATTAAACAAAGAATCTTACTATAATCGGTGGCTCACACTTTGAGGAGACCATGGAACCGGTTTAAAAAATATAGTCAGAAAATAATGATTAACTAATAAATACTGAAGGATATGCTGAAATGAAAGCGATGAGACAAGAAAAAAAGAAGGGAAAAGTTTGAAGCAAAGGATATTTGGGCATCAATGAAGCATAACAAGAGATTCAAGGAAACATAAGTTGAATGCATGTGAGAAGGATGATGATGAGATGGAGACATTAGTTGATTCATCTGTAATAGTAAGAGTCCAGGTAATCTCTTTAATATAGAAGTGGGAGAGATGTTCAATAATACTTCTCCATCTCTACTCATCCCACATCCATATATATTCATATGTGTATGAACGTTCTCATTATCCATTATAATGGATGAGAGGAAGATGATGTTGAAACAAAAGATATCAACAAAATGAATACAGTTTGGATGAGTGTGTTTGTTTAGAGGGAAATGATGTGGTGGTCATACAAGTCACATGAAGGGAGCGTAAGGAAGGACATAAGTATGCCCAAAAAGTTATCAAACTGTGCATACCCTTTGATCCAGCAGTCTTTCTATTGGGCTTATACCCCAAAGAGATACTAAAAAAGGGAAAGGGACCTGTATGTGCCAAAATGTTTGTAGCAGCCCTGTTTGTAGTGGCTAGGAACTGGAAAATGAATGGATGCCCATCAATTGGAGAATGGCTGGGTAAATTGTGGTATATGAATGTTATGGAATATTATTGTTCTGTAAGGAATGACCAGCAGGATGAATACAGAGAGGCTTGGAGAGACCTACATGGACTGATGCTAAGTGAGATGAGCAGAACCAGGAGATCATTATACACTTCGACAACGATATTGTATGAGGATGTATTCTGATGGAAGTGGATTTCTATGACAAAGAGACCTAACTGAGTTTCAATGGATAAATGATGGACAGAAACAGCTACACCCAAAGAAGGAACACTGGGAAATGAATGTGAACTATTTGCATTTTTGATTTTCTTCCCGAGTTATTTTTACCTTCTGAATCCAATTCTCCCTGTGCAACAGGAGAACTGTTCAGTTGTGCAAATATGTATTGTATATAGGATATACTGCAACATATTTAACATATATTGGACTGCTTGCCATTTTGGGGGGGGGTGGAGGGAGGGAGGGGAAAAAAACAAAACATAAGCGAGTGCAAGGGATAATGTTGTAAAAAATTACCCTGGCATGGATTCTGTCAATACAAAGTTATTATTAAATAAACTAAAATTTAAATTTAAAAAAAAATTAAATTAAATTAAAAAAAGGAAGGACATAAGTATAGACTGCCTACTATGTATTAACAATTATGCTACAAACTCTTACATATTTCCATTTGACATATTACTTGAGTGAAATCAAGTTTTGAAACAGATCCCATATGGAGTGCTGTATATTAGCCTGATTCATAGTGCTAATAAAAAAAGTACTTCTGATAGAAAATCAGTCACAGAGTAATAAAATAATTCCTGTGCAATATTGAATACTTATCTGATATCAGCATGAGGATTAAGTCAGATTTAAATGCTTTCCTCAAAAAGTACCTGAGTAACAATAGATCATTGGCTAATTTTTTTTTTTTTTATAATAAATTTTATTTTATTTAATAATAACTTCGCATTGACAGAATTCATGCCAGGATAATTTCTACACGACATTATCCCTTGCAATCACTTATGTTTCGTTTTTTTCCCCCTCCCTCCCTCCTCCCCCCCCCCAGGATGGCAAGCAGTCCTATATATGCTAAACATGTTGCAGTATATCCTAGATACAATACATATTTGCAGAACCAAACAGTTCTCTTGTTGCACAGGGAGAATTGGATTCAGAAGGTAAAAATAACTCGGGAAGAAAATCAAAAATGCAAATAGTTCACATTCATTTCCCAGTATTCCTTCTTTGGGTGTAGCTGTTTCTGTCCATCATTTCTCCAATGAAACTCAGTTAAGTCTCTTTGTCAGAGAAATCCACTTCCATCAGAATACATCCTCATACAATATCGTTGTCGAAGTGTATAATGATCTCCTGGTTCTGCTCATCTCACTTAGCATCAGTCCATGTAGGTCTCTCCAAGCCTCTCTGTATTCATCCTGCTGGTCATTCCTTACAGAGCAATAATATTCCATAACATTCATATACCACAATTTACCCAGCCATTCTCCAATTGATGGGCATCCATTCATTTTCCAGTTTCTAGCCACTACAAACAGGGCTGCTACAAACATTTTGGCACATACAGGTCCCCTTCCCTTTTTTAGTATCTCTTTGGGGTATAAGCCCAATAGAAACACTGTTGGATCAAAGGGTATGCACAGTTTGATAACTTTTTGGGCATAATTCCAGATCGCTCTCCAGAATGGCTGGATTCGTTCACAACTCCACCAACAATGCATCAATGTCCCCGTTTTCCCGCATCCCCTCCAACATTCATCATTGTTTTTTCCTGTCATCTTAGCCAATCTGACAGGAGTGTAGTGATATCTCAGAGTTGTCTTAATTTGCATTTCTCTGATCAATAGTGATTTGGAACACTCTTTCATGTGAGTGGTAATAGTTTCAATTTCTTCATCTGAAAATTGTCTGTTCATATCCTTTGACCATTTATCAATTGGAGAATGGCTTGATTTTTTATAAATTTGAGTCAGTTCTCTATATATTTTGGAAATGAGGCCTTTATCAGAACCTTTAATTGTAAAGATGTTTTCCCAGTTAGTTACTTCCCTACTAATCTTGTTTGCATTCGTTCTGTTTGTACAAAGGCTTTTTAATTTGATATAATCAAAATTTTCTATTTTGTGATTGGTAATGGTCTCTAGTTCATCTTTGGTCACAAATTTCTTTCTCCTCCACAAGTCTGAGAGATAAACTATCCTATGTTCCTCTAATTTATTTATAATCTCGTTCTTTATGCCTAGGTCATGGACCCATTTTGATCTTATCTTGGTATGTGGTGTTAAGTGTGGGTCCTTGCCTAATTTCTGCCATACTAATTTCCAGTTATCCCAGCAGTTTTTATCAAATAATGAAATCTTATCCCAAAATTTAGAATCTTTGGGTTTGTCAAACACTAGATTGCTATAGTTGACTATTCTGTCTTGTGAACCTAACCTTTTCCACTGATCAACTAATCTATTTCTAAGCCAATACCAGATGGTTTTGGTGACTGCTGCTTTATAATATAATTTTAGATCAGGTACAGCTAGACCACCTTCATTTGATTTTTTTTTCATTAATTCCCTTGAGATTCTCGACTTTTTATTGTTCCATATGAATTTTGTTGTTATTTTTTCTAAATCATTAAAATATTTTCTTGGAAGTCTGATTGGTATAGCACTAAATAAATAGATTAGTTTAGGGAGTATTGTCATCTTTATTATATTTGCTCGGCCTATCCAAGAGCACTTAATATTTTTCCAATTATTTAAGTCTGACTTTATTTGTGTGAAAACTTTTTTGTAATTTTGCTCATATAATTCCTGACTTTCCTTTGGTAGGTAGATTCCCAAATATTTTATGCTATCAACAGTTATTTTGAATGGAATTTCTCTTTGTATCTCTTGCTCTTGGATTTTGTTGGTGGTGTATAAGAATGCTGAGGATTTATGGGGATTTATTTTGTATCCTGCTACTTTGCTAAAATTATGAATTATTTCTAATAGCTTTTTAGTAGAATCTCTGGGGTTTTCTAGGTATACCATCATATCATCTGCAAAGAGTGATAGTTTGGTTTCCTCATTGCCTACTCTAATTCCTTTAATCTCTTTCTCGACTCTTATTGCAGAGGCCAGTGTTTCTAATACAATATTGAATAATAATGGTGATAGTGGGCAACCTTGCTTCACTCCAGATCTTACCGGGAAAGGTTCCAGTTTTTCCCCATTGCATATGATGCTTACTGAAGGTTTAAAATATATGCTCCTAACTATTTTAAGGAAAAGTCCTTTTATTCCTATGCTCTCAAGTGTTTTTATTAGGAATGGCTGTTGGATTTTATCAAATGCTTTTTCTGCATCTATTGAGATGATCATATGGTTTTTGTTTGGTTGGTTGTTGATATAGTCAATTATGTTAATAGTTTTCCTAATATTGAACCAGCCCTGCATTCCTGGTATAAATCCTACTTGGTCATAGTGTATTATCCTGGGGATGATTTTCTGTAATCTTTTTGCTAATATTTTATTTAAGATTTTAGCATCAATATTCATTAGGGAGATTGGTCTATAATTTTCTTTCTCTGTTTTCAGCCTACCTGGTTTAGGTATCAGTACCATATCTGTGTCATAAAAGGAGTTTGGTAGGACTCCTTCAATCCCTACTTCTTCAAATAGTTTATTTAGCATTGGAGTTAATTGATCTTTAAATGTTTGATAGAATTCAGATGTAAATCCATCTGGTCCTGGGGATTTTTTCTTAGGGAGTTGATTGATAGTTTGTTCTATTTCTTTTTCTGAGATAGGAGTGTTTAGGATATTTACTTCTTCCTCTGTTAGTTTAGGTAAGCTATATTTTTGGAGGTATTCTTCTATTTCATTTAAGTTGTCGAATTTATTGGCGTAAAGTTGGGCAAAGTAACTCCTAATTATTGCTCTAATTTCCTCTTCGTTAGTGGTGAGTTCTCCCTTTTCATTTTTAAGACTAACAATTTGATTTTCCTCTTTCCTTTTTTTAATCAGATTTACTAAGGGTTTGTCTATTTTGTTGGTTTTTTCATAGAACCAACTCTTAGTTTTATTAATCAATTCAATAGTTTTTTTACTTTCAATTTTATTGATCTCTCCTTTTATTTTTTGAATTTCAAGTTTAGTGTTTGATTGGGGGTTTTTAATTTGTTCCTTTTCTAGCATTTTTAGTTGCAAGCCCAATTCATTGACCTTCTCTTTCTCTATTTTATACAAATAGGCCTCTAGAGATATGAGATTTCCCCTTATTACCGCTTTGGCTGCATCCCATACATTTTGGTATGATGTCTCATTATTATCATTTTCTTGGATGAAGTTATTAATTATGTCTATAATTTGCTGTTTCACCCAATCATTCTTTAGTATGAGATTATTTAGTTTCCAATTATTTTTTGGTCTACTTTCCTGTGGCTTTTTATTGAATGTAATTTTCAATGCATCATGGTCTGAAAAGGATGCATTCACTATTTCTGCCTTACTGCATTTGAGTTTGAGGTTTTTATGTCCTAATATATGATCAATTTTTGTATAAGTTCCATGAACTGCTGAAAAGAAGGTGTACTCCTTTCTGTCCCATTACATTTTCTCCAGAGATCTATCATATCTAATTTTTCTAGTATTCTATTTATCTCTTTGACTTCTTTCTTATTTATTTTGTGGTTTGATTTATCTAATTCTGAGAGTGCAAGGTTGAGATCTCCCACTATTATAGTTTTACTGTCTATTTCTTCTTGCAGCTCTCTTAATTTCTCTTTTAGGAATTTAGATGCTACACTACTTGGTGCATATATATTTAATATAGATACTTCTTCATTATTCATTCTACCCTTTAGCAAGATATAGTGCCCTTCCTTATCTCTTTTGATTAGATCAATTTTTGCTTTAGCTTGATCTGAGATCAGGATGGCTACCCCTGCTTTTTTGGCTTCACCTGAAGCATAGTAGATTTTGCTCCAACCTTTTACCTTTAACCTGCATGTATCACCCCGCTTCAGGTGTGTTTCCTGTATACAACATAATGTAGGATTCTGGCTTTTAATCCATTCTGCTAACCGCTTCCTCTTTATAGAGGAGTTTACCCCGTTCACATTTATGGTTAAAATGACCAATTCTGTATTACTTGCCATCTTGTTAACCCGGTTTATGCTTTTCTCCCTTCTTACTCCCTTACCCCTCCCTTACCCCCCTTCCCAGTATTAAGCTTGTGAGCTCCCCTTGCTTCTCACAGCCCTCCCTTTTTCAGTATCCCTCCCCCCCCTTAGAGTTCCCCCCCCCAACTTACCCCTTTCCCTCCCAGTTACCGTATTCCCTTCCACTTAGCTTATTCCTTCCTTTTTCACTTTTCCCTTCTCACTTTTCAATGAGGTGGGAGAAGTTTCACCATAGATTGAATATGTCTAAAATTCTTCTCTTACTGCCAATTCTGAAAGCAGTAAAATACTCACTATTTTCATTCCTCTCCATTCTTTCTCTCAGATTTACTAGGTTTTCTTTGCCTCTTCATGAAATGTAGTGCCCCCACTTTCCCTTTTTTCTAGTACAATGTCCTTTCCACAACTAGTTTCTAGAACAAGGTATACATGTATTCTTTATACATCTTTACAGCCGAAATATAGTTCCCAAGATTAATCTTTACCTTTTTAGATTTCTCTTTAGTTCTGTGCTTGTAGATCAAATTTTTTGTTAAGTTCTGGCTTTTTCATCAGAAATAGATGAAATTCGCTTATTTCGTTGAATGTCCATCTTCTTCCCTGGAAAAAGATGCTCAATCTCGCTGGGTAAGTTATTTTTGGTTGCATACCAAGTTCCTTAGCCTTTCGGAATATCATATTCCAGGCCCTTCGATCCTTTCATGTGGATGCTGCCAGATCCTGGGTGATCCTTATTGTGGCTCCTTGATACTTGAATTGGGTTTTTCTAGCTGCTTGCAGTATTTTTTCCTTTGCCTGAGGGTTCTGGCATTTGGCCACTATATTCCTTGGTGTTTTGATTTTAGGATCCCTTTCAGTAGGGGTTCGATGAATTCTTTCAATGTCTATTTTACCTTCTGTTTCTATGACTTCTGGGCAGTTCTCTTTGATAATTTCCTGGAAGATAGTGTTCAGGCTTTTTTTTTCATCATACTTTTCTGGAAGTCCGATGATTCTCAGGTTGTCTCTCCTGGATCTGTTTTCCAGGTCTGTTGTCTTCCCCAGAAGGTATTTCACATCCTTTTCCATTGTTTGATTTTTTTGGATTTGCTTGACTGATTCTTCTTGTCTCCTCGAGTCATTCAATTCCAATTGTTCGACCCTGATTTTCAGTGAGGTATTTTCTTCACTCACTTTTTTAAGATCTTTTTCTAATTGTCCAATTGAGTTCTTTTGTTCTGTGGAATTTTTTTCCATTTCGCCAATTTTGTTTTTTAGAGAGCTGTTTTCTGTTTCCAGTTCACTAATCCTATTTTTCAAGGATTTGGTTTCTTTATCCACTCTCTCTTTAACTGACTTCTCCAGGCTCTTTTGCCA
Source organism: Antechinus flavipes (assembly GCF_016432865.1). Lineage (NCBI taxonomy): Eukaryota > Metazoa > Chordata > Mammalia > Dasyuromorphia > Dasyuridae > Antechinus > Antechinus flavipes. The sequence continues at coordinate 15,537,556 of NC_067399.1, read as the reverse complement.
AGCCTCCCTCTCCTTTTGCAGAGCCTCCCTCTCCTTTTCCCATTTTTCTTCTCGCTCCCTTGTGAGAGCCTTTTTAATTTCCTCCATGAGATTCATCTGTGCTGAGGGACATAAGGTCTCTTCCTTCGGGGATTCACCTGGGGACTGTTTGTTTTTAGTCTCCTCAGGGTTTGGAGTCTGCTCTTTATCTGTATAAAAGCTGTCCAGGGTTAAATTCTTTTTCAGTTTCTTGCTCATTCTGTCTATTTATCAAAGACAAACTATCAAAGAAACAGAAGGAAAAAAAACCCCTTGAATGGAGGCTGCTTTCTTTGGGAGAGGGGCAGGGTATTCGTGAGGCACAGGTCCTACTGTGCTATGGCGCCTGCGCACTGAGATCCGAGCGGGCTAAGACACTGTGGGGGAGGGGTGGCCAGGTCCCGAGAAACTCCAGCTGTTTGGGATTGTATTCTTCACCCCCGGTGTTTTTAGCTTCTCTGCTGGGCTGCTGACTTGCTCCTATAGCAAAGCTCTCACCGCAGAGACGGCTGCGATCGCGTCCTACCCCCTCTCCGCTCCACCCGGTTCTGAGCTGCTATCTGTGCTCTGGTTGCCGCTGCTGCCCGCAGACTGCTTCCAAATACCGTCCCCGCCCTCGCGCAAAAACAGACCTTTCTTGACGAGTCTCAAGGATGGTTTCTCTTGGTAAGTAATTGTATGGTTTTTTTTTCAGTCGAGCATTAATTCAGAGGCATGAAATGAAATGAATAGTGAGAGAAAAACACGGAGATTACACAGAAGTGTATTTCCTCTCCGCCATCTTGGCCGGAAGTCGATCATTGGCTAATAAACAAATATTTATTGCTTACCTACTATATGCCAGATACTATGCTAAGAATTTTGAGTTTAAAAAATTGGAACAAACCTTGCCCTCAAAGAACTTTCATATTAACTTGGAGATATGAAGGCATATAAATTCATAAAGAATAAATATAAAAGAAATACAAGATAGTTGTGAAAGGAAGGCACTGGCATCTTAAAGATAAAGTCATTTTAGCTGGGAGGTAGTATCTGAGTTGTTTTGTAGGAATCTAGGGAAGGCTGATGAGTATCCTTAAAGTTGAGGGATGAAACTATGAGCACAATGTGTAAAGGGCTGAAACTCTTAAATGGTGTGTTTGAATCAGACCACCGAGCACTTAAGGCTAATTACTTATTGGACAATGACTATTAGTATAGGTTTGGAAAAATGGTCCTTCTCACTGTTCTGTGCTGGCTCAATATTTTGGTGTATACAGATAATCATAGGAGGGATTAGAGGATGGTGTGAGTTGAGCCAAAGTCACTTTGTAGGAGGACCAGGAGAAGGGAGATTGGTGGACAGCTTGTAGCAGTTTTGTCTGTCCCTTTCACTTCTCCCCCTAAAGACCAAGGCCTTTTGCTTATCCTGACTCTGGCTGATCCTGAAGTCTCCAGGGAGCTAGCCCTGAATTTACAGCAATGATCCTAAAAACCATGGATAAAGTTGCACAAAATAATCAAGAGCAAAATAGAAGATCCAAGAACATTGCATATAGTAAGAAGAAGATTGTTTTAAGAACAACTTTAAGTGAATAAATCATTTTGACTATTCTACATACACAAATTGACTTCCGAGGACATATGAAGGCAGTTGCTATATACATTTAGAGAAAGAACTGATAAGTAGAAAGAAATAGATCGATCAATAGATAGTATGGTTTTTCATACACACAAACAAAACAAACACATATCTCTGTGTGTGTGTGTGTGTGTGTGTGTATGTGTGTGTGTGTGTGTGTATAGAGAGAGACAGAGACAGATACAGACACACACACACAGAGATAAAGAGAGAAAGAGAGAGAGAGAGAGAGAGAGAGAGAGAGAGAGAGAGAAAGAAAGAGAGAGAGAGGAGGCAGAGAGTAAGAAAGAGAAAGAGGGAGCATGAGAGAGAGACAGAAAGACAGAGATAAAGATAGATAGAAACAGAGACAGAGATTTGTGCTTGATACTCATTTCTAGGGCAAGAACAGAGAGAAGAAAAAAAGGAGAAAAAAGAAACTTGCATAATAACTTTATTATATATTTAAAATGAATAACAAGTCATATATAATAGATTTTCCATTTTATGTGCAATCATCTTCCCCTCTGCCATGTAACAGAAAAGCTTAAGTTCCAATTTTTTTTTTTCTAAATTAAAAAGAATGAAATTAAAGGAGGAAAAAACAAGACTACTCAGGCAAGGGATTCTGGGAGAGGGAAGACAGTGTAAAGTTGAATTAGTTAATTACAAATAAAGATTTTAAGATGTTATAGAGCTCTGTAAGAGCAGGGACTGACTTTTGTCTTTCCTTGTATTCCTAGCAGTTAGCACAATGTTTGGCACACAGTAGGTACTGAATATATATTAATTGACTACCTAGACTGGAAAAGGCATGAAGAAGAAATATTTCTGGCAGGTGCAATGAGGATGAAGAATAAGTCCAAGAGAATCTCTTTTTTTTTTTTCTTTTATACTGATTGTTCCCTGTTTCTCAGAGAGAAGGGCTTAGCATTTCAATATAGAAGGTTGCTTCTCTTATTAAGGAACTGCACAGGATTCTGCCTCCAGAAATATCTTCTAATAAAATGCAAGAGTAGCCTCAGGTCAGGACAGATTTATGAACCAACATAGCTCATTTAGGGTAGTATTTGAGAAAGGACGATCATGATTAAATTTCTCCTTTGTATTATTATTATGCCCAGAGTAGGTCAACTTCACAAGATCTCAGAGGCAGTAGGATCCTCAAAAACATTTATGTCCAGTACATACTTCAAGTATTGCTTTAACAACATCCTTGAGAAGTGATTAACTGACTACAGCTTGAAGATCTCCATTGACAGGTACTTCAAATTTTACTATGGGAACCTATTCCACTTTTGGACAATTCTCATTGTTAGTGAATTTCTCTTTACATCAAGTTTAAATAGAACCCTTTTCCAGTTCCCACCTATTGCTCCTAGTGTAGCCTTTTTCAGAAAAGCAGAAGACATTGAAAATCTGTCCATTATGAATTCACTCTTCAAATACTTTCAGATATTACTTCTCTATTTTCATGTCTCTGACAACATCCCCCTAATTCCTCTAATTGATGTTCATATGTATTCTCCTTTACTATCTGGTTGATCTTCTCTGGATTCTCTTTATATCACCAAATTCCTCCCTAAGTTATTCAGTGCAAAATTGAATATAAATATATATGTATAAATGCATATCACATATTATATATAGGAATGCATATACATAAATACATATATGAATGTAAGTATATGTGTATATATTTGCTATTGTTTATTTTAAAAGTTATTTTTAAACCTTTTAACCTTGTGAAAAATCAGATAGCATTATTAAATATATTATATATTATATTGTACATATAATACACTAACATTAAATATATTACATCATCTATATAGATTATATATGTATGTATGTATGTATATGTTTGTATTTGTATATATATATATATATATAATGCTGTTGCTTATTTTTAAAATTATTTTTTTAACAAAACACTTGTGGAGAAATAGATAACATTGATAAATATGAGTTATCTTGCTCAGTGATGCTATTGACACTGATTGATTCCCAGTTGAATATCTGATATTGAGTAGGGAGTTGAAAAGAGCCTTGAGATGTTCCAAAGTTCCAACTGAGACACTATTATATTGCACCAAAGTGAAATGCGTGATCTTGAGTAATTCTTTTTCCATTGATTCTTTCAATTGGAAAATGAAGGGATCATCATTGGTGTTCTATAAGATCATTACAAATTTTGTTTTGGAGGCAGGCACCTGAATTTGAGTCTTACCTCAGATATTTAGTAGCTTTTTGACATTGGACAAATCATTTTGTCTCCTTCGTCCTCATTTTGCTCATCTGTCAAATTAGCAGATGGAACTCAATGTCATATGATTTCCCTTCCCACTTTAAATTTAAAGTTCCAAATTCTAAGATATAGAATCCAAATTGTATGACATTAAGAATAGCTTATGATCTTCACCATTATATGGTGATCAATATTGATAGGATCACAGCTCATCTCATTTAACAAAATAATATGCCTGCATTGAACTTTTTCATAATGATCTTTCAAAGAGACCTGTCAGTTTATCATAAATGAGTGTAAATTTATTTATATCCTATTCTAAGGCTGATTTTATAATCACTGTTGTTTTCAAGAAAACTAACCAGTGATTTATCAATAAAATGAGATAAACAAGGATACTTGCTGAAAATTAGACTTTTGATACGAATCTGATTAGATCTCTAAGTCTTAGAGAAAATAAAGATTTGAAATTTGATACTGAAGCAACTGGATATTACAGTGGATAAAGCACCTGCTCTGGAGTCAGGAGGAACTGAATTCAAATCTGAACTCTTACTGTGTGACTCTGGGCAAGTCACTTAACTCTAGTTGCCTCGCCAAAACCAAACCAAAACAAAACAAAACAAAATAATAAAAAAATTGTAACTAAGGAGGAATCTGACCACTACAGAATTTAAACTTTACTTTAGGAAGAAAAAAAAAAAAGACAGGTTCATGAATATCTAACAATTTCTGGATATCATGACAACAAAAGGATGAGCAACATGAAAAGACAGCCTATTCTGAGCTTTATATCACAATACAGGTACTGAGACAGATTGTCCAATCTAATTATAGTCAGACCAGTCCAATCTAGCAAGCATTTATAAAGCATCTACTCTATGCAAGATACTGTACTAATTGTGGGGATACAATGAAAACAAGCAATATAATAGTCCCTGCTCACAGATATCTGATATTCTACTGGAGAGTATACACGCAAATAGACAAATGTATAGAGAAGGTTTGAGGAAGGAAAGAGCAGCAGAGGATGGATCAGGAAAGACTTCTCATAATTGGTGTTACCTGGGCAGGTCCTTAAGAGATATTAGTGATTTTAAGAAGTTAAACTAAAGAAGTCGGATAAGACAAGAGGTTGTTTTATCTCAAAACCCACTGAAATTTCTACATGGAAATTTCCATACTCAAAATAAATAAATAAGGATATATATTTTTTTTCTTTCTGGAGCCTATTCCAACTTTTCAAATGTTTTCCTCACCACAACCATGTGCAAGCATTATTTTGGGAAGGAAAGAAAGAAGAAAGGAAAAAAAAAGAAAGAAAAATCTGAATTTATATTCAGAGGTCCTGGATTCTAATTCTTGTTTGGATTGCTTCTGTGTGACTTTGGCCAAATCATACTACTACTTTGAACTTCACTATCCTCCTCTATAAAAGGAGTAAGTTAGACAAGATGATCTCTCTAGCTTTACACAGCTTTCCACCACTGTGGATGTATGAGATGGGCAGCCAGAGAAATGGGAACAGAGCCTTCACTACCAGCCAACACTATTACGAGCCTGTCGTTTCAACAGGGAACTTATTCAACTCCAGCTGAGTCTAAAAGTCTCATGCATTGGGTGGTTTTCTTGTAGATTTTGGTCCCCAATTCTCAAACAAGAACTCACAGAAATGTCAACCTGTCATCTTCACAGTTGGATGGACTGTTTGTACTATCTCAATTAGGGGAAGGACTGAGCTGCACAGAGGACTGAGCAGCCTCTTGAAAAGCTTCAGCCTTTCTAAGTCAGGGGAAAGGCCACCATTAAAAAGATAGTTGGATCCAGGCTAATGAGGAAAACACTATAAAGCATCAAGGGGCAGACTTTGGAAAAATACCTACTTGCCAGTATCCAGATTTAAACTTTAATATGAACTTGAACTGTGCCATTCAACTCTGCCAAACAGTTCAAGAATAGAAGTAGATGCTGATTCAGCTATTCCCTTCTTTCTTCTCCCTTGCAGGGAAGAAAAAAAGTCATGGAATGGTGTTGAGTTTTCATGTTCCACTCTAGATTCCCTCAGTTTCTGACAAAGAAATTGTTCTTCTTGCTGAAGTTAACCTCTCTGTGTACATTTGATCCTTTCCTCTCTTACCTTCTTGGGCAGATGGAATCCTCAATGATTCCCCACCTTCAAATGTTCCTCTCTTTCCTCCCAACATATTCAATCAGTATCCCAGTGTTCTTATTTTTCCTTCACATTTCTCATATACAGCCCCTTCTGTCCAATCACAGTTACCTCCATCATCATTTTCACCCAGTTTATTGAAATAGTCTCCTAATAGATTTTCCCATCCCATATCTTTTCCTATCCTAGTCTATTTTGTATAGTTTTCCAAAAGCAGAGATCAAATCATGCACTTTCTATATTTGATCTCTTACAATCCTACTGACTCTCGGATAAAATATAAAATTTTCTATTTGTTTTTAATATCTCTTTTGACCTGTCTCCAACCTATATTTTCAACTTCATTGGGAACAAGCCCCACCCCTACATTCATGGCTTTATCAAACTTTTTTTCTCTGTGTACGTCATTTATAGCATTCAATTTACTATCTCCATGCCTTTGCATATGACAGTCTCCAAGTAAATTTCTTCCTAGATGCAGTTCAAGCACCACCTTCTTTTATATAAAGTTATTTCTGATATCCCACACATATATGCATATATGTATAATATATATGTATATACACACATGCCTATGGCATACAAATAAACATAAATGTATATGTGTATTCATATATTATATGCATATGTGTATATACATATATATGTAGATATGTGTATATACAAGTATATATCCATATATTATATACTTATATATGTGAATGTATGTATATATATATGTATATATTTACATATATACATACATACATGAGAGCATTCACTATGTATCAGATAATTTGAGGTATTTGGGGCACAAAAACAATAATGAAATGTATTTATTATCATAAAACTAAACTTATTCTACATTGAAAGGAAAACCATCTTTATCTACAAGCCACATTTTTGGATTTATAGTAAAGAACATTGACAAGTCCAAGGATAAGGGAGGTGTGAACACAAAGGTGTAAACACAAGCATTGTACTAATTAGTTCTACTTAGTATCTTGTTTCAGATTCTGGCCAAAATCTTCTTGTAAGATTAGATCAACTCTAATTAGTTAGCAGTTTGTAAGGATTCCAACATCTCCCCCTTTCTTTTGTTTTGGAACATAGGATGGTCATGTTTCTTTTATCCAAGAGGGAGGAATTGTGGGATATGAGAGAGAGGGATTATGGTTTTTCTCCCATAGTGCTCTCTGGCCCAAAGAGCTTCAAGGGAGGTGTGAACTCATAAAGGTACAAAGTTTACTTTGTGAAGCTGGCATACTTGTGAACTCCAATAAGTAAAGGTGTAAACACAAGCCTTGTATTAATTAGTCCTACTTAGTACCTTGTTTCAGGTTCTGCCCAAAACATCTTCTTGTAAGATTAGATCAACTCTAATTAGTTAGCAGTTTGTAAGGATTCCAACACAAGGACAAAGGACTTCCATTTGAATCTGGATCCCAGATCTATTACTTTGTTGCCTGCCTTACATCTTCCAGGTTTTATTATATGAACAAAGGGTTAGAAGTCTTCTGTTTCTAACAGCTCAGAAATGGTGAAATTGGTAGAAGTGGTCCAAAGGCAGATGTTGGTTTAATTTTAGAGAAAATTTCCTAGCAATTACAACTACCCTAAGGAGAATAGTTTGGGAAATAGGGGGTTCTTCCTTTGTGAAAATCTCCAAGTAAAGATCAGCTGACCAAGTTTTGGATATATTTTAGAAGAGATTATTTCTTGGCTACATATTGGGGAAACCACATGGTACAAGCTATCAAATATATGATTTTGAGTCCTGGATTCTAGCTTCCAAATCTGATTCTTATTAGCTCTTTGACATGGCCAATTCATTTAGCTTATAGGTATATTTTCTTCTCTCTTAGGTAGAGGGTCAATTCCTCAATGACAGCTTGATTTCTTTGTGTTTTTGAATTATCAGCACCTTATGCAGTAAATAACAAATAGGGTTCAATAGTTTTTGTTTGTGATTTTTTTTTTTTGGTCAAGGCAATGCCCAGGCTCATACAACTACTAAGTGTCAAGTATCTGAAGCCAGATTTGAAACTGGGTGCTCTTGGCTTGGGATTCAGTGCTCTTTTCACTGTATCACCTACCTACCCTTAACAGATAATTTAAAATGATTTATTAGTTATTTATAAAGAATTTATTTTCTATACTGAATCAACCATTATTATGGAAGTTATTTAAAATAGGGAAGAAGTTATATTTTTTCTACTTCTGTATCCTTATATGCTGTCACACAGAATAGGTTCTTGAATTTTTTTTTGGTAGGCTGATTATTTGCTTTGTATTTTGTAAATATTTACCTATTTACATGTTCTTTTTGAATAATTTCCTTGAAAACATGGACCACTTGTTTTTATTTTTGTATCTCCAGTATATGACATATAACAAGTGATAAATAAATATTTGTTCACTTGTCATTGACCGTGCTGAGAGTCTAGTATAAGTACAATGCACTCAGAAATATACTTCGGGGATATAAAAAGCATTTGAGATATATCCTCTACTCACCAGGAGCTGAGGACCAAGTTGGGGAAACAAGATATAACCCATGTTCTTTATATTCTAGCAAGCAAAAAGAATAAATTTAAGAAACTTGTGGAAGTCAGCTTCCTAGGATGCTTAATATTCCAGTAAACTTGTTTTTACACATGAGTGGTTCAGAAGTTATAAAATTCTGTTTAAGACTGTCCTTTTTCCCCCAAGAAGAACTATGAAGCTATCTCTTAATGAGTCAGACCCAATATTTTGTAAACAGGGAACAAGTGTATTTCAAAATTACTAGGGTTATAAACTCACCTGTGGTTTATAAACTTGGCTCAGGTTTAGTGCCTAAGTCCCATTTGATTTGCTTGCTCTCTCTGTGTGAAACTGTAGAATAACAAGCTCTGTGCTAATGAGGAGAGGATATATAGAAGTATTGGGGAGAAAACTAAAAGAAGACCAGCTGAAGGAGTGTCTAGTAGATTTCTTCTAGATTAAGAGAGAGGATGAAGGTTAAAGGGAAGGAGTGGGCACATGCAGGGCTGTATCCAACTACTGCTGACATAGGGGCTCGGATATAGACTAAGTTAAAATTTCTCCTTTCCTCCACAGGGAAAACATGGCACTAATAGACAATTAGGAAAGGGAGCCGTCATATATTTTTAAAAAACATTCATCATCTCAGCTGTTTCCCAGCAACAACTTTCCACAAAGCTCCCAGAGTCTCTAACGAGCATCCAGGACATCATCAAATAATAATTACTGAATTCCCACTATTAGTACAAAGTCAGAGCATGATGAGGATGGCTCCCCATCCCCACCTCCCACAAGCCCAAACTGAGAGTCTTTAATGATACCACTTCTCAGAGCTGGAAAAGGTCCGAAGCACAAAAATAAGTTGCTTCTGGGTTTTCTGTGCAATATAATAACACAGGAGAAAGCTACTAATTAACTTGCTGGCTCATGAGAGAATTTTGTTAGCTCTGTACTAAAACAATACCTACCAGGGTACTTGGACATAATTGAACAAAAGTAAGGTGCTATTAGCCTTTTGTCATGGGGAAAGAAAGTAAAGATCAGAGAATTAGTCATTTGCCCAAGTGTGCCTGCTAAAAGAGGAAGCAGACTGTGATGTTCAGTGTCCAGGGATATTTGGGAATCCTTGGTTATTTGAGAAGTTTCCAAAGAATCTGGGATAACACAATTCATGTTAAAAATGTACAATAGTTTCTTATTGCTTATTGGGTTGTAAACTCATTGATGATATCAGAAGACATCTAAAGTCTGAGGAGACTTCCTGCAACATGGTCACTGGCAGTCATTCAGCTTCTGCTTGCTGAAGACTTCAAATAAAGGGGAACACTTGGTTTCTCAATGCAAACAAATATTTGATTAGAATCCAAGACCCTTCAGAGGCCATTCCCCACTTGACCAACTTTAATTTCTGTTACTCTGTAATATGACCTCTCTAGCTTAACCAAAAGAGGCTGCTCCCACTATCCCAAACCACCCTTGATTCTATAAAATTCCAATCTTGTCTCTATTTCTGTGTCTTTGTACATGATCAACACAATCTTGAATAGCTTTGATTTTCCTCCTCAATTCTCCAAAACCTTCTAGGTCCAATTTAAGTCAATTTCTAGCAATTTTGAGCCTTTTAAACCACATAGCAATCTCTCCCTCCTCTGAAGTTCATTCCATTGAAATGCAATTCAAAAAAATTCTTTGAGTGTTTATTATGTACATGATATATAAACAATAGAAACAGTGAAAGATGGATTGGGAAGGGAGAGATGAAGAACAAGGATGTCCTAAGAATGTAATTTCATATGTATAGAAGAATTGCACATGTTTAACATATATTGGATCGTTTGCCATCTGGGAGACAGGATAGAGGGAAAGGAGGGAGAAAAAAATGGAACACAGAGTTTTGCAAGACTGAATGTTGAAGACTTTATGATATGTTTTGAAAATTAAAAAAAAGCTTTAAAAATTAAAAAAAATGCATAAATCCCAGTGTTCTAGGGATCCTGGATCTGTTTTAATTGTTCAGGTGACAACCTTTGCACATTATACAGGTATTCAATGAGATCTTTCTTACTCTTATACCTAATTAGCCCTCTATTAACATTTTACTATTTAAAAAAAAAGAATGTAATTTTGATACTCAATGTTCACATATCATAGAGCTAAAGGTACAAAGTCAAGTCAAGTCTGCAAGCTTTTGTTAAGTAGCAACTATGTTCCAAGAATGATGCTAAGTGCTGGGGATGCAAAGAAAGGGGGGGCATCAATACAAAACAAATAACAACTATGTCACTATACAAAAATGAACCAAACAAAAAAGTGTCTGATTCCAAGGATCTTGTACTCTAAAGGGAAAGGACAGCATGAAAATAGCCCCATATGTCTCTCTGTCTCTGTCTCTATCTCTGTCTGTCTCTTTCCATATATATATACCTATTTGAGGCTACTTGATCACATCTCCTGTAAGAATATTACAGGAGATGTGATCAAGTAGCCTCATTTTTATTCTTGAGCAAGCTAAGGTCTCGAGAAGTGAAATGACTTGTGCAAAGTTCCATAGCTAGTACATGGCAGAGCTGCAATGACAATTTAGTTCTGCCTTGTGTCTCTAAGCTCAGCATTTAAATTCACTGTCCATCCCAGTGAAACAGACAAGACATAGTGACAGTTGTAAACTATGCAGTAGGAAAGTCTATGCAGCTAAGGGGATGGAGATGGGAAATGGAGGTAGAATTGACAAGATCCAGAAACTAAATGGGCTTGAAAAATAAGAGAGAGGGAAGAATCAAAAATGACTCCTTTGTAGAACAAAGCATCTTGGCAGTTTACAGTCTGCCAATCTGTTTAACTTTCTACCTAGTGCATCAATTTCTTAAACCTAAGACCATTTTCTATACATGTTCTCTCTTCAATATCCTCAGCTTTTCAGGCACATAGTGCTATACGTGTCAAGTTACATTATTTCTTAGCTAATGATGGTACTAGTAACAATGACATGTCTATATTGCTTTAAGATGCAGTAAATGTAGTACTCGGGTTATCTCATTTAATGCTTACATGGATGGTATTTCTTACTATTAGCTAAGAAATATACCTAACAATTGTGTATTATTATCCCAGTTTTACAGATGAGGAAAGTAAGACTAAGAAGGGTAATATTATTTTCCCTGAGGTCACTCAGCTAGTCAGTATCTGAGGAGGAACCAACCTTCATTGTGTCCTAACTTTAAATCCTGCACTCTCATTCATGGTGCCCCATAGTTGCACAGGGTTAGGCTCCCAATGACACATCTCTATGAATATTCTACTAGAAAAGAGAAAGACAGACCAAAAGATTAAAGTGATGCTGTCAACATTTTTTTTTTTTGACGATCTCAAAGCCTTTCAGACAGGTTTTGGATTAGGTATTACTGTTTTATGGCACTATGTTAAGCTGGAAAATGTTTTTGAATTAGATTTTTGTTTTTCAATTCAGGAACAATTGGATAACAATCAGAAGCCTTGATTGTCAAAAGGACAGATTCTAAAAAAATTTAGCTGTTAAAAAAATTGCCTTCTCAAAGAGAAAGTAAGCAACAATAAAGAGATTCATTATAATATTTTAAAGCATAGAAATAACAATTGTGTAACAAAGCAAAAGCAGATTTTTTTGCTGTATTCTTCTTCTAATTTATCTAGAAGAATAAAAGAAATTTCATAAAGGTGACAGGTTGTTTTTTTTTTTTTAATTAGAATATTAGAACATTTTAAAAGAGGAGGAGATAAATGTGAAAAAAATTAAAAAGAAGGAGAATATCTTGGTTCTTAATTTTGGGACTTAAATTTAGGACTTTCAAAATATTTTGCAAAGATTACCTTATTGCATCCTCATGACTCTATAAGTTAAGGATGACAAACTTTACTATTCTTTTTTTTTTTTAGATAAGGAAATTGAGAGAGCTTTAAATGATTTGCTCAGGCTAGTGATCTTCTGAGGCTAGATTTAAACCGAAGGCATTATTATTGGAAGTCCAGGCAATAAACAGCTAATATTTGTGTCTAATAGCCATTTCTAGGATATGGGCAGAGGGAGAGAAATTACATAATTTTTTTGTAATATATTTGAAAAAAAAAACTTGTCCATAGTAGATTTGCAGTTTCATCTGAAATCACCTTTTTTGTACTGTGCTATGCTATGGAAAGGCTTTTTAATTCCATAAATTTAAAAAAAAAACAATAAAAATAAAAAAGAGGGAAGAGTAAAAGTTATAGAATCATAGAAGTTAGCACTAGATCTCAGTGGCCAGCCTATCTAAGCTTGTAATTTCACCAAAGATGAAATAGAGATCCAAAGTCAAAATCAGGTTCTCTGCTTTTTTGTCCAATGGATGCTTTTCTCCATTTGTGTACAATGTTTAATTCTCTTATATTCCAGAAGGATAAAGTGGGGTATTATGGAGAAGAGCACTGACTGTAGAGACAAGGCCTAGTTTCTCATGGTTACTCTGCCACCTATAATCCCAATTAAACTTAAACAAAACTTGACCTTCTCTGCTTTTAGTTTATTCCCCTTTAAAATTCAAGTTTCTGAATTTAATGACCCACTAGGTCATTTCTAGCTATAAATCTATGATTTTAGGAACAAATATTTACTAAATACATATTAGATAGCAGAGAGTGTGATATGTAGTTATAATAAAAATAATTAAGCCCCTAGTCTCAAGTCTCTGTATATTTTCTATGATTTAGTTATTGGAGTGATAACACTTACCCTGGTAAGTTTCTTGAAGCCACTGAGATTCACCTAATGTCAAACTTTTTTTTTAATTCTAAATTTATATGATAACTCACATGAAGAAAGGCATGCACATCTGCATGGTGCTATAGGAATAATTGAAGGCAGATGTGAATAACAAAAATCTACAAAATTGCCTTCCTTTTTCTGTATTGAATGACATTCAGTGGCAGTTTACTCATAACCAAAGGGCAGTCACCTCTAGGGGAAGTGAATAACAGCTGGTTAATAGCATCCAGCACACATTCAAGACATAAACATTTCGACACAAATGGGGAGGGGACAAAGAACACTATAATTCTGGGAAGATATGAACATCCATCTTTTCAACTTATATTTATAATTTAGGTATGGGAGAAGGTCTGCCCCATATTAACCAACAGATTGGTCTACTAACTTTTCCTCAACTTTAGCATTCTCTCTCCAATTTACAAACAGACTTACCAAAATTTATTTAGTGTTTTAGATAACCAAAGATTTTAAGGATCCTAAGACTGTCATCCATCCAGTGTGTTGACTACTTTCCAGTTTTGGGAGACCTGCAGTTTAAACAAATATGGTATCTCTAGCTTTATGTAAATATGGCTATCCTCTGAAATCACACTCCCAGAGAAAGTCTGGCTACATCTCAAAGTTTTAGGGTAAATCTGAGAAGTGGTGGGATGGTTTTCTCTAATGGCATCAGCTCAAGCCACCATTACTCTGTGTCTCCAGCTCTGTTAAATACCAGAGATTAGCATCAAAGTTTCATTTAACAAATGATAACGATGAGCCTTTACACAGGGATATTTCTTCTGAAGATACATCAATAAAAAAAGTTAAAACACATTGCTTATTCTCCATAAATCCCAAAGACAGTGAGCTCCAACTTAATGAAGTTTGTACATAACATTTGCCCTTCCAAGTGCAACAATGGTAATATGTGGAGGAGTTAATAGGTCACTTTAGACTTCATTCTTCTACGGCATCTGGACAATCTCAGAATGGGCTCTGGCTTTTGATGTCTGGTGTCTCATTCTGTCACCCTTTCAAAGCTCACAAAATCAAATACATCTCCAATTTTCCCCACCTAAAATAGGAAGGAATAACACAAAAAGGCAAAGACCCCAGACTCATATTTAGAGGGTACATTTCACTCTTAGATGGGGAGGACTGAAGGCTTCTCCTTTTTTACTCTTATCTCTCTTCTCAGAACAAAACCATAAAAATGAACTGATTTATTCTTTTTCATACTCCTTAAATGTTCTCTCTCTCTTATTTGGTCATGAACATGTAACTCACTAAACTTCTGCATTAAGAATTTGGATGCTATACCACTTTTTGCATATATATTTAGTAATAATATTACTTCTTTATCTATGGTACCTTTTTAGCAAAATATGGTTTCTTTCCTTATCTCTTTTAATTAGTTCTATTTTTGCTTTGCCATTGTCTGAGATCAGGATTGCTACCCCTGCCTTTTTTTGAAGTTTAGCTGAAACAAAATAGATTCTGCTCTTGTCTGCCTTTGATGTGTCTTAGTTTCAAATTAGTATCTTGTAACCATCATATTGTAGGATTATGATTTTTGTTCCATTCTGCTATCTATTTCTGTTTTATGGGAGAGTTTATCTCATTTACATTCACAATTTTAATGACTAATTCTGTATTTACCTCCCTTCTATATTTCTTCCTCTTGAGGCTCTTTCTCCTTTTACCTTTTCTTTTCTTGAGAGCATTTTGCTTAGACCTATCATGTCCCTAGGTCTGCCCTCTCTTCTGTCTGTTTCTCCTCCCGCTTTATTTAATTTCCTCCACATCTACTTTCTTGTCAGATTTCTATATTCAACTCATTGTTTATATTATTCCTCTTTGATCCAATGTAACAAGACTATTGCTCAACTTCCCATTTTTACTTCCACTGTAATAAGTTTTTTTTGTATCTCTTCACATGAAATAATTTATCCCATATTGCCTCTCTCTTCCTTCTGTCTCCATTGTATTCTTCTTTATTTCTTAGCTATTTTTATGTCATTCCCTTAAATTCACCTTATAACTGTACTATCTTGCTATACTTATAGTGGGATAATTTTAAAGAATTATTAGTATTATCTTCCTGTGTACATATGTTAACAGTTGAGGTCCTTTTAATCCCTTATATTTTCTTTTCCCATTTTAACTTTGTTGGCTGCTCTTGTATCTTGATGTTGAAGATCAAATGTTTCTTCAGTTTTGTCTTTATCTTATCAAAGTGTGAAATCCTTCTATTTCCTTGAATGACCATTTATTTCCCCTTGACATGGTATGCTTAATTTTGCTGGATATGTGATTCTTGGTCATAGTTCTAGCTGTTTTGTGTTCCAGAATATCATGTTCCATGAATTCTGAGCTTTAAATTTGTAATTGCTAAATCCTCTGTATTCATCAATATTAAAATTATATTTATATTTTGGCCACTTACAGTATTTTTTCCATGACCTCATAGTTCTGAAATTTGGGTATAATGTTTCTTGGAGTTTTTATTTTGGGAAAACTTTCATGAGGTGACTAGTGAATTCCTAAAATATCTATTTTGTCCTCTTATTCTTTGATATCAAATCAGTTATTCTTAATAATTAGTTGAAAGATGTTGTTTACCTCCTCCTTTTTATTATGACTTTCATGTAGTGTAATAATTCTGATACTGTTCCTTCTGGATTATTTTTCAGGTCAGTTTTTTTTTTATATTTCTTTCACTTTTTTTCATTCTTTGTTATTTGTTCAATTGATTCTTGATGTCTTATAAACTCATTAGTTTTTTTTTTTTTATATAATAAATTTTATTTTATTTAATAATAACTTCGCATTGACAGAATCCATGCCAGGATAATTTCTACACGACATTATCCCTTGCAATCACTTATGTTTCGTTTTTTTTTTTCCCCCTCCCTCCCTCCTCCCCCCCCCCAGGATGGCAAGCAGTCCTATATATGCTAAACATGTTGCAGTATATCCTAGATACAATACATATTTGCAGAACCAAACAGTTCTCTTGTTGCACAGGGAGAATTGGATTCAGAAGGTAAAAATAACTCGGGAAGAAAATCAAAAATGCAAATAGTTCACATTCATTTCCCAGTATTCCTTCTTTGGGTGTAGCTGTTTCTGTCCATCATTTCTCCAATGAAACTCAGTTAAGTCTCTTTGTCAGAGAAATCCACTTCCATCAGAATACATCCTCATACAATATCGTTGTCGAAGTGTATAATGATCTCCTGGTTCTGCTCATCTCACTTAGCATCAGTCCATGTAGGTCTCTCCAAGCCTCTCTGTATTCATCAATATTAAAATTATATTTATATTTTGGCCACTTACAGTATTTTTTCCATGACCTCATAGTTCTGAAACTTGGGTATAATGTTTCTTGGAGTTTTTATTTTGGGAAAACTTTCATGAGGTGACTAGTGAATTCCTAAAATATCTATTTTGTCCTCTTATTCTAGGATATCAAATCAGTTATTCTTAATAATTAGTTGAAAGATATTGTTTACCTCCTACTTTTTATTATGACTTTCATGTAGTGTAATAATTCTGATATTGTTCCTTCTGGATTATTTTTCAGGTCAGTTTTTTTTTTATATTTCTTTCATTTTTTTTTATTCTTTGTTACTTGTTCAATTGATTCTTGATGTCTTATAAACTCATTAGTTTTTAACCCACTGAATTCTAAGTTTTAAGGAATTATTTTTAAAGAGTTAGCATCCATATTTCATTTGTTGAATTGTCCTTTTTAAGGAGTTGTTTTCTTCAGTAGATTTTTCCCCCATTTGACCAATTTACTTTTTAAACAATTGTTTTCTTCCAACTTGTTGACTCTCTTTTTTCATAATTCCCTTTCATCACTCTCATTTCTTTTTCCATTTTTGCAGCTGTTTTATATGGCTAATAAACTCCTTTTCTGAGCTCTTTCATGAGTTCCTTTTGGGCTTTGGAGAATTTTCCATTTTGCTTTGAGATTTTGCCTCTACATATTTTTGACATTGTGTCTTCTTCTGAATTTGTGTCCATTTTCCCCTGTCACCATAATAACTTTCTGTGGTAGATTCGTTTGTATTTTTGTTTTTTACTCTTTTTTTTAACCTTTTCTCCTTCTTTTAAATTTGAACACTGCCCCCAGGATGAAGGTAACATTATCTCAGACTACTTATGCCAATGGCTTTAAACCCTGGGTGTTTACTTACTGCTGCATTGATGATGCCCTGAGATCTATGAGGGACTTTTGTGCTTAGTAATATACTAAGATGGTAGGGTTCAGGGCAGCTGTGCTCTTGTAGGTCAGAGGGATATGGCAGCTTACCTGATGCTGAGCCCGAGTTTTAGTGTTATTGTTTGAGGTATGCTGAGGTCAGTGGGGAGGGTACTTCTTGAATTTCCTGGGGATACACTAAACCAGATGCCATACCACTTGTTTGCCCAGGGCTATAGTGAAGTATGTGGAAGTCTGGCCAGTGGAGCATGTCTATTTCCAGGGGTTACACTGAAGCATATGACAGTTCTCAGATCTGGAATCAGCCTTGTCCTCTGACTATGCTGAGGCACAAAGTAGATCCTGGCATTGGCATTTGCACTGTGCCACCAAAATGAGGTTCAGGATTTCTACTGGTTTGATCAGGTGAGACTTGTTGCTGGCTTGCTGGAATGCTTCTGTCTTACTCTGTGATTTCCTTTTGCCTGGGTGAGGCAGACCTTTGCTGTTAATCCTCCAAATTTCTTGTCCTAAAAGTGAATGTGAGAGAGAGAGAGAGAGAGAGAGAGAGAGAGAGAGAGAGAGAGAGAGAGAGAGAGAGAGAGAGAGAGAGAATATATCCTTAGTGGCTAACAGAATCCCAAGTACATAGCAAACTTCTCATATTTGTCTTGGATTTGGATTAATTAATGAAGCTAACATATGAATCCATATCCTTAAATATTAAACCAATTGCTCTTGACCTTAGAGGGTGTAAGAAATTTGTTAAGCTGTTTTTCAATCATGTCTGAGTGCAACCTCATTTGGGATTTTCTTGGCAAAGATACTGGAGTGGTTTACCTTTATTTTTTTCTCCAGATCATTTTACCAACAGTGTTAATTAACTTACCCAGGTCCATACAGATAGTAGATTTCTGAGGCTAGATTTGAATTAAGGAAGATGAGTCTTCCTCACTCTAGGTCCACACAGCTGTCTTGTAGAAATAGTAAAAGATGAAATAAATGATGATAGGAGGATTATAAAATCAACTTTCATGTATCAGTGACTCACCATGTTCTACAGCAGAGATTA
The DNA here is from genome assembly GCF_016432865.1 of Antechinus flavipes. NCBI lineage: Eukaryota > Metazoa > Chordata > Mammalia > Dasyuromorphia > Dasyuridae > Antechinus > Antechinus flavipes. The sequence goes on along the minus strand of NC_067399.1, from coordinate 15,518,974 downwards.
TATTAAGGAAGGAGTTTCCTAGCAGTGAAAGAAGCCAGAATGGGTAGAAAATAATGTTGAACAATGTAATACTGATATGTGTTTCTCATTTACTATATTCTTCCCTCTCCTCTCCTCTCCTCTTTCTTCTTCATTTTCCAGTTTCTAGGCACTACAAACAGGGCTGCTACAAACATTTTGGCACATACAGGTCCCCTTCCCTTTTTTAGTATCTCTTTGGGGTATAAGCCCAATAGAAACACTGTTGGATCAAAGGGTATGCACAGTTTGATAACTTTTTGGGCATAATTCCAGATCGCTCTCCAGAATGGCTGGATTCGTTCACAACTCCACCAACAATGCATCAATGTCCCCGTTTTCCCGCATCCCCTCCAACATTCATCATTGTTTTTTCCTGTCATCTTAGCCAATCTGACAGGTGTGTAGTGATATCTCAGAGTTGTCTTAATTTGCATTTCTCTGATCAATAGTGATTTGGAACACTCTTTCATGTGAGTGGTAATAGTTTCAATTTCTTCATCTGAAAATTGTCTGTTCATATCCTTTGACCATTTATCAATTGGAGAATGGCTTGATTTTTTATAAATTTGAGTCAGTTCTCTATATATTTTGGAAATGAGGCCTTTATCAGAACCTTTAATTGTAAAGATGTTTTCCCAGTTAGTTACTTCCCTACTAATCTTGTTTGCATTCGTTCTGTTTGTACAAAGGCTTTTTAATTTGATATAATCAAAATTTTCTATTTTGTGATTGGTAATGGTCTCTAGTTCATCTTTGGTCACAAATTTCTTTCTCCTCCACAAGTCTGAGAGATAAACTATCCTATGTTCCTCTAATTTATTTATAATCTCGTTCTTTATGCCTAGGTCATGGACCCATTTTGATCTTATCTTGGTATGTGGTGTTAAGTGTGGGTCCTTGCCTAATTTCTGCCATACTAATTTCCAGTTATCCCAGCAGTTTTTATCAAATAATGAAATCTTATCCCAAAATTTAGAATCTTTGGGTTTGTCAAACACTAGATTGCTATAGTTGACTATTCTGTCTTGTGAACCTAACCTTTTCCACTGATCAACTAATCTATTTCTAAGCCAATACCAGATGGTTTTGGTGACTGCTGCTTTATAATATAATTTTAGATCAGGTACAGCTAGACCACCTTCATTTGATTTTTTTTTCATTAATTCCCTTGAGATTCTCGACTTTTTATTGTTCCATATGAATTTTGTTGTTATTTTTTCTAAATCATTAAAATATTTTCTTGGAAGTCTGATTGGTATAGCACTAAATAAATAGATTAGTTTAGGGAGTATTGTCATCTTTATTATATTTGCTCGGCCTATCCAAGAGCACTTAATATTTTTCCAATTATTTAAGTCTGACTTTATTTGTGTGAAAACTTTTTTGTAATTTTGCTCATATAATTCCTGACTTTCCTTTGGTAGGTAGATTCCCAAATATTTTATGCTATCAACAGTTATTTTGAATGGAATTTCTCTTTGTATCTCTTGCTCTTGGATTTTGTTGGTGGTGTATAAGAATGCTGAGGATTTATGGGGATTTATTTTGTATCCTGCTACTTTGCTAAAATTATGAATTATTTCTAATAGCTTTTTAGTAGAATCTCTGGGGTTTTCTAGGTATACCATCATATCATCTGCAAAGAGTGATAGTTTGGTTTCCTCATTGCCTACTCTAATTCCTTTAATCTCTTTCTCGACTCTTATTGCAGAGGCCAGTGTTTCTAATACAATATTGAATAATAATGGTGATAGTGGGCAACCTTGCTTCACTCCAGATCTTACCGGGAAAGGTTCCAGTTTTTCCCCATTGCATATGATGCTTACTGAAGGTTTAAAATATATGCTCCTAACTATTTTAAGGAAAAGTCCTTTTATTCCTATGCTCTCAAGTGTTTTTATTAGGAATGGCTGTTGGATTTTATCAAATGCTTTTTCTGCATCTATTGAAATGATCATATGGTTTTTGTTTGGTTGGTTGTTGATATAGTCAATTATGTTAATAGTTTTCCTAATATTGAACCAGCCCTGCATTCCTGGTATAAATCCTACTTGGTCATAGTGTATTATCCTGGGGATGATTTTCTGTAATCTTTTTGCTAATATTTTATTTAAGATTTTAGCATCAATATTCATTAGGGAGATTGGTCTATAATTTTCTTTCTCTGTTTTCAGCCTACCTGGTTTGGGTATCAGTACCATGTCTGTGTCATAAAAGGAGTTTGGTAGGACTCCTTCAATCCCTACTTTTTCAAATAGTTTATTTAGCATTGGAGTTAATTGATCTTTAAATGTTTGATAGAATTCACATGTAAATCCATCTGGTCCTGGGGATTTTTTCTTAGGGAGTTGATTGATAGTTTGTTCTATTTCTTTTTCTGAGATGGGACTGTTTAGGATATTTACTTCTTCCTCTGTTAGTTTAGGTAAGCTATATTTTTGGAGGTATTCTTCTATTTCATTTAAGTTGTCGAATTTATTGGCGTAAAGTTGGGCAAAGTAACTCCTAATTATTGCTCTAATTTCCTCTTCGTTAGTGGTGAGTTCTCCCTTTTCATTTTTAAGACTAACAATTTGATTTTCCTCTTTCCTTTTTTTAATCAGATTTACTAAGGGTTTGTCTATTTTGTTGGTTTTTTCATAGAACCAACTCTTAGTTTTATTAATCAATTCAATAGTTTTTTTACTTTCAATTTTATTGATCTCTCCTTTTATTTTTTGAATTTCAAGTTTAGTGTTTGATTGGGGGTTTTTAATTTGTTCCTTTTCTAGCATTTTTAGTTGCAAGCCCAATTCATTGACCTTCTCTTTCTCTATTTTATACAAATAGGCCTCTAGAGATATGAGATTTCCCCTTATTACCGCTTTGGCTGCATCCCATACATTTTGGTATGATGTCTCATTATTATCATTTTCTTGGATGAAGTTATTAATTATGTCTATAATTTGCTGTTTCACCCAATCATTCTTTAGTATGAGATTATTTAGTTTCCAATTATTTTTTGGTCTACTTTCCTGTGGCTTTTTATTGAATGTAATTTTCAATGCATCATGGTCTGAAAAGGATGCATTCACTATTTCTGCCTTACTGCATTTGAGTTTGAGGTTTTTATGTCCTAATATATGATCAATTTTTGTATAAGTTCCATGAACTGCTGAAAAGAAGGTGTACTCCTTTCTGTCCCCATTACATTTTCTCCAGAGATCTATCATATCTAATTTTTCTAGTATTCTATTTATCTCTTTGACTTCTTTCTTATTTATTTTGTGGTTTGATTTATCTAATTCTGAGAGTGCAAGGTTGAGATCTCCCACTATTATAGTTTTACTGTCTATTTCTTCTTGCAGCTCTCTTAATTTCTCTTTTAGGAATTTAGATGCTACACTACTTGGTGCATATATATTTAATATAGATACTTCTTCATTATTCATTCTACCCTTCAGCAAGATATAGTGCCCTTCCTTATCTCTTTTGATTAGATCAATTTTTGCTTTAGCTTGATCTGAGATCAGGATGGCTACCCCTGCTTTTTTGGCTTCACCTGAAGCATAGTAGATTTTGCTCCAACCTTTTACCTTTAACCTGCATGTATCACCCCGCTTCAGGTGTGTTTCCTGTATACAACATATTGTAGGATTCTGGCTTTTAATCCATTCTGCTAACCGCTTCCTCTTTATAGAGGAGTTTACCCCGTTCACATTTATGGTTAAAATGACCAATTCTGTATTACTTGCCATCTTGTTAACCCGGTTTATGCTTTTCTCCCTTCTTACTCCCTTACCCCCTCCCTTACCCCCCTTCCCAGTATTAAGCTTGTGAGCTCCCCTTGGTTCTCACAGTCCTCCCTTTTTCAGTATCCCTCCCCCCCCTTAGAGTTCCCCCCCCCAACTTACCCCTTTCCCTCCCAGTTACCGTATTCCCTTCCACTTAGCTTATTCCTTCCTTTTTCACTTTTCCCTTCTCACTTTTCAATGAGGTGGGAGAAGTTTCACCATAGATTGAATATGTCTAAAATTCTTCTCTTACTGCCAATTCTGAAAGCATTAAAATACTCACTATTTTCATTCCTCTCCATTCTTTCTCTCAGATTTACTAGGTTTTCTTTGCCTCTTCATGAAATGTAGTACCCCCACTTTCCCTTTTTTCTAGTACAATGTCCTTTCCACAGCTAGTTTCTAGAACAAGGTATACATGTATTCTTTATACATCTTTACAGCCGAATTATAGTTCCCAAGATTAATCTTTACCTTTTTAGATTTCTCTTGAGTTCTGTGCTTGTAGATCAAATTTTTTGTTAAGTTCTGGCTTTTTCATCAGAAATAGATGAAATTCGCTTATTTCGTTGAATGTCCATCTTCTTCCCTGGAAAAAGATGCTCAATCTCGCTGGGTAAGTTATTTTTGGTTGCATACCAAGTTCCTTAGCCTTTCGGAATATCATATTCCAGGCCCTTCGATCCTTTAATGTGGATGCTGCCAGATCCTGGGTGATCCTTATTGTGGCTCCTTGATACTTGAATTGGGTTTTTCTAGCCGCTTGCAGTATTTTTTCCTTTGCCTGAGGGTTCTGGCATTTGGCCACTATATTCCTTGGTGTTTTGATTTTAGGATCCCTTTCAGTAGGGGATCGATGAATTCTTTCAATGTCTATTTTACCTTCTGTTTCTATGACTTCTGGGCAGTTCTCTTTGATAATTTCCTGGAAGATAGTGTTCAGGCTTTTTTTTTCATCATACTTTTCTGGAAGTCCGATGATTCTCAGGTTGTCTCTCCTGGATCTGTTTTCCAGGTCTGTTGTCTTCCCCAGAAGGTATTTCACATCCTTTTCCATTGTTTGATTTTTTTGGATTTGCTTGACTGATTCTTCTTGTCTCCTCGAGTCATTCAATTCCAATTGTTCGACCCTGATTTTCAGTGAGGTATTTTCTTCACTCACTTTTTTAAGATCTTTTTCTAATTGTCCAATTGAGTTCTTTTGTTCTGTGGAATTTTTTTCCATTTCGCCAATTTTGTTTTTTAGAGAGCTGTTTTCTGTTTCCAGTTCACTAATCCTATTTTTCAAGGATTTGGTTTCTTTATCCACTCTCTCTTTAACTGACTTCTCCAGGCTCTTTTGCCAAGCCTCCCTCTCCTTTTGCAGAGCCTCCCTCTCCTTTTCCCATTTTTCTTCTAGCTCCCTTGTGAGAGCCTTTTTAATTTCCTCCATGAGATTCATCTGTGCTGAGGGACATAAGGTCTCTTCCTTCGGGGATTCACCTGGGGACTGTTTGTTTTTAGTCTCCTCAGGGTTTGGAGTCTGCTCTTTATCTGTATAAAAGCTGTCCAGGGTTAAATTCTTTTTCAGTTTCTTGCTCATTCTGTCTATTTATCAAAGACAAACTATCAAAGAAACAGAAGAAAAAAAAAAACCCTTGAATGGAGGCTGCTTTCTTTGGGGGAGGGGCAGGGTATTCGTGAGGCACAGGTCCTACTGTGCTATGGCGCCTGCGCACTGAGATCCGAGCGCTCTGAGATCCGAGCGGGCTAAGACACTGTGGGGGAGGGGTGGCCAGGTCCCGAGAAACTCCAGCTGTTAGGGATTGTATTCTTCACCCCCGGTGTTTTTAGCTTCTCTGCTGGGCTGCTGACTTGCTCCTATAGCAAAGCTCTCACCGCAGAGACGGCTGCGATCGTGTCCTACCCCCTCTCCGCTCCACCCGGTTCTGAGCTGCTATCTGTGCTCTGGTTGCCGCTGCTGCCCGCAGACTGCTTCCAAATACCGTCCCCGCCCTCGCGCAAAAACAGACCTTTCTTGACGAGTCACAAGGATGGTTTCTCTTGGTAAGTAATTGTATGGTTTTTTTTCAGTCGAGCATTAATTCAGAGGCATGAAATGAAATGAATAGTGAGAGAAAAACACGGAGATTACACAGAAGTGTATTTCCTCTCCGCCATCTTGGCCGGCAACTCATTAGTTTTTAACCCACTGAATTCTAAGTTTTAAAGAGTTATTTTTAAGGAGTTAGCATCCGTATTTCATTTGTTGAATTGTCCTTTTTAGGGAGTTGTTTTCTTCAGTAGATTTTTTCCCCCCATTTGACCAGTTCTACTTTTTAAACAATTGTTTTCTTCCAACTTGTTGACTCTCTTTTTTCATAATTCCCTTTCATCACTCTCATTTCTTTTTCCATTTTTTGCAGCTGTTTTATATGACTAAAAAACTCCCTTTCTGAGCTCTTTCATGAGTTCCTTTTGGGCTTTGGAGAATTTCCCATTTTTCTTTGAGATTTTGCCTCTACATGTTTTTGACATTGTGTCTTCTTCTGAATTTGTGTCCATCTTCCCCTGTCACCATAATAACTTTCTGTGGTAGATTCTTTTGTATTTTTGTTTTTTACTCTTTTTTTAATCTTTTCTCCTTCTTTTAAATTTGAACACTGCCCCCAGGGTGAAGGTAACATTATCTCAGACTACTTATGCCAATGGCTTTAAACCCTGGGTGTTTACTTACTGCTGCATTGATGATGCCCTGAGATCTATGAGGGACTTTTGTGCTTAGTGATATACTAAGATGGTAGGGTTCGGGACAGCTGTGCTCTTGTAGGTCAAAGGGATATGGCAGCTTACCTGATGCTGAGCCCGAGTTTTAGTGTTATTGTTTGAGGTATGCTGAAGTCAGTGGGGAGGGTACTTCTTGAATTTCCTGGGGATACACTAAACCAGATGCCATACCACTTGTTTGCCCAGGGCTATAGTGAAGTATGCGGAAGTCTGGCCAGTGGAGCATGTCTATTTCCAGGGGTTACACTGAAGCACATGACAGTTCTCAGATCTGGAATCAGCCTTGTCCTCTGACTATGCTGAGGCACAAAGTAGATCCTGGCATTGGCATTTGCACTGTGCCACCAAAATGAGGTTCAGGATTTCTACTGGTTTGATCAGGTGAGACTTGTTGCTGGCTTGCTGGAATGCTTCTGTCTTACTCTGTGATTTCCTTTTGCCTGGGTGAGGCAGACCTTTGCTGTTAATCCTCCAAATTTCTTGTCCTAAAAGTGAATGTGATAGAGAGAGAGAGAGAGAGAGAGAGAGAGAGAGAGAGAGAGAGAGAGAGGAGAGAGAGAGAGAGAGAGAGAGAGAATATATCCTTAGTGGCTAACAGAATCCCAAGTACATAGCAAACTTCTCATATTTGTCTTGGATTTGGATTAATTAATGAAGCTAACATATGAATCCATATCCTTAAATATTAAACCAATTGCTCTTGACCTTAGAGGGTGTAAGAAATTTGTTAAGCTGTTTTTCAATCATGTCTGAGTGCGACCTCATTTGGGATTTTCTTGGCAAAGATACTGGAGTGGTTTACCTTTATTTTTTTCTCCAGATCATTTTACCAACAGTGTTAATTAACTTACCCAGGTCCATACAGATAGTAGATTTCTGAGGCTAGATTTGAATTAAGGAAGATGAGTCTTCCTCACTCTAGGTCCACACAGCTGTCTTGTAGAAATAGTAAAAGATGAAATAAATGATGATAGGAGGATTATAAAATCAACTTTCATGTATCAGTGACTCACCATGTTCTACAGCAGAGATTATATTAAGGAAGGAGTTTCCTAGCAGTGAAAGAAGCCAGAATGGGTAGAAAATAATGTTGAACAATGTAATACTGATATGTGTTTCTCATTTACTATATTCTTCCCTCTCCTCTCCTCTCCTCTTTCTTCTTCACTCCTCTCCTTTCCTTTCTTGTCCTCTGTTCTCTTCTCCTCTCTCCTCTCTTTCTGTCTTCACTCCTCTTCTCTCCTTTCCCATACTTTTCTCTCTGCCTTTCTCCATTCATTTCTTCTTCCTTTTAGTCTTTTCCTTTTTTTCCCCCCAGAGTAAAAAACTCACTAAGGAATGAGTACAGACTTTTTCTGGGCTCCAAGCTTTTGTATTAAAAAAAAAACTTACTTTTAATACCAATATTCCTTTGAAGATTCTTTTCTATGGCTCCTGGAACCCCATAGACTTTGAAGAATTCAAGTTGAGGGACTGAAGGACAGTGGGAAGGTAGAGAAATGAGCCATTTATAGGAAGTAAAGGTCTTGGTGCTGATGGAGGAGGGAGATTATCCAAATTATTGAGATCACAGTACCATTTAAGCAAGAGTACTTTCAAGCTTCTGAGTGCTGAGCACTTGTAGGCACAGATGAGTGCCCCCAAGGGCTACACAAGTGAGGAAAATACAATGTTGGTTTAATAGCTGAGATTGTTGGGTTATAACTATTATATCTAAAATGACATTGACACCAGACTGGATTTCTTCGGTTCAAAATACACACAATCTCCAACCAGAAATAGACACAGAGGAAGATCCAGCAAACTATGTGAGCATACGGCTGGCTGTTCTGCTCTATATAACCCAGCAAGTGAAGTGGAAAGAAAAATAACTTTCTCTGTTGTCCCTGGGTCTCCACCCACAACCTAACCTCTTTTTTTTTTTTTTTTTTTTGCTCAGAGAAGATCAAAGCCCAGAGGAGCTAGACCCTTTCTAGCTTATTCAATGCTTCTCTCTTGTGCTCCTGGATCTTCTGAATCCTTTTTCTTAAGAGAACAAATAAAGTATATAATCCATCCTGCTGCCTGGCCCTCTGTGCTTTGAAAGCCATGTTACGGTGAAACATGAACCAGCATTCACTGTCTGTTTATGATGCCTTTTTAGTGTAGTTTTGTCTTAGAAAAATTTATTTGCACCATGGTCCCCAGCCTGTTACTCCTGACTGTTTTTTATTATAGCCACTGGTATGAATAAGTGTCTGATGGAATTTTCAAAGTGACAGTTCTATTTCAGGCAGCTCCTAAGTCCCATAACTTTCCCAAAATGGATATATTAAGTGCTCTTTAATCAGCTCATGAAATAAGAAAAGACCTTATGAGAAAGGGAAAAAATATTGAATTCCTGCCAATTAGTATTAATGTCTTCTGCCTTTCTCCCTTTACCTTCCTCACTGACATTAACTGAGTTCATATATTGATTATTCCATTTTCAGGAATCTGTCATGACAAAAAAGGCAAAAGGGTCTTTCTAAGAAGGTTATCATTCTTTTTTTTTTTTCAAATCTTGATAGTGTCTATTGGAAATGATAGTTTAGCATTTTTATCTTTCAGTGTGAAGATCAATGCTACTGAGGAAATTTCAGTACTCAAAATGTTCTGTGATGGCATCCATGTGGATATTTTTTCCAATGATATAGACTGAAATCATCATACGACTATCCATACTATATAACTCTTATCCATGTTCTTTTGTAACAATTCTTGTCCTGCCCCACAGAACACTAAAGCTTAAAAGAAGAGTTTTCAGGAATCAAATAGTTCTTTGTTGTTATTGAATCATGTCCAAATTTTATGATTCAGTTGGAGTTTTCTTGATGGGGTAGTTTGTCATTTCCTTCTCCAGCTCACTTTATAGGTGAGAAACTGAGGCAAATAGAGCAAAGTGACTTTTCTAGGGTCACACAGCTAGCAAGTATCTAAGGCCAGAGTTAAACTTAGCAATATGAGTCTTTCTGAATCCAGACACAGTTCTCTCTCTCTCTCTCTCTCTCTCTCTCTCTCTCTCTCTCTCTCTCTCTCTCTCACTCTCTCTCTCTTTTTCTCTTTTTTTCTGTTTCTCTCTCTCTCTCTCTCTCTCTCTCTCTCTCTCCACACACACACACACACACACACACACACACACACACACACTGTACTACTTAGCTGTCCCAACTAGATTTATCTTTTTTTTTCTTAAAAAACATATCTTCTACAAAATATTAGATAATCATGTTAACTTGAAAATTTGCAATGAAAGGAAACCAACTACTTCTCATTTCATTTTGGTACAACATTAACATTTAGGTGATTTTTTTCCCCAACATACATCTTAAATTTGCTTTTCTCCCAATGTTTGGCTACTGTGCTCACTTCTATCTTCTTAGGTTCAAGATTAAAAGATACTTATGTCAATAATGGGATTTCAATATTTTGAAATAAATGTTTTTCTTTGAGACTTTCTTTCTTTTGTAACTCTTGGCTGTTGTCTCCAAGTAAGATAATGATTAAATGTATGAGCTTATTTCCAAATTACTGTCAGACCCCCACCCCCTTTTCTCATCCCAAGCTAAGAGGAACTATACTGATGAGATATATTTCTTCCATCTTGTGCTGGAGACTAAATGGAGAACATTACATACCTGCTGAGGATCTGTAAGGATTGGAGCTCAACTTGCTCGGATTGATGGGAAAGAACTCAATCCCCTACTGGTTTTCTTCCCACTCCACTGCACAGATACATAGAATGGGGAGAACCAAATAAAGAAAGGGAAAACTTTAAAATTATCTGCCATTTCTGGTTTACAATGTACATGTATAGATATCTATACATTTACATATGCAGAATCAATTTGGATTACATAGAATTGGGGAGTTAGAGCACAGACCTGGAGTGTGAATAAATGTAGATGTTCCTATACATGCATATATATCATATCTATGCATACATCATATATGAAGATATACATATATGTGCATGTATATATATACATTTGTTCATACAGACATATGCTTGCAAATGCATATTTGCAAAACATTATATAGGACCAAATCTATAGGTTTGTTTCACATAGTGCTGAAAAATAATGCCCTGTCTACCTGTATTTGTGATGTGACCTCTTTAAACAGCCTTAAAACTACCTTCCCCCATCCATTTAATGTGTACATATGAGTGTTCTCTGTGTCTGGCCTTGACATATTAAGAACAGTAATTCTCTCATATTAACCAAGGATCTGGATTCATTTGACACCTCATTTAATAATTGCACCATTATCTTCTTGGATACTCTCAGCCAAAAATGGAATTAATCTCATTCCTTACCTTAGAGGATTAAATGTCTTTGGAAACAAAAGACATTTGTGTTATCGAGATGAAAGCTATAATATAAAAGAATATTCTTTTCCAGTTGCTACTCCAAATGCTGACACTTATTGGACTTTCTCCACATTAAAAAAATATCTCAAGAGAGACATTTTAAAGGATATTTCTACAGAGGTGAAAGGCTAGTCATTTGTCTCATAAGTCAACAAGCTTCTTTCTAGCTGTCAGTCTTATGTTCATATCATACTCAGAATTGTGGATTACAAATAAGTTAAGATTAGAGGAGACTTAGAAATCTTCCTCGAAAATGAAAAACTGAAATTGGGCATTCACTAGTTGGTTACCTAAGCAAAGGAATACTGACTTTGTCTCTATTTCTTTCTTTCTACCTGTAGGCACTCCTGCATGTATACATATACACACACATGCATGTTACATGCACACAGATACATCCTCCATCATTTGCTGCTTTCCTATTCCGTGAGACTGTTCTTTTTCAATTGTATTCTGTTTCTGTTTCTGTTTTTGCCTTTTTACAATTGTGATAAACAATACCATATCTTATATTGTCTTGCCAGTGTCCTGAGAGATTAGGGTCTCGGAAAGAGAAAAGGTCCGGCCAGAATGTTCTCACTGGAAGTATTAGAAACAGGAAGCCCACTTCCTTCTAGTTATCTCCATTTTTGAAATCAATGCATATTATTCAGTTTGACAAAATCTTGAAGGATTTTGTGCCTCAGTCTGGTGAGCTTTATGGATGGCCAGGCACAGGGAAGGCTTTGGAAGGTATTCTCAGATCAGAATCTTGGCAATTCCAAGTCTTGAAGCCAACTTTCATCACTACTTTGGGGCAGAATCTGGGGAAGACTCTGTCCTGAATCTCTTGAACCATAAACATATCATTAGAGCTTCTACCTCTATTTTGTACTCTCCTTGCTATATATCTATTCAAGCAACATTTTTTTTAATTAAAAACCTTCTTTATTCCAGGCACTGGACTAAGTTCTTGGGATAAAAAGAAAAGCAAAAGGCAATCCTCATTCTTAAGGAGTTTGTAGTGAAGTGGGGGACAGGGATCCCTGAATATCCAAGAGACCACAGAATCTAGCTAGTTCAACTCTCCCTTTATAGAGACTGGGAATATAAAACAAGGGAAACAGATTTGTCCAAGGTCACATGCATCATAGTAGGTTTCAAATCAGATTTTTTTAATTCCAGATCCAGTGTTCTGTGCTGGATTCCTCCCAAACCTAAAAAGATCAATTGGCCTCCCTCTTGATTTTCTGATTTCTTTTGGAACTGACAAGATTACAGATACAGATTACAGATTACAGATACAGATTCAGATTGCAGATATAAATACAGATACAGAGCTCAAAAAGTTCTGCTGGATCATTTCGTCCATGAATTCTTAAGTGTTTGAGGTACCATAAAGCATATGGATCCCTTTTCAGAAAACTCTTAAATTATTTAAATACATAAAATAAAATGTAGAGATAGTAAGGGAAATAAATTGTATTAACATAAATCTATCCAGATATTAAAAACAAAACAGATTCCAGGTTAACCATCTTTGACTTAGATGAACAATTTGATTTTTCATTGGGGAAACTGGCATCCATAGAAGTTGTGGCTTGCCTAAACTCTCAGAAGCAGTTCACATCAGAGATGGAACTTGAACTCAGGTCCTCTAATTCCAGAACTAATTTTTTCCACATGATACCATATTGACTTGCCGATCATAGAAACAAGGAAATCTGTCTCTTGTGGACCACTGTCAAGGCCATTGACTCCAAAATAAATGCATATTTTAGTAACCTAGCAAAAAAGGAAAGCTTACAAATCCATCAGAGGTCCTTAACATAAAACAAATAAGAAGAGTCTCCTAAAAAAGTGTTATCTCTTCCAAATGAGAATAAAGAGGGAGCATAGCCAAGGAGAGTAAGGAACATGGGCACATTTCTCATTCTGGCTTTTCTAAGTGCTACAATCCAATCTGGAAGTGCAGCAGTGTCCAGATTGGTGGTGGGGTTCCCCTGAGGCTTAGTTGCAGCTGGGAGGGAGGTACACATATTTAGCTATTCTGAAACTGCAGAGCTTCGCCTGGGGCATCCTATTTAGGAGAGATAGTTAAGTAGAAAGTTGCAGAGAAAGTGGCAAGGAGGCATTAGGAATCACTGTCAGTTTCTGGCTCTGACTGTGTTTCTTTCAATTCTCCCACCCAGATCTCATTCTATATGGTCTCTTATAGATTCATTTGACATTAATAGGCATTGAATTTCTGATTTATATGAATTGTAAAATGGGAACCTATCTCAGTCCCACTCACAGAATGATGCTAATCTCTGGACATTGCTTTCTATTGCCAGAATTCTAGAAATGATAGATGTTGGGTTGCTACTAGTCAGTTACTCCCAGCTTCCATGTCAAAATCGTATACTCACTCCATTATCAATAATTATGAATTTATGTTTTCGAAATACTAAATAAAAACACTTGCAAAATACCCATTCAACAGAAAACACTTTACAGGCACTTGACTGGAATTAAGACCTAAGTTCCAATTACTCACTGACATTATGCTAGGTTCTATAGCCTTCCTTTTCTTGGTTGCCTAGATTCATGTTCCTGACAATTGTTGATTCTGTTGCTGCCAGTAAGGATACAGACTTCCTGTTAATTAGGATGATGGCTCCTATTGAAGACTGATTAGAACATAATCGAAATTTTCTCTTTGCAGTAACAAAAAAAAAAAAAAAAAACAGTGGCAACAAGAACAGAACAACTCACCTCCAAGCATCAGTGATAAATCTGGGGGTAGTTGTAAATGGCACAATCATATAACCCTAATCATTGAAGTGTATAACAAAGATTTTCTGGATTCTGAAATCAAAATGATAGCTCTGAAGGACTAACAACAACCTTAAAAATCTGTGGCAAAGCTACCTATTGGACTAGTTCCCCAGATAGCATGAGGGAAGTGCTCCTTTTAGTCAAAGAAATAGATTATAGTGTAGCTTCATTTGAAATTAATCATAAAGATCATTTTGGTTGAGAAACTTTCTGTGCACTAGTACCATAAGAATTCAAGGTTTATTAGGGAGGAGAAAGTCAAAAATAACAATACCCTCAAACTAAAGTGCTTCAGTGCAGATATCACTGATCCCTTAAAGCAAACAATGCATGTTTTCATTAAAAAAAGGGCTGAGTGCATGAATGTTTTCATTCTGTGCCAAAGTGCCACTCTGTGCCGAAGAGTATCATAACCAAATTGAAACATATCTATTTAATTGGTCAAAAAGTTTCATTATGATTTTTGTCATTAATCGCTCAGCTCCAGATAACATAGAGATGTATGTCACAGATAAAGATGGACAATGATAATAAATCACTTAAATTCTAATGAAGTTTAGATAAAAATAAGAGCTAGAATGAAGAAATTTATCAAATCCAAAGAGGTAAAAATAGAAGAATTTGAGGGCAGTGTTAAAAGCAGATTTTTCTGCTTTTAACACAGAAAACCAAACATATCACTTATTAATGAAATATTTGGCAAAGCAATATATATGTCACAAATTATTTTGCAGAAGAAATGGGCATACATTGTACTAGATTGAAAATTTTCGTTTCAGTTTAAAGTTATAAATCCAAATAATAGATTAATTCCCCCAAAGGAGAAATTTTTAAAAATAGGTTTCTCCTATACCCATTATAAATGAGTTAACTTTCTATAACACTTGCTTGTGTGCATTAAAAACATCAGGAATTATGTAGAACATAAATTATACCCATTCCCACTGTAAGGACTCTGGGGGAATGCAGGAGCTACATAGAAATGCTCCTAAGACAGAAATCAATGACCACCAAAGTAGGAACAACTTCAGAAAACTATTAAAGTACAGCAGAAAGACAATGGAAAATTATATTAATATTTAGCCAACAATTCAGTAAAAAACTGGAATATTCTGTCACCTAATAAAACAAACAAACAAACAAAAAAGAAAATGAAAAGAAACATTGTGAAAAGATATCCAAAAAACAAACAAACAAAAAAAAATTAGAACTTTTGTATAACCTTAAGCAACAGTAGAAAGGTAGAGCTAAATATTTAAGGCATTGTAGAGTCACAAGTGTAAAATGTAAATAATTTGAGGGGAGAGAATGACAGAGACAGAAACAGAAAATTCTGATATGTATATGGCTCAACAAAGTTTAAACCAAAAAAAAAAGGCAATTTGAATGAAATATTGTGTGCAGGAAATCTTGGGTATCATGAATGGTAGAATAGTTGTATCAAATTAATTACTAGTTCCAGCTTCATCTCCAAACTAGAAAGGCCAGGCACTTATGATGGCTCTAATTATTGGATTGAGTATTCCAGTCTTCTACTTTCCTCTGTAGAACATAAAATATAATTCACCTTACTCAGAAGTGTATAACATGACTTCCCATGGCTTGTAATATTAGAGGTAGACCCATATACTTAATTCTGATAATTGAAATGCCATTATTCAAATTATACATTGCCCCTTCCAATAGCTGCATAATGTGTTGAGTTTCAGATAACAGATTTTTTGGGAAAAAAACATTGATTAGCTACAGATTGTTAGAGGGGAGAGATGAATCTTATGTACTGTCTGGAGTAAATGTCATGTGAGTATTTATTTAAGGAATGGGGGGTATTTAGCCTGAAGAAGAGTAAGATGAAAACATATAAGATAACAATTTCTCCAGTATTTGGAGAATTGTCATGTAAAAGAGATTTCATATCATTTTAAATTTTCCCCTAAAAGACATAACTGAAGAAAATGGAATGGCAAAAATGATATATTGACTTATGTTTAGGAAAACTTCCTAAAAATTAGATCTGTCCAGTCCAAAATGAAGACAATGGACTCTATATTACTGCTACTATTTGGATAAATTCTAAACAAATACTAGTTGACTACATAAAAAGGAGGAAATATTTCATGTATGAATTGAACTAGATTGACTCTGAAGTTTGTCCAGCTATAGCTGTGCAATTCTAATATTCTAGGACTTTTGAAAAAATCTTTAAGTGCAAATGTGTAATGGCTCAAAGTGTTAAAATAAAGAAATTTGACCTTCCCAGAAAAGAAATACTTGGTGGGGAATGGAGAAATGGAAGTCCAGGCATCCATACCAAAACATGGAAAACAGGGTGGTTTTTGGAAGATAGTTAAAAAAAATTGATTATTTAATTTGACCTTACAAACATTTTTGAAGTGACTGTTGTGCACAGAAAGTTTTTCTGGGCATTAGAGAATTGATAAGTATCAACAAACACACACACACAAAAGATAATTCTTTTCTTCCCACTGAGTTTAATAAATAATAGAGGTAAATGATGATGAGCTAAAATCTGAATTTTTACATAGTATTAGGTTTAAAAAATAGAGTGTCCTTTGGATTTGAGGAGAATTTATCTTAAGTTTCTTATTGGAAGTACCATTTTAGTTGGTTTTTGAATGATAAATAGAGATCTCAGTGACAAAGAAAGGCAAGGAAGCCTTTCTAAGTGTGAGTGTCTTTCAGCAGAAACTCATGGAAACAGGAATGTACTGGGTAACTTTGGAGACAGAGTCATAATTGATTGGGGCTTATTGTAAGAAGAAGGGAGATTTTCATGAAATGATTTTGAAAGGTAGGAGAACTCAACTTCTGGAATGACATGTATCAGTCAAAGGAATTTGAACTTCTTTCTCAACAGAACCTCCTCCAACCTTAACTCTTATCAGTTCATGAGCTTGTTTATAGTTTTTGCCTCTATTTGCCTATTTTTTTTTTAGTGCTTACCACAGTGTCTGGTCTGTAGTACATGCTCAATGTACATGGCCAACTGAGAGAAAGAGCAGATTTTAACTACTGCCTTTGATTTATTTTTTGTGTTATATTAAGTAAGGGAAGTCTCTAAGATTATAAGTCATGCAAAAGATACCTATCAAATTATAGCGTGGGGTATCTTACTAGGAGTTCCCCACATTGATGATATCTTAAGTCCAGTAAGAAAGAAATATACCAAAAAGATAATAAAAAAATTGACTATTGAGCAAAGAAGTGACTTGAACTTGTATAAGGATAATTGGTCTTGTACAAAGAAGGAGGAAGTGGAATAGAAGGAAGAAAGTATAAACAAAGCAAGACTGGGTAAAGATTACTGCAGAAATCCAGGTAATAAAACAGCCTAACTGGTTAAAAAATAATGTTAAGAAGAATTTCTGAATCAGGAAGAGGGAATGGGATATTGAGCCCATTTGAATGATTAATCCGCCTCTACTTTTTTTTTTTTTTCCTGTAGGCATATTGTCAAATTTTATGGGTAACTAAGTAACATCACAGAACAAAGTGTTGGATTTGGAATTAGGACAAAATTCACCTTTGGATATTTGGATCCAGCTTCAGTTATATATTAGTTGCATGAACCTGGGAAAGTTACTTTATTTCTGTTTGATTGTTTCCTCATCTGAAAAATGGGCATGTTTATAGCAACATTTACTTCCCAGGTGTGGGAAGATACACTGAGATTTTACATACATGCACACATGTATACATAAGTAATAACCATTTTACATATATAATATATACGTATAATTATTTTGATAGCCTTAAATTCCTGTATAAATTTCATCTATAATATCACAATTGTTATGTTGCCTTACAACCAAAACTATTAATTAACCAACCCTAAATTTTAAAAGTCATTGGGAAGAACATTCAGTGAGATATTTTATATTGTTTCTATAATACCAATAAACCCATCTTCATGAAACTAAAGAATAATTTAATTTAACTTACCTTCATTTTACCAGGAAGGAAACTGAGTCCCAGGGTTAGGCTTTGATTTATCCATGCTTCCTTAAGTAACAAGCAACAGAGCCAGCATTTGAAGTCAGAGAACAAGTCTTCAGATAAGTAAAGAAGTAATCAGATTTTGGATGGTGTTCTTATTACTTTTTCCAACTAAACTTGGAGACAAATGTTTCTTCACTGTACCTTCCTCCATCTCTCTTCCAAACCTGTTAAGATGGAGTCCAGCTCAGCAGGAGTTAGTAGAGAGTGACAGATGATAACCATCAGTCTCCACAACTGGACTAAAACCAACTCATTTCACACTGCAGTGGTTAGCAATCAAGTAGTGTTTTATGCCTTATTAATTTGTAATCAGTCCTTTCTATCTATGGGTCACTTAAAAAAAAAAAAAACCTCTGATTTTACTACACTGGGGACTAATCTTTCTCAAAGTAACTGACACCAACCTTTTGTTTTTTTGAGTTTTAAGCAAAACATCTTGGGGGCTTTTCTCATAAATGTTTAATATCGTGATTTAAAATTTATATATTCAATGATTTTTCATTTCTCATTTGAAAAAGACCTCTTAATTGCAGTGTAATGGTGGGGACTGTCATCATAAATATCCACAGGTCAATAGTGTATTAAGGCACCCGCCATACTGTTCTGTCTCTCAGCAGCAGCAGCTGTGCCTGTAAGAAATGTGAACACCTGGAATGAATTCTTCCTTGAGAGCTGATGTCAGCATGTCACTGACAGCCAGGGAAGAATGATAGTCATCCCTTGGCTTGCTGAAGTAACATGAATTTCTTTTAAAAGTCCATACATTTGAAATCAACCACCCCATGATTTATGCATCACTAGAATATGTCAGCTGGCGAGAGCTTACATGGAAAAGAATATGGGATTACATCTGTTGGGTGGGAAGAAATGGGATGAGGAACCCAAAAGCCTTTTTATGGAATATTACTCATTTTTATTAACACTTTGCTTCTATAAAAAATCTTCCTTCAAAGAATTAAAAACTCTTAAAGGATTCAGTGATGTAACCTTGTGGCTAAGAGGAATTGGTTGTGTTGTACAGAAAGGTACACTGAGGTATAATGGGCATATTTCTTTTAGTTTAAGTGAATAATGTGGCATCCCAGAAAATCTGTGCTGTATTGATCCATTCTGTTTCAGTATCAACATCTTTTCCTATGTGATTACTTTTCCTAGTCTAGCAGTAGACATATTTGTTTCAGGCAAAATATCTGTATTCAAATGATATAGTAAATGATTTGAGAGGATAAGTGGCAAAGCACATTTTTCTGCAGATACTGCTATTGGGAAAGGAAGTAACTGTAGAGCGTTTGTAAGATCAGGAAATATACATACAATCGATTCATTTATAAAATGCAATGAGAAATCCTTGCAAAATGATTAGGAGGTCTAATGGAGTGAGAGAAAATGAGAATATGAGTGTCAACCAAAGATGGTACAAGAAACAAAATAAATTACCACATAAAAGAAAAAGAAAACTTGAAAGAGAAATATATTTATAAGGTTAAGGGCAAGGGATTTATTTCATGGAAAATGGTAAAATGTTGATCTTGGAAAGAACAAAGTGTACTAATGAATTTTATACTCAGAGAAGAGGAAAATTCTTATCATGAGGGAACAGTTCTAGACTTCCTTATGTATTTTAGGCATTGGCATTTTTAAGAAAGGGCCATAAGAGAAAAATGAGATTATGGGTAATATCTAGAAATAAATTTTATAAATTATTTTGAAGAAGGGCAGCTGGATGGGTAAAGATCAGTAAAGATGCTATTTGAGACAATTCATAATTTCAGCAAAATTGTTAACTACAAAAGAAATCATCAAAACAAACTATATATTTCATAATAATAATTAATTCTAAAAGGAAACAATAGAAAAGAAAATGTCTTTCCAAATGACAAAAAAACATATCTAGGATTCAGTCATTCAAAGCATCGAGGGATTTAGTAGTAGAGTGCTGCTTAAAAATTAGAAACGAGAAACAACTGAAAAATGTAACTAATTGGAAGGATAGTTTCCAATGTACCATGGACCATAGTAAAATTCACAATACTGCCGATGTAAATTAATAATTGTAATTATCAATCAAATTATGAGAGGACTGCATCATAGAGCTCAAGGATATAATACAACCCTTCTTTAATATGTAAAAGAGAGTTGAAAGTCATTGTGTTGTAAAGACTATAAGACACCATATGATACACATTTTCTGAATCAGTTGTAATTTTTATTAACCTGTTTTTTTTTTTTTTTTTTTTTTTTTTGATCTGGACTGAAGTTAGACAACTATATTTAATTCCTGTTACTTTCTGTTTGATAGTTTATTTCATCAAATTCTTCCAAAATTTTTTGCTCCGAAATTATTTTTGAATTGAAGCTATAATTCATTCCTCATTCCCTGTCTACCATACAAAATAACTAAGAGTGTGTGTGAGGGAAATAAAAGACAGGTGAACATAGCAGGACCAATATCTTGTACCTCTTTCACACTTATCTCTATTAAACATACATGTAATTTGCAAAATTTTTGAATTCTGGTAAAAATTCTGCCAATTATAAATAGTGATCTTTCCAAAATGATAAAAACTTCCATTTTCAAGACTTTCATGGTTTTTAAAATACTATTTTCACACTACAAAAGAGATACATTGTGGAAGTATTATTATTCTATTAAACAGATTTTAAAAAATTCAGAGCTTTGCTTATAATCACAAAGCTAATATGAGAAAAGGATGGAACTTTAATCCAAGATCCCCAATACATAAGTCCAGCTGCAATTCATTGTGTTTCTGTGTTTCCCATATGGTAAGTAAAACGTTAAATATTTTGCTTTTTTCTCAGCATCATATGGGTATTATTAAAATTAGGCTATTAGGATATAGATAAGTATTTCTTTTACAAACCATTATGCAATTAAATTAATAATTCAGGGAGAACAATAAAAGACAGATTACATGGATATGATAATGAAATTCATAATAATTGCTTCAAAGAAAAAAATCACATAAAATTCATGCTTATGTGAGATAAATATGGAGACAAAACATACAAATTTAAACTATTCACCAAAAATGGCTCAAAAAAGGAAAAATTATATCCTAAAAATATATGTAATTTGGTTGCCAATAAAACATGGATATATATATATATGTATGTGTGTATGTAAGTATAAATATATATATATGTATGTATATATATATGTATATATATATAAAGAAATAATTATGAAAGGAGAATTTTAATCAAAAGAATATGCATAAAATATTAGAACGTCAACAAATAATACAAATATTGGATATAAGATGGAATCTTACAAATTATTGGATAGATATATACATTATAAACTCATAAGGTCACCAAATTTAATCCATGTTCTATTTTTTATTGAAAATAATTCTCAATGACTATTGAAGTCTATTAATTCTCTTTAGCCATCATTCTATTTTGCCTAGTTTCTTGATAAATGATTTTTCTTCCAGATTTGTTGTGATTTTTTGCTTTTATGTTTATTTTAATTTTAAATTCACTTTTCCTCCTTTTAGGATTTTCTCATAATGTTTTTTTTTATTTAAATTTTTATTTTTTTTTAGTCTTTTCAAAGAATCAACTTTGAATTCTGTTATCAGCTTTATAGACCTTTAATTATAATAATGATATTATTAAATTATATAATTATATTCAGTAAATAATAGTAATTATTAAAGTCCATAAAATTAAAGGAAAAAGCACTAGATTTGAAGTCAGAAAGATCTAATTTCAAAAATGTCCTTGGGTTCTTACTATTTGTGCAAATCACTTTGATTCTGTTTGTCTCAGTTTCTTCATGTGTAAATGGACAAAATAACACCTTCCAGGATCACTGGGAAAATCAAATGAGATATTTACAAATCATTTACCATGGTACTTGGTAAATAGCATGCACTATAGAAATGTTTGTTGTTACTATTTTATTATTTGTAATTATGATTAATAATAATTCAATGGCTTTTAGATTATTAATAAAGGTTATTCCATAATCCAATGCCACAAGATGAAATTGAATTAGTTATAAATAAACTACCTATAGTGGAGAAGTGGAAACTAAGCTGCAAAAAAAAAAATCCTAAATACCTGTTTTAAAAAATGAGAAAGGAAAACATCAAATACTTTTTGTGAGAGAAATTAAGTCTTAATACCTAAACTTAAGAGAACAAAATTACATAAATACTCATATTTAAACAAAAACTGTATAAAACAACATAACTGATAAATTTAAGAAAAGCCTTTGATATTTTTTTTATGTACATTTATGCTAAAAACTCCACAAAATATAAACATAAAAGAACTTTTTTTTTAATATTAAGAAAAGCTATAAAAAAATAGACGCTAGCCTAATATGCAATATAGAAAACTCCAATCTTTCCCTATGCATATTGATATAAAACAAGGATATTCATTTTTTCTTGATATTATTTGCAACATTTTAGAAATTTTAACAGTAAGACATACTTAAAAGAAAAAGAAAAGGCATAATAAGTCATAAATAGAAGACAAAAGTTCCTCTATTTGCTGATGACACAATGAATTATTTATGAAGTAAAAGACTTTAAAAAAAATAAAAAACAAATTGGAATAATTATTAGCTATACCAAAACTGAAGACCACACAATAAACCCGGAAAATTCAAGAGATTTTCCATAAACCATTCTAAAGTTAATGAATAAATAACAGAAAGTAAATATTCTATTTAAAATAATTATATCCTATAACTGTTTTATTTGTCAGTAATTTTTTCAATGAGATATTTCACATTATTTTCTATTTTTTTCATTTTTGGTTTTGTTTTATTATTTCCTTCTCCCATGGCCCGTGATCTAATCTACACTCTTTTTTTCCCCCCTTGAACCTGTGATGAGGTCCCTACTTCACCATGGACTTTCCAACCAAGACTGTGACTTAAATCAGAGCATCGATAAAATAAGAGTCTTGCCTCAGTGTTAGCAAAGAGAGAAATGTAATCTCCTTCTGACCAGTTGTGCATCCCCATTACCCTTTGTTGATAGGAGTTCAGAAAGCAACAGCTGATGATGATGCTGATGATGATGATGATGATGATGATGATGATTCAGTTATTTCCAGGGCCTGCACCTGTTGTCTATGGTCCAGTCTGTGCTCATATTGCCTTCTCTGGATTGTTCTTCACTATCAACCCAGTATAACAGACCTTTACTGATGACCTAAGTTTTCTTTGGCTGGAAAATTATTTTCCCTTTTCCTTTTGTGGGTTCTGCCTTGCCAGGAATTTTTATGGCATTATTTTTAAAGGTATTCAGAGGGGTTTTGTGGAGACCTCAGGTGAGTCACTACCTTTTCCCCAACTTCATGATTCCACTTCCCTAAATGTCTTTCAAAGATATAGTTATAGGAAGAATTGTTAACCACACAGTGATAAGAGGTAACTATAAAAGATCAAATATATGATGTTGATTGTATGCAATTGAAAAACTTTGTAATGAACAAAATTAATAAAAAGTGGAGATAACTGGTAAGGTAAGAAAATAAACTTGGCATAAAATCACTTATCAGACTCTCTTATCAAAGTGATGGATAGATAGATAGATAGATAGATACATAAAAGTATTGAATAAGACCAAGAACCGTCTCACAATACATATGAACTGAATATATGATTAAATTATCTTCAGTAAAGAATTATAAACTATTAACAAATTTATGAAAACTGCTCCAAATTACACATAATAAGATAAATGCAAATTGAAAGAAACATAAAGTTTAACTTTATATGCAGAAAAGTGGGGGGGGGATGACAAAATAAATATATTAAATCTTGGAGGTATTGTAAAAGTGTGTGAACATCATTACCCTATTGATAGAGCTCAACATTCTGGAAAACAGTTTGGAAATATGTGAAGAATGTTATTAAAATATTTATGCCCATTGATTCTAATAACCCCTACTGAGGTAACTCGACAGAAAAAGAAAGAAAGGTCGTATATATAATAAAATATAGTGAAACATATCATGGAGGCAAAAAAAAAAATGGAAACAGAGTTAATTCCTATTGATTGGATGAGTGATTTTTAAAACAAGTACCAGATACATGTTATTGAATTGTAATATACACTAAGAAATGATGAATGTGATGGACACTAAAAAAAGGGGCAAATTTTATGAACCAATGGAAATTGAACAGTATGTGAGAGGAAAACAATAAACATAATTATCAAAATTGTAATAGAATTGTAACAACATACAATTTCAACCAATTTATACTGAAAAGGTGGTTCACCAAAACAGAACTAAAAGGGTAGCAATTATACTATGAATGGGTATTGTAATTCCACTCACTTCAGGAGTGTGATGGGGCATAGTTAATTGAAATAAACTTTGGTTAGTTTTTCTGATTTTATTTTCTTCCCTTTAATTATTTCTTTTAAGAAATCATTCTGAGATATGGTATGCTTAGAGAACCAATGAGAAATGTGATTCTAGGGCAGTAGCTTTAACTTCTTGGACTTCATTTTACTTATGTTGAAAATGTGAAGTTCTTACTAAAGGATTTCCATAAGGCCTTTCAATTCAAATGGTACAACCCAAGAACCAAAAAGAGAAAGAATTATTATATATATTTTTGATTATTATTAATTATACCTGCACTAAAATCCTTATTATCCAAACTTTGAAAGAGTATGTAACAATCAAGACCTTTAGTCTCCTACTTTCTATGTATAAGATGGAAATCTTCTCTTACCATTTTCCTTAAAAATCCCAGGAAGTGTTATAAGTACTATCCTCATTTTACAGATAATAGCAGTGAAGTTCATAGTGCTTGAATGACTTGTTCCAAATCATATGTCTCGTAAATATCTGGTAAAGTATTCAAACCTAGCTTTCTCCTAATTCCCTTTGTAGAACCCTTGCCATTGTAACATTTTGTCTAAAAAAGGAAAAAGAAAGAAAAAATGTGCATACAGACTAGCCATTGGCCATCAAAAGTCCTGATGACCAGCTATATAAGTTTTAAGACTTTGGCATGATAATATGAATATTCTGGAAATTATTGATGATTTGGATCTAAAGCTAGCATGGAAATATCTCAAATTGTTTAGTGATTTTCAGTGAAGGTATCTCCATTTTCTTTATCAGTGACTTTTGCTTGTTCAGAATTGAAAAACAAAACCTTTCATATTTCTGTAATTGCAGTAACATGTGTCACAGCACTTTCCTTGTCAGCTTACGGTCCCTCCCTCATCATCTTATTTTCATGACATTTGTTGATTTAGAAAAGCCTTGTATTTCTCACTAGTTCAAGAACTTGTAATGATATCTTTTTTTAAAAAAGTGAAAACATTCATAGAAAGATACCTTGGCAAATGGCAAAATCTCTTCAGAATTTATTTCCACAGAACAACCCAAGCACAGATAGTATTTAAAACAGTGTCTTTGACATTACAGAAAGCTCTTCATGATAGATGAACCTTTCAAGAAATGCAACTGTTATGACATTTCATATTCTTCATAAGACTATGGTCCATAGATTAATTCAGTGAGGTTGCAGTGACAGAGCAAAGGATGGCATTGTGCTGTATTGAGAAGAATACAATATTTGAAGATACTTGACTCCCACATGACTGCAAGTAAGTCATTTTCCCTGTTTTGGAACCAATTTCTACTTCTTTGAAGTAAGAATTAGACACGATGACCTCTGAGGTCTTTTTCATATTTAGGCTTATACAACTTTATAAATCCATGGCATTTTATTCATTTTTGGCTGCTGGGTTTGAATATAGTCATGTTGCCAAATGAGAATCATTCCAGAGGCATCCTGAGAGTTTGTGAGTAAATGGTCATTTGGTGAGCTATTCAGGATAATGAAAACAACATTGTTTTTAGAACTGGAGAAACTAGAGAGATCTTAGAGTCTTGGGGTAGCAGAAAAGGCTTTATGTAAATGACATTTATTTTAAAAGAGTGGGAAGGTCTATTCAGCTGATTCAACTACTATTCCGTTTTACAGATGACAGAACCAAATCTAATTTAGCATTTAGGGTTTTGTTAGCAAACATACTAGAATAATTCAACATTTCCTCAATAATCATAGCAATAGTTAATGCTTTTATAAGGGCAGCAAGGTGGCACAGTAGATAAAGTGCTGAGTCTGGAGTCAGAAAGACTCATTTTCCTGAGTTCAAATCTGGCTTCAGAAATTGACTAGCTGCATAACCCTAGAAAAAATCGCTTAATCCTGTTTGCTTCAGTTTTCTCATCTGTAAAATGAGCTGGAGAAGGAAATGCAAACCACTCCAGTATCTTTGCCAAGAAATCCCAAGTGGGGTCACAAAGAGTCTGCAGCAAATGAACAGCAAAAAAACAAAATCAAAACTACATAACTTCAGAATGCAAAACTAAATTCAGTAATAAAGTGTTAAATAACTTCAGTATTCACAAAAGCCATTTAATGTATTATCTCATTTGATCTTTCCAGCAGCTCTGTGAGATGAGTGTTATTATCTAAGTCTCACCTGTGAGGAATTTGAGGTTGACAAAATTAAATAACTTGGATTCATGGAATGAGATGGTGTTTGAAGCTGTAGCTGAATTCCCATATCTCTACATCTAGGTGCAGCACACTATCCACCACACTATCTCCAAATGCCGGGCTTCAGACACTTAATCCAAAGCTTTCCCCATCATACCACAGAATCTCAATTCCACTTCTTGTTGTATTTCAGACTATTTTTTTCTGATCTCTGGAAAACAGAAGTTCTGAATAGCTTTAATGTTTCTTTTAATTAACTCTGTTATTAGTAAAGGTGCCAGGATAAATGCCTATAGTAATAAACACACATGTTTGCATGTTTACACATAAATATATGTATGTATGTCTGTATTTCAGTTTTCTATGTCATTTCTTGATCACATTTGGGATTTTCTTAACAGATATAATGGAGTGGTTTACAACTATCTTCTACATCTTGTTTTACAAATGAGGAAACTGAGGTAAATGATGAGTCCAGGGTTACATAAAGAGTGTCTGAGACCAATTTGAACTTCAGAAGAGGAGTCTACTTTTAGCCTGGCACCCTTTACCATCTAGCTAAAGAAAGAAAGAAAGAAGGAAAGAAAGAGAGAAAAAGAAAGACAGAAAGAGAGCAAAAAGAGAAAGAAAGAAAAAGAAAGAGAGAAAGAAAGGAGAGAAAGAAAGAGAGACAGAGAGAAAGAGAGACAGAGATAAACACAGAGCCAGAATATATAAAGGCTGAAAGTGGAGAGAATAGGATGATGGCTAGAAAATGTCCTAAGTCACACTAAAACTTCGCACAACTAAAGACAAGGAAGAGAAATAATTGTGTCTTTTCTTTGGTGGGGGGAGGAAGATTAAAAATCTTTGTTCATTATTAATTTCAAACAGTAAGAATGCATCTTTAATGCAGACATTTGATCCTTTTTGTCTTTGTAGTTACAGTGTCTGGAACAGTATTTGATGCATCATAGACAATGAATAAACAAAGATTAAATTACATCATATAGCATTTGCTTAAATAATTGACTCCATGTGCCCAGGTCAGGCAATGTGCCTCTAAGTATTAAATTCAGTCCATTTTCTGAATGAATGTGTAGTATTTCATCAGAAACATAATTTAAGAATATTTTTAGCTCCTTCTGATCTTCAAGATTCCCTTGGGCATGGCTTTGGAGAATTTGGTTCTCTTCTTTGCTATGAGGAGATATCAGAGTAGGAACTTTTGAAATTCAAGATATTGTTGCTAAGCTTATCCATATAATTTTGGATTCTTGAACTAAAAAGCCATAAATCTCCTTGGAAATTCAGAAATGCTTAGGAGTCATCACTGACTGACTTTTCACCAACAGGGAATCAATAAGAATTATTCAGTGTCAAATTCTGGACTGGCTGCTGGAGATATGAAGACAAATATGGCTTAAGACCTACCTTGAAACAATGTTCATGTTCATAGGGAGTCATGCAGAAGAATATTCACAATATATGTAAATAAGTTGATATTTGCATATAGCTAAATATGAAAAAATGATTTTTGTGGGGACAAAAGGTCAATAGGATCTTAGAACATGAGAAAAAAATACCCCGTTGATCAATTTTTGACTGAGCTTTGAAAGAGGCTAGATGTTCTGAGAGATGAAAATGAAAAAGAAATGCATTCCAGGCATGGAGGACAGATAATTTGTGCAAAAACTTTTTTTGAGGAAATACAGCTATGTGTGAGGAAGGGAAAAAGAACCAGTTACACTGGACACTGAATGTGGAAAAGTTGTAATGGCTAACAAATTAAAAAGTTGTTTGTTAGAGCCTTTAAATGCCAAACAATGACAGTCTTCTTTTATCCTAAAGGCAACAGGAGATGCTCATGAATTTCAAATAGTTGGTCTGTATCTGCTATCAGCCAATCAATAAGCAGTAATTGAGCCATTATTCTATATTAGGTATTGTGCAAAATGGGAGTGAAAAATAAGAGTAAAGATCCATTCTTTCTTCGAGGAGTTTTCAGTTTCACAGGAAGACATAATTTCTTAGAAAATGTAAAGCAACAGGAAGGGAGCAGCATTAGAAGTTGACATGAACAGTAACGTCTTCCTGTTGATGCTATTATTTGGACAGGAATTGGGGATTTTAAGAGATGAGACGAGGAGGAAACAGATTGAGATGCAGTCAACACAGAGGCACAGAAAAGGGAGGTAGCAAGGCATGTGTGAGGTACAGCAATTAGTCTATGGAGAGCCCAGACGCCTAAATGTTGTCTTTCCTTTGAAACTCATCTGAATCACTTTCCAATATTCCCTTAATGCCACAAATTGTCAGTATTTCATTTTCCTCTTATTAAATGATAGGTTTGAAAAATCTTAATGAATATTCACTGTTAAAAATGTGTTTGCATTAGTCATTGAAGCAGATTAAACAAGAACTGTTAACGAGGGCTTTAAACATATGCTTCCAAGTAAAATGTACTCTGGTGTTAGTGATGTCTCAACTAGTCAGTTTCCTTCAACTAATTTTCTTTAAGGAAAAATAAGCCACAGGCATTTGATTTTTTATTTAAATATACCTTTGGAAAATTGCAAATGTTGGAGGGACTGTGGGGGGAAATGAGCCAATAAAACATTGGTGGAATTGGGAACTAATTTAACAATTCTGTAGTGAAATTTGGAGCTATGTCCAAAAGGATATAAAACCATGTTTACCCTTTGATTTAAAAATATCATTAGTAGACATGTATCATAAAAGTGATTAAAAACACATTTATTTTTCTCATAGGAAGAATTCTTATGTCATTTACAAAAGAGAAAGAAGTGAAAGGAAAAATCCCAATCAGTGCATCCATCAGAAAGTATTTATTTAAGTGTTTACTCAGTTTACAGAACTCTACTAAGTTCTGGGGAGAGAAAGAAAGACAAAGGACAGTTCCTACTCTGTAGGAGTTTTGATTCTAATGGGAAAGAAAACACATAAACGGTTATAAACCAACAAGTTTTCTACAAGATAAATAAGAAACATTCAACAATTAGAAAGCACTGTAATTAAGAATAAGAAAGAACTTTCTATGGTAGGTAAGATTTTAGCCACCAATTGAAGATGCGCTGAAACTTTGCCATCTTGATCAAATATCCTCATTTTCATATTCCTAGACAAGCACAGAGAGTCTAAATGAATTGACCAAATTCACAAGGGTAGTAAGTGCAAAAGTTCTAATTTGAATTCAGGTTCCCTAAAGCCAGATCCAGATCTCTTTCTGAAGATCATGGAGACAATATAGCAAATTCATTATATTTAGAAAACCTGGGCTTATTTGGGTCCTGCTATCTATTAGTCACATTGCTTTAGATCAGTCATTTTTTTTTTAGAATCTAGAATAAATCTGAGAATTTACTTATTTCAGATTTCTCATTTTGCAGTTGAGAAAAATGAAATCCAGAGGGTAGAATTCAAATACCTAATATCATACAGTAGTTAGTAGGAAAGCCAAAATTTGAACACAAGTTTTATGATTGCGTACCTAAATTTTACTTTTTTTCCCCCTGAGACAACTGGGGCTATGTGGCTTGTCCAGGGTCACACAGCTAGGAAATATTAGGTTTCTGAGCTGGTTTTGAACTTAGGTCTTCCTGACTTCAGGGCCGGCACTCTATCCACTGTGCCATCTAGCTGCCCCAACTTTACATTTTTCATGTTTCTTCATATCAGAATATCAGAATTATATTTTAAGCATTGTCCTAGTGAATTAGAATATTGTTTTTCCTTGTTCCCCAACCACAATCTAAATAATCCATCTCAAATTATGGAGTTAATTCTAACCCTTGGGTTCTCCTTTGTTCCCTTTATTAACAAAGAGCTAGACCATGAAATTCAGAACCAGAATGAATGAAATGAATGAATGTTAAATGTTTTAGTCCCAGCTCTACCTAGCTACTACCCAAACTACTCTAATGCTCTTTCCAATAACTTGGGCACTTTTCTTCTCTCAAGATTCAGAATAATAGAAAACGGTCAGAACTCTTCTATTTGAATCCTTGTTCACTCACTCCTCACCCCCTCCAGGGTCTTGTTCCCTCAAACTCTGCTTCTCATAAATTTCACATAACTCCCTCTTTTCCTGGGGCCTTCCCCTCAAACAAAAAGCGCACTGCTAGCCGGCTTTCCAAAATATAACAATGTTTCCACCATCAACAATTATAACAGTAACAGCTATGCCATGCCTTCTGTTATCTTTTTAAGCCGTCATCTAATATTTCACCAGGCCTTCACTGTTACCTGCCTCCAATCTCTACCTCTAACCACCTCTGACATCTTACTTCCCTCTCTGTACTCAACTCCTTTACATCTCTCTGGTTTCCATCCCCACCACCCTCCTGAGAAGAGTTCTCTCCAATCACTAAGGAATTGCCATTTTCAGCTGAATTCTAGATGCAGGGCCAGTAAATTATGGTTTGTGGGCCAAATCCAGGCTGCCACCTGTGTTTGGGGGGCCTGTGAGCTAAGCACTATTTACAACATTATTGCCATGTGTTTTTTAAAGTGGTTTATAAGTCTTTGGTTAACTAATCTGGATCTAACTGGGGACTATCATTAAGTCACAGCAAGGTCTTTCCAGACACAAACTAACATGCTCTATTTCACAGGCTTGCCTACATGAATGGTCATGCTCGAGGCTTTTAGTACTTAACAATCCCACCACCCTTTTATTCTATCCCTACCAACCCAGACACCCCGAGATATGCAGCATACAATTATGACCATCAGACTAATTACCAAGTTGGTAAAAAAAATGAGAGGGATCAAAGGCTCACTCACAGTTATTTGTTTTGGATTCATTAGTGAGCATTTAGAATGGTTACTATGTTATCAAATCCCCAGTGGCCACTCTCTTTAATAGAAACTTTATTTCTCCCAATTGCAACAAAATACCCAGTAGCCAAAGAAATAAAGCTTCAGAAGTAAAAGCCCCAATTTCCAGCCTCAATTTTGACCAGGTAATAAAAGTATTGTGCCAGAGTCCAGGAACTGGTGTGTATCTGTGTGTGGGAGGATGGGTGGGTGGGTGTGAGTGCAGGTGCATGTGTAGCATGTGCAGAGAGGGAAACCAGGGATGTAGAGCCATACATAGATTTAGGAGTAGAAGGAGTTTTTAAGTGAAAAAATGTAAGAAAAGTAAATCAATCTGAGCTTTTCCCAGGATGCTGGAATCTTGGAGGGCTCTGATAATGTTATCATTCCTGCATCAGTACAGAAAAATAAGATTTGCACATAGAGATAAATAATAAATTAAAATGAGAGGTTCCTAATGGCTACAACATAGAAAATGATGGCTTACACGCTTTAGAGGCCATGTTTTATGGTACTGATGCCAAATTTATACTGAGATAGAAGCCTATGGACCTCATAATGACTCAAGAACCACAAATTCACATTATCTGTGTTGTAATGAATTTTTATTTATTTCCAAAAAGACATTCTAATTACATTTTAATGTAGTTTGGATCTGGCTCTGATCTGAGCTTGACAGTTCTGTTTTAAACAACTCGGGAGGGTGAAGAACTTACTAGTTATGACTACCTTTAAGTCCTAACCCCTCAACTGGCAGAAGATACTGAGGATCAGTAGAGAGCAAGATCAATTCATACTATTAAAAAGAAAGCATGCTTTTAGTAAGTGATAGGTAAGTGATAGTCAAGAGTCAGAACTAATTATTGAGCATACATCAAAAACTGGAAAGAACTGTAAAAATTATCACATCCATTTCCCTCATTTTGAATATGATAAAGCTTATGGAGGTGATTACATTCCCAGATTCACACAGGTAAAATAAGGTAAGGTAATCTAGAGGTAAGATTTGAACATTTTGATTCCAGACCTAATATAGTCTTTTTGCTTTGCTTTGCAAATATATATTTTTGCTTTGCAATATATATATATATATATATATATATATATATATATATATTATATATATATATATAATTGATTGCTGGATCTGCAGTAAGGGAATACACTTTGGATTTCCTTAATAAAGGAACTTGCAGCTAAGGATAGTTTCTTTATTAATACAGGGTTGTACCTTCTCAGTATCTAACAGATTTTGTTATGTGGATGCACTAAGATATCAGGTGAGCTGTCCAGAGTTCAATAATGAGATGTCTCAGAAGTAGAAGATATATTCAAGTCTTCCTTACTTCAGAAGACAGATGTCTACTGGCCATGCTGATTGCTGTTAGGGAAGCTGACTTCACATTCTGTTTTGGCCACCTACTATTATGTGACATTAGAAAAATCAGTAAAATTTCATCTCTTTTTAAAAAAAAAAATGAGCCTGTCATGTCCAATGCACTCTATGAACCTTGTTTGTCCTGTTTCTGATCACACCATATCTTTCAGAGCCATAGCAGCCTACTTGCCTTTCACACTAAGAGTGACTAAAGTAGAGATTATTTAAATCCTTCTATCTACACAAGACACTGGACATAGTGAATGCTTAAAATATTCTTGTTATAGGAGAGAGTGAATATATCTTAGGAAAAGACATATTATTTGAGCAAATTCACTCTATAGAGTCATCCTTAACTCCTCACCACCTCCCCCTCCATTCTGTTGCTAAGGTCAATAAATGTCACCTATATAATATCGTTCATATACACCTTCTCTCCTCTGGCATCACCTGCAGCCTGGAACAGTTCTTCAAATCTCAGCTCTGGACTATTGCAATGGTCTTCTGGCTGTTCTGTCTTCTCTAAGTCATTCCTCACCCCAGCTTTTCCTCCACTTAATTGTCCAAATCATTTTCCTAAAGCCCAGATCTGACCATATTACTTAATAAGTTCCAGTAGCTCTCTATAAATTCAAGAATCAAAAAATAAAATCTTCTGGCATTCGAAGTCCTTCATAATCTGATTCTATCCTAAATTTTTGGCTTTTTAATGCCTCGATCCCATGACCCAATAACACTGGCCTTCCTTTTATTCTTTGAACAAGAAATTCCGAATCTTTATGCAAGACATTTTATGTTTCCATTTTTCTTTCAACATGTCATGTGCATTTTTGATTCCAGGCATTTTAACTTGGTTGTTCCTTGTTTCTGAAATGTTCCTCTTTCTCATTTCCATCTCTGGCTTTCTTCAAGTTTCAGCTAAACCCACCTACTATTAGGAAACATTTCCTGCCACCATTTCTAGTGCCTTCTTTTTTTTCATCATTTTAAATTTGCTCTGTTTATAGCTGTTGCTACATAATTATTTGCATATTGCTCCCCCATGAGACTATGAACTCTTTGAGATTATTTTGCCATTTTTTTTATCTCCCAGTTCCTCACACGGTCTCTGTCATGTACTAGGTGCTTTATAAATGTTTACTGATGGTCTGACTTACTAATACTAATTACAATCACAGTACATTATATTTTAGGATAATGTTTGGGATAAATGTTGTTTAGTTGAGGTGGCTCAAATTAGTGGACAGTGATTTTGCCTGTGGAGCCAAGAATATTTGGATTTAAGTCTTGATTCTGACCCATGCTTATTGTGTGAATCTTGGATAGATCACCTAATCTTTCAATATTCCTAATACCTTCCTAAGCCTGCAAGCAACAGGGAAATTGATGATCTACCTGAATAAAAGATCTCTCACTTGAAAATTCCATATACCAATGAAAGCACATATTTGACCAGAAGAAAAGATTAAAGTTCTTTAAAAATATTCTTAAAACACACTTTTAAGGACTTTATCATTATACTTGCTTCTCAGAGCAATTATAGCAGACACACATTGAAAGGATTATTACCACATTCATTTTCCAGTGGCTAAAATTGATATGGAAGTTCAAATTTTAAGACTTTAAGTGACTTTCCACAGCCTAAAGTTTATTTTGTGGTAATAAGGTAAACATGGGTAAAAGACAGCTAGGTGACTCAGGAGATCAAGCAGCAACCTTAGAATCAGGAGGACCTGTGTTCAAATCCAGTTGTAGACACATTAGCTTTGTGGTTCTGGGCCTTAAAAAAGATTCTCAAAATAATAATAATAATAATAAAAAGGTGGAAATAATAGGCAGGATTGTAGTGTGCTGGGATTAGCTTAGTTAATAATAGACTAACTTTTGATGGAACTAATCCAATGATTTCAGAATCCATTTTGAAATTATGATTGACAAATGTGTAAAATAATTATCTCTTCAACTCACCCTTAATATTACTAAGTATCCATCCAAGGATTTTAATGATAGAGGAAAATATATTGTATACATTAGATATCAAATGCCAAGATTTTCAAAGCATCATTTTTGTGGGAAGAAAAAAAAAAGCAAAATCAAAGTGAATGCCCAAGGAATGACTGGGGAAAAAAATAATATGGGAGCATGTAGAATATTAAGGCAAAATCAGTTCCTCCTTAATCTCCATAGAATTAAATAGGATGCCCATTTCATATTTCAAGTTAAATTTGAGCCCAAGTCCTCTTCCCAGACTTTTAAAACTTTTTTTTTTAATATTTTTTTCATGCACACTGTGATCCAGCCAAACTGTGTCTTCTGTTCTTCAAATATAGCTCTCCATCCCCAACTTGCATACCTTTATACTGACTAGCCCCCATTTAGGCTTTGCGTTGCCTTTAACCATGGAACATTTTCTTCAAGAGAAATTTTAAGACTTCTTATTATCATTCAAGTCTCAGTAAAAACATCACTTTCGGCATGAGACATTTCAAGATCTCTCTTACTTTACAAAGAATCCTTCCTTATGCTATTACCTTCTCTGTCCCCCCCAAAGGTGGTCATAAATCTACTTTGTCTTTCACATATATTTATATACATCTGCATGTGATATCTCCCTTTAGAATGCACTTTCCTTTAAGTAAGAAGATTTTACTCTCTCATGCTTACCACAGTGCTTGGCACATAGTAGATTCCTACAAAGTACTTGATGAATGATTGATTCATGGGTTGGTTTTGATTAACTTCTTTTGTTTGTTATAACAGAGAG
Organism: Antechinus flavipes; assembly: GCF_016432865.1. Classification (NCBI taxonomy): domain Eukaryota; kingdom Metazoa; phylum Chordata; class Mammalia; order Dasyuromorphia; family Dasyuridae; genus Antechinus; species Antechinus flavipes. The sequence continues at coordinate 15,483,727 of NC_067399.1, read as the reverse complement.
GTCTATTAGGAGTAGTGAAATAAAAAAAATGTTAAAAGTGGTTTAAAAAGGGAGAAAATATTTTTGCCTCTCTCTGTCTCTGTCTCTCTTTTTCTCTCTGTCTCTCTCTTTCTTTGTCTCTCTCTGTCTCTGTCTCTCTCTGTGTTTGTGTGTCTACCCCTTTCTGTCTCCAAATCTCTTCCCTCCCCGCTCCTCTTTTTCCTCTCTCTCTCAATCTCTCTCTCTCTCTCTCTCTCTCTCTCTCTCTCTCTCTCTCTCTCTCTCTCCTGCTTTCTGTCTCTCTCTGCCTCTCTTTCTCTCTGTCTCTCTATCCCTCTCTGTCTTTCTCTTTCCCTCCCTCCCTCCCTCTGTCCTTATCTCTCTCTCTTTCTCTCTCGGTCTCTTCTCCTTCTCAATCTCTTCTCCCTTTTTCTCTTTCTCTCTCCTCTTCTTATTTCTCTCTCTCTCTCTCTCTCTCTCTCTCTCTCTCTCTCTCTCTCTCTCTCTCTCTCTCTCTCTTCTTCATTCCCTTCTTTCCATCTCTGTCTCCTGTCTAGCTGCCTCTCAAATAAAATATCTTTTCATAAAATTACAGCTCTGTTTTTGATATCATTAAATGGTAGATATACATGGCAAAGTGCAGAGTCAGGAAAGTTATATAATCCTTCTTAAATAATAATCTGATCCTGAAAATGTACTAGTTATTATACTATATACCAAGATCACAAAAGTGATTGTCACAGATAAAAAAGGCAGATCTATTTAAATGAAGAAGCATTTTGCCTTCAGGAGAAAATGAGCCACTTAAATCATATTTATCCAATGGAAAAAAGAATATTCACTTCCCACAAATTAACTAGCTTTTCAAAAATGTATCCCACTTGAAATAGCACTGGGCAATTGCAAACTTCCTTTGTTTTAATGAATTTCTAACCACTATTAAGCACTATATTACTTCTATCCTCCTGCCAGGTTATTTTCTTCATCATGTTAATGTTCTTCTCTTAGGAAAGAAGAGATGAAAGTGAAGAACTAACTCCTTATATCTGGCAAGTTTTCTCAATGTTTCAATTACTACTACATCTCATAATGAATTTCCCTCTGTTTCTGAGTACCAAATAGAGAATAAAGAGTAGCCAACAACAAAACAAACTTTTGAAATATTTGACACTGATAGTTGCCTAGAAGGAATGATATTCATTTTGTTGTCTGACTAGGGCAGACTCCTTTAATTCAAAGTGTTTACCAAGCCCCATCCCAACATTCAGTTTTCAGCAGCTTCCGTTTTGGAAACCTACCAAAATATAAAAGCATAGCAGAAAAATTCCCAATTCACCATCAGCGTCAACCCTGCCTTCAGCCAAAGGAAAAGAGTTCCATCCAAGATTTATCTTCAATTATGTTTTACAAGATGTACATTTATATAGGAGGAATTCATGTTTTGTGTTCTGAATGATTTCCTCAGAAAAAGAATGTTATTTCTTCCTTCCAATCCCCAAATGTTTTCAAACAAATTTAATCACTTTTCTCATTTTCTTTTCCCAAGAATGTTAGAATTACCAAAGGTTGGTACTTTTCAAGATTAACTTTTATCCTAAACTAGTAGATACAGGAGAAAATGATAAAGAAAGATGGTTACCTTGAGGCTATTATACTTTTTTGCCTGAAAGTGATGCATCTTCAGCTCACACACATAACCATTATATTTTCAGGTATTCTTACTTAAATCACTTCATAAACTACAAATGCATTGAGGATACTGTTTTAGAGAATGTTTTGTTTTTGTATTTTATTACCAGTAGCTGGAATTTAATAAATTATTATTTGCTTGTTTGATAGTGTTCAATTATTTTAGTTTAAGTGCAAGATCCTCTAAAGATACCTTTCTCTCCATATTTTGTTTCTTAATTGGAATTATATGTATATTCCATTTGCATATTGAAATAAATGTCAGATCCTTGGGCACAGCCAAGATAGTGAAGAGGACACATGCTTCTCTGTGATATTCTCCCATGACCATCAGACTAATTAGCAAATCCAGCCTCTGAATTAGTTCTGGATTGGCAGAATCCACGATTATTGGGAGTGCAACAAATTACTAGCAGAAGATAATTTCAAAGATCACCAGAAAAGGTCTATTTCTTTTCTTTTTTTCTTTTTGTTACTATAGCTTTTTATTTACAAGTTATATGCATGGGTAATTTTACAGCACTGACAATTGCCAAAAATTTTGTTCCAATATTTTCCCCTCCTTTTCCTTACCCCCTCCCCAAGATGGCAGGTTGACCAATACATGTTAAATATGTTAACGTATAAATTAAATACTATATATGCATACATGTCCAAACAGTTATTTTGCTGTACAAAAAGAATCAGATTTAGAAATAGTGTACAATTTGCCTGTGAAGGAAATCAAAAATGCAGGTGGACAAAAATATAGGGATTGGGAATTCTATGTACCCAGAGTTATTTTGCTGAGTGTAGCTGGTTCAATTCATTATTGCTCTGTTGGAACTGATTTGGTTTATCTCATTGCTGAAGATGGCCATGTCCATCAGAATTGATCATCATATAGTATTGTTGTTGAAGTATATAATGATCTCTTAGTCCTGCTCATTTCGCTCAGCATCAGTTTAAGTCTCTTCAGGCCTTTCTGAAATCATTCTGTTGATCATTTCTTACCAAACAATAATATTCCATGATATTCATATACCACAATTTATTCAGCCATTCTCCAATGGATGGGCATGCACTCAGTTTCCAGTTTCTGGCCACTACAAATAGGGCTGTCACAAACATTCTTGCACATGCAGGTCTTTTCCCCTTCTTTAAAATCTCTTTAGGATATAAGCCTACTAGTAACACTGCTGGATCAAAGGGTGTGCACCGTTTGATAACTTTTTGAGCACAGTTCCAAATTGCTCTCCAGAATGGCTGGATGTAGTCACAATTCCACCAACAATGTATTAATGTCCCTGTTTTCCCATATCCCTTCCAACATTCATCATTATCTTTCCCTGTCATTCTAGCCAATCTGACAGGTATGTAGTGGTATCTCAGAGTTGTCTCTGCATTTCTCTGATTACTAATGACTTGGAACATCTTTTAATATGGCTAGAAATAGTTTCAATTTCTTCATCTGAGAATTGTCCATATCCTTTGATTATTTATCAACTGGAGAATGGCTTGATTTCTTATAAATTACAATCAATTCGCTATATATTTTGGAAATGAGGCCTTTATCAGAATCAAAAAGGTCTATTTCAATCAGGTATGGAGGGAGGTTGGCCAAGCACAAACAGGCTAAGCACAGACCCAGGATGGTGCAAGTTCCTTATGGTGGAGAATATATGGGAGGAGTCTATAGCGTGCTGTTGGCTACTCTGCCCTGAATGTAAGCTAGTAGGTAAGCAGAAAAGTTAAAAAACATTTAAAAGAAACAAAAAAGGTAAATAGTGAAACTCCAAATGCCAGAATCTCATGGGGCCTGGCCATTCTCACCCAAGACTGAAAGTCAGTAAACACTAACTCAGCACAGCCAGCACTGACCCAGTGCAGACACTGCTGCTTGTAGAGGAAGCTTGGAAAACCCCCTTGTCTTAAAATTAGATCTCAACTTTTTTTTTAATGAATAAAAACCAAAAAGAGCTCTAAACATAGGTAGATTTTATGGTCAAAGAGAAAAACAGATTTCAAACCCTGAGGAGACTAAAAGCAGATCATCTACAGATGAAACTCCAAAAGGTAATCCCCATCACACAAGGCTCTCCTAGAAGAAATTAAAAAAGATCTTAAAAAGAGGGCTAGAAGAAAACTGCAAAAGGGTTTGGAAAAGGCAACACAAAATAGACTTAGTAAAATGGATAAAATCATATAACTCATTAAAATATAGATTTCACACACACACACAAAAACAACTCCTAGAAAAAAAGAATTTGTGAAATGGAAAAAAAAAAGAAAATAACTCCTTAAAAACAGAATTTATGAAAATGAAAAAAAAATCCATAGACCAAAACAGATTATTTAAAATTCAATTGTCCAAATACAAGCAGAACTAACAAAGGTAACTGAAGAAAATAATTCACTAAAAATCAGAACTGAACAAATGGAAATGAATGACTCAATGAGACAACAAGTATCAGTCAAGCAAAATAAAAAAAAATGAAAAAAATAGAAAAAAATGTAAAATATCTAATTAGGAAAACAAGTGACCTGGAAAATAGATCTAGAAGAGACAATCTAAAGATTACTGGACTCCTGGAAAACCATGATGAATACAATAGTTTAGACAATATTTTTCAGGAAATCATCAAAGATAACTGCCTGGATATCATAGAATCAAAAGGTAAAATATCCATTGAAAGATTTCAACAAACACCTTCTAAGAGCCCAAAATTAAAACTCCAAGGAATATCAAGGCTAAATTTCAGACCAAGGAAAAATATTACAATCAGCCAGAAAGAAACAATTCAAATACTGAGAAGCCACAATAAGAATTATCAAGGACCTAGAAGTTTGCACCCTAAAGGATCAAAGGGCCTGAAATCTGATATTCCAAAAGGCAAAAGCTAAACTGAGAATTTTTTTTTTTCAGGGAAGAAGATGGACATTCAATGAAACAGGTGAATTCCAATTATTTTTGATGAAAAGATCAGAACTAAACAAAAAAATTGACCTCCAAATACAGAACTGAAGAGAAGCATAAAAGGTGAAAAAGAAAATAACTCTTGAGTACTGTATTTCTGTTATGGGTATACAGAGAGAATGCATGTATAATTTGATTTTACTGCTATAATATAAAAAGAATCTAGAGGTGGAAAGGGGATTTACTGGGAAAAGAGAAAGTGGAGGTAAAAATAGGGAAATTACATCTCGGGAAGAGGCAAAGAAAACCTTTTATAATGGAGAGAAATAAGTCAGGGTGATGAACATTGTATAAATCTTGCTCTCATCAGATTTGGCTCAAATAAACAATATTAGTCAAATTTGGTTTCCCCAACAAACTTCTCTCACCTTATAGAAAAGTGGGAGGGGAAAGGGGTAAAGGGAAGTGGTAGCTAAATAGAAGGGAAAACAGAAATAGTAAGGAAAAGGTATAAGAAAGGAGAGAGATTCTAAAGTGAGAGGACTCCTTGAAGCAAGTAGTGATCTAAGAAAAATACTGGGGAAAATGGAAAGGGGGAAAGAAAAGAGAAAAGTATAATTTGGAGTTAATAAGATAATAGGAAATACAGAATTAGTAGTTTTAATCATAAATATGAATGGGATGAACTCTCTCATAAAGTGTAAGCTGATACAAGACTGGATTAAAAGCCAAAATTCTGTAATATGTTGCTTACAAGAAACATATTTAAAGCAGAGTGATACATAAAGAGTAAAGGTAAAAGTCTGGAGCAGCTGTTATAATTCAAGTCAAATATAAAAAGCAAGGATAGCCATCCAGATCTCAGATCAAGAAAAAACAAAAATTAATCTAATTAAAAGACATAAAGAATGAAACTTTATCTTGCTAGAGGGTACCATAAATAATGAAGCAATATTAATACTAACCATATATGCACTAAGTGGTATATAGTGTGGGAATTCCTAAAAGAAGTTAAGAGAGCTGCAAAAAGAAATAGATAGCAAAACTATAATAGTGGGAAATCCCAACTTTGCTCTCTCAAATCACAAAATAAATAAGAAAGAAGTTAAAAAGAAAAATAGGATACTAGAAAAGTTAGGTATGATAGATCCTTGGAGAAAATTGAATGGAGACAGAAAGGAGAACACTTTCTTCTCAGCAGTTCATGGAACCTATACAAGAAAATGACCATATATTAGGATGCAAAAACCTCAAAATGCAGAAAAGCAGAAATAGTAAATGATTTTTTTTTTCAAATCATAAAGCAATACAAATTACATTCAATAAAAGGCCAGGGAAAAAACAGACCAAAAAGTAATTAGAAACTAAATTATCTCATTCTAAAAATGAATGAGTGAAACAGCAAATCATAGACACAATCAATAATTTCATCCAAGAGAATGACAGGAAGAAGACAATATACCAAAATTTGTGGGATGCAGCCAAAGCAGTAATAAGGAGACATTTTATATCTCTAGATACTTACTTGCATGAAATAAAGAGATCAATGAACTAGACTTGCAACTAAAAATGCTAGAAAAGAAATAAAAATCCCCCCTCAAATACCAAACTTGAAATTCTAAAATTAAAAGAAGAAATTAACAAAATAGAAAGTTAAAAATGATTGAATTAATAAATAAAACCAAGAATTGGAGAGCAACTTGGAACTGTACTCAATTTTTTTTTAAATTAATAAAATAGGAAGAAGATTTTATAATAGCAAGGAAGAGGGGAGAGGTAAAGAGGACTGAGCAAGACTTACTCTTATCACAATTGACTCAAAGATGGAATAACTCACCCAAACACCCCCATATATATAGTATATAAATATAGGTTTTTATAAGTATCATAATCTATCTTAATATATAGATAGGCAAGTAGAAGGATGAGGCTCCCTGGTGGGACTCAGGACAATATTAGTGCAGGACCAGATAAACACTAAGTCTTGTAACCCTGGCACTACAGCCTGAAACAATAGGGTGAAACTTTCACCCCAGAAACAGGTCAAAATTTAAAGAAAGAAGATTAAAAAAAAAGATTAACCAAAAAAATTACAAAATCAAGAATATGACTATAGAATGTTATTACACTGACAGGTAAGATTAAGACAGAAACTTAAAAAGGGATAACAATGTGAAAACACTCATGGAAAAATCCTAAAGCAAAATGTCCAGTGGTCTTCAGTTTAGAAAGAACTCATGGAAGAGCTCAAAAAGGACTTAAAATCATACAAGAGAGCTATGAGAAAAATTGGGGGAAGAAATGAGAGCAATATAAGATAATTATGAAAAAAAAGAGTCAACAGCTTGAAAAAGAAAGCAATTGCATAGAAAGTAGAATTGGCTGAATGGAAAAGGAAACACAAAAATCCACTGAATAAAAACAGAATATAATTGGCCAAATGGAATAGAAAATAAAAAAGCTAATTGAGAAAATCAACTTCTTAAAAGTTAGAATTAGGAAAGTGGAAGCTAATAAATCTGTGAGATATCAAAACCTAACTCCTTTCAAAAGAATGAAAACAAAATTGAAAGAAAATATAAAATATCTCATGGGACAAACAACTGATTGGGAAAATAGATCAAGGATAGACAATATCAAAATCATTGCAATATTTGAAAGCATAATCAAAGAAGAATCACAAAGCATAATGTAAGAAATTATTAGGGAGATTGTTCTGAGATCCTGAAAGTTTCTTAAGAGTAAAAATAGTCATTGAAATAATCCACCTATTACCTCAGGAAAGAGATCTCAAAATAAGAATTCTAAGGAACCTTATAGCCAAATTCAAAATGATCAGGTCAAGGGAAAAACACTGTGTTTGAAAAGAAACAATTCCAAGATCAGAGTCACAATCAAGATTACAGAAGACCTGACAGCTGTTGCATTAAAGATCAGAGGTCATGGAAGATCGGATCCTGGAAAGCAAAGAAGCTAGGAATACAATCGAGAAACCCTTGACCAGCAAAATGAAGCGAAATATATAAAAGGAAAAAATGGCTATTCAGTGACAGAATAATTTCTAGTTTTCATAAGAAGACCATAACCAAACCAATATTTGACCTATATCAAGAACCAAGATAAGCATATACATGAAAAAAAAATGAAAACAGAAAGGATTCAATGAAGATAAGTTTTTTACATCTGCTTGTAATTCTTATAATTGTTAAAAATTTTATCACTAGCAACTAGGAATATACAGAGTGAATATGTGTATAGGATGAATTTGAGACATGACATAAAAATAAGGACTGAGAAGAAATACAGTGAAGAAGGAAGGGAGTGATAGAATGGCATAAATTATTTGAAAAGGCTTGAAAGATGTATTACAGCAGAGGGAAAGGTGGGGAGGTAAGCAATGAGATTGTCTTAAACATTACTGACATCATTATTGACTCAATTAGTAGAATTATTGACTCAATAATTAGTAGAATATAGAAATCTAACATCTGACAGGAAAATAGGAAGGGAGAAGATTAAGTAAAGGGAATGGTGGTAGTGGGACTGACAGAAGGCAAGACAGATTAGAAGAGGTGATAGACAGAAGCAAAATATTGGTGAGGAAGGAAAGGATGAAAGGAGATAGAACAAATAGCAAGATGACTAGGAGGGATGGAAATACATAGGTAATAATCATAATTGCAAATTTGAATGGAATAAAATCTCCCATAAAATAAATAACACATTGGATCAAAATATTGAATCTGACAATATGTTGTTTATAAAAAACACACTTGAAGTAGAGAGAGGAACACAGAATAAAAGGAAAGGACTGAAGCAAAATCTCTTATAGTTTAGCTGCAGGCTGCAGTAAGTAAACACAAACATACACAATAAAAACAAAAATAAAATAGGGATAGCAATACTGATCTCAACCAAAGTAAAAACAAGCATGGACCCAATGAAAAGAGATAAGATAGGAAATAAAATTTTGCTAAAAGGTAGCATGAAAATGAAACAACATTCATGCTAAGTATATGTGCACCAAGTAGTATAGCATCCATATTCTTGATGGAATTAAGTGAGTTTCAAAAAAAAAAAAAAAACACTCAAAACTATACTAGGGGGGATCTTAACTATTTCCTCTCAGAAGTTGATAAATCCAAACCAAAAAAAAAAAAAGAAAAAAAGAAAGAAAGTAAGGAAATAAATGAAATGTGTCAGATCTATGGGAATGGGAAATATTCGTGACCAAGATACAAAAAATATATTTTAGATATTATTAAATTAAAAAATATATTTCAAAATTAAGTGTGAACAAAACCAATGCAAACAAAATTAGAAGGAAATCAGAAACTGGGAAACAACCTTTATAGCAAGTTTCTCTGGTAAAGCTTTTATTTATCAAATATATAGACAACAAATCAAATTTATAAGAATGCAAACCATTCCCCTATAAATAAGTGGTCAAAGGACATGGATAGGCAGTTTTTTGATGAAGAAATCAAAGTCATCCATAGTTATATAAAGAAGTGCTCTAAATCACTTTTTATTAGAAAAAAATCAAATTAAAACAACTTTGAGATACTACCTCCCACTTACTAGATTCACAAATATGACAAAAAATGGAAAAGTTCTAACTTTTGGAGAAGATGTGAAAAAATTGGGACACTGGAAATTTCTTGATATGTGACTGGGAAAATACTATTAAAAATCAGAGTTAAAAATGGAGATAGCAGATGAATGAATTGGGCACATAGTAAAAAGTTAATATAATAGAAAATCAACAAAATAACCATAATCCATTTCAACATCACAATAGAAAGCTGGAAAAATAAAATAAAAGATAAATACAATTGAAAGTTTAAAAAAAAGTCAAAAAATAAAACTAGGGATTTTTATAAAATGAAAAATTTGATTAATAAAAATAAGAAAACCAAATTACCAGTATAAAATAAAAATGAATAAATTCATAAATAATAATGAAGAAATAAAAACAATTATTTGGAGATATGTTGCCCAAATATATATATATATATATGAATAAACATATAATCTAAATTAAACTGATAAATATTTATAAATATGTAAATTATTTTGATAACAAGACAGATATAAAATTCTTATAAATCCTTATATTAGAAAAAGATAATGAGCAGGCTATGAAAGAACCACCAAATAAGGAAAAAAAAAACAGGAGCCTATGTATTACAATTAAATAATATCAAAGATATAATAAAGCAATCAATTCTAATAATATCTAAACTGTATAGGGGAAAATAGGTTGAAGGAGTTTCCTTGAAAATTCCTCTTATGACAAAAATATGGTTTTGACATCTAGGTGAGAGAGGAGCCTTACAGAGAAATTTTAACTATTGACCAATTTCCTAGTGAATATGAATACAGAAAATTTTTTTATGAATTATTAGCAAAGAGACTACAGCCATATGTAAGAAAGGTCATAAATTATGACAAACTTTAATTTATACTAGGAATGTAAGACATATTCAAGATTAGGAAAACTTCAAACACAATTAAAAAGTAGCATAATTAGTTCAATAAATGCATATTTTTTCTGAGAAATTATATTGATTTCTATTTAAAAAATTAGAAAGCATGGAAAGAAATGAAGCTTTTCTTAAAATCTTAAGTAATAACTACATGAAACCAAGATAAAACATATATATATATATATATATGTGTGTGTGTGTGTGTATGTGTGTGTATGCATATATAAATTATGTGAGTATGTATCGCTATATTTGCACATGCATGTAAATATATATGTAATTCTGTTACTTTGGTTACCTATTAGGCTGTAAGTACCTGGTGTGCAGGAATTGGTTCATTCTTGGTCTTTGCATTCCCCAGTATAGCAAAAGTTTACTATAACATGAGCACTTAATAAATGTTTGTTGATGGAATGTTTGGTGGCTTAATTGATGGACATATCATGAACACTAGAAGCAGACAACGGTCATAGAGATAGATAGATGATAAGATGAGCAGAAAAAGTAAGCCAGAGTAAAACAAAGCCTATGGATTGCAAAAAAACAGTTTGGAAAAGCAAAATTAATGTGGGATAGGGAGCAAGGCAAGACTTAGGGGCCAAATAAAGGCCAAATAAGAGTCTGCAAGTTGTGTTCCTTCTTGTTCCTTAGTATGCTCTTCTTGCACAGGAGTTCAGAAGTTTCATTCTATTTAATCCAAACTGCAGTGGTTTTTCACCTATTAATTTTGATATAGTGAAAAGAGAACTTGCTAAAAAACCAAAGGCTATGGGTTCAAATTTCCCCTTTCATCTTACATCCTATGTGACTGAAGTCAAGTTGTTCAGCTTCCTCAGATTTCACATTTCTCAACTTTAAAATGAAAAGTTGCTTAAGTTTGGTGTCTGAGAATTCTCCAATTTCTTGAATATAGATATCAGGATATAATCTATGATCTCAGATATCTTAATACATAGTGGAGGTTCAAAAGGGTAAAATTAAATTTGTGCTTTCAAATGACTTATAGTTTAATCAATGACACGGAACAATGGTGTCATTGAAAGATATTAGTTATTGATGTATGAGGTCTTTAGTTAGATCTTTGCTTTATCATTTGCAATTTGTGTGATAAGAGGCAAATCATTCCTTTCTCCATAATGTTATTTCTTTATCTGCAATACATAAAAATTGTACTGGATAACCATTTGTGTCCATCAAATAGTTAATTCAATAATCACATGATCTATGACTATATTTACATGGAGGGTTATAATGCACAAAAGAGGATGATTGAGCAAAAAGGAAAAAAAAAATTATCATTTATTTTGTTAGTTACACAACAATTCTCCATTTGTTTGAGCAAAACACAAATACTTAATTCTGAAAAAGAAGTAAAATGTGATACAAAAAGACAAAAAATATAATAGATATCAACATTCTAACATCAGAGTGGATCAATAAGAGATAGCAGTAAACATTTGAAATCAACTTATTTAAATACATTAGAATTACAAGTTATATGGAACAAAATTTAAAAAAGAAAAGTCAAAGAATAAGCATTCTCTTGCAAATATATACTCAAAAAAAGTAATTTCAGACTAGTTTGTAAAATTCAATGAATTTGAAAAGACAGAAATAATATATGTTGTGTTATTAAACCAATAATTCAAATGTTGTAAAAGAAAATGAATACTATCAAATAAAACCAGCTCACAGTTATGTTCTAATAAATCAGAAAACAAAATAGAAGGAGATGATTGCTTATAATAATAATATCAATTACCAAAACACAAGAGGTCATCTAGTCCAAATTTTATGTTTTACTGGTAAATAAATAAAGGTAACATTTTCCATGTTATAACATCTTTATTTAACTATACAAATAATGTTAATTCTCACCTTCATTTATCCACTGTTCTGTTTTGCTGTCAATCTCTTATCTTTTTCTTCAGCAGTGAAAAGATTTTTTTTCTCCTGGGGATAATGGCAGATATATAAATTCAAAACCTGTTCCCTGTTGTCAAAACAAACAAACAAAAAGAAAAAAAATAACACAAAAAGTAAAACACACACACACACAAAAACAAACAAAGATGTATGAAAGCCTAGTGCAAAGTTATGACTATATCCTTAATAAGGAAAACCTCAGAAGAACCCAGATCCCTTTCCCAATTGGTGATTACATCAATGTGACTCAATTTAGCTTGTTGTGATACACAAGTTGTCAATATCTAACTTGATACCAATGATCTTTCCAGTCTCTAATCTGAATTGTGTTTTGGCTTAGAGGATAAGCTTCGCAGACTCTATAAGCATCATGGGTTGCTAGATGAGCAACATCATTTCTATCTACAAAGGTCTTTTTCACTTTGCACAATTTATATTTTGTCTCTTCAGCCATGATGTTGAACAGTAATATTTTCTTGGTGTCATATGCTAGTCGGAAATGCGCTCCTGTCTTCTTGATGCCGATGACATCCATAAAACCAGCAAAGTAAGTTATGTCAGCATGGACTTTGCTATTAATCTTGATGAACCACTGCATGTCGATTGTCTGTATCTTATCTCCTGTCAAGACATGTTTAGGTTTCTTTCCAAAAAAGATGATGGGGGAGCCAATTTCACAGATTATGGGGGCTTGGAGCAATTTTTTTTCTGTGAAATTATCAAGCATCCAATATTCTTGGGGTCAAAGTCATACTTGTGCTGGCCTGTGCTAGTACGATGATTCTCAGGTCACATAAAAAAACCTCAATAAGCCAGGAATAAACATTTATTAAGCACCTGGTCCTAGGCACCATTATCAAACTGAGTGCTTTTACAACTATTACCTCATTTGACAAAAGTTTGGTGAGAGGGGTGTTATTATAATCTCTATGGTAAAGTTAAGGAAACTGAGGAAGGCAGGTTAAATTCCTTGTGCAAGTTCACAAAACTATAAAGTTTCTGGAGCCAAATATGGTCAGGTCCTACTGACCCCAAACCCAGCATGCAATCCACATGAGAGCTACAAAATGTGAAGAGGCAAGGATGACTTCCCAGAAGAGAAGACAAAGAAATGATCTTGGAACTGGTGGGCCTTTGGTTGAGTCACAACAGGGAAAATTCAAGTTGTAACATATGAAGAGAAGTAATCATTACATCCCAACCATAAGGAATCATTGAGCAAACATACAGAAAAGACAAATGGTAAGACAAATTTCTGAAACAGTGAGTAGACAATTTGACTTCATTCTCAAGTGATTTAAGTTAGTGACAGAAAAAAAATTTGCTCATTTGGTGTCAAATAAAAAAATCTCAAGAGAAATGCAAAAATCAAAAAAAATTCATATTATCTTAGAGGCAATGGGGAGCCATTGAAGAGTTTTGTTTGTTTGTTTGTTTGTTTGTTTGTTTTTACAAAGTAATGAGTATCAGATTTTATGAATTTGGAAAATCATTTAGTCAACTGCATGAATTATAGCCAAGAGAGGAAAAGGGCTTTAGGAACCATAGGAATTAGGTGGTTATAAGAAAATGACACAGGAGGTCATCAGCAAAGCAGTGGCCTTGTGAGTGTGGAGAAAAAGGTGGCTGCCATCCACAGGCCTGAGTTATAGTTTGAATATGATGAGGTAAGTGGTAGGAAGATTTAACAAGGACTCAGAGGGTTCCAGTCTGAATGATTAGACCAATGTGAAACCCTCAACAGAAATAAAGGTATTTATGTATCTATCTACATATCTATTTATGGAGATATGGAGATATTGATGTGAATATACACACATATATTTTGTATGTTTGCATACAATGACAAATCCAGTTTTAGACCTTGACTTTCTTTCTTTCTTTCTTTCTTTTTTTTCTTTTTTTTTTTTTTTGTGGGATATTCAGCTGTCTCTGTCCAATAGATTGCACAGACAGGCCTTCTGAAGGGATGACTTTGTGTTCTTTTTCTGATCACTCTGCATCAGGGTGGTTCCATGAATAGTGTCTGGTTTGGGATTCTGAGCCACTAGACTTGAATCTGGGCTTTACCACCTGCTGACTAGGCAACTTCACAGAAATCATCTTCCAATGCCTGTCCTCAGTTTCCTACTTTGTAAAAAGAAGAGGTTGTACCCAATAACTTCTAAGCTTCTTTCCAGCACTGAAGCTGTGATCCTATAAAGGAGATTAGTTCTGTGATGTCCTGCTGGAGGACATCAAAGAGAAGAAAGAATTTATTTAGAAACAAAGTAAGAACTTAGAACTGAGTTTCCACATAGGGAGGAGAAAGGAGAGATATTGAGCAGAAGGGCCTGGCAGTCTTTGTAATTCAGCAAGGGTCTCAATCCCACACTGTGCCGTGTGCTCTCCCATAGCACTGAGGAGTGTCTAGTTAACCTGAGCAGATGCATAATTAGTACTTGTCCTCATTTTTATGTGAGTTTCATTTAAATGATTTCTATTCCTGGACAGAAAGATTACTTAGCAGGTGACTTAGCTCAATATGCGAATGAGAGAACTTTCCTAAAAATTGCCAAATCACGTCAGAAATCCCTCAGCACCTTGCCTTAAATCTCAACCTTTGACAGTAGTGGATTAAACTGAAAATGTGTTACATCTCACAGAACTATTATAAGTTCTTAATGCAGGTGAGGAGAGGACATGAATTTCAGAATCTATGTGTGTGTATGCAAGCATGTCTATGAGGATGTGTGTGTGTGTGTGTGTGTGTGTGTGTGTATATGTGTGTGTGTGGTCTAATATGAACAAATCCAGGCTGAATTTCAATATTATAATGGGAATATATATGCAATGATGTCATCTCATAACAATCAAACAAACCAGTAGCAATCAGTCTTTCCATGAACAATTCCAAGATATGTTTAAAAGGATAAAGACTTGTTAATTTGACTAGGAAAAAAAAAAGATAAATGTGAACAAATGCAAAAGTCATTTTTTTTAAAGTGTTTGCCTCTGAACCAGAGTAAGGCTTCAGGTATTGATCAGGAGTTGTGAACTCCCTTCCTCTAAGCCTGCTGTAGCAGACTCTCTTCTCTACTTCACCCTTCTCACTTCCTAATAGTCCACCAAAAATTTAAAGAATTGCCACAAACTCCTGTAATTCAGGTAAATTTTTGCATCGATATCCCAGGGCTTCAATTGTGCTAAATTCATATGTTCTACTCCTATTCCCTGTATATGTTAAAGTATAGAAAACCATAGATATGGATGATAGAAGGAACAAAGAGCCAAGGAAAAGGTAATGATTTACTTAGAGCTATATGACAGAGAATCTGAATGCAGATCATCAGAATAAAATCAGTACTCCTGCCCCCGTGCCAAGCTGTCATAATATTATCTTTGAAGGTACAGATATCTTTCCAACCACACAGGCCCATCTTCAGAGTCAATACTTTCTCTGTCTCTGTCTCTCTGTCTCTCTGTCTCTCTGTCTCTCTCTCTCTTTCTCTCTCTCTCTCTCTTCCTCTCTCTCTCTCTCTCTCTCTCTCTCTCTTCTCTCTCTCTCTCCTCTCTCTCTCTCTCTCCTCTCTCTCTCTCTCTCCTCTCTCTCTCTCTCTCTCTCTCTCTCTCTGTTTTTCTGTCCCTGCCTCTCTGTGTGTATCTCCTCTAAAATGCAAGTTTTGAAACTTTTGAATACTGTCATTACAAATTGGTATATGTGTGTCCATTAATTTCATCCTATTCACATCACCATCACTTTCCTTTAGGTCTTCATCACCTTTAGCCTGGACTATTGTAATGACCTCCTAATTAGTCTCATTAATTCATTTCTCTTCCTTTTCTAATCATTTTCTAATCTATTCAGAACTGCTAACCTTATCATCTTCAATCATGTATCAGATCCTATTACTTTCCAGATAAAAGTTTCAATGTTTCCTCATTGCTTCTAGACCATAAACCAAAGAGTAGCATTTAGCCTGGAATATTCCTCACAATCTAAATCTACTCAACCCTTTGATTCTATAACTGATGTTGTTGGATTCTCCCTTTTACATGTTATATTTTAACCAAATTGACCTCTTTACTCTTTCCTGTCTTTGACATTCATTTTTTTTCCCTTTTGTCATTTTGAATAGAATATCCCCTATCCCTAGAATTCTTTCCCTTTTCATTTTATATCTTTGAGTCCCTAGTTCCAACAATGGAATTTGTTGAAGTCTTCTTGCTCCTTTGAATTTTTCAAGTTCTGCTCTTACCTTAAAGGTACTTTATATTTTGGCATATAATTTGTATTTATGTCACATGTGACATATAGTTGTGGCAACTATAGCAGATATTGATTCTACTCATATCCCTATACACAGAGTTTGTAACATAGTCATCAGCCTAGATGTGTACTATTCTTCATGAAAAACATAGTTTTTCACCTTTGAATTTCTTTTATCCCTACTTATCTAATTTGAGCTGCTCTCCATGCCCAGAAACTACAACTCCCTCTGGCTTATCAATTTGAATCATTTAAAATCAAATAAACAAGTATTTCAGAACCCGTACTACATTCCAGGAAATTTGTTAAATATTAGTGATGTGAAGAAAAGAAGAAAAAGTCCCTAATCTCTAGGAGCTCACAGTCCAAAGGGATAGATGAGATGAAAAAAAATACAATTATAATATTTATGAGATAAATTGTGGACAATCAACAATAGACCTTCTAGGATGTTTACAGTTAAAAGCCAAGAAATATGGGGCAGCTAGGAGGCACGGTGGATAGAGCACCAGCCCTGAAATCAGGAGCACCTGAGTTCAAATTTGGCCTCGGACACTTAACACTTCCTAACTGTGTGATCCTGGGCAAGTTACTTAACCCCAAATGCTTCAGCAAAAACAAAACAAAACCAAAAAAAAAATCAAGAAATATGCTGAAAAGCCAAAAAAAAAAAATGGACTTGATCATTGAAAGTAACTAGAGTGAAAGGGAAGATCAACACATAAGCTCCAAAAAGCACAACAGTGCCAAAACAACTGCACATGAAGCTTTAAAGAAAGAAACCTTTTGTAAGAACTAAAAAAAGAATTTTTAAAAATCAAATAAGAGAGATACTAGAAATAATGGGAAAATGAATGTGTCTATGTGTGTATGTTTATATATAATATATGTATATATATATACATATATATATGCAGACAAAACACAAGATGTGCAAAGTTATAGAAGCTACCCAAAATGTTCATATAGATTATTTGTGTTCATCCTGTGGCAGAGCATTCCAAAGTTGTATTAGTATGATCACCCACAATGGGATCCAGTTTAACTAGATTCTAATATAGTGGTGCCATGTTTGATCCTTTAAGAAAACGAAGGACAAGAACTAAGCAATCAGTATACACACACATGTATACACATATAATGGATCATGAAGTTGTTAGCATGCCCATGCATATATGTTTGTGTGTGTGTATGTGTATATATATATATATATATATATATATATATATATAGGCATGCATGTATATACATATACATGTATGTATATGTATTTTGCAGATAGCAAAACTTTGCTGATCCTTAAAGGAATATAGTTTAACTAGAAGGCAGAGATGAGGAAGATTTCCAGGTTTGTGGGATAGGCAGTAAAGGAACTGGAGCTGGGAAATGGAAGGCCTTATTCTAGTAAGAATAAAAAAGTCAATGTTGCTAGGTCCTAGAATATGGGGTGTATGTGTAGGAAGATAAGATATAAGAAGATTGAAAAGGTAAAAGGGGCTAGATTGTGAAAGACTTTAAAAATCAGAGGATGTTTTATTTGATTCTAGAAGCATTAGGGTATTACTGGAGTTGAATGGATGGATGTCGTGGTCAGACCTGCTTTGTAAAAAGATCAATGTGACATCAGAATGGAGTGGAGTGGAAGGGTCATGGGTCAGGAGTACCAACCAGTCCCATATATGCAATAAAAAATTGTACTTCCTTGGAGACTGTCAAGAGAAAATGTGAGATTTTGTGGAGATCAAAAACTTTAAGATTCTTAAAAGATAGTAAACTCTCTCTAATCAACAGCATAAACTATCATACCATTTCCATTTTGATGTACCCAACCCTCTTCAACAACTTTAAGGCATACCTGCAATATTTTCTCCTTGAAAAATTGTGGTATTTGCATATATAACATTTCTGGAGGTTTTCATGTCAGGATCTCTTTCCAGAGGTGATTGATGAATGTTTTCAACTTCTATTTTCCCCTCTGCAACATATATCAGGGCATTTTTTCTTAGTTTGTTTTGGAATATGGTTTCTAGACTTTCTTTGAGTGTAACTTTTGGGTAGGAAATAATTCTCAAATGATCTCTTCTAGACATATTTTCCAAGTCAGTTAAGATTTTAATAAGATATTCCACATTTTCTTCTATTTTTTGATTCTTTTAATTTTGTTTCCTTGTTATACACATACATACACACATGCATATATATGTATGCTAATGACTACATAATGAGATATATGTAATCTTACATACTTGCATATGTATATCTATATATCTATATCTATCTATATATACATATATATTCACATATACTGTGAATCACACAGAAATCAGAGACACTGATTTCTCCCCATTTTTTCTACATCTCATTTTATTTTTAAAATCCTTTTTGAGCTTTTATGGGATGTTTATTTCTTTGTGGCATCTTGTGTCATTATTTTGACATTGTTGTCCTCTTCTGAGTTTATGTTTTGGTCTTCCCTTTCATTTTAGTAACTTTCTATGAAAAAAATGTTTTTTTTTACTCATTTTACAGGTTATTTCTTGACTTTTAGCTTTATGTAAAATTGTGCTCTACTCTAGAGATAGAAGAGACAATGTCACTACTTTTTTGAACTACACCATGGGTCCTTTCTGCATGGGTTATACTGTGGACCATAAGACCTCAATGCTGGCCTGTGTTAGGGCTTGTTGGGGTATAGCCTGCTGCTGGTTGTCTGGATGTCACCTATAAAAGCTGCAGTTCCTTTTCCCTTTATGGTACCGACTTTTCCTGCAGACCTTTTAAGTTGTCTTGTGCGAGAAAATTTTTTTGTTTCTTCCTTTTATTGGTTCTCTCACTATATTATTCATGTTGAGATAAAAGTTGTCTGAAGGTAATTTGAGAGTTAATTTGAGAGGGTTCAAGTGAGACCCTGCCTTACTTCATCACCTTATCTCTGGGTTCAGTCATTCCTACAGTATTGTCAATCCTATTCCACACATAGCAAACTCTTCCCTTTACCCCACCCTGTGATGAAAATAATTTGGTATAACATAATCCCTGTGTGAGTTATTATTAAATTTCAACTAATGGTATCAAATTCAATGAAACTGTGTTCTAATTTTAGCTATGTATTCTTTGCAATGTGTGTGAAATCAGCATAGGGATTTCTCTTTTTGAATAATGATAAATACAAGCTTCTGACTTTGAAATTCAGGTCATAATCTTCAAGAAAAGAATAAACTGCAAAGGGATATTGGAAGTGATGATATATGCACACTTGGAGCTGAGTTAGGCCTTCTAAGTTAAGTAACAGAGGGGATGGATGGAGGCGGGTAGGAAGATTTTTCTCTCTCTACACATGGTCCTTATTGTGAGTTCCAGGAAGTCTGTTCTTTAAATTTCCCTAGAGGACATTTAACATTGAAGCACTGAAGGGGATCATCTGTAGGAGCTGCTAATCTGTGCTTTGATGAACTGAAAGATAATATAAAGTACTGCCAGGAGCAACAGTATTTTCCTAGCATGTTTAGAATTGCTTAAGCTTCTGTAACATATTCAATATCATTCTCACTATATTTTAGGAGTAAAGTGTTTTCTTTTCTTTTATTTATAGAACTCATCACCTCTAATCTTATCATTGCTGCTAACTCAACCTTGGACTAACACTATGTCCTTTAGCCTCTTCTCTGATCTGACTGGAAGGTTGGAGAATAGGGCATCAAATTCTTCCCAATGTCTTCATTTATAGAGATCAGAAACTGGAGTTTTTATTCTTTGCATTATGCATCTGATGTTCTGCTTGTCCTCAACTCCATGGCACAAGATGCTTCTATGCTGGGGACCCCTGGTCTCTCCCTTAACCCTTCCTGGCACTACTTTGTAGTGCTCTTTTCTAAAAATATGATCGTTTTTGGCATCAGGTTTCTTGGGGAGCTTCTGGAAGCAGCCTTAGTTTCAGTTCAAAGTAATGGTCATCTCAAATGCAGCCAGCTATTAAAAGTTCAGTCCTTTATTGTCTCTTCCAAAATAGCCTGGTAAGCTTTCCTTGGTTCTGAGAGCTCTTGTTGCTAGTCCTTTGCTTTTGCCTCTGCCAGCTTCAACCTCCAGCTCTCTTTGAAACATGGCTCTCAATCTCCTTTACTGACTTCTGGCTGAGGCTCCAAAAGCTTCTTATATATGATCTCTTAAAGTGTGAACTCAAAGGTTGACTCCATCTCCAAGAGTGGGATTGTGGGAACTGTGACTTGTGAATCTCTTCCCCTGAACTTGTGAATCTCATACTGAATCCTGACTTGTGAATCTCAAACACTAATGTGTGAACTAATGTATGAACTCTTTAAGGTGTGAAAGATGTGAACTCTGAACTAGAAAACTGCTAAGCACTATGTTAAAATTAGACAACTGACATCATTTTGTAAGAATCCTAATACTACTTTCTTCCTCCTTTTGTTTGTTGTTTTCTTTCAATTACATTGTAATCTCCTGGATGGTAGAGCAATATGGATCTATCTACATGCTTTAGTATAAATTCTTATATGTAGTAGATTCTAGCCTCTATTTAAATATTAATCACAATAGTAGTACTAATCATGTAGTAGTGCTATTAGAAGTAGTGATACTAGTAGTAGTAGTAGTACTGGTAGTAGTAGTTAGTAGTAATAGCAGTAATAATCCTTGTTCTTGTTCTTCTTGCATTTTTACATGTGTGTATTGATATAACTCTGTATCCTGGTCTTATTTTCCCAGTGAGATTGTATAAGAGGGATTCTTGAAGGTAAGCACCATGTCCTACTCATCCATTATTGGATTGCAGATTCAGAACCATAAAGATCCTTAAAAGATTTTGAGTCCAATTATTTCATGTAAAATAGGATCTTGAGAAACTAAAACATATCCAAGGTCATGACAGATGTGGTATTTGAACTTGGTTCTTCTGCTTCCAAATCTAATTTGGATTACATTCTACTGTACTGTCTTTCCTTTAATAATGACAAATGAAATCACTTATCCCATCATTGATTAAGCATATATCATTTGTCAAACATTGTGTTAAGTGGATAAATAAAAAAAGAAAGGTAAACTATAATCCCTACTTTCATGGACCTCAGAGTCTAATGGAGGACATTTAAATTGCTGTGTACAAACAAGTCATGATAAAACTAGAAATAACAAATAGATGGAAGAAACTAAAATTAATTTTGAGATGAGAAGGATTAATTGCAGAACTTGTATTTTAGCTATAATTTAACATCACAAAATTTTAAAAAAGATAGGAAATAGTCTGTAATTTTAATTGAGATAACTTTTAAATCAGGAAATTTTTTTTTAATTTGCATTGTTGTAAAAAATTCCCAAACAAATGAGTTTAGATATCTACTTGAAGATGAACAACAGCAACAATAAGAACTTTGGAAAGGTTTGCTGTGGAAACTATAGACATTGATAAATATCTTTTTTATGTTGCCAATAATTAAAGCCTATGAAATACATGATTATTTATTTGGAATTATTTTCCAACCACTCATTCTTCCATAATTAGTCAACTAGTTTTCCAATTATAAACAAAAATGCCAGAATTACAATAAAAATTCAATCAATAAATTCTGTCAGAAGTGAAGAATCATCTCAGTTACCCTTAAATAGCTGGGAATAATATTCACACACAAATACATGTTATATATTTAAGTACAAATATATGTGTCTGTAAGCATATGCTAATGTGTATGTATAGCTATAGTGTGCATTATACATTAAGAACAATGTTTCTAATAGATACTGTTAGAACAGATATTCATATTTTCTTATTCCTTGCAGAATGTTTTCATTCTCTATTTTTACTTTATTATTGTCAAAATTTTTTTAATGTTTTTTGTTTCAGTTTTTTCCTTTCCTCACACTTCCTCCCCCATTTCATGATATTTGAATTATTTATTTCTGAGTATGTATTTTCTCTTTGACCTGTGGGCCCTGGTATTTAGCTATAATTTTGAAAGTTTTTTTTTTTTATTTTGAAATCTCTTTTAGGAGATTATTAGTGTATTTTTTCTATCCCTATTTCACCTCCAAATCTAAGGTATAAGGCAGTTTCCTTTGATAATTTCTTGCCATATTATGCCTTCACTCTCTTTTTAAATAATAGCTTTTAATTAGCCTAATAATTAGTAAATTATCTGTCCTTGATCTGTTTTCTAGGTCAGGTGTTTTTTCAGATGAGACATTTCCCACTGACATCTATTGTTCATTATACTGATTTTGTTTTTATTATTTTTTGAGTGTTTCATAAAGTCAGAAACTTCCAATTGCCCTAACCTGAGAGATCTCTACCCAAAGGAATGTAAATTTTGACTACTGCTATTTATGGGTTCAATTTCTTTTTTTTTTTAAAGACCATGCCTTAAAATTTCCTTAGCTCTTATTGAATGGCCAATATTATTAGTCCTAAGTTAAGTACCACTTTATCATTGTTGGGCCCTGATTGGCTCAGAGTAATGTTAAATAGCAATTGTTTAATGTATTTTTCAGAAGGTTTCCAATCCCCCTGCCTCAGATTGTTTTTTTTTTTTTTTTCCTAGGTAGAAGAGGCCATTCTCCCACTCATTTCTTCACTGGTTTTAATCATTGATTGGAAGATGGCTTAGTCAAACTAAGACTTTGAAGACTTGGTAAAGAACTTAGTTAAAAAGACCAAACCTTCCACTACCTGGAGAGCCATCTCCATTCAATCATTCTCATCTATATCTTGCCACTAGATCCAGATTGCTCTGAAGGAGAAAGTGAAGCTGATGACTTTGAACAGCCCTCCTTTACTTAAATCCAACTGACTTGCATGTCATAGTCCTCTTTGAGAATGATGGATGAAAAAAAAATAGCTTCCATTTGCCCAATTCTAATTTTTTAGGGAAATAGTTTCTTCAGTATGTCTTTTTAAAAATAAATATCCTTTCTATTCACACCAATACTTTTAAGGTGTTCATTTTTCACTTACTTTTGGTGCCTCTTTTATCATTAGATTGATTATGCTTTTGTTTTTATTTTGTTTTGTTTTTCATTATCTTTTAATATCTTTTTTTCCCCTTACTAAGATCCTGGTTTCTGTTCAGATGTTCTGAAACACTGAGCTAAAGAGTATAGTGGAATGATGGGCTTAGAAAAAAAGTGAATTCAAATGCAGTCCCAGATATTTATTAATGATGTGATCCTGAAGTAGTCACTTCACCTCAGTTTACCACTATATCCTTATCTATAAAAATGGAAATAATAAACAGGTTTACTATGAGGATCAGAAGGATAATAATTTGTAAATAATTTTAAAGTTATTAACTCTCCACTCTATATCTGAATTTTTGACTGCTTTTAAATCCATGAGATGAGATATCTGTCCCAAGTTAATGGAATAGTTAAGTGGCACAGTGAAGAGAGTGCCAAACCTAATCTCAGAAAGACTCATCTTCCTGAGCTAAAATATACTCTCTGCCACTTATGAACTCTGTGAACTTAAACAAGTCACTTAAACCTGTTTGCTTCAGTTTCCTCATTTTTAAAATGACCTGGCAAAGAAAATGGCAACTCTCTACAGTATTTCATCAGTATTTTTTGCCTCTTTTAACAAAGCTTTTAACAAGTTAAATCTCTGTTCATACTTTTCTTGCAACATTGCCATTTCTTTCCCCAATTTTTCCATTACCACTTTGAATTTTTCTCTAACTGTTCCAAGAATTCTAATTGGGCTTGGGTCCAATTAGTATTTTTCTTGGAAGCTATTTTTTGTAGCCATTGTTATATTGCTTATTTCTGAGTTCATATCTTGGTCTTCTCTTTCATGACAGTAGTTTTTATGATCAAATTATTTTGTTTTGGCAGTGGTGGTTTGTTCTTTTTTTCAGCCTATATCTTAACTGAACTTTAATGTTAAAGTGAAACTCTTCTTAGCATATGATAGGAAGTCACTGTCTCAACCTTCAGGCTTTTTGGTGTTCTTGTTTTTACAGCTAGGAGTTGGGGGTTTGAAACTTTTAATGCATCCAAGGTGGTTTGATGCAGGGAAATGTGTGGTTGCTGTTCTCCTCGTCTTTATGTAGAAAGAGTCCATGATCCCTTGCTCCTGCAAGGGTGAGTACTCTTTTTTCCTTGAAATTCTGACCAGAGTTCCAATTCCTTTGTACCTGATCACCAGTGCTCCTTTCTGTGAATTGTGAACCAGAACTGCATGTGGGCCACATGGTTGCCAGAAAAAAAATGGTCCTCTGTAATCTATTCCAGACCAATTGTCCAAGCCTCTTGCTTTCTCTGGAATGGGATTCCTTAAAGTTGCTCTTTCTGTTTCTGCTGTACTTTGTAAACGCTGCATAAGTGGGCTCCAGACAAGCTTCCACTCCAGTGTTCAGAGATATCTGCTACTAATCTCTTAAAATTTCTCAGGCTGGAAAAATATTTTAGACATCATTTTAAAGTTGTTTGTAGAAGAATATTGGGAAGGATCAACCGGGTGGCTGCCCATAATCCACCATCTTGATTTCACCCATGTTTATTTTTTTACATAATTTTAAAAGAAATGTTTTGGATATATAAAGTTATATCACAAGGGGAAAAAAAAGTATGTGGGAACAAATGAGGTGCA
Source organism: Antechinus flavipes (assembly GCF_016432865.1). Classification (NCBI taxonomy): domain Eukaryota; kingdom Metazoa; phylum Chordata; class Mammalia; order Dasyuromorphia; family Dasyuridae; genus Antechinus; species Antechinus flavipes. The sequence goes on along the minus strand of NC_067399.1, from coordinate 15,458,903 downwards.
TGCCTGTCATCATCATATTATATTAAAATTGTCCTTAAGATCATTTCATTGAGCTAAGAAAAAATGAACTTGTATATGTTTTATTCTGAAGTTTTATTCAATTGCTAAACATGAATTTATTCAACTGAATAGTAATTCAAAAATTATTGGTCTATTTTTTCCTAATAACAATAGGGATAGTAGTACTTTGTGATTAGGGTAAACCAAATACCCTGATATATATGAGTATACTATAGAGATACTGTTCTGGAATATCACAGTAAAGCAGGAAAACAAGTTATACATTTCTTTTTTTTTCTTTTTCAGTATAAAGAAAATTCATGTTTGTACTATACTATATAGCATTTAAAATGATAGCACACACATTTTATTACGTCTAAAATGTGTGTGCTATCATTTTAAAATACATTATTGCTAAAAATGCTAACCTTATCTGAGTCTTCAGGATGTCATGATCTTTTTGTTGGTAAAGGATATTGCCTTGGTGTGAATGTCTATTGAATAATCATAGTGGTTGTGGCAATTTCTTAAAATAAAACAACAATGAACCAGTCCTAACAATTAATTCTTTCATTTTGAGATAGCTGTAATATTATTATCTGACCTGATTTCAATATTTTTGTGTCTTGGGAAATAAGGAGGCCCAAGGAAAAGAAGAATAATGAGAATATCTAGTTGGTGGAGTGGTCAGAACACACATATTTACAGATTAAGATCATAGTTATATATGGACTCAGCCAGTTGTGCCCCCAAACAATTAAAATAGTAACATCAAAGAACACCAATTACAGATCATCACAGAACCCATAATAATAATTAAAATGTTTTAAAATTGTGATAAATACCAAAATGTGATCCAGAGACACAATGAAAGCAAATAGTGTTGAAAAATGTTGCAGACTTGCTGGACTTAGGGTTGACACAAACTTTCAATTTGTTTAAAAAAGAAAGAAAGAAAGAAAGAAAAATAAATAAATTAAAAAATAAATAAACCCCACAACAGCTTCAAAGTATAATAAAACAAATTATAATGAAACAAAGTATGACTTTAGACAAACACCAAAATGGAATAAATCCTCCAATCATAAAGAAATGTTCAGGAGAGCAAAGATTGTATAATCACTCCTGAACTATCCATGGTCCTGCCCACCTTTATGCCTTTTGATTCTGCCTTATGTTTTTTTTTTTTTTTTTTTTTCCTTCGATTCTAGCTATCCTAAATCCAATCTACTCATAAAATTCTCTCTGTGTTACTGGCCTTCTCTAAATTCTAAATCTATTTGCATCACTTAGAATGAATAGCTCAGGTGGCTGTGAGACATCTAGAACAACCTTACTTTCCTGTTTCAGGTAGTTGTTGTTGCTGATGTTTTGTAGTTTGAAGGACAACCACACTAATGTAACTTCATAAGTACATAATTTTCCTTTTTGCTGTGATTTATATGCTATTGACTTGCAGTTTGGCAAGGTGGTACTTTAAAAGACCACTAGACTTGGGACTATCGGAACTTGAGTTTGAGTCCAGGCTTCAGCACTTTCCCAGTTATTTGATCATGACAAATCATTTTATTACTCTGAGCTTAGGTTGTATTATCCACTTCACAATGCTATTATAAGAATAATTTCTAATCCCTGCATCAATATAAAAATGGGAAACTATGATCATTTGGTAATTCTCCTTATAAATGTTTTTGTATTCTTGAATCTTACTTCTTGACTTCCATGTAGTTATGTGAAGAAAATTAAGTTGTTTAAATTTGTGAAGAAGCTGTTGTGAAATTATATTTTAAAGTTGTTTGTTTGGACCTAATTTTATCTTTAAATGGTATTTAATTAAAATAAAACCACAAGACAAAAGCAAATCTCAAGTTAAAACAAACAGGTCAGGCCAGTAGGTTGGTAATCTGCAGGCTGTAGCAAATAAGTGATCTAACACAACTTAGTTATTGATTATTACTAAAGAAGAGAAGAAGAAAAATTGAAAAATATCCGGATTTTTATTGTCTTTTTGCCTTATTGTAATTAGTGTTTTACATAATTACAGAGTTGGAAGAGATGGTTATATGCTTTAAATTATACCTGGAACAAAAGCCTATCTGAGAAGTAGACTTTAAGTCTTTGAAGACAAACAGTGACTGGGAATCGGCTGTTTCTAAAGGCAATCTGTTTTAGTTTTTAATAGCTCTCTTTGTAAATACATTACCCACCTTTATATCAACTCTATCTATGATTATTTAACTCCCAGGAATGTCATCTAGCTCTACTCATGCCCTCACAGCAGTATTTTTGAATTAGAGAAAAAAAAAACAAACTAGAGGGAAATGTGCTTTTATTTGTGAAGGAAATATTCTATTTGTGATTCCGAATTTAAAAGAATAAAAGAAATAAAAGGAGTATTTTTAAATTTTATTTTAAAAATATTGAGAAAAAGTACTTTTTAGCAGAGTTTTCAGATGATTTATCTAGTTTCTGAGACCAAATTAATGAACTATCTCATCTGTAAGGCAGCAGAAGGCTTGATCAGGACTCAACATATAAGCAAAATGGATGGAAAGCTAGAGAGAGGTTAGAAGATAAGGTCATTTCATTTTCTTGAATAACTGCAAGTCACATTAAATATGACAATTTAGAATAAAAAAGAAAACTGTGTTAAGGTTAAAAAGTGACTTTATAATATTGACTTATGTGGGAGATATTACTTAACTTTTACTTAGTTATTTCTATACCTTAACCTTTGCTTTTATATGGCAATATAAAATGTTTGACAAAAGGATAGTAATTAGAAAGGGTAAATGACAGGATACTTCAAAAATAAAGTGTTGTCTTTTAATAGAAATAGCAGTATTGAATGGATCGTATGGTCTTATGATTCTTTCAATTATCCATGCCTGAGGAGAATCCATCCACTGAGCCTAAGCATCCATCAACAGGCACCGAGTGACAGCTAACAAAATTGCAAGCAGAGTATCTATGAGGAATTAATCAGTATCTATATATGGTTTTGAATTTTGATACCAATTCTGTGACAGAAAACATCACAAGCAAAAAAAAAAAACATTTTATTTAAATGCACATATTTTCTGTTAGGGTACCCTGCACATGATTTTCTGACAGCATTTATTGAACACCCCACAGTTAACTGAAACTCTATATGTTGAACATGAATTTCATACTAACTCCCTAAGAGTAACTAATTCTTTTATATAATAGCTAAAGATTAAATGTGGAGTAAAGTGACCTGCATGAATGGCAAGTCAAAGCATAAAGAATGAGTTCCAAGATTCCATTAATATTTCTTTTGGAATGGGTAATCATGTTACAATATGAATAAGATCCAATGTATAAACCTATGAAAGTTGTTCCTGAGTCTGAATCCATAAAGTAAACAATATATATACATTTTAACAAACTTTTGGACATTCAAATACATGGTTCTTTACATATGAGCACTCAATTTCTATGAGAATGTGAGTTTTATTTAAATTCAATCTTATAAACAGTCATTGAAGTTCTACTAAATACTTATCACTACATTAGGCATTAGAACAGAAAGGGAAAATGCATCACTTATTGTCCTTAAAACAAATTTTATTCTATTTAGGGAATACCACCTTTACCCAGGTAAGTATAGAGCATGTTTAGTCATTTTTGAGGTGAGTATTAAAAGCTGATGAAACCAGGAAATTGATTCTACTCAATGTAACATCAGAACTGATCCTTGAATAAGCAAAATAGTGTGGATATAAAGGAGGGAAAAAATTCCCTAAAATAAAAATAGCCAAAGTAAAGCATGAGGGTGGAAAATTGTGTGTGTGTGTGTGTGTGTGTGTGTGTGTGTGTGTGTCTGTGTCTGTGTCTGTGTCTGTGTAATTAGTTTGGTGTCTATCAATAGATGTAAACTGTATACATAGTATAATAGTATTAACAAAACAAAAACTTAGATATAACATGATTGATCTACATAGTCAATATTTGTCTTTAACAATTGTAAAAAGTGTCATTTGTGGGAGACCAATTATTCAAAAAATGGGTCACAAAATAGAGGACAATGGGATCCTACATTTTAAAAATATAAGAGACATTCAATTTTCTATTTTTTTCCCCTTTTGACCTTAATGGTCAATGAGTTTAACTAAAGCCTTCTTGAACTTTTTTATTACTATATTATTTCACAAAGAGTTTATGATGTTAATGTAGATTTTCTCTGCAACAATAAAACTTGTCCCTTTTCTACCCATTCTGTGTTATTTAGTGTATTTCTTCAGTGTTTTCCAAAGCAATGCATGCAAAACACTGCTTGCATTCTATGACAGACTGCAAAGTTTTTTTTTTCTCTTGACATTGTAAATTAACCAACAGATCACATTATTTCCCCAATGATTATCATTTATTTTCATCATATAAAGAACTTCTTTTCTAATACTTATAATTTTTTTTGATATCATCCTTTAATCTAGTAATCCATGGATCCTTATTTCTACATTGTCCTATGAATATTGTTTATTTTTAAACCTTTAGAGACTCTTGTATTCTATGATAAAGTCAGAAAATAGAAGAATATTAGTATTTAAAAATAGAGCCTGAGATTTGGGAGAAGTTTGAGGCCATTAAAGAAGATGTGCATTTTTAAAAAGAATATCCCAACCCTCCGCCTCATGTTTTTTTCTGAACTGAACTCAAAATCCATTTGTACTATTTATTCTAGATTATATAAATTGATAAATAAATAAGTATATACTATAAGTTAATTTTCACATGTGAATATATCTATGAATATACAAAAGGGCTCATTGTATTTATCCAACTAGTATAGTTCCATAAGGAAAGTCTAATTCATATTATCTTTGTATTCCCAGAGTATAGGTCAACATTTTTTTTTTTTAATTTTCACCTTTTCTATTTGTTTATTTGTACTTTTTTGTTTTTCCCCCCATTCATCTGATTTTTTTAAAACAGCATGACGAATAAGAAAATATTTTTAATATTTTTAACCTATATCCCCAAGATTTTTAACCTCCCCAAGGCAGGAGAGGGAAGGAAGAAGAAAAAATCAGAGCACAAAATCTTATGCAAATGAATTTTGGAAACAATCTTCATGTGTTTTTGGAAAAAAATATATACTGTTTGGGGGAAGAAATTATCTTTTTTTATTAAAGTTTTGTTTATTTTTCAAAACATGTGCATAGATACTTCTTCACCATTAACCCTTGCAAAACCTTGAGTTCCAATTCCCCCAATATCAATAGGGATAATTGATAAATATCAGCGTACATTTTACAGAAAAAAATGATGGTGATTCAGCTCTTACATTAAATGCATGACTCCAAGTCAGTGTTGAGTTAACTTCAAGGGATTCCTACCTCAAATTGTGCTACTGGCCCTGGAAATAGGTGTGACCATAGATAAGGCTCTTCCCTTCTAAAGTATACTGACTCAGGAGTCAGATACTGTTGTTGTTGCGTCAGTTTAGTCGTATCCTGCTCTTTGTGACCCAGTTTGAGGTTTCCTTGGCAAAGATACTAAATGGTTTGATATTTCCTTCTCTACTTCTTTTTATATATAAGGAAAGTGAGGCAAACATGGTTCACACAGCTAGTAAATGTTTCAGGCCTGATTTGACCCAGGAAGATATCTTTATGTCTTTAGACCTTTCCTTTGGCTACCTAAGTGTCTCCAGCACTCAGAGATCCAGAGTTAAAAATCTTTCCTCTCTGTGGTATTACTTTTTTTTTTCCAATCCTATCTTCAGGAAGACTTTTTTTTTTAAACATACCCCTAGATCTTAGTGTTTTACTCTCCCAGATTAAGTATGATTTACTTTGTACATAGGTTATACATACTGAGAAAATCTTATTTCTCTCTTAATAATAATCATGAATTCAGGATAAAATTTTTTCTTTATATTTTCCTCATTCAAAACCCATTATCTCAAGGGCATTTCTGATTTGGTCAAAGATTTTATCCTGCCCAGACCATCCTACTGAGTGGGATTATTACTCCACTATTGTTCATTGTTTATTGGCTAGGTGCAGGATAGATACATTTGTATATATCAACTAATGTGAGAATAGTTTGACTTGACATGACTCTCTGTTCATGAGTGTCATATCTTCAGGTCCTAATTAGAATAAGCACATTCCTCTTAATAATTTTCATTCTCTTATTCATTGCTAACCAATTAAAGTTGATTTATGTCTGTCAGAAACATCCACTCTTCCAAGGCATTAGAGTTGATTTCTATGAAGAATATTCAATCTTCCAAGGCCATATAAGCATTGATTGACTTCTGTGATTCATCTTTGATTTATAAGAATAAGTCAAATGACCATCCTTTTATTAAATGATCTATATAATGAATAAAATGATTATTATTGCCTAAAATTAATTCAAAATTTTCATATATCACAAAATCATAATAATCAACAAAATAATAACAATATGTCAGAAATAAATAGCTATTTATGTGTTATTTCTGTACTTAGAGTGTTTAGCCCCTCAAGGAACTTTTGTTGTTGTTGTTGTTTGCTTTAGTTGTTGTTGCATTTCTTTGTATCCCATTGCTTCACATAATGTATAACTTACAATTTACTCCAAAAATATATTCTTATTAGTTTATCATTTTGTATTACCTAATGATACATAACTATAAAGTAGTTGTTATTGTATTCAAACTTAGGTCATCTAAATCTTCATCCTTGATAACAATTTTCTGAATAGTAGGATTTAAGATAGAGGAGAAAAACTAAAGATGAAATTTGGAACTAACACCAACAGCCAAAGATGATAGTAGTGATCATGAGTGAGTACACATTCAAGTTAATGCACTATTCTAAGAATTACAGTGTATTTTTATCATGTTTGGATCTTGCTTTACATTTAGAATTCCACAGTTTGAAGGATAAATAAGTTAATGAATTATCAGCCAGTGTTCTTTTTGAAACAATGAATTCTTTGCAATTTTACTTTAAGAAAATGAAACACATGTTGGTAGAGTTGTGAACTGATCCAACCATTCTGGCTGGAGAGCAATTTGAAACTATGCCCAAAGGCTCCCAAACTGCATACCCTTTGATCCAGCAGTGTTTCTACTAGGCTTATATCCAAAAGATATACTAAAGGAGGGAAAGGGACCTACATGTGAAAAAATGTTTGTGGCAGTCCTTTACATAGTGGCAAGAAACTGGAAACTGAGTGGATGCCCTTCAGTTGGAAAATGACCGAATGTTATGGTATTTGAATGTTATAGAATATTATTATGATCATCAGGATAATTTCATGATGAAAAAGCATGGAGAGTCTTACATAAATTGATGCTAAGTTAGGTGAGCAAAACCAAGAGAACATTGTACACAGCAAAAATAAGATCAACTGTGATGGACCTAGCTCTTTTCAGCAATGAGGTGATTTAGGCCAATTTCACTAGCTGTGATGGAAAGAGTCATTTGCAGCCAGAGAGAGAACTATGAAGAATGAATTGGGATCGGAGAATAGTATTTTCACCTTTTGTTGCTATTTGCTTTTTTTTTTTTTTCTTTCTCATCCCCCCAGGTTTTGGTCTGAGTTTTCTCGTGCAGAATGGAACTTATGGAAATATGTTTAGAAGAAATGTTTAATCTAAAAAAAAAAAAAAGAAAAGGAAATTTATTCTATTTGAGCATTAAAAGCAGCACCATATAGTAGAAAAGAAGGCAAAGATACTGGAAAGAGACTTGGAAATTTCCTGATTCCCATAACTCTTAGTATACCTATCACAAATATTGTCAGCATATTATATGGTCAACATATTTTTTGGATATTTTGGGTAAGGGAAAGTGATTTCACTGATACAAAGTAGTCAGGTGAGGAAGTGCCTCTACTGATTATTATCAGCAGTTGTTTTTATAATTTATAATCTTAGAAACTATTTTTTTTAACTATTTGAATTGAGGAAATTCAAAAATATTCAATCCATTCAATTAAGCAATTTGGAGGTTTGGGATTTGGGGAAATTTTTAGAGTTTTTAGATGGTGCATTTTTCATAGATTTTATTCTAAACACAATACAATGGCAATGGAATTTTTACTGCTGGTGAAGACTTAAACATGAACTGATATATTTCAAGAACTGATATATTTCACATCCCACTTCTGGCTGCACGAAAGGTAAATTGATTTATCCAGGATCTTATTGGATCTTATTAAAAGGTGACTTGAGCCTCAGTTTTTTCTAACTGAGGTCTGTTCCATAGGCCAGTCTGCTGCTGTCCTAAGCTTGTCAGTTTTCTTTTCTTTACAAAATAATGTTTCCTCTGGAATACAGTGTGAACTTTATAAGGTCAAAGACTGTTTTCTTTTTGGAATTTACATTATGTAGCATGGCACCCTATACTTAGTAGGTATATAACAAATCTAACAAGTGCCCAGTGCTTAGTATATGCCTACAAAATGCTTATAAAATTGAATTGACTTGGATTGAGTAGAACCCTGGGTTGATTCCTGCCACTGATAATTTACAAGTTCTTCTGGGGCAACATTAATCTTTTTTCTGAACCCCAGTTTTGTCATTCTCAAAACAAGAATTCAAATATACGTCATTGTTATGAGAACTTGGAAAGAAAATATGTTTAAGATCATTGTGTAAATCTTAAAGCATTCAATAACCGGGGATATGAGTATTCCTTTACTTGAGATTCCATCTGCCTAGGGCAAAGCTAGTAAAGAGAAATCTGCGGAAAGACAAGGGTAACTCATGTGAAGACCATGTGTCAGGTTTCAAAGGAACAATGTAGAACTTGGCCTACATTGAGGGAAGCTATGGTTCAAAATGAGTGAATAGAGTGATTAGTTCTGTGATGTGAAGGAGAAAAAAAGATTATCATAGAGAAAAATGGGTAACAAATATGGGGCTGTGAAGCCCTAGCAATATATACATTGAATGTCCTAGGCAAAACAATCCTTACTTGAAACATCACCTTCATTTCCAAATCCATTTGTCTATCTACACAATTCTTAAAGGTGTCAATCTTTTGGGACCACCCAGAGAAGGTGTTAACTTAAATATATCTCTTTTGGTATTTTTCTAATTTAAACACCCCTCTTTTTTAATTTGATTCTCACAAACTCATAGTTGTTATTTATAGACCAAATGCCTCTGAGTGTCTGCACCCAACTGTTGGGCATCTGATTTTATTTAACTTATTGAATCTTAATAATGTTGGTCTCCATGAAAAAAAAAAAAGAAAATTTATAGCTCATCCTCAAATGCTACATGGAGTTACATATATATATATATATATATATATATGTATATATATATATATATATATATATATATATATATATATATATATATATATGAAGGATTTATTATCTGTTTAGGGATGAAATTCCTTTTGCAGATGGATTTGCCTATCCACTAAAATTTAAGTTTTTTAAGGATAGGAAAGGGTTCACCTTTATCTTTTTTATCACATATGAATCACATGATACATACTTGTTAATTGATTTTATAACTTCATAGAAAAGTGCTAAGAAGTTTTTTTAATAGGTTCATAGAAATCCTCAGATCACAAATTAAAAGTTGCGATCAACCATGTTATTTTGTAGGTGAGAGACTGAGGCATAAGGAGATTCAATGTTTTCTTCTAGTCACAGAAGCATCAGCATCAAGGTTAGAACTCAGGTTTTCTGCTTTTCAGATGAAATCATTTTATGGATATGCAGATAAGGTGCTGTTAAAGGGAAAAAAAAGCAGAAACAGTTTAGAAGAATTTTGAGAACGGGAAGAAATTTTACAGGCTGTCAAATTCACCAACCAATTTTAGATATGGGGAAACTGAGACATAAATAGATGAAACAACTCTTCAGGGAAACAGATCTAAGAAAGAGATGAATCTGAGGTTAAATGTTCTTGACTACTATTCCAGCACTCTAGCCATTATACTGCTTTCCCTTAGCAGTAGGAAACTCTAAGAAAGGACTGGATAATTGACAATTCATAGGGCATTTAGAAAAGGGGCTTCTTCATCAATTAAATGTTTGTCTTGATATACACTCATATACCTTTATGCCCTGACAATTCATTGTGTTAAATGATTGTTCATTATGTTAAAGACAAATACAAATGCTCAACATGGAGACAGGAGATGTGCTTTGAATTTCTGATGTTATTCACTGGCTACATAACCTTGGATAAATCAATTCACCTCTATGTGTTTAGTTTCCCTAGGGTTCTTCCTGTTTTATATATATATATATATATATATATATATATATATATATATATATATATATATATATATATATATATATATCTTTGAGAGAGATTACAAATATTAAGATTTACATTAAGAAAAAAAATAGGATCAGAAAATCATACCAAGATTCCCCTTTTATATTTCCTTAAGGCTTGGGTAGAAATTTTTGATTTGCCAAAGTCCATTACTTTTACATCTCTCACAAGTCCTCCTTTTATTAAAAAAAAATTGCACATTATGGCGAAGGTCCTGGGAGTAGCACCTGAAATTATGAGCAGCATCTCTTCTTTACTGTCTCCTTTATTATAGGCCCTTTATAAACTTTAAATACTATTGTAAAGTTTGTTCAAACTTTAAAAAGGAACTGTCTCTTTTGATTAATAGGCATAAAAGAGCAACAACGTCAGAACAAAACAAACACAAACAACAAGAACAGCAAAACCCTACTAAATGAGATGAAATTAAAGTCCTAACATTTTTATCTCTATTTTAAAGCTCAAATTCAGTATCTTCCTCCGCCCTGTTGGTCAACTCCCTTCATTCAATATCCCATTTTATTGTGTAGGGAGTGGTATAACACAGTGCAGTGATTTTCATCACTACCACCCCTGGATATGATAAATCTTTAGTCATCACTTTGTCTTCTGAAAATCTTTCCAGATATGTGTTATTTGAAGGAAAGGGTGTTTTTTTAGTCACTGATTATATTCTCTAGGCTAAAGAATAGTTTTGCAGGTGAGGTGAGATTGTTCTCACCCTCAAATCATCACTCCCCTTTGGATTAATAGGCTGTAGGCAGATAGTGAATGTGTTCTTTTGACTCTTTCCTTATATTGCATTTAATGGAGACTAGGGTTGGGAGCCTTTGTGACATTCTGTGACTTAAGTTTCTGTCATATTTAGTTGTCTGTGATTATTTAAGGTGAGTATATGTTCCAGGTAAGAATTGTCATCACAATGCCTATCAGTCTATAAGAATGGTTAAATACTTTAGGCTAGCTCTATTGGCACAAATAATTTGTAGTCAGATGTGTTGTATTTATATCTATTCATTTGTTTATATTATTATTAATAAATTGTTCCCTCCTTCCTCTCTCCCTTCTTCCCTTCTGTCTCCTTCACTCGTCTCTCTGTTCTTCATTTCCTCCCTCCCTCCCTTCCTTTCTTCCTTCCTTTTTTCCTTCCTTCAATTCAATTTCTGGTTTCTTGCCACTATCTGCTACAAACATTTTTACACATATGGGTCCCTTTTCCTCATTATGATCCCTTTGGGATAAAGACCCCAAAGAGATCATAATGGAGGAAAAGGGACCCATATGTGTAAAAATGTTCTCTCTCTCATTGTGTGATTATAGGCAAATTACTTAAACTCTTTTGGCTTCAGTAAGTATATGTGTGATAGTATGAAGGTATGATGCGTGTATGTGTGTATGTGTGTTTGGTGCATGTGGTTGATTAAAGCACAACATCATTTTCTTTAGGGCAAAGCAAAGAGAAAGGGTATCACAAAATAAAATGTGGAAAGTATTCTTGTGCAATCTTTTAGAAATACATATATTCTAAGGTATGATGAAATCAATATAATCTCAGGCCTGAATGGGGCCATTTGGAGAACATTCCCATTTATCTCATCAATTAGAAAATGTCTAAATTATATTTTAATTGGCTATTATGCATTTTAATAACAGAGAATTGGTTATACAGTATTTCAAAATTTGTGAAGCACTTAATGTGCATTTGATATTTGAACCTAAAGACAACCCATTAAGGAGTGAATTTGTTTTGTTGTTATAGAAATCCAAATTGAATCCCTGAAATTTTAATTGATATGCTTTTGACCAGACTATGTGATTGCTTAAAGCAGAATTTATAGCCCAGGAATTCCCAATGTCAAATTTGATACTCTTATTCCTATACAATGGTAGCTCTCATTGTCATTCTATGATAAGGAAAATGATCTTTGGACATTGAGCCATGCAAACATTTTGCTGTTTTCTGTTTTCCATTTTATTAATAATCACAAAGTTATACAATAAAGGCATCTCTATTATTTCATTCTTGTACTGAAGGATTCTTGTTGGAAAAGAAACTTTAAAGAAATTTTTTTCTTTTCCCTTTAATGAATTTACCCAGGTGCAGCACAGAGAAAGCCAGGGTAGTGAGACCTCTACACATCAATATGGCAGCATTGGCTACTCTGTCCTGGTTCAGAAGCCAGTAGACCAACAGACTAGTTATGAGACATTCAAAGACAAATAGTGAGCTGCTGAAACCTACCATAAGAAGTGGGACATTTCTATATTTACCAGCACCAGAAGGAAGCCAACAGTACTGGCCCCAGAGAAGGATAAAACTCCTGCCATGTGTAGAGGAAGCTGGGAACAATTACTGCTTTGCCATAGGAGTAGAGCTCAACCTTTAAAAATGAGCAAAAAAGCAAAAAAAAAAAAGAGCTCTGGCCATAGATAGTTATTATGGAGACAGGAGAACAATAATGGCAACATATATCCAGATAAAGGCTTAAAGAGTGATATGAGATGGTCTCTAACTGGAAAGCTCTCTTGGAAGAATTAAAAAAGGATCTTAAAAGAGAGTTAGAAGAAATTGGGAAAAGCAAAAGAGAGCATTTTCACCAAGGAATATCATACCTAATTTTCAAAATTGTCAGATGAAGAAAAAATACTGCAAGCAGCCATAAAGAAACAATTCAAATATTGAAAAGCCACAACCAGAATTACACTGGACCCAGTAGCTTTCACTTTGAAGGATCAAAGGGACTGGAAGATGATATTCTGAAGGACAAAGGAATTTGGATTACAGCCAAGAAACAACTATCCACCAAAAATAAGCAATATTTTTCAGAGAAAAAGATGGGTATTTAGTGAAATAGGGGATTTTAATTTATTTTTCATGAAAAGAGCAAAGATGAATAAAAAATTTGAGTATCAAATACAAAATTCAAAGACAAGTATAAAAAGGTTTAAAAAAGGGAAGGGAAAAACTTTCATAAAGGTTAAAATGTTTATATCCCAATATGGTAAAATGATAGGTTTACCTCTTGAGAATACATCTTTATTATGGATATACTTAGAAGACAAATATAATTTGACTTTATTGTGATGACATAAAAAGAAACGAAAAAACTTTAAGGATGGAAAAGGATTTTCCTGGAAGAAGAGGAAAGGGAGTGGTAAAAAGGGATACATTATAACACATGAAGAGGCAAAAATGACTTGCTACACTTGAGGGAAAGAGGGGAAGGGAATGAAAATTGTTTGAACCTTGATTTCATTAGATTAGCCTCAACAAGAATAACAGGCACATTTAGTTTCATATAGAAGTTTGGCTCATCCTATAGGGAAGTAGGAGGGAAAAGAGGAAAGGGAAAGCCTAATAGAAGGGACATCAGAATTAGAAGGGGGAAAGGATAGGAAAGAGGGGAAGCCTATAAAAGGGGAGGGTAGTATAAGGAAGATGGTGGTCAGAATAAAACAGTGGTGAAGATGGAAAGGGAGAAAAGAAAGAGAAAAGAATAACTTGGGGAATGAATGCAAGATGGTGGGAAATGGTCATTTTAACTGTAAAAGTGAATGGGATGAACTCTCCCATGAGATAGAATTAGATAGTGAACTAAATTAAAAGCCAGAATCCTATAATATTTTGTTTACAGAAACACATTTAAAGCAGAGTGATACATACAGAGTAAAGGTAAAAGGCTGCAGCAGCATATATTATGCTTCAACTGAAGGAAAAAAAAGAAGCAAGGGTAGCAATGTTGATTTCAGATCAAGAAAAAGCAAAAATAAATCTAATTAAGAAAGATAAAAACACATCTTGCTAAAGGGTAGCATAGATAATGAAGTAATATCAATAGTAAACATTTGTAAAAACAGGTATAGCATCCAAATTTCTAGAGGAGAACTTAAAAGATCTGCAAAAAATAATTAGACAACAAAACTATACTTGTGAGGGATCTCAAACTTGCTCTATCAGAAGTAGACAAATCAAACCACAAAATCAGCAAGAAAGAATTTAATGAATTAAATAGAACTTTAGAAAAGTTAGGTATGATGAACCTGTAGAGAAAATCGAATGGAGATGGAAAAGTATATACTTTTATTTGTGGTTCATGGAAGCTATGAATAAATTGACTGTGAATTAGGGCATAAAAATCTCAAAATCAAAAGCAAAAAGGTAAAAATAGTAAAAGCATCTTTTCCATATCACAATTCAATAAAAAATTACTTGTAAAATAGGGGCCAGAGGGAAATATACCAAAATTAAATAGAAACTACATAAAATAATCCTTAAGAATGAGTAGGTGATGTCATGAAAACAATATTTTCATCCAAGAGAATAACAATAATGAGACAACATACCAAAATTCATGTCATGTAGCTAAAACAATTCTTATGGGAAGTTTTATATCTCTATATTATTTGAATAAAATAGAGAAAGAGAAGAAAACTGGATTGGGCATGCAACTAAAAAAAGTTATAAATAGAACAAATGAAACCCCCAATTAAATACCAGATTTGGCATTCTAAAAATAAAAGTGGAGATTAATAAAATTGAAAGTAAGAAAACTACTGAATTAATAAACAAGTTGGTTTTATGAAAAACATCAAAGGAGATAAATCTTTGTGAATTTCATTAGAAAAATGAAAGAAGAAAAACAAATTCTAAGTATCAAAAATGAAAAGGATGCACTTCCTTCAATGAAGAGTAAATGTGAACAATAATTAGTAACTATTTTGCTCAACTGTACACCAATAAATCTGATGATCTAAATGAAATGGTTGAATACTTACAAAAATAAAGATTGCCCAGATTAACAGAGGATGAAATTAATTAAAGTCCCATTTTAGAAAAAAAAATAAATTGAACACACTATTAATCAATTTCCTAAAAAATATTCTCCAGGCTCAGATGAATTTATGAGAAAATTCTATGAAACATTTAAAGAGCAATTAATTACAAAACTATGTGACTTATTTGGAAAAATAGGGACAGGAGTCCAACCAAATTTCTTTTATTAAAACACATGTTGCTAAATCAGACAGGGTCAAAAGAAAAAAAATACATATGTCAATTTCTCTAATTAATATTCAAGCAAACATCTTAAATAAAATATTAGCAAAGAGATGACAGAAAGTTATCAGAAGAAATAATAGTTGATAATTATAGTAAGTTGATATTTGGTAAACCCAAAGACCCTAGCTTCTGGAACAACTCACCATTTCACAAAAATTTCTATGAAAATTGGAAATTAGTATGGTATAAACTAGGCATACACCAAGATAATCCATTCCCTAAGGGAAAAAAAAATCTCCAGGCTCAGATGGATTTACAATAAAATTCTATTACCTATACCAAGATAAGGTTGAAATGGGTTCATGATTTAGAAATAAAGTGATTTCCTGAAAATAGTGTCAAATTCCTTTTTTCATGTTTTTCAGGGGGTCCAATAATCTTTAGCCTGTCTCTCCTAGATCTATTTTCCAGGTCAGTTGTTTTCCCAATTAGGTATTTTGCATTTTTTTAAAGCATTGCTTGACTGATTCTTGTGTCATTGAATCATTCATTTCCATTTGTTCAGTTATGAATTTTAGTGAATTTTTTTATTACTTTTTTATCTCTTTTTGTATTTGTCCAGTTAAATTTTTAAATAAATTCCACATTAATTTTTTAAAATGAATTTTTGTTATGTTCAATGAAATTTGTTTTCCTATTTCCCAAATTCTGCTTTTCTGGGAGATATTTTCTTTTTCCATTTTATTGAATCTATCATTTAATGACTTATATGCCTTTTCTAAACCCTTTTGCAAAGTTTTAATTTCCTTTCCCTATTTTTCCTCTAGTTCTTTTTTATGATCCTTTTTAATTTCTTCTAGGAGAGCCTTGTGTGATGGGTGACAGTTTATATCACCTTTTGGGGCTTCATTTGAAGATGATCTGCTTTTAGTCTCAGGTTTTTTAGGGCACGGGAGGTTGTTCAAGCTCCCTCTACAAATAGCAGTGGCTTCTTCTACAAATGTTAGTGGCTGTGCTGAGTCCCACTCTGGATGCTGTGTGGGCATGGCCAAGTCATGAGATTATGGCTTTGTAAGGTTTACTATTTATCTTCTATGTATGTGTTGGGTGTTTTATAACTTCTCTGCTGATCTACTGGCAAGCAACCAGGGCAGAGTATCCAACACTGCTGTAGATTCCTACCCATACATTCTCTTCTACTCAGAGTTTGCATCACCCCGAGTCTGCTCTGTCTGAGCTGCCATCTGTGCTTGACCAGCTTGCACTTGGAATATCTCCTTTCATGCCTGATTGAAATAGACCTTTTTCTGGTGATCTTTGAAATTATCTTCTGTGGGTAATTTGTTGCACTCCCAATATCCATGGATTCTACCAATACAGTACTAATTCAAAGGCTGGATTTTCTAATTAGTCTGAGAGTTGTAGGAAATGTCAGAAAGAAATGTGTGTCCTCTCCACCATCTTGGCTCCTCCCTTGGACTTGACTCTTTTCAGCAATGAGATGTTAAAAGGCAATTCCAATAAATTTGTGATGAAAGTGCAATTTGCACCCACAAGGGAAAAAAAAAACAATGCAGACTGAATATGGATCAAATATTAGTAGTTTCACCTTTTTTGTTTTTGGTTTGTTTCTTTCTCATTTTTCCCTTTTGAGTTTATTTATTTATTTTTTTTTATGCAGCATGACGAATGTGGATATGTATAGAAGAATTGCACCTATTTAACCTATAGTGCATTGCTTGGGTATGGGGGAGATGGAGTCAAATTTGTAACATAAAATTTTGCAAAGGTTAATGTTGAAAAGTATTTGTACATTTATCTGGAAAAATAAAATGCTCTTATAAAAATAATATGGCACCATGACATATTAGAATACATGCTAGATTTGCTGATAGAAAAAGCTAGATTCAATTGCGCTTGGCCCCCAAGCATATCTCAATTCCCTCAGTCTCTGGCAACTTGTAACATATCTATACAGTTCTAAATGGCTTTTTTGTAAAGATCCATGATTTAGGCAAAATCACAGATTTTTATATTACCCAATATAAGCCAAGCCAAGCCTACCAATAATAAACAATTCTTTATTCTACTTGACTGGATCCATCTAACATGGAAGGCAAAATGCCAAAGTTGGTCATGCTCATACAGTTACTTTCACAGATCTCCATTCTATCATTTCCTCAGCAATGTACAGATAACCATGGCTGGGTCATATCAGAGTGGAGATGTAAACATTTGACATGGACAGCAAATAGTAAGCAGCATGAGGTTAATCCTAATGGCTGATTTTTAATGTTGTTTTTATCTAGCAGTGCCCCCCTGCATCTTGTTTGCCTTTCCCCCCCAGATCTTTATTTAAAAGATCATCCTAAAATTATCATCCTAAGCAGTATCTGATTGTTACATCCCAATATGCAATATAATCATAACTTTCCCACCCAGCTCCATTACTGGAATGAGCCAGTCTATACATATCATTCTTTTTATATAATTGAAATTATTTCATCTTGAAAGTTTCCAATCTTTTCATTTTAGGGATTTTGATGAGTGCCTGGAAAAATATGTTAAGTACTCCTCTCCCATTTTAAATGTTGAATTCAAGGTCCCATTTTCTGGTTGAATTAACATCATTATAATTGTCATCCAGGATAATCCAATGTTATGTGCTATTTGATTTATTAAGCCTTTTTACAATCATCTCCAAAATAACTTTTCAGAATAATGCACAATGTCTTCCCTGTATACTTTTGCTTCTAACAATTGGCTTACTGGTTTTCCTTCTATGTGAAATTCCATCACCTGTATCTATCCCTTTCTGCAGGTTGTTGTCATTGTATGGAATATTCTCCAAAATCAGTTCCGTATTTGAAAACTTTTCGTTCCCTTGAGGCCTCAGCTTAAGTGACAGATTTTACTGGAGACTTTTTCTGATGATATTCCAGGTGTTAGAATTTTTCCAAATCTTAATATTTACTTGGTGTTTGTAAACTTCACATCCCTAGTTCCAGACCCATCAAGAAGAGTGAAGTTATGGGCCTCAAATGGTTCCATTACTGAATTGAATTCATTGTATTTCAAAGTATATATTTATGTGATGTTGGTATCTTGGAATTTTCCAATATTTTCCAATAATTTTCCATCCCAATTTTCCAACAGATGTTGCTACAGATATTGAAATTCTTACCATTGTGCTTTTTTTTTTCAAGCATTCCATGAGATTATTCTTCTTGGTATCTACAGATGCATGATGACTAACTTTGGAGATTCCTTTATTTACTTTTTCAAATGAATCTGTGACTTATTGACTACAATTTCCTTCTGTCTTCTGAGTTATTTTTGTAAGAATATAAAAAGAAAGAATTATTTCCTCTGCAAGTATTTGCAAGTATGGATCACTGCCCATGATTTCATCTTTATAAGATTGAGAACTAAATGTCTATTTATAAGTGATAGGAAAACAGCATGTGTCTTAGAACTAGATTCTTCCTCCTTTTCCATTCATCTGCCATCATTCCTGTCAAAATGGAGGGTTTGGAGAATGTTCAAATTCCAGACATGTGGGACTGGAATGATGATGATGATGATGATGATGATGATGATGATGATGATGATGGTGATTATTATTATTATTATTCCTCTTTATGTCATGAATTAAAATTGTCCACAAATTCACTAAGAGGCAAGCTTCTTCCCACTGGCTATGTTAGTTCTTGGAAAATAGACAAGCTGTGGCCATAGTCATAGAGTTTGTACATTGTTGATATGGTTTTGAGACCCCAAAGTTGCTATCGCAACATAATAAACTTTAATTAATCAATCAACCAATTGATAAGAACTAATTAAAATTCAAAATGAACCAGGAACTTGGGCAAATAACCCTAGCATTCTAAAAAAATAGTTTCCAAACTCAAGGAGTTTGTGTTCAAATTGATGAGACCACATGTAAATAAATAAGAATAACAAAGAGACAAGTCCATAGCAGGTAGAATACAATATTAGAACAGAACTCTATTATGTTAAACATAATAATGTGTTTGATGAATTGAATTAAATTCCAGATGTATATTGCATAATTAAGATTGTCAAGTACTTTAGGATAGGCATATTATTATATATTCTTTGTGACAGTAAATCTTTTTGCACAGAATCGAGCCTTTTAATGATTTTGATCAAAATAAATAAATTTTGAAACAATAACATATTGGTGAGCTTTTCCACATCTTTTCCAACTGTTTTCTCTTGTTGTTTTTGACAGAAAGCAGAGATCCTAGGACCTTTTGGTTACAATATTGTGTTTACTTGATTATCTGCTATGTAAAGATGGTATTGCCTTAAGTAGACAGAAAAGGGGTAGATAGGTTTTCAGAATTCATTTTTAGGGCTGAGCTCTTAAATTGCATATCATTATTGTTCATCCTTGAATAAACTCCCAAATGCTAACTGAAATTAAGGAGATAATTTCTTTGTAACACATGCTCACATACATATGAATATATACACGCACACATAAAACATGTGTATATATGTATACAAATGTGCATGTCTGTGAATTGTGTGTCTATATGTATACATGTATCCCTTTATGCATTTAAAACACCAACATGAACTGATAAGGTATTTTCCTCTATTTAAAAAAAAGTAAATGCACAATGGACTCCAGAGATTATGACTAAAAGCTCACTTTATCAGCACTCTCCTAACCTTTTCTTTTCTAACAGCCTTTAAGTTGTGAAAGAGAAAAAAAAAAGGAAGGAAATACTGAGAATGCCATTCCCACTGCTTGTTCCTTTTTTTTTTTTTTAAGATGTGACCTTTAAATTAAATCCAGTGAGGTTCTGGTATATCTCTACTCAGTAATGTTTATTCATGTTTGTGGGTGACAACTTGGGAGAAAATTGGGGAGAAGAGACAAAAAATATACTCAATATTGCAGGAGTGCAGAATGGTTGAGTGAGGGATCAGGGCAGCTCCCTGGAAAGATTTTCTCATTTTTGTTTGCCCTGAATAACCTTCACATAAACAGGCATTGAAATCTAGTCTCCCTTAGGATGGAGGTTAAGCTAATAAAGTCTTATTCTTATAAAAGTACACTGAAACACGATATTGTTGTGGAGGAGAAGGAAATCTGGGAAGCTAGAAAATGCTAAGATGAGGTGGACTTAGAATTGGTTGAATAGCCAGATCTAATAAAAACACATTATGGAAATATTAATGTGGAGGAAGATATAGACTTGCATGCCCTATAGTGGATCTGCAGAAGCCTTGAACAGATCAATGACTTTTTGAATGACTTCAAACAAGATAAAGATGACACTGTTATCAACAAGGAAAAAAAATGATGAATTTGGAAAGAATGGTTAATATTTTACTTCATAGTTTCATCAATTTATAACCTGAAGGGACAATCTAGATCATTTTGCATAACTTGTTAATTGCACATTTGAAGAAACTGAGACACATTAGGCTTAGTTACTTTCCTACTACTGACATCTGACGCGGGATCTGAATACAAGTCCTTCCTTCTTGCTCTAATTCTCTCTCTCCATTGCACAATATTACCCTCACAGAATTCAAGAAACTTCTTGAAAGACTAGAATAAGAGACTGAGACTACATATAACAAAGTGGAATTTAATAGGAAAAAAAAAACAACAATAATTTCTAAATTCAAATTCCCAAAATTTGCATTACAAATATAGAACAGGGAAAACATTAGCAGAGAACATTCAAATACATACTCTCTCTCTCTCTCTCTTTCTCTCTCTCTCTCTCTCTCTCTCTTTCCTTCTCTCTCTCTTTTTCTCTGTCTCTCTCTCTTTCTCTTTGTCTCTCTCTGTCTGTCTCTGTCTTTTTGCGTGTATCTCTGTTTCTGTCTCTCTGCATCTCTCTCTGTCTCTCTCTCTCTGTGTATCTCTCTGTCTCTGTCTGACTCTCTTTATCTCTGTTTCTCTCTGTCTCTGGGTCTCTCTTTCTCTGTTTCTCTCTTTCTCTGTTTCTATCACACATATGCATAAATTGAAATGAAATAATTTTATATTTCCAAAGCATTATTATTATATCAAAGCAGTATATACATCACCACATCGTGGTCTATTGATATTCCTGGCTTTGGAATTAGAAGCCCTGGATTCAAGTCTCCACTTTATAACTTGTTGCTGGTCTAACCCGGAGCAGCTAATTTAAGGACCTCAATTCCCTATTCTCTTAAATTAAGGGAACAGATTATGTGACCTCTATTGTCCCCTTTAGCCAAAGGGTCTTATTTCAGCAGATATTATTTTCACGTTCATTATTGTTATTCCTTCATCTGCAAAATGGCAGAAATGCCTTGTTCATTGTGATTTTCCTTATTGAAAATGGGATTAGAGAAGAACAGGAAATCAATATATAATTAACTTTCAATGGCACTGACTAAAGGCCACAGAAGGATATGTAATCTCAAATGGCTGGTAATTCAAAAATCAGATCTATTTGTTTTTAGAAAATTTTCCTCTTCATTTTAATATCAGAATGTCTTATCCTTGTGGATTCACAGTTTTTTGAAATGACAAAAGCTCCGACATGTGAACTTAGATCAGGAGACCTACTTTGGAAAACTCTTTAATGGCATACAGTTGAAAGATTATTGTATATTGTTTCAGAAAAGAAAGCTTCCAACTCAGCTCTGTATTTTCTACCTGAATGGCCATAGGCAGATCCATTTCCTCCACTTGAACCTTAGTTTCCTTATATGTAAAATAAAGCCCTTGGATGTAATGAATTACATGATTATTTCTAAAGTA
The DNA here is from genome assembly GCF_016432865.1 of Antechinus flavipes. Classification (NCBI taxonomy): domain Eukaryota; kingdom Metazoa; phylum Chordata; class Mammalia; order Dasyuromorphia; family Dasyuridae; genus Antechinus; species Antechinus flavipes. The sequence goes on along the minus strand of NC_067399.1, from coordinate 15,436,853 downwards.
AACCATCCCTCTCTAAATAGCTAGATCTTATAGTAGATAGAGTATTGAATTTTGAGTCAGGAAGTGATGAGATCAAATCCTATTTCATATACATAAATGTTGTGTGAATCTGAACAAGACATTTAACTTCCCCCAGTCTCCTTTAAACAATAATTAGCAGCTCTTTTGTGAGGAGGTTATAAGATCCAGTAGGAAAATATAGCTAAAGCACTTGAAAATTATTATATAAATTATGCAAAAATGCATTTTAAATGTCATGATCTAATTTCTGATGTCCAGTGAATCATAGATTGACATTTATATAGTACATTAAAATTTTCAAAGGCCTTTGCAACTGTTATTTTATTCTAATCTCTAACTAGCCATTGAAATAATTCTGCTATTCTTTAATTGTTTTAGTTTTGTCTTGCTAATTATGACCCCGTTTAGAGTTTTTTTGACAAAGATACTGAAGTGGTTTGTCATTTCCTTCTCCAGCTCATTTTAGAGGTGAAGAAATTGAGGTAAAAAAAATTAAATGACTTGCCCAGGGTTACATTGTTAGTAAGTAGTGGAAGTCAGATTTGAACTCAAGAAGATAAGTTTTCCTAATTCCACCACCTTTTTTGCCATCTAACTACTCATACATACTGAAATAGTTAGTGAAATTTTTATTATTTTTCCATTTAGAAAGACAAAATAATTCAATGGGTAAGGAGCTCATCTTGAAGATAGATAATTCTGTAAAAAGTGCTTTTTTAAAAAGATTGCTAGTTTATTTTTAACATTCATTTTTAATAGAGCTATCATTTTTCTTTCTCCCACCAATGCCTCTCCCACATATTGAAAAGAAAATCATATGTGATATGTTATACATGTTATGTCATGTAAAACATATTTCTGCATTAGTCACAGTGCAAAAAACCAAGAATAATAAAGTGAAAATGTTGTTTCAATCTATACTCAGAGTATCGGTTTTCTCTTTAGAAAAGGATATGATTTTTCATCATTGTTCTTTGGCATTGTCTTGGGTCATTATTTTGATCAGACCAACGGAGTCTTTCACAATTGATCATTGTTACAGTATTGATATTGCAGTGTATAATATTTTTCTGCTTCTTCTCATTTCACTTTTTATTAGTTAATGTAAGTCTTTTCAGGTTTTCCTGAAACCAATTCCTTTCATTTCTTATACCAAAAGTCATAAACCAAAAGTTTTTCAGCTATTTTCTAATAGATGGATATTTTTTTCAATTTCCAATTCTTTGCCCTTACAAAAAGAGCTGCTATTAAAAAATGCACATCCTTTCCCCCTTTTTTGATGTCTTTGGGATACTGACTTAATAATGATTTTGGGGGTCCAATGGTTGAACTATTTTATAAACTTTTAGATATAGTCCTAAATTGGTCTTCAGAATGGTTGGACCATTTCTCACCTGTAACAGCAATACTTTACTGTCCCTTCTTTTCCACATCCTTTTCAGCATTTATCATTTCCCTTTTATATCATATTACTATTTTGATAGATATGAGGTGGTACCTCAGAGTTGTTTTATTTTACATTTATCTTATCAAAAGTAATTTAGGTAACTTTTCATGTGATTATTATTGATAGCTTTTATTTCTTTTTTTTTTCCTGAAAACTACCTGTTTATATCTATTTTGACCATTGATCAACTGGGGTCAAGTGTTGACTCAACTGGAGTAACTTGAAATCTTCAGTGGAAGTCAAATAGTCTCTCAGGGCTCTCTCTACTCAACTCTTTAAGAAAAATTGCAGAAAAAGTGTTAAATTACATTGGTATAAGGAATTTTATCAGCCAGGATTTCCTACATAAGTGGAATCACAGGTCAAGTCTTTACTCTCAATCATAAAGATCACAAAACAGAGTCAGGCAGTTTAATTGATCTTCCCATAATCACAGTTTCCATGCACCATTACTAGCGTTTGATCTCAGTCATTTTTATCTCCAAATTACACTTTCCATTCTGTTTGCCTTACTACCTTAATAATCTAGCTCAGTCCTTTCATATCCTTATGCGTTTAGATTGTATCCCAAAGAAATGGAAGTTTCTTGGCAGCAGGGACACATTTTTTCCTCTTTCTATATCCAGCACCTCATACCAAGCCTACCATAGATATTTGTTGAATCATAGATTGAATACTTCTCATGGGGCTTCAAAATATCAAACTACAAAGAGCTGTCTCCTCTCTCAGCATGTGAAGCTTATTTGACTCCCATCTTCTCTGGACAGAGAGTAAATTGTTAAACATTACAGTTGAAAGAGAGAATCACAAACCTTTTCCTATGAGATTCTTTTGGGGCCCAGTTTAAAGAAAAAAAGCAGTGACAATGTTCATTATGAAATTGTCTAATGTGAGAAGGTACTGGTGCCCCAAAGCATTGCCCCCAAAGGATTTGCATACACAGAGGCAGTTGTAATAGCAGAAAGCATAATTGACCAGGAATGACTCATGGTGTTCATAATTTATTCATAACTGACTCAGGGCTAAAGGTAGAAGGACAATATAATTTGATATTCTGTAATATCTGCTAGAATATACTCTAAAAGATTTGTTGGAAAAGCTCTCCATTCATGGATATAGAGAACAATTACTCCATTTTCATTTATTGCCTTTGGTGATAAGTTGAAAACCCGTAGACCGATTTTCCTCTACTGTGCACTCCCTCAAATTGTCCTTAGCTGTCAGAAACAAAACCATATCTTCTTTTGATCACTTAAATGAAGAATTTTTCAGTTGTTTAAATTCCTAAAGTTATGTTAAAATACTAAGAGACAAGATGGTCAAAAGCACAAGAAGAGAGCTGATTTTTTTTTTTTTTAATGAGGGTTTGGGGGCAGCTAGATGGTGCAATGAATAGAGTACCAGCCCTGAAGTCAGGAGGACTTGAATACAAATCTGGCCCCAGACACTTACCATTTCCTAACTGTGTGATCCTGGGCAAGTCACTTAACCCCAATTGCCTCAGCAGAAAAAAAAAAAATGAGGGTTTAGTGACCCTCAAGCTGCACATAATCAGTTACGTGTTATGACTTCCAAAAAGAGCAATATGATCTTGACCTTCATTAAGAAAGACACATCTGACAAGGATAATGAGGCAGTAGATCTACTGCATTCTGTCCCAATCAGAACCACATCTGGACTGTTGTCTTTAATTCAATATGAAAAGCCTACCATATTTCAGGAACTATGCCATGGTCTGGAAATTAAAAAAAAAAGTCAAAAGACAGTCATTGTTTTCAAAGAGTTCCCATTTTAATGGGGGAAACAATGTAAAACAGACATATACAAATAAGCTATATAAAGGATAGATATGATATAATAAATGATGGAAGATACTAGAATTAGGAGTGATTGGAGAATGCTTCTATAGAAATACAATTTTCGTGGAGATCTAAAAGAAGCCAAGAAAGCCATGGATGAGGAGGAAGGAAAAAAAAAAATCTAGGTATGACTTCACCTAGAAAAAGAAACATTGTCTATAGCTAAGAGATGGAGTGTCTTGGTTGTGAAATAGTAAGGAAACTAGTGATACTAGTTTGAAGAATATAGAGTGGGAAATAAAATTTAAGAAAAATGGACAGATAGGAGGAAACTTATGTTATGAAGGGAATATTGAAAGTCAATCAGAAGATTTGATATTTGTTTCTGGAGACAATAGGGAAGTTTATTGACTGGAAGAGGGGAAGCATGATTGGACCTCAGCTGTAGAAAAATCAGTTTGTTGCCTAAATGGACAATACATTGGAGTGGAGAGAGAATTAATTCAGAGGCTAGATTTGTTAATTAGCTGAGGGTTGTGGGAAAAGATAAAAAAAAAAAGGTGTTCTCTCCACTATCTTGGCTCCACCCCCCTCTCAATACCTTTCAAAACACCTTAAATTAGATATCCAGGAATCATATTAAATTCAATATTACCAAAACAAACTTACTCGCTTTTATCCTAAATTTTCCCTATGTCTTATCTTTTCTATTATTATGGAAGGCAATGTCAACCCCCCAGTCCTTGAGGCTTGCAACTCAAGAATTATCCTGTATTCTTTACTATCTCTTACTTTGCCTTATCCCAATTCCTGCCAATTTATCCTTCTCTACATCTCTCACACAAGTCCCATTCTCCCATTTGACATTGATACCGTTGTAGTATGCCTTCATTACCTTATGTTTGGACTATTGTAATAGTCTCTCTCCACTCCAATTTATCCTCCATTCAGCCAACAAATTGATTTTTCTACAAATTGATTTTTTCTGCACATCCCAATATATCATCCATATAATGTAACAACATAACTTTTGAAAATGCTTTTCTTACTGAAGTAAGAGCAGCAGCAACATACATTTGACTCATAGTAGGGCTGTTTTTCATTCCCTGTAGGAAAACTGTCCGATCATATCTTTTATAAGACTCAGCTAAGTTAATGCTGGGCACTGAAAAGGGAAATCTTTTTGTATCTTCCTTATCTAGAGGGATAGAATAGAAACAATCCTTAATGTCTATAACCCAAAGGGGCCATTTTCTAGGCAATTTAGTAGGAGATGAAAGTCCAGGATGAAGAGTCTCCATAGTTCCCATCTGTTCATTTATCTTTCTTAAATCAGTCAACATCCTCCATTTTCCAGATTTCTTTCTTACAACAAATACTGGGGAATTCCAAGGACATAGAGAAGGTTGTAAGTGTCCTTGGTCAAGTAACTCCTGTACTATATCTAATAAAGCCTGAATTTTATCACTACCTAAGGGCCACTGTTCTATCCACACTGGTGTGTCAGTTTTCCATTGGATAGGAACAGGTGAAAGTTTTGGCAGGCCTTCAACACCAGTTCTGCCTTAAAAAATGAAGTACTCATTTTTATCCTAATTGTTATAAAATGTCTCTTACCCATAGATGGATGGGGATTTTTTCAACTATAAAAGGAGTAAAAAAAACCTTCTGTTTTGCCTTCAAAAGTCCATCTCAAAGGGGTAGCATTAACTTCAGCTGCTATTGATCCTCTTACACCAGACATGTAGGTATCTGCCTTCATCTCTGGCCAGTGACTGGGCCTGTTGGCACCTCTAATGATGGTTTGATCTTCACCAGTGTCTACCAATCCTTCTAATGGTAGGCCATTTATATAGATTGTGAGCATAGGTTGGTCAGCTGTCACAGCTGTTGTCCAGTATATTCCTGGATTTTGTTGCTTGGAGTCAGAATCTGGATGACTATCACCAGATTGCTTATTAGGAGTCTGTATCAGTAAACCCAATGCTACTACTTCTCCTGGGTGTTGTCATACATTATCTATCTGTATTAGTGACTGGGATATTATCTACACATTCCCCAGTTTCCCACATAAGTGTATGGATGGACACTGTTTTGTATGTACAAAAAGGAGGTGAAATGGTCAAGCTTACTGTGCCTGGAGGCAAGGGACCCATAGGTTGGAAATGAACAGATTTCACCTCTCCAGGGGGTATCTCATTGTCCCAGTTGCAGACAACTCTGTTTTCCCCAATTATAATCCCTTTCTCCCATCAGGTTGCTTCCTGGCTGATTGATTGTATAATCCCTTTCTCCCATCAGATGGCTTCCTGGCTGATTGGTCATGTCTGCGTACTGGACTTCTGTGCACTCTCTGGGTGTAGCATTGGCTGCCATTATGCCCCAAGTGTTTTTGCCTGGGGCCCTGGAGCTGGGGCCCTCATCCCATTTCCCTGAATCAGTCTGCATTCTGAGGTCCAATGGAACCTCTGTTGCATTTTGTACATGGAGTATTGGATCTTGTTCTCCCACCCTGTTTTCTCATTCTGTCTCGATGCCAACATTGAGCTTTCAGATGCCCTACTTTACCACTTTGAAAGCATTGAGGAATCTCTCTGGAAGTCCCTTCCCAGAAGGGACCCTGTCCTCCCATGTTGGGATCTTGGGAAGTCTGCATCATAGCCTGGCTATAAAAGCATCTGTGCCCACTGTGGCACAGCGTCTAATGATCTCCTCTAAAGGAGCATACTTGCATAGTCCTAGTATATGATTCTTCTATAAACCTCATTAGCATTTTCTTTATCAAGTTGCATTATCAAAATGTCTGTTACTGTATTTTCACCATTAGTTCGTGTGATAGCTGATTGCAAATGTCCCACAAAATCAGCAAAGGGTTCATTTGGCCCTTGTGCAGTTTTTGTGAAGGGCTCACTCTAGTTGTTTTTTATTGTGGAGAGAAGCCCATGCTTTGATAGCAGTAGCAATTTGCTCATATGCTGCTATGGAGTAATTAATCTGTACTGAAATGTCTGCATAAGAACCTACACCTGTTAGTTGGTCATAGGTATTTGAAGTATTAACTCCACTTTGACTATTTTGTTGGGCTTGTATCCTACAGAGCTCACTATATTCAGAAAGCCACAACAAGTTTTGTCCAGGTTCTAAGCATATCCTTGCTATAGATTTACAATCACTAGGGGCTAAGAATTCATAAGCCAAATTCTGTAATAACATCTTAACATAAGCTGATGTAGCCCCATAAAGAGTGCAAGCCTTTTTCAGGTCTTTGAGGATTTCTATATCAAAAGAAGCATATCTTCTACTTTCTTGACCTGAAGAGTTAAACTGTTGACTCAGCTATATCCTTCCCTTCCTCTGTGGCCTCAAGTACTGCCTTTTGCAATCTACTCATAGAAGGGGATGGTTGCTTGGGGGGAGGTGCTGGTGGTGTCTTCCTTCCCCTTACCTCCCCCTCCCCCTACTATTCCTCTTCCCTCCATCCTGGAAGGTGGAGTTGATGGGCTTATGTCAATAACCTGCTCCGTAGGCAGGGTTGAAGCTGCCTAGTAAGATGGAAAATCACCACACCCTTGAACCTCATTTAACTTCTCATGCCCTCTGATGATATGGTCACTAAACTGTTTTTTGTCTTCCTTTTTTTTCCTCATACTGCCTCATCTGGCTGTTCTGAAAACTTTTCTTTTTTCTATAACTTGCAGAATTTTTTAAAAAAAACAATTGTATTATGTTGTATATATACAATGTTTCTTTGGAAATTGACTGAGAACCATTATCATTATAGTATTCACATAGTTAATCTCCTACAAGTTTCCAATTATCTGCCCTTACATCTTCTTCATTGAAGAACCAAGGGGACATATGTTCCAATAGATCCAGGAATCCATCAATCTGCTCCCAAGTCATAATTAAGCCCTGTCTCTTTATCAGTCTGAGTATGCTACCTGCAGATCTCCTTAGGGTGAGGTTGCTGGTAGGGTTGGGACTGGGGTTGGGGGAGAATCTTTTCCCAATATCTGTCCCATTTCAGCTAGAAAAAGTTACTAGTTTAGCCTTTAACAAAATAAGTTCCCTGTTTGTCTATTAAAATACCCAATTTCCTGGTCACAGGAGACTTCTTCAGTGAAAGTAGGGTCCTTAGTTCCACATTGGGCACCAAATGTGATGACTGCATTAGCACCCCAGATACTTTAAAATCAGCCAGAGTCAGGATAAGCAAAAGTCCTTCATCTTTATTACAAATCTGGCCAGGAGTCACTCTGCTTTCTCACTCCACCCTCCAATCCCTCCTCCCACTCTCTCTATACAATAACAGATTGAGTCTGCACAGAATGGTGGGGTGGGCCGTTTTCCAAGAAAATGCTAATAGAGTATTGTCCAATAAGTAATTAGCCTTAAGTGCTTGGTTATTCAAGTGTATCTGCTCAGAGAGTCAGTCCTTTACACCTCAACATCAAAATATCAGGATGAGAAAAAGAAGATAAAATGCTAGTGCAGGAGGATAACCTGAGAGGGCTTAAAGAAGTCAAATCAGTGAAATTTATAGTGTGGAAGAAAAGTAGGATTTTGTTGCCGAAGAAAAATGGAGAGGTGAAAAATCAAGAGATTATGGTTAGGAACAGAGATTTTGTAATTCTTGAAGAAGGAAGTATTATATTTGTATCTGATCCTAAGATTAAGGATGTGTGTTTGTTGATGTGTGGCTAAGGTTGAGTGATAGAGTAAGTCATTCAAAGTATGTATATTGACTCTTCCTCAAACAAATAGTTGTTTCTCAATGTGTATATTGAGGTCCTCTAATACTAGGCAGAAGTTGGGAAGGTGACTTGTCCTGAGTAATATATCATGAACAGGTAATTGACAGTCATACATCTTTTAGAGTTGGATGATCAAGATCATATCATAGGAAGATTTTTTTTGAAGAATCAAGGTAGGTTTAATCAGTTAAAGAAAAGAAGAATCAAGCAATCCAAATCCAATTTTCTAGAAGATCTTTCGCATGGAATAACTAGCATTGTTCTATTGGCATCAGAGGAAAGAATTAGGACTTAGAAGTGGATATTAGAGAAAGGGAAAATTTGACTTATTCCAGGGGATAACCAACATCTTAACAATGAGAGCAGTTCGAAAATCTAAAAGGGTGCTTTAGGAGATAATGAATTCTCTCTCTCTAAAAGGTTTTTTTTATTATTATTTATTTATTTATTTTTATTTTGAGATGGCTTCTTTAAAAAGACATTACAAAGAACATTGAAGATCAAATATGTAGTAGATATCATGGGCATGGCAGGTCTTTCCATATGTAAGATCCAATTCTAGCTAGATGTGCTTGAGTTTTGGGGGTAGAAACATATTTTGTCATATATTGGAATAAAAATTTACTAAAGGTAAATGCATACTTGTTTCTTCTGAAAGAATACAAGTTTTGAGATTGACAGGATTGTTTCATGTTATCTGAATCTCTGCTCTTGGAATGCTGTACCTACTCAATAAATTCTTCTCTCCTTTCTTGTAGTAAAGATTAGTTCATGTCTTTGTATGTTCCATACACAGCACAGTGTCTGATGAAAAGGATTAAATTAATAAATGGTATCTGTGGATTCAATTGAAATCTTTTAAAGGATAGATCAACCTATCAAAATGTCTGCTGCCCTTTGTTTATTAAATGCTATTTGATTAATTGATTATGACCAAAAAAAATCCCAACACTAAAAATATTTTTAAATCTCTGAAGAAATGTATCCAAACATTTAATCATTAAGGGATAAAAAATGACCAGAGCTGTCATTATTGTCTGCTTTTATCTCATTTAAATTCCCTTCTTAAATTTCCAAGTTAACCGTTTAAAGTAAAACTCAACTTGATAATTCTGATTGGGTGTCTTCTCCTTGCAATCTGTTATGTGAAGTTTATTTTCTGAAGGCTCTGTTTTCTCCATGCCACGTTATTCTTTTTATGGATACTTCTGTTTCCCTGGCCTCCAGAATCTTCATTTCAGTGAGTAATTTATTCTCTTTGCTGGCATTATAATGTGTGGAGTAGGGATGTCTATGGTTTCCTTTAAATTACTGATGGGTCCTAAGTAGAATTAAAGCAATTGATTATTTAAGCACTCTCATTGGTACCTATGACATAGAGATATAACAAAACAATCTATATCCTTAGGAGTCTTCCATTTTATAAAGAGTGAGGACAGTATGTAAACAGATAAATTCATATCAAAATAAATTGATATAAATGTAAAAATAAATGCATCTATGTGATAAAATTTTATGTTTGGAAGCAATACCAAATAGCACATATTAGATTTACAGTTTTGTGTATAATCATCTTTTTTTGGTACTGTGTTATAGAAATGTTTGTTTTATTCAATAAATTAAAAATACAATTAAATGAAAAATAAAACAATGTTGTGAACACACGAGAGCCACTTGACTGTGGCTGCTGGAGATCCAACCCAGACCTGCAGAATGGATCTCCTCATGTTAGAGGATGATACAAAAAGACTGAGAGGAACTTGCATTATCTGACCTCTCTCCTCTTCCCTCTGCCTCCAATTTATGTAATTCCCAGTTTGCAACACCTGTGTCAGCAAAGGTTGCCCTGCAACTTCTTCAGATGCTATGATCCACAGCTATGGAGGCTCTCAGAGAATTGACCTGTACCTTAACAATTCCCCAATTTTTGTTTTTTGTTGTTATCCTCCCCCCCCCCCACCAATACACACAGCATGGTTCGCACACTGAGGAATGCAAGCAGCACTATCACCTCTGGATGACTGTAGCAGGTGTTGATCTGGAGGCAAACTGTCAAATGGAGAAGAGGACTAGAGTCAGAACAGACATTTAAGTCTATCATCAATCTCCTGGCTTGGTCTTTTGATGTATTGGCCCATTTGATTACCCTTACTAAAAAAGTCTTCCCAGGATTCTTCTCCCTTTCCTTTCCCACAGGTTACTGAAAGAACTCTGGAAGGATCCTCACAAACAGCTCTGGAACGCTGCTGGTTCTGCTTGTAATTCTTGTACTTCTTATTCCCCATGCTGGGTGCCAAATATTGTGAATACATGGGAACCACCTAACTGTGGCTGCTGGACATCCAACCCAGACCTGCAAAATGGATCTGTGTTCTAAAACAAAATAAAGCAGGAGATGTAGAGGGCTGAACTTTGGAAAAAAGTATATTTGAAATAAGTCTACTTGAAACAAGGTATTAATGCAGTGGAATTGATGAGATAATGGTTTTCTAGAATATATATATCTAGTATGATATAATGATATAATCACTCTAGATTGGCTTATGCTCATTATACTGTAATGAGGTAATTGTAATAAGGTACTTAAACTGGGGACAAAGTCAGACTCAAAGGGAGAGGGAGACTGGTTGAGAAGTCAGACTGGCAGACTGGCAGACCGAGGGGGACTGGTTGAAACTGGCAGACTGCTGGAACAGACTGCTCAGACTGAGACTGGGTCAGATATGTAAGAGACAAGAAAGACTTTGGACTCTATTCTTGTTCATTTGATATGGTGTCTGATATGATCAAATATCAAATATCATCATTTTGATGTCATATCATTTGATATGGTCAAATTTGCATTTTAAAAAGGCAGTTTTATAGCTGTGTAATTATTTTTAAAATTAAAGATGCAGGGAAAACCCTAGGCCTTCTCTTTTTTATCTCAATTCATATCCCAGGCCATGATACTCATGAACTGTCTGTTTCTTCAGAAAATAGAAGGTTGCCTTTTCCTTTCCAGGGCCATAAATAATTATATAATAATCACATCAATGTCTGTTGTACTTTATGGTTTAGAAAGAACTTTACTTAAAATAAGCACATTAAGTCATTAGTAGAAATGCAGAAATGCTTCAGATTTGTATGATGGAGGCTCATTTTTAGATGGAGGATTCCATCTCTACTGGACTAGGATTCCACAGATAGATGTGTAAATGGGACAATCATCATGTTTGGGCTTCTCCATTCTGCAGACTTTGAGTCATAAGGACAGCCCTTTGAACTACAGAGGGCTAGCAGGGTGATACCCTTGCCCCTTATGGGTGTACATTCCTCCTAGGAAAGTGTAAACCCATTTTTAGACCACCAAATTTAATTAAATTAAATTATAATCCCAGTTCCTTCTGCCTCCATAACCATTGACAGAACTCAGAAAGAAAACTATTCCTAAAGGACGAGAAGCATTCTTACTAAAATCTCCAATTCTTTGAAATCAGGAAAGTCCCAAGATTGTCTTACTTGTTTCTTTACAGGATGTGTTCCCACTCAGAATATACCTGACACTTTATAAAACAAGTACTGCTCTTTTGGCAGAAATCAAAATATCCATAATGGTAGTTAAGTTTCTTGGCAATGAATCCCACAAATGACATTCTGCTTCTAATTTGAACCATGTCCAAGCAGAAAAAGTGTTGGACATTGAATCAAAAAGCCTAATTTTAGGGTAATAGAATGTTATTTGTCTGCCATTTTCCAGGAAGCTGGAAGTAAAATGAGAGAATCAGTCAGAAATACAGCTCTGCAATTATCTCTTTAGCTTGTATGACCAAGGAGTCCATCCCATAATCTCTCTGACTCTGATTTCTTTTCTCTAAAATCTCCAGATTTAATGACATTGGGGATTCTTAATCATGGAATCCATGAGTTATCGAGTTTAGATACCTATACATATACATATATATGTGTGTATATACAAATAATATATCCATATATATATATATTACATATAGATTATAAACATATAGATCTCCAAAGAAATTTGCATATATAACTTATGCCCACACATATAAACATACATGCATATACATATGCATATATAATGCATAATTTTCTTTATAAATGTAAATAATTTATTTTGTGGATTTAAAAAGTATTATTCTCAAAAAAGGTCCATACAAAGCTTTTCCATATACTATCCGAGAATCCATCAAATATGTTATACACATAGACAAACTTAATTAGCCCTGGGCTAGATGGTTTCCAAATTCACTACTAGCTGTAATATAGGATCATAGATCTTAAGTGAGAAGGCATCTCAAGGGACTGATTCACCCCATTTCACAAAGAGGGAGAAGTTAAGTGATTTTTTTCAACATAGCAAGAAGCAAAGATGAAATTCAAACTGAGGTCATCTAATTTCAGAATCTTTGCACTCATAATCCTGTATATTTTGGGAGACTCAGAAATATAATTGTCTTTATACTACTCACATCTACATATGTGTATTTTCTCTCTGTCTTTGTCTTTAGTTTTTCTCTCTTTCTCTCTGTTTCTGTATGCCTCTATGTCTGTCTTCCTTTTTTTTCTGTCTCTTTGGCTTTGTCTCTATCTCTCTTTATATCCATTTGTGTATATCCATATGTGTATGTATATGAAGGTGGCAATTTATCTCTCATTTTCAAAGAGGACTAAAATGATGTCACTATGTTAGAGTCAAATCAGCATATCCAATTGGGACTGAGTTCAGAATTCTCTGACACAGGTCAGACACAAATATTCCTTATGAACATTTGGGGTGCTTCTCTAACTTTGCTCATCTTGCATTTATTTTGAGCTCTTTTAATTCTGCTTTGCTCATAGAGCACAGAACATTCTCTGATGAGAACACACCATGCTGGGCATTCCTATGGTAGTGTCTCCCATGTAATACAATCAATTTTAAAGTTCTTGAGACCTTGAGAGTGTTTTTGTATTATTTTTTCTGACTACCTTGTGAGCACTTGCCCTATGTGAATTCTCCATAAATTAGTCTTTTTGACAAGTGCATTTTTGAGGCTTCTTGGTCCCTGTACATGCATGCATGCATGTATGTATAGATACATGTATACACACATGCATATGTATATCACTATACATCGCTAAATCCATATAGATATACTATTATATGCACAGATTCATATTCATATATGTTTAGCTCATGTCATTGCAGCGTGACCCTCAATGACATCCCATTGTCATCCAGTTGCTAAGAACTCCCAGGGCTTGTCAAATAGTAAGGCTTTAGAAAGAAATGGAGGAAAAGGGAAAAAAAAAAAAAAACCTTTCTTGGTCTAATCCCTTGAGAAATTTCACTTCTTAGTGATATACAAAGAAAGCCCTTTTCTTTATTTAATAGAAGACATGCACAAAGGCCTTCCATGTCTAAATGTATTCAATAACTGTTTGAAAAAGTCTGAACTGACAGCTAGATACGCTTATGATTCTCCTTTCTCTCTCCCCTCCCTTTATTAATATAGCCATGCTTAGTTCTCTGCCTGGCTGCCTCTAGATATTCCAGTTTCACTGACATCTTTATAGATGCTTCTTTTCCTGAAGAAATAAGTAGAAGGCAATGTGCTGTGGTGGGAGGAGACTTTAGAGAAGAGGCAGAAGGTTTTGATGTAGTCTTTATAGTTCTAAACTTTAGGATGGGGACTGTGAGTAAATGTTCTAAGGAAGGGCTGGGTCTTGATTTTCCCATTTGCAAAAAAAAAAATGGATTCTGTAACTTTTTTTTCTCATTTTTTTTATTTTAATAACTTTTTATTAATAGAACCCATGCCAAGGTAATTTTTTTTTACAGCATCATCCCTTGCATTCACTTCTATTCTGTGTAACTTTCAAAGTACTTACCAATGTAAACATAATATAATGGTAGGACTGACTTCAACTTGTCATAAATATTATTTAATCGGGGGAAAAGAGGGAAAAGGATGGGGATTGGAATATTAATCCCCCCAAAATCACCAAAATCATTTTTAAAATGTATTTTAGAAAATATATAGAATCAAAAATATTACAGCAGAATGGACCTCATCAATCATCTAGTATAATTTTTCAAATTTATAGATAAAGAATTGAGATTCAGAAAGGACTAAAAGACTGGATAGAATGGAATATTATGGGAAATAGTTAAGAGGGGAGTTTGGCTCTAAGAGAGAAAATCTGAAGCAGTGAGGTAGGAAAAAAATAAGACTAGAAAGTATCTGCTGGGAAGATTTGAAAGGGTTTGAAATGTAAGGTGGAGAGTGTTTTTGTTTATTTGTTTGTTTGTATTATTTTTATCCTGGAGGCAATATGTAAATAATGGAGACTTTTGAATAAAATGCCAGTGTTTACCAAAGAAAGCTTTGATTTTCTATAGAAAAAGCTTCCATTCCTATCTTTGCCAAGTAACATGGAATTCATGAAGATGAAAAAATAAATAAAACAAATAGAAATTCAGTTTACATGACATGTCAATCACTAAGTCTATTTTCCAGGGGGAAAAATATAACATAACACTGGGAGGGTGAGACAACAATGACATAGCACCTAAGTGTTCTATGTAAAAGAGAATAATAATTAACAAATCATATAATGGCACAATTAATTGATAGATAAGATTTTCAACATGGGGAGCTAACTGCACTATTCACCTCAATTTATTTAAATAAATCCAAATGTCTTAGAAAGGATTTTTTTTAAAATTTCATTTTTATTTTGAAGAGTATTTTATATCTAGGAACTTTTCATATGTTTAATGTGAGCCCCAACTTGAAAAGGGCATTTTATTCTTGGAGAATAAATAAATAAATATATATTTCCTGCTTCCCCATTACTTATCTGAAATCAGTGTATCTCCTGTCTAAAATGAAGAACTTTTATTTGAGTAGATGATCTGAAAAGCCTGGCTCAGTTTAATTATGTTTACTCAATGTACAATTCAATTAAATCCAGATACCATTTATAAGGCAATTATTATATACCAATCAGAATTTGAAAAATAAATCTGAAGCAGTTAGAAGTTGACCTTAAAGGAGATGACACTAGAAGCCGGGGAAAAGAGAAAGAACTCACAGAGGAGGTGATACTTGATCAGCATTTTAAAAGAAATCAGAGACTCCAGGAATATGTTGTGGTAGGGAGAGTTTTTCATTCATGGGAATAAACCCGTGTAAAAGTGTGGATGTGTGAGATGAAGGACTGTGGTTGACACAGTAAATAGGCCCCTGTATAGCTGGATAATATGGCATGTTCAAGGAAGTGCAAATATATTATAGAGAAGGTTGGAAAGACCAGCTTTAAATTCCTAACAGTTTTATATTCCAAACCTTCCCTCCCCCCTTACTTCATCTACTGATATATTGAATTTTATTGAGCAAGGGAGTGAAATGGTCAAGTTTATATCTTTGGAATATCACTTTGGCAGGCTAGTTAAACATATATAGGATTGATGAAAGACTGCAGGCCATAGAACCAATTAGGGAGGTATTGCAAAAATCCAAGTGGCAGGTGAATAAAGCTCCAACTAATGTCATGAGAGTTTGAGTAGAGAATTGGAGAAACATGCTAGAAATGCAACATAAAAAGAAAATCTTAGTTTTGACCACAAATCAGATATCTGTCAGAAAAGTTGATAATAATACGGAAGTAACAAACCTGAATGACTGGAAGAATGGTGATGTCCTTAAAATTAAGAAGGGAATTTAGAAGGAGGAGGTTTTTGGGGAAAAAATAATGAGTTTTGTTTTAGATATGTTGAAAAAAGGAAGGAAGAAAAAATCAGAAAAGGAAGAAAATAAGAGATAAGAAAAACAATCAGGAAATAGTAACAAAAGAGCAAAGTCCTCAACCACAAAGAATTATGTAACTAAGAGAGAAGAAAATTTAAGGCAAACTCCCTACACATGAATAATGTAATAACAAGAGATGATTGTGTAAAGTGAATATTTTTTCCCATTGTTCTTAGATAATGATGGAGGGAAAAAAATTCATAAAAGTCCTTCACCCTATTAGCCTGCTAAGGACTCACTTGGATTTCTAGCCAGCTCTTATCTCTTGTGTGATGGACTGTTAACTCCACTTCATATACATGCATATTTGTCATGATGAGGAAAGGCAGTTTTTTTCTGTTTATATATAAAGTAAGTTAATGTAATGTGTCAAATATTAAATTAGATACCGTTTTAGTTGAATAGTAACATCATGGAGCTAGATCTCTTTGGTAACACCAAAATAAATGACACTAAAGATTTAAGAAGAGAAAATGCTATTTCAGCTTTCAGGACAGATTTGGGAAGCCTGAGTAAAGAGAAGTTCTACTGCAGCCCTGCATTTTCTGTAAAAATCTAACCCAAAAGGTCTTGCAAGATATACCTGGAACTGGGAATTTGAAAGACCAATGAGTAACCCAGTCATTTCACAAATGTAAAAATTGAGGGGAAGCGAAGATTACATATATAGGAAAGAGAGAATGATGGTGAGGAGGAAGATGATGTTGTTGATGATGATAATGACAAGGATAATGATGGTGTTGGTATACCTGGTGGTTCTGATGGTGATGATGGCAATGATTTTGGTGGTGGTAGTAGTGGTAATGAGATTAAACAATATAATAACATTTGACACATATAGATATTGAGTAACATCATGATTTAATAAATAAGGGGGATCGTTAAAGTCAGGAGACAACCTTGTACCAAGACTGATTTCTGACACAAAGCAGCTCTGAATCACTGAGCAAGTTACTTAAATTGTCACCGTCTCCTGCTATGACCTAAGCCTAAGACTTACAGAGGGATTAAGTCCATACTTATGGAGAGTTTCTTCAATGAGTGTTTCATATATACATCCTTATCACACATACATATGCACATATAAGTCATACACAAATATGTATAATGCATACACATAGGCATGAAACAATATGTATAATGAACAATTTGTGTTCATTGACACACGTATGTATATACAACATAAAGATAAGTTTATGTTAATGTCTGTCGGTTTGGTAGATTTTAGATTTGAAGTTAGGATGATGTGAGTTCTAATCTTCTTGTAGACATCCAGAAGCTGTGTGGCACTGGCTTAGTTATTAGCCTATTTTAATCCCAGTTTTATCATCTGAAAAATTAGGATTATAATGCCATTTATTTTATAGGATTGTTGTGAGGATGAAATAAGATGGGATATATAAAGCACTTTGCATACTTTAGAACATTATATAAATTGTGTACCTCTGACTAAGTCTATATCTGTAATCTAGTCTGAATATCAAATGGTATCCTTCCCACTACCAATCAGCAGTAGGAACAATTAAGTAAAAATTAAGGTAAAGACTTATGAGAGTGGGCAAAGTGTCCTCGAACATAGTAAGCAAGATTAATAAGCATATAGAAGACTCATTATGTATATGATGGGCAATTTCTTTATAATGGTAGTATAAGTAAAATAACTAACATTTCCGTATTATTTTGTTACTTACAGAGCACTTCAAATATATTATTAGCTCATTAAAAAACTAAAACAAATAAACAACAACAAAACTATCTGGATATTATATTTTCTTTCTGATGGAAGAAACTATCTAGTTGAGGCAGATAATTACGTGCCTTGTCCAGAGTCTCACTATCAGTGTCCAAATCAAAACTTAAACTGATATCGTACTGACATGAAGTCTGGGACCAAATCTATACCAATAAGTTACTGATAAGAAAAGATCTGAACATTACTGATAGGGCAAACATCAAAGAGCTTTACTCTTTTAAGGATCAGAAAATGACTAATTTTAGATTTGGAGTCAGTGACAAAACACCTAGTGGAATAAATAACAAAGGTCAAAATCGACACCATATTAGAAAGGAAGATATTTTATATCGATACAGATGTAATAACTCCATTATGAATTATTCAAGGTATCAAATAGCAAATTGATAAAGGAAACATTTCATATGAATAATCCCCATTTCTGAGAAAGTTTATCCCTAGGAAAGTACAGACTTAGAGATAAAGGGAAATTAGATAGGAAAGGATATAAACCAATGAAGACTAGATTGTTTTTAACAAGAAATGAATAAATGTAAGCATTGGAAAACCACAGATCAGGCTATAAACTTATTTTTAAGAATGTCATAGAAGAAACTAACAGATAAATATGAAAAGTACCTACAACATGACAATCAAGTATGTGATTTAAATGATATATTCTGGGAGATACAGGATTGAGATGGGGGTTAAGGCTCGTCATACCAAAGGATTTGGGGCTAACAGATGGACAGAGTATTTGACTTGTGAACATCCAAATGATCTATAAAGACCTAGAGAATTGATCTATAACCTGGATAAAGTTTATGTGGAAGAAAAAATACTTGGCATATAGTGACATATGATAAGAAAGCAGGGATGAATTGTGAAATCCATTTTGGGAGTGGTGTCCATAGATCAAGAATAGAGAATCGTGGAATTTCAGCACCTATTAGTCTACTCTATTCCTAAGAAAAATCCCCTTTAGGGAATGACTAACAGATTACCATCTGGGCTTTTCCTGAAGATGTCTGATGAAGAGGAAAATGCTACGACTCAATATAGACCATTTAATTTCTGCATAGTATTCATCAGTTTGCATTTTTCTTCCCAGACATCATATCTAAATGTTCTTGTTTTATAATCTACTGAAATAAACCTAAATAAGGAAAATGAGAGTGAGCCGTTAAGTTGCTTGTCCTAGACCAATCAAATAGCATGCAAAGAAATCCAGATTCAAACCCATGTCCCGCAGATGCGGATCCACGACCATTACACAGTTTTTTTGCACAGATGCTTCTTTGACAGATAAGAAAGGTTTCTGTGGCTACAAAGAAGTAATTGATTCTTTACTCTAGTGGGAGCTTTCTAATCAGGTTCTCAATGAATGATCTTATTTAGCCTGAAAGTTGAAGACATTTAACCCCCTGAAGAAACTTTAGGGAGAACAGATTCACCTCTCCCCCCATCACAGTCCCATATTCCAAGAAAACTACTTAGAAATCAAAGCAACTGAGGCTTCTGGCCACTAGAGGGCACACCCACACAGAGACTCCCATCATCAGATGGCAGTTTACACAGGTAAACAGGGTTAATCACTTTTTAAAAATATTATTTTCCCCAATTACATGTCAAGCCAAATTTTTTGCATTCATTTTTACAAGATTTTGAGTTCTATTTTTTTTTTCTATCACCCTCAGCTCTCCTTTTCTGACAATGGCAGGCAATTTGACATAGGTTACACATGTGTTATCATGTAAAACATATTTCCATATTGGTCACCATTGTGAAAGTAGAAACAGATTAAAAGAAAAAAAGTCAAAATAAACAAACAAAAAAGAATAAAGCGACAAAATATTTTTTAATCTACATTCCAAGTCTATCAGTTATTTTTTTTCCCTTTATGTGGATAGCATTTTCCTCTGGGAATTTTTTGTACTAGTGTTAGAAGGGTTAATCACTCTTATCAATGCCTAGTGCTGCCAGGTTATTGCAGGTGGTCAGTAAATCCAAAGAAACAATTTCTTGTCCTAGTCTTTGGTAATGTTAGCAGAGGAGAAAAGCACATTATCTCTCCTTTCTTTATTTTTTTTTTCTCTTTCCAATGATCATTTCCCCCCCATTTCCAATTTTTCAAGTGTTTAAGGGTTAGTGAAAGGTTCTTGGCTGACAAGAACAAAAGTTTTATTTTTCCCAGGCATTCAATAAACATCAATTGATCAAGCTCCCCCTTGGTGGTTTTTTAGTAGCCTTTCTCAACCTCATTTAGAAGTGGCCATAAAATGTGTGTGTGGGGAAATGTGTTCTAACTGCTTTGAACTCAATTTGATTCTCCCCTCATCACGCTCAAGAGGGCTCCAGTGGCACAGAATTGGAGAGGCAAGCTGGCCCTTCACTGGCTTCCATCTCTAAGTTTTTGTATAATGGAAGAAAGGAAGAGTCATGCAAAACTCAGAAGAGAAATCCATTCTCCAGATAATTAGAGGAAGATATCTGATTATGGGTCACTTATGGCATCGACATATCTACATTTTAAAAAAGAAACTATGGATATATTGGGCCTTTCTCCACATTTTCACTAAGGCAGTTAAATACCATCTATTAAGTCACACTACTATAGCTTGTAATCAAGAAATGATGTCAACCTCATTCACACTAACACCTTAATATGTGACTGTAAACAACCTGGTTTGTAAACTTTAAAAGAATAAAGGACTTCTTCCTGAGTTATTGAGTTTCTTGTCATTGAAGGTATTCTGAGAAAGACTGAAGAACCAATTGGTAAATATGCTTGACAAGGAATACTATATTCCTATAAAACTTGTCCATCTCTTTAATTCCATTACAATGCAATTTGGTGGTAGAATTTGGGGTGGTAAAGAAAAGAAGAAAGATATGACAGAGAGAAAGAGGAGGAGTCAAAGACAGAGACAGAGACACAGTGAGAAACACATAGAGATGGATAGACAGACAAAGACAGAACCAGAGGAGAAAGACATAGAGACACAGTAAGAATGACAAAGATATACAGAGAGACAGAGAGCAACAGAGACACACACAGAAACAGAGATAGAGACAGACACACACAGAGAGATAGAGTCAGAGAGAGAGAAAGAAACAGATAGACAGAAACACACACACAGGAAAAGAGAGACAGAGAGACAAAAACACCCTCAGAAACACAAAGGTAGAGAGACAGAGACAGACAGATACCCACTTCACACACACACACACACACACACACACACACACACACACACACACACTCACACACAGACAGACATAAAGAGACAGAGAATGAGAGACAGAGAAAGAGACAGAGACAGAGACAGAGAGAGAGAGAAAGAAAGAGAGAGAAGAGACAGAGATAGACACACACACACAGATACAGAGAAACACAGAGAGACAGAGATATACACACAGAGAAAGAGAGAGATGAGAGACAAATATACACATGGAGGCAGAGAGACAGAAAGAGACAAACATATACAAAGAGAAAAAGAGACAGAGAGGTAGAGTTCTTTATTCATATAACTTTACCAATAACTGATCCTCTTAGACTCAGTGAAGTGCCACAGTAGAAAGAAAGCTGTCCCAGACTCAGGAAGACCTGTATTATAATATGGCCTCATATGCTTAGTAATTAACCCACTAGGTGTGTGACATTGGGAAAGTCATTTAATTTTTGTTGTCTTCAGTTTCCTTAATCATAAAATGGAGCTAATGACAACCCCTGTCTCCAGGGTTACTTTGAGGGTGAAATAAGATAGCATAGTATTTTTAAAGTACCTCAAGTTCCCTCTCCCTTTCTTCCTTTTTCCTCTTCCCCCTTCCCTTCCTTTTTCTTCCCTTCCTTTCCCTTCTGTTCCATTCTATTCCTTTCCCTTCTCTTCTCTCCCCTTCCCTTCCCTAATTTATTCCTTTCTTCCTTTCTTCCTTCTGCCTTCTTGCCTTCTTTATATCCTCTTTAAGCCAGGTACTAAATATTTCTGTGGCTCGTGTATCACCTTTGACAATCAGGTGAAAGACACATATAAATCCTTGCTCATAGTAATATTTTGAAATGAATAAAATACATGTAATCACAAAATAATTGAATTATATTGAAATAATTAACATGTTTAAAAGTTCATTATCCCTAGAACAGGATCTCTGTTACACAGTCAGGTCACTTTTAGAGGAAAAAGAGCCACTCTTTCAGATGTTCCTTGTCAACATGTGTACTATCTCACCTAGGCCCTGTTTATACTTAAGGGATATTTGATGATTTTAATTCTTATTTGATTTAAGAAACAATTTAGTGTGATTTTTTTTTCTTTGAGAAAATTAGCTTTCTTTCTCCTCATGCTAGTATCCTGTCCTCACATCCCTACTGAACTATTATATATCAGACATAATGAAGTACAATGTTCCTGGAAGGTGTGCCAAATCATAAGTTAAAATAAGAGGATGCAGCACACCTATGGGAGGATGTGTGATTGGCCATGAGTCATCAGCCCACTTGCTAAACCACCAACTGAACAGGTGCCAGTGTTAGTGTGCATGGTGCAAGTTTAAATGCAGTTTTTCTGTAGGAGTGAGGAAGAGACAAAAAAGGTTTGTCTTAGAGAAGTTAGAAGCATGAAAATTACCGATGTCTAAATCGTGGCATCTCAATTTGGAAAGGGACCTTGGTCATCATCAAGTGTCTAAGACATATGAAACAGTTCTTCCTGAGAAGTGTCATCCAACCAGAAGGAGAAAGCTCATTGTATCCAGATAATCCATTCCAACTTCTCAATATATATGAGTGTTTATTTTAATTTAATTTATTTTTATTGATCGATAAAATATGAATTTTGAGGATGGGGAATTATGTCCTTTTTATATTTTGTATTAGTCTCAGCATTTATTATAGAAATTCACGTATAGAAGCTTCATAGCCACTTAAATCATGCCTGTTGGTTACTTGATTTATACAGGAGAAAACTGAACATGACTGAGGTGAAATGAATTATCCAGATTTAACACAGCCAATATGTGTTAAACAACGTGTTATTATAAAATGTCTCTGTCTCTGTGTCTGTCTCTCTGTGTCTCCATGTCTTTGTCTCTGTCTCTTTCTTTATCTGACTGATTGATTGTCTCTCTCCTATTACCATTCTCCCTATCTTGGTGCCTTATCAGTGGGAACAGATGATAATGGGAAACATACTAAACTTGGAAAATGAATCATCACATGATGGAAAAAGTACTGGACTTGACTACTCAGTCCAGTCTGACACCCCTTAGCCATGTGGTATTGAGGCAGTCGGTATCTCTCTAGGGGATTCCAGCTACATAGTGAAAGTATTGAATTAAATATGTATGCAAGATCCTATCTAATGCCAATTTGGGGGAATTTTTCCTACCAGACATTATTAAGTACTTTGTGTTTTACAAAATGTTTCCCTCGTGACAAATAGCCTTAGGAAATCAAGTTCTATGCTTATTTTATAAATCAGGAAACAAATGTTTAAATAGTTTGAGTGACTTTCTGGAAATAAAGAAGCTCAGAGCTTAGACTCAACATATGTCTTCTTTCTCCAAGTATGGAGGGTGTCTATTTCATCATTCAGACTTTCTATTTAAAAAAAAAAAGTTTCCTCATCCTCAAGTTTTTTGGACCATAAATTGGTGCTGTTTATAAGAAGGAAAGACAGTCCTGATTCTTTGCTAATAGTTTTCATTGCAATTATCCACAGTTAATAGTTACTCATGAAGTCATATGTGAACTCCTAGAAATACATCATAGAGGCAACATCTGACAGTCTTGAAATCACCAAAATTTGTTGATTCTCTTCTCTATATCTTTTCTTAGCTATCCCTTGTCCTTTTTTTTTTTTCCTTCCCCAATCAGTAAGACCTAATAATCAATAACAGAGTTTGGAACATGAGAATATGTAACCTTAACTTTGCCTTTTACTATTTGGATGACCTCGGAAGAATCCATTGCTGATTCAGAGATTCTGTATCCTCATTCTTAAAATGAGGTGATTGAACTAAATGACTCATAAGAGCAACTTTCAGCTCAAAGTCTATGGCATTATGATCCCTCCTGGCTTTCCTCACTCAGACTCTCTCCTTTTTTTAAATCACTGTCATGCATACAAGCTCTTATTTTCTCCTTGTGTTGTCTTCAGTCCATCAGTAACTTCATATGGATGGGAAACTTTTATTCAGGAGAAATTAAAGCATGAGGTAAAGCAAAAAGATAATACAAAAAGTATATGTATTCAAAATGACCTTGGAAATTTGCTGTTATCTCAGTATCTTAGAATGGGCAATCTGCCCAGTTCAAGAACTAACAATTATCCTAGGAATTACCTTAGAAAAAAAATTACCATTATCTAAGAGCAGAAGATGTAGGGGACCAAAGCAGATTTCTTCTCCCCTGCCCTCTCTACTCTCCTTCCCACCTCTGCCTTCCCTTTCTCGTTTTTCTCCTCCTTTCCCTTCCTATTCCCTCTCATTCCCTCCTCTCTTCTCTCTTCTCCCCTCTTCTGTCCTCTGTTATTCTCTCCACTCACCTCTTCCTTTTTTGGCAACCATTTTAAAAAGACAAACACAACTTAAAACAGAATGGCATTCACACTGTGATGTTGCAAGTAGCTTTGGTCCATGCCCTGGAACATGTAACCACTCCTGTGATCTAATACAACATACTAAAATATTCCTCTCAATAGATAGTTGATTTGGGGTCCTTTATATAGTGGAGGGGTCTGGGATGACCAAGCTTTGTCCTCCCTCAACAGGATTTCTAGTTTCCTTTTGCATTGTTTTCTTCTGCTATTATAATGTATAAGCTTTAAGATCAGTGATTATTTTTCTCTTTCTTTTTTTATTCTTTTGCAATTCTATACTTAACAGAGGAGCTTGCATAGAGTAAATGTATAATCAATGGTTTCTCTCGACTTTTAATCACTGTCTTCCTTCTTTCCTTCTTCCTTACATATAAAAATTATCATCTCTTAATGGGAAAAGGAATATGTACTGTTACCATGTACTGATTTTGAAGTAGCTGTGTAATGCAGTGGATAGATTGCTAGACTTGGATTCAGGAGAAACCTGAGTTCAAATAATATCTTAAACACTTAGTAGCTCTGTGATTTAAGGATACAGAATCTCTGAAACAGCAACGGCTTCTTCCAAGGTCACCCAAATAGTAAAAGGCAGAGCTAAGGTTATGTATTCTCATATTCCAAATTCTGTTATTGATTATTAGGTCTTACTGATTGGGGAAGAAAAAAAAAAAAAGACAAGGGATAGCTAGGAAGAGATATAGAGAAGAGAATCAACAATTGGATTATCATTTTTTTCAATCTTCTCAGCCAGCAGTTTTGTAGTTTCTAATACCAGTATTAGAATGATGCTTCCCTCATAGGATCATTGTTAAATCATATAGTAGGTCATATTAGGGTACTTCTGGAAGAGAAAAATCTCTCTATCGATGTAAGTAGATGTATCCTCAGCATCACATGTTGAGCCCTGGATAAAAACAACAACAACAACAACAAAGCAAACAAATAAAAACCTAGCCACCCCCCTTCCTTGCCATTAGGAAAAAAAATTGAATTAAAAAAAAAAAAAAGCCCAGGAAAAACCTTGAAACTCTGATTATCTTTACATAGCATTGTGTCATAAACTCCAGGTACATTATCTCAATCCTTGCTTGAATAATTCCACCTCCATTTGCATATTGCCTCTCTTCTCTGTCTCCTGTCCAGGACATTCATATCTTGATTCCTGTCTTGTCAGGATTGTGTTATATGATCTTTTCCTGAAATTAGGCCTTGGCCACCCACCCAGCATCCTCCCTTATCTGCCTTTGTTTCCCCCACATGTATTCTGTTTGCAAACTCTAGTTAGCTAAAACCCTATATGTTTCCTACCTCCATTTATCTGCTCTGAATATTCTAGACAAGCGTCTCATCAAGTAAACTAGCTTAAACTCCACATTAAAGATTAAAAAACAATCTCTGTATACCTCCATTTCTCTGGTATCACAATTAGAGTCTTAAAAACTTAGAACACTGAGATGTAAATTATGTGTCCAAGAACATAAAATCAGGATTTGTCAAAATCAGAATTGGAATAGAGATTCTTTTGTTGACCTCCTCTGTATCTTTTACTCAAACACTGGTTTTTAAACTTTTATTATAAAGGCAAAAAATGATTACAATTCACCACATCCAGATATAAACATATTTTTTTTTAGTTGAAAAAAAGAATGTTCCTGATAGGAACCATCATTTAACACTACTGGTATGTAATAAAATGGCAGCTAGGTGATACAGTGGTAGAATACCAAGTCTGCAAGCCCTGAGTTCAAAGGTGGTCTTCATGTAAACAATGCCCCCTTTAATCTTTGGGGGAAGAGTTGGAAAGGCCCTGATGTAAATTATGGAGGAAGGGTGGTCCTGAGTCTCAAACCTTTCTGGCCTGCAGGAGGGGTTCACCCTTCTGTCAGTAAGGGAAACTCCCAGATAAGTAATCTCAAATCAATTGGAAATCTTTGCCTGAGGAATAGCCATGGCCCTCTATTAAGCTGAAAATTACTCTCTCATTAATCTGGAAATTGGCCCCTGGCTTGGAGTCAAAGAGACCCATAAAATTGTGTGATATGTTCCCAGACTTTAACAAAAATAATTTTAACATGATTCTTTGTCCATTAAGAAAGTGTCTTCTTAGTGTAAATAAATCCCCTTTTGCCACAAACTTCAGGTTTGCGAATTTGTTCACAAAGAATCAGCAACATTGACCAGAGGGGATCTCTCAATCCTTATTTCTCATACCCCGTAAGTCCCAGACACTTACTAGCTATGTTACTTTGTTTATATCAGCTATCTCTGTTTGCCTCAGTTTCCTCATCTGGAAAATGTATTGGCAAAGCAAATGCCAAACTATTCTAGTATATTTGCCAAGAAAATTACAAAATGAGTTAGATACAATTAAAAATAACTAAAGAACAGGAACAAATATAGTAAGAACCCTTCCTGCTCCTCCTCTTGATACCACTACCATCGCCAACACTAATGGTTTTATCCATTATATAGTTTTGTTTTCACAAGATGAAACACACAAAAGAGTACCTACTCAAACTGTACAATACATGACTGAAGTTGAAGCAAGTCTTGGTCCTCAATGGACCTCTCTCCAGCATTTTGTTAGCTTGATGTTTCCTTGATATCAGTTTTAAATTCTATGACTATATTTATTTGTATAAATATTCCCTGCCTTGCCTGCAATACAGTAATTTGATATAGAGATGAGTTTTGTCCTAATCATTTCTGTATGCCCCCAACATTTAGCACAGATTCTTGCATATTCCAGAAATTTGTTACAGTTGTATTTCTTAGTAAAGATCAGTATTCCATATTGGTTGGAGGTGGGTTGTTGGGCAATCTGAATTAATACATTTTTTTTCCATCTGTGGTATATACTTGGCCTTTAGAGATCCATTCCTAAGCATAAAATCATACTAGGTTATAGGTTAATTAAATACACCATCAGCTGGGAGGACTTTTGTGCAATGGGAAATGAATGAAAGATATGTCAGTGACTTTGCAAAAGTATGGTCCATTCTATTCCTCAGCTCATCAGACTGGCCAGTAGGGCAGTTTTCCATCTATATTTTCTCTTCCAGGAATGAAGGACAATATTTCCCCCCTTCTAAAGTACTGCAGATGATGTCTATGTTTTGAGAACGTCTTAGGCAGGAGAGAGTGCTGGATTGGAGAAGAAACACTGGAGTTCAAATAGTGCTTCTGCTACTTTCAGGATATGTTGTTGTGCTGCTGGATTGTCCTTTGTTCCTGCAGAGGATCATGACATCAGGGAGATGATACCATGACATTTAAGTGATTTGTTTTTAAGATAGGGAAGGCTGTGCAAGGTCACCTGCCTCACTTTCCCCTCCAGAGCCATCTGGGTCCAGTGATAAGA
This sequence comes from Antechinus flavipes, assembly GCF_016432865.1. Taxonomy (NCBI): domain Eukaryota; kingdom Metazoa; phylum Chordata; class Mammalia; order Dasyuromorphia; family Dasyuridae; genus Antechinus; species Antechinus flavipes. The sequence continues at coordinate 15,409,344 of NC_067399.1, read as the reverse complement.
TATAGACCAAAATGACTGGAGATGGCCTAGGATGAAATAGGAGATCTTGACCTTATTACACTCAGGTCTTGACCAGATTTCAGTTTGACTGAGGCTGCACTCTTTCAGTGATTAAGGCTAGGTAGCCATTCACAGAAAGAATGGCCTCTCTCTCCTAGTTCAAAAAATTGAATAAATAAATGTGGGAGGGGAAGAATTTCAGTATTTCTGGCCAAAATAGAAATGATTGCTATTTATATCTGGGCTGAATCATTCAGGACAAGGACCAACTGAAAGGAAGTCACATCATAGGATCAAAGATTCCTCAAGGGAGCATCAGGCCTGAAGTTAGGAGGACCTGAATTCAAATTTAAGCTTAGCCACTTAACACTTCCCAGCTGTGTGACCCTGGGCAAGTCACTTAATCCCAATTGCCTCTGGGGAGGGGAGGGGAATTCCTCAATGGGTGGAATGGACCTCAATATCTCTGAAGTCCAATCCTTTATTTTTATAGATGAAGAAGCTGAGCCACAAAGAAATAAAGTCCTATTTCTCTTATGCCTAGAGGCAAGTGGATGATACAATGGATAAAGCATCTTAATAGAAGACAGAAGTTCTAAATTCACATCTATCTTCAGACATTTAATGACTCTGTGATCCTGGACAAATCACAACCTCATTGTCAACTAATATATGGGAATAATAACAGCACCTAGTTGAATGTGAAGGTAACATTAGTTACTTGTATAGAATTTAGCATAGTGCCTGGCACATAGATAATATTTAATAAATACTTATGTGTCTTGGTTCTTTTCTGCAGAAATGGATTTGCACTTGTAGAATTTCCAATATGGTTTAGGGAGAGAACTTTAGAGATGTGTCTCATTTATAGAATTCTTTTTTTAATTAAATTAGTTCTCCAAAAATGTTAATGCACATTTTTATTTTTATTGATTGTTTGCTAGACCTGGAATAATCTTTTTGCTTATCTCCCCTTCCTGACAGACCTGGATTACTAGGTACCCAGGGAAAACTCCATTTTTTAAAAGTAATTCTTCCCATCCTTTTACCTTAATGCTAAGGGTTTTCCCTTTATTTATTGTCTTCAATTTATCCTGTAGATATCCCATTTATCTAGGGTCCTTTTGCCTCTTCCATTAGACTATGGGGTCTTTGAGGGCAGGGACTGTTTTTTTTTTTTTTTTTTAGTCTTATTGTTGCTTTTCTTTGCAGCACTTGGCATAACTCCTGATGCATAGTCAGTATTTAATAAATATTTGAAGACTGGACTTGACACTTGGCAAATTCTGAGAGGGAGAATTGATGTCCAAACCACTAAATGGGCAACTGGGAGGGAGGAAGAGCAGACAGAAACGATGTTCCATGTTAATGCTCAATACTCTGTGCCAAATGTAGCTCATTGTTGTCTGTTCAAATATACAAGGCTTTCTGTCAGTATATTCTTACAGGATAATGTAGCTTATGGCTGGAAAGGATGTAGAAAGACAATTTGACCAAACCTCTTTTTTGTTAATAAGAAAAGAAGAGCTTGAAGATATTAAGGGATTTGCCCAGTCCCATAAAGGTAATAAGTCACAAAGTCAGGATTTGAACCCATGATGTGAACATCTTCTGTCTCTTAAATCAGAGATTTTCCTTATATTCCTTACTGCTTTACTTTCTAGACCTTCCATGTCCCAATATAAAAAGAAGTTAGATAGTTAAGTTTAAGGTGTTCTGAGAATCTCCTTCCCCCAAGTCTCTAAATCTAGAGTTCTATAACAATAGCATATCAAGTGCAGCTTTAGGATACCTAAAGGCACAAAGGACTCTTACATGGTCGATGTGGACAATGGGCTTCCTTGGAATTGGAGTGATGGGGGACAGCTGCAGACAACTCAGGATTCATTTGTCTATGGGACAAATGCTTAGAGAGGTAAAGAGGCATGTCACCACATACCTTTTTTTTTTTTCATTCATCCATTCTTCTCTCTGTCTCTCTATCACTGTCTGCCTATTACTCTCTATCTCTGTCTCTCTGTTTCAGTCTCAGTCCAACCAATAAGCATTTATAAGTGCCTACTCTATGCTATGCACTGGCCATAACTAAATACTGAGTCTTGCTGTCTGTCTCTGTCTCTCTGTTGCTTTTGCCTCTGCTTTTCTTTCCCATTGTCTGCCTGCCTCTCAGTCTCTCTCTTTCTCTCTGTTTCCCATCTATCTCTGTCTCTTTGTTTCTCTCTGTCTGTCTATGTCTATGTCTCTCTCTGTGTGAGTATCTTTCCATGTCTGTTCCTCTCTGCCTTCCTTTATCTCTTTCTCTGTCTGCCTCTATTTCTGTCTCTGTCTCTATCTCAGTTTCTGTCTCTCTCTCTCTCTCTCTCTTTCTCTCTCTCTCTCTCTTTCTCTCTCTCTCTCTCTCTTTCTTTCTCTCTCTCTCTCTTTTTCTCTCTCTCTCTTATATTATCTCTCTTTCTGTCTTTCTCCTCCCTTCTCCCTCACATCCTCTAGTTGAGTTATCTAAGATAAATTCAGCTGTCTAGGAAGGAAGTGTTTATTAGGGTTACTATAGAGGGCATTCTTGCCTTAAGAAGGAGTTGGGCATGAAATGAGTTCTAAAGTTCCTGGCTATGGTAAGTTTCCAATGATGTTTCCAGTGATCGTGGGGAGGCTTGACATCCTTTGTGGCCCTGGCAAAGAAAAAGAAGCTTGTTCTGCTTCAGGGAGGCAGAAAAAGAGATATGATTTCAAAGACACCAAATGACCACATAGGGACAATACCCAGACTATAAAGGGACTTTTAAGTAAGACTGTGTGTGTGTGTGTGTGTGTGTGTGTGTGTGTGTGTGTGTGTGGTATCCTGTCCATCTGTCTGTCTCTTTCTTTCTGTGTGTATGTGTAAATCATCTCAAACTCAAGGATGAATTGAATTTTCTGCTTGCAGCCATTGTAAGTACCTCAATTTTCTTTTTTGAATCATGCCTTCTGTGTAGATTCTTTAGCAGTAAAAATTCATATCTTACCTCCAGGCAGAGACCATATGCTGGTAGAAGAAAACCTTTTAAAACACCTATCAACAATATAACGGGATATAGAAATGTAAGATGTCTTAGCAGTAATGAATAGCGGAGAATGTTTTACTTTTATTTATATCTCCAGGATTTAGCACATAGTAAGAACTTATTGACTGATTTCTTAGCTAACTGAATCAGATTTTTGTCAAAGGCAGGACTACAGATTTTGACACTGGGCAAAGAACACAAAGCTTGCCCTCAGTTAAAAGTGGCTGGTGTTTGGGAAAAAAAAAAAAAAGAAGAAGAAGAAGAAGAAACAATACAGAAGAGAGCATCACAACTCAAACCAGCCAGTCATCTTGTAGCTTCTTATTTTAACTAATAATTATTGCTAAGTATGTGCCAATCCCTTTTCCCCCTTAGAGTTTCTATGCATAATCTTCCCTATGCAACTCCATTCATTATCTCCCCTATGAAACTATGTGTATTATTATTGTCAGTGTCCTCTAAACTAACTACTTTGGCTTCTAGCTCCAACAGCCCCACCTTATTTATATTTCAGATTTCAAGATAGGAAGAACCTGTGATTCTTCAATGAACCATTTCCTCATCAATGAATGTCAGATGCATTTACAATTGAGTAAAAGTGTTACCAAAAGCTAGTTTTGATATTTACTTATTGCCCTTGTTCTGTCCTTCTCAGGTCCTACTCAGAGGTAAATAATTCATATTACAAGAGTAATATGATAATTATTGATAATTATAGTGATATAATAATGATAAATAAATGATAAATAAAACTATAGGAATCAGGCCTGTTAATTCAACATGTAAGAAACTCCCAGTTTGCCTTTATATGAAATGCACTTACTATTCAGTTTAACATTTTGAAATTTGAGTTTTCTTAAAAGCATAGATAGAAATTACTGTAATGCAAATTATATAAATGGGGAAGAAATACATACATGAATTCCTAAGAGAAACTTGAGGATTTGGGGGACATAACTGCAAGGCAAGAAGATCAAGTAAAGTTTCATGAAGGTACAGGGGAATTATTAATAATGCTGCTGCAGGTGGTAGTGATGATGTTGGTGATTATGGCGATTAGCATTTACCTAGCAGTTGAAGGTTTATGAAGCACTTTATACATTTATCTTATTTGACATTCTCAGTGACCTCATCCCCATCTTAGACATGAGAGAACTGGGACTCAGAGAGCTTAAGTGGACTGCCCAATTATTACACAGGTAATAGGTATCCCCAAAATGATTTAAACTCAGCTTTTTTGACTCTCAATACAGTGCCCTCTTAAGTATTTCTCTTAGATGTTTTTAAGATGGAGATGGAGGGAGTAATCCATTTAGACATGGGGACGACATTGAATAAGGGAAGGGAAAGAAAGAGGGAAAGATAAAACCAAAGACTATTTTGGTTCTAATGTAGAATGCATTATGACTTGTAAAGTAAGTTTGGGAAAGTAGTTGGATATTGTTTTATGGAGAAACTTGTGTTACAAATGGGATTGAGCTATTTTAAAAATAGGAAACTGAGGCAGAATATGTTTTTGAACAGGTGAAATGCCATAGTTTGTTCTATATGTTTGGATGGTTATTTTGTCATCAATTCAATTATACAAGGGAGATAGTAAAGGAGTGTGTGGTTAAGAGCTATCTTAACACCTTAACAATTCCAGACAACAGGGGATGATAGTCAATAACTATTAAATCCTATAAGCTGAAGCCAGATTCCTTTAGATGTATATTTGAGGTGTGGTAGGAAAGAGGGCCCACATAACTCCTATTGTTTGGGAAGCTGTAATATGGCTTCAAAGCCTTTGCCATACTACTTATCAGCAGTGTCCACAACAGAGTGCTTTCAAGTTTCCTTAGATAATCATCCCTTGCTTTTTGTTATTGTGAAGACTGCTTGTTTAATGGCTGCCTTGTGATTTTTCCCTACTAGTCAAAGTTCTTGAGACTCCCCAATAATTCCATGGGAAGATCCATCTCCTGTCAATTTCTCCACAATAGTCATTTTATGATTTTAATGCTTACATTATAGAAAAAAGAACCACAAACCTCCACTGAAAAGTTTACCCTACCCCAAGCTTTTCAGTTTTATTTCAGTATATCCTTCCCCCTTTTTTATGTATGATGTTCCATTCCCTAAGACTTGTGTGTGTTTTTTTTTTTCTTCTTTCTCATTCACATACATCTAGCTCTCTACTATATAGATTGATATGTGACATATATGGGCTATGAAAAATTGAAGTAAACAGGGTTAGGTGACTTAGGATCACACAGTAATAAGTAGTAAGTATCTGAAATTTTATTTGAGCTGAGGAAGATGTCTTTGTGATTCTAAGTCTGCCACCATCAAACTGTTTTATGTGTGTGCACACACATGCATGTGCGTGTATTATATGAGTATTTATATGCATTTGTTTATAAGTATGTGTTCCTATGCATATTTATGTATAAAGGTAAGTGCATTTACATATGTAAATATATAAATTGTATATAAATAAACTTATCTGACTACGTGGCTATATAAGTTGGTTGAGGATTCCTTCTCTTCACCACCCCATCTTTGGGGCCCTCCCTATATCATGACTATCACAAAGATTGTAGAAGTGTCCTTATCTATTTATTTATTTATTTTTACTGATGACGTCTTTATGCATTGCTTAATCCTCATCCTGGAATCTAACGATCACTCCTTTTTCCTCCTTATTCTATTTTTTGTTTTTCATGATAAGGTTGCAGGTACATGGCAGATGCAGCATTCTATTCAGGTGTGTGTTACTAAATATTTAAAAATTGGATTTTAAATGAAGATATAATCACAATATATTTTTAAACTTAATCTGTGTCACTAAGATTTTATCCATAATTTCCTAAGATTAGATTGTCAAAAAACAACAATAAATCCACCTCTAATTTGGAGTGTTTGTTGACCTCTTAAGGGTCAATCATAACTGAAAATTTAACAATCAATTCTCTCAAGGCAATTTGATCTGATTTGGTACACATTTGCTTCTGTTTGTCTCTCAGGATACCATACTGCATCATCATGGCTGGTCTGCTTTATCCTTCTAGTCATCCTATTTCACCTCTTCCTTTTCCTTCATTTCTCAGATCCAATGAATTACTAAAACATAGATTTCCATTCTCATCAGCTCTTATTTATGGTCCTTTCACTTTATGTATACAACTAACAAATTATTTCAAACTTTCATCGCATTTGGCTTGGACTATTACATTAACCTCCTAATAGGACAACGGAATCCCACTCTCTTGACTCCAAGCCTCTTGAAGATTATTTCTAAAATCATCTGCCTAAAGAATATATTGACCAGTACCTACACTGATAAAGAACTTTTAATTATTCTCTATTACCTTGAGGAAGAAATATAAATTATTCAACTTAGAATTTGAAGCCCTTAAAAATCTTACTCCAGATCAGTGTTCTGGTTTTCTCTCTTGTCACTCTCGTATATATATACAACCAATGCTTGGAACAAAACCTACCTGCAACTTGCCTTAGCATTTTCTGCTTTTGTCCATTTATTGAGTCTATCTCTTATAAGGTAGCTAGGAGGTACAGTGCATAGAGCATTGATTGAGGTATTAGGAAGATCCAAGTTCTCTCATGAAAAGCAAGTTTTTCATTTTGCCCTGATATACCCAGTGTCTTTGACATGAGAGATATTTCTCTGAGATTGTTGATTGGATTGAATTGTTTTGAATTATTTTAGCTTTTTTTTGGGTAACTATGTAGCACTGTGTGGAGAGTGTCAGATCTGGATCAGAAAGACTTCTCTTCAGGAGCTCAAAGCTGTAAGACCCTGACCAAGTCACTTAAACTTGCTTGTCTCAGTTTCCCATTTGTAAAATGAGCTGGAGAAGAAAATGGCAAATGATTCCAATATCTTTGCTAAGAAAACCTCAAACAAGGTCATGAAGAATTAGACACATTTGAACAATAATAATCACTACTTTGGGACTTTTTTGATTACTTTGGCCCCAGGCATCTCATTGTTGGAAAAATCACATCATCTTGCAAGATCTAAATTAACCTTATTACTCACACTTTATCAGTATTATGAATTCTGCAGTTTGCAATTCAGTCATGAATTTAAAAAGTTCATATAAAGAATTTTGTTGGAATAGCCATCACTTAAATTTCCTCAATAATAGTACTCCTTTTAGAATTTTTTGGCTTCTCCATCATTCCTTGTCACAGCCTGAATACCTTCCTTTTCTCCCCTTCCATTAGATCTACCTTTTCAGCTTACTTTCTTATATTGTCTTCTTCCATTAAATTTTAAACCTTTTAAAGGCATGCAGAGTGTTTTTTAACTATTTCCCAGTTATGAGCACATGCCTTTCACATTATAGATACTTAATAAATGTTTATTGACTAATGCATTCAATTGTATTAAAATTACCAAAGAATGAGAATGGGAGAGGTTTTCTCCTTTTCACTCACCTTTATACTGAAGTCTCTTTGTCAGCCTCTTTGAAGTACCATTGAAAAATGGCTTTCCTAGTGAACCTCTGGTGGAAGACTAAAATTTCATTGGGCTATTATTGATTAAGTGACAGTGTTGGCCAGAGATTCAGCCAACTGCTGGTTATTTTGCCACTGAATTCAATGTTCTGTACCTGGGAAGGGTTGTCTGGTTGTGACCATCATCATGTGATATTTGATAGATAAAAAGATTTTTCTTTTCTCATTGTTTGACATTCAAACTTTATCTCACAATCATATCTTGTCTCACATTTGACTTTCCAGCTTACTCTGGTCTTGAATGTTTTGATAATCAGTCCTACTAAAAAGCAAGACTCAAGTCAAACCTCCAGACTGTTTCCCAAGAGCCCACTCAAAGAAAAGTCCAATTACTCTCCATCTTTGCTATGACAGTCTCTTTCTCTGTACAATGATTCCCCAGAGCCTCATTTGGAGAAATTTTTGGTTAGTCACACTTTTTTTTAACTTCTCTACAGGATATTTTCTCTAGGACTTCCTATACAGCAAATTATATGTCTGGGATCTAGGAAACCCTATTGCACCATGAAAAAATTCAAATGGGATTTTTTTTTAGATTCACCTAAAATCATTTTTTCCCAATTCAACACAGATTTTGTTACAATTAAGAACTTGATACATTAATAGAAAAAATAAATGTATGTGCTAAAAACTATTAAATGGGTAGGGATATAAATAAAAAAATAGACTTTTTTAAAAATTTACAAATAGATCATATTCTAATGGGGAATACAGCACATTTATCAGGTTTCAGCTACTAATTGAATGGAAATTTTATATTTCTTAGAGTGAAATAACAAATTAGGTATTAACAACCATTTAGTGTAATTTCTACCAATGACACCATGTGATGTTTTGCAATGATGAACAATTTGACAGTTTAAAGGATTGGTGCTGGGAACTTTTATCTTTTAGTTCTTTGGAAGCTGTGGCTCATGTTATTTGAAGAAAATTATCATTGAAACCTCTGGAGATCTCAATGAGGGATAAGAAAAGCTAGGTTGGGAGACGGGTAGGTCTTAGGTTCTTAAGCCCTGGGTCTTTGACTATCTCCACCAAGGTCAAGGAGTTGTGATTGTCAAGTGATGGTGCAGATTTAATATGATTGGCAGATGCTTCCTCCTGTGTTTTTTCTCCAAATACCATTATGGTTCACCAAGTCTGGCCTACCTATCTCATAAGTGATTTTTGGATTAAGAACATGTTAAGGTTTCGGTGACCTGTTTTACAAATTTTCTTTACTAGATTTTAGTTGCTCAGTCTGAGCTGGAAACAAATCCATTGGTCTGGAGGGAGGCAGAGGAGGCAAGGTAGTGGCAAAATTAGAACCTTTTGGTCAAATCCTTATTAATGGTAATTGGTCACTGATTATTTTGAGTGATGATAGTAGCTAATGGACCTCTTCTTTTACCAGTTCACCACTAAACCTCTCAGTGATAGTGGTAGGAGAAGAGATAGAAACAGGTTTAGGCTATCTGAGAAACACTATTGTAGTGTCCTTGTTGGTTTTCTGGAAGTCTTGGGAGTAACCTTCTTTTCAGTAGAGTAATCACCATTAGAATAGCCAGGTGTTAAAGTCCAAATCCTTTATTATCTCCTTCACAATCTAGTATCCTTGTCTGAGGCCTGGGCTAGCTTTCTTAGAGACCTTCTGGAGTCTTGGTTTCAGTGGGGAAGCTAAGGAGGAGAGCCTTTCAGACCGGCCATGGTCTCACAGCTTTTACTGAACCGGTAACAATAACTTCATGCTACCCATTCATAATTCTATCCCTCTGAGGCATAATTATAACAAGCTCTATTTGCCTACGACAAACAGACCTTAAATCACTCATCACTACTCCTCAGTCACATAGGCTTAGTAGGGGAAGTGCAGGCTACCATGAGGCTGATGAAGATGGAATGAATGAATCTGGTTCCAAGTCTCAGTCTCCCAGGAGAGCCATCAGAAACCTGACCAAAGATGGGATGCATCTCCGAGAACTTGAACTCCTTCCTCTAGTCCTTTGTATTCTCTGTCTCCGCCTCTGGCTGAGTTTGTCCCAGATTATATGCTCTCTTATAATTATATTATCATAGGTGTGAATCTTGTAGAACTATATTAAGTACTAAATACATGTACTGAACTATAGAACTATTAAACACCATGTTAAACTAAAGAACCATTGTATTTATCAATTCCACACTGTAGGAATCCTGGTTTCAGAGTTCTGGCCCATAGCACACCATTATTCACTAGTTTAGGTTATAGGCTGTCTCTTAAGTCTCAGTGGGAGTCTTGTTCAAAGTTGTGTCAATAGTTTGAGATGCCTGGAACATACTTTTTTTTTTCTCTCCTTCAGGGTACCTTGGCAATTGAAACTATACTTTAAAGATATATAAAACACTGAACCTATACTATTTCATTTAAACTTGCAGCAACCCTATGAAAATCACTATTTTACCAAAAAAGGCAGAAAGACTATATGCAGAGACATAGAGCTAATAAGTAAGAACTTGACACTAGATCTTTTTTTCCTAACTCCCAGTCTGGCACTATATACTAGTTCATTTTGTCTTTTCAAGACATATATTTTGGACATCTTTAATATCTTATCTGATTTGATTAGATTTCATATATTGATATTCAGTCATAAATTGTAAAGCAAACATGGAATGATACACAAGTTTGTCATACTAAAGTGCAAATTCTGCAACCTTGAATAGAACATGAAGTGCCCCCAAAGCACGTTGGCAGATTTTAGTGCTTACATTAAATCAATAATACATAAGCTTCATGAACCATTTCCCTAATAAATAGGTGATGGGGGAGAATAAATTTCTTTGAAACTTAAACTAATAATTGAAACAAATATCACCCTTTCTAGGATGTTTTTCAACCAAAGTAAAACATTTAATGAGAATATTTTGCCCTAGAAGATAAACAGAGATAAGTTGTCTTAGATGAATTAATTCAAGTTGGGCAACAGAAGGAAAGTTGACAACCCCTTCATCTTCCATCATCACAGCCTATAATAACGTTCAGAACTCAAAGCCATTATCCTCATTTACATCATCTTAATTGGAATTGCTTCCCAAATTGATTTCTTAAAATGTAATATTAATTTACTGCAATATTAATTAAAACTAACAATGTCTGGTGTCTCTTAATTAACCGGTCATTACTAATCATCTTCATTTTATGAAACTAGCCTTTGGACTGATGCTTCCCATTTTAATCCACCAGTGATCATCACAAATGAGAAATAGCTTCCCTCTGATGTACATCTAAATAGTCTTGAAGTGTCTGAGTTTGGAGTTCAACTTGAACATTTTTAGGGTTTCTGTTTAAATATCCTTAGACAAAACAGCCTGCTCAGGTCACAGATTTTGTGATGGGGGTGTAAAAAAGAGACACAAAGAGTTTATTAAAAAGACATCAAAGAAATCCAGGAACCAAAGAACCCTTTCAAGACACATAGTTTGAGTATAAAAGACAATAAAGGAAAGCAGTGGGGGAAATAGGTTAAAAAGCTTTAAAAATATATGAGAAAGTAGACAGACACAAAAAACAGTGATGGTTTCAAGTGCTTATAATATCAGTGCAATTTAACTTTGTTTCCCTATGGCAATATAATCTGCTGAAATAAACAAATAACTGCAAGTTTCTTTTGTTTATTCTCACATTTCAATAAGCCTATCTATTACCTACATCAGTGGGAAAACCATATAGCAAACATATGGCAATCCTTTGAAATGATGCATTCCTCAAAATGTATTTGGGCCAATCCTGTTTTATGATCTTACTGAATTAGGAGATTTGTGGTTTACTGGGGACAAGGGAAGTTATCAAGCTCTCTTGTTCTTTTTCCCTACCATTTATCATCAAATACTTTCTAAATGTATTGTTTCTGTGGTAAGTCACTAGCCACCATAGAATGATGAATGAGAGTCCCCACCAAAACATGTATATTAGAAGATAAATTTATTGGAATGAAAATTTTCACCGCAGTTGGTTGGTAGCAAATTTTGTCTTGCAGCAGTATAGATCATCCCTTTGTTGCTGAATGGACTCTTTGATCATTTGGTTTGAGATATTTTCCTCCATGTGTGGATTTTCTGCATTTGGAGCCTCTTGTAATTTCATGTTCATAAATGTCAATATATGGGTTTCAGGTCACTGAAGACAATAGCACCTGCAAGAGAGAAATTGATAGTACTTTCTTGGCTCTTGGGAAAATCTTATGTCCTCACCCCTATGAGTTTTCTTCTCCCTATCAGCTTTCCCTGCTGAATGAATGCTAACACATGGAATATTATCAGAATGTACACTTGGATAAGGAGACCTTATTACTGTCTGCTCTTTATTTAAGGCTGAAGGAAATGAATTTTGCAATGTTGAAGAGTCCCCTTGGCTGTTATTGTGACAGGTGTTGACTCAGTGGATAGTTAAAAGGAAGAAATTCTAACTTCTCTTCCTTTATTTTTTTCAGTAAAATGAGTCAGGAATTTTTCAAGATGCTTCTTTAAGAAGAGGTGAGGTAGAACATGATGGTGGAGCAAAAACAGGAACTTGCTCAACCTCTCCCATAAACTGATCCAAACTTCTTTAAATAATGACTCTCAGCAAATTTTAGAACATCAGAATATCAAAAAAAAATGGAATAGAACATTCTCCAGTCAACTTAGAAGTTCTGCAGAAAAGGTCTATGGTACCAGAGTGGGAGTCCCAGGGCAGAACATGCAGGTATAGCCCTACCCCAGCCCAGGCCCAATCTGAATCAGTGGCAGTGCTGGATACTTCCAGACCTCTCAGCCCAGACACATCAAAAAGAAGAACTAGAAGATATGCAGAAAAGATCTCTGGGAACAGAGTGGGAGCCCAGAATGCAATGTTAGTGCAGACCCAGACCCAGCTTCAGCTAGATGGAGCCTCTGAATCAGCAGCAGTGCTGGAGGCTTCTGGATCTCTCAGCCTGAGAACATAGGGAAAACTTGGAAGGTTGGTAGACAAGGTCTGTGAGAAGGCGATGATTGTCTGGTGTGGGGTCCAAGTCAGCCAAGCCCTGGCCAGCAAACTAGATCTTACAGCTACAATGTGAGGGGACATTACTCAAAGCTCCAGGACAGAAAAGAGATTTTGTTTTCAGATTACTGGAAGGATTTCTTAAAATAACTGCACAAGCCTCTGAAGCTTGGAATATAGTACACCTTCCACTCTGAAAACAGGCCTCCTATAACAAAGAGTTAAAAATTGAATCATAGGTGAGGAAAATGAGCAGACAATAGAAAATGTTTCTGACAATTGAAAATATCAAAGAAAACTGTTCTGATATTTAGAATCAGAAGGTAAAATAGAAATTGAAATATTCCACTATTCACCCCCTGATAGAGATCCCAAAATAAAAACTACCAGAAATATTATAGCCAAATTCTGTAATGGTTATAAATGAAGAGATAAAACACATTTAGAATTCAGATAGCTATTACTTTTGTGTGGAAGAAAGAAATACTTGCCTCATTCCTGATTCCTTTTGCATTCTGACTATGACTTTTACTTTCCAATTTGAGGAAACCCTAAATATGAGGCACAATTAAAATTTCACTAACATCCATTACCTGGTTTTTACCAATGTCGGGGGATTAATTATCCAAAGTGTTTGTAAAGAGAGATTTACCTTCTCTTTAGAGATTATGGTCTCTCAGACATGGAGTCCTGACTACATTCAGTCTGTGGCCTTCATGTACAATGGCAGCAACTATCTGAATTCTAAATGTGTTTTATCTCTGAGGCCCCTCCTTATTTAAAATCATAAAACTCCTTCAAGAACCTCCATTTAAGCAAATTGGTAAGGCCAGCCATCTCTTCATTTATAACCATCCAATTCTACCATCAATCAACCCATTTAGCTTTTTTTTGTTGTTGTTGTTATCATATTTCCCAATTGAATGTAAGATACTTGAGGGTATAACTAGCCTTTTTTTTTTTTCTTTTTCTTTTTATTTCCAACCCTTAGAAGAGAATCTGACCTATGCTACCTCTTTGTTGATAGTTGACTGGCAACTTTTAATAATTCTTACTGTTCCTTTATCTCCTGCTTTTTAGTTTATAGAAAATTAGAATTCATGGGAATATTGGAGCTCCTTGAGTTCAACTTTGTCATTTAAGATATAAAATTCACTTGTGTGTTCTAGGTAATGGTAGTAATTAAAGCTAATTCTGGCACTGGTATTCCAAATGACCTTTTACAGGCTTAGAGTTTTGTGGGATCATGTAGCATAAACATAATGGATGTATGATATGATGCATGGATACATAGATAGATGAATGAATGAAAGAGTTAATGGAGAAAAGGCCTTTATTAAATTGTTACTGTCTACAAAGCACTATGTTAAGTATTGGGAATACAAAAAGAAAAATTTTAAAAAAATTCTCCCTCAAAAGAAGCTCATATCCTAAATTATGATACTAAACATAGAATACTTCTGCTTCAAAAAAATGGCCCATGATCCTTAAGTTTCAGTGAAAATGAAGATATAAATAGCTTTTCCTTAGTGTTGTTTTTGCTGATAAACTATTATTTTCTATTATTGAAGCATTTGAAAATGCCATGAAGTTTTTGCGTCAAGAACTTTCTGTCTTTTTTTTTTTCCTTTTTGAGTTTTGTTGGAGCGGCAGGATAAAATGTCCAAACTGAATCTTCTCAGTGTCTTACAAGTGTTCTAATTGATGGTAATGGGCTGGAAGTATTTCCAGTCTAAGGCCAGTCTTAGATTCAGGGTATTCTAAAACCTCTCTATTGGAGTATAGATGATGTGGTGGTCAGTGTGGCAATGGTACATATTTCCAATTTAATCATCAGGATCCCTAGGCTGGCTTGCTTGCCCTGTGGATGGCATTTTGTTGGTAGTTGGTGAATTTGGCTAGCCCCTTGTTCACATAAGTAATTTTTCCAGGTAATATAAGTGACACTTTAGCAAAATCAATTTATGTGAGAAATAATACAAAATGTTAATATATGTATGCAAAATTATATTTGGTATATATGTATGTATGTATGTGTATAAATAACATGTCAGTAATTTATCTATCATTTATTAGGTAGCTGCTATGTACTAAACACTAAAATTCTGAAGATATAAAAAAGGCAAAAACAAACAAAAACTGTGTTTATTCTTAAGAACCTTACAGTCTAATGATGTGAAGTATTATCCAAAATAGTGGATAGACAAAAGGAAGGAAAAAAGCTAAAGTAGTCTTTTCTCTGAAGGTGCTCCCAGACTGATGGCAGGGTCAATAAATATGCATATAGTAGTGTGGGACAATAGTATTAAGAGGAATGAAAAAAAGGTTTCCTGTAGGAGATAGAACTTTAGTTGATAACTTGAAAGAAGCCATAGGAGGGACAGGGATGAATAGGAAGAGATGCCAAACATTGATAATAGTGAGGGGGAAGTATAATATACATGGAGAAGAATAAGATATAAGAAGATGGGAGAGATTGAAGGAGGCCAGATTATCAAGAGCTTTTCATAATAAAGAGAGGATCTTACACTGGATTCTGGAAGTGATAATACTTAGAATTTCTTAAACTTAAAATGGGGAGAATGACATGATCAGATCTATGCTTTAGGAAGGAAGATCAATGACAAAAGAATGGAGGATTAACCAAAGTCTGGAGAGACTTGAGATAGGGAAAGAACAATCTTTTAGGTAAGGACTTCTTAAACTTTTTCTACTCCAGACCCCTTTTCACCTAAGAAATGTTGACATAATTTTGAGTATATAGATACATAAAATAAGTATACAAATCAATCATTTACTGGTAATAAATCATAATTTAATAATCCCTATATTGTGGGAGTTCAGGAACAAAGTAATGTGGGTTTCTGTGTGGGTGTGTGGGTGTGTTACACATACCCACACACACACACACACACACACACACACACACACATATATATATACATATATATAATCCTTCCAAGGTAGAATCAAAAGGATCTGGTAATAGATAGATATGGAAGAGGCACATTAAGAGAGATGGAGAATTTGAGGATGGCATTTATGTTGTGAGCCTATATAATAGACTAGATAGGAAAATAGTGGTGCCCTCAAGAAGAATCAAAAAAATTAGAAAAAGATAATGAGTTGTTTGGGGGTATTTTTAATTTAAATGTTTGCAGGTGTTTGTTTTGAGATATGTAATAACCAGTAGGATATGTGAGATTAAGGCTGAATGCATAGTTCTGGGGATCATCCACCTATAAATGATAATTGAACTCATGGGAGTTAATGAGATAATTAATCAATATGGTATAAAGCAGAGAAGACATGAGAACACAACTTACAAGGGCAGCCTTGGTGTGGAAGTGGTACCTGAATGAAGATTTATCAAAGGCTACCAATTTAGAGATCACTGACCACGAATACTTCTAGCTTTTTCCAGGACTTTCCAGGACTGGTCATACTGTTTCATTAGACTTACAATGACTTGAAAATAATTCCATATAGTACCCCATTGACTGTAGAACAAAAATAAAAGCTCTTCTATCTGACATTTAAAGTCCTCTGCAATGAGACTCCAACCTATCTTTTCAGACTGAATTCATGTTACCCATACTACCCCTGCCAAGACACTCAATATTCTAGTCCAAATGGCCTACTTGCTCTTCTTTTTCCTTGATTTTAGCCAGGTTGTTGCTAACATTGTTCAAATAGCATTCCTAGTTCTCCACTCTTACCTTATAGAATTCCTAGCTTAGGGTTAAGCTAAAGTAATACCTTCTTTGAGGAAGCCATTCTGTTCATTCTACACATTAACAATACCCTCATAAAGAAAACAAATCCAAAAAAAAAAAAAAAAACAAAAAACAAAAACCTCATGTCCTTAGTATTGATGGACATATCTACAGTTGTATCTAACTACTCCTATACTTATAGCTATATCTTTATCTATAACTATAAAAGACAATTATTTTTCTCCACAGTTAACCATAAGACATTTATTTATGGTTATCATATTCAATGTTCACTTTGTAGCTCTAATCCCTAACGGTACCTGTCACATTTGTTGTTTAATCATTTTTGCTCTTGTCTGATTCTTTTTGATCCCATTTGAGTTGTCTCGGCAGTGATACTTTCCCCTTCACCCCCCCCCCCCCGCCCCGGATCATTTTACAGGTGAGGAAATGGAAACAAATAGGATTGGGTGACTTTCCCAGGATCACACTGCTACCACATATCAAATTAAAACTTAGAAAGGTGAGTCTCCCTGGCTATGTACAACCTTGCTGTCACATAATAGATCCTTTAAACTATTTGCCGACTTCACAGCTAATTAGGTAACAAGCACAATAATTAAAAAAAAAATTAAACATATTCAACAAAATATCATTCTTAATTAAAGTCCATTTTATGTAATTAATTTCAGAGGCAATACCCACAACAAACAAAAAATGTTCCAATACAATGAGATACTTTCTCAATATTGACAATGTGACAAAAATAGCTCACAGGTGTTAAACAAAATTAAAGCATATACTCTGTGATTTACAACACATATAGCATCTTCCTTTTGCCTACAAATACTGATTTTGGACACACTTTCTTCTTGTGATTGGCTCTCCAAATTACACCTCCATCCTTTGTTCATTCAATAAATATTTATTATTAAGCAGTTATTCTATGGTAGGTGTCATTCTGGCTGTTAAGGATACAAGGAAAAACAAACAAATAAACAAAAAAACTTAGAAGTCCCTAAGTATTTCAGTCCTTGCCTTCAAGAGGATCTCTCTCTCTCTCTCTCTCTCTCTTTCTCTCTCTCTCTCTCTCTCTCTCTCTCTCTCTCTTTCTCTCTTGCTCTTGCTCTCTTGATCTCTCTCTCTCTCTCTTTCTCTCACTCTCTCTCTGTCTCTCGCTCTCTCTCTGTCTCTTGCTCTCTCTCTGTCTCTCTCTCTGTCTCTGTCTTTCTCTCTTTCTCTCTCTCTCTGTCTCTCTGTCTCTCTCTCTATGTCTGTATATGAAAACATTTACAAAAAATGCTCAAAATACCCCAAAGCTTCTGTGATCACTTCAATTCAAGAATGCTCTCTAATGATATAAATTAATGTCTCCCCAAATTGTGAGACTATTGCTTATGATCTCCTATAAATTAATCCCAAAAAGGTGGGACAAAAAGCTTTACAACATATTAAAAGCTTTCCTATCATGCTAAGTATGCCCTTGGAAAACATGGACTGCATATGCTTCACATTTCTTTTCACAGATAATTCTTTCTTCTCTTCCTCATTGTTTCTCAGTTGTATCTTGCTAAAGTCACTATCAACCTTCCATTCTACATAAAAAAAGAAAATACAAAATACTTGCTAAGTTTATATTCTCCTCAGTGAGAAGGCCATTAATAAGGGAGAAATTGAGAAAGATTTCACAAGGTTTATAGTGCTCAAGCTAAGCCTTGAAGGCAGCTAAAGATTCTAATAACCAGAGTCAAAGAAGCAATACATTCCAAACTTTCTTGAGAGACTATTTCCTTTGTCCCGTTAACATTTTGATCATTCTTCTTTCTTCTGTTCTCCATGTTCCTTGAAGGCATGGTTACATATTATTTTTATTCTTACCAGTACCATTCCTGTCATCATATTTTGACCTTTTGATAAATTGATATTAATAAAGCATTTTGAGTTTTCAAAGAACTTCACAGGGTTTTTGAAGGCAGATAAGTGTTTCTGTGGATGAGAGTATTTGAAATGGAATCAGGAAAAGAGCTAAGATCTTGTGTACAAAACTTTGTGGCTGTTGCAGCCCTCGGCAATTCATTTTCTGTCTCAGACTCAGTTTCCTCAATTGTTAAATGGAAATAGTAAAAAGAGCCTACCTCCTGGAGTTATTGGGAGGATCTAGTGAAATAATATACGTACAATTCTTTGCAAACTTTGAAATGCTATGTAAATGTGAGCTTTTACCATTTCATTTCATCTGCATAACATGACTGAAAGATATGTATTTAGGAAATTTAGCTCCATTTTACAGACTTGAACAGTGAGTTACTGAGAAAGTAACTTGTCTGTGATCACATAGGTAATTATAGAAGAGGCATTGAACTGACTCAAAGTTTAGCTTTCTTTCCTTCTGATTCCTTGTCTAAAGTTTCAAAATTTTAAGTTGTTATTCTGATTCTTCTTGATCCCATTTGGGTTTTTCTTGGTGAAGATCCTGGAGTTGCTTATCATTCTCTCTCTAGTTCATTTGACTCATTGATGAGGAAAATGAGGAAAAAAAACGGAAGTGACTTGCTCAGCACCACACAACTACTAAAATGTCTGAAGCTGGATTTGAACTAAAGTCCTTCTCTTATTAGGTGCAGAACTCTATTGTGCTACTGAACTGTCCCTCCAAAATATTTAGCCCTCCCTATTTCATCTTTTGAGGATTAAAAAAAAGTAACCCAAGTATTCATTACACTTTGTCATTTCTAATAGCATAGTACTATTCTATTATGTTCATGCCTTTTAAATTTGATAATATGCTACTTAATGCCAGGAACTATATATATATATATATATTATGTATATATATACATATGTGTGTGTCTTAAATTATTACTACTTTTGACTTGAAAATAAGAAAAGTTTTCTCTTTGTTATTCCCATGAAAATACAACGAATTATTGAAGATTCAAGTGGAAACACAAAAAGGCAAAATATAAAAGCAGCATAGTTTATTTACCAATAACACACACACACACACACACACACACACACACACACACATGAAAGCTGGGCATCTACAAAAAAGAAAAAAGCTCTCATTACCAATATTCTTCAAAAAGCAAGTCAGAAGGCAGCATAAATATTTACATCAATTTTACCTTTAAATCCTTGCTTATTATTTCTGAAACGGAGTGTAAATTACGCATCAGAGCAGATGTCTTCCAGCCGAGAAACATTTCCTGTAGGCCACAGGCCCAAGCTTGCAATACTTCACTTTGGAATTTGCAAATTGGCTCTGCTCTTTAGCATCAAAGAGGGTTGTCAGAGGTTTCACCATCCTATTGCCAAAAAACTACTCTGCAAGATTGTTTTTATGATTGAATCTGCCTTCTATAAAGTCTCATTTGAATGCTGTTAACACACATCACAGACATTCATGACACCAAATTACTTAGCTGTGCACACCTATCTGAGCTTAGAGTCACTGTTTAAAGAAAAATGTTTATTTCAGATACATGTCTTCTCAGTCTGGATAATCCTTGATGTTGAAATAGAGGCAATGAAATATCACAAGTCGCAGTAGGGATGGATGCATAAGAGATGCATGGGAAATTGTCCTCAGCTGAGTTCTTTCCATTTTATAACACCCAGTCCAGCAGCTGCAAGTGCCCTCTGGCCTCCCTTTGCCTCTGATGATGTGGCTGGCTAAGTCTTCCACATCAGACTAGGTTATATTTCCTAGTTATTTTCTTCCAGACAATTGGCTTATTTTATCATAAAGTTCAATTTACTGGTATATAATATTTATTTCATCCAAATATATGACCCTGTTCTGACACTAATAAATAACTTAGGTAGGCAGCCCGTTGGATAGAGAGCAGCAGCAGGCACTGGAGGAAGAAAGAGCTAAAATCAAAGCTTGTTCTCAGGCAATTTGCTGCTGTGTGACTTTGGCCAAGTTAATTAGCTACTCCAAGTCTTACTTTGTTTCTCTGTAAAAAAAGGGATATTTCAGAGTAAAAATAATGTATATTGAACAAAATTATTATGAGGATAAAAGAAGTGCACACGTGTATGTATATATATATATATATGTGTGTGTGTGTGTGTGTGTGTGTGTGTACATTACAAAACATGAAATGCAATATGAATGTTATTTATTATTATCATAGTTATCATTGTTGTTGCTATATTTTTAAACTCAGGCAACTTGATGGTTAGAGTTGGAACCAAGGTAAAAAATATCTGAGTTCAAATGTCTCCACAAAGACTTATTATCTTTGTGTGTATCTATAATAATAATAAAATGCACAGCATTTAAAACAACTTATGTGTGTCTACAGAAACAGATGGTATAGTTTTATGTATATATGTGTATACACAAACATATATATGTATACACATATACACAAACATATATACATATATACATATATATGTTTGTGTATACACATATATATATAAAACTATACCATCTGTTTCAAAATTTGTGACCTTGACAAGTGTTAGAAACACAAGTATTGTGACATAGAAAAAAGAAGAACAAAGTGTTGGTAAATTGATTTAAACAACCTTCCACCAACTGGATTAAAAATAAGGTCAAATATTATTTTTTTTAATTAAAGCTTTATATTTACAAAGTATATACATGGGCAATTTTTCCAACATTGACCCTTGCAAAATCTTTTGTTCCAGATTTTCTCCTCCTTCCCTCTACTTCCTCCCATAGCTGGCAGGTAGTCCAATACACATTAAATATTGTGAAATACATGTTAGATCCAATATATGTATATATGTTTATACAGTTATTTTGTTGTACAAGAAAAATCAGATCAAGAAAGAAGAAAAAGTAAAACTGAGAAAGAAAACAAAATACAAGCAAATAACAACAGAAAGAGTGAGAATGCTATGGTGTGCTCCACACTCAGTTCACACAGTTCTCTCTCTGGGTGTAGATGGCTCTCTTCATCACTGAACAAGTAGAAATGGTTTGAATCTTCTCATTGTTGAAGAGAGCCACATCCATCAGAATTGATCATCATATAGTCTTGTTGTTGCCGTGTACAATAATCTCCTGGTTCTGCTCATTTCATTTAGCATCAGTTCATATAGGTCTCTCCAAGCCTCTATGCATTCATCCTGCTAGTTGTTTCATACAAAACAATAATATTCCATAACATTCATATACCATAACTTATTCAGCCATTCCCCAACTGATGGGCATCCACTAAGTTTCCAGGTCCTCTCCACTACAAAAAGGTTAGCCACAAACATTTTTACACATGTGGGTCCCTTTCCTTCCTTTAAGATCTGTTTGTGATATAAACTAGTAGAAAAGCTGCTGGATCAAAGGGGATGCACAGTTTGACAACTTTTTCAACATAGTTCTGAATTGCTCTCCAGAATGGCTGGATGTAGTCACAATTCCACCAAAAAAATCCCAGTTTTCCCACATCCCCTCCAACATTTATCATTAACTTTTCCTGTCATTTTAGCCAATCTGTCAGGTGTGTAGTGGTATCTCAGAGTTGCCTTCATTTGCATTTCTCTGATCAATAGTGATTTGAAGCAACTTTTCATATAACTAGAAATTATTTTAATTTCTTTATCTGAAAATTGTCTGATCATATTCTTTGATCATTTATCAATTGGAGAATAGCTTAAACTATTATAAATTTGAGTCAATTCTCTATATAGTTTGGAAATGATGCATTTATCAAATCCTTTATGGATAAAAATGTTGGCCCACTTTGTTGCTTCCCTTCTAATCTTGTCTGCTTTAGTTTTATTTGTACAAACTTTTAACTTAATATAATCAAATTTATCTATTTTATGATCAGTAATGATCTCTAGTTCTTCTTTGGTCATAAATTTCTTCCCCCTCATGGAGAGGTAAACTATCCTATGTTTTTTTTTAATTTGTTTATAATATCATTATTTATGTCTAGCTCATGAACCCATTTTGACTTTATCTTTAGTATACAGTGTTAGGTGTGGGTCAATGCCTACTTTCTGCCATACTAGTTTCCAATTTTCCCAGCAGTTTTTTTGTAAAAGAGTGAATTCTTATCCCCAAAGCTGGGGCCTTTGAGTTTGTCAAATACTAGATTATTATAGTCATTAGCTATTTTGTTCTGTGAACCTAACCTATTCCACTGATCAACTTCTCTATTTCTTAGCCAATACTAAATGGTTTTATAATATAGTTTTAGATCTGGTACAGCTAGGCCACCTTCATTTGCTTTTCTCTTCATTAATTCCTTTGAAATTCTTGCCCTTTTGTTCTTCCAGTTTAATTTTGTTGTTATTTTTTCTAGATCAGTAAAATGGTTTCTTAGGAGTTTGATTGGTATAACACTAAATAAATAGATTAGTGGAGGGAATACCATCATCTTTATTATATTTGCTCAACCTATCCACAAGCACTGGATATATTTCCAATTGCTTGGATCTGACTTTATTTGTGTGCAAAGTGTTTTGTAGTTTTGGTCATATAGTTTTTGGCTTTTCCTTGGCAGATAAATTCCCAAATATTTAATACTATCAATATTTATTTTAAATGGAATTTTTCTTTGTATCTGTTGCTATTGGATTTTGTTAGTAATGTATAAGAATACTGATGATTTGTATGGATTTATTGTGTATCCCACAACTTTGCTGAAGTTGTAAATTGTTTCTACTATTTTTTTAGGTGATTCTCTAGGCTTCTTTAGGACTACCATGATATCATCTGCAAAGAGTGATAATTTGGTTTCCTCATTACCTACATTAATACCTTTAATCTCTTTTTTCTTTTCTTATTTCCAAAGGTATCATTTCTAATACAATCAATATTGAATAGTAATGGCGATAGTGGGCAACATTGTTTCACCCCTGATTTTATTGGGCATGGTTCTAGTTTATCTCCATTACATATGATGCTTGCTGATGGTTTTAAATAGATGCTACTTACTGTTTTAAGGAAAAACCCATTTATCCCTATACTCTCTAGTATTTTAATTAGGAATGGGTGTGGGATTTTATCAAATGCTTTTTCTGCATCTATTGGTATAATCATATTTTTTCTTAATTTGGTTATTGATATAGTCAATTATGCTAATAGTTTTCCTAATGTTGAATCAGCCCTGCATTCCTGGTATAAATCCTACTAAGTCATGGTAAAGTCAAATATTCAAAGAAGAGACAATAAACAATGACATATAGATTTTTTTTTTTTTTTTTGGTAAATGTAAGAAGGCATCTTATCAAAGTTTTGTTATACAATGCAGCACTTATATTTAAATCAAAGAGTAATGAAGAAGAGAAAAATGCCATAGATAAATATATCTAATAAATGATTATGAAAATCATTGAATAATTTGGTAGCAAACAACTTATTGAGCCATATTTATAAAAGATTAAATACGAATGTCATACATGTATATATACATATCTGTATGTATAAAATCAGAATTATATGATCTGCTCAAAATTTTTAAAAATATAAACTATATCATTCAAAATAAATAATTTTAAAATCAATTATATCAATAAGTAGAGAAACAGCTTCACTTATTCAATTAACTCTTACAAAAGGACATTGACTTTTGCATCCAAAGGATCTGATAAAGGCCTCATTTCTAAAATACATAGAGAATTGACTCAAATTTATAATAGTTTAAGCCATTCTCTAATTTATAAATGGTCAAAGGATATGGACAGACAATTTTCAGATGAAGAAATTGAAACTATTTGTAGCCACATGAAATGGTGCTCTAAATCACTATTGATCAGAGAAATGCAAATTAAGAGAACTCTGTGATGCTACTACACATCTCTCAGACTGGCTAAGATGACAGGAAAAGATGATGATGAATGTTGGACGGGATGTTGGAATACTGGGACACTAATATATTGTTGATGGAACTGTGAATAGATCCAGCCCTTCTGGAGAGCAATTTGGAACTATGCCCAAAGAGCTATCAAACTGTGCCTCTCCTATAATCCAGGGGTGTTTCTATTGGGCTTATATTCCAAAGAGATATTAAAGAAGGGAAAGGGACCCACATGTGCAAAAATGGTTGTAGCAGTCCTTTTTGTAATGGTGAGGAACTAGAAATTTAGTGGATGCCCATCAGTTGGGTAATGGCTGAATAAGTTATGGTATATGAATGTTATGGCATATTACTGTTCCATAAGAAATGGCCAACAGGATGATTTCAGAGAGGTCTGAAGAGACTTACATGAAATATGCTAAGTGAAATAATCAGAACTAGGAGATCATTATACACAGCAACATAAATATTCTACAATGATCATTTCTGAGAGATGTGACTCTTTCCAACAATGAGAAGACTGATGCCAGTTCCAATGATCTTGTGATGAAGACAGCCATCTACACCGAGAAAGAGGACTGTGCAAACTGAATGTGGATTACAATATAACATTCTCACTCTTTTTGTTGTTGTTTGCTTGCATTTTGTTTTGTTGCTCATTTACTTTCTTTTTTTTTTTCATTTGATTTCCTTGTGCAGCAAGAGAATTGTATAAATATGCTTATACATACTGGATTTAACACATAATTTAACATATATAACATATATTGAATTGTGTGCCATCTAGGGTAGGGGGTGGGGGAAAGAAGGAGAAAATCTGAAACACAGGGCTATGCAAGGGTCAATGTTGTCAAATTATCTGTGCGTATGTTTTGAAAATAAAAAGTTTTAAAATTAAAAAAAATAACCTTTGACCAATTATTTTTTGGGGAATAATTTCTTCACTCCATCTTTGTATTAATTTGTATGTAATTTTACTTACTTCTATGTATTCATCCAAAAGAACAAACCCCTTGAGTCAAGAATATACAACCTTGTTACATATATATATAAATATGCATATTCACAGTATTGATATTTGAATATACATTTCCATAAATATGCATATATACATAAATACATGTGCATGCACTTATATAAGCAATAAGCACGTGTACATAAACAGATCCACATGAGCATGCACACATGTATGTGCATGTGTATATATGTAATATAAATATGCTTAGTACTCTTTGAATTGTATATACCCTAGTACTATGCCTCGAAGAAAAAGATAAAAAAAATAGTCCTAAACTTTGAACTCATAAGCAGATGAAAAGGGATATTTGACAAATATGGAGCAAAGAAGTCTGAAATGTGCATCTTAGTTTTCCACTTTCCCCATTTTTACATGCTATAAATGCTAATATTATAACTCCCTAAGTTGGCATTAATGAATTTCTTTTGAAAGGAGTGATCCTTTTTTCCTTTTATTTTGAAGAATGCCATCTTTTATTGCCAATAATAAAAAAACAAATGCAATGAACATTTTTATGTTTCCAAGTTCAAGCTGTCTGTATAACTCTCTCTATATATGTATATCTATATCTATGTATATATATTAGTCCATTTGTCCTCTGGTATAATTCGGTGTCTTTCTCAAATGGACTTAATAAGCAATGGAGAGAGAAAACAACAGGACAGGGTATTTCTTCCCCAGTTTCTGACATATTGTTTTTCCTCACTTTTGCATCAGATCAGAGCATACTGGTAGTGTGGATCTTTTTAGTGCCTTTGTTTATTTTTTTTAATTGCCAGGCAATTCTTAATACATGTATCTGTTGTGAACACAAAGCTGATTTAGAAGCCCAAGACTTTTCCCCCAACTGTCTTCTTAGGCCATTCTCAAGCTCTGGATCAGAAGTTCTTAAAATTTTTTTGTATGATATACCTTTCTGACCTTTTAATGAAGTCTACAAACTCTTTCTCACAATAAAAAAATCATACATAGATATATATATATATGCATGTATACATATATATTAATATTTTAATCTATTACTATGTAGAGAATAATATATGGAATAAGTTATATTAGAAAAGAGTATAAAATATATTTTAAAAGTCCTTGACTTTGCAATATACATCTTTAGTCTAGGACTTTGAACCTTTGATAAATTAATCTTGGGTTTTAGTTTTAAAATTTGCCATTCTAAATGAGTAGCCTGGAACAAATTCTTTTCATTTCCCAGGTCTTACTTTCTTCATCTGTTTTTTTAAAAAGTTATATTTTAGATTACCTCTATTAGTTCTTACAGCTCTTAAATTTTATGAATCTCTGATAATTCATTTTTAACTTAACTGGGATTTAGGTAGTATGAGAGAAAATTTCCCCATTTTACAAATTAAAAATAAATATTCTGAGATTTAGAGAATTTTAACAACTTGCTCAAGAAAATTCCATTCAGAAAGTTGAACCTACACTCAAGTATGTCTTATAATTAAAAAATAAAGTGCAAAAATGTGCAAGTTCATTGAATGTCCAATTTTTCCCACTTGATATTATGTCTGGTTTTGCTGGACATATTTTTGGCCACAGTTATTTTGATTTTCAATGTATAATATTCCAAGATCTATAGTATTTTATTGTAGATGCTGCTAAATCCTGTCCAATTCTGATTGTACCTTTCACATATTGTAACAATTAGTTATTGTTTTTATTGTTTCTTTGTTTCTTGTAAAATTTTCTCTTTGATCTGGGAGTTTTGAAATTTGTTAATAATATTTCTATGGGTTTTCCACATAGGATTTCCTTGAGGTAGTGATTGGTGGATTTTGTCTATCGCTACTTTCCCTTATGTTTTATCATTCCAAGACAATTTTCTTTGATTATTTTTTGCTTTATTGCATTAAGTTTCATTTTTTTGGTCACATCTTTCAGGTAGCCCGATTATTCTCATATTATCTCTTCTTGATCTGTTCTCCAGATCTGTTGTTTTTTTATGTTTCACATTCTATTTTATTTATTTATTCTTTATATTCTGTTTTATTATTGCTTGATCCCTTATAGCTTCACTGGCTTCCCTTTGCCCAAATATAATTTTCAAAGAATTATTATTATAATTATTAGTTTTTTTGTGAGGCACCTGAGGTTAAGTAACTTGCCCAGGTTCACCCAGCTAGTGTTAAGTGTCAAAGGCCAGAGTTGAATTAAGGTCCTCCTAAATTTAAGGCTAGTGCTCTATCCACTGAGCCATGTTGCCCCCAATGAATTATTTTCTTTTTTGAGACTCTGGATTTCCTTTTACAGTTGGTTGATTTTCTTTCCATAATGTTGTTTTTCTTCTTATTCATTCATTCACTCACTCAGTTGTTCTTTTTTTTTTTTTTTATTCTAGCTCTCCTATTTTATTTTTAAAGTATTTTTGAATTCTTCTCTAAGTTTTTTCTTAGCAAATATCCACTTAGCATTTCTTTTTGGGTAGGAGAGTTTTTTTTTTTTCCTTCATTGCCCTCCTACAATGGTCTTTTCTAATCCCACAGTAAGTTTCTTTGATTGGATTCTTTTTCCTTTTCCTGATGAGAATTTATTTGTGTGAGCACCTCTAATTTGGGGAAAGGGTGGTGCCTCTGGCTTTACTTCATCTCTCTTCTCTGTAAATCTCCTCCAACAGCTCTACTCTCCTACAAGAACCAGCAACATACTTCCCCCACTGCTTCTGCACTCCCAGTGTGTAGTTCCTCCTTATCCAGGACTGAGTCTCGGCAACACAACTGCACCTGATTTTTCTGATCAGCCAAGTTCTTTCAGTCTTCCTGAACCTTGAATACCCATACATGGCAAGGAAGTGAAAATTCCTTTGATTCCCACAGAGGGTACCTTAGAATCCAACTAGCTCCAGAGCTCCCTGAAAACTATTTCTGTGGAGCCAGCCAGGAGAGGTTTCCATTTCACACTAGTGAAACCTTGACCGGGGGTCTTTTTTTTTTCCATCAGTCTGCATTCTCCCTGGGGGATTGCTTTGTTTTGCTTGTGGGTGAAATCTAGAGATCTTGGAATTTTCAGGCTTACTCTGCTATCTGTCCAGAAACCTCCTTGAAAACACATATTATGATTATAAAAACTTATACTTTTACTATCAGATGGTACAATCATTGGGTGAGAACATTTTATTTATTGCTTGGAGTCAATCATGAAGTAGGTTCAAATCTTGCTACTAACACTTATGAGTTCGTGACCATTGTAAAGTCAATTAATCACTCTATACCTTGGTTTCCTTAAATGCAAATATGGGAATAGCACTTGTAGCTCTTAATATGGTTGTTCTGAGGATACAATGATAAAACAGAATTTTATAAATTTTAAAGTGGTTTGTGGGAGTCATTAATCTGTTTTGTTAGTGTTAAACATTTCAGATAATAATTACTCTCATTTTTACCTTTATTATTAGTATAACTTGACCAACACCTGTGGGGAGTTCAGGGACCTTCAGGTATGGAACTTCAGTTACCAATGCTTACATATAACTAATACTTTCATTGATTTTTTCTGCATATAATGAGAAGTCAAATGATTTGGTTATGGTTTCATAATTAATATTTATTAATGGCATGACTTAAACACAAATATTACCAACTCTAAAGTGAGCCTTTTTTCCCCCGCCTCTCTGTTATTATTAGGAATGGTGTTATTAAGGACCAATAAAATTTATTGTGTTTGACAGAGATGTGATACCTCTGCCATTTTCCATTACAGGCTGTTTTTTTTTTTTTTTTCAGCATGAAGGTATTCATGTGGATCAATGTACCCTTTCCACACACACACACACACCACACAAAGACAAATAGTATCAATCTGGAGGTTAAAAATTAATACTGAGGAATATTCAAAATGTGGAATGTGGAAGCTTCCTTAAAGCAAGATGCAAAACTAACAGATAGTTTTTTCAGATGCAATCCCAAAACATGAGTGCCTACTGTTTTGTTTCTGATCACTGATTCTGGTCCGGGCCTAGTGAAAATATAAATAGCCTTCCCATTTTAACTTTTACAAGATTTTTCACTTGTATTAGATATGATCACAGAGGCAACATGAAAATAGGAAATAACAGTCTAGCAAAAGCAGCAGAATGCCATCAAAATTCAATTCATGAGGTTATTGTTTAATGTTAGAACAAAGAGAGGAAAGAAAACAAACAGCTAGTAGATAGTTCCCAGAATTACATCAGGCTGCAGCCTATTAAATCCCAAAGAAAAGATAAGCAGGTCAACTAGACAGAGCTATATCCAATGGGACAGCGCCAAATCCCTCTTGTTCTCTGGCTCTTCTAGTGATTGTACTTCCTGGGCTTAAAAGCTCAAAAGAGGCATTTACTGGATCTGGTAGATTTAATCTAGTAAACAGCTTTGGAAATAGAATGGTTGAATTGAAAGTCTATAAGTGAATTGGAATTAATAAAAGTGTTAGTAACTATCCTTCCTGGAAAAAAACAAAAACTGAAATAAAGTCTAAGGTTCATTTCATAGATATCAGACTGCAAGGGATATTGCCAGCCATTTTAGACTAACATTGTAATTTTATAGAAGAGGAAAATGAGGATCAAGTATGGTAAAAAACTTAACCAAATTTACATAGCTTTTCAACCTCAGAAGTAGAGGTTCTGATTTTGAAACCATGTCCTTTGAGTCTGGAGCCAATGATGTTTCCACTATACCACAAAATCTGTCCTTATTGAAGCTTTTTTCCTACCTCCAAAGTTCATGTAGTAACTCCATCCCAGATTTTTAACTTAACTACTTTCTTTTCCTCATCAAAGCAGAAAATGCTTTGTATCTATGGTTGAATTTCTCACAGTATTTTAATTGGACATCTTTATTTCACATTATCTCATCCCTATTAAAATATTAACTCCACAATAGTAGGATCTCCACCATGTTGATCTTTTTACTGGATTCAAATCCCATCTCTACTATTTATTGTAAAAGCAACAAGTTCTCCCTGAGGGAGGGACAGTAGGCAGCATATGTTAGACAAGTCAAACCTCCAAACTAGCTGCCCTCAGATCCAGATTGACTTGCCTATGACCCTGCATCCAAAAATCAGGAGTGCAACAGTGCTTCCAGTCCACCATTCTTTAGCCATCATACGGAGGAGCGATTCTTTTTTTTTTTTTTTTTTTAAATAGCTTTTTATTTACAAGATATATGCATGGGTAATTTTTCAGCATTGACCCTTGTAAAACTTTCTGTTCCAACTTTTCCCCTTCTTCCCCTGCCTCCTCCCCCAGAGGCATTAATATATAGAAGGATGATTGAGGAAAACCACTTATTCAGTCTAAGAAAAAATTTCGGGAGGACATGACAGATGTTTTCAAATATTTGAAAGGCTTGTGTAGAAAATGGATAAAGCTTTTTCTGTTTGGTATTAAAAGACTTAATATAGGATAACTGACCTAGATGGTGTAGTGAATAGAGTGCTAGGGCTAGAATCAGGAAGACTCATCTCCCTGAATTTAAATCTGGCCTCAGACATTAGCTTTGTGATCCCAAGTAAGTCATTTGACTATGTTTGCCTCAGTTTCCTCAATTGAGATCAAGAAAAATAGAAAATCACTCCAGTATTTTTGCTAAAAAATCCTCAAATAGTGTCAAAAAGAGTGAGATGTGACAGAAACAAAGCAATGACAAGTGGAATAATTGGTGCAAATTACCAAGAAACAAAATGAGGTTTGCTTCAGAGAAATATTTTGTGACAATTTGACTGCTTCCCAAATGGATAAACTATTTTAGAAGGTAGAAAGTTCTCCCTTACTAGAAATATTTAAATGTGCTCAGTGCAGACACCACTTTGTTGACTTTCTAGACTCAGTTTTTTGTTTGTTTTGTTTTCTCCAGAATCATTGTGTAGAATCATCTTGTAAATTGTTAAAGCACCATGGACATCTAAATTCACTGAATGTGTTGAGGAAAGATTTTGTCTTAAAAAATACAGCAAACAAAAAAAAATGATAGATTGGAAATTTGAGAATTCTTCCAAATCCTCCACTTAAGCTGGGATCCCAGGTCATTCACCTCATCATTTCTCAGGCTTTAAATTTTATCCACCTTGGAAGCTCTCCATTTGGAAATTCTCTTTTCTGGTGAATATCAACATCTTTTCTGTCAACTCCATGGATTTCAAGAGTTGCCTGAAACACTGAGATTTTATATAAATAGTTTGGTGTCACATTGTTAGTATGTGTCATTGAGGGGATCAGATTAGGGAACAAGCTCTGAAAGACTCAATCCATTCATATCTCAAACTGCTGCCTTGTCATCTTACTCTCTTGATTGGTGAGTGTCTAATGTGAAATGTTCTATCACCAAGTGCCTTTGAATCTTTTTGTTCACCTTGTGATTTTAGTTCTGGAGTAATAATTAAATACAATGCTGTTGCTGTAAAGGGTGTGCAATATAATACTCTATTGACTCTTCTGTATCTTTATAACTTTTCAAACCAAATTTTTTCACTGTATATTTTTAATGTTCCATTATCACAGAATCTCATCATTGACAAAAACATGTCCTTTTGTCTATTAGAACGTAAGCTTCCTGGGAGAAAATCTTTTAGATATTTTATTTTTTTAATGTGCATCCATATATGTAATGCAAAATGTTTTCTTTCATTCACTTGTATTCATTCTTGTCTATATTATCTTAAACCCAGGGTTCTATCCATTAAATTAAATGCCTCTCTTTTCTGATAAATTGAAAGGGAACAGGATGTTCAAATCACACATGTCTAGTGATGAGGAGGTTTTTTTGTAGGATATAAAGCAATGATAGTTAAAATACGGTGTTTTGCAAACAAGGAGGTAGTAAAACACATAATGAAAAAGCATTAAGTAGTGCTGGAGATCTGAAGAGATACTTAAGCATCAATGAAAATATTAACAAATAGCACAGTTTATAGCACATACTATGACCTTAAAGGATGTTAATTGATTGATAACTAACTAAACTGAAAAGTAAGAAATTCAATGAGATTTTGTCTACTTAGCCATTTATGCCTGAGAAAATTTTTACACAATCCTGGGATATATAGATATATAAAATATTTATAAAAATCAAATATTTATCAATAATAAATCATAGTTTCACTCCTCCATAATCAGTCATTTGACCCCATGTGGGGTCACAATTCACAGTTTAAGAAGCTTTTTTCTAGAAGGATGCTAGGAAATTTCTTGGGAAAAATAAGGAAGGTATAAGATAGATACATGATGAAGATATATCTATATTTATGTATTTATCTATATATAGTCACACACATATGTATTTGTCTGTCCATGTATTCACTTTCTTATCTGTCATCTCTTATCCATGATACAGTTTAGGTTCAGAGAAGACTAATAACTGATAACAGGACTGCCAATTTTTTTTTCAGGACTGATTTCCACCTTTGGTATTTAGCTCTCATCTGTGACTCTAAGAAACTACAGTATGTGCAGTAGCCACAGCCCATAAACCATTTTGGCAGATGGGCTAAACCATATTGAGAGTAACTGTAATATTCTCTCGTTTGGTTTCCTTGGGGTCTCTGGGAGCAGCCTTCATTTAAGTTCAGTAATCACCACAAGTGCAGTTAAAATACAGTTAAATTACCATAAGTTAATGTCCAAATCCTTTATTGTCTCCTTCAAAGTCTTATCTCCTTCACTTGGGGCTCAGCTAGTTTTCTGGAGGCCTACCTCTCTCCTTGGTTCTGAGAGCTGGAGCTCTCATCTGTTTTCTCTACCCTCTGAATCTCTCTGAATCCAAAGATTTGTCCTTCAGCCTCAGCCACCACAAAGTTGGATGATGAAATGAATCTGTCTCAGTCTCTGAGAGCTTCTAGTGTGCTTGTCTTCTCTGGCCCTGAGAGCTTCTCCTCTGTGGCTCTCAGTCCCTCCTTATATGCTCCACACTGAATATACACCAATCGTTATATCACTAGGAAATCATTATCTGTTGTAGGATTAAATTAATCATACTCAACCATGCTAAACAGATAACCATTGTCTCTATCAATTCCCCTGACTTAGCATCTTGTAAGAATCCTTTGTTTTAAGTTCAGAGTTCTGGCCCATAACAGGTAACCAAGAAGTCTCAATTCCTTTAGTGGATTAGGGGGATGTCTACACCAAGCATGTGAAGATGTCCTCTGGTAGAATGAACAGATGAAAAAAATTGTTCCAGAAACCGTGGAGGTAGCTGAATCAGGCATTGTGGAGCGCTTGAGCTTGATTAGATATTGAAAATCCAATGCATCTCAACCATTACCAGTGGTTTTATCTAGATTATGATTATTCTGGAAAAGAGAGTAAGGTCAATGATCTTGTACAACTCAGCCTCAGTTAAAATCCAATTTATTCATGAATCCAAAGGCATCATTCATAACATTATAATATTTCTACCTGCCTTAAAGATCTATGGTGATGGGCAAGTGACAAAGCAACAGATACAGATACCCTGGAACTGTAATCAAGATCCTATACATAGGTGACCAGGCATTAGAGTAATTTTCTTGCTGGAAACAGCAGTATAATTTGGCAGTCATCTGGGTATCTGAAAAGCATTTTAAGGACCACGCTGATCATCTCCTGATGTGAAGAAAGGGCTAAAAAAGGTGCCTTAAAATTGTCAATTAACCTAATTCTGACCTTCTTATTATCTCTAGCATGCAGAGATCTCACTTTGTTTTTGAAACATGAAAAATGTACAAATAAATTTGATGAAGGCTTTTGAGACTGTCAATCATGAGGACTTACGGAAATTCATGTCAAAATGTTATTGCCTGGAGAAATTCATCAGTATTATATAGCAATTTGGTGATGGTATGTATCTTAGGGTTCTAGATCATGGATGATACTCATGTGCTCTTCCAGTCACCAATGGAGGGAAATGAGACTTTGTATTTGAGCTCAAGCTTTGTAGCATGATATTCCAGGCAATGTTATCAGATGTCTTCATTGAGGATGGACATAGCATCAAGGCCAGCTAATGTGCCAATGAAAAATTATTTACTGAAAAAAACCCATAAGCCAAAATTAAAACAGAGAGAGATTTTGGTACATGAATGTTTGTTCACAGATAATTGCACACTAAATGCAGATTCTGATGCTGAGATGTAACAAAGCATGCATCTATTCTCTGCTACTTGTACTAATTCTGGCTTAACAATTAACATTAATAAAATGCAACTGTTCTACCAGTCAGCACCCCACCATCCAATGTAGAACAATTACAGCAAATGGAGAAGTTTTCAATACAGTGGATAAGTTCCTTGATAGTATACTTTCCAGAGATGTATGCATTGATAATGCAGTTGATTTGTGAATTGTCAGAGCTAGCTCACTGTATAGGAGATTTTAAAGGAAAGTGTGGGAGGGAAATATTAGAGTACCAGACTGAAGGTGTACAGAGTTATTATACTGATCTTATTGTCATATGCTTATGAAACCTAGGCAGTATACCGGCACCATGCCAGGAAAATGAATCATTTCCATTTGAAGTGTCTTAGGAAGATTCTGGAGATCACCTGACAGGAAAAGTTAGCAGAAACTGAGGTCCTTTTTCAAACTAAACTGCCAAGCATTCAAACTCTGTTGGAGAGAGAATAAATCCGATGGATTGGTTACATTGTTCCAAGGCCAAATGCATGCTTGTCTAAAACACTATTTTATAGGGAACCCTCAAAAAGCAAGGGCCTGTGTGATGAACAGAAGAAGCAAGTCAAGGACACTCTCAAAGTCTTTCTGAAGAATTGGAATCAAATGCATAACATGGCAGACATTGGTACAAGTTGCCCAATATGGTAGGCACTAATCAAAGATGATGCTGTGCTCTTTAAGTGAAACAGAATTGAAGTAGCTCAAAAAATATGACATGCACAAATATGGAAAATCAATTCCAAATGTTCACATGCTCAATCTGTGGCAGGGCCTTCCAAGATCATATTGATTTGATCAGAAACAGTGATAACATTTTGATTCTCTGAGAATGAAGGGCAATTGTAACATTTCTCATCCATTAAATTCTAAAATTTAGCAAATGGAAGTCCCTAAAGCTGAAAACGTTTCTACAGAATGTTTTCCCTGTAATGATCATCTTATAGTCCAGGTTGGTTGATCATTTGTCAGACATATGATTGTGTAGAATTGTGGTCAGTAGAATTGTCCTCAATTATGGCATTATTAAATGGCTTTTTTCCCACCCATCCTGTGCTAAAAAAAAAAAAAGCCCAAAACAAAAAACACTGAGAACATACACAATCAAGTATAAAAATCTTGGAAAATAAGGTACATTTTGTTTGATAATGGGTTAGGATTAGTGTAAGAATATAGTTGACCTAGTTTGGATCTGTGTCCAGACAAGGATGTGAGGGATTTTTTTTTTTAGACTCAAAAAATTCAGTGTCAGTATAATATGCCAATTTTTGAAGGAGCTAGAGTTACCAACCAGATCTTTCTTAGCAGGGCTCACATAAATGTCTTGCTACTTTGGCAAATTGTTCAAAACCATGACTAATAATGAGTCTTTCATTGTTGTGAAATATCTTCATCTATTTCACAATTGCTATAAAATTTGAGTTGGAAATTGCTAAAGTTAGGGAGTATTTAGCTAGGAAGTTAAATTATCTTGGCTACCTCTCTATGTATAAAAAAGTGTCTCTGATAGCCTTTAATTTAATACAAAATTCAAATTCATTTCTTCCATGCATTAACCTCTACTTTTCCTAACTACTAAATCTCTAGAGCCAAATAAAGCTTTATCCTAAAGATTCAACATATTTTGATAGTCACCTGGAGTTTGGAAGTGTATATTTATAATATTTAAGCTGTGTAGATCCCTAATAAGATGAAAAGGCTTCAAATATGGTGTTAATAATAAGCCATTATATGAATACCAACATATCTGAGTTCTAAAAAGTTTATCATTCAATTTTGAAACTATCTATTATAGCATTTGGGAGCAGAAAACTGTGTACTTGGCACCAATCTTTAACACTATATTCTCATTCATTGGCATTACAAATTCAAATGTTTGTCATTAAAATGGAATTTGAAAATAAATAATCCTATGATTCCATATCCTTAAAGTCTCTCATTAACCAATCAGAACAGCCAGATGCTAGAGATGCACTTTACATTTTTATTTCCACTACAAACTCAGATTCTTTTACAGTAATTTTCAGAATGAAATATTTAAGGAGTATTTTGGGCTGATTACAAGTCACTTAACCTCTCTAGGCTGAAGTGTGCTAATCTATAAAATGTGAGGTTGCAGACTTGATGATCACTAACATTTTGAGTCACCCTGAATATTCTGATTTTATGATTCTATGACTTTAAATTGTGGGCACTAACCTTTTAGTGCTAGACTTTTAGAGCTCTTAAATTTATATTCAAGAATATTTTTTTCAACGAGAAGATATTGGGAAGGGAGTACATGATTAGGCATAAGTTGACAGAGAAAATGTCCATAGTCTCCACTACCTCTGAGAGCCTATGCACATTTCCAAAATGTTTCATGGAAGGAGAGTTGGAGGGACAAAAGAAGATGAGCATTTGATGTATCATGTAGTTTGGCTGAAAAAGTATGTGATAAAATAAGTGTGTGATGATGTGATCAGCTAGAGTCAGATTTAGGTCAGCTTTGAATGCTTTGATAAGGAAATAAAAATATCCTCCTTATGATCTTGCTTATTATTGTTGAAGGTGGCACCTGTCATTCAGGCTTACAACTTTGGCATCCTTCTTAAGTTTCCATTCTCATTTACAGAACATAAATAATCATTTACCAAAGGTTGACATTCTGTGTTCACAATAACTCTCTCATACTGCTCTTGTCTATTTATGGAGCCTCCATCCTACATCAGGATTGCATCATTTCTCCCCACAGAATAATGCATTAGCCTTATGCTATTAATTATGCTTACATTATGGTATGTTCCTCTAGTCTTTGTGTAATCAACCTATGCTTCACCAAAGGTTTAAATGATTATTCTAATTGTACCATTTCAATTTCATGCTCAACAAATTCCTATGGCTCCCTACTGCCTCTGGGGTTGAACATCAACTCCTTTTTGGGGGACTGAAAACACTTTTCAACCAGATTCTATCCTAATTTAGCAGTTTTCTTTTATATTATTCTTGTTTTTTGCATTTATGATTTACCCACATTTGTCTACTCAATAGTCTGCAAAATATTCTTCTCTATGCCTTTGTTTTGGCTGTAACCTCTGAGAAGAATGACCTCATTCCTCATTTCTGTCTCTAAGACTTTTTGGTTTTCTTCACAATTCATCACACATAATTTCCTCAGCATCAAATCATCCCTGATTGCTTCAGTTACTGCTGCCCAGTATCCCATAACCAAATTATATTTGTCTATATAAGCCCATATAGATACATATATGTTGATATAATATATGCTGATAGACATGTATGAATGTATACGTGTATGTGAATGTCTTTTTATATCCATCTAAATACCAAGGGAGAAGATATTAAGTACAGATGCTATTTTTCTAGATATTATTATTATTATGTTGTTTCATCTTTGTACAACTCTTTTTTATCCTATTTGGTATTTTCTTGACTAAGATAATGATGTAGCTTCTCGTCTCCTTCTCCAATTCACTTTACAGATGAATAACTGAGGCAAACAAGGTGAAGTGAGTTGACCAGGATCATAAGATTAGACTAATATTGGATTTGCATTCAAATCTTCTTGACTCTAGACTTGCATTCTATCCATTGAATCACTCGCTGTCTTGTATATTTATATATAGATATTAATATTGTCTCCCAAATAGATTGAAGTTGCTGGGAGGGCAGTGAGTGTTTTATTTTCAATTTTTGATGGCACATCTCTACCTTCAGAAAATTGACTGTCTTAATGTAGATGGGTAATAAATGTTTGGTAATTGATTAGGAAATGGAAGATTTACATTGGGAGTTGAGGTCATCAGAGAGTTATATAGGAAATTTTGTGTTTGGGAATGCTTTTCTTAGTTTCTAAATTTCTTTCATCTTTAAAGGGAAAGTTTTTGAGAAAGTCCCAAAGTTTAAGTAACTACTTTTATGAGAAATATATTACATTTGTCGAAACTTCATTTTTCTACTATTGTGTGTAATGCAAGCCTGAAGGTCTGGACTACTTGACCAGAAACTGGACATTGTTTTTTATTTCACTTTCTTTTGAAATTTCCTTCTGAAATATTATTAATGTGAAAATATTCCAATATGAATGCCCAAATACATAAAAAGGAATATGATTAGTTTTAAAGCTTGTCCCACATTAAGCACCGATCTATCCTCTCACATGAATTTGGAATTAGGGCTTCATCCTATTCTCTTTTCATGCAAAAGCATTAATTAAATGTAAATTTAAAATAGTTCAGAATATCGTTTCTGGTGTTACTATTTTCCAAAAGCAAAGTAATTGATAGATTTTTTTCCCTCTTTCATTTGCCTGGTAGAGAGATGATCATTTTATTATTATGTTAATAACCAATTATTAATTTGGAAACTGTACTTTTCTCCTTTATTTACTGGTTTTAGGCCCAGCCCCTCTAAGAAGATAAAATAATCTTTGAAGGACATGGCTTATTGATGAGATTGTCCTAGCCCTTGAGGTACATGCTTTTCAGTCTTGGGACCACCCAACTAAGAAACTATATCTCTTCATAGTTGACTGTACTAGTACTTACCTGAAGGAAATGTGCTCCTATTCTTATAAGACTTCATTAGAATTCAAGGTGATCCATCTCATGAAGTTGAACCAGAATTGTCTCGATAACGATGGATCCCCTACTTAGACTTATGGAAACAGATAAGTCTCATAATCAAGCTACATTTTCAGCAGGAGGAGCTGAGGACTTCTAGCCCACATCCTCATTAAATATTCATGAATCAGGGTTGGTTTTCAATTATCAAGGAAATTCTCATTTAAGGATTATTTAATTGTCAAATTCTTCATATCTTTTGTCTTTGTTGTCAAGATATACCAATGAACATCAATTATATATATATATATATATATATATATATATATATATATATATATACATTTTTGTAAATATGGCACTAATACCTAAACCAGGAAGGGTCAAAACAGACAAAGAAAATCACAGACCAATATCCCTAATGAATACTGATGCAAATATTTTAAATAAAACATTAATAAAGAGATTATAGCAATTTACCAGCAGGACAATACACTATGACCAAGTGGGATTTATACCAGAAATGCAAGGTTGGTTCAATATCAGGAAAATTATTACCATAATTGCCCATATCAACAACAAAACCTGCAGAAATAATATGATAATTTCAGTAGATGCAAAAAAAGCATTTTTGGCAAAATATAGAACCCATTCCTCTTAAAAACACTGGAGAGCTTAAGGATAAAGGGAGCTTTCCTAAAAAAAAATAGTAAGCAGTATCTAAAAATCTTCAGCAAACATTTATTGTAATGGATAGAAGCTAGACTCATTGCCAATAAAATCAGGGGCAAAAAAAAAAAAAAGGATAACCCTTACCACTGTTATTATTCAATGTTGTACTTTAAATATTGGGCATAGCAATAAGAAAAGAAAAAAGAAATTAATGAAATTGGAATGGGCAATGAGTAAATAAAACTATCTCTCTTTGCAAATGATATGATGATATATTTAGAGAATTCTAGAAAATCAACCAAAAACTTACAGGAAACAATTCATAGCTTTAGCAAAGTTGTAGAATATAAAACAAACCCACACAAATCACCAGCATTTCTATGTGTTACTGACAAAGCCCATTAACAAGAGATAAACCTACCATTTGAAGCTAATGTTTGCTCCAAATCTATCTATTTAGACATATCATAGAGTCACAGAAATGAAGAATTACCATTTTGGAAGGTATGTCATACAGCTATTGAGTATGATCCATATCTGTACAAATGTCTTCTTGAATAATTTTGTCAACTATACTCCTAAACTCTGCTTGAAGAACACCTATTGGTGGGAAATTATTCCTCTCTTGAGCAGCTCATTCCCCTATTGGATAACTCTGTTAGGAATTTCTTTCAGATAGATTCCAAATTTGACTTGCAAATTTTTATCCACTACTTTTTGTTATCAAAGCAGGCTGATTTCCTTCTCCAAGAAATGACCTTTTAACTACGTGTAAAAAGTGATGTCAATCAATCAATAAACACTTACTAAAAACTCTCCATGTGTCAAATAATATTTTAAACACAGGGGTGAAAGAGGAGTGGAAGTGGACAGTCCCTGTTCTTAATTTATTCCTGAATCATCTTATCCTTTGCCTAAAAATCTTCAGTTCCTTCAAATTATTCTAATATTGATCTAAATCAAGAACCTCCAACATCATAGTAGCTTTTCCCCAGGTGATCCTCAGCCTATAAATGTTTTCTTTACAATCTTTTTTTTTTTTTCCTGAACTGGTAACAGTAATATCACATTCATTGTCATGATATCCAAAGTTCTCTAAAATCTGTTCTCAATAA
This sequence comes from Antechinus flavipes, assembly GCF_016432865.1. Taxonomy (NCBI): domain Eukaryota; kingdom Metazoa; phylum Chordata; class Mammalia; order Dasyuromorphia; family Dasyuridae; genus Antechinus; species Antechinus flavipes. The sequence continues at coordinate 15,368,783 of NC_067399.1, read as the reverse complement.
TGCTGCTTGAATTTTCATTCTCCCATAACTTTATAACATAGGTTCTTAACTTTTTAGACTATGCAATTTTGTGGTAATCTTGTGAAGTCTATAGATCTATTTTTAGAATAATGTTTTTAAATGCATTACCTACAATACAAAAAAAAATAAAACAAAGGGAATATATTAAAAAGCTATTACATAACATTAAAAATGTCCACATAAGCTAGGTTTAGAATAGTTTCAGTCACTAAAACTGTTCAATGTCTTCTGAAAACACACTTCCTTTTTGTTAATTCTTATAAATGAGACACTTTATTTACTCGATCTTGCATTCATAGTGGGTTTAATATATTTTTAAAAAATTACTTCCTATGTCCAAACTAAGGGCTGGACATAAAAATACAAGAAAAAAATAAGACATTTCTTGCCTTCATATTTTCTATTAGAAGAATATGACATATAAAAAGATGGTATAATGTATGCTGGGTGGAGTAATGTGAAAAGATTTAAGGATAACCATTACAGACTTTTACTCAAAATGAAGGTCTTTTATTATATTTGTATTAAAGTTTTTTTAATTTTTGAAAATGATTGTTTTTTTGTTCCAATTTATCCTCCTGCTTCCCACCCATTTTCCTAGATGGCAAGTAATCTAATATGTGTTAAACATGGTAAAAATACATTAAGTCCAATATATGCATACATATTTATAAAATTATCTTGTTGCACAAGAAAAATCAAATCAAAAAGAAAAGAAAAGAAAATGCAAGTAAACAACTGTCAAAAGAGTGAAAATGTTGTTGTGATCCCTACTCAGTTTCCATAGTCCTTTCTCTGGGTGTAGATGGCTCTCTTCATCATACAATCTTTGGAAATGGCCTGGATTATTGTTGAGAAGAGCCACATTCATCAGAATTGATCATCAGATAATCTTGTTGCTATGTACAATGATCTTCTGATTCTGCTCATTTCATTTAACACCATTCCTGTAAGTCTCTCCACGCCTCTCTGAAATCATTCTGCTATTTTTTCTTATAGAACAATAATATCTCATAGCATTCATATGCCATGCTCCAACTGATGGGCAGCCACTCAGTTTCCAGGTTCTTGTTATTACAAAAGGGACTGCCACAAACATAAAATGAAGGTCTTGAGAGGAACTCTTTAATTGGGGAGGGGAAGGTAAATAACAGCATGATAGTAAAGTCTACAAAATGCCTCAAAGCTAACCATCACCTATTTTTTGGGACCTTGTCCAAATTCTGCCTCTTATTAGAATTGTGTTTTTCCCCACCAAAAAAAAAAAAAAACACTCCAGTCCACTTTGTTCTTTTCTTTCACTTAACTGTATATCACTTCCTATCTATAACATTCTCCCACCATCCCAATTACTGTAACATTAAATAAGATCAGAAGCTACCTCTTTGTGAATGTGTATGTGTGGGTGTGGGAACTGTGCTGAAAATGTACTGCCTTCTGATACCAATTATCTTTTCACAGCATCATTCTAATTGACTTCCTATGGATACTTTCCAGCTTAACAATGTATTTCCTAATATGTAATGCCTGGAATTAAGGGTCATGATCTTGGTTTTTGAACAAGGAAGGAAATAGCAACCCTTTCCTATATTATTCTGAATAGAATAGAATGTCTTCATTAATGTAGTTCAGGTCTCATTTTCTTTTTGTAAAAAAAAAAAAAAATACATGGTTGGTTCCCATTGAACTGGTGACCAAATAAGTCCCTGAGTTTATTTCAATGCAAGTAGTGTCTCACTAAACCTGAACTCCTGCTGTGTGTGTGTGTGTGTGTGTGTGTGTGTGTGCGCGCATGCACGGGCGCATGTGTGTATTTTGACTAAATGTCAGAGACTTCCAGTCAAGCAACTGCTTTAAATTTGAAGTTTGAAGTTTGTCACCTGCTTTACTGTGTGTAGTCAATCAGGGTTGGAAATGATGTCAAAAGCTATTAAAAGACAAATACTTTTTGGTTTAACAGGTGAAAGCAGACTTAAGCATCCAGTATTCTGCCATTAGCTCATCAGTGTAACTTTGGAGAGTATAGCGGGAGGGCAGTTGATGGAGCTAGAGCTTCTGAAGTTTCCCTATAAAATATTATATGATGAATTCCCATATAGAAAGAAAATTTCCCCTTTCTCTCTCTGTTTTCAAATAAGTTATCATATTGACAAAATTTCAAAACATAATTTACTGTTTAACCCTATAGCCAAGAGACAAGGCATATTTCCTCACCTGGCAAATAACCCCTCTTTCCTATGACATATTACCCAGTATTACTGGAGTTGTAATTATTTTACTCAGGGCCTTATCAATGACTTTTCAATTTTATAAAATCTCCAAGACATCTAGAAATCCTTAGTTTGAACAAAGCCTTTGGTAATGCCCTGCCTCTTCCAAGTTGGTTTCTCAACTCTCCCCATTGTTTCTTATAGGATTATTATTATTTTTTTAAATTTTTATTTAATAATTACTTTATATTGACAGAATCCATGCCAGGGTAATGTTTTTTTTTTACAACATTATCTTTTGCACTCATTTCTGTTCCGATTTTTTCCCCTCCTTCCCTCCACCCCCTCCCCTAGATGGCAAGCAGTCCTTTATATGTTGGATATGTTGCAGTATATCCTAGATACAATATATGTTTGCAGAACCGAACAGTTCTCTTGTTGCACAGGGAGAATTGGATTCAGAAGGTATAAATAACCCGGGAAGAAAAACAAAAATGCAGATAGTTCACATTCGTTTCCCAGTGTTCTTTCTTTGGGTGTAGCTGCTTTTGTCCGTCATTTATCAATTGAAACTCAGTTAGGTCTCTTTGTCAAAGAAATCCACTTCCATCAAAATATGTCCTCATACAATATCGTTGTTGAAGTGTATAATGATCTCCTGGTTCTGCTCATTTCACTTAGCATCAGTTCATGTAAGTCTCGCCAGTCCTCTCTGTATTCATCCTGCTGGTCATTTCTTACAGAACAATAATATTCCATAACATTCATATACCACAATTTACCCAGCCATTCTCCAATTGATGGCATAGGATTATTTTCTTACAGCTAAATTGAACCTCAAAGACTATCTAGCCTATTATAACTATATAGATGAGAAACTTAAAAGCCAGGGAAGTAGTATAAGAATTACAGGTAGCATTTGAATCCAGGTTTTCATCCCATGGGATCATAGATACACAATTAGAAGGTCCTTCAGAGATCACCTACTCAAATGTCTTCATTTTGGAAATGAGGAAATTCAGGGGAAAAGAAATAAAAATTCAGGTAAAATGGAATAAAGTGACTTGCCCAAAGTTAAATTCATATCAGGTAGAAAATCTGAGATTTGAACCCATGTCCTCTGAATATTCTACTATACCCATGATGCCTTCCTAGTGTATTGTGAATGGTTTTCAACTGACATATTTCTTGAACTCTGTCAGCACCTGTCTGATAATTTACATACATATATGTGTATATATATATATATATATATATATACACATCCATATATAATATATATACACACATCCATATATAATATATATGTATATATATATATATAATATATATAATTGTTTGTATTTGCAATGAAGATTTTACAGGAGGTAGAGAGTTGTGAACTTAAAAAATGTTAAACATTTTACATGAAATTGAAAAAAAATAATGAGAAAGAAAAAAGAAAGTCTCAAAGGTTATAGAGAGGTCAAGAAGTATGTCAATTGAAAACAGTTCATTAAATTTGGTTATAAGATTATTGATAACTATGAAGAAAGTAATTTCATTTGAATGATAAAGTGCAAAGCCACATTGCATAAAGAAGACAGTGCAAGAAAAGGGATGATGGATTATAAGAATTATAGATAGCCTTCTCAATGATTTTATCCATAAAAGGAATGAAATATGGATATGATAACTAAGGGGATGGGTGGATGAAATTAGAATTTTTTTTCAGAATTGACAAGACCTGGGAACATTAGTTACTAATAGGTAAGCAACCAATAGACAGGTTGAGATGAATATTCATGAGAAAGTAGGTAGAATTGAAGATGCTATCTGCTGAAAAAATACAATAGAATTAGACTACTTGTACATGGATGACAAGCAGCCTTGGAAAAGAGATGATAATTCTTTATGGGAGATGGGATGAAAAAGCAAGTACTTGTGGAAGGCATGCAATCCAGATACAATGAAGGAAAGTGGATTGAAGGGAGGTCTTGGTGAATGGTCCCATTTTTATCAGTTAAATATATGCAAAGTTCTTAACTGAGAGGATATTAGAACCTTGGGAGGAATGATGGGAGTTTTGAAGAGGTATGGGAAGGCTTAAAGTAAATCCTTTGCTGAGTGGGATAGTGAATTAACTAAGAAGATGAAAAAAAGATTCCCTTGCTGCAGGGAGAAACTGGAGATTTAGGGAGTTAAAGGAGGATCAATAAGTTTGTTAAAGTTTTCTACTAAAGAGGTCAGACAATGGGGAAAAGAGAAAGTGATCCAGGTGCTGAAATCCTCCAGAAATGAAAGACTAAATCCTAGAGGATGGGAAATAAGAGCTGCTTGAATTTTCATTGGATGGTGAATGTGGATTATATGAATTTCAAAGAAGAAAAGTGATTGAGGAGAGAATCAAACTGTCTACTTCCCCCCTCCCACCCACAACCGCTTAACCAGTGAGTTGATAGCTATAATTAAAAGTAAAATCAGTGCTGCAATATGTAACCAGTAAAATTGTCTCATAAGAAAGGAGCTACGTTTCAATAAGTACAAGAATAGAAGGAATGGAAAAAAAATAAAAGTTTAAGATGAAAGTAAATGTACTATCTATGGAGCAGACATTCCAAATAGAACAACAGAAAGAGGTGGGTCACTTTATGGTGGGAAGTTTATGAAGAGGTAGATGTTGTTTCAAGGGGGATGGGTATAAGAAAGTAAGAATTGGGGGTAAAAGAACAATTAATGAATAATGATATCTATATTCAGTTGAATGGCGAAGATAAGAATAATTGGAGGGCTGAAATGATGAGGAATGAGTTTTTAAAAGGCTATCAACCTTTCTAAGAGTTTAGCCTTTAGCTCAATATATCCAGGGGCATTAAATTGACAGGTTTAACTGGGACTCAAAATAGAGAGGAAGTAGATACTGCTAAATTCTTCATCAGGCAGGTGACTGCTTGAGGAAAAACAAAATTCAATGAGCCATTCTTCCTTCCCCAGGCAAATCACTGGAGGAGCGACTGGTAGAGAGAGTGAAGATAAAAATTCCCAAATGGCAGCAGGATTTTTATTCCTGCCTTTTGATTCCTTAACAACTACTACAATGCCTGGCACTTAATAGATGCTTGATAAATACATCTTAATTAGTTGAGTGATCCTTTGGTTGAAAGAGGCCTGTAAATTGTGTGTCTACAGTATGAGGGGGGAACTTTTATGTGCTAGGTTCTTAGAGGATTTTAGTAACTTCCCTGGAGTCATCCTCTTCCTTGTTCATCTTATATCTTCAGGGATATTAAAGAATATAGCCCTGTCAGATATTATCACTGACTGACAAATATTTTGCATACTTGTGGTCTATATTCCCATGTCTTATGTAAGATAATGTTATTTCTCCCATTTCTTGTTTTCCTGAATCACAGGTTTTATATTCTAAAATAGAAATATTATTTTCTATAAAAATAGAAATATTAATACTGAGTAACTAATTATTATATTTCACGAACATTCACTGTCCCTCCAGTGCTTATTCTCTTTTGCCCATTCCCCTCAACTTAACTTACTTCTCGCCAAAAACTTCTCATGCTAGTACTATCCTTATTTCATTGTATTATTTGAAATGTCTGCTTCATATGCTTTATGTTAAAATTAAAATATTAAACTCTATTAGAATTTGATGCAAGAATTTTTATTAAAATTTTAATAACTATTTCATTATAATTGTTCTCTTTTTTAATATTAAGTAATATTTAATTTTAAAATACTTGATTCAAAGTAAGAGTATAGTCTTTATTAGCTCACCAAAGATTTTTGTAAAACAAGCAAACTTCATTTCCTTTGCTAGGTTTGCATTGTAAATTTCATGAAAAAGGTAGTGTATTCCCATAGAAAATATAGTCCTCTGTACATAGGAATTAAACACAACATACATGATATATTTTACCAATTAGTTTTTAGATAAAGACTACAATTTATTTAGGAAAAGAAAGTTCCTAGATGTATGATCTCTTTCCCAATGGAGATTGGCACCTAGTTGATTCAACCACTAAAAGGTTAGATAATTTGATCAGTCATATAGCCAGTATTTCAGGACTTCCATTCATCTTCATAAATTAAAAGCTATTCTCCAGTAAAACATGTTGCCTCACAAACATAATTTAATTTAATTATCATTGTTTTCTTCGGTTGCAGGAATCAAGACCAAAGACATTAAAGTCCCTTTTACTTGAAAACATAACATGTTATTGCAACCATGAAAGTACAAGTGTGAACATAATCTAGAAACAAATTTAGGTAAAAGAGAATTATTGAGATCACATACACAGTGAAACCAGATATATAAGTGGGAAGGACAACTGACAGAGAGACTGAGCATGAGAGATGATGTGTGTACGAGTCAAGAATAGAGAAAAGGAAAATGAGGCAGTATTATTTGGGGCTTGTCTTTTTTCCACGTTTAAATTTATTTATTTATTTTAATACACATTGCTTTCTGAATCATTTTGGGAGAGAAAAGAAAACAGAACAAAGAAGTGATCATAGCAAGTGTTGATTTACATTCATATAGTTTCCGCTATGGATGCAGATGATTTTTTCTATCCAGTCTATTGGGATTGCTTTGGATCACTGAACCAATGAGAAGAACCAAATCTTTTTAGTTGATCATCACACATTCTTGCTGTTATTGTGTTCCTGTTTCTGCTTGTTTTCCTCTGAATCAGTTCATATAAATCTTTCCCACTATTTCTAAAATCAGTTTGTTCATCATTGTGTTCTAAAGCAATAGTATTCCATTACCTTCATATATCACAATTTATTCCATTATTTCCTAACTAATGAGCATCTGCTCATTTTCCAATTCTTTGTTACCACAAAAAGAGATGCTGCAAACATTTTTTGCACACGTGGGTCCTTTTCCCTCCTTCATGATTTCCTTGGGATACAGCCCCAGTAATGGCACTTCTGGGTCAAAGGATATGCAAAATTTGACAGACCTTTGTGGATCTTCCCAGACTGCTCTCCAGAATGTTGGGTCATTTCACAGCTCCACCAAGCAATGCATCAGTGTGCCAGGTTTCCCAAATTCCCTCCAAAACTCATCATTATCTTTTCCTGTCATTTTATCCAATCCAAAAGATGTGGTGGGTACCTAAAAGTTATTTCAATTTTTATTTCTCTAATCAATAATTATTTAACACATTTTTCATATGATGGTTTTAATTTCAGCATCTGAAAATTGCCATTTATCAACTGGGGAACTAACTTTATTCTTATAAATTTCACAATGTTCTTTATATATTTTAGAAATCAAAACTTTATCAGAAATACTGTCTGTAAAGATTTTTTTCCCAGCTCTGCACTTCCCTTTTAATTTTGCTTCTGTTGGTTTTCTTTATACAAAATTTTTAATTTAACATCATCAAAATTGTCCATTTTGCCTTTCATTATTTCCTCTACTTCTTCTCTGGTCACAAATTCCTTCCTTCTATACTGCAACATATCCAACATATAAAGGACTGCTTGCCATCTAGGGGAGGGGGTGGAGGGAGGGAGGGGAAAGTGATTTTTTTTTGTGTTTCCAGTTCATTGGTTGTAGCCCCCTGAGAACCTTGTTTGATATGTGCACTCCAGATAGACAATAACACCTAGCTGGGGATGCAATTAAGTTTATAGATTTGGAACCATAGGGAAAAAAACTAGGGGTGGAGGTTGGGCTGGTGACATCAAAAATGGTGATAGTTGATGATGAAGACATCCCTCAGGTACCACTCAGTGAGCATGAATCTGGGATAGTTGTAGTTCCTCACCTGTACTTTTGAAACATAACATCTTAGGGGAAAACACAGATTCCTGAGAACTGAGGAGCAGGTTCCCAGGGGCCACTAACTTCAATATTTATTTCTTGTGCACTTCTATCACCCTGACCCAGTATGTTTACACTGTGTCTTGCAACTTTTTTGGAAATAAAAAAAAAGAATTTTATATAAAATGGAATGAAGAGAAGGGAGAAAGAGGGAGAAGAATAAAAAGGGGAAAAAAGAAAAGAAAGAAGGAAGGGAGGGAGGGAGAGAGGGAGAAAGGAAGAAAGGAAGGAAGAGAAGGAAGGAAGAGAAAGAAGGAAGGAAAGAAAGAAGGAAGGAAGGAAGGAAAGAAGAAAGGAAGGAAGGAAGGAAGGAAGGGTAGGATGAGGGAGGGAAGAAGGCAGGGAGGGAAGAAAGGAGGGAAAAGAGAGAAAGGAAGAAAGAAGAGAAGAAAAAGATGGTGGCGATGAAAGATGAAGAGAAGGAAGAGAGAAAAGAAAGAGTGAAAAGAGAGAGAGAATGTTAATAATATGGTAAAATTTTGGAATTTGCTTCCTTAATTTTGCAAGTTAAAAGAACATGCAAATAAAGGATGAATAAAAGATTACAAAAGGGAGACAGAAGGAAGGAAAAATTCAGTTTTGAAAATGATATCCCTACACTAACAGGAATAGGAAAAACAGTGATTTTCAAGAATAATTTAAGTCCACTTCCAACTCTATTCTCCCCAAAATTCATGGTTGTCTATCTAAATAAATCAGTAACAAGGAGTGAAAAGTGTATGCATAGGAACTAATGTCAAATGTTTCCAGGACTTATTAATGCATATTTTCCTGATTAATAATCACTTCTCCTCTCAGGATGCTTTCTAGGAGTTTCCAAACTTCACCAATTATAAACAAGAGATGCAACTATTTCTTTCTTGCAAACTCTGTTTTTGAAATGATTCTAAACAAGACCAAACTCTCTTTGCTGGTCTTGGATCACTTTGAGTCTTTGGTAAAACAGAGGTTTCTATCAAAGCTCTCTTGTTTTTACCTTTTTTTTTTCTTCATGATTCAAATCCACCAAAACACTTTTCATGCTCACTATTCTCAGCTCCTTAACTTGTCATTTCTTAATTAGCAGAGCTCTATCTTAATTTCACTACTGAATTTTTTAATTATGCAATTACAGATGTGTTGTTTTAAAAAAAGGCAGGAAGATTAGATTTTCTGTGTCACTCAAAATGAATACAAAGTTAAGACTGAAAGACTTTTTAAACTTCAGAGTTTTAAAATATATGATATGGAATACCTTTTGCATTTGGAAACAAATTTCACTTCATCTTTAATCTTTTCCTCTTATGCACCTTCTATCTACTAATTCTTACTGAAATCTGGTTTCTCTGTGTTATCTCAGTCTTCCTACTCACTTTCCAGCACTGACTGCACCTTCACTCATTTTCCTTTGGTTATTGGTCAAGGCAGAAGAGTTTATATATTCCCAGCTCCCCATGGCCATGCAAAGGTTCTTCCCTTTCCTCTATTACTCAATATCTCTCCTATGGATATTCATGCTATCCATATGTACAGCAGTGAATTAAACTCACTGAGAGGCAGGTTTTCCTGTCTCTAGGCCCAAGGCTTTATACACCATACTTCTCATGCTATATACCCTAACTACACTCCAATTTTTGCCTTCTTTCTCATTATGCTGTGTTGTTTCTCAAACCTCCTCATCTTATGGACTTTCCCCACATTTCCTAAGAAGCTAAAAACTCTTATTCTGACATTTATTTTTAAGTCCTGGTAATTTTTTTTTCAAACTCCTTGAGATGATTTCCTAATTATTCCATGAGTATCTACCCACCCATGAGTCTGTGCTCTCCCTGAAAATTTGACAAGTCATGACTGCTTTGACACATATTCAATTAAAATCCTCTGCCTCACCATGTTCAGTAAAGAAAGCATCAGAAGCATCCTGGAGAGGCCACTTAAGGCTGAGGTAAGGGGGTTTTGAGTTACAATGGCACTCAAGTGTAGAATGATCTGACTATCAGGTCACATTTGGAGTGAGTGATTGTCTCAGTGGGGTCAGAAACATATTGGAAGATATACCTTTTTGAGAGAATTGGAGCAAAATTATTCAATTGAAATTGTTGAGAGCTGAAAATCCAAGTTTTGGGTTTGAAGCAATTCTGAACCTTTAAGATCTGTTTCCTACTTTTTATCCTTACTACAGGCATCCTGATATATAGGTACATAGCATTCTCTGAACTATTGTGATAAACTTTAAGCAGAATTTCCTGCTTTTCACCTCTTCTCCCTGAAATCAGTCCTTCACACCAAGCCAGCTAGATCTTTTTTATGCACCAATCTCATTTCCCTTTTCTACTCAAAACCCTTCAGTACTTTTCAAATCCCATATAAACAAAATTTCAGTCAGTAGTCAAAGATGACCTTGTGATTCTAAAGAGGCAGCATGGCCAAGTAGTCACCACTGAACTTGAAACTGAAAAAAAAAAAAAAAAAAACTTTAGGTTCATCTCTGCCACAAATACTTCTTAATTGCATGACTGTGGGCAAGTTATTTCCTATTACTTTGCCTCCATTTGTCCATCTGTAAATAAAGGGACTGGAATGACTCTCTTGAAGTTATGTAATGCTAAATATGAAATTTTATAATTTTATTTTATTTTCAGTTATCTTTGTCTGTCTGTGTGTCTTTGTTTCTGTCTCTTTGTATTTCTGTCTCTCTGTCTCTGTCTGTTTGTCTTTTCTATGTGTCTGTCTCTTTGCCTGTCTGTCTCTGTCTCTGTCTCTGTCTCTCTCTCTCTCTTTCTCTCTCTCCTGATAAGAAATTTTCTTTAAAATAACAAATTGATTCCTTCCTTCCATTTTATACTCATAGAAAAGGATCTCAAAGTTCTGACATATAAAGTGAATTGCATAAGGTTAAAGAGTTAGCATGTGTCAGATTCAGGACTTCAACCACGTTCTTTTGTGGATTTATGTCTTCATGTATTATGCCATATTGCATCTCCATTTCACATTGTTAAAAATCATTATTTCCCATGAAAACTCTACCTTTCCCATCTAATTGATGCTTCCCTTTCCTTTGCTTCTCTCATGTCTTTAATTAGTGTATTATAGAACTATAATATTCCCTTCCCACTATATCACCTGTTGATCTCTTACCTCATCATACAAGTGCTTTCTCCATGAAACCTTTTCTTGTCTATGCATTTGGCAAAGGTATGTCTTCATTTTCATAATTACTAATACTGTGACATTTAGCAGGAATAATTTTTAAAACTTCATGGAATATCAAGTTTCTATTTGCATTATTGCTGTTTATATTAGTGTCTATTTGTTTGCTTGTTTGTTTGCCCATCAGACTACTCTATTACATATGCATCATGAGCACTATCATGCTCGTTTTTTTAATGAAGAGAGTGAGGTTCTTACAAAGTGACTAACACAAACGCATAGAAGAAATAAAAATTAGTACTGAGTGGCAGGTAGGTGGTGCAGTGGATAGAACACCAGCCCTGAAGTCAGGAGGACCTGAGTTCAAATCTGCCCTCAAACACTTAACACTTCCTACCTTGTGACCTCAGGCAAGTCATTTAACCCCAATTGCATCAGTAAAAAGCAAACAAAACAACAACAACAAAACACCCACACAACCATAAATACTGGTATTGGAATTAAAAAACAGACTTTTCAGCTTGAAATCAACATTAACCCTATTATATTCTCTCATTAATTTATCATTTATTCTATTTCATTATAGACATCAACAATCAATTAACAAAATATTTTCATATAGATGGTAAGAATTAATGTTTGAAAATAATTTCCAAAGCTCTTGACAATACATTACTTTATTTCTGGATTCAGTCTATTAGTTAATACACATTTCTTTAATTTCTATTAGCTTTTTGCCACCGTGCTAAGCACAAAGAAAGTACTAAAGACAAAAAATTAAATAAGTCCCCAGACTACAATGAACTGACAATCCATCTTGAGTGATTATGATTTTTCATAGTTCTCTAGCAAAATTAAGTGATGACTAAACAAATAAATGTTGGTCATTGATGGTGGACAGTAGATCAAAAATGGTTTGTGGCTGAGAGATACCTGAACCATCTCTTGTTCAAATTCTTCAGTCTACAGATGAAAAAGCTGAATAGAAAGGTAAATTGGGTAGTTTAATATATATATAGTGCAGAGCTGGAGTTAGGAACACTCATTGTCCTTAGTTAAAATCTGGCCTTAGAGTCTTATTAGTTTTGTGATTCTATGATGATGTTCTTAGTTGTTCACTTGCAAAAATGAGTTGGAGAAAGAAATGACAAACTAACCCAGTATCCTTTCTAAGAAAACTCCAAATGGAGAGTTGAACATGACTGAAAAAAAAATGACTGAACAATGACAAAATGACTAAGTTGGAAACTGGATCAGTTCCTCTGCCATTGACTTAGAGAGTCCTTCTTTCTATTGGAAGTGCATAAAATACAGATCGTAGCAAGGTTCTCTTTTAAAAGTGATATATCTAGATGTTCTTGTTTCTTGTTGGTATTATTTTCATTATGTCAAGCTTCGAGATAATATATAACTCTTCTCTGGAATCCTCAGCCACTCAAAAAAGATTGACAATATTTCAATAAGGAATTGAGGACAATTTTGCAATTAATGTGATGACAAGATAAATATTTCCAAGATTATGTGGATGTTTACTGAATTAGTCTATTCATGGATGTAGGTGAGATAAGCACAATTAGATGGCCACAGAGAAAATAAAGAAAAGAGACTTTTAACCTTTTGTATCCTGGATGCTTTTTGATTGTCTGGTAACACTTGTGGACCATTTCTCAGAATAAATTTTAAGTGGAAAAATAAAAATTACAAAGGAAAATGATTAATTAATAAATTATTATTAAAGTTGTTTTTAATTTCATAGATTCCATATTACGAGCTCCTATCTAGAATGAGTTTGAAAAAAAAGTTACAATTTAAATTATTATCATCTTCCTCCCCACCCTCCAGAAACTAAAGTATATCTTTTCAACAATAGAAGTTTCTTGATGAGATCTCACTGAGAATCAAAGAATTTATTTGTTGGAAGAAAGAAAATTACCAATGATCCACAGGGAGAAGGGGAGATGCCTGGTAAATATAAGGAGAACACGGTATATTATCCCAGATAATTATGGCACCCAGTGACATTTATGATCAGAAATTTAAGTGATCATTTGATTGATCAATCAACTATCATTAATTAAGTGCCTAATCTATGCCAGGCATTATACTAGGAATTGGAAGTACAAATATAGACAATGCGATTATTTTAATTTTGACAGTTTACTTTCTATCAGAAGAGGTTTATTGTAATTCATCAAGACTGATATCTTATGTGTTAGAAGAGGCTCCCTCTCATGTCCAAAGACTATTAAAGATTCCAGAACAAGACATAGAACACTTTATACTGATATCTCAAGAGAATATGTGGGTGGCTAGAGGGATGAATACATGATGATATCAAGCAGCAGCAGCAACATTCTTTACTGTTTGCTCTTGTAAGACCACATAGGATCAAATTATAATTATTTTAATCTTTAAAAATAAATTTATTCTATCTCTCTACTATAAGTAATATGAAAGTAGGGAAGACTTCTCTTCTTAAATCTGGACCTTACTCTGTAGATGTTTTATAAAGTTTTGCTTAATTTAATTAAAGAAAAATTTGAACTACCCTTAAAATTTAGAAGTTATCCACAAAAAGTACTAAACATGAATTTAGGGATTCTTCCTCTAGAATATAATTATTTCTTATATTCTTATATTTTTGTGTGACCATAAGAGTGTCTTAATTTTGTTGTTTTTCTTTTGCTCCCTTTTAATGATGATGTTAATAAATGCATGATGAAACTTGTTTATTTTCAGTATTCAAATGTTTTGATTGTTTCCTTCAACAACATAAAATGCACATTTATAAATTATCTAAAGTATGTCAATTGACTAAAATGCTAGGATAGATATAACATTAGATATCATGTAAGCCTTCAAGAAGCTCATAATAATTATATCACAAATCTAAACTTGAAAGGGAATTTATATGTCATCTAATCTAATGTTTTAATTTTGCAGGTGATAAAACTGAGACCCAGAGTTTTAAGTGACTTGTCATAGACAGAGTGGTCTTGAGAAATTTTTCATGCAAATAAATGCTGAAAATTCTATTATATGAAAAATACTTAATATAAATTAAGAAAACAAGTATTTATCAAGGATCTATTATATGCTAGGCATTTGCTATACTAAATATATATATACTAATAAAATATTATAGTTTGAAACGGACCTTTGCTATTTGAACTGAGAAGGAATTTAAAAATTATCTGATAAAAGATGCTTAGTTTATAAGTAAGGAAATTATGTATAGAGAATGGAAGTGACTTGCTCAAGATGACATTTCTAGCAAGAATAAGAGTCAGGACTCAAACCTGATTTCAATGTTTGGTCTCCTATCCCGATATTTCTTTTTATTCCATCATCATGCTGCCAAATTGAGACTTCGGATGTCATATCTGTCACTTCACCATCATGTTTGCTTTGTTCTGCTTTTAGACTTTCCAATTGTGCTCATAGATAACTTGAGAATATTTTTGGGGATTATACATGTTAAATAAAATTAAAGTAAGACCGTGAGAAATTAAAAAGCTGCAATGCACTTCATAAATAACAAGGTATATATGAACACTTGGTTACAACCAATTCTACATGCTGCTTAATGCCCCTCCCACTCATTAGATCATGCTAGGTTTCAATACACTCCTAAATTTATCTATGCTCTTTAAGCACTGTTTTCATCCTTTGAAAGAAAATTCAAAAGGATAGCACCATGGACAGCTCTTTGTGTTACAATGAAGGAAGAATCCTGTACTCTGCCTGAAGAATGAACTCCGACCTCTCCTCAACAGGATACTGAACTTCTCTTCGGTCCCATTGTTCCCAGGCATATAATGCAGTGACAAGGGGAGGCAGAGTCCAGATATCTAATGGATGGGAACATGAAAGGGAGAAAGGCATAATGCAAGTAGAATTGATGGTGTAAAATGCTTTTAAATGAAAGTATAGTTTAAACAATTTGTGTTACATGGATCTTCATATGATGCTTCAGATTATGGCTAATGATAATTGTCATTTTTATAGTACTTTAAGATTTGCAAAGCACTTTATATTACTTATCTCATTTGATTAGGTAAGAGACAATGAGCAGACTGTGCTCCATTGCTACCCAGGGGATTTCAAGCCAGCATTGGCCGTCCCCACTACTTTGTGTCAACTTCCTGAGGTAAATTGATGGGAGGACTGGAAAGGAGAGTCAGACTGAATGGGGAGACATATACGAGCTGTGATCTTCAGTGTTATATCATTGAGATAATGGTTCATTTGGAATATTGGAGTAATTGTGAAGTATTCCCATTTTAAATGACCTAAAATAGAACAAAGTAACAAGGAACAGAAACTAGAGAAAAAAGAAGGGATACAAATATCATTCTCAGTGCAGAATTAGTAAGAAAGTACAAAACAAATGATTATATTTATGAATAGATAGAACTTTAAAGGTGAATTAATCCAGATTCATTGTATTCCAATGAGGAAACTGAGCCTCAGAGAAGTTAAATTATTTGCCATTTGACTACAAAGGTAGTCAAGTAAATGTGGATTTAAACCCAGATCTTATGATTTAAATTTTCCTTTTTTGTCTACACACCCCACTTCTTCCCAGTAACACATCTAAAGAAAATCACTCAATAAACATTTGTCAAGTTCCGACAATGTATCAGATGCTATGGAAAATTAGAACAGAGGTGATGGAAGAAATAAATTAATAGTGAAAGATGAGCACACTGATGTTATTATCCCAATTTTTATACCCAGTTTTAAGGTTGGGTGCTTATTAATTGTTACAACAGTTAGTTTCAAAATAATTCCTTTGTCTGAAAGTTACTAACTTAATCTGCTCAAATAAGCAATAGCAATATTGTCCTCACAAAATAAAACAAACAAACAAACAAACAGAAAACAATACAAAACAAAACAAAAAAACAAAAAGACCTACATCATTTTGGGATTGCCTAACTAAGTTGAAAAGTTTGATTCTTGCACTATTACTATCATTCAAAACTGATGGAAGATGTCAATGCCTAAGTATTGGGATAATAAGAAAAGAAGTAATTAATTTGCCCTCTACTGATCCCCTATCCCCAATTAAATAAATACCTGATCTATATTATGATATTCAGAACTGGATCCTTTAGCAAACAATTCAGAATGGCACATTATGCTTTATTCCTTTGTAAAACAGGTCATCTTCTATTCCATGACATATTCTTTCTCCCTCCTTCCCCATTTCCTTCTCTTCTACAATTGCCATATTCAAAGTATTAATAGTATTGGAGTGAAGCACTCTTTGTGGAAAGGTTTCAATAGATATTTAATCAAGAATTGAATAAAAGTCTTTAAAATATCCTCAAATGCATGATGAAAAGACAGAGATTTTTTAGTAAAGAAAAATCCAATGGAGATTTCAGATTTTCTCTTGGTATCTCTTCATTGCCAATAGATCCCAAAGTAGGAACCCATTGAACTGAGTTTATCCAAAATGAAAGTTTCAAGGAAATGCATATGTGAATGTCATTCAGCTTCAGAAGGTATTATGTTTGATAGTTTTTAGGGAGTATTTGTAGGCATTAGACTTCATATGTAGCAAAGTTTGCAAATTCATGAAAGGCAGCATCACATAGTAGACAGAGCACTGGATATGAGTTAAAGAAAAATATGCTAGAACTTCTAAGACATTTCCTAGCTTTACAATATTTGACACATTCTTTAACTATGAATTTCAGTTTAGTCCTTTGGAATATAAGGATGTTCAACTTAATGACTTTTAAGTTCACCTCAACTTCTCAGTCTACGCTCCTAAGTTGATGATCAGGCACTTGCATGTAGAGAGCCAGAACTATGGAGAAGCACACTTGAAACAAGATGTTAACACAGAGGAATTGATAATACAATGGTTATCTAGTTTAGCATGGTGATTAATATTTCTCTAGTTCAGTACATACCCTTAGTACTTAATATAGTTTTGCAAGATTGACACCTATTCTACAAGATTCACACCTACAATGATGTAATTATAATAGAGTATATAAGAGCCAACAAGGACCGGATGAGAGATATTCACTCCATCTCTCATCACCCTTGTGGCTGACCTGTCTTCCTTCATTTCTTCACTGAAACCAAGTCCCGTCTGAAGGCCTCCAGAAAGCTAGCCAGACCCCAAGTGAAGTAGACAGACTGTGAAGGAGATAATAAAGAATTTGGACTTTAGCCCTGGCTATTCTCATGGTGATTACTCAGCTAAAATGAGGGCTGGTCCAAGGACCTCCAGAAAGCTAAACAAGAATCTTACACTTGCATTCTTGTTGTAAATTAAGACAAAAAAAGAGAGAAAGAAGTTGACAAATTTTTGCCATTTGGCTTTATTTTCTATTCTCTAATATACTACCTAGAAAAACAAATTCAATCCTCTGGATGCTAATCTTGAGCTTTTGATGATTTTTAATAGAATGATAATCCATATAATCTAGAAAGTATCATGGAGGAGAAAAAAGACTCTTTATAATAATGTAGGCCAAATTCATAATTTTCGAGTTGGAGATAAGTTCACAGTACTTTAGTTGAAAAGTATTTTTGAGCTCAGCTAAAAAGGGAACTATGGTATGGGAATGACTTGTCAGTGTCTGGGTGAGATAACCAATGAATTAGTAGCAATGCCTGGATGAAATAGTCTGGCCTGTTTCGAGAGAACATAATATTTGTTGCCAGGTAATGAGCTGTCCTCTGTACTTGCTCTCTCTCTCTACCCATTTTATTGATATCTATATACTTCACAAACACTTGGCTAATCCTCCTTACTAAACAGAACTGTGTAATCTTTCTTATTCTCTTTGTTTATGCAATATGATGCATATATGCTCTATATATGATGTTATGGATGAAAACCAGACTATTATTGGACTCCAATTAATTTCCCAACATCTGGTGACTGAAAAAAAGAGGTAATATGACCAAATCTCTATCCATATCAGAAATCCAAAATGCTGTAATAAATCTAAGCTTCAGTGATTATGGAGATGAAAGAGATGAGGGGATAAACATATAACACATAATATTCAGGGATAGTCATGGTACCAGGCAAAAATAGATGAGGCAAATCCAAGGATGCCCCTTCCTGTCCAGCCTGATACTGTTTTCATCCTTGAATTGTCTAGAGACTATTATATCTGAAGCTCTAGTAACTGTACACTCTGGTGATTAAGATCCAGTTGCCTGCCCCCTAGTGACCTGTTTGTATAGTCCCCCACTGCTCCTGCTGACTGAAAACAAATGATATTCTTTACATGCCATGTCTTTCCCTATTTCTTTTCCTTCATTCTATTGTCACCATTTCTCAGTTTTAGCCTTGATGCTTCTTTTATGTGAATTAAAATATACTATAATGACCTTTTACTATATTATGTATAACGACTATCTGGCTCTTTGTGAAAACTTCTTAGCCCTTAAGAAAACCAGAACATTAGATTAGAACCCTTGGCTCCTAGCTCTTAATAAATTTTTCATATCACCCTGCTTCTAATTAAAGAGATTCTGTGCTCTTTTACTACCCCCTTTACTTTGGGAAGCTTCAATTCTCTTTTAACAGTGCTATATCCTTTCCAATTTTGAGATCTTTCATTGTGTGTAATGGCCTGTTGAGAAACACTGGGGAAGTCCTTTCCCTGGGGGCATTTCCAATTTAATATAGGGAGAGATGATTACAGATGTTTTGGGTTGGGAAGTGGCCTTGTGAAATCACACTCCCCCCCCCCTGCCTTCCAGGTAATTCCCATTAGTAAAGTAGATGCTCAAGGAAGGACATACTTTTTTTTTCCTGTCACAAGTTACTGATTACAACATATGTCTCAAGAGATATAGTGAGGAAATGATTTTGAAAGCACAAAATGAGTGAGAGGCAGAGTTTTATCCAGAAACCAGCTGTCATGTCAATGCACCCCGCCCCCTACCCCCCCCACCGAAAACTCCATATGATTTTGCTAACTAAATTCTATTGTTGTTTATAAAGTGAGGTAGCTAATACATTCTGAACATATAGGCTCAGACTCTGAATCAAATCTCGCTGTAAAACATAAGAAGCATATATGTAAATGTAGCACTGGCTTGGAAGCTACTATAACAACTCCCTCTCATACTGTGAAGATGGCTTCTCAGAACTTGGCAATCAGATTTCCTCAGGGCATTAGTGTTAGCCCAGAGGAGTTGGGGCAGGGATGCTATTTGATTGTATTTTAATTTACAAGCCTCCCCCAGTGTTCCATGACTATGACTTTACATCAATCGGTAGGCCAAAGCTCAGCTTTTATTAAGGAGCATTTATGAAGATGATTTAGTCACCTTTAGTCATTTAGAATTAGTTGGTACAAACACCAGACTTCCTTACACATACTCCTACAAGCATACAAAGATTCCAAGGACAGTGGGATGAACCTTAGAGCACATATGGTGAAGGAAATAATTCAGACATCCTGAGAGTTAATTTGCTGGATTCTTTGTAATGTTCTCACTGGGCAGAATTTACCTTGCTTCAGATCAGTATATTTTTAAAGACGTAAATCTGCTCCCAATATGGCCTTGACTCTTGTTTCAGAGTTCTGTCAACATTTCCAGGTATATTATTAACCCTCAAATAAGAAAACAGGAGATATAAAATTTTCTGTAACTCAAAGTGAATAAGATTATTTTCTACTCAAAGAGAGAAAAAGAGTGTTAAGTCAAGGATAAGATTTTTTTTTTCCTAGCCCTAAGCAATCCCTTCTTAGGAAAGGTGCTCTCTCTTTTGACCACGAGATATTCAAGTTTCTAATTCTACATAATTTAATGATTTTATCCAGAGCCCAGACAGTATGACAAAGTCCCTCATCCAATCTGAATAGACTTCTTAACACTCTTTATAGGAGAATATATGGCTTAGCCACACCTAGGAAAAAATTGTTGTTAAATTCATCAGGATATAGTATCTTTTCACTTGTTAGTTAGGGTAGAAGTGGTTTGTTTTATTTATTTAATTGTATCCTATCTTTATGTAAAAGTTCTCTATTGTTCTTATATATCATACTGCTTCCCTAAATTGCTTTATATTTACTTTGTATTAAATAGACTCAAGACTAGCCTCTGACACATATTTGCTGTGATTGTGGACATATCACTTATGTTGTCAGTGACTTCAGAAGCTTTGTAAAGTTATAAATTGTAAAAAAAGAAGATAAATAAAGGTGCTATCTGCATTAAATGTGGAAGCTTTTTCCCACCAGGAAATTGTCTGCTCTATTCACCTTGTGTGTGTAAATCCATTTTTTTTAGGTATAAGGTTACATGTATCACTTGTTTGTGCCTATATCCTTAACACATTATAGTCCCTGACATATATAGCTGTTTAATAAATGCTTTTTCATTCGTCCATCTAAACAAATCTCCTTATTTTCAAAGAAGAAGAAACTGAAGTCCAGAACTTTTTCAGAACCAATCGATCTAAAGAATACAGTGGATGAAAATCAAATTCCACCATTGAGCCCACAGATCCTTTTCCCTATGGCTACATCTGATTCCTTCTTCTGCTACCACAGTGTTTGAACTGCCATTCTTTTTCTCTTGCTGGCTGATTTTGCTGTCAGCCAAACCCAGGAGAGAAGGGCCATGGCCTATAATCTGATCAGACAGAAACGGGGGAGGAGAGCCAGACAGCCAACAGAGTGAGGTGCAGTGAAGGGAAAACCAGGACATGAGTACTTCAGCATTTTTTTTTCTCCAAGACACAGGAATAGTCTATTATCGGGACGTCTGGTGATGTTATTCATCTGGCAGTGGATGTGTCTGATTTAAAGAGAAAGACAATGGGAGGGGAGGAAAAAAAAGCCTAGAGCACTAACTCTTACTAACAGGTAATCAATAATTGAAGGAGTACAGGAGAGATGTGAGCCAGGAAAGGTTATATAAAACATCTGTGAAGTGCATTTGTTGAGACACTATGTGTGTGTGTGTGTGTGTGTGTAAGAGGGGGGTTGTTTTTAAAATCCTTTTTCTTGACAAAGTATATCTGGGTTCTTAATAACTATTTATGTTTATATGTAGGTGTATGTGCACCCATATGTGTAAAAGAGAGAGAGAAAGAGATAGAGGGCAGAGAGAGACAGAGATAGAAGTAGAGACAGGGAGACATGAATGAAAAGACTTTTCATTTGTCCAATTCAATCAAGCCAGTATTCTGCAAGTTTTTATGAGACCTAATATGTGTAAAGTTCTTTTTATGTGAAATGCTAAGGAAATAAATGAGAAACAATTTGCAATTACTGTTTCAATATTATTTATCCTGACAGTACAGTGAAAACAACTCTAGATTTGGTGACACAGAATCTGTTTTAAAATCCCAGTCTTGCTATAAAGTTCCCATTAGAGTTTTGAACAAGGCACTCAATTCCTCTCTGACTTTGTTTTCTCATTAGTAAACTCAAGCATTTGTTCCTTTCTAGCTCAAAATCCATTCACATGCACATTCTTGGGTCTTATCTTCTCAACCCAACTTCTAAGATCTATTGGAGTCAGGGTTGGCAATTGGACAGAATGGAAGCTTGGGAGTCAGAAGCTCTTGTTCACATGCTAACTTTCCTTTTTAAACTGAATGATTAAGGAAATCATTCCTCTCTTTAACCTAAGTTTTTTTGAACTGAAGTATCAGAACCAGGATCTGAATATAAAAAGCAATCCAAATCTAATGCTGTTTCTGCCACACCAAGTTGCCTCCCTCCCCTTTTTCATGAAAAGTTACAAGGGGCAGAAAGCTGGGTCATATTCCTCTTGGTTAGTATAGACCTGTACATAATTGGTGCTTAGGAAATGTTTGTGAAATTGAAGTGATGTTAAATTATTCCAAGGAAGTCCTCTTCTCATGCTTCCTTGTAATATGAATGTGATTATAGGTTCTTGATTGTAGCAGGCTCTGGCAGGTCTATTTCACTTGGACCTAGCAGGGAACTGTATGTTCTTATTGTTCCAGCACTACTCTAACAATGTTTGTGCAAAGAGCATCATCATTTGGTTGGCCACAGTAGGAAGAATTATTTTTTTTTGTTATAGAAACTCATGGAGATACCTTAACTGAGGGCTAGGAAACATTTTCTAGACAGTTAATGAGCTCATCTACCACCTTACATACCACTTGACACCTCTGAGCCTCAGAAATTATCATCTATAAAATGATGGGGTTGGTTGAGGTAGCTTCTGAACTCATTTTTTTTGTATAGATTTTTATATGTATCAGAAAAAAAAGGTATTATAATGCAGTCTTCTTTAAGAAATCAACATGGGTCAACAAGTTCACCTTCTTCCCTCCCTCTCTTCTTTTCTGCCTTCCTTCCTTCTGGTCTTCTTTCTCTCCCTTTCTTCCTCCCTCCCTCCCTTCCTTCCTTCCTTCTTTCCTTTCAAACTTCTTCCCTTGCATCCCTCCTTCCTTTCTCCTTCTTTTCTTCCTTAATTTATTTATTTTTGCTGAGGCAATTGGGGTTAAGTGACTTGCCCAGGGTCAAACAGCTAGGAAGAGTTAAATGTCTGAGACCAGATTTGAATTCAGATTCTCCTGAATTCAGGTCTTGTGCTCTATCCACTAAACCTCCAAGCTGCCCCCATTCCTCCTTTTCTTCCTAAAATTGTTCAGTATAGGCTATTAGGTAGTGTAGTGAATGAAACACAAGATCTGGAATCAGGAAGATATGAGTTCAGATTTGGCCTAAGACACTAGCTGTGTAACCTTGAACAAGTCACTTAGCACAGTTTGCCTCAGTTCCTTCATCTGTAAAACAAACTGGAGAAGTAAACAATAAACCACTCTAATATCTTTGCCAAGAAAATCCCTATATGTGGTCATGAAGCATTGGAAATGACTAAAACAACTGAAAAATAGCAGCAACAGACAAAGCTTTAATAAACTCTACTAAGCTTATAAAACTGAAATAAAGGTGCATCAGGCAAGGCAGCATCTTTGAAAGGAGGTCTGGCTTCTTGATCTTCTTCATCCATGAGCAAGCTTTGACATGGCACCTTTGACGATCAAGTCAGCACTCTGGGCTTTTGCTTTCCTCATTTGCAAAGAGAGAGGGTTATTCTAGTAAGTCTTTGTTACTGCTTCACTTTCAATGAAATGAGCATGAAGGTTAATGTAAACAGCAGGGTCAGAATTGAGTTTCTAGGAGAATCATATGAAAGCACACATGTTTGTCCTTATGTTCCAAGCAGTGAATGCAAGGATTTTCTAAAGTGATTATAAACTTGTTTGGGGGAGAAGGGAACATGCTATCACCTATCTCTTCCTTAAGTATTTTCCCTTCCTTTCTGCACATCTTGTCTTTCAGACTGCTAAATTGAGTTGGCCAGTAATCATTCAGTTTGCTAGTAGTAAAGGACTGGTCTGACCTCTTCTTGCCAGTTGCTTTCCATCCCAGATGACAATCTAGGTAGATAAAGGCATTAAGATGAATGTATAGCAACCGAAAATGAGTATATCCATCAGCTATTTTAATGAATCTCATCTGTAAAAAAGTGCCACTATATTTAACTGGGCAGAGAGAAGGTCTCAGAGAGAGGATTCTTGGGTTCAAGTCTTGTTTCTGACATATGTAATTTATGTAACTTTGAGGAATTCCCAACCAATCTGTGTCACACTTTTCTAAGTCATATTCTTTGCCATATTAAGTCCAGTGCTTTCCTTCCACTAATTATTTCTTATGTATCATGCACCCAGTTTTTTGATATATTTTTACTTGTTGTCTCTCCCATTTGATTGTGAGATTCTCAAGGATAGATGGCTTTTCATTGTATCCCTAATCATTAGCATTTTGCCTGGCACATAGTAAGTAGATACTTTAAAATGCTTATCCACTAAATGACACAGAGTAAATAAGAAGGCCCAAGGAGCTCCTAAAGTTGAGATGTTATGATATTAGGACTGATATGTCAGGATTCAAAGTCAGCACTGGAGAGTAAATGGGCATCCCTTTTCTTTTCTTTGTACCAATCATGCATGTTTATGAAGCAGCATGGCATAGTAACTCTCACAAACAGAGCAACCAGAGTTCAAATACTATCTCTGGCACAAAATATTCAAAACACTCACTTTCTAAGAGTTTTAGGGAAATAACTCAGAATATAATTGTTTTGAGAAAGTGTTAAATTAGAAAAATATTTCCCTCACCCAAGAGTTCACTATACTGATAAAATCACAGATTCAGTTAATGTTTCATTTTTATGTTGACCTATTTATCTATATTATTTCACTGATTTTAAACTCCTTGAAGACAGAGACAACTGTTCTGTCTTTCTATCTTTATTTATATTCATTATAATTGTTATTTCCAATATGGTTATTATTAATTCCTGTGCCTAATATAGTACCTAGCACATAATTATTCATGTATATTTTTGATTAAATTTCATATTTGATTTTGATTTTTTGATGATTGTATATTGAAGAATTTCATTGGGAGAGGTGGTATTCTCGTTAGGAAGTGCCCGTACCAAGAAAGTTTTATTTGGAATAAAGCCTAATTCTGTGATTTTAATAGTGTAAGAAATTATGTTCACCAACAAACATTACCAACTCTACCATAATTTAGTCCTACAAAATCACTCAGGAAGGATACTGGGAAATTAAGTAACAATTTTATACACCAAATCATTAGGATTCAAATCTTTTTTTATTCAGCTTTTTATCCATATCCACAATTCTATTGTTCTATGATAATCATGCAATGACTATTTATTTATTTGACCAATGCTTTTATATATACTTATGTTATGAAAAATACTGTGTTTGTTAATAGAGACAGATGAAAAAATGACACCATTCCTCTCATTAAAGAGTCTAGAGTGTAATAAGAAAGTGATTTTAATAGTGTAAGAAATTATGTTCACCAACAAACATTACCAACTCTACCATAATTTAGTCCTACAAAATCACTCAGGAAGGATACTGGGAAATTAAGTAACAATTTTATACACCCAAAAAGACTCATTACAGTAATTTTTTTTTTTAAAAAGGCATAATGTACTATTGCAAGGATAAACTATGATAAGATGTCTAGAAAGATGTAAGAAGGAAGACCAGGGAAGGCTTTATGGAAAATGTGTCCCCTGGGAGAGAAATTGAAAGGTATAAATTGCTGCAAGTGGCAATGAAGTTGGAGTACATGTCAGGATGGAAGGATAGATCCCACAAATGATTAAAGATGTGCAACAGCTTCATTATGGCAGATAATATCCATCAGTATATTTTCATTAGATATAGAATTTATGGAGGTGAATACAAGGATATAAAATTGTATAGATCCAGTAGAGACAGAGTCTTCATTATAATGTCTCTAAAATGGAAACTTCTCTTGTTGGGGTTTTCTTGGGGTTTCTGGAAACAGCCTTCCTTTCAGTTCAGTAATCATCACAAGTGTAGCCAGGGATTAAAGTCCAAATCCTTTATTGTCTCCTTCAAAGTCTTGTCTCCTTCACTTGGGATTCCACTAGTTTTCTAGAGGCCTTCCGGATCTTGGTTTCAGTGGAGAAGTGAAGGAGGACAGCCTGCCACCACTTCTCTGGTCTTCCCTTGTTCTGATTCTGGCTGAGTTTGTCTGAGCTTACATGGTCTCTTATCAAAGGTGTGACTCTTGTAGAACTATAGTAAGTACTAAGTACATGTACGAACTAAAGAACTGTTAAGCACATGCAAAATAACCATTGTGTCTATCAATTCCACTTACGTAGCACCTTGTTTAAAGTTCTGGCTCATAACATTTCATAACCATATTTTGGGATGTGATATGGGAATGGAATGGTAATACCTCTTCATTAACTGAAAACCAAGCCATAAATCTAACACATAACATTTGGTGTCTTAAGATGTAGTAAATTTGGAGGAGAGAGAGTAGGTGGGGAAGGGACTTTAGTCTATATCATATGAGGATTGATGAAATTAATGGGATATTTAGTCTTTAAAAGAAGAGATTGTGGAAGGGAAGGATGATAGCTATCTTCAACTATTTGTGGGATTATCATGTGGAGAAGGGATTAGATATTCTTTTGTGCATCAAAGGGCAGAACCAGGATCAAAGTGAATAAGTGTCACTGGGTTAGCAAAGGGTGAAATAAATGTTTAGACTTAATGTAAAAAAAAATAAGAAGGATTAAAAGAAAGGCTTTCCTTCATGACAGAAGAATGACTTAGATAAAATTTCAGAGGAAAGAAAACAAAATATGAGAAAAGAATGGAAGTAGACCTGAGAGGACCCGAGAAAAAGATTGATAAGGAATGAGCAAAGAATGACATTTTGTGATCCAATGCATTTGGCAGGCTTGGCCTGGACTCTGACCAATCCCATGGTTCAAAAGATTTGAAGTTCTTTCCAGCAATGAGGATCAGCCCATCTGTGGCTGCCCATCTTCTGAGACTCTGATCTATGTCTTCCCATAAGTTTATTGCAGATTTCCATCCAATGTTCTAGGAGCTGTTCTACCTTTCTCTTGCTATTTAAAGAATACCAATAGAACAGAGAAGCTGTTCATTATTTATCCACCAGCCACACCATTTTTTTTCCTATCAAGCTTATTTTTTCAACTAAATTAGCAAACATTTACTAAGGAACTCCTATATGCCAGAAATTAAGGACAAAAACGAAAGTTAAATCATCATTGAAGTCAAAGAATTTATATTCCTTCATTGGGTATATATATATATATATATATATATATATATATATATACACAAATATAGATATAGATACATGCATGTATGATATACTAGATAGGTTGATTTTATATAAATAAATCCATATGTAATTATACAAACATGTATATAAAAGTCTATGTTGCATGAGTTCTTTTCTTTATTGCAGTCATTCAAATTTTGAATTTATTTGCTGAAACCTTCATAAATATACCCTGAATGTTTACTAAGTACTACAATTTATTTCTCTGGAGACCACAGGGTCCCATGATACCCAGACATATAAAAATTAATAAAACATTGATATTAAAGAGATCTATCTCTGTTAGATGGAGAAGTTTGGGGTGACTAAAATTGTTTTGCAATTCATCAAAGGACATCAAGCCTACTTTCTTCCAGTGTAGTTCTGATCCCAGCTAGCTGTCCATTTGTAATTTGTCCAAGTTTAATATTGGATAAGACCTGTTATTTACAAATCCAATAATAACTAACTGCATTTGTCCCCCCCAAGCTCTTTCTGACCACCTTTCTTGTTCCCAGACTCTTCCTCTGCTGTCCAGAAGGCATACTTATGAAATTAGCAAACAAATTAGGAAAGCTTTTGCTTTTGACAAGAAACATTTAATTAGCACTGACCAGATCTCATGTCTCTGGGATTCCTCAGCCTAATCTCCACTTTTGATGGAAAATTGGTGCTGATTTCACAGTGTCTGTCTGGAAAAAGTTGACATGTTTCATGGACATTTCATGGATTAGAGAAAAGTACAGAGAACAATGATTTAATTATCATTTCATAATAAAATCTCCATTTGCAAAAGGCAGTCTCTGTGTGTCAGGACTGAAAGGTGGCCCCATTTGTTACTGTTGTAATTGCTCTTTTCCTGCAAACATTTCCCAATAGAACAGCTCAGAAAAGATAGGCCTAATTGATGCTTCCAAGACAGTGGGCAAACTCATGATGAATAGCTTATGATGGCTATGGTTTGTTTGTGCATTATTGGTGTAACTGCTAAGTTTTTCCCATTATGTGGCATCTTGTATTTTAAAGAAGAGTGAATTTGGAATCTAAGCACTTAACTTTCAGTGGGTCCTTCACTTAGAACTTATGTATACTTGAGTGAGTTACTTAAATGTTTTATTCTTTCATCTAGAGAATGAAAATACTGGATTATGTCATAACTTCAATGCTCCCTTTTAGCTATGACATTGTGATCTTAAGAGCTTGAAACACTTCATCAATAATGTAAGAAGTTAGTGGTTATTGGAGAGGGGGCTGCTTGATGATTGATATATTAAAACATCATAGTGGGAGGTGATTTAAATGAAGATGGTATTACAAATTTTGCAACCACATTTGGAATACCATGGTTCCAATCCTGTTTCTGTCCCTAAGAACCTGTGTGACTTTGAGCAAGTTCCTAGCCACTCTGCTTCTCAGATACCTCACTGTAATGGGAATTTCTTAGACTAAATGCCTTCTAACAATCCCTTCCAGCTCAAAAATAATCCCAGTTGAAGTTACTGGGCAAATTAACTCAGGAAAAGAGATTTGGGTGAAAATATATTTTTCAACTCTATGAAGAAATATTATGCAAAAAGGATTGGGACTGTTTATATCACAGTGTCTAACTTCTGTGTAACAAACAACAAAACCATTTTAAGTATTGGAAAAGTCTGAAAGTGTAGCGAGCTAGCTTAAGAGGTAATGGGGCCCTCCTCAGCTGATGTATTCAAGAACAAATTGGATAACATATTCATTTATACTTTGAATGTCATTTTTATTGACATATGGATTGGATTAGAAGGCAACCCATACCTCCTTCAACAGTGAAACCTGTGATTCTATAATTTTGCACATAGAAGATATAAGTTCATATCCCAAACTGACCACTAGAGTGTGTTGTATTAAATAAATTAGTTAAAACCTGAGAGTTTCAGCTTTTCCATTCAGTAACATGGGAATAACTGTATTCCCTTCTCACTTACCCATTCGTGCTTCTGTTAAAAAAAAATAAATTCTACAAGCATTTTAAGAATGGTTAGATCTTTGGAAAAAAACCCTATTTATAATACTTTTGCATCTTCCCTTTCTGTGATCCTCTCAAGTAAGATCTATATGTTTAAAACAATATGTAGTTTGTCAATGTTACCCACCCAATAAATATAGAATATTATCTATTTGAATGTTAACCTTGTGCTTAGGACTTAGCTTTCTTTTTTTAAAAATAATTATAACTTTTTATTGACAGAACCCATGCCTGGGTAATTTTTTACAACATTATCACTTGCACTCACTTCTGTTTCAACTTTTCCCCTCCCATCCTCCACACCCTTCCCCAGATGGCGAGCAATCCTATACATGTTAAATATGGTACAGTATATCCTAGATACAATATATGTAGTGTAGAACTGAACAAGAACTTATCTTTCTAGCCATTTCAAGGTCAGTCCCATTTAGTGCTGTGTTTTTTTTTTTTTTTTTTTTTGAAAGGAATCAGTGGATCTGAAAGTTCATCCTTTGTAGAAATCTCCACTGATGGTCATTAACCATAATTAAGAGCATTCTGTCCAAAACTCTTTCAGACTTTCTTTTCTTCAGTTATTCCTTAAATGCATAAATTGATGGAATTTGAAGACAAAGATTTGAATTTGAATATTAGCACAGTAGTGATATGATCTTACATAAATCACTTAAGCTCTCACCTCAGCAAGCTTGGATTTCTTCATATGGAGAATAAAGGTTTGGGATTTAACTTCAATTTGTTTTCTAGCTCTATATCTTCAATCATATGAGCGAATGATAGAAGCAAGGGGAAAAAAAACTT
The DNA here is from genome assembly GCF_016432865.1 of Antechinus flavipes. Taxonomy (NCBI): domain Eukaryota; kingdom Metazoa; phylum Chordata; class Mammalia; order Dasyuromorphia; family Dasyuridae; genus Antechinus; species Antechinus flavipes. The sequence continues at coordinate 15,339,086 of NC_067399.1, read as the reverse complement.
TCTAAGAGTCATTTGAGCTCTATCTCTGAAGACTTATGACTCTTCATAAAGCCTACATTTGTTCATGTCATAGAAGAAGTTGGTATCAGAGTGCTGAATTTGGAGTTGAAGTGGACTAAAGTCAAATCTGACCTCAGACTCTCACAGGCCTTGTAAACCTGGGCAATTCACTTAATCTGTTTGCTTCGGTTATTTTGACTGCAAAATGGGGTTTAAAATAGCACCTTCATCCCAAGATTGCTATAAGGATAAAATAAGGAAATATTTGTGAAAAGCACTTAGCACGGTGCCTGGCAAATATTCAGCATTATATAAATGCTTCCACCTCCTATTACCCATTGAATAGAGACTAAAATCCTGAGTTTGCAATCCAAGATTTGCTGTAGTCCAATCCCAATACATTTTTCTGTCCTTTCTAGCATATCTCCTGAATTTTAAGATCAAATCGACTCCAGTCAATATGGACTATTTTCAGTTCTCCAAACATCCATGTACTTTATCTATATTTTACTTCTGCAACCCTTATGCTAGCTACTTTGTTGAGATTGACATCCCCTTCTAATAATACTTCCATCCCTACTTGACAAAATACATATGTTTTTTCAGGACACAGCTCATGCTTTCCCCTATATGGTAATTTCCTTTATCATTTGTATGAATCTTGGCCTCAGGATGTGAATCTCTGAGCTTGATCTTTAACTTCATAACTTAACACACATTTGGTGGCCCTGGAGTGTCGTCTTCAGCTGCCTTTGCTCATATTTTTTTATGTTTTAGATTCACACAATATATCTCAGCTCCTGAGGTATGACAAAGGGTAAGATCAATAATGGCTTATGTTTATAAATGGTATATTTAGAACTAGAATATCTTTTCTTATTGAAAATAATATGTGTGTCTGTCAGTTTCTTAGGCTAGTCCATAGATGAACTATGAACACAACTGCAATAAAGGATTTCAGCAGTTATTTAATCCAACTCAGATTCAAAAAAATAGTAATGGACATTATAAAATACACACAACAAATTTTATCCAAACTATGCATGAATACTTGACTGAAGTCAATAAAACTTGATCTTAAATTCTGCCTTGGAGAATTTCTTGCTGTGTGACTAATGGTAAGTCATTCAGCAAACATCAATTCCCTTATATGTAAAATGGAAATCATATTTCAGGTAATATTTGTTTCATGGCAATATTGTGGAGATTAAAGGAGATGATGTGTATAAATAACTTGAAAAGCCCTAAAACATTATATACATGACAGCTGTGATTTGACCCACATTCTCTCCTGTCAAGGTCTGTTTGGATTATGGTGATCTTACTCAATTTTGTCCAACAAGGATGTGTTAAAGTCCTTCTCTGTGAAAAACTCTCGAAGTAAAAAGATAGAAAGGAAAGTTAATCAATAAGCATTGTACTAAGTACTACTAAGTATCTACTAAGTACTAGACATTGGCTTCCAAGAGTTTACATTCTACTTACAGATATGATAAAATACAATTCATAATTATAAAGGGATAGTTGGGTGTGGGATGGAGTTATGATCCTGCAGTCAGATTCATCTTCATGAATTCAAATCTTGGCTCAGGCACTTACTAGCTATGTACTCTGGAAAGATCACTTGACCTTGTATTTCTCAATTCCTCATCTCTGAAAATATCTGGAAAAGGAAATGTCAAATGACTCCAGTATCTTTGCCAAGAAAACACCAACTAGCATCCCAAAGACTTCAATAAGATAAAATAACTGAACAACAATCTAACTAGACAAACATGATAATATGAAAGAAAGAAAGAGTGTGTAGAAAATTTAAAAAAAGATGGAAACAGATTTCTTCATAAAGGATGGCACCTGAGTCAAGCTTGGGGAAAAATAACAACAGCAATGAACCCTAAGGATTCGAAGGGACCAAGGGACTACATTTCAGCTAGGTGAGGAAAACTAAGCAATTCATTGGGGTAGTTAATTTCCCTAAATGAGTTATCAAATTTGATTAACTTGCCATTCATTCCTTTATCCAAGTATTTAAAAATATGGAGCCATTGAAGAAGGAATGACAAAGCACATCATCCCACTATCTTTGGCAAAAAACCCTAAATGGGGTCACAAAGAGTCAGACATTATTGAAATGACTCAGCAACACACTTTATGAAGTAAAATATTTGTATCTTTCAAGTATTAGTTATTTTTGAAACTATAGAATTAAAAATATAACAAAGGGAATCCTAAAATGTGTGCAAGACATGAAATCTAGCCCTCAGCTGACAGAGGACTAAAATAAGGTGGAAAAACCAGCTCAATCCTGTTTTTTCTGGGCAAGCTTGGGCATTGTGAGTCAGCATAGAGTCTGCAGAGGCATTCATGCAATCACTGTTGTCATAAGATGAAACCATTTCAAAATGATGCTTATCCAAAATATTTCTCACACAACTATAAATCTATGATCCTATGAACATCTCAGAACCTCAGTTTCCTTCTCCATTAAGTGTGAATGATTAGAAGGCTTATAGTACATACCTGAAAGAATTGTGAGAAAAGAATTTGGCAGACCTCAAAGAACTATTGAAAACTGAGGGAGGATTTTTTTGGTAGCTGGCAGGCAAATGTCACTCTAGCTCTGTGGCTTTCCCAAAGCTTCAACAGATGTCTCCCTTATAATGGTCTTCAGCCCTTTGGACTGTCATTGCCAAATAATTAGGAGATTTAAAATAAACAATGAATGGGGCCCAGTGAAAGCTGATGAAGTGGCAGTTTACAAAAGGACTGGGGCCATGTGAGTGCTTGCCTCCACCGCGCCTCTCCCAAGTGCGGTGGACAGAGCCAAGGCACTTCTTATGTGAAAAATGTTTACACAGAAAATACTTACATGAACAATTAATAGGATTTACACATGTTATTTACAAAGGAAAACATTGGATTCTGGACTTACTGTTTTGTGGCCACAAGCCATCTCAGTATGAAAGTTACTGGATCCCTTAAACCTGTTCAACAAAATATTTTCAAACCATACTATAGGGTGAATGCAGGCCTTCCCCTTCCCATCTTCCTTTTCTGTCTTCCAATTATGTGTTTCCCTAAGGTATTCCAAGGTAAGCTCCTTAAAGGTAGAAACTAATTTGTATTTTCAATTGTTTAGTTCATTGTGATTTAGAAATGTTTCATTCATGCATTCACTTCAAGTAAAAATTACCTTTATAACACAATCAAAATGATGCTTGTCTAAAGTAATTCTCCAATCATTATAAATCTGCAATATGAGTCTCCCACAATTCTGATTTCTTAATTTAACATAGAAGTATGAATTCACTGACTTCAGAATATCTTTAAGATGGAAAATTTAGAGAAGAAAGGGACCACACAGACTATCTTGTTCAAACCCTTAATTTTGGAAACTGAGGTCCAGATGTATGAAGTGATTTGGCGAAAGTCCTTTAGAAAGCAAATAGCAAGGCTAGAGCTTAAAATAAGACCATCTGCCCTCCAAATACAGGTAAATGTATCTAGGGATCAATGTTTCTCCCTTCTTATTTAGGATTCATTTTTATCCCTTATATGTTAATTCTTTAAGTGTGATCCTCTGAAAGAGTTGTAATTATTCTTCATCATTTGTACTGGAAGAGGAGCAAGGATATTAGGAAGTCTTGACTTGCAAGTGAATTGAATTGAATTGAAGCAGAGTTGTGCAAAGTCAACAGCTTCATTCTCTCCTCTAGAGTCTTTGCAGTCCAGTTTAAGACACAAATCGAGATTATTGACAATAATCTAGAATGCTATGGCAGACTTTGGCTTTTTAAAACTAATGATGTCTTCTATTGATGAAAAGCTAGATAAGAATATAAGCTTCTTGAGGAAAATCCTCTTCCCTTTTGGGTTTTGAATCCCTGATATCTATTACAAATTTCTGATTCATAGTATATTTCTTGGATACTTGCAGATTGCTTGGCATCTCGAGAACCAGATATATTAGCTCATGGAAATTTATTTTGTGAATTGTATATCAGAATACATCTGTGAGATGTAACAAAGGCAACAAAAGAAAGTGTAGATTTACTAGCCTTTTAACCTTGGCAAATAACTTAAGCCATGTCACATTGTCCTGTCTAAACCAAGGAGGTTAATAGATTAGACTCCATGGCCTCTGAAATATAAGGTCATTTTCAGTTCTAAACATTTCATCCTAAGATCCTATGAGTACGAAACCAATAATTAGCTTCTCTGAGGAGTAGTCCAGCTCAATTTGGGATTCTCAAAAGGAAAAAGTTATCAATTGGATTATAAAATCTTTACTCAGAGAATCTCTCTTGCTCTCTCTGCTGCTCCCTCCCTCCCTCTCTCTCTTTCTCTCTCTCTCTCTCTCTCTCTCTCTCTCTCTCTCTCTCTCTCTCTCTCTCTTTTTCTCTCTCTCTCTCTCTCTCTCTTTCTTTCTCTCTCTCTCTCTCTCTCTCTCTCTCTCTCTCTCTCTCTCTCTCTCTCTCTCACACACACACACACACACACACACACACACACACACACACACTGCCAGTATGGTACTATGCAGCTGTCATCTGTATCAGGAAGATATAGAATGAATTAAAAGGTGTATCCAAGAAACATGAAAGAATGATAAATAAGTTGGATTCATTTTTAGGAAAATATTAGACCATATTTAATTGTGATTCATTCTTTTCCCTTGTGTGTTTAAAAAGATCTCACTCCTGGTAAGGCAGATACTTTGATTACTCCCAATCTCCAAAGCATCTGCTGCTCAACCACCTTGAGCTATGCCCTACCCAAATGGCCTCTGGCTTTTATTTATTTTGTAAACACAAGCCTGCCAGAGCTAAGTTCTGTACTAGGAACATGACTCCTTTTCCTTGCTTTCTCCCTCATCAAAATTGGATAAAACAAGGAAAAAGAGTCATACTCTATAAAGGGAAGACTAAGCCAGGGAGTTTCATTGGAGTGGTTTTGTAGGCAAGATTGCCACAAATAGCTTGTCCTTATATCCAGACTATTTTCCACAGCTGCTTACACCCCTCACATACACCAGTAATGAGATAATAGTGAGAAGTTGAGAACTAGCCCACCTCCTCATTAAAATGTCCATCAATTATGGTTGCCTTGCTTTTGGCAGAAGAGAGCCAAATAATGTATTGTATGAACAATTAGAATGCAAACTCATTTGGATTTAAAGGGCTCCGTAACTCTAATTTTGGTTGTTTGGTAATCAAGAGAGAATGAACTCAATTTCTTGGTCATTACTAGATTAAATAATTAATTGATTAATCATGCCTGAATCTCTGTCTCTTGGAATTTCAGACATATTATCCAATGAGGAGTGGCTAAGGAAATTGGTTGTCTACTGAAAAACTATTTGTGCCATAATGAAAAAAAGTATCTATAAACAAGTTACCAATTACCTATAAAGGACCACACCTAATGACGCCTTTTAAACCCTCATCTTTTTTGAATCCTATGAAGACTTTGGTTCTGTCAAACACTCCTATGCTTTGTCTCCTCTCCAATGTTTTGTGGTACTTCTATCTCTTGATTCCATATATGATCACTTTTTCTCAGTTTTCTTCACTAGTCTTTATCCAAGTCATTCTCACTACCCATGTTATCTATTCTGGACCTTGTTTTTGTTTGTTTGTTTTTTTTTTTTTTTAATTACTCTATAAATTCTTATTTGCTGATTTGAGAAACACACATGGATTCAGTAATCTCCTTGCAGATTATTCCCCATTCTACATATCTCTATTTTTTTTCACCTTCAAACTCCATTATCCAACTATTTCTTAGAAAATTTGAAGTGATTATTCTATTAGTGCGCTGGTATCATCCCAACACTACTTTCTTATGAATTTTCTAATTATTCTTGAATACTCTTCTAACTCCTTTCACTCACCCATGCTCACAATCTCAGGGTCATTTTGTGCTGCTGAGTCAGACTCATCCCACATATTCAATCTTCTGCCAAATCTTGCCATATGTACTTTCCTAATATTTCTCCCACATCTCCATCACCTTTCCTCCATTCACACAGTTACAGCCTCTCATTACTTCAAACTTTAATTATTATGATGTTGGTTAGGACACCCTGCCTTAAGTAGCTCCTGATTATCTCTTTTGTTTAATTGCCAAATCATTTTTTCTAACATTCATGATTTGTCCATATCTTAGTCTACTTTTTTTGAATAAGCTCCAGTGGTTTTTTTCCTATATTTAAACCACTCATCTCATGGATCTTTTCTCATTTTCTAGCTTTCTTGGATTTGTATTCCCGCCATATAATCTATAAAATACCTATTGGCCTACCTGGTGTTTCTCATACAGCATGTTCTAACTCCTGACTCCAACATTTTCACTGATTGCTCTATGGCTGGAATAATCTCTTACTTCAAGTTTGCTTTCTGGAATCTCTCATTTCTTTCAAGGTAAAATTTAGATTTCTCCTTTTATGGGTCTTGTTCCTTTATAACCCTGTTGTACAATGAGCTCTGAAATTAGCATCTTGTCTATGTATATTGGCATCTGTATTATCTCTGTCTCATAGGGTTCACAAAGACAAGGATTGAAAAAAGTTCATTAGATATAGCTATTTAAAGATAAATGATAACTTGTTCATATATATATTTGGTATATAGCATTTTGGTAGACTGATAAATCAGTAATCTCTGCTTTTTCTATATCTATATCATGTTAGAAAATGAACTCACTAAAGGAAGAGGCTAAGTTTTTGCCCCTTTTCTTTATATCCCAAACTTTTAGCAAAATATTTAGTATATTATAAATTCTTAATAAATGATTCTGAATTGGCATGACATTGAAATACTTTATCACTAACAAATCATTTCAACTGGGATGCTTGGATGATAACAGAAGGGAGAACGAAAGGATGAGAGAAAGAGAAAGAGAAAGAAACACAAAGAAAGACAGAGACAGAGAGAGACAGAAAGAAACAGAGAGACTGACAGTAAGAGACAGAGACAGAGACAGAGACAAAGACTTCCTGGAAATTGTAAACCATTTCTAATTATATTGCACTTTGTCTCCTAGCAGTTTTGTACCATTCGGTTTGGCTCAGTGAGTTTTTCAAGTGATACCAGACTGATTATATTAGAGAATACTACAAATTGGATAACCAAAAATCTCCTAGAGAGCACTCATAAAATGACATGGTTGGATGGAAACCTGAACAGATGGGCTAACTCTACCAAGTGTTATATTAACCCTGCTGTTCTCAGCCTCATGGCCAATAACACAGTGAAAAAGTACAAATCTAAAAATAAGACTCTGAAATGTAAGATGTTCAAGCTTTTTAATATATGATGAGAGATTTAATGGACACACACTTGTTGACATGCTGTGCTCTTATTAAGACTCAATTTTCTATGAATATAATAGTGCTGTCTCTTCTCCAGTGTTCTGTGCAGATAAATTCTAATGGTGAGTGGGCATAATGGTGGGAAGGAACAGAGAGGCCTCTCAGCATGTTACTAAGCATATTGAAAAACTACTACATCATTGAATTGAATGCACAATCTGTACAATGAATCTGATGGTTGCCACATGACTTACATGATAATGATAAGTTTCATGAACATGACAGTACAATTTGCCAGATTGAAAAAAAATACATATTTTACAAACCCCCAAAGGTATTGATAAAAAAAAGATTTTTTAATATAAAATCTTATTATCAAATATCTATACCAACATTGCCATTATGGATGTACTGTTTGTCCTCATGGGAAAGGACAAAATAGAAATCGGGTACCTTTCAAATGTTCATATGGAGGGAGAGAAGGAGAGAAGGGGGGAGGGAGAGCTAGAGAGAGAAGGAGAAGAGAGGGAGGAGAAGAAAGAAGGAGTGGAAAATGAGGATGGAAAGTAAGGAAAAAAATAGGGAGCTGTACAGATAATACAATGATTTGTAACAATAGAGAGGAGACACCCAGCAGGAACAACATGAAACACTCAGTTTGAAGAACAGGAGAGATGATCTTTCACTAGGAATAAGTCTAAGCAGAAGATCCTATTAACAGCACCAGAAAACTTGGGTAATATTTTGAACTTGGAAGAATGTTAACTCTTGTGTGTATATCGGTTTCCTAGTATTATGTCTTCCTTCTTCAGCAAGCTCAGAGGCCAACTTTCCTAAATGTGGTATATTCATTTTAATAAAGAATTGGATATTTTATTTAATTATTGTTATTTTTATGCTTTTTCCAGATGTTTTGATTTTGAACTAATTGTGACTTCTCTTTGAATAATAAAAATGGCCATAACAATGCAAAATCATAAGGTGTGATTTTAAGTGGATGTCTAAACTCAGAATCTTTTGTTCGTGGGATGACTTCATGGGAGTTCCACATGTATATATGTAAGGAGGTGGTGCATGAAGTATTCCAGTTTTCAAATGGAATTAGTTTTCAAATGAAATAATTCTTTCTGTCTGAGCTTTAACCATAAGCTGAAGAGATTGAACTACATGCTTTCTGACATTTACACATTTCTATAATAAACAGATTATATACAATGGGTTTCTATCTAATGGAAAATGTCTTCAAAGGGCATCCTATGGGAAAAGCTAAAATGGCATTGTGTTTTACTGATGTTGATCTGAGAAGTATATCTCTTGTTGAAATTTCTACTGTCTCAATACTCAGAGAACCATTGAATTCATGGTAAGGCTTATGGAAAGTGAAGTTCAACAGTTTCTTGATACAAAAGTAATTAAGCCCTCATTTTGACTCAGTGATTTGGGAAGATGATCATCTTGATACTCAGACCTAGAGACACCACATTTGCATTATCTTATGGAGAACATATTGGCAAACAGGAAAATATCCAAAGGGCTAGTCAAAATGGTAAAAAAAAATATTTATCTCATATGAAGATGTATTAAAAATAGGGGTGCGTTTACCATGGGCTTAGGGAGATTTTTTTTTCTGTTTTCTAAATTTTCAGAGGAATCACTCAGAAGAAAAAATGATTTATACTGTTTAACCCCAGATAGCAAAATTATGAACTTGGATGGACATTTTATATGGATTTGATTTATTGAAAACACAATAAACAATAATAGGTGGGTGGGATTTTATAACAGAGCTACTCCAAAGTAGAATAGCTGGAGATTCAAGTTTGGTTCTTTCTTCTCCTTAGAAAACAAGGATAAATCTAAACATTCACTCTTCCGGGATGTTTCATAATTGTTTTTTGTTAAGATCACTACATGACATCTATTGCTGTTCATTCACAGCTGATTCTTTGTGATCCAATGGGCCAAAATGTCGATGATGTTTACTTGGCAAAGATATTGGAGTGGTTTTCCATTTCCTTATCTAATGAGTTAAGGTAGAGATTATATTACTTACCCAGAGTCACACAGCTAATAAGGGTCTGAAACCACATTTGAAATCAGGTCTTCCTGACTCCAAGCCCATGACTTTATCATTCAACCATCTAGCTATCCCGTGTGCTATCTAGGGGTTTTCCCAATTGAGATATGTGGACTGGCCCAAAGTTTCAAATGTATAGCTATCCTTATATATTATATCTATGCATATTTATACACTTATCTGTAAATACATAGCTAATATAGAAATAGGAAAAGAGATAGACAGATAAACACAGAGAGAGACAGAAAGACAGGAGCAGAGAAAAATGTGAATGTGAGGATCCAGGTTGGTGTTTTAAAAGAAGTTATTCTTCTGCTCATGCACTCAGCTAAAACATGGTACCTCTTCCTCCAAATCCCTTTCTACAAAGCTTCAAACTTGGATGAAGAGGACTTTCAAAGAAATACTTTTGAAATAACATTCCTCCCAGATTTCATGATAATTCATGAGTAAATTATTAGTTCACTTTTTTTGTGGGAAAATCATACATGGTATGAAAACAATAAATAAGAAATTTGTGGTCTTCAAGGAAACCCTGTGACATCTCAATTGTTCTATGTCTATACTGTGTGACTAAGAGCTATTCCATTCCCTTCAAATTAAGTTTGAAAACTCTCCTTTTGATGATTTTTTGGAGAGATGAAACCCCCAACAACTATTTTATTTGTCAAGGAATCAAACAGGTTCTTTAGCATAAAGAAGATAGATAGAATGCTATACAGTGTGAAATACATCATCTTTCATCCCAGCTGTCTCTGACTCCTTGGAGTACTGCAATGTTCCATTCTGTGCATGTGTATGTGTGTGTGTGTGTGTGTGTGTGTGTGTGTGTATGTGTTTTCATGTAGCAAGGGCTATATCCAAAGGACAATACTTTATATGTTCATCTCTCCAAGGCTGTTTCCACAACAATTCAGTAGAAATAGATTTTCATCATCTCACTTCCAAGATATTTGTGAGAAAATGACTTCTCATTTTAAACTGCTACAATAAATACAATTGACTATTGTATAAGAACAGATTATATACATACAGACAGATATCTATCTATCTATCTATCTATAGTTATTTTATGGGATGAAAGGCATTAATCTTTTAAGGTGCTTTGATATTCTTTATGTGTTATGTATGTACCAGTAGTTATTAACATAAACACAGCTGTCTTATTATCAGGTGATAATAAATATCTCGATTCTGCCATTATTTGTTTTCCTATTCAGGTGATCTTAACATTGATGAAAAACAGCATGGAAAAAGTTTTCTTTTTAAGGTAGCATCAGAGCAACCAGCTTTTCTATTTGTTCTCTCTCTCTCTCTCTCTCTCTCTCTCTCTCTTTCTCTCTCTCTACATACATACATACATATATATTATATATAATATATAATATACATCTATATAATAGATGTATATATCATGTATATTTTATATATGCTATATAATATACATATATCACATATACAATATATGTGTTTGTCTCTGTGCATATCTCAGTTTCTGTGTGTATATCTCTCTCTCCCTGTCACTCTCTGTCTCTGTCTCTGTGTATGTTTCTCTCTCTATCTCTTGTGTCTCCAAGTGTCCCTCTTTTCCCCCATATTTTTGTGTATTTCTGTTTCTATGTTTCTCTTTGGCTCTCATGTCTGTTTCTGTTTCTCTCTCTGTGTGTGTGTGTGTGTGTGTGTGTCTCTCTCTATGTCTCTGATGTCTCTGTCTCTATTTCTGTGTCTTCCTGTTTGTCTGTCTCTGTATCTCTATGCCTCTCTTTCCATCTGTGTCTCAAGCTCTTTCTGCCTCTCTATCTTGCTGTCATTGTCTCTCTGTCTCTGTCTCTCTATCTCTCCTCTCTGTCTCTCTGTGTCTTTCTTTCTCTTTCTCTCTCTCTGTTGGAATCTTTACCAAGTGTTAACTCATTAGAGTTGATAGAGATAATAATTATCTAATTTAGCATGGTTTAGTATGATTGATCTGATCCTACAAGGAGATGTTATGGGCCAGAACTTGAAACAAGGTACTAAGTGGAATTGAGGAGACAATGTTTAAATCCAGCTTAGCATTGATTTAATCATACAACAAATAATGGTTTCCCAGTGATATAATGATTGGTGTGTACTCAGTTAACAGCATATAAGCAAGAAGCTCTCAGGGCCAAAGAGCATTCTGGGAGATACAGAGTGCCCACTCTTAGAGGCGAAGTCAGATTCATTTCATCTTCCACCTTTGTGCTGGCTGGAGGCTGGAGAAAGCAGAGGCAAAGGACAAGCTGCAAGAGCTCTTGGAACCAAGCAGAGAGATAGGTCTCTAAGAAAGCTAACCGGGCCCAAGGAAAGAGATAAGAAATAAATGGATTTGGATTTGGATTTTATCAGCTGGCTGTATTTGGAGTGATTATTACTTTGAACTGAAACTAAGGCTGCCTCCAGAAAACCTTCCCAAGAAACCTGCGTCCAGAGAGAACGAGCATATTATACAAAAGAAGAGAACACCACATGTGTTTCTGTCTTTTTTTTCTGTCTCTATCTCTGTCTCTCCTCTGTCTCTCCTTTCTCTCTATCTCTCTATCTCTCTGTCTCTTCTCTATCTCTGTTTCTGTCTTTCTGTTTCTCCTGTCTCTGTCTCTGTCTCACTCTATCACTCTGTCTCTCTGTCTCTGTTTCTGTCTCTGTGTCTCTCTCTGTCTGTGTGTGTGTGTCTTTCTCTTTTTCTCTCTCTGTTTCTTGGCTGGCTGGCTGACTGGCTCTGATAGGCTCTGGCTCTGGCTCTGTGTGTAGGTGTGTGTGTTTGTGTGTGTGTGTGTGTGTGTGTGTGTGTGTGTGTGTGTGTGTTCTATCTGTGTCTCTCAATGTGCCTCTGTGTGTGTGTGTGTTCCTATCCACAGGCACAATCCAGGGCACAAGTTGCCTTGATTCAATTTGCCTTGATCCAAGAGTGTGTGGAGGAACACCCTGGGAGATAACAAATGAAAAGTTAGTGGAGCTAGATGGTGAATGTTTTAAATAACTGGCTAGATAATTGGAAATTTATTTGGTTAGCAATATCTGTCACCAGTAGGATTGGAGTGCCGGCACAGATTTTGACATTAAACCACTAATTTTGCAGTTTTTCACTGCCTTCCAAACTACCTTGATTCCAAATCTTTTCTGCTAATTTTTATTACTTTTCTTTCAGTACACCCTTTGTCAATTGGAATGGAAATGCAGAGCAAAGTCCAGATTAAGGAAAGCTTCTCTCTGCATGAAGATCTTTTCTATGTGCTTCTTTTTGCAGATGATGTGCTGATTGAATCAAAACCCTGAATTGCAGTCTCCTGGGAAATATTTACAATCAAGCAAAAGAGTTTGGCCATCCCATACGCAGTAAAGACTAAATGGATTAGGAATGCATATTGCTTAAATTCAATAAACATCTAAATTGACACTCTATAGAGTTTGTCAAACACTATTTTAATCTGGGGCAGGCAAAAAAAAATCCTGAGCTGAAAACAGAATTGAAAAGGAGAAGAACTGAGGAGTGAGAATTTTTAGGAAATTTCAAAGCATTTCACTGACCTAAAACAGTCCATAACAGTAGAGGTCGAGCTTTTAATACAATTGTACCACAGATGCTATATTGAAACACTACTTGTAATAGGAATCAATCCCTTTAAAGTAGAACCAACCCATAGAGAGTACTGGGAAAGTGCCTGTTGGATATGAGCAGGCTGTATCATATAAGCAATGGGCAATTCTAAAAAGAAACAGAAGCAAAAATGTCATTGATGAGCTGCCTGACAGAAGAGGAAATAGGCTGATCATAGGGTAAGAGTGAGATATGACAAATGACCAGTAATAGTGTTCCACTGATAGTCTTGAAATGTTGGGAAGAAAATCTAACCAACTTTTGGTAGATGCCATAGAAGATGATGGAAGGGTGTGGCTGAGATTATGTAGTGTGTGACATTTGTGAATTTGTTGTCATCTATCTCATTGGAGGTGCCTCCAAATGCAATAAGTTTACACATTCATTGGAATATTTTGCTTTAGTTATACATGTGCTTGTCAAAAATTAAAAAAACACTAAAAGTAAAAAATAAAGTAAAATTTAAAAGTACACTATTATTAGTTATATATGTGCTTGTCAAAAATTTAAAAAAAACCACTAAAAGTAAAAAATAAAGTAAAATTAAAAAGTAGTAAAAAGTAAAATAAAAAAAAACAAAAAAGAAATGTACTTTAGTTTTTATATATACTTGTAATATATCAGATAAGAACATAAATCCGGACTTCCGGCCAAGATGGCGGAGAGGAAATACACTTCTGTGTAATCTCCGTGTTTTTCTCTCACTATTCATTTCATTTCATGCCTCTGAATTAATGCTCGACTGAAAAAAAAACCATACAATTACTTACCAAGAGAAACCATCCTTGAGACTCGTCAAGAAAGGTCTGTTTTTGCGCGAGGGCGGGGACGGTATTTGGAAGCAGTCTGCGGGTAGCAGCAGCTGCAACCAGAGCACAGATAGCAGCTCAGAACGGGTGGAGCGGAGAGGGGGTAGGACCGCAGCCGTCTCTGCGGTGAGAGCTTTGCTATAGGAGCAAGTCAGCAGCCCAGCAGAGAAGCTAAAAACACCGGGGGTGAAGAATACAATCCCAAACAGCTGGAGTTTCTAGGGACCTGGCCACCCCTCCCCCACAGTGTCTTAGCCCGCTCGGATCTCAGAGCGCTCGGATCTCAGTGCGCAGGCGCCATAGCACAGTAGGACCTGTGCCTCACGAATACCCTGCCCCTCCCCCAAAGAAAGCAGCCTCCATTCAAGGGGTTTTTTTTCCTTCTGTTTCTTTGATAGTTTGTCTTTGATAAATAGACAGAATGAGCAAGAAACTGAAAAAGAATTTAACCCTGGACAGCTTTTATACAGATAAAGAGCAGACTCCAAACCCTGAGGAGACTAAAAACAAACAGTCCCCAGGTGAATCCCCGAAGGAGGAGACCTTATATCCCTCAGCACAGATGAATCTCATGGAGGAAATTAAAAAGGCTCTCACAAGGGAGCTAGAAGAAAAATGGGAAAAGGAGAGGGAGGCTCTGCAAAAGGAGAGGGAGGCTTGGCAAAAGAGCCTGGAGAAGTCAGTTAAAGAGAGAGTGGATAAAGAAACCAAATCCTTGAAAAATAGGATTAGTGAACTGGAAACAGAAAACAGCTCTCTAAAAAACAAAATTGGCGAAATGGAAAAAAATTCCACAGAACAAAAGAACTCAATTGGACAATTAGAAAAAGATCTTAAAAAAGTGAGTGAAGAAAATACCTCACTGAAAATCAGGGTCGAACAATTGGAATTGAATGACTCGAGGAGACAAGAAGAATCAGTCAAGCAAATCCAAAAAAATCAAACAATGGAAAAGGATGTGAAATACCTTCTGGGGAAGACAACAGACCTGGAAAACAGATCCAGGAGAGACAACCTGAGAATCATCGGACTTCCAGAAAAGTATGATGAAAAAAAAGCCTGAACACTATCTTCCAGGAAATTATCAAAGAGAACTGCCCAGAAGTCATAGAAACAGAAGGTAAAATAGACATTGAAAGAATTCATCGATCCCCTACTGAAAGGGATCCTAAAATCAAAACACCAAGGAATATAGTGGCCAAATGCCAGAACCCTCAGGCAAAGGAAAAAATACTGCAAGCGGCTAGAAAAACCCAATTCAAGTATCAAGGAGCCACAATAAGGATCACCCAGGATCTGGCAGCATCCACATTAAAGGATCGAAGGGCCTGGAATATGATATTCCGAAAGGCTAAGGAACTTGGTATGCAACCAAAAATAACTTACCCAGCGAGATTGAGCATCTTTTTCCAGGGAAGAAGATGGTCATTCAACGAAATAAGCGAATTTCATCTATTTCTGATGAAAAAGCCAGAACTTAACAAAAAATTTGATCTACAAGCACAGAACTCAAGAGAAATCTAAAAAGGTAAAGATTAATCTTGGGAACTATATTTCGGCTGTAAAGATGTATAAAAAATACATGTATACCTTGTTCTAGAAACTAGTTGAGGAAAGGACATTGTACTAGAAAAAAGGGAAAGTGGGGGTACTACATTTCATGAAGAGGCAAAGAAAACCTAGTATATCTGAGAGAAAGAATGGAGAGGAATGAAAATAGTGAGTATTTTACTGCTTTCAGAATTGGCAGTAAGAGAAGAATTTTAGACATATTCAATCTATGGTGAAACTTCTCCCACCTCATTGAAAAGTGAGAAGGGAAAAGTGAAAAAGGAAGGAATAAGCTAAGTGGAAGGGAATACGGGAACTGGGAGGGAAAGGGGTAAGTTGGGGGGGGGGGAACTCTAAGGGGAGGGGAGGGATACTGAAAAAGGGAGGGCTGTGAGAAGCAAGGGGAGCTCACAAGCTTAATACTGGGAAGGGGGGTAAGGGAGGGGGTAAGGGAGTAAGAAGGGAGAAAAGCATAAACTGGGGTCAACAAGATGGCAAGTAATACAGAATTGGTCATTTTAACCATAAATGTGAACGGGGTAAACTCCTCTATAAAGAGGAAGCGGTTAGCAGAATGGATTAAAAGCCAGAATCCTACAATATGTTGTATACAGGAAACACACCTGAAGCGGGGTGATACATGCAGGTTAAAGGTAAAAGGTTGGAGCAAAATCTACTATGCTTCAGGTGAAGCCAAAAAAGCAGGGGTAGCCATCCTGATCTCAGATCAAGCTAAAGCAAAAATTGATCTAATCAAAAGAGATAAGGAAGGGCACTATATCTTGCTAAAGGGTAGAATGAATAATGAAGAAGTATCTATATTAAATATATATGCACCAAGTAGTGTAGCATCTAAATTCCTAAAAGAGAAATTAAGAGAGCTGCAAGAAGAAATAGACAGTAAAACTATAATAGTGGGAGATCTCAACCTTGCACTCTCAGAATTAGATAAATCAAACCACAAAATAAATAAGAAAGAAGTCAAAGAGATAAATAGAATACTAGAAAAATTAGATATGATAGATCTCTGGAGAAAATGTAATGGGGACAGAAAGGAGTACACCTTCTTTTCAGCAGTTCATGGAACTTATACAAAAATTGATCATATATTAGGACATAAAAACCTCAAACTCAAATGCAGTAAGGCAGAAATAGTGAATGCATCCTTTTCAGACCATGATGCATTGAAAATTACATTCAATAAAAAGCCACAGGAAAGTAGACCAAAAAATAATTGGAAACTAAATAATCTCATACTAAAGAATGATTGGGTGAAACAGCAAATTATAGACATAATTAATAACTTCATCCAAGAAAATGATAATAATGAGACATCATACCAAAATGTATGGGATGCAGCCAAAGCGGTAATAAGGGGAAATCTCATATCTCTAGAGGCCTATTTGTATAAAATAGAGAAAGAGAAGGTCAATGAATTGGGCTTGCAACTAAAAATGCTAGAAAAGGAACAAATTAAAAACCCCCAATCAAACACTAAACTTGAAATTCAAAAAATAAAAGGAGAGATCAATAAAATTGAAAGTAAAAAAACTATTGAATTGATTAATAAAACTAAGAGTTGGTTCTATGAAAAAACCAACAAAATAGACAAACCCTTAGTAAATCTGATTAAAAAAAGGAAAGAGGAAAATCAAATTGTTAGTCTTAAAAATGAAAAGGGAGAACTCACCACTAACGAAGAGGAAATTAGAGCAATAATTAGGAGTTACTTTGCCCAACTTTACGCCAATAAATTCGACAACTTAAATGAAATAGAAGAATACCTCCAAAAATATAGCTTACCTAAACTAACAGAGGAAGAAGTAAATATCCTAAACACTCCTATCTCAGAAAAAGAAATAGAACAAACTATCAATCAACTCCCTAAGAAAAAAACCCCAGGACCAGATGGATTTACATCTGAATTCTATCAAACATTTAAAGATCAATTAACTCCAATGCTAAATAAACTATTTGAAGAAGTAGGGATTGAAGGAGTCCTACCAAACTCCTTCTATGACACAGATATGGTACTGATACCTAAACCAGGTAGGCTGAAAACAGAGAAAGAAAATTATAGACCAATCTCCCTAATGAATATTGATGCTAAAATCTTAAATAAAATATTAGCAAAAAGAATACAGAAAATCATCCCCAGGATAATACACTATGACCAAGTAGGATTTATACCAGGAATGCAGGGCTGGTTCAATATTAGGAAAACTATTAACATAATTGACTATATCAACAACCAACCAAACAAAAACCATATGATCATTTCAATAGATGCAGAAAAAGCATTTGATAAAATCCAACAGCCATTCCTAATAAAAACACTTGAGAGCATAGGAATAAAAGGACTTTTCCTTAAAATAGTTAGGAGCATATATTTTAAACCTTCAGTAAGCATCATATGCAATGGGGAAAAACTGGAACCTTTCCCGGTAAGATCTGGAGTGAAGCAAGGTTGCCCACTATCACCATTATTATTCAATATTGTATTAGAAACACTGGCCTCTGCAATAAGAGTCGAGAAAGAGATTAAAGGAATTAGAGTAGGCAATGAGGAAACCAAACTATCACTCTTTGCAGATGATATGATGGTATACCTAGAAAACCCCAGAGATTCTACTAAAAAGCTATTAGAAATAATTCATAATTTTAGCAAAGTAGCAGGATACAAAATAAATCCCCATAAATCCTCAGCATTCTTATACACCACCAACAAAATCCAAGAGCAAGAGATACAAAGAGAAATTCCATTCAAAATAACTGTTGATAGCATAAAATATTTGGGAATCTACCTACCAAAGGAAAGTCAGGAATTATATGAGCAAAATTACAAAAAAGTTTTCACACAAATAAAGTCAGACTTAAATAATTGGAAAAATATTAAGTGCTCTTGGATAGGCCGAGCAAATATAATAAAGATGACAATACTCCCTAAACTAATCTATTTATTTAGTGCTATACCAATCAGACTTCCAAGAAAATATTTTAATGATTTAGAAAAAATAACAACAAAATTCATATGGAACAATAAAAAGTCGAGAATCTCAAGGGAATTAATGAAAAAAAAATCAAATGAAGGTGGTCTAGCTGTACCTGATCTAAAATTATATTATAAAGCAGCAGTCACCAAAACCATCTGGTATTGGCTTAGAAATAGATTAGTTGATCAGTGGAAAAGGTTAGGTTCACAAGACAGAATAGTCAACTATAGCAATCTAGTGTTTGACAAACCCAAAGATTCTAAATTTTGGGATAAGATTTCATTATTTGATAAAAACTGCTGGGATAACTGGAAATTAGTATGGCAGAAATTAGGCAAGGACCCACACTTAACACCACATACCAAGATAAGATCAAAATGGGTCCATGACCTAGGCATAAAGAACGAGATTATAAATAAATTAGAAGAACATAGGATAGTTTATCTCTCAGACTTGTGGAGGAGAAAGAAATTTGTGACCAAAGATGAACTAGAGACCATTACCAATCACAAAATAGAAAATTTTGATTATATCAAATTAAAAAGCCTTTGTACAAACAGAACGAATGCAAACAAGATTAGTAGGGAAGTAACTAACTGGGAAAACATCTTTACAATTAAAGGTTCTGATAAAGGCCTCATTTCCAAAATATATAGAGAACTGACTCAAATTTATAAAAAATCAAGCCATTCTCCAATTGATAAATGGTCAAAGGATATGAACAGACAATTTTCAGATGAAGAAATTGAAACTATTACCACTCACATGAAAGAGTGTTCCAAATCACTATTGATCAGAGAAATGCAAATTAAGACAACTCTGAGATATCACTACACTCCTGTCAGATTGGCTAAGATGACAGGAAAAAACAATGATGAATGTTGGAGGGGATGCGGGAAAACGGGGACATTGATGCATTGTTGGTGGAGTTGTGAACGAATCCAGCCATTCTGGAGAGCGATCTGGAATTATGCCCAAAAAGTTATCAAACTGTGCATACCCTTTGATCCAACAGTGTTTCTATTGGGCTTATACCCCAAAGAGATACTAAAAAAGGGAAGGGGACCTGTATGTGCCAAAATGTTTGTAGCAGCCCTGTTTGTAGTGGCTAGAAACTGGAAAATGAATGGATGCCCATCAATTGGAGAATGGCTGGGTAAATTGTGGTATATGAACGTTATGGAATATTATTGCTCTGTAAGGAATGACCAGCAGGATGAATACAGAGAGGCTTGGAGAGACCTACATGGACTGATGCTAAGTGAGATGAGCAGAACCAGGAGATCATTATACACTTCGACAACGATATTGTATGAGGATGTATTCTGATGGAAGTGGATTTCTCTGACAAAGAGACTTAACTGAGTTTCATTGGAGAAATGATGGACAGAAACAGCTACACCCAAAGAAGGAATACTGGGAAATGAATGTGAACTATTTGCAATTTTGATTTTCTTCCCGAGTTATTTTTACCTTCTGAATCCAATTCTCCCTGTGCAACAAGAGAACTGTTTGGTTCTGCAAATATGTATTGTATCTAGGATATACTGCAACATGTTTAGCATATATAGGACTGCTTGCCATCCTGGGGGGGGGGGGGGGGGAGGAGGGAGGGAGGGGAAAAAACGAAACATAAGTGATTGCAAGAGATAATGTCGTGTAGAAATTATCCTGGCATGGATTCTGTCAATGCGAAGTTATTATTAAATAAAATAAAATTTATTATAAAAAATAAAAAAAAAAAAAAAAAAAAAAAAAAAAAAAAAAAAAAAAAAAAAAAAAAGAACATAAATCCGTTGGAATGTAAATTGTTTATTTTTTAAACCCAGTATCTAGCAAAAGTAAGCACATAAAATGTTTATTGATTTATGAGTCCATACTCTATATATTTTAGAAATGAGACCTTTTTAAGATTAATTAAAGCTTTTTTTTTTTAATTTTCAAAGCATACACATGATTTTGAACTATGCTCAAAAAGTTATCAAACTGTGCATACCTTTCAATGCAGCAGTGTTACTACTGGACTTATATCCCAAAGAGATACTAAAGGCAGGAAAGGGACCCACAAGTGCAAAAATATTTGTGGCAGCTATTTTTTGTAGTGTCAAGGAACTGGAAACTGAGTGAATGCCCATCAATTGGGGAATGGCTGAATAAATTATGGTATATGAATGTTATGGAATATTATTGTTCTGTAAGAATTGACCAACAGGATGATTTCAGAGAAGCCTGGAGAGACTTACTTGAATGGATGCTAAGTGAAATGAACAGAACTAGTAGATCATTATACAAGTCAACAACAAGATTATACAATGATCATTTCTGATGGATGTGGCTCTTTTCAATAATGAGATGATTTAAATCAGTTCCAATTGTTCAGTAAGTTAGAGTCATCCACACTCAGAGAGAGGACTATTGGAAATGAGTGTGGACCACAAGATTGAATTTTCATTCTTTGTGTTATTATTTGCTTGCATTTTTGTTGCCCTCAGGTTTTTTTTTCTGCCTAGATCAATGTTGAAAAATCACCCATGCATATATTTTATAAATAAAAAGCTTCTATAATAAAATAATTAATTAATTATAAAACAAATAAAGGGAAAAAAAGAAAACAAACCAAAAAAACAGACAAACAAGCATATGCATGGATCAGTTTTCAACATTCACCCTTGCAAAAACTTGTGTTCCATTTTCCCTTCCCTTTTCCCTACCTCCTTACCTAGAGGGAAAGTAATCCAATATATGTTAAACATATACAATTATTCTCTACATATTTCCACAAACATCATGCTGTGTAAGAAAAATCAAATCAGAAAGTAATATAAAATGAGAAAGAAAGAAAAATTCAAGCAAAAAATAACAAAGAAAGTAAAAATACTGTGTTGTGCTCCACATCAGTTCCCATAGTCCCATCTTTTGAATATGGCTCTCTTCATCACAAGAACCATTGGGGCTGACCTAAATTATCTAATTGTTTTAGAGAGCTCCATCCATAAGAATTAATCATCATATAATCTTGTTGCCATGTATAATCATCTCCTGGTTCTGCTTTTTTTCACTTACCATCATCAGTTCATGTAAGTCTCTCCAGGTCTCTCTGAAGTCATTCTGCTGGTCATTTCTTATAGAACAATAATTTTTCATAATATCCATAATTTATTCAGCCATTCTTCCACTAATGGCCATCCACTCATTTTCTAGTATCTTGCCAGTTAAAAAACGGCTGCCACAAACATTTTAGCATATATGACTCCCATTCCCTTCTTTATGACCCCTTATATAAGCTTATATAGCTTATATATATTATAAAGCTTATATAGAAACACTGCTGGATCAAAGGGTCTGCACAGATTGATACTCTTTGGGCATAGTTCCTAATTGCTCTCCAGCATAGTTGAATCAACTCACACCTAAACCAAGGTGTCCCAGGTTTCTCACATCCCCTCCAAAATTCATCATTATCTTTTCTTGTCATCTTAGCCATTTTGAGAGCTGTGTAGAGGTATCTCAGAGTTGTCTTAATTTGCATTTTTTTCTGATCAATAATTATTTAGAGAACATTTTCAAATGACTACAAATGATT
This sequence comes from Antechinus flavipes, assembly GCF_016432865.1. NCBI lineage: Eukaryota > Metazoa > Chordata > Mammalia > Dasyuromorphia > Dasyuridae > Antechinus > Antechinus flavipes. Next base: position 15,317,145 of record NC_067399.1, on the reverse strand, counting down.
TTATTTTTCTTTATCTGAAAATTGTATGTTCTTATCCTTTGACCATTTATCAATTTGAGAATGGATTGAATTCTTATAAATTTGAGTCAACACTCTATATATTTTAGAAGTAAAGCCTTTATCTGAACCCTTGAATATAAAATATATATTTCCAATTTATTGCTTCCCTTTTAATTTTGTCTGCATTTCTTTTATTTGTACCAACCTTTTTTTTTAAACTTAATATAATCAAAATTATCCATTTTTATTCAATCATGTAATCCAGTTCTTCTTTGGTCACAAATTCATTCCTTCTCCATAGATCTGAGAGGTAAAATAATCTCTTGTTCTTGACATCACTCTTTTTGTCTAAATCTTGAACCCATTTTGATCTTTTCTTGGCATATGGTATTAGGTGTGGGTGAATATCTACTTTAATTTTCCCAGCATTTTTCTCAAATATTGAGTTCTTATCCTAAAGCTGGGGTCCTTGGGTTTATCAAACACCAGCTTATGATTGTTATTGACTATTTTGTCCTGTGAGCCTAACCGATTCCGCTGATCAATGGATCTTTTTTCTTAGCCAGTACCAAATGGTTTTGATGATCTCAGCTTTATATTTCTAGGTCTGGTACAGCTAGACCATCTTAATTGGCACTTTTTTTCCCATTAATTCCCTTAAAATGTGTGTCCTTTTTTTTTTTTCTTACAGATGAACCTTATTATTTTTTCTAGATCTGTAAAATAATTTCTTAGGATTTTCATTGGTATGATACTGAATAAATAGATTAATTTAGGTTCTATTGTCATTTTTATTATATTATCTTGGTCTACCCAAGACCATTTGATTAAATCTGACTTTATTTGTGAAGAAAGTGTTTTTGTTTTAATTATGTTCATATAATTCCTGACTTTGTGAGACTTTTATCAGACCTCTTTGGTGTAAAATTTCCCCTCAGTTTTCTACTCCCCTTTTAATCTTCTCTGCATTGCTTTTGTTTTTACAAAACCTTTTTAACTTAACATAATCAAAATTGTCCATTTTTCATTCCATAATATATTCTAGTTCTTTGGACACAGATTTCTTCCTTTGCCACAGACCTGAGACGTAGACTAACCTTTCTTCTTCTGATTTGCTTATAGGATCACTTTCCTGTCTAAATTGGAAACCTACTTCAACCTTATTTTGGTATAGGGTATTATGTGTGGGTCAATGCCTAGCTTATGCCATACTAATTTTCAATTTAACTAGCAATTTTTGTGAAATAGTGAATTCTTATTCCAGAAGGTCTTTGGGTGTATCAAATACTAGATTATTGTAGTCGTTGACTATTGTGTTTTGTGAACTTAATCTGTTCAAGTCATTGAATCTTCTATTTCTTAGCCAGCATTAAATGGTTTTGATGACTGCCACCTTATAATATAGTTTTAGGTCTGTTGGAGCTAGGCCACCTTCATTTGCATTTTTTCATTGATTTTCTTGAAATGTTTGATCTTTTCTTCTTCCAGATGAACTTTGTTAATCTTGCTTCTTTGATGACTGAATTAGCATCCTGGATACATTAAAATCAGCCAGAGTCAGAATAAGCAAAAGTCCTTGATCTTTATTCTTGGTCTTTAGAGGCAGGATTGAATTGATTGGAAGCAGAATCTCCTTGACCTTCCTTTTTCGTCTCCCACCTAGAAATGACCTTACCTAGTCTTATTCCACCCCCTAGTCCCTCCTACAATTCTCTGTATACACCAATTATCTAGCCAGTGTGGGATAGTGTGGAGGTTCATTTTCCAAGCATATGCTTATAGAGTATTGTCCAATCAGCAATTAGCCTTAAGTACTCAGACTACCTCAGTGCATCAACTCAAGAGTTTCAGCCCTTTATAGCTTCTAACTCTGTAATGTAATTTATTGGGAGTTTGTTTGGTATGCAGTAAATAAGGAGATTAATTTAGTAGTATTGTTACCTTTTATTATATTAGCTCGAACTACCCATGAGCACTTGTTATTTTATTAATTAATTAGTTCTGACATTATTTGTGTGGAAAATGCTTTGTATTTGTTTTCATATAGTTCCTGACTTTGCTTTGGCGAGTAGATTCCCAAATATTTTATATTACCTACTGTTATTTTAAATTGGATTTCTCTTTGTATCTCTTCCTGCTGCTCTTTGTTGGCAATATATAAAAATGATGATTATTAATGTTGATATATATTTTATGGCTACTTTGTTAAGAAGATGATCTTAAAGAAATTCTGTGGGTGACAAAAAATAAATTACCTGTTATCAAGCTGAAACATAATGAGTTATTTTGAACTGAAGCTGAGCAGAACAAATGGAACCTAGAACTAGGATACACAGAATTATCAAGACTGTGCAACAATCAACTCTAAAAGACTTTGTTCTTTTCAACATTTCATGATTTAAGGCAATCCAAAAAACAAAAACAAAAACAAAAACAAAAACAAAAACAAACAAACAAAACAAAAGAAACTCTGGATAGAAAAAGTCATCTGCGTCCAGAAAAAGAACCATGGAGAATGAATGTAAAACATGTGCCATGTTCATTTTTTTTTTCTTATTCTTGTTTTTTTTTTTTTTCTTATTTGTTTTTTTTTTCTCATTTGTTCTGATTTTTCTCTCCCAACATGATTCATAAAGAAATGTGTATTATAAAATTAATGAACAAGTGTAACTAGAAAAAGAGAAAATGATTTTTAAAAAGTTACTTAAAAATAAAAACAAATAATGAGTCATTCTGAATTTACATATTAAATACTTGGTTGCTACATGGTATTAGGATTTAAGATAAGTAGAACTTGCAAGATCATTTACTATCTTAGCTTGATATTTAAAAATCTCCATTATTTAATGATTATTTCAAAATTTGGGGGAGCTTCTTTAGGTATTGACAGGAAAAAATGGTTTAGAAAGAGTCCACAGAAAAGCCAGAAAGAATAGGGTATTCCTTGATGCTTATTATTAATATCTATGGAATTAAAGGGGAGGTGAGATCATGAAGAAATTATTAGGAAGTGGAAATGTCAGCACTTAGAAACTTATTGGATATAGAAAGTGAGGAAAATAGAAAAATAGAAAATAACTGGATGTTAATTGTTTTGTTCTTCAGCATCCAAAGCTACTTTTGTTCTCTTAAATGTTATGTCAATCTGTTCATTACTCTTGTTTTGGACTTTGGTAAAGCAATCTTCAAGGCTCTCCATCCTTGCTGAAGGAATTTTCAGATTAGGGCTTGGAGTGAATTGCTGCAAGTCTTTTAGGTTCTGCAAGAAGTGAAGCCAAGAGAAATAAACCTTTTTTGTTTTTCTGGCAAGACAAAGTTTATTTGCTTATAAGTTTTTGTTTTTTTTTTTTTGTTTTTTGTTTGGCTAGTTGACGATTCCTTAATGATGAAAGAATGGCCAAAATTATCCATATTTTAAGGATACTTTTTTCCCCAATTACATGTAAAATTATTTTAACATTCATATTTTTTAAATTTTGAATTTAAAATTTTTCCATTCCTCCTTGCTGTCCTCCTTCCCTGAGGTAGTAATGCAATTTGAAATACATTGCACATGTGAAATCATGTAAAACATTTTCCCATGTCAATCATATAGTAGGAAAAAAAACTATAGAAAAAATATAAAAAAAGAAAATATATTTTGATCTTCTTGCATACTTCATCAGTACTTTCTCTGGAGATGGATAGCATTCTTTATTAAGTGTCCTTTGGAAATGTCTAAAATTATTGTATCTCTCAGAATACCTAAGGTATTCACAGTTGATCATCTTGCAATATTGCTGTTACTGTGTATAGAATTCTCTTGGTTCTGCTCATTTTACTTTGCCTAAGTTCATGTAGTTCTTTCCAGAGTTTTCTGACATCATTCTCCTTACCATTTCATATATCACAATAGTATTCAGTTGCAATGAGAAACCATAACTTTTTTCAACCATTCCCCAATTGATGAACATCTTTTCAATTTTAAATTCTTCGTCATTACAGATATTTTTGTGCAATGAGTCCATTTTTTTTTAATTACTCTGTAACATAGTCCTAGTGAAGATATTGTTGGTTAAGTGTATATATAATTTCATATATTCTAAGTCATAATTCCAGAGTATTTTCAAGAATATTGGATCAATTCACAATTCTATCAAAAAATGCATCAGTTTCCCACTCCAGTCCACCACAACATTTTTCATTTTATTTTTACCATATTAGTCAACCTGAGAGGTGTGAGGTGATTCTAATGTTCATTTCTGTAAGCAATAGTGATTTAGATTTCTATATGAATACAGACAGCATTTATTTCTTCAAAAAGTTTCTATTTATATCCTTTGATAATTGGTCAATTGGGAAACAAATTATAGTTATAAATTTGACTCAGTTCTCTTTCAAATCTCATTTAAGAAATGAGACCTTCATTATAAAAGAAAAAATCCATCCTTTTGTTCATGTTTTATGAAGCCCTTTGATACTATTAATCCTTTTGTTTTTACAGATGAATTTTATTACTTTTTTTCTGTTTATGATATTTTTTTTTGTTAATTTGATTCTTATGTCAGTGAAGAAATTAATTTAGGTAGAATTGAATTTTTATTATATTAGATCAACCTACCCATGAGCAATTTATATATTTTTTCAACTGTCTAGATCTTGTTTTGTCAGCAAAACTGCCCTCGTTTTAAATAAAACTGCGGATTTTCTTCCAAATTTTTTCCACCAACACATACATTTTTATAACTTTCAAATCCCTGTTAAAAACAATTCTGACAATCCATATGAAAATAAAAGAAAGAAATAAAACAATGTTACTACCTCTGCTTTTTTTTTATTCACCTGAAGCATAATAGATTCTGTGCCAGACTTTTACCTTTACTCTGTTTGTATTACTTTGTTTTAAATGTGTTTCTTGTAAACAACATATTATAGGATCCTGGCTTTTAATCCAGTCTGCTATCCACTTCCATTTTATGGGAGCATTCATCCCATTCACATTCACAGTTAAAATAACTTATTCTAGATTTCCTGCTATCTTATTTACCCCAAGTTTTGCTTTACTCTTTCCTTTCTTCCTTTTCGTCATCTCCAGTATTTTGCTTCTGCCCACCACCTCCCTCAAATAGCCCTCCCTTTTTATAGCCCCTCCCTTTTTTATACTTTCCCCTACTACTTCTGCTCTCCCTTCTCCTAGCCTCCCCCTTTCCTTTCACCTTTCCTCTCCCACTTCTCAATAAGGTGAGAGAAGATTTCCTATGAAACCATATATCTCTGATATTGTCTCATGGAGCCAAATCTGATGAGAGTAAGATCCATCTAATATTCATTCCCCTCCCTTTTCCCCCTCAATTATAATAGTTCTTCTTTGTCTCTTCATGAGATGTAATTTCCCTCATTTTACTGCCATTTTCCCAATTTTATATTAAACACTTCTTTCCACTTCTTGAATTTTTTTCATTACCACAATAAAATCATATTATACCCACACTCTCTAAGTATACCCATAACAGAGATGTAGTTCTCAAAACTTCTTTCCTTTTGTTTTACCTTTTTATGTGTCTTTTGATTTATGTATTTGAAGATCAAAATTTTTGTTCAGCTCTGCTCTTTTCATCAGAAATAAATGAAATTCACCTGTGTCATTGAATGTCCATCTTCTTCCCTGAAAAACAATGGTTGATTTAGCTGGATAGTTGATTCTTGGCTATAATCCAGTTTATTTTGCCTTTCAGAATATCAAATTCCAGGTCCTTTGATCCTTTAAAATGAAAGCTGCTTTAAGGTGAAATCCTGAGTAAGACTGATTATGGATCCTTGATATTTGCATTGTTTCCTTCTGGGTGCTTACAATATTTTTTCTTTAATCCGATAATTCTGAAATTTAACTGATATTCATTGGAGTTTTCATTTTGGCAGCTCTTTCACAAGGTGGTTGGTAAATTCTTTCAATGGCTATTTTATTTTCTGGTTCTATGATATCAAGGTAGTTTTCCTTGATGATTTCCTAAAAGATGATTTTAGGCTCTTTTTTTTCCACTATGGTTTTCAAGAAATCCAATCTTTTTTTTTTCATATTTTTTTTGACTGATTCTTGATGTCTCAGAGTCATACATTTCCATTTGTTCAATTCTAATTTTTAGTGAATTCTTTTCTTCAGTTACCTTTATTAATTCCTTTTCTATTTGGATAATTGAATTTTTAAATCAATTCTTTTGCTCATTACATTTTTTAAATTTCACAAATTCTGTTTTTTAATGAATAGGTTTCTTTTTCACATTTATTTTGTAAGGAATTATATACTTTTTCCATTACATCAAATCTATTTGTTAAGAGTTATTTGCCTTTTCAGTTTTGTCAAATCTATTTTGTAAGGCATTATATGCTTTTCCCATTTCATTATATCTATTTTAAGGGGTTTTCATCAGTTAATTTCAGTTTTTCTTTTTCCATACTCTCTTGCAAAGATCTCATTTCCTTTTTCCATTTTTTTTCTAATTCACTTTTAAGATCCTTTTTTGAATTCTTCCAAGAGAGCCTTGTAAAATGAGGACCAACTCATATCACTCTTTGGGACTTCATCTAGAGCTTATTTGCCTTTAGGAACCTCAGGGTTTGGGGTCTGTTGTTCTCTCTCACCATAAAACTGTCTATGGTCAGGGTTCTTTTTGTTGTTTTTTTTTTTTTTTTGGTTCATGTTTAAGGGCTGAGATCTGGTCTTAAGGTGAAGAGGTAGCAGCCACTTTAGTTTGTCCTGGGACAATGTTTCTGACTGACTTACAGTGCTGGGTAAGCATGACCAAATGCCACGTTCCGGGGTTCAGGGGCTCGTAACTTGCCTTTTGTATTTGCTTTGGTGTCTTGCAGCAAATCTGCTGAACCACTGGCTTGTAACCAGGAGAGAGTAGCCTAAGCACATTGTAGTAAATTCCCTGGTGCATCAACACAGGGACTCCCTGGCTCCCTGCCCCAAGCTCCCTGTGCTGTGGTGTGAAATAGGCAGCCTCTCTTCCTGCCTAATTGAAGCCAACCTTTCCTGAAGTTCTTTCAAAGTATCTTCTTCTGGAAATATGTTATACTCCAAATACTTGTGGGTTCTGCCACTCCCAAATCAGTTCAGAGGTTTAATCCACTAATTTGAGGGAAGCTTGGAGGAGATCACATAAAGATGTGTCTACTCTCCATCACCTTGGTTCCTGCCCCAAAACAAAAGTTTTGAAGCAATTAAATGGACCAACCCAAAAAGTCATGATTGATGAGTTCAAAGGGATCTCAGTGACCAGCCAGATAATCTAACATATAAACAAATAAATAACAACAATTACAAAAAGGGTCATTACTTCAATACAGTGTACTCATCCTTTCCTTTAATATTTCCAGTGAAGGTGGAACCCATTCCCACCAGAACTTCCACTATGGAAGAATTCTAATTGTTAGGAAGATCATGGCTTTTCTTGTTATATTTTACTTTTGCTTTTAAGCAATGGAATCAAGTCTATTGCCACAGGATCTTTGCTTCTTCTAGCCAAGGCCCATTATTTTGTCCTCTGGGGCCAAATGATCCTGATGACTTTCCAAGAAATGGGGCCTGAAATACTAAAGGCAGCTGCTATATTCCTACTCTTTTTAAACCTCAATGCTAAATGTAATATTTCAATCACAAATTCTTTTAAACAATGAATGTTTCTTTTTTTCTCCCAAACTGACCGTCTTTAAGCTACAGAATATCAAACATGGAATTTCCAGGTTGGAAGGGATGAGTATGCCATTTATTATTGAAAAGATATTCCCAGCATTTGTTACATATGAGGATGTCTTTTCATGCCTATTAAAAAATGAATTAATCCATTTTAGTATCTTGGTGAGCCTTTGCAAGAACTAAGACAGATCCATATAGTAATGAAAGGAAAGTCAGTAATAGATGGTTGAAAATAGGATGATTTTCTTGCATATGGATATGGAGTGTGAAAATTAGTAAATAAATGTGTGAATAAATGACATATAACATGTTAAGCACTTGTAAAGTAACAGGATTACAAATAGAAATAGCAAGCTACAACCTGATCTAAAAGAACTCATATTATAATTGAGGGAAAATAAATAAAATAAATTTTGCCAATCACCATATGTAAAAGTCCTTAAGTCTTGAGGGAAGAGTTTTAAAATTTCTATCAAGGCCTAAGGGCTCTTAGATTATACCATTGAGTGAAATAAAAATGGCAAGTCTTAGAGACATAACTTATGGTAAGGTTTGGAGGTATTTAAAATTCAAATGGCAGGGAAGATGATAAAACCTAGTAGCTCTCCATTCCACTGAAAGTGGTAGAATTGTTGACTCTCATAATATCCCAGTATTGAGATTAGTCAAACAAGTATAGAAGTATGGACTTATGGATAGTTAGGGCATAGGAAAATGGGGAAGCTAATGAAGAAGGTTGTTGCAATTAGTGGTGGGTCCCATCACATTGGCTAGTAGAATTCTGGAACCAATAAATTGAATTTTCATTTAGCCTTTCCTTTTGTATTCTTGCTTTAGTGAGAACTTAGTTACTCTTGTTGTGATCACTGACAAATCACTAGGCTCCCTGGGCTTTTGATTCTTTATATGTAATTATGAGGAGTTAGACCAAATTTACTCTGATTCTTCTGGATCTTGACTTTTGATTTAGGAACCTAATGAATGGTTATCAGGTTCCACCTGTCAGCCAGTCAATAAGCCATTTTTAAGGCACTTGCTAGTGAACTTACAAAACACTGTCTAGGCAGGTTTGGACCTGTGGAATTTGGTGCCATTTTGGGAGTGCCTCCAGTCTTACACTCTGCCCTGCCTGACCATGGCCAGCCCAGTATGCTTGCATTGGCTCGGCATCATGTCCCATTATGTGCTACACTGCACTTTATTTTCTCTATTTGGCACTCTCAGTGATAATTCCTCCAAACAGACCCAGGGAACCCTACTTGATCTTCTTTACTGAGGGATGGATAGATGGGCTAATTGTTTCAAATGACTGTTTCCAATGTCTCCAATGAGATACATGGCAGGAAGCTGGAATCAATCTTCTAATTACCTATTTGCCATTCTGAGAAAGCCAGGCATTGTGGGAGGAGGGAAGAGAATTCAACCTTGATAACTATAGGGAATGAAAAGAGTTGTCATCTTAAATCAAGGTAAAATATCATAATCTCATTAAGTGCTTATTTCAGCAAAATACAGCAGCTTGCTAAATGCTGGGGAGTTGGAAGCTTATTTATTATTCTAATTGACTGCTGGCACCTCCTGTGTATGCTTTCACTAAAGAGTTAGTAGAGAATTGTTTTGTAAGAGTTCCATTTGGGAGAATCTAGATGATGTCTGACTTCTTGCTTGAAGTACAGTACAGAGAGTTCAGCTTTGGACCAGCAGCTACTATCCCACGAATATATAACTCTCTAAGAATGCTAGATCCATAGCACTCTAAAAATGATCTACATCTGGGCTGTAGCATGTGGCACAAAGCATCACATAAGTTTTGTTTTAAAACTAGAATTGGGAAAGTCTCATTCATCAAAAAGCACAGAACACTTGCAAGTACAATGAATGTCCATTCCCCATCAGTTTTATGGCTCCTTTTTTTCATCTTGATTAAAATAGACATTAAAATAAATATTTTACATTTTAGCAGCATTTTTGAATTGGTAAAGTCAGCTTATATTGACTTATACAAGTCTGACATGAGCTGTGTAGGGCAATCCAGTTAACTACAATCCCATTTTACAGATTAAGTTGAAATGAACATGCACGTGCTCTGTTTAAGAGATAAATGAAAACATTTATTAAGTTGCTCAGATGAGTCAAACCTTGTGCTACGTTCTTGAAGTGTACAAAGATGAAGATGGTCTCTCCTTTCAAAGAACATTCATTTGAAAGGAGGGACACTTTGGTTAAGAAAGGAAACACTTTAGCCTAAATATTAAAAGGGATGATGAAATGATTCAAAAAGTAGCAGATTGATTGACACATCAGAGTTTGATTATAGTCAAATTCTATGCTACTGACCATAGATAGCAAGAAAAAAAAAAGATTTATTCCCAAGAGACTTATGTTCTCCTGGACATAAACAATGTGGATACAATCAATCAACTAAAAGAAACATTGTTAATGTGTTTATTGAATGAGTATAACTAGTGATATGAAGACAAAAAAAGATAATAGTTCTTACCCCATAAAAGATTAATATTGGCATCAAGAAAGCAGATGACATGCAAAAGTAAATATCTATATACATATGTGTAAATTAAATTTTATATTATAAAAATATAATATTTTATAAAATATAGTAACTATGTATATGTATAGTAGCTACAGAGCTAAAAATTTTACAGCTATAGGTATTGTCTTTTCATGTGTTTTATTTTTGAAATACAATGGTAGGAATCAGAAAATACTTCTTGCAAGACAATGAATATGAGATATGCCTGAAAGGGAGCCTGTAACTAAAGACATGGAAGTAAGTGGGAAGCCATTTTACATAGAGAATGTACCCCAAAAAGTCAAATATTTTGGAAAAGAGAGTGTTAGAGTGAGGAAAATGGAGGGGAATTACTTCTCATTGTCACCCAGCTAATGTCAAAAGTGATTGAAAAAGTAGGTCATTCCTGTATCTCAGTCCAGCAATCAGCAGTAAAACTAATGATGATTCCAAGGCCCAGAGTTAGGAGAGCAGTATATTTCTGAGATTTCTCTTTTCTTATTCTCTCTTGATGTCTAATGGTCCCTGGCAGATGTGGAGAATCTGACAGGGTATAATCCAGACAGAGCAGCTGTTGTTACATTCCTGCTGGGAAATATCACTGGTCCAGAACAATATGATTTCACAAAAGTTTCAAGAAAGGAAACATAGCTGGACAGGGACATTCCCAAGACAGAGAAACAGTGTTTATGTGGCCATGTCTTTGGAAGGCAAATGGTACTTGTCAGAGTATTCTCTGGAGTTTCAGTGGGATTCACCAGTCAGAGATAAAATCTTGTTTCTAGTCTGAGATACTTGGCCTTTCAGGAAGATGCTTAGTAGCATACTGAGAGATATGTCAGATACATATAGAGTTGAGAAATTATCTCAACTTTATATGGGTAGGTGCTTCCTTGTCACATATATTCAAAGCATATTGAGATCAATTATCTCCCCAAACACTGTACCATATGACTACACATCTATAATGATACCAGTTCTTTCTGAAATTACTTGTGACATCACTAGATAAATCTGTGGTAGAATTCTCCTTGTTGACATTTTGCAACCTCAAGGAATATACGTCATTCTGGAATAGTTGAATGACTAACTCCAAACACTATTATGTAAATATATATATGTTATAAGTTATCCAGATTTTCTCGATTTTGGAAATGGTACTGGTTTCTGAAATCTCAAAAGATTTCTGTTGTTCTGAAAACATAACATCGCAGGTAAAGGGCAGTGTGTGAGACACACTGGATATATTACATATCATTTGGATTTTATGAAATACCATATGATTTCTAAGTTTGAAAGAAACTCAACAGCTATCCAATCCAACTTGTATGTAACAAAGAATTGCTTTTAAGACAATGGATTTAGAAATATAGGGACTCTCAAAGTTATCAAGTTGAAATGTTCCATTTTGTCTCGAAGGAAACCAAGGTCCAGAGAGATTGAATTTGTTTACATGAGATCAAGGAGCTAAAAAAGGGCAAAACAAGCTCTCCTGACTCCAAATCCAGCCTTCTTTTACCTGACACTGATTCCAGTATGTGCTTGATATAATCCAATAAAGATGTCCCCATTTCACAAAAATACCCATTCCACTTTGGTATTATTTGAATATTTTCCTTGACTTCTAGTTGAAACCTGTGTTGGGAAATCCCATCTATTACCTCTATGTTTATTCTTTGGAGGCTAGTTACATCCCACTCCAAATAGCACACTTGAATAATCATCATTCTCTCATTTCCTTTCCTGAGTTTAAAGATTTTTAATTCTTTCAAATACTTTCCACAGAGAATATTTCATTATTTATCACTTTGCTTTTGCATCAGTTGTCCTATATTTGCAAAATGTATCTACTCTTCACCTCTGCCACCTAGATTTCCTAATTTCCTTCCATGTTACTTTCTTTATGAGTCCTTTTACTACTCCATCCAGATGCTAGTCCCCCCCCCACATCTTTTGTCCTGTATGTTGTATGTTCATATTGTATATACATTATCATATAGTTTGTCTTACACAGAGTGACATACACTCACACATATGTATATGTTCATTCTCAGATATTGATGTTTATTGTCTTCAGTATATGCACATATTAAGATAAATGACTTGATATCAAAGAATGTTTCTTTTTGTCTCTCTATCCCCAATTTCTAGCCCATACTTGCCACATAGTAAGGACTAAGTAGATTTTTGTTGTTGGACTTGTAATATGGCATCCATTTCAGTTCTTTCCCTCCTCTCATTATTTTACTCTCATTGCCCTCCAGCTGATCAATTGTAATCAATTGTAATTGTCTTTTACATAATAAATTAGATGTGGTATGGTGAGGCTAGAGGGGAGTAGAAATAGACTTCCTTTATCATGAATTCTCATTCTCTTTTGTTCTCTCTTTTAGTGTGCGTGCTTCCTTGTCTCCCACTCCAAGTAGATCTGAGGTTTCATCAGGCCAGGTAGTTCTGATGAAAAGCTTTGGTTTTTATTTAGGAAAATTAGAGCAAGCTTTGCAGTAATTGCAATTGTAATAATATTAATAAAGCACTAGTAATAATAATTTCACTAATAGTTCATAATGACAGTATCCAGTGACCTGAGCTCAAAACCTAGTGTTATTATACACTTTCATATGATTTTTGGAATATCACAAGCTTTTTAGTGAAGTTTACATAAAGCCTGGTTTGCTAACTCATCCTGGAGTATGATTGCAATTGGAAAGAAAACAAATGGAGAAGGACATTAAGAATGGTTTCATAGAGTAGCCTAGAAAGTTTGACTCATATGCTACACATACACATACTAATTGGTTCTCCATTTTCTTTCCCATAAAATAAGCTTAAACAATTGAGTTTTTAAGGCCTATCCAACAGGTAATTTAGAGTTAAGCCTTTCTGAAAGAGAGAACCTAAGAAAAATTATCACTTGGCCCACATTTACAAGGTCAGTAGCATATGTGCTTATAGATTCATGCTCCTCAAGCCTCTGATTACATTATGAATGAAGAATTCCTCTTTTGTCATGAGTTTAATAATTATTTTTAATTTCATTGATGAGATGCTAATTTTCACCATTATTAGTACTGCCCCAATTCCAGTTTGACTGAAATATTTTTACCCAAAATATAAGCTATACCATTAAACTGAGAGAAATTAAAGAATAAATAGATCTTAATAAAGTAGAACATTTCCAGCAATTTATAATTAATGACATATATCTATGTATATACGTGTATATACATATATATACATATATATATAGAGAAAGAGAGAGAGAAAGAGAGAGAGAGAGAGAGAGAGAGAGAGAGAGAAAGAGAGAGAGAGAGAAAGAGAAAGAGAGAAAGAGAGAGAGAGAGAGAAACATGAACATATATATATATATATATATATATATATATATATATATATATATATATTGTGTTTGTGTGTATGGAGATATAGGTATATGTTTTGTAGGTATTAACAAAGTGATAATTCAAGACATGTCAGGCATATCAAATTGCTCATTATGTGATCACTGAATTGATTTCAGATAAAGAATATCACTCAGAGAGACAAAGACAGAAAGAAGGACATATATAGATATGAACAGGTGAACAGAGACAGAGATATAAAGAGACAGAGACAAAGATTCCAGATTGACTTGGTTTTGGTTTAGGAAAAAGGAAGCAGTGGACCATGTAGTATATGCTATGTTTAAAAGCATGAATGTAATAGACTTTGTGACTATGTACTTCTCAATTATCAACAGAATTCAGATTTTCTAGTTTCTTTCAAGGCTCAGCTCAGCTAGAAGCTTTATTTGATCTCGTTGCATAAGAGAGCTCTCCATTTCCTGAAATTTTCTTGAATCGACATTACAGACATAGAATTAAGACCTCTATCTCCTAGCTTTTATCTGATGTCATGTTGTCATTTTTGAAACTTCAAAACTTGTTATGGGCCAGAACTTGAAACAAGGTACTAAGTGGAATTGAGGAGACAATGGTTAAATCTAGTTAAACACTGATTTAATCCTACAACAAATAATGGTTTCCTAGTGATATTATGATTGGTTTGTACTCAATGTGTAGCATATAAACTAGAAGCAGCTAGGGAGATTGAGAGACATTTGGAGAGATTCAGTGGATAGAGAAGGAGGCAGGAGCTTAAGCTCTCAGAACTAAGGAGAAAGGCCTCTAAGAAAGTTAACTGGGCCCCAGGAAAAGAGACAAGAATTGGAAAGAGATAATGAAGGATTTGGGCTTTAACATCTGGCTGTATTTGTTCATACTGAACTGAAATGAAGGCTGCTTCCAAGACTCCCGGAGACCCCAAGAAACCTCAACAGAGAGTATTACATTTTTGAGAGAACATTACAGAAACTTTTATACATTAACTTCCAACTTTTCTGACATTTAATAATTAAGTATTGAATATGTTATCTTTTTCTCTGTACCCTTTATTTATCATAGTTTCATGGGGCTTGGTTATAAGGGATCTTTAAAAATCATTGTTGTGCAGTTGTCAGTCATATCCAACTCCATTTGGAATTTTCTTGGCAAAAAACATAATGGTTTGCTATTTCCTTCTTCTGCTTGTCTCAGAAGTGAGGAACCAAGAGAAAAGGTTAAGTGATTTGTCCATAATCATATAGCTAATAAATGTTTGATACCATATTTGAACTTAAGAAGATGAGTCTTCCTGCGCCCCCAAACCAGCAGTCTATCCATTATGTTACCTATGTGCCCAAGGCACTTCTATCTCTATGGACTGGTAGCTATCTAGTAGAACATTCTCTCATTATGCTGATTAGGAAGTTGAGAGCAAAATTTTTAAATGACTTTACCAAAATTTTGCACTTAGCAAATGACAAAACTGTAATTAAAAACGAGTTCTCCGGACTCTGAATGTAGTACTTCTATATTATACACTCAAATGTTTGGGTTACTTAAATGCCTCCTTTTTCTTTCCCACTACTTTGTGATTGAAAAAGAATTGACTTTCCACTTAGACTGTTGAAGTACAAAAGGAGGGCAGATGGTTCATTAAAAACGTCTTGATTAAAAATGACCCACTTCTCACTTGTGTGAATGTTCCCCAAAGGTGAAACATCTCTTTTGAATGTAAAGTTGGTGATGTGTTTTGGTCATTGCCTTTTTTTTGTATTACTTATCCCCCAAAAGTAGAAGTGTTCCCCATTGACTGGGCAACACAGTGGAAAATTACCTTCATCCCTATGCATGTATTAGTCACATTATAATGATGAACTATTCAGTATGAATAGCTCCCCATCTGAGACTATCATCACCACATGTGGGTACCTTACAATTACCAACATTTCTGAATTTGCATATGACTCTTGTAATATGTCACAGATGGACACAGATTTTAGATGACCACTGACAGGTGGGAAGATATTGAATAATATTTTTCCTTGTTTTATTGTTTTTTTCCCATTTCCCTTTCATGATTAGTATTTGTCGCCAGAACAAACTATGGTATTCTGAGCTTAGAAATTTTGAAGAACTATAAAATAATCCCTTCAGAACCTTATACTAAAATACTGATATATTAAACCACGGATCTGATCTGTCACTTTCCTGCTCACAAAGCTCCAATGACTCCCTATTACCCAGGGGATAAAATAAAAACTCCTCTGTTCATTCTTCAAAGCTATCAATAATCTAGCTCCAACTGATCTTTTCAGAATAATTGCCCATTATTGCTGCCCATGTACTCTTCTTTCCAGCCAAATTGTCCCATTTATTTCACCTTCTCTCTCTCTGTACCTTTGCACAGTCAGTGCCTGTGCCTGCAATGATTTTTTCTATATTCCATCTGAACATAGCTCAGATGCCACCTTCTGCCTTCTTCCTAATTGCCCCAGAGGATAACACTTCCAATTCACCTCCAAATTATTTTAATGTTTTTTTTCTCCATATATTCTGTATATACTTCTATATGTATGTATTGCAGAATGTAAGCCCCATCAAGGAAGGTACAGGATTTATTTTGTCTTTTTCTCTTCATACTGATATACCTGATCACATATTAGGAGCCCAATTAGTGAGAAGTGGATCGAATGGAATTATACTCCCTTTTTTACATTTGGCCCAATGATGAATAGAAACAGGGAAGCTTTTTATAATTACATTTTTTTGCACAAAATATCTTACTTTCAACCTCTCTACCATCTCCTCAATCATCATCCATTCCTATAATGCTTTCCATCTTCATCTCAAAATCATAACACCTATATATTATTTTAACATACAGCTTAGGTGTTAAATTCTACAAGAAGTCTTTCATGATCTCCCACAATTATTGCTGTTTTCTCAACCTTGGAAACATTGTGTTCTTTTTTTTTATATTTAATTACTGGTGGACATGTTATTTATTCCAACAAGATTTAGAGTCTTTGAACATAGCAATGTTTTCATTTTGAGGAGATGGTGGTCATGAACCTGACCATTAAATGGCCCTATGATGTTCAAGAATATCTGACTTTGTCTAGATAAAACTAGATTGAGGTGCTTTTTCACCTTTAGTTAGTTCTTTCTACATTAAATATAGGATTTCTTGCAATATGAGTTTTTACATATATACTTTTTTTTGGACATATCTTCAAGGAAATTGTGAAAACTTGGGGCTCTTAAAGCTACAGTTCAATGACAGTTGGGAATAGAGTAATGACTATTGGTATGTGGAAGACAAGAGTTCCAAAAATGGTCTCAAGTCCACCACGAAATCATATCACTCATACTAAAGAATAAATTAAATTTTGGTCAGGAATGAAAGAATCAGGCTTGTGGTCAAGAAATATAGATTCACATCCCAACTCTGATACATATTTACTGTTATGATACCTTGAGCAGAATAATGTAACATCTCAGTTCCCCCAAGGACTTTCTTAAGATAATAACTTTTATCAGATTCACATCACTTGAAGATGATTCCAATGTAAGGTTTCCTTATAACCTAAAAAAAATGGAACTTTAGATATATATTATATAGCTAATAAATATAGATATTAGATGAAGATGCAAACAATGAGGTAGCACAGCAAAGAGATCTTTGGGTCTGGATAAGGAATACCCTAGTACAAATCTGGCCAAAGATATTTAGTGATACTAGGCAAGTCACTGAATTTTGTTTGCCTCAGTTTCCTCATCTGTGAAATGAGCTGGAAAAATAAATAGGAAGCCATTGCAGTAGCTTTGACAAGAAAACTCCAAATGAGCTCACAAAGAATCAGATATGACTGAACAACAAGAAGATATTTGCATATAAGATTTAGAAATGAGATTCTAAACTTTAGGTCTGAGAAATTCAAATATACACTCATGGTTGTGTGTCTATATGTAGGTTTGAATTATCATATTTCAATATAGTTTTTACTTTTGCAATCTTATGAATATTTTTATGTTTATTTTTATAAGAATGATTCAGAAAATAAAGGGTCCATCAACTTCAACAGGCATTCATGGAGATTCATATTACAAACAATGTTTAGAACAATTGGGTTTAAAATTTACTTACATTTTAAGACCCAGACACATAGTACCCACATTCACATCTTTATTCTTTTCAATAATCAAAATAAAGGGAAAACTTTCTAAATCATACTCCTCACAGCCTGATTCATATCCTTTTGTTATTCCTTGTCCCACTGCCTAACCATGCTTAGTATGTGTACCTCCTTCAGTTGTTTGTTAATTTTCAAATGACATTGATTTGTCCTTCAATACATTAAAGTCCTATCAAAATTAAAAAAAAAATCAATCCAACACCCAGGGAAAGGTAAAAAGATACCTGGATTGGTATGACTTCTCTCAGCATCATTACTGTCACTAATTATGGTACTCGAAATCCATTAAGATAAACACCTTTCAGCTCCTTGTGTTGGAGTGAATGAGATTTTTGAAAAAATCTGTATTCACCTTATCTGGTTGTTACTAATTAACTTGAACAACCACTAGAGACTAATACATGTATAGCCACTATGCCCTTACAATAAACCTCCTGACATTAGGATTTTATTCTCATTTTGGATAAACTAGCTGAGATGAGGTTATGTTGAACAGGTAAAGAGTGGATGACAAAGCTCATTAAGTAAAGAGTCATAATTATGCCTTTGTCAGAGTTAATTCTAAAGGAAAAAATAAATGCTATTAGGACTGTAAAGATGATCAATATTTGCCCTGGACCTGAGAGCAATACAGAACTGAAAAAAAAAATAGGGGAAAAACACAGCCATGGAATGCAGTCTGAAACGTCTCCATCTCCCTATTATTCTGTTCCTAGATATTAGACAGACTTTATTATTCCAATTTAAGGAAGATAATAAGCTAGACAAAGAATTTAGCATTTCATATTCTCTTACTGTTGCTCCTTCTCTTCATCAATTAAAGATTTAATCAACACCACCTCAAAGCGAAGTTGAACAAAGATTGTTTCCAAATAAAATGTACACCTTTGTAGCCAAATAATTTTGAATGTCTCTCTTTGCTTCTAGTTCTGCCTTACAATACTCATCCTATTATTATTCATTGTGACCCCAATCTGAAGTGAGATATAAATCTGATGGTTATCTCGTACTTCTCTTGACAAAGGGATGTCACATATCACTTGTGGAGATAAAGGATGGCAAAGCTCATTTCTTTTCTTTTTTTCTTAAAATGGGCAATGCTTTTCTGAACATCTCATTTGCCACACCTTCAGTAAGCTCAATCCCACTAACAGTGAATGTTCACCAGGTTTTTTTTTTTAACTCTCTTTTTTTTCCCTCTATATTATTTTTCTTGGCAATCATATCAGCACCTATACATTCAATGATCATTTTAATGTAAATGATGCAGAAAGGGCATGTTCTAGAATGAACTATGATTCCTTGTTTCCAGTCCTACTCATTTTCCTGACCTCCAGTCACACATCTATGACTTCCTATTGGACATCTTGATCTAAATGTCTCAGAAACCTTAAATTCAATATGTTGCAATTGAATTATCTCCTCCCCACAAAACAACAAAACAAAACATTTCTTTTTTCGTTTTTCCTATTACCACTAAGAGGGACCACCATTCTCCTATACATATATCTCCTATATAAGCTCATAACTTAGGTAGTAATTTTGATTCCTCACTCTCTCTTACCCTCCCTGATATCCAAGATATTGGCAAGTTTAGGAGATTCTCCTTTATAATATTGGATGTGCATTCTCCCTTGACACTTCCGATACTCTGAAGCAGGCATCAATTATCCTATGGCTAGAAGAATATGATATCCCCGAAACAGTTTTTTTTTTTTGAATCAAGTAAATCCCCACTCCAGTCTACCTTCCACTAAGCTTTCAAATTAATTTTGCTAAAGTTCCAGGCCAGCCATGTCACACGTATCTCCTTTAAATAAATTTTCATAGTTCTCCATCATATCAATGATGAAATATAATATACTTTGGCATCAAAAGTCTTCATAACCTCCCATCCCCATTTTTTTCAGTCTTTCTACATTTTACTTTTTTCTACCTAGTATAAGATTCATTACATTCATTACAAGCATCTTTATTCCTCAAATAAGTCACTCCATATTCTAGTTATCTGGTGTTTTCATTGTCTCTCTTACATTATTCCTGGAACTCAATCCTTCCTCCAATTTGTCTCCTGTATTTTTTCCAAATCTCAAAGTCCTACCTTTTGAAAGAAGCCTTTCTTCTCTTTATCTTTCCCTCTGAGATTATCTCCAGTGTCATCTATACATATCTTTCTCCTTAATGATTACTTACATTTTGCCTCTACCATTAAACAGGATGTCCTTAAAAGCAACAACTGAATGTATTTGTTTGTTTTGTTTTCAATTGATCCTCAGTGCTCAACATAGATCCTGTTACATAGCAGCTTCTTTATAATTTCCCTTTGCTGAATTAGGGTTAGACTCTTTGTGAAGAAAAGAGGCACTCAAGCTGGACTTGACAGAAGCCTCTCTAGTTCTGTCTTTTATTGCTCTGAGAAGGAATCTCTTCCACTTCTCTGATATTAGTGAGAATTGTCAAGAAGTGTTTCCTCTGTGGTATATGAAGTTAATTGAATATTATTATTTTATAAAAAATGATAAACAAGCTGATTTTAGAATGGCCTAGAATGATTTACATGAACTAATATTGAGGGAAACAAGCAAAAACAGGAATATGTTGTACACTATAACAGCAAGAATGTGCAATGGTCAACTATGAAAGACTTGTTTCTTCTCAGCGGTTCAGTGATCATAAGCAATCTCAACAGACTTTGGACAGAAAATGCCATCTGCATCCAGAAAAAGAACTAAAAGGCTAAATATAAATTCACACGTGGTATGTTCACTTCTTTTTTCTATATCTTTTTCTCTCCCATGTTTTTTCCCTTTTGCTCTCCCAAAAAGTTTCATAAAGCAACGTGTATTAAAATACATAAATTACAAAAGAAATGTTTTCTTTCTTATTATTATCCATTTGCTCAACAACAGGTAGCCATGCAGAGAACTATATACTTTTTTTTCCTGCTGTTCCACCTTCTTGGCAGCAGGAGAGTACCACAAAGGAATATTTAGGAAAAATAGATACCAATAATGAGCTAATATCAAATTGAATAGACAAAGAGGGTTTATACTTCTAATTTTTAAATCAAATCATTTCAGGAGTCTCAAATATATGATTTTGATGCTTGTGTTCTGAGATAGACAAATTGTTCCTGTTCCCAAACATTTCCAGTGCTCATGTGGTAATGCAAAAAGGTACTTAGGTTTCCATTCTCTAAGCAAAATAATGTACAGACTAATTGTTATATTTGAAACCTACAAATAGTTCTGAACATTGCAAATAGGGATTAAGAAATATCCCCTTTCCTTTTATATTGCTATTTAACATTAGACAAAAAGGATAGAAAGCTAGAAAAAAGGATGGAAATATATCTTCTACAAAGTGACTAAAGATCAATAGTACAGGGCGATGCAATAATACATTGTGAAAGAGAGAGACATTGAGAGAAAGAGAGACAGAGAGTGAGAGAGAGAGAGAGAGAGAGAGAGAGAGAGAGAGAGAGAGAGAGAGAAGTGATAGTAGTAGTAAATGAGGGGATAGATTCTTAAGAATAAAAGAATAAAATAAATTGAGGACAAGAAATTATGTTCATCTCTAAAATACACAGCTTTCATTTTCAACATCTGTATAATTGCTTGTGTATGCATCACATACACATCTGTATGTATTTTGTGAATAATGCTAAGGGGGCTGCTTTTACTGAATTATGCACATATAATTTTGTTAACAGCTACATTGTCTTTCTTTCCCACCATATATTTCTCTCTTCACTGTCACTAAGCACATTTGGCTAAACCTCTTTGTGAATGAAATAAATGAACCATTTTATTGAGGCTATAGTTCTTAAATATCACATTGGTATCATCAAAGAATGGGCAGAATGTAAGAATGAAGACACAAATTATCCTCTTTTCTTTTACCAGAAAATTGGAGCAGTAGGCTGTTAAGCAAAGCAGTAACTGATGCAAAGGCTCTGAAACTGACCTTATTAACATCCTCACCTCCAGTTATCCTTATGTATCTCCTATCAGGGGTATTTTCTCTCCTCAATGCTTAGTAGCATTATTTAATCCCAACTCAAAACCAATCTCTTACTGGATCCCTTTCACAAAACCTTTTTAATTCTAATGCCCCAATTCTCTTAATTTTTCTGTTTATAGATTTTTGTACATATTTATTTGTTTCTTGGGTTTTTCATTAGAAACACATAATTTCCTTGAGACCAGGGATTGCTATTTGTCTCTTATGTCTAATGCTTAGCATAGTAACTTACAAATAGTAAATAATAAATATTCATGGTTTACTGATATTCAGAGATTTTAAAAATCCATTTTAATGCGATTCCCAATTCCTTTCTAAAAGAAAAAAAAAAGGATAAAGTTCAATAATATATTTAGTAGAATGGAATTTCATGAAGGCAGGCATTTTTTCTTTTATATAGTGTATTACCAAACTGTAATCCCTCATGATTAACAAGCTCTTAATAAAATATTGCATAACAGGATAGAATTATGGGAGAAGTAATAGACAGTCAATGGATTGTCAAGTTTTGTAAATATAAACATTCAATATAATCAAAAATTAAAGTTTTCTCTCCTCCTTTAAAATCTACTTTGATATGTCCATTTAGCATGAGGGTTAATTTTGAAAGGGTATAATGATTTTTAAGATTCAATGCCTTAAGAGTTTTCAAATTTGTGTGTGTGTGAGTATGTGTATGTGGTTACTTTTGAGTCTTTCAATGACCCCATTTTACAGATTAAGACAGGCAAGCTCAGAAAACTTAAATGATTTTATTAGAGCTAAGATTTGAATATAAGCTTTCCTGATTTCAAGCCAGCACTTTAGTAACTATGACACTTAATCTTTATGACAATGTCATTATTAGTCAAGGTCTGGCAAGTCCCTCAACATAGCACCTACACACAAGTACACACACACACACACACACACACACACACACACACACACATATTTGGAAAACCATCAACAATGTGCACAGAAATGAATTACATAACTCATAGTCAGTAAAGTTTGAGTAGAGTGAAGCTTGATTGCAAGTACTTCATGAACAATCTGGAATTTTCCTTGATTTCATAAGCATCATTTGTGAAGATTTGTTGATTCTACATGAAAAATAGTGTTATATAATTTATCCTTTTTCAATTCATATGCATTATCAACAGACACTTGGTGCAAGTTTTGTTTTTTAATTCAGGTATTCCACATCAGTTTTTATCTTGCCACCAGCAGAAGGCAATAGGATTCTAAATAAAATTACACATATCTAAAGGCACATGGAACAATTTTATTTCTGAAAGATAAAATCCAAATACCAAAAAATCTCTGTTATTACAACTACATGAAAAAACAAAAATCAAGGGGTTGAAAATATACTGTTTCATAGAACCTCAGAGATTGAAGGGCCCATAAGTGTTAATTAATATAATCTATATCTGAGAAATAATCCCCCATCTATAATTTACTCAAAATGTGATCATCTGATAATCTTATTACTGTTACTGCTATTTATATTGTATTTATTATCTGTAAGGTTCACTGGTAAATGATTTCAATGAGGTGGTAATAGCGGTAACAACAATAACTGTTTAGAGATGAGGAAATTGAGGTAATGAAAATGTAAGTGATTTGTCCAGTCAGATAGATAGTTCTGAAAAGAGATTTGAATTCAGGTCTTCCTTTTCTCTGACTGAGTGCTCTGAGTTGTCCATCCTAGTTGCCCTTTTGTCTTCAAAACCTCCAATCTATGAAAAATCAATTATGCCAGAGGTAACCTATTGAATTTAGAATAGTCTTCATCAAGTCTCTATTTCCCTTTGCAGCTTCCACCCACTTTGCCAAGTGTGACTAAAAATACCCAAGCAGAAATGCCCTGACTTTCCATTTACTACCTTTGTGAGACTGATAAGACATTCTATGTGTCTCCATGTGCTCTGTTTTATCCCCTGGAAATGTGGAAGTATTGAATTAGGTGATCACTAAAGTTCTTTCCAGTGTTAAATACACAATTCCTTCAAACTGACTCAGAGATGCTTGTCTAAATTCATTTTATTTTGGGAAAACCCTGTAATGCTGTTTACTTTACTTCCAGTTTGTAAGTAACAGCCTTCTCTGATCTCACAACATCTGCCTTTTCCCCTTCAGGTCACCCTCCACATTCTGTTGTTTTTTTTCTTCCTCTATTAGAACAGAAATCTTTTGAGAGTAGCAATTGTCTACTTTTTCTTTGCTTGTATGGTTTGATTTTGGTATCCTACAACTAACAATCAATAAATGCTACATCTATTATCTGTCAGTCTATTTGTCTATGATATAGCACTCTCTCTGTTAGATTATAGATTATTTTATACTAGTTATATCAATTCATATGTCTATCTATTTACATTTAAGCCATTATTGTTCAGTTATTTAAGTCATGTTTGACACTTTATGACCATATTTGTTATTTTCTTGATCAAAACTCTGGAGTTGCTTGCCATTTTCTTCTCAAGCTCATTTTACAAATGATGAAACTTAGACAACAGAATTAAATGACTTGCCCATAATCACACAAATTTTATGTTCTATCATATTCTTCTTCAGCCTTTTTGGTAGATAAAATTACTCTACTTAAATTCTTTAAGTGGATATTTCTTTGACAAAGGCCCACAGGACTGTATTCAAATTGAAGGGCTTCTTTTAAGCTTGTTATGATTTTCTGTTGGATTAAATGGGCCAACAATCCATAAAAGCAAAAGTCTTTCTTTGTATCCCCAGTATTTAACATAGTATCTGACATATAGGAGAGTATTTAGTGAATATGTTGACTAATTGATTGATTAATTGATTCATAATGAGAATATGCTAAAAAAAATGTCATCTGGTAGAGAAATCAGCCTAAATTTGTGCAATCAGGTTCCTTATGGATCAGTCTCAAGCACAAGTGGTGATTGGTCCTGTGATTTCCCAGTTAAAGCACAACACAAAACTAATGGAAACAAATAAATTCAATCAATCAATCAATCAAAAATATTTCTTATGTTTCTAATTTGTGTCAGTTCTATGATAAAGAAAAAATAGTATCAGACTGTACCTTCAAGGACATTACATATTAATCAAAGAGGTGACCATTTGCATATATAAACCTATAGAAAATAAATTCAAAAATAAAATCACAACAATCGTGGAGAGGGTTAAGTAGATGGAAAGATCAGGGAAGGCTTCATGTAGAAGGTGGAACTTGAGCTGAGCCTGGAAGGAAAACTTAAGAAACACGCTTCCCTTGGATGAACATCATTTTTCCAACCAGGGACTGACAAGGCAGTGACAGCATACACTTGAAATATCGCTCATTGCGCAGCCCACCTTCTGCTCCCCAGCACCTGTGCACCTTGTAAGTGTCTCCATATGCCAAATCAAAAGAAATCTAATTACCTTAATTTACTCCATCCCAAAGTAGAGGAGTAAACTATATGTTTAATTATAAACTTTCCACTTTGGGCAGATATAATTAATGACTCCAGGAATTGTGAGTTAAGCCTCAAGCAACCTTTTATTACTCCTGAGGTAGCAAAACAACACCAGCATTTCAGAGCCAGTCAGGTTCCATTAGTATTAGAATCAGAAGTGCCTACCTGAGGCATTAATCATGGAGGACTCTGCCACTAAGAGACTTTTAATTACAAATGTTGCATGCCATTCACATGGAGTGTTTGTGCCTTGGCTTGGTAATAAACTGTTTTTTTTTTCCCTAAAAGATTATAAGATTGGTTCTCTCTGTCAAAATCCATTTCTCTGAATCTGTCTTTCTGTCTATCTCTGTGTCTTTTGTCTCTCTCTGTCTTTGCCTATCTCTGTCTTTCTGTCCATCTCTGCCTCTCTGTGAATCTTTGCTGTGTCTCTATTTTGGTCTCTTTCATTTTTTTTTCTTTCTGCCTCTCAAATTTCACTTGGATAACATTCATAATCCTAAAATTATATAATCTCCCAATTCTATTTTTCCAATGCAATTTTGTGACTTGGCAAAATCTGTGTCATCAAAAATTGGTATGCCCTTCTTGTGCAATTGTGTGGACCTGTTGTTATTGCAAGGTCATTTTATGACAGTGTTGACAGGGACTGATCTAACTAACCTCATGCCATTGGATCTAAGAGCCTAAATTGTAATTATAATAGATTTATCCTATGAAATAGGTATCTCTTTCTAACTCTAAAGTAAACAAGAGTTTGTTAAACCCCCACTATATAAAAAATAATAGGATAGTTATTGCAAATACAAATAGAATCAATTTGTCTTCAAAAAACACTTACATTCTAATGGATGAGCACATTAAAAATAGATATCAGAATGGCTGTTACTTATGACAGGCCATACAGATGATAAGCAGAAGGAAAATATTAATTCTTGGGTACTATAGTAAAGGCTTTACAAACATTATCTCAAATTGCCCAAAAGGTAAGTGCTATTATCTACATTTTGCAGTTGAGGAAACCAAAATAAAGACACTGTAAGTGATCAGCTAGCATGTGGATTAGAGGCTGGATTTGAAGTCAGATCTTCCTATTCCAGGTTTGGCACTCCATACACTTGCATCTAACTGTCTTTTGTACAGGAGATGATGTTTCAGTCCAGGTTTTCCTGATGCTAAGTTTATCAAATTATGTAAAGGATGATACTTTCATTGCCTGTGCTACGTCACTATGGAGGAGGAAAATGGGTAAACTTGAAATTCACTCAGAAAACCTGAGCTTTACTCCTGCCTCTGACACTTGTTGTGTGAATGACTGTAGTGTCATTTAACTTCTGTCTTATCTCAGCTAAAAGCATTAAAATAGAAGTCCTAAACTTTTGCAGTAACTTGCTAGTTAGTCTCCTTGCCACTCTATGCTCACTCCATAGTCAACTATCAAAGAGATCCTGCTAAAGGGAGGATGTGAGCATGAAAATCTATTCTAAAAAGAAAACAAAACAAAATAAACAAAACAAAAAAACTATATGTGACCTATTCTAAACCTACGCAAAAAGACAAAACAAAACAAAACAAAAAACTACATCTGATCATGTAAAGCCTATTCTAAAACAAAACCAAAACCAAAATAAACCTCCAACAACAAACTCCATTGGTTCTGTCACCTCCAGAATCAAACATAAAATCCTATTTGATATTCACAGTTCCTCATAATCCCTCCCCACACAAAGTCATACAGTTTCTGTATCATCTTACTCCGCCTTTTAGCCATGTACTTTGCAATGCTGTCATGTTGGGTTCTTTGCTACTTCTTGCACAAGGCACTGCATGTTCCAACTAGGACATTTTCACCAGTTGTCCTCCACTGCTTGAGATTCCCTTTCTACCTCTTGGCTTCTGGTCTTTTTCAGGTCCCAGCTAAAATTCCACATTCATTAAGTAGCCTTTCCCTAACTTTCCTAAATTTAGTATCTCTCTACTGTGGATTATTTCCAATGGATCCTGAAAGTAGCTTGTTTATACATGGTTCTTTGAATGCTAATTCCTTAATGAGATTGTGAGTTCCTCAAGAGCAATTTTCAGTCTCTTATATTACTCTGTTTTTGCAGCTCTTAGCACAGTTCCTGGCATAAAGCATGTAACTGACTATTAAATATAAACAAAACTTTAGTGAGGATGTACATGAAAAGGCTCAGCTCTCTAGATCACCCCACTGCTAGGGGCAACTAGAGTCAAATGGTACAGTTTGAAGGGGAATAAACAGTCTCTCAGAGCTCAGTTCCCCTATCAACACTGATTTATATTGATTTTCCCCTAAAATAGGCCTTAGTGAATTTAGCTTATTGCTGCTTCTGGTCTCTATGGCTAAGGGCTAAGCATGTACTTTAAATCATTAACACCATAGAACAGCCTAATCAGTCCCTTCGGGCCCAAAGCTCAAGCAGAATTAGTAATGCCTGAGACTAGAACACTTTGAGAAAGAGGGCTTCTTGGGAAATATGGGTAATACAAAAACAAACAAAAGGAATAAAAACAATGATTAACCTTTAAAGGAATCTATTTTATAAGGTGAGAAAGAATTGTTATATGTTAGCACAGAAAGTGCCAGATGTATGGAATCATTGATCTTTGAAAAATATTAAGTATAAATACATATAGGATATGTTATTCTTGTTTCATTCTTGACTCTTTGTGACCCATCATCAGTTTTCTGAGCAAAAAATATCCAAGTTCTTTGCCATTTCCCTTTTTAGTCCATTTTAGAGATGATGAAAACTGAAGAAAACAAAGTGGTTTATCCAAGGCTGTACCATTAGTAAGTATCTAAACCTAGGTTTGAACTTAAGAAGATACGTCCTCCTGACTACAGACTTAGTAATTTCTTCACTCTACCATTTAGCTGCCCCAGATACATATACATTGTCACCATCATATTTATATGTGATTTGAGAACCAGTATGATATAACACATCAAATGTTGTACTTGAAGTTAGGAAAACCTCTTTCCAAGTTCCGCCTAGGTCTATATGACTCTAAGTAATTTCTACCTTTTAGATGCAATGAAATTTCACAAGCGGTTTAAATATTTCTTTGGGCCATGAATACCTTTGACAATTTAGCAAAGCCAAGGAGCCATTTTTCAGAATAATCTTTTTAAATTCATCAAATAAAAAAATTTAGCCTTTTCATAAAAACAAATTACATTGAAATACAAATATTAAAATAGACATATTTAAATATCCATGGGCACTAGTTTAATAACCCTTTGATTTTAAGATTATATAAACTGTAGGAAAAGCAATAATTTTAATTGGCCGAAGGAATACCTAAATGGTAAAATCTCCCTACATAGAGGGAATTTTAGAAAGAGTGATAGGAGGAGAGAAATACTCATTTTTATTTTATAAAATGCAAGATCATGTTCCTTTATTTTTGAAAAGACTTTTCTCTGTATTTATTTAATATGCCAATTTTGCAAAACTGCACACTACATAGTAATTCTCTTGGATTATATATAAAAGATATCTCTGAAGACTTAGTTCAGTTTTAAGCTTTAATTAAAAGTAGCAAGGTGGCATTAGGATTAGGGTCAGGGCAAAAGACATGAGTTCAATTTTAGAGTCAGAACTTGGTAACCGAATGACTCTGAGCAAGCCACTTAATCTCCATTTGCTTCACCTTCTGTAACCTTATAATAAGTATTAAAACCAGCATCCACTTTGCAGGTTTGTTGTGAGTATCAAATGAAGCATATTTATAAAAACATTTAGCACAGTGCTTGGCATTTAAGTAGCAATGTGTGAGTGCTTATCTCTTCCCTTATAACAATGTAAAACTCTGGGGACTCGTTTTACATTTTCTCCCAAATTTATTTTATTTGAAGAAACAGAATTAAAAAAAAAAGAAAAACAGGAAACAATACAAAACAAAAGAGAACATTATCATGTGTCCAGCAGAGAACATCAGGGAGGATTCAAAATATATTACAATAAATACAAATTTAAGAAATTATATATATTAGTTGAAGAATTTATACTCAGGAGTGTCCTTTTCTTTACTTCCTTAAAAAAATATTCTTTGATATCTGCTGCATACCTTATTTACTTTATTATTTTCCCCCTTTTGTCCTCCCACTACCCCCAAGTTGGCTACAACTAAGAAAATATATATTTATGTATACAAATGTAGAAATATACATATACATAAATGCATACATATAGATACACACATATCTCCCTTTCATCCTCCTCAACCCCAAGCAAGTTGCAGTTAGGAAAATATATATTCATGTATATATATATATAGATACATACATACACACACACACTCACATACACACGTCTTTCCTATTCCCTCTTGATGTTTCTACTGAGCTAATCCAGAGATGTTTGTACTTCACTTGAGTTAATCTTGGCCTGGGTTCTTTCTTTCTTTCTTTTTTTTAATGAAAGCTTTTTATTATTAAAAAAAAAAAACATATTCATGGATAATTTTTCAACATTAACCCTTAAAAAACCTTGTGTTCCAATTCCCCCCCATTCCCATCACCTCCCCTAGATGGCAAGGTATCCAATATATGTTAACTGTAGTAAACGTGTACATAAAATATATCCAATTTAAGAATACATATTTATACAATTGTCTTGCTGCACACACATAAAAAAATCAAATCATAAAAAAAGGAGAAAGAAAATAAAATGAAAGCAACAATAATAAAAACAGTGAAGATACCTATAAACCTGAGTTCAAATCTGACTTCAGACACTTCACCCTTCCTAGCTGTGTGACACTGGACAAGTCACTTAACACTAAATAATATTCTGGAAGCCAAGATGGTGGAGAGGAAACATATTTATTTCTGTCCTACTCCCACAACCCTCACACAAAAATACCAAATCCAGCCTCTGAATTGCTTCTGGACCAGCAGAATCCATGGACATTGGGAGTGTAACAAATTACCAAGAGAGGATAATTTCAAAGATCACCAGAAAAGGTTTGTTTCAATCAGCCATAGAGGGAGGCAGGCCAAGAGCAAGTAGGCCAAGCACAGACACTAGCACACACTGTTCAGTGCGGGGATGATGCAGACTCCGAGCAGTGGAAAATCGATGGAGTGGAATCTACAGAAGTGTTGGCCACTCTGCCCTGCTTGCAATCCAGGAGGTCAGCAGAGAAGTTATAAAACATCCAACACAAACACAAAAGGTAAACAGTGAACCCTAAAAAGCCAAAATTTCACAAGGTCTGGCCACACCCCCACAGCACTAGGAATAAGTCAGCATGAGCACATCTGCTATCACTTTTAGAGAAAGCTTGAACAAATTCCCTTGCCCTGAAAGCAGATCAGAATTTAAAAAAATGAGTAAAAAAGCAAATTGTACTCTGATCATAAATAGTTGTCATGGTGAAAGACAAGAACAGATTTAAAACCCTGAGGAGACTAAAAGCAGATTGTCTCCAGTTAAAGCTGGACCCCAAGAAAATATGTAAATGTAAATGTAAAAAAAGAAAGGGTTCTTCCTTGATACGTGCATTACAAATCATAATGCAATTAAAACAGTAAATATAGATTACACAAATAAAATGTTTGATCTAAATGAGACAATATGATGAGATTTATGTTATATAGCTTACAATTCCTCTTAAATATGTGATAAATTTATCATATAACTTTCCCTTTGTTCCCCTCTTTCCCAGTTCTGGAGATGGCTACCATTAGGCACAATAATTACATATTTCTATGTATTTGTCTATCTTTCTATCAGTCTACGTTGTAATCAACACTCAGTTCCCACAGTACTCTCTCTGAGTGTAGATGTCTTTCTTCATCACAAGATCATTGAAATTGGCCTGAATCATCTCATTGTTGACAAGAGCAATGATCTCCTGATTCTGCTCATTTCACACCATCAGATCATGTAAGTTTCTCCAGGCCTCTCTGAAATCAACCTGCTGATTGTCTCTTATAGAAAAATAATATTGGGCCAGCTAAGTGGCACAGGGGATAGAGCTGAGACAATTAGTGTTAAGTGACTTGTCCAGTGTCACACAGCTAGGAAGGGTGAAGTGTCTGAAGTCAGATTTGAACTCAGGTCCTTCTGACGTCAGGGCTGGTACTCTATCCCCTGTGCCACTTAGCTGGCCCAATATTATAAGAGACAATCATCAGGTTGATTTCAGAGAGGCCTGGAGAAACTTACATGATCTGATGGTGTGAAATGAGCAGAATCAGGAGATCATTGCTCACAGCAACAATAAGATTATATGATGATCAATTCTGATAGACTTGACTCTTGTCAACAATGAGATGATTCAGGCCAATTTCAACTTATTGTGTCTAATGGTAGCCATCTCCAGAACTGGGAAGGAGGGGAACAAAGGGAAAGTTATATGATAAATTTATCACATATTTAAGAGGAATTGTAAGCTATATAACATAAATTTGAATTCTCATTGTGCAGTCACCTATTTTTTTTCTGTTCTACTATGTCATATAAGTGCTTGTTTTAGCCTAAAAACTTATTAAACTATTAATTATCCTGATTCAATAGAAGTGAAAAATGCATTGTTTTTAAATTAATAAGGTAAATTATATACATATCAAACATAAGAAAAAAGCAGAACATACTATGTACAATTCTAGGCTGTCCAAATTAGAAATTTAGGAGAATTGCTACCAAAAAAAATAGTCTAATACTTCATGAGAAAAAATTCTTAATCCTATTTCAGAAAACAATTATAATAAATGTTAGAAATGTCAAAATTGTATTCTTTGGGTAAAAAGGGTGTTAGCTGGATTAGTGTGTAAATTACATCAGACTTTTAAAGGAAAATTAATATTTATTTTGCACAAGTTATTCTCAAGATTTCTAAAGAAAACAATCTATAAATTAATATAGTTCACATAATTAAGACAGGGATAGATAAAGTAAATAAAAATAATATATAAATAAAACCTAAGTATGAATATTAATTCAAATGTAATTGAAATAATTACAGATACACAGTATGTTTATATATGTATGTATTGTCTATATCATATGTCCGAATATACATATCTATATCTATATATGTATATATGAATGTTAGTGAAAAAATCTTCACTATTGTGGGAACACCCGTGAATTGGAAAGTTACTGAATAAGTTGTGTGTGTTATTAATATAGAACTAAAATCAGTATATACTTCTTTTCTTGTTTTAATGTAATAGTTTCTGGACTGATAAAGAAAACAATAAATATCAAGATAGCAAAGGTAGATAGATAAAGAATTAAAAGCTATTACAATTTGCTGATAAAATAATGTTTTTTTTATAGAAAATCACAAAGGAACAACAAGAAATTAATTGAGATAATGTCTTTGATAAAGTAGTAGTTTGCAAAAATAAACCCACAAAAATAAATAACTTTTTTTAAAGGGAAGAAGAAATAATAGAGGTGGAATTTCTAGTGGCATTAACTATAGAAATTAATAAATAACATAACCAAAAGCCAGTCTCTCAAAGAACATTTAAAACTTGTATAGATATAATTACAAAGTGATTTTAATTAATTAATTAATTTTATTATTATTATAGCTTTTTATTTACAAAACATATGCATGGGTAATTTTTCAACATTGACCCTTGGAAAACCTTCTATTCTAAACTTTTCCCTCCTTCCCTCTCCCCCCTCCCCTAGATGGCAAGTAGTCCAATACATATTAAATATGTTAAAATATATGTTAAATCTACATAGTTATACAGTTATATTGCTGCACAAGAAAAATGGTATCTAGAAAGTGGTTTTTAAAGCAATAATGAAGTAGATAAATAACAAGACCATTTTGTTCCTATGTTTGGGTCACACAAATAATCATGATGATGGCATCAATGATGTTGATGACTATAGTGATGATGATGATTATGATAATGATAAAGATAGCATATGTTTTGCATGATGGCAAATGTATAATCTTTATCAAATTGCTTCCCTCATCTATGAGGGAAGAGGGAATGGAAAAATAACAGAATTTGGAACTGAACATTTTAATATATTATATGTATATATATGTTAAAAAGAAAACATTTTATATGTTACACGGGGGAGGGAAATGTGTATATAATTATTAGCCTAGGTTCACACAACTAGTGTCTAAGGAAAGATTTGAACTTAAATCTTTTTTTACTCTAAATCCAGTCTCTGTACATAATCATATAGGTAGCACAAATAAAAAAAAATAATAAAACAAGATCAGTTCTGGTAAAAAAAAAAAATCAATGTAATATCATAATTAAAGTTTGAATAGAGACAAGTGAATCCATCAACCCAGTGTTTGATAAGTAAGAATAGACAATGTATGGATGATAAATTTGATAATTAATGAAAAAATTATAGGAAAAAATGAGGTTTGCACGAAATTTATTTGAATATTATGTAGCATGTAATGCCATAAGTTGTTACCAGCATATAATACTTGGTGTTTTATGATGTAAGGTAACCATGTACCCTGAATACAAAATGTTACTCAATAATATATACATTTAGTGAAAACAGGAAAATACACAATACATATACATACATGGTCTATGCATTTCTATATACTACATACATGTAGGTTATATAAGTTTGTACATAAATACATGCAACATCAAAACACACATTATGTGGGAGCAAAATTACCTTTTATTTTATGTATAGCAAATTGGCAAGGATGACCAAAAAAAAGGCAATATCCAACATTGAAAGGAGCACTAATACATTGTTTGTGGAATTGAAAATTGGTTGATTCTCTCTGGAAAGCAATATGTAATTATATCAGCAAAATAATTAGAATGTCCACATGCACTGATCCAAAAGTCTTACTGTTAGGCATGTACCCAGGTAGCCAATGATTAAAAGATACCCTCTTTATCAACTTTAAAACTACTTTAAGGCAAAGGTTATTTCCTTGCTGTTGTCTATTTCTTTTATTGTCTTGGTGTTAAAAAAGACAAGCCCTCCCTTGAGTCAAACAAATTCTCATGGAATTTGTCACACTGAATCCATCCAGAAACACTAGACATAAAGTTATATAAATGAGTGAAATGTACATATTGTATATTCTAACCAGTTAGTTTCAATTGGAGAAATGTTTTCCTTAAAAAATAAATAAATAAAAAGGAACTGGCAGGGGGGAAGAATACTTAAGGAAGGGCCTATATAAATTAAAATGTTGATGAACAAGACTTTGAATGGACATCACTTATTGTTCCTTTAATACCCTTATTGACCTCCATCACTTATTTTGGCTCTTACTGAGGAAATTTTCTTACTAATTAGAGCTATATGAAACCAACTGAGCAAAAACTAGGTTCCTTTTCTTTGAATGTCCTTATTCAATCCCTATAATTTTGCCTGCCTGCATTTTGGATTTCCTTCACAGGCTAACTGTACAATATTTCAGAGTCCAATTCTTTTTGTACAGCAAAATAACAGTTTGGTCATGTGTACTTATCGTGTATCTAAGTTATGCTTTAATATATTTAACATCTACTGGTCATCCTGCCATCTAGGGGAGGGAGTGAGGGGAAGGCGGGGAAAAATTGGAACAAAAGGTTTGGCAATTGTCAATACTGTAAAATTACCCATACATATAACATAAATAAAAAGCTATTAAAAAAAAAAAAGAAAATCCTCATTCAAAATCTGGATTACTGACCATGTGTTAAATATGTTGTTTTGGGAGTTATTTTTCAGCTAACATATTTATTAGATTTGCTTCTGACATTTCTTCCAAATTCAAGTTTCTATGATATAAAGCACTCACATTTTCTTTCTTTCTTGAAAACTTTTACTATTTAGCCTAAGCTCATTTCTCCCTTTTTATCACATACCATACATGCAAGTTTCATAGATGGCCAGGTTGCCAAATTCAAAGCCAAGAGGCAGTCTTACTTTATTAATTGGTCACTGTAAATTATTATGGTA
Organism: Antechinus flavipes; assembly: GCF_016432865.1. NCBI lineage: Eukaryota > Metazoa > Chordata > Mammalia > Dasyuromorphia > Dasyuridae > Antechinus > Antechinus flavipes. The sequence goes on along the minus strand of NC_067399.1, from coordinate 15,281,981 downwards.
AGAATAGATTTATTGCCTTGACATAACTGAATCTATTTTACATTATGTCCCCATTGCATGATGAAATGTTTTGATATTTTTTCATTTTAAAAAAATTAAGATAAACACATGTATTGGTAAACTACATTTTTATGTTAATAAGCAACTTCTAAATACAAATGAGCCCCAGGTAGAATAGACTAGCAATGGGAAAATTTGGTAAATTAATTTGTCTGTTTATTCAGCACTAATCCAAATAATTGGTAAACAAATTAGATCACTAACCACGAAAAATTTGCATATAACCAACCAATATTAAAAAATGGAATTATAAGTAGCTCATCAGATACTTCCAGATTTTAACTTTACCTTATGTCTGACTGAAGCAGATCTTATGTTCTTCTGCACTGCTGAATCAAGCAACAGCCATATTCACTTGAGTATGGTGATAATGGATTTAAGGAGATTTGCTGTTTTGCCAAGCAACCACCTTAGGGGAGACACATGGCTTCAGGCAGTGCAGAGGCAATTTTATCATGAAGTTCCTGTAAGAGTCATGCCTTCTGGGATGCCCTAGGAAATCTTGTTGGTCATTTGTTCCTAATGGGTTAATATTTCTCTTGCTTAATGAAGGATATGAAATAATTTTTTGCATGGATGAGTTTAATAATTAAGAAGAACAATAATAAAATTTGATTTCTATTATTAAGAGGTATAAGTTAAATGAATAATTCTATTATATTAGTTAGTGTAAAAGATGCTAAATAGGTTTTGTACACTAACTTTGTCCTGGTGGTGATCATAAAAGTAGGCCAGGAAGTAATATTACATTTAGGTGAGGGTGAAGGGACAAAAAGGAGACTAGAATCCAATAGAAATCCTAATACTCTTGTATGGAAGGTAGTCCCAGAGAATGGAAACAACACAAGCAAAGCTTTCTAACTCTTTTTTGGAGCATTTCTCTAAAGGCCATATTTTAGACCTGTCTTCAATCTCCTTTTTTTTTTTTTTTTGTGCTATTTACAATCATTGACTTGATTTTGAAAGGGCCTTATAGGCAATATAGTTCAATCTTCCACATTTTACACTTGAAGAAACTGAGAACCAGAAAATTGAATGACTTTCTCTACATTATGCAAGTAATTAGCATAATGTTGTGTTTGTCATAACCTTATAAATTCCTTCATCCCTAGTGAATATCAACTTCTTAAAAGCTGGGGTTAATTATTATGGCTATTCTCATCACCATCCTCATCATTACTATGGTCATTATTCTTGATGCTATGATATTCATAATGATTCATGACCCCAGAACTTGGCACAGTTCTTTGCATATATTAGGTATTAAGAAAATGTGTTTCACTTTGAATCTAAGAGACCATGAGCATTTATTGATTAGGTAGAAAGTTTGCTTGCTTAAGAGCTTGAGACAATTATCAATTCTAACTCCCTACCACATCCCCTATAAATACTGAGACTCTCTAAATTATCCCCTAAACCTGCGCATTTGTGGGTGAGGACTGGCACTGCAGGTAAAACTGTATGAAAACTAGAGTTGGAATATGAATGGCTGGGGGTTCCTAATTGTTAATGAATAGTAGTGCTAGAAGTGAACCTTTATTGACCTAACTCCCACTGTAACTCCCTCTCCACTTCACCATACTGCTTTCTTAAAGGAAATTGTGTTGGCTTTATACTTCTGTGGTAAGATTACTATTGTTTTTTGGCAGTCAGTTTTTTTTTTTTATTATAGCTTTTTATTTACAAGATATATGCATGGGTAATTTTTCAACATTGACAATTGCAAAAGCTTTTGTTCCAACTTTCCCGCTCCTTCCTCCCATTTCTTCCCCCAGATGGCAGGTTGGCCAATACATGACAAACATGTTGAAGTATAAGTTAAATACAATATAGGTATACATGTCCAAACAGTTATTTTGCTGTACAAAAAAAAAATCAGACTTTGAAATAGTGTACAATTAGCCTGTGAAGGAAATAAAAAAGGCAGGTGGACAAAAAAATAGAGGGATTGGGAATTCTATGTAGTGGTTTGTAGTCATCTGCCAGAGTTCTTTCTCTGGGTGTTGCTGGTTCAGTTCATTACTGTTCTATTGGAATTTATTTGGTTCATCTCATTGTTGAAGATGGCCATGGCCATCAGAATTGATCATCATTTCATATTGTTGTTGAAGTATACAATGATCTCCTGGTCCTGCTAATTTCACTAAGCATCAATTCATGTAAGTCTCCCCAGGCCTTTCTGAAATCATCCTGCTGGTCATTTCTTACAGAACAATAATATGGAAGTCAATTTTTAACAACATACTTTTATCATGTTAGTTTTGGAATATTAAACAAAAAACAAAAACAAAAACAAAACTAGGTTTGAACCAAGAACATGTTGAAAGGAAAATTCTTCACCTAGGCTTTCATCCTAATTAACATGGCAAAACTCAAGGCAGAGAATTTGAAAAGATTTTTATTATAAGGTGGAACAGTTTTTATATGTAAATTTAAGAAAATCCGGAAAGGCCCACCTCAACAAAAGAGGAAGGATCTTTGAATCTCAACCCAATTTAACAATTTGTTGGTAGGGGTAGTTGTTAAAGAACAGGTGAAACAAAAAGATGCAGATTTATATCTCCTTCTGCACCAGAACCTCCCCCAATATTGGTTGATAATCAGGGCTGGAAACAAGGTTAATAGAGCCAAAATAACTTTTAACAAACATATTATGAAAATTTCAAAGATGCAGATTTAATATTCTCTCTAAGATGTAATATTCTCTATTGAGGTTTTCTTGGAGTCTCTGGGAGCAGCCTTTATTTCAGTTCAGTATCCACAAGTGCAACCAGATGTTAAAGTCCAAATCCTTTATCATCTCTTTCAAAGTCTTATCTCCTTCACTCGGGGCTCAGCTAGTTTTCTGGGGGCCTTCCAGAGTCTTGGTTTCAGTGGAGAAGCAAAGGAGGAGAGCCTGCCACCAATGTGGTATGAGATGGGATGAATCTGTCTGATCCAAGGACTTGTGCTCCAGCCTTCAGCCTCCAGTCTTCTGTCCCCTTGTCTCTGAATCTCCCTGGCTGAGGCTTCTTGCTTATATGCTCCACACTGAGTACAAAACAATCATTATATCACTAGGAAACCATTATTTGTTGTAGGATTAAATCAATGCCAAACTAGATTTAACCATTCTCTCCTCAAGTGAACTTAGTACCTTGTTTCAAGTTCTGGCCCATGACACCTCCTTGTAGAATTAAATCAATGATACTGAACCATGCTAAATTGGATAACTACTGTCTCTTTCAATTCCACTGACTTAGTACCTGGTAAGAATCCTTTGTTTCAAGTTCAGAGTTCTGGTCCACAACGATACAGATATCTGCTTGATATGACTAATATAAAGAAAAATATGTTTACACTGAAAATTGTATATCTTCCTTCATTTCTTTGCAAAGGTCTAGAATTCTGGTTGTGAAATGTGTGTTAGTGTCAGACAAGGATATCGGGATAATGTTTTAAATACATTTCTCAATTGGGATTTCATTCTTTTTTCTTTCCTCCTTTCTTTTCTTTTCTTTCTTTTCTTTTTTTCTTTGGCAAAAAGACAAGAAAAAAATAAAGTATTTATACTAGCTAATGAGGAAACCAAATTATTACTCTTTGTAAATTATATGGTGTTATACTTCGCGAATCCTTAGAGAATCACCAATTTAAAAAAAAAAACTACTGGAAAACATTAACAATTTGATCAAATTTTCAGGATACAAAATAAATCCACATAATCATCAGCATTTCTATATGTGACCAACAAAGTTCAGCAGCAAGAGATACAAAGAGAAATTCCATTTAAAAATACTTTATATAATATAAAATATTTGGAAGTCTACTTGACAAAGCAAAGTCAGAAATTTTATGAATACAATTATAAAACACTTTTCACACAAATAAAGCAAAATCTAGTCATTTGGAAAAAAGTAAAGTGTTCAATGGGTAGGCCAAGCAAATATAATTAAAATGACCATAATATCTAAATTAATCTACTCATTCAGTGCCATATCAATCAAACTTTTAAAAATATTTTCAGATGTAGGAAAAATAATAACAAGGTTTATTGGGAAGGAAAAAAAAAGGTCAAGGATTTCAAAGGAATTAATTGAAAAAATACAAATGAAAATGACCTAGCTGTACGAGACTTAATATATTATAAAGCAATGGTCATCAAAATCATTTGCTTCTGGCTAAAAAATAGAGTAGTCAATCAGTGAAATCAGTTAAGTTCACAAGACACAATAGTAAATGACTATAACAATCTAGTGTTTGAGAAATCCAAAGACCCTCACTTTTGGAATAGGAACTCACTCTTTCACAAAAATTGTTGGGAAAATTGGAAATTGCTATGGCAGAAACTAGGCATTGATTCACACCTAACACCATATGCTAAGATAAGGTTGAAATGGATTCATGATTGAGACATAAAGAGTGATATTATAATCAAATTAGAAGATCAACGGATAATTTATCTCTCAGATCTGTTAAGAAAGAAAGAATTTGTGGCTAAAGAAGAACTAGAGTACGGTATGGAATGCAAAATAGATAATTTTGATTATGTTAAGTTAAATAGGTTTTATACAAAAACAATAAAGCAGACATGATTAGAAGAGCAGCAATAAATGGGGGAAAATGCATTCAAAGGTTTTGCTCTATAGAGAATTGACTTGAATTTATAAGAATTCAAGCCATTCTCCAATTAATAAATCATCAAAGGACATGAACAGATAATTTTGAAATAAAGAAATTGAAACAAATTTAGTTGTGTGAAAAGATACTCTAAATCACTACTCATCAGAGAAATGCAAAATAAGACAATTCTAAGATACTACAACACACCTCTTAGATTGGCTAAGATGACAGGAAAAGATCATATAGATGTTGGGGGTGTGTGGGAATACGGGGACAAATAATGCATTTTGGGTGGTCTTATGAACTGATTCAACCATTCTGGAGAGCAATTTGGAACTATTTCCAAAGGACTTTCAAATTGTGCATACTTTTTGATCCAGCAATGTCGCTAATGGTCCTATTTCCCAAACTTATTAACTGATGCTAAGTGAAGAGAGTAGAAGCAGATCATTGTGCATGGCAATAGCAAGATTAGAAGATGATTAATTCTGATAGATGTGGTTCTTTTCAACAGTGACTCAGGCCAGTTCCAATGGTCTTGTGATAAAAAGAGCCATCTGCATCTAGAGAGAGGACTGTAGGGACCAAGTGTGGATCAGAACATAGTATTTTCATACCTTTTTTGTTGTTATTTGCTCTAATTTTGTTTTCTTTCTCAGTTTTTTTTCATTTTTTGATCTAATTTTTTCTTGAGCAACACGATAATTGTGGAAATAAATATAGACAAATTAGACATCAGCAAGATAATTGTATAAATATGTATATATACATAGGAATTAACATATATTTTAACATATTTAACACGTATTGGATTTTCTGCCATCCAGGGGAGGGCGTGGGAGGAAGGAGGAGATAATTTGGAACAGAAGACTTTGCAAAGGTCAATGTTGAAAAATTACCCATGCATATGTTTGTTTTGTTTTTAATAAAAAGCTTTAATAAAAGAAAAAGAAAAAATATACATTCAATATATATATTGGATTACTTGCCATCTAGGGAAGGTATTGGAGGAAGGGAGAGACGATACTTAGAAAACAAGGTTTTGCAAGGGTGAATATTGAAAATTAACAACGCAAATGTTTTGAAAATAAAAAAAAAGATTTAATAATTTAAAAAAGGAAAAAAAAAGTTTCACAGGCTTCCATTTATTGCAAATTGCATGCTTCAAAGTTCCCCTTAACATTCCTCTCTACCTCTTCTTTTTTTTTTTTTTTTCATTTTACTTGCATACTTACTTGCCTGTTTCTTATCTTTCTTCCCTCTTTTCTTTCTCTTCTCTTTTTTCTTCTATTCCTCCTATCCTTCTTTCTTCTTTTCTTTTGTTCCTTCTTTCCTTCCCTCCTTCCTTCCTTCCTTCTTCCCTTCCTTTTTTCTTCTTACATCTTTCATTTTTCTCTTCCTTTCTTCTTCTATTTCTCTATTTACCCTTAATCTTTAAGCAACTTCTGATATAATATCCATTGATATTAACCTCTACTGTTACCAATGGTCTCTTTACTTCCAAATAGCCTGTTTTTTTTTATTCATAAAACTTCTTAACCTCTGTGAAATATTTGATTTTATTGAAAATCTGAGAGTCCAGTTACTCTCTACTCTGCATTTCCATGGCATTGATCTTTTGCTTCTCTTCTTAGATCTGTCTTCTCTTATTCAAGTCTCTTTTTTTCTTCATTATCCATATCACTCTCCTTAATTATAATTATATTTCCCATATCTCTTCTAGGCCCTCTGTTCTTATCTCTATAATGCTTTCACTTAGAGCAAATGTGGGGAACACTTGATCCATGAGTAATGTTATAAATATACAAATGATGCTTAGCAGGAAAAAAAATGTCCCCCCCCAACCCTAACTTCGAGCTTTCATTACTTTTATGGGTTTAAATATCATTTGTATATAAATAACTTAATATCTGGATACAGTCCTAGTCAGTCCCCTGTGTTCCAGCTCCATGTTACAAATTTAATATGGGTATTTTGACATGAATATCCTTTAGGCACCATAAATTAAACATGCCCAATCCAAATTCATCTTAACTCCCAAATCCACCCTTTTTTAAATAATCTTTTTTTTTTCTATTTATGTAGAGTATATCACTACAATGCAAATTACCCAGTCCTACTTCCTCAGCATCACCCTTATTCACTTAAATTCACCCTGTATCTCAAATCACTTCTCAAATATTGTCATTTCTATCTTTATAATATCCTTTTACTCATACTCACAACCCTTAAATTAAGGCAGAAATTATAACTCTTTACCTTTATTCCCCTTTCCCATTCATTTAATAGTTCACTTCTTCCAGTTCCATGTAAAACAATTTTTAATATTTTTAGAAACCTTGAGTTTCAGATTCTCTTTACTTCCTCTCTTCCCATCCCCATATGAAAAAAGTTTATATAAAGTCATGTAAAACATTTCCATAAAAGTCATGTTGCAAAAAAAAATACATATTCCCCCATTCAAAAATACTCTCAAGAAAAATGAAGTAAAAAGTATGACCAATCTGTATTCATATACAATCAATTCTTTCTCTGGGTGTGTGGTTTTGTGCTTCTTTCTTGATTATCTCCTCATTCATATCTAGCTTACCAATCAAAGTGATCATACTAAATGCAAGTCTCACCATGTTATTGAAGTACTGTATAGATTAAAGTGGATTACAATTAATTTCAGGATCTAATTTCAGTTAGAAAATATGCTGACATTTAAAGCTATTAACAACCTCATCATTCCCAACTTTTCCACTCTTCGTACAGTGTCCTTTATGTTTCAGGATTCAGAAAATTATTTAATGTTATTTATTTACAACACTTCATTTCCAATATTCATGCCTTTGGACTATCTGTCCATTGAACCTATATTGTACTCCTTCCTCATCTCCATTTCTTTTATTTCCAGATTTCCTTCAAGATTTAGTCCTGCTTTGAAAATGTGTCACTTATACATACATTAATAAAGACAACAATTTCTTGTATTCCCAGTGCTTAACACAGTGCCTGGTATATCAAGAAGTATTTAATAAATGTTCTTTGATTGTTTTCATTTCCCCTCTGTGTTGGAATCCTTACTAACTGCTAAGTAATTAGAGTTGATCTAATCTTACAAGAAGTTGTTTTGGCCAGAACCTGAAACAAGGTACTAAGTAGAACTAATCAAGACAAGGCTTGTGTTCCCACCTTTACTCATTGGACTCCACAAGTATGCTAGCTTCAAAAAGTACACTTTCTATACCACACCTTAAAGCTCTTTGGGCCAGAGAGCACTATGAGAGAAAACCCATAATCCCATTCTCTCAGAAGGTTCACATATAAGGCGAGACAGCCATTCCAGAATACACTTTTTTCCTCTTGGCTGGCTGATCGCGCTAGACTCGAGAGGAACGACTCTGCTGCAGAGAACACTTTTGACGGACTTCAGTGGAGCTACGCCAGAAGCCCTTTCTCCGTGGCAAGTAAGTGGCTGGGCTCCCCGGAAGGAGATAAGAGAGATCTTCCATCTCTGTTGGAGGCAGAAGAAAGCAGAGGCAGAGGCTGAAGGACAGAACCTTTGGATTTGGAGACATCCGAAGGGCTCTAAGCCTCTAAACCGGCTGTGCTCTGAGAAGAACAAACTCCAACATTTGAACTCTAACACCTCTGGCCATCTGTTGTTTTTTTTTTTTTTTTTTTTTCCATTTCTTCACTTATGCTTTTATCTTTAAGTGTCTCCCTATTTCTGTGTTTCACTCTTTCTTTGTTTCTGTCTTTCACTCTGGCTCTCTGCATTTTTCTGTGTCTCTCTGTGCCCCTTTCTTTGTCTGTCTATCTGCCTGTCTGTCTGTCTTTCTCTCTCTATTTCCTCTGTATACTGACCAATTACCAAAGTAAAAGAAACTTAAAAGAGGTAGAACACCATAATGGTTAGTGCCAGATGTTGCATTATGAAGTCATGGGTTGTATTGCTGCCTTTGCCACTTATTATTCATGTGACTAGGAGCAGCATATTCTTTCTGAGCCTCAATTTCCTGATCTCATTTTCTCATAGTATTGGCTTTGGAATGATAACTCCTGGGCTGAGATCTTGCTTCTTAGTGATACTTGAGTATCACTCAAAACCCCTGTCTCAGGTCACTGATCTCTGAAAAGATTGGATTATTTGGCATTTTAGATAGCCTTGACTCTCCAGATCTCTGATTTAATTTATCCCTCCCCCCTACCTGATTTCTTCTGGCTAAAAAATAGCCCAATGCTCCAAGAGTGATGCTGAGTTGTACTCTATACATTTCCAAAGACATATTAAAGGACCAACAATCTATTGGTCCCTATCTTGGGACAATGATACTGGAACTTCATAAAAGTGGGTCAGCCACCAAGGTAGAAAGAATCGATTATTTAGGCCATTTTTATTGTAGCAAGTTTATTTAATTTTAAAATGCATTGCTTTATGAATAATGTTGAGAGAAAAAAAATCACAGCAAAAGTGAAACACCATGGACAAGATAAAAAGACAGAAAAAATAAGTGAACATATCATGTGTTGATTTACATTCAGTCTTCTTAGTTTTTTTTTCTGGATGCAGATGACATTTTCTGTCCAAAGTCTATCAGGAGAAGCACCAAGTCTTTTGTAGTTGATCATTGCACATCCTTGCTACTATTATGTACAATGTATTTCCGGTCTGCTTGTTTCACTCAGCATCAGTTTATATAAATCTCTCCAGGCCTTTATACAACCAGCTTGTTAATCATTTTTTATAGAACAATAATATTTCATTACCTTCATGTAGCACAATTTGTTTAGCCATTCCCCAACTACTTTTTCCAATTCTTTTCTACCATAAAATGAGATGCTATAATTTTTTTTGCACATGTGGGTCCTTTCTGTCCTTTATGATTTCCTTGAGATACAGACCTAGTAAAGGCACTGCTGGGTCAAAGAGTATAGAGTTTTATAGCTCTTTGGGTATAGTTCCAAATTGCTCTCCAGAATGGTTGGATCAATTCACAACTCCACCAACAATGTATTAGTGTCCCAGTTTTCCTACATTCCTTACAACATGTATCATTTTCTTTTCCTGTCATTTTAGCCAATCTGATAGTTGTTAGGTGGTGACTCAGAGTTGTTTCACCTTGCATTTCTCTAATTTGGACCTTTAAAAGAAGTGATGCTATCTTCAATACGACCTCTCTTTCTTTCTGTGATATGTTTATATCCTCTATGATTGTTGTTTCTTTCACTTTCCATAAGGAAGGTGGGCAGCCACTGTTGGCATTTTGATAATAATTTCCATATGGCCCTAGAACATGTGTTGCTCAGATGAGTCTGAACCTTATCCTTGGCTCCTTTACTGTCTAGTCTGCTTTGTATTTTTTTAATCCAAATGATATCTTATTGAACAATGAATGATACTGAAACTTCCATTTTAAGTCATAAAGGCAATCTAATGAGTTCAAGTTTTCATAAAATTGGGGAGCTTCTGTTGGAGCAGAGTTGCAGCAGGAATATTTTGCTGCAACTGTGTCTTTTCTGTCCAAGAATATGAACTCTCACAAGGGGAAAAATTCAAACTGTGAGCCAGCAGGACAAAAGAAAGAGAACTGGAGGAAACTGCTCACAAAACAGAGACCCGAAGAGAAGGCAACATAAATAATCTGAAGTCACCCAGAGAGAGGACTGTGGGGACTGATTATTGATCACAGCATAGAATTTTCACCTTTTTGTTGTTGTTGTTGTTATCTGCTTGCATTTTGTTTTCTTTATTTTTTCCTTTTTATCTGATTTCTTGGGCACCATGGTAATTGTGGAAATATGTATAGAAGAATTGCACATGTTTTACATATTAGATTTCTTGTTTTCTGGGGAGGAGATAAGAGAAGGGAAGGAAAAATGGAGTACAAGGTTTTTCAAAGGTGAATGTTGAAAATTACCCATGCATATGTTTGAAAATAAACAGCTTTAATTAAAATATATAAATATTCTACAATCTCATCATGTTTAAGGTCTGTAACTATTTTGTGTGTCATAGATTCCATTGGCTCTCTCCTTCATCAAGTAAAATACATAGGACTACAAATGAAACAAATTACATTCAAATACATTTATAAAAATCTGTTTTTTAAAGCACATATCAAGTTAGCAACTCCTACATTATGGGTTCTATATTTTAAAATTTTGATCAACTTCTATAGAAAGTTTGATAGGAATTGTGAATTTCTGCATGATGCCTTATGTGAGAGTGGAACCAAGATGCAAGGTAAAGACAGGCACTTGCTTAAGCTTTTCCCCAAATCCCTCTAAATACTTCTAAATAATGACTAAATAAATTCTAGCAGGGCAGAACCCACAAAAAGATGAAATCATTTTCCAGCCCAAGATAATTTATAAGGTCAGCAAGCAAGGTCTGTCATATCAGGAAGAGAGAACAACACCAATCTGATTCTAGCTGGCTACCAAGAGATCTTCAACCAAGCCCCATTTAATCATTGTTTTGGTCTTGTTTGACTCAGACTGAAGGTAAATAGCATTTAAAATGTATATAAATAAATGTTAAAAAAACATTTCTGCTTTGTCCAGAAACCCTGATGGTCTTCCCCTCCCAGATTCATTCATTCATTTAGTTCTTTATTGAATTTTTTGGACTAGACTCAAGAGATTTGCTTCAATTTCTACCTAGCATTAATCACTGTATGGGTGCAGCCTCAGGCAAATTGAGAGTTGTTGAAGACCTTAACTTATGAAGGCCAAGGATCTCCCATTTCATCCAGGAACATCTGCAGTTGTCTTTATATATTGCCACCGAATCCAAATGACTGTGGAGGGGAAAGTGAGGCAACTGACCTTATAAAAATCCTCCTTCATTCAAATTTAATTCATTTACTTGTCATGGTATCACCTTCTTGATGTTATAGTCCTCTTTGAGAATGAAGAACAAAACAAAAACCTGATACAAGCTGCACCAACTACACTGGGTTCCTGCTAGCTAGGTAGGGTAGGGACCAGGATCAGTGGCAGTAAATTGTCTACTTTTTTAGTCCACAGATTGTAAGGAGATTGGACAACAGGTCAGAAGGAAATTTACAGGGGCTCCTTTGCTGACACCAGAGGCAGTAATCAGTTGCATTGCCTATACTCAGATCTGGATTGCAATCATGGGTCTTTGTCCCAGAGTGAGGAAGAACACTAGCACAGCAGAGCTTGTAGCCTAAGGGAAGTGGGAATCATAGATGCAGGGCAGAAAAGAGCACTTGTGCTTGCTCACAAATCAATGGGTAGTATAGGAGTGTAGTAAATATACCTGTTTCTAGATCATTTGACCTTGGAAGAGCCCAAAACTTATAGGTTCCCAGAATTACCTTAAAAAGCAAGTATACAAAAATGTGAAGCTTTGCATATACTCTTTACCATAGATTAAAAAGTCAAAAAAGAGACTAGAAAATGGGTTAACAAAAAAAAAAATCTGACCATAGAAAGTTACTATGGTGTCAAGAAAAATCAAAACATATACTCAAAGGAAGATAACAGACCCAAAATCCTTGTAACCAAAGACAAAAGGGAAAAATGAATGAGTCTCAGACCATGGCAGAACCCAGAAAGGATTTTTAAAATAGCTTTTTATTTACAAGTTATATGCATGGGTAATTTTACAGCATTGAGAATTGCCGAACCTTTTGTTCCAATTTTTCCCCTCCTCCCCCACCTCCTCCCCTAGATGGCAGGATGACCAGTAGATGGTAAATATATTAAAGTATAAATTAAATACACAATAAGTATACATGACCAAACCGTTGTTTTGCTGTACAAAAAGAATCGGACTCTGAGATATTGTACAATTAGCCTGTGTAGGAAATCCAAAATGCCGGCAGGCAAAAATGTAGGGATTGGGAATTCAATGTAATGGTTCTTAGTCATCTCCCAGAGTTCTTTCACTGGGTGTAGCTGGTTCAGTTCATTCCTGCTCCATTGGAACTGATTTGGTTCATCTCATTGCTGAAGATGGCCAGGTCTATCAGAATTGACCACCATATAGTATTGTTGTTGAAGTATATAATGATCTCCTGGCCCTGCTTGTTTCACTCAGCATCAGTTCGTGTAAGTCTCTCCAGGCCTCAGAAAGGATTTTTAAAATCTAGTAAGAGGTAGAGGAAAAATTGGGGAAAAATCGAGAGTGATGTAGGAAAATCATGAAACAAAAGCCAATAGCGTGGTAGAGAAGACACCAAAAATACTGAAGAAATTATCAAATAAAAAAAAAAGTTTAGGCCAAATGGGGAAAGGGACACACAAATTCAATGAAAAGGAGAATATCTTGAACAGCAGAATTGGCCAAATGGAAAAGATACATAAAAAAATCACTGAAAAGAACTCCTTAAAAATAATTGGCCAAATGAATAAAAGGTACAAAGACTCACTGAAGTAACTTCTTAGAAGTTAGAATTAGCCAAGTGGAAGCTAATGACTTTATGAGACATTGAGGACCAAATGAAAACAATGAAAAAAATGAAAGAAAAAAAAAAGAAAAGAAAATATAAATATCTTATTGGGGAAAAGAAGAAAAAAAAAACTAGGAAAATAAATCCAGGAGAAAGAATTTATCAATTATTGGACTAACTGAAATCATGATTTAAAAAAAAAAAAAAGACATACATTTTTCAAGGAAAACTGCCCTGATATTCTAGAACTACAGGATAAAATAGAAATGAAAAGAATCCACTGATCACCTCTGGAAAGAGATCCCAAAAGGAAAACTCCTAGGAATATTATTACCAAATTGCAGACTTCCCAGTTCAGGGACAGAATACTGAAAGCAGCCAAAAAGAAACAATTCAAATATTGTTGAGTCATTACCAAGATGACACAAGACCTAGCAACTTCTGCATTAAAGTGCTGGAGGACTTTGATTGGGATATTCTGGAGGTCAAAAGAGCAAAAGATCAAGGATTACCACCAAGAGTCAATTAACCAGAAAAGCAGTATAATCCTTCAGGGGGGAATGGTAGTTTAATAACAGAGGGGATTTTAAAACAATGTTGATGGAAACATCAGTACTAAGTAGAAAATTTGACTTATAAATACAAGATACAAAAGAAATACAATAAGGTAATCAGGAAAGAGAAAGGATAAGGGATTTGATAAGTTAAAACTATAAAATGATATTTATAAGGGCTAATTGTTTTTTATTAAAGTATTTAAAAGAAATATGAATAATCAGAAAGCAGAGAAATGAGTTTAATGTCTTGATATAATTATTTAAATTGAATGAGAAAGAAGAATGCACTGGGAGAAGGGGAAAGGTAAAAGTAAAATGGGATAAAGCATCTGATGTAAAAGAGGTCTGAAAGAGACTTAATACTGAAAGAGAAAATGGAGGAAGCCAGGAGGGGAACATATGAGCCTTATGCTCATCAGAATTGGGAATTCTCACAAAAGGGCATAATGTATACACTAATTTGGGTGTAGAGATCTATTTTATAATTCAGGAAAATAGAAAGAGAAGGGAATAAAAAAGAGAATGGATTCGATAGAAGGAAGAACACTTAGGGGAAGGTAAAAGTCAGAAACAAAACACTTTTGAGAATGGACAAGGAGAGAGAAAGGATAGGCTAACAGAAAATATAAGATGGAAAAATACAAAGTTTCCATTCTTTTCTCTGATAAAGACTTGATTTCTCAAACATGGAAAACTAAATCAAATTAATAAAATTAAGAAACATTTCTCAGTTGATAACTTATTAAAGGAATTGAACAAGCAAAGTAATCAAAACTATGATATGAAAAAAATGCTCTAAATCACTATTAAGAGAAATGAAAATTAAAATAACTCTGAACTATTGCCTCACACCTGTGAGAATCGTTAACATGACAGAAAAGGAAAATGACAAATATCAGAGGGGATGTGGGGATATTAAAATGCTAATGTCTATTAATGAAGTTATTTAGTGATTCAACCATAACTCATTTGCAACTATGCCCAAAAGGCTATAAATTCATACATACCTTTTGAACAAACAAGAACACTACTAGGTCTTTAATACAAAGAGATTTAAAAAAAGGAAAAGGACCTATGTGTCCCCAAATATTTACAACAATGTGTGTGTGTGTGTGTGTGTGTGTGTGTGTGTGTGTGTGTGTGTGGTTGCAAAGAATTGAAAATTGAGGGGATGTTTATCAATTGGGGAATAGCTAAACAAGTTGTTGAATATGATTTTGATGAAATACTATGGTGCTTTAAGAAACAATGCTGTGAATGCAAAAGCTAAAAAGATTGAATTCTTGAAACAGAACACAAAAACACAGAGAATAAAAAAGCAAAGGGTATGTTGTAGAGTTGAGCAAATAGAAATAATATGAATATATAAATGACAGTTGTTAGATTTTAGAGGTCTTGGATTACTTGAAAAAACAATTTTGAACATCATTGTACAAACAAAGGAGGCACTGCTTTCTGTTGTGCTTGATTATTTGTTTTTATTGCTCCTTTTACATTTTCTTTTGTGAATATGGGAGGATAAGGGAAGGCTTCATGGAAAAGATAGAATTTAAATCAAACACGAAAAGTTCTAGGTTGTCAGAAGGTGGAAATGGAAACATTAAGGGGATAAAGAGTTACTGCTGAACCCTTTTAATATGTTAAATAAACTGAAACAAAACACCCCAAAACATGATGTTATCGATAGAGAGACCACATTAATCAACATAGAGAATAATTTAAAACCTTCAAAGGTAGAATGAAGGCAAGGCTTAAGGAATCAAAGAAGCATGATAGAAAGTCATCAATCATGCTTAATGAATATCAACATTTAGAGAGAAGCCAAAGGACAGAGACGTAATATAGCACATCTTGCACACATGATGTAGGAACAATTTCAATTCTCCCACAGTGGGAGGAAAAATAATAACAGACGCCATCATTGATCAGCAGGCATCTGCCTGCTCATTGTCTCCAAATGATATCTCAGATGCATCAAAAAATTAATTATCATGTTGAATTAATAATCAATGGCAACCTAAGAAGAGGAGTTATATCAAGAATCATTAATGTCAAGCTGCCTCTTTCTCAGAATCATACTGAGGAATACAGATTAACTCATGAATAGCTCAGCTTTTCAAGAGACAAACAAAGCTATTCCCATATTTTATTAGAGCAAACGAACTGCACAAATGTTCAGTAGATTCCATTAAAATGGAAGCCATATATTCAAAGGCCAGAGTATTCATATTGTATGGTACATATTTAGCTCCTCAAGGACAGGATGTGTGTCTTTTTTTTTTTTTTTTTTTTTGGCATTTCCAGGGCTTGACATGGTATTGGTATATAGTAAGTGTTTAATGAATGTTTGTTGACTGAATGAATGAATAACTATTAAGGGACAGGTCAATTCTCTGAGAGCTTCTACAGCTATGGATCATAACATCTGAAGGAATTGCAAGACACCCTTTGCTGACACAGGTGTTGCAGACTGGGAATGAAATAAATTGGAGGCAGAGGGAAGAGGAGAGAGATCAGAGAGCAGGTTGTCTCTCAGAAGAGAGGTTAGCGAACAGCAACTGCCTCTCAGTTTCAGTCTCCTTGTATCCTCCTCTTACAAGAGGAGATCCATTGTGGGTTGGATTTCCAGTAGCCACTGTCAGGGCTCTCCCATGTATTCCAACAACTGACAGTTCGGAAACCATGTTTCATATATCATAAGTGGTCATCGAGGATAATCCCAGCTGTTACTGACTGCTGACAAATCTGCAAAGGAAAAGTGGTATATGGGAATACCATAGTCCTAAGTAAGTGACAGTTAGAAGAAAATAATAACAAACAAACAAGCATTTCTTAAGAAAGTTATATGTGTGCCAAATAGTATCTTGGGTGCAGGACCAGTTCTTTTGTTTTTTGCAACATAATGCACTAAACCTACAATCTTTTAAGTAAAGAATCTGATAGGTCTTGTAAAATCCTGATTTTTTTGAAGTATTTATTTAATTTTCTTGTTCCTTACCATGTATTTTTTTTTTTAACATGGGGATTTTGAAATTTAGTTATGATATTCCCTTAGATTGATTTTTCCCCTAGGATCTCTTTCAGGTGGTAATTAGGGAATTCTTTTTTAATTCTTTTATACTTCTACTTTACTTTCTTATTAGAGAATTTCATGGTAATTTTCCTTAATGATTGCTTGTAGTATTGCATTCAGTTCATATGTTTTAATCATAAATTTTAGGTAGCCAAACACTTCTTATATTGTTTTCTTCCACCTGTCCAGATCACTTCTATTTCTAATGAGATATTTCTATACTTCCTAGTTTTATTATACCTTGTGTCTTATAACATCATTTTTTAATTCCACTTACCCAATTGTAGTTTTTAAGGAGTTATTTTCCTCCTTAAAAATTCTGTATTGGGGCAACTGGATGGTACAGTGGATGAATACCAGTCCTGAAGTCAGGAGAACCTGTGTTCAAATCAGGTTTCAGACACTTAACATTTCCTATCTGCATGACCCTTTGCAAGTCACTTAACCCCAATGGCTTCATCAAAAAATTATTTAAAAGTTTTCGTTTTAATTTTCTTAAATTGATTTTGTTTTTCCCAATTTTCCTCATTTTCTCTTAGTTTAATGTTGATTTTTAAAAATTCTTACAAGACTACTTTTTGGTTTTGTGACCAAATGACTTTATTTTTTAAAGATAGATGTGGCTTTTTAAACATCATTATATTCTTATTTTTTAATTAATCTTATTTTATTTTTATCAGTTTAATATTATTATTATTAAGTTTTAGTCCTGAGTTTTGGGTAATGTTGCTGCAGGCCTTAACATGAATGATGTAAAAGTTGAGGTAAATTTTTTTGTGATCTAGTCTCATTCCCCCAGGGCCTACTGTTTGTTGATTCAATGGAGTTAGCCTGTAGGTATTTACACCTCACTCAGCCCAAAATTTAGTTCCTGTAATCTTTTCTAGAGTCCTCTTAAGATAGCTTAGGAGGACAACTTCTTTACCTCTTTAGTTTTGCTCTTCTATGTTTATTTTACATTGATTTGTGGTCTGCAGAAATCTAGAGAGCCTGGAAATTTCTAACCCATTCTTCCATCTTCCTAGAATGCACCTCTACTTTTTTTTTTTTTTAAATCTCTGTCTTCCTTCAAAGAACAATGCCTTGCCACTTTCTGTGCAAAACCATTTGGATTCTTGGTATTAACATATCTTTTGTGTTTCATTTAATATCTTCTATATTTGACAAACACTTGAGGGAGGATATTTTGCTACCTTTTTTTTTTTTTCCTTTTCTAATTCACCTCTCAACCCATTGCAATTTCACTGGTCACCTGATCATTTTTGTTTCTCTCTCTAAATTTACTTCTCCATTGAAAAATCCAATGATTAAAAAAAAAAGGGAAAAAAAAGAGAAAAGAAAAACCCAATGATTTTTTTCTCAGTTATTGCTTATCTTAACATTGATGTTGAATTTTATATTGTTAATATACCTCATCTCCTGGAAGATAATTTCACTTGGCCGAACATTTGTAACACTATTTTCGATTGTTTTCTTTTTACTTTTCCTATAATTCTTCATACTCTGTTAAATCACTAAACAAATTCCATTATCTAACTTCCATGCTCCCATAGACTATTATGTCCTTTTCCTTAGTTTCTCCCTATATGTTTTTTAACTTGGTAACATCAGCTTGTGATCATCAAGTTATCACTTTAAAGATATTTCCCAGACCCTATTTCTAGCCCCACACTACCAATTGCTTATTGGGCATTTCCCCTTAAATTTATGTATATATTTCAAACATATCAAAAATATAATTAACTTATCACTTCCTCAATGCATCCCTCTTCTAAACTTCTCAATTTGTGTGTGTATGTATGTGTAACATTTTATTTACTCAAAAACACAACATAAAACTTAGAACAATAAAGATCATAATTTTCATTATCTTCATCATATTGTCAAAAATATTGACTTTAAATTGACTTCTTCATTTTACCTTTCAACTTTTTCATCACTTAGTTCTAATCTTTCTTGCTTAGTGTCTTATATGTTAATCTTCTTCATAAATTTAATGGTCAAACCAACAGGACATTTAGTATTCCTTCCCATGTAGCATTCTCTCTCCCACTTCAATGCAGCTGAGTGCATTTACTTAGATTGGCACTCTGAAATGCCTGGAATGCTTTCCCTCCTAACCGCTATCATATAGAATCTTTCTTCAGTACAAAATCAGTGGATCCCCTCTGACATAAAGCTTTTTTTTTTCCTGATTCCTTCAGTTGTTGATACCCTCTTCTTCTTAAAAGTGCTTTATACACATTATATATTTAGCATCTCTATGTATATGTTAGAGCTCCAAATAAAACAAGCTTATTGAAGATGGGGAAATTCTACTGTTATTGGCATCTAACATAATCATTTGCCTATCATTAGTGCTTACTAAATGTTTGTTGAACTGAAGGGGAAAAGGGGTAGAGAGTGGGGAAAATGCATTGGTTTCAAAACCTGGCATTGCTAGTAGCTCAGTGATTGATTTTACACAGATGGCTTCTTTATCTGTTCCTATGGTTTTTACTTGCATAAAATGACATACTTTAGTTTTTATGGAGATTTTCTATGGTCTCTTCCAACCTTTAAACAGCTCTTACCATCAGATTACATGTTAATATCAAGGATAAAGTATAAGGTGGAAAAGATACATAAATAGTACCTAGTGGATGACTAGAATGATAGATTGGGATCATATTGTCAAGGGCATTAAATAACAGTTGAGAAATTTGAATTTTATTCCATAAGCAATGTGGAACTATGGAAAATTTTTGAAGGGAAAAGTGTAATTACAAAGTCTATGCTTTAGGATGATGCTGTTGACAGTATTAAATTGAATATATTTGAATGGAGACAATCTAAATATGAAAAAAATGGAATAAAATGTGGTTGTAATTTTTCGAGTGACAAGGAGGCATAATTGAGAGTGCTAGTAAAGGTAATGAAGAGAGAGATACAAGTAAAAAAAATATATAGAGAGATGATTTGATAGAATTTGATTGTAGAATGCAGTTTCCTAGGAAGATAACTTTATATAAAACTCAAGTCTAAATCATAGAAGCCTGTGCCTGTTTTGAGACATAAGAGAATGATAGACAAATGATTTTTCTTGCTATTATAGGTATGATGAAGAGATATTGGCTAGATGGTAGCACTTAGGTATAATTGGAAATTATTTAAAGACAGAACTAAATGCTGCCATCAGATTAACAATAACTTCTAGGTTAGTCTCTAATAGAATGACTCAGGTATCTGTATCTGGGTTTCTGCTGTTTAATGTTTTTAGCTATCATTTTATTGTCTTTATTTAATGTTTATACTTCTTTCAAAGACTGGTTCAAATTTATTCATAAAGATCTCTCTCTCTTCTCTCTTCTCTCTCTCTCTCCCTCTTTCTATATGTGTGTGTATGTGTATATATATGTATGTATGTATGTGTGTATATATATATATATATAATATATATTTCTATAAATATTCTACTGTGTGTCAGGCACTATTCAAGGTATCTAGGGTATGTATGAATGCAAAGTCCCTGCTCCTAAAATCAAGTTGAAATGAAAAGGGGGAATAAGTGATTGAAAGGAAGTGTAAATAAAGGGATCAGCTCTGTCTGCAAGTTGTGTTCCTGAGTGACAAATGGGTTTTGTTATACTGTAGAAGGCAAGATGTCTGGAGTAACCACTGTAGAATAGATATGAGCATAATTTTTTTTCTTAATAAGCACAGATTTCTTCTTTCATGAAACTTATGTTTACACTAAATCTTTATTCTTACTCTACTTTATATCTAATAATCTTTAATCTTTACTAAAATCTTTAATATATGTGTTTAATCTATATAATTAATTGTCCTTTAATCTAGGTGATTTGGGGTAATGTGATTTATCTATTCTGAGACACCACTGTCATATGTGTTTTTCAAGTTTTTCAGGTGCTGTTTCTTTAACTTTAAAGGAAAAAAAAATAAGCAAACAAAAATATACCATTTGAAGAAATCATTGAGTCTTTAAGAGAGGATTATTTCTTAATAGACTTAGATATGCTGTTCACAGCAGAAACTGATATTTCCCTGCCATTGGAGAATGAGTAATGTAAAGTACTGAGAGAATCTTTGAATCTGATACTGTGAGGTGACTGAAGTTAAATAATGTTCTGGAGTAAAGTATATCTAATTTTCTTTCATTTCTAATTGAGACTGAATTGATTTAATTTTTATTCTTCATTTTCTTCCAGCTGTCCACCTCAGGATTTCTTCATCATGTTCTAGATACTTCTTCATCCTGCAAAATCACATTTATTTGTTTCCATTTGCTCTTTGGAGCATCTTTTCCCCTCTTACTAAAGATAGAGAACAGAGACATCCTCTCAAAATTTCTATTCAAGGATGATACAAGAGTAAGCCAAATCTTCATTTGCTACTATACTTCATTGTCCTGGACTTCATCATATACTCTTCCACCTTTCATCTTCCTTTCATGTTTTATCTTCCCATTAGTTTGTAAGCTACTTAAGGGCAAGGACTCATGATTGTCTTTTGCCTTTTTTTACACAATGACTGCCATATAGTAGATGATTAAGACATATTTATTGACAGACAAATTTGAAAAACATTTCTGAGGGTACCTGAGATATATTAACAGTAATACCAAAGTAAACTTTGTGAAGTCCTGAGTAGCTAAGTGAAGAAGCAGAGAAATCTGAAGGTAATGTCATAATATTCCCCAAAGCAAACATGGAAAGGCCCTGATGGCATCAACTCAGCCTTAACATGCCACTAATACCACCACAGAGGTGTTTGGAGGCCCTTCTTTGTTCTTTCCAATAAGAAAATCAATCTAGTTTTGATGTCAAGTATAATGTCCAGGCTAACTCCCTGGAGGGCCTCAGGATCAGCCAGGGTCAGGATCAGTCAAAGTCCTTGGTCTTTAGGAGGAGAAGTGAAGAAGGCAGGTAAACTGCCACATGACTCATCAAAGATGTCACCTGACTCTGGAGTTCCAAGCCTGAACTCTCTCTTCTGTCCTTGCTGCAGCAGAGTGACTCTGACCCTGTCCCCCAGCCCTGCCATCCTTGCCTCAGATTACCTCATCACTACACATTCAGCAAGCCAATTGTGAGGAGAGCCATCACATAACCATATGTTTATAGAACCATTATTACATCTTGAGTAGGTAATTAGCTTTAAGTGCTCTGCTGTCTTAGATTCAAATATACCTTTTCAGAGTTCCAGCCCTCTACAGTCTGAGGTTAAGCTTCCTATAAATCTGCCCTTGAGTTAATACATTTTTGCTCAGTCTCATTTAGGAACCCACCATGTTCCAAGTCATCTGATCTCTTTTTTTCCCACCCCCTCTGCCATGGCTTACTATGATTTTCTCTTTGTAATAGCTAATTATTATTTTAGGGTGTTAAATCATTTTTATTGTTAACCCACCAATCAATGTTGTAATTCCCCCTCCTTTGCTAACCTTCTTTGGGGTTAATCTGCTAAACTCTATGGATTTAGCTTGCCAATCAATGGCATATTTACACCTCATGGCATATCTTTCTCCTGGTTAATTGTTTCACTATAGGACTTGGTTTTTTCTAATGTTAACTGTTGAAATCCCTTTTCTTGCTAAATATAATATTCTTTTTATTGCTCTCCCAATACTATATCATATTCACCACTCCTGTTGTCTATTTTATTTCTTCATTTGTCCATAACCTCTTCTTATAATTAATAATCCCTTCTGACAAAATAAAATGGCTTTTGAATTCTTCACATGTATCTTGTGACTTCTGCCCTGTATTTCAAAGTAGAAATTTGGAACTGACTTAATTTTAGAAGAATAATAAGACAAATTGTGCAAAACTAAAAAGATTACAAATGAACAACAAAAAAGGCTCTTAATGGACTTCAAAGACAATTTCCTCATTTTAAAGATAATGAAGATGTAGCTGATAAAGGTTGAATATTATGTCCAGTAGCAAGCAAAGAGTTGGTAAATCTCTGAAGGAGCATTTGAACTCAAAACTTCTTAACTCCTATCCTAGGACTCTAGTCACAGTGTCACTTATCAAGCTCAATTGAATTAAATTTAGAAGCCAATTTATCTGTTAAGCTCTGCTTACTGTGTGTTGAAACAGTTGGCATTTAATGATGTGTAAAAAGGACATGCCATCACTGGTTTCTTTTCGCTTATTTTCCAGAACACAGAAGTAATTGTGATAGGGCTTCTCATAGCTGATAAATTATTTAAATATCTATGTCTTTTTATTATTGGCTAATGCCAGTAAATTATATGGCTGATAGTATCAATGTTTGTCGAAGTCTAGAAATTTGGAGAGAGAAAAGAGAGCTTGGAGACAGTAAAACTATTTTTGTATTAAGAAATACATAAATGGGATAATTTTCAAAGTTGATGAATTTATTAATAAGAAATATTTTTCATCACAAAAGAATTCTGAGACTACCCAAAGTGATACATATTGGATGACCTTTGAATCTTATGAGAGAGAAAAAAAAATAGATGTATAAAGTATTGTCAGTAGCAATCTGAGCAATGACTAGAACATTTGTTTTTCAAGAACCAAAAAAAGCTTTTCAAAGAATCATTACATGGTAGATTTTATTAAAGATATGTACTTTAAAATATTTTGTGAGTGTCTGGGGTTGAGGGGGTCAAGGAGGGAGAGAGTGAGAAAGAGAGCAAGAGAGACAGAAAAATAGTCAGAGAGAGAGGCAGAGAGACAGATACAGAGAGGGAGACAAAGAGAGCCTTGTTATTGAATCATACCTGACTCTTTACAATCCCATTTAAGGTTTCCCTTGGCAAAGATACTGGCTTAGTTCACCCTTTCTTTCTTCAACTCATTTTATAGATTCTAAGGCAAGAGGAGAGGTGACTTGCCCAGGGCCACATAGCTAATAAGTGTCTGAGGATAGTTTGAACTCTAGTTTTCCTGACTCTAGGTCCATGCCCTATTTCCTGAGCCAACTAACTGACTATTTCTGTAATGTTTAATCATCATATTCATATGTTCAATACAACTTATTATTTTAAAAAAAATGCTTTAAAAGCATTGGTTTTAATTGGCATAAAGACACCTCCTGATCTTTCAAGCAGACAAGAAGAATAAGGCAGTTGATAATCATGCTGATGCTGATTTTTAAATTAATTTTAAGCAGAGACAAGATTAAGAAATTGATAAAGTAATATATACATCTGCACATGTGAATGTGCTCATACACACATGCATGCATACTTTACACATGTGGATATGGTATATACATTTAAACATGCATAGTAATATATGTGTGCATGCACATATGGGTGTGTATGTGTGTGTTTATGGTGGGTGTGTATGTGTGTATCTATCTATGAGAAGAAAAAAATACTATCTTACTATTTTATTAAGTACCAAAATTCATTGATGATTTAAAATTCCTGAATAAGTGACAGTACAAGATAGTAAATTGATCTCTTAACATTTTTTTTCCTACCCTAACCTCCATAATCCTACCAAAGGAGGAGTTATCTAAAATAAAAGCAAAGAACTTTTTTATGGATATAGAAGTTTTGTTAGTAGAAATATTGAGAAGACTTTTTAAATTAAAATAATAATAATCGTATCTCATTGACAGGATATCCTAAGTCTAAAGCTCTGACATCAGAAAAACAATAGATTGAAATGAGAATTATTACCAGAAAAATAGGAGTTTTAGGAAACATATGAAAGAGTAGATTATCTTTGTGATAGAATAATTTTAATAATGACATATAATTGAATTAGAGATTAAATTTTAGAATGAAATATCTTAGTGTCAACTTGTAGATTGATTCGGATTTTGAGAATTATGTAGCCTGAAATCATCTGACAACAGTATATGCAAAAATTACAGGGGCAATTTTGTTTTGATTAGATGCTCTGAGATGGTATACAGAGGCTATATTTCTTCAAATTAACATACCGTGTAAGGAGGAAAATCTCTCTGATTTTGTAATTCAAACAAATATTCAATTATTGATACTGATACAGTGAAAGAAGAGTGAAAAAAACCTGAGAAAATTCAAGGTGATAGGTTAATACAAGTCCACAGAGGTGTCATGTTTAAAAAGGCTGGGATAATTTCTAGATAATTGAATCATTTTATTAATAAGGCTAGCAGATTATTAATAGAAGGATTAATAAAATGGTCATTTAGCCATCTTTCTTAGATCAAAGAAAATCATACTGAGGGGCTTTACATACACCTCAGAAAAGTAGGTGGGCCATCAAACAGCAAAATAATTGATTAGCATGAATGGAAGTAGGTTATATTAAAATGAAGATTTGAATATGTCTTGAATATGTAAAGTATGCCTATGTCATACCACTTTTACATGGTGTAGGGTATCTAGATAAAAGAATCTGTCTCCACCAAAGTTTGAGTACACAGTGGGATTCCCCCACACTAAATTAAATTTTTTGCAAGTTTGTTTGGGATCAATCAAGATCAGGAAAATTACATAAAATCACATGAAAATTACTATTAGTAATATCCTTTTTTAAAAGCTGAACTTGTTAAAATGATGAATTTAGGAAAAAAAGTGAAGATCTCTGAATTTCCCAAAGATATTGATTATAATCAATTCTCTCAGAGGTGTGATATGAAATCATGAACTGAATTGGACAGAAGAATTCTTGAATTTCACCAAAAGGCAAGAAATTTTAATGAGTTGTAAAAAAAAAAAAGTAAGGTAAAGAAATCCTCAAAACTTCAAATGAGTGTTGTTCAAGTAAAGTCCAACTTTGACTAGCTCGTGAACATCCATTTACCAGGCTAAAGGAATGTAGGAAATGACCAACAGTGCTAATAGACCCACTTCATTTTAAAAACAAACAAAAAACAAACAAAAACACTTTACAAACATCATAATATTATAAAAATATGAATGGTCACTTTTTATTAATAGACCAGATAATGGTTTACATGTCTTTAACTCCCTCGTCACATCTCAAAAAGTTTATTGCACATAGATGTTTAATAGCTATTGGTTGAATTGAATAGAAAGGGAACAGACAGAATAATGAGATTCAGGGCTGAGTTTTTCCCTCTTGCTAGGGAGAACACAAAGGATTAGGTTAAAGCAATCTCCAGATATGACCAAGATTTACTGACTTGTCTCACAGAAATAAGAATTTTCCTTCATGAAGAGATGTGTCATTAAGGAAATAACCAAAGTATATTTAATTGAAATAGTATAACATAGGGGCACAGAACAATCCTTCTTTTGCTGGGACTTGAAAGTGTTATAACCCAAATTATACTGGGGTTCTGGACTGGTATTATGAAGTGTCTTAAAAGAATTTGTAGGCATAGACTTCCAAATTAAGGGACAAAGGTTATTTTACATTGCTAAGAGTGGGCTAAATCCATAAGGGTTGTTAACAATTAACAACAGGGAAGACAAGTTTCCTAGTAGTAACCAGGAAGAAGACATCATTAATCCTGCCATGAGGTAGATTGGTGGGGCTAACCTTCAAAGGGATTTAGGACCCCTAAAATGAAGCAGGGGGATTACAGTAGAGTAGACTTTTTATTGGAGAAATATAATTTTGGGGGATTGGCATTATATATATATATATATATATATATATATATATATATATATATATATATATACATATATAATATATATATATGGATTCAGTGATAGTGAAGTTATGATGGTTTTGTCAAAGTAAAGAATTCAGCTAAGAATTTACCAGAGATAGCACATGTTTAACCTATGTCAGATTATTTACTGTCTTGGGGAGTAGCTAGATGAGGGAGGAAGGAAGAAAAATGTGAAACACAAAGTTTAAAAAAAATAATAATGTTGAAAACTATCTGTACATGTATTTGGAAAAATAAAATGCTATTAAAAAAATACTACCAGAGACTTCAACCAAGGATGTGGAACCCAAAAGACTCACTTTAAGAATTCTTTAAGAATAGAAAGACTCAATTAATATCAAAAGGTCAAGATATTCCTCCCAGCCTGCCTGACTTAGTTTGTAAAATTCAGACTTTCTCCAAAGAACTGGGCTTCCACCCACATCACTTGCCAAGAAAAGGACCATTGACAAGGTGGGGCGGGGGGAGAGACTGAGAATAACAGGGAGGCTGGTTGGGGAGCAAGCATTTGCAATGCAATTTTTTTATAATGATAAATTTGTTTCTTTCTATCATTGGCTTTTTTCTTTTCTTCATTTATATACCAAAGTTGAATTTAGGAAAACAACTGCAACAAGAAATTCTAGAAATCAGGTACACATCTGCAAACTATTTTTTTTTTAACATAAAACAAGTACCAGAAACCATATGCACATCATCTCTACTCTGCAGTCTGGTAGCTTCCAATTTTAACTCTGTATTCATGCTAACTCTGGTACTTAGCTTTCTCATTTCTATGCTGCTGAAAGACTCCAAGTGTTGTTAGCACTTTTTAAACTCAGTGCCCTCTAAATTGGGGGAACTCTAAATTGAGCACCTTCAGACAAGTGTTCGGCTGTTCTACCCTGGTTAAAGCTTTGCCTAACAGCATGCCTGCTGTTTACATAGTACAGAGCCCTGTGAGAATAAACCCACTTGCACCTGATGTTTTTCATATGCTTGCTTTCTGATATGAGTCCTAAGAGACACTTCCAACTCATAAATGTACAGCTCAGCTAAACCAGGCTCTTTTAACCTTAGATGACACAATTTATTTCTCTAATAATCTGTAGCAACTGCATATTCCTCATTATGGAGCCTGGGAGAAGGATTGGGCTTTGGATGTATGACTCTATTAGAAATACTATCTTTTGCTCATGTTGTTTATTGCCCTAATTTACAGCATTAAGCTGGGAAGAAGATGTGTTGTGTTTGGGATTGGAGAGTTGCACTTTCTACCTCGCAAATGCACAGTCCATTAAAAATAATAATCTCTTACAATTTGTACAATCCTTCATACTAATAAAGCCATGAACATATTTATGGAGAATGGGGATGGTGGTAGAAATGTAACTACCTCAGGGACAGAATACTTAAAACTGGGACCCACATTTCCTCAAATGTGCCAATAACAACAACTCTCTGCATTATGTAGTAGAGAGGGGAGAAATCTGAGGGTCAGCATGACCCTCAGCCAAAATGGCCTCTGCCCTATACTACCTATAAGCCAGAATTCTTGTGGCCACCAGGCCCCTCTCTAGAATGATAAACTACAGACAACTTTGGGAGGGCTTTACTGTGCCAATGGAATCTTAGGTTTTCCCCTTCCTACTCAATAAAAAACAATGCAAGTAAGATTTCAGCCAATCGGTTCAAAAGATAAAAAGTAAAATTTGCATTTAAGAAGATCAGAGTTTAAATCTTACCTCAAAAACTTGATAGTTGGATCATCAAGAAAGTCATTATTTCCTGTGTTTCCTGATTTTCTCCTCTGATAAGTGTGGAAATAATAATACTATCTATCTCACAGGGTTATTGTGATGATTCAGTGGTTTAACTTGCTTTAATTGCTTTGGAAACCTTAATGCTCTACATAAACACAATCATAGAATTTAGGCCTTGGAAGAAGCTTATTAGTTTAATACATTCCATTTACATATAAAATATTCTGAATGTGTGCATTCTATTTATATATATGCACATGTCTGTCATTGTGAAAGTACAAATCCCATGTATTAAATATAATATAATATTTTATCATGTATTATATTATCACATATGTTGAAAACAAAAAATATCTCAATGATCCCAAAGTTGAATTCATAATTTAATAGGTGAGAAAAGGGTCCATAGATTTGATAACTTGGTCAATACACTACAGCTAAAAAAGTGTAAAAAACAATTTTTGTTTTTTGTGGTGTTTTCAATAAAATCTACTATCTCAGAAATAACAAATTACATTTATAATTCATTAATATTTAGAGCGAAAACTACATACATACATATATATATATAAATACACATACATGATATGTGAATATCATTTTTATATAAATATAGGGTAGAGAAGAGATAAAATAGAAATCTTTATGTATGTATATATAGTTACATAAATATCTATTTCAAACTAAATTTTTTTTGCTGATACTGTACATATGCATTAATGTAACATTTTAGTCAGCAATGAATTAAGTAATCATGATTCTCTGTGTATGAATGTGTGCATACGTATGTGTATTGTTCAGATAAAAATATAGATACATTGCAGATTTATTGAGTCTGTAATATAACCATAAAGAACTCTGATTAAACAACAAAGAACAAAGAATATCATATAAAAAATGGCGATCAAAGAAGAGCATGGAAAAGTAAACCCAAAAAAAATATCAGAATGTCATGTGCTTCCCTGGTATCTGGGATGGTAAGAGAATATAAATATAACTATTTAACTTTAACTCTAGATCTTCATCTACTCTATCGTGGGGAATGATCATTACTAATCTGGATCCTTGTATCCTGATGTCATTTTTTTTTCTTATTTACTGCAATACACTTTTCCCCAAATGCCATATTCCTGGATTCATAACATCATAGGCAATTTTTGCTGAGGCTTTTTGCCTTTTTCTACTGTGACAGCTTTTTTTCTCCTTTAAAACCATAGAGGCAATGGCTTACCTGTGCAAGACCTAAACTATATTATAAAGCAGAAGTTATCAAAACCACTTGGTACTGTCAAAGAAATAAGAGTTCATTGGAATAAGTTAGGTTCATAGGATGAATAGTCAATGACTATAGTAACCTAGTATTTGACTAATCCAAAGACCCCAGATTTTAGGATAAGAACTCACTATTTGACAAAAACTGCTGGGAAAATTAGAAACTAGTATGACAAAAACTAGGCATTGACCCACACATGACACCATATAGCATGATAAGGTTGAAATGGATTCATGATCTAGACATAAAGAATGATAGTATAAAAAAATTATAAGGACACAGGATAGTTTACCTCTCAGACCTATAGAGGAGGAAGGAATTTGTTACCAAAGAAGAATTAAAGATAATTATTAATCACAAAATAGATAATTTTGATTATATTAAGTTAAAAAGTTTCTGTACAAACAATACTAATGCAGACAAGATTAGAAGGGAAGCAATGAACTGGGGAAATATTTTTAAATTCATATGTTTTGATCAAGGCCTCATTTCTAAAATATACATAGAATTTACTCAAATTTATAAGACATTAAATCATTGTCTGTAATGGGCCAGAACTCTGAACTTGAAACAAGGATTCTTACAAGGTGCTAACTAAGTATAATTGATAAAGACAATAGTGGTCTAGTTTAGTATGGTGATCAATAGTTCTCTAAGTTCAGTATGATTGATTTTAATCTTACAACAAATAATGGTTTCCTAGTGACAAAATGATTGGTTTATATAATAGAGCATATAAGCCCAAGGACTCAGAGCCAGATTCATTTACTCCATCTCACACCACCATGGTAGCAGCCTGGCCTCCTGCACTCTCCCACTGAGACCAAGGCTTGTCTGAAAGATTCTCCAGAAAGCTAGCCTGGGGCCCCAGGCAAGAAACTAGATTGTGAAGGAGATAATAAAGGATTTGGACTTTAATACCTGGCTATTCTCATGGTGATTACTGAACTGAACCGATGGCTGCTCCCAAGACTTCCAGAAAACCACTAAGAACATTACAATTGTCCAATTGATAAATGGTCAAAGGATATGAACAGACAATTTTCAGATGAAAAAATGGAAAATATTTGTAATCATATGAAAACAAGTTCCAAATCACTATTGATCAGAGAAATGAAAATTAATACAACTCTGAGATACCACTACACACCTGTCAAATTGGCTAAGATGACAGGAAAAGATAATGATAAATATTGGAAAGAATGTGGGAAAACTGGAACATTAATACATTATTGGTGGAATTGTGAACAGCTCCAACCATTCTGTAGAGCAGTTTAGAATTATGCTCAAAAGTTATCCAACTGTGCATATCCTTTGACCGAGCAGTGTTTCTACTGAGCTTATATCCCAAAGAGATCTTAAAGGAGGGAAAGGGTTTGTGGCAGCCTTTTTTGTAGTGGCTAGAAAATGGAAACTAAATGGATGCCCATCATCTGGGAAATGGTTGAATAAGTTATGATATATGAATGTTATGGAATATTATTTTTCTGTAAGAAGTGATCAGCAGGATGATTTCAGAGAGGCTTGGAGAGACTTACATGAACTGATGCTGAGTGAAATGAGCAGGGCCAGGGAATCACTATACATGGCAACAACAAGACTATACAATGATCAATTCTGATGAATGTGGTTCTCTTCAACAATAAGATCATTAAAACCAATTCTATTTTTTTAGTGATGACAAGAGCCATCTACACCCAGAGAGAGGACCATGGGAGCTGAATGTGTGTTGGAATCCTTACTAACTACTAACTAATTAGAGTTGATCTAATCTTACAAGAAGATGTTTTGGCCAGAACCTGAAACAAGGTACTAAGTAGAACTAATCAAGACAAGGCTTGTGTTCACACCTTTACTCATTGGAGTTCAATGAGTTTATACCTCCCTTGAAGCTCTTTGGGCCAGAGAGCACTATGGGAGAAAACCCATAATCCCTCTCTCTGGAAGGAGCATAAATAGGCCAATGGGCCAGTCGAAGAGGTTCTTCAGAGGAAGACGCTACAAGTCGAGATTTCACCGGAATGACATGAAGACTGGAGCTGGCTGGAGGCTGAAGAAAGCAGAGGCAGAGGCTGTAGGACCAGACCTTTGGATTTGGTGACATTTGGAGAGAGCTCTTGGAACCAAGCAGAGAGATAGGCCTCTAAGCTAACCGGGCTATATTGAAGATAATAAAAGATCTGAACTTTTATCACCTGGCTGCGTTTTGAGAAGAAAAAGCTCACCACATTTTGGCGCCCTGAACGTGGACTAACAGACCCCTCAGTGGATTTCAGTGGAAAAGCTACGATCCTGATTCAAGTGGAAAAGCCTCTGATCCTGATCCAGTGGAAAAGACTTCAACCCAGAAATTAGGGTGAGTGCAACAAAGAAATTTTGTTAGAAGAGTTAAAGTAGAATTTCACCTAAGATGGGACAGATATTTAGAAAACAGCCTGTTTCTGTTCAAGGAAAATGTTTAGAGAGCATTGTCAAAATTATGGAAAGCCAAGGTTTAATTATAAGTTTACAGCAAATCACTGAACTTTTACAAACTGTAAAGGACATATGTCCTTGTTTCTCTCTTGATAAGGAATTAGATCTAAATGAATGGAAATTGGTTGGAGAGGATCTTTGTCAATTCTATGATAAAAATGGGCCTAACTCAATAATTAATACATATAATGTAATACAATTGGCTATAAGAAGTTATTTAAGTGATAGAATGATGAAAAGGAAAGTACAGGAGGAAGAAGTGCCAACTTTACTAGGTGAAAAGGAGGACGAATCAGATGAGAATGGAGTTAATTACAATTCTGAGTATGATACTTCACAGCAGGAGGAATTAGGTGATTCCACATCTCATGACCCTCCCCCTGCAATTAACCCTTCATGTGTGGAACAAGGGGGAGGGAGAGAGACAGAAACACAGTCAGCTTCTCCTGTAAAGCAGAATTTGACAAGATTAGAAAAAGCATTAATTAAAGCAAAAAATGAAGGAGAAGATATATCTGATTTTATAAACGCATATCCTGTGATTGAAAGGATTGACTCTTCAGGTCAAAAAGAGAGAAGATACACTCCTTTTACTTTGGAAAAAATTAAAGATTTGAAAAAGGGTTGCACTCTTTATGGGGCTACATCATCTTATGTGAAGATGTTACTAGATAATTTGTCTTATGAAATCCTAACCCCGAATGACTGGAAATCCATAGTGAAAACTTGTCTAGAACCGGGACAAAATTTATTGTGGCTTTCAGAGTTTCATGAATTATGTAGGATTCAAGCCCAATGCAATAGGCAAACAGGAGCTATTGTACAAGTTGCTTTTGACCAACTAGCTGGTGAAGGTCAGTATGCAGAGAGTTCAGAACAGATTTATTATCACATAACAGTGTATGAGCAAATTTCTAAGGCTGCAATAAAAGCTTGGAATTCTCTCCCTGGACAGAAAGATGGAAATAATCTTTTCACAAAAATAGAGCAAGGTCCCAATGAACCTTTTGCAGATTTTGTGGGACGTTTACAAACAGCTGTAATAAGAACCATTGGAGACAATGCAGCAACAGAAATAATGACTAAACATTTGGCTAAGGAAAATGCCAATGAGGTTTGCAAAAGAATTATATGGGGGCTAGACAAAGATGCTCCTTTGGAGGAGATCATTAGATGCTGTGCCACAGTGGGCACAAATGCTTATTATACCCAGACTATGATGAACATGGAAAGACAAGGTCCTTCTTGGCAGAGGAATTCTAGAGAAACTCGTCGATGTTTTCATTGTGGAAAAGTTGGACATCTAAGAGCCCAATGTAGAAATGGAGATAAAGTGAGAAGACAGGGTGAAAGAAAACCCAAAACCCCATGTCCAAAATGTAACACAGGCTTTCACTGGGCCTCTAAATGTATATTGACCCAGAGGAATGAGAGGCAGGGCCCAGCTCTAAAGTATCAATCAAAGGACAGGTGGGGCATGATAGCAGCTGAGGTTACACCCAGAGAGACTTTAGAAATTCAGAACTCTGATGTCATCAACCAACAGAAAAGCAATCAGGATTACAGTTGGGAAGAATACAGGCCTTTTAAGACAACAAGACAATATCCAATGCAAACAGCTCCCATGTAATTACCAGATGATGAGGAGAAATCCCAAAAGTGGTAAATAGAAGAGAATTAGATAGGTTAACTGCTTGGGGAAGAGGATCTGCTTATATTTCCACAGGTGGAAAAGGAATCAGATGGCTAACAATGAGACTGTCAAAAGAACTTTAAAATCTTCAGCTTTCAGTTCCTGAAAAACCAGCAAGAATCATTGGATTTCTTGAGATGAAAGATTGTTGATGAGACTTTTGCAGTAGTTAAATTTTCATGTTGATTCATGTTATTTGTTACATTACTACTAGCCTGTGTTATATGGCTATGTGCTCATGTAAATTATGTATAATGCCTCCCATATTGATGGATTTATGTATACCATGTATATCTGTTACAAAGTTCTGGCCCATATTGATGGATTTATGTGTACCCCCTCAGAAACCCCCTATGTTTTAAAACAAAAGAAAGGGGGAGATGTTGGAATCCTTACTAACTACTAACTAATTAGAGTTGATCTAATCTTACAAGAAGATGTTTTGGCCAGAACCTGAAACAAGGTACTAAGTAGAACTAATCAAGACAAGGCTTGTGTTCACACCTTTACTCATTGGAGTTCAATGAGTTTATACCTCCCTTGAAGCTCTTTGGGCCAGAGAGCACTATGGGAGAAAACCCATAATCCCTCTCTCTGGAAGGAGCATAAATAGGCCAATGGGCCAGTCGAAGAGGTTCTTCAGAGGAAGACGCTACAAGTCGAGATTTCACCGGAATGACATGAAGACTGGAGCTGGCTGGAGGCTGAAGAAAGCAGATGCAGAGGCTGTAGGACCAGACCTTTGGATTTGGTGACATTTGGAGAGAGCTCTTGGAACCAAGCAGAGAGATAGGCCTCTAAGCTAACCGGGCTATATTGAAGATAATAAAAGATCTGAACTTTTATCACCTGGCTGCGTTTTGAGAAGAAAAAGCTCACCACAAATGTGGACCACAATATAGCATTCCCATTCTTTCTGTTGTTGTTTGCTTGCATTTTGTTTTCTTTTTCAGTTTTTTTTCCCTTCTTGATCCAATTTTTCTTGTGTAGCAAGATAACTGCATAAATATGTATATATGTATTTGATTTAACATATATTTTTACATATTTAACATGTATTGGATGAACTGACATCTAGGGGAGGGGTTGGAGGGAAAGGGGATAAACTGGAACAGAAAGCTTTGCAAGATTCAGTGTTGAAAAAATTACCCATGTTTTGTACATAAAATGCTTTAAATAACAATTATAAAATATTAAGGAAGGAAACTTCTATCCATATGCAGATAAAGAACTGATGGACTAGAAAAAAGTCCATTATTTCTTAATAGCATTAAAGATCTATTTCATTTCATATTAAAAAAAAAAATTCACATATTCTGATAAAGGACAGAGTTCAAAAATATTTAGAGAATTGACTCAAATTTATAAAAATTCAAACCATTCTCCAATTGATAAATGTCCAAAGGATATGAAAAATTTTCAAATGAAGAAATTGAAACCCTTTCTAATTGTTAGAGTTCAAATGTTGGAGTTTGTTCTTCTCAAAGCACAGCCGGTTTAGAGGCTTAGAGCCCTTCGGATGTCTCCAAATCCAAAGGTTCTGTCCTTCAGCCTCTGCCTCTGCTTTCTTCTGCCTCCAACCAAGACAGAGATGGAAGGTCTCTCTTATCTCCTTCTGGGGAGCCCAGCCACCAACTTGCCGCGGAGAGAGGGCTTCTGGCGTAGCTCCACTGAAATCCGTCAAAGTGTTCTCTGCACCAGAGTCGTTCCTCTCGAGTCCAGCGCGATCAGCCAGCCAAGAGAAAAAAATGTATTCTGCCATAGATCCCTCATTGCTGGCCTTTTATCTGCCTCTTCTGAGAGAATGGGATTATGGGTTTTCTCCCATAGTGCTCTCTGGCCCAATGAGCTTTAAGGGAGGTGTGGACTCCCTGAAAGTAGAAAGTCTACTTTGTGAAGCTAGCATACTTGTGGACTCCAATGAGTAAAGGTGGGAACACAAGCCTTGTCTTGATTAGTTCTACTTAGTACCTTGTTTCAGGTTCTGGCCAAAACATCTTCTTGTAAGATTAGATCAACTCTAATTAGTTAGCAGTTAGTAAGGATTCCAACATCTAATCATATGAAAAGATGCTCTAAATGACTATGGATCAGATAAATACTAATTAAGAGAACTCTGGGGTACCACTATCCACTTCTCAGATTGGCTAACATGACAGAAAAAAAAAATAATGATGAATGTTGGAGGGGCTGTGGAAAACTGTAACACTGATACATTGTCTATGGAATTATGAACAGATACAACCATTCTGAAGAGCAATAGAGCAATATGGAACTATGTTGAAAAAGTTATCCAACTGTGCATATCCTTTGACCGAGCAGTGTTTCTACTGAGCTTATATCCCAAAGAGATCTTAAAGGAGGGAAAGGGTTTGTGGCAGCCTTTTTTGTAGTGGCTAGAAAATGGAAACTAAATGGATGCCCATCATCTGGGAAATGGTTGAATAAGTTATGATATATGAATGTTATGGAA
The DNA here is from genome assembly GCF_016432865.1 of Antechinus flavipes. NCBI lineage: Eukaryota > Metazoa > Chordata > Mammalia > Dasyuromorphia > Dasyuridae > Antechinus > Antechinus flavipes. The sequence goes on along the minus strand of NC_067399.1, from coordinate 15,246,007 downwards.
TATTATTTTTCTGTAAGAAACGATCAGTAGGATGATTTCAGAGAGGCCTGGAGAGACTTACATGAACTGATGCTGAGTGAAATGAGCAGGGCCAGGGAATCACTATACATGGCAACAACAAGACTATACAATGATCAATTCTGATGAATGTGGTTCTCTTCAACAATAAGATCATTAAAACCAATTCTATTTTTTTAGTGATGACAAGAGCCATCTACACCCAGAGAGAGGACCGTGGGAGCTGAATGTGGACCACAATATAGCATTCTCATTCTTTCTGTTGTTGTTTGCTTGCATTTTGTTTTCTTTTTCAGTTTTTTTTTCCCTTCTTGATCCAATTTTTCTTGTGTAGCAAGATAACTGCATAAATATGTATATATGTATTTGATTTAACATATATTTTTACATATTTAACATGTATTGGATGAACTGACATCTAGGGGAGGGGTTGGAGGGAAAGGGGATAAACTGGAACAGAAAGCTTTGCAAGATTCAGTGTTGAAAAATTACCCATGCTTATGTTTTGTACATAAAATGCTTTAAATAACAATTATAAAATATTAAGGAAGGAAACTTCTATCCATATGCAGATAAAGAACTGATGGACTAGAAAAAAGTCCATTATTTCTTAATAGCATTAAAGATCTATTTCATTTCATATTAAAAAAAATTCACATATTCTGATAAAGGACAGAGTTCAAAAATATTTAGAGAATTGACTCAAATTTATAAAAATTCAAACCATTCTCCAATTGATAAATGTCCAAAGGATATGAAAAATTTTCAAATGAAGAAATTGAAACCCTTTCTAATTGTTAGAGTTCAAATGTTGGAGTTTGTTCTTCTCAAAGCACAGCCGGTTTAGAGGCTTAGAGCCCTTCGGATGTCTCCAAATCCAAAGGTTCTGTCCTTCAGCCTCTGCCTCTGCTTTCTTCTGCCTCCAACCAAGACAGAGATGGAAGGTCTCTCTTATCTCCTTCTGGGGAGCCCAGCCACCAACTTGCCGCGGAGAGAGGGCTTCTGGCGTAGCTCCACTGAAATCCGTCAAAGTGTTCTCTGCACCAGAGTCGTTCCTCTCGAGTCCAGCGCGATCAGCCAGCCAAGAGAAAAAAATGTATTCTGCCATAGATCCCTCATTGCTGGCCTTTTATCTGCCTCTTCTGAGAGAATGGGATTATGGGTTTTCTCCCATAGTGCTCTCTGGCCCAATGAGCTTTAAGGGAGGTGTGGACTCCCTGAAAGTAGAAAGTCTACTTTGTGAAGCTAGCATACTTGTGGACTCCAATGAGTAAAGGTGGGAACACAAGCCTTGTCTTGATTAGTTCTACTTAGTACCTTGTTTCAGGTTCTGGCCAAAACATCTTCTTGTAAGATTAGATCAACTCTAATTAGTTAGCAGTTAGTAAGGATTCCAACATCTAATCATATGAAAAGATGCTCTAAATGACTATGGATCAGATAAATACTAATTAAGAGAACTCTGGGGTACCACTATCCACTTCTCAGATTGGCTAACATGACAGAAAAAAAAAATAATGATGAATGTTGGAGGGGCTGTGGGAAAACTGTAACACTGATACATTGTCTATGGAATTATGAACAGATACAACCATTCTGAAGAGCAATAGAGCAATATGGAACTATGTTGAAAAAGTTATCCAACTGTGCATATCCTTTGACTGAGCATTGTTTCTACTGGGCTTGTATCCCAAAGAGATCTTACAGGAGGTAAAGGGACCCACATGTGCAAAAATGTTTGTGGCAGCTCTCTTTGTAATGGCTAGAAACTGGAAGCTGAGTGGATGCCCATCAGCCCATGGCTGAATAAATTATGGTATATGAATGTTATGGAATATTATTGTTACATAAGAAACGATCAGTAGGGTGATTTTAGAAAGGCCTAGAGAGACTTACATGAACTGATGCTCAATGAAAAGAGCAGGACCAGGAGATCATTGTACATGACAACAAGATTATAAGGAGATAAAGTCTGATGGACATAGTTCTTTTCAACAATGAGATGATTGAGGCCAGTATTGTCATGAAGAGAGTCATCTACACCCAGAGAGAGGATTATAAGAATTGAGTGTGGATCATTGCATAGCATTTTCACCTTTTGTTGTTTGTTTGCATTTTGTTTTCTTTCTCATTTTTTTTTCTTTTCTGATTGGATTTTTCTTGTGAAGCATGATAATTGTATAAATATGTATACATATGTTGGGTTTAATTATATTTTCAACATTTATTGGATTACTTGCCATCTAGCACAGGGGGTGGAGGGAAGGAAGGGAAAAAATTTTGGAAGACAAGGATTCACAAAGATAATGTTAAAAATATATCCATGCATATGTTTTGAAAATAAAAAGTTGTAAGAATAAAATAATATAAAAGAAACATAGAGACAGTGCCATATTTAATCATCATGCTATTCCTATGTCCTGTCTGTATTAAATACATTTGATGCATAGACTTCAGAAATATTTACTGCTTTCCTTTATATTCAACAAATTCAATATAATAGGCATGGAAGAGAATCAAAAGGGATCTTAGACTTAGACTTAACTTGAATAACCTCTTCACCTGTTTAGAATGACTAGAATTAGGCAGATGCCTTTTATTGAGGTAGTAGCAGTGATGGTTGAAATATCCATATTGTTTCCATATTGTTTTATGGTGTAGAAAGTGCTTTGTAGGCAGGATATCCCTCCATAAATTCACCTCTGCTCAGCTAACATTTATGAAGGGCCTACAACGTGCAAGACCAGCATAGCTAAAGACTCCTTTAGGTCTTATATTATTTCATGGATCACAGAGCAACCTAGTATCTGTTCATTTTTTGGAATAGTCATCACAAAACTGGCCATTTTCTTTTTTTTTTTTTCAATCAAACATGTCCTTGATAATATATAATATAATACATCTCATGTCAAATTATTATTGTCCATAAGCTCTAGATCACTTATCCTCTTTAAACATCTTTGAAGATATTGTTGTGTTCCACGATTTCATTGTGATATCACTGGGAGAATCAACATGATCATTGTCCTCAGGTAGCAGCTTGGGGATCATTAAAAAAGTGTCCTATTGACAAAATCCAGTATAAATTGTTTTTCTTTTCAATTCTTAGTGAAGCTCATTGTCTAATATCAATGATTACCTAATGGCATATGTAATAATAAATTAACAAAATGGATAAAACTCTGGGCAAATAAACAAACAAAAAAACAACAAAATTCAAATCCTGTCCCAGATATTTAGTGACTAGGTGAATCTGGGGATGTTACTTAATATCTATCAATCTTAGTCTCCTTATTGGTACAATGAAGAGTTTAGATATTTGTAGTCACAGCTACCCCAGTTACAGCCAGTCTCCAGAGCAATGACTGTATATCTGTCTGTGTGTCTCTTTTCTCTGTCTCTGTCTCTATAACTTTGCCCCTATCTGTCTCTCTGTCTCTCTCCCTTTTTTCTCTTTGTCTCTTTTCAAATCTAAACAGAAAGAGAAAGAAGTTAAAAATGGCAGCAAATGCATCAGTGTGATCAAGTGTCCAGGAAACATCTTGATTCAAAATATGATGACAAGGATGACCATACAGAAAGGGTCAAAAATTCTTACTGGTACACTCCTGGTCCTGTGACTTTCCATGAAATTGATTTTTTTTCCCTGCTGCTTTTTCCTGTTCAGCTACTGAGTTCTATACTTTTTCCTTGTTTGCAAGACTGTGTATGTCTGTATATCCCTTAATATAATTTTATTTCACCTTTTACAATAATCAAAATAATCTCAAATTATTCTTAGGGTTGAGAGACAAAAGTTTGTCTCTTTTGACACATCCTAAGATGCTAGTCAGTTTTAAATCCCATTAAATCTGTAGCCAGTGATTGGTACAAGATCTTGATTCAATCTAATGCATGCTAAAGACTGAAGACATAAGAAAATGAAACTAAAGAATAGGGCAGGATGTGACCAATCTTAGTTATGGTTCAGATAGAAAACAATATAGGCCTTTGGACTAAGGATAATTTATTAGGAGTGATCAAAAAGTAATTAAAAGGAAAGGCTTCTTATCTTTGTAATAATCCTTTTCACACGTACCATATTCTAGCCAAATTGTTCTACTTAATATCTCACATGTGCAGCTTTCAATCTGCCATCTGCTTGACTTTCACTTCACGTATGCTTAGTCATCCATTCTTACATCTACCTTTTAGAAATGTTGACTTCCTTCAAAATATAGTTCCAAATGCTTTTTCCTGACTTCCCAGTTGCTAGTGACAACCCTCCAATAACATTTGTAGTTTATATTTACTTTGCATATATTTTATATTTATTTTATTTTTATGCCAATTCCCCTTGCCCCAATTGATGTAACTCCTTGAGGTCAATGACTTTTTGTTTGTTCCCGTTACATATGATGCTTACTGCTGGTTTTAAATAGATGCTACTGATTATTTTTAGGAAAAGTCCATTTATTCCTATACTCTCAAGAGTTTTTAATAGGAATGGATGTTGGATTTTATCAAATGCTTTTTCTGCATCTATTGAGATGATCATATGGTTTTTGTTAATTTGGTTATTAATATGGCCAATTATACTGACAGTTTTCCTAATATTGAACCACCCCTGCATTCCTTGTATAAATTCTACTTGATCATGGTGTATTATCCTGGGGATGATTTGCTGTAATCCTTTTACTAATATCTTATTTAAGATTTTAGCATCAATATTCATTAGGGAGATTGGTCTATAATTTTCTTTCTCTGTTTTCAACCTACCTGGTTTAGGTATCAGTACCATGAATGTGTCATAAAAGGAATTTGGTAGGACTCCTTAATTCCCTATTTTTTCAAATAGTTTATAAAGCATTGGGGCTAATTGTTCTTTGAATGTTTGGTAGAATTCATATGTAAATCCATCTGGTCCCCAGGGACTTTTTTTTTAGGGAGTTGATTAATAGCTTGTTCTATTTCTTTTTTCTGAAATGGGACTATTTAAGCAATTTACTTCCTCCTCTGATAATCTGGGAAGCCTATATTTTTGGAGGTAGTCATCCATTTCACTTAGGTTATCAATTTTATTGGCATAAAGTTGGGCAAAGTAACCCCTTATTACTTCTTTAATTTCCTCTTCATTGGTGGAAAGTTCTCCCTTTTCATTTTTAAGACTACTAATTTGATTTTCCTCTCTCCTTTTTCTAATCAGATTTACCAAAGGTTTATCAATTTTATTGTTTTTTTCATAAAACCAACTCTTAGTTTTATTTATTAGTTCAACAGGTTTTTTTATTTTCTATATTATTAATTTCTCCTTTTAATTTTAGAATTTCAAGCTTAGTAATTGATTGGGGGTTTTTAATTTGGTCTTTTTCTAGCTTTTTTAGTTGCAAGCCCAATTCATTGATTTTCTCTTTCTCTATTTTATTCAAGTTAGCCTCTAAGGATATAAAATTTTCCCTTATTATGGCTCTGGCTGCATCCCATAAATTTTGGTATGATGTCTCACCATTGTTATTATCTTGAGTGAATATAGACACTCAAATTGTGTCTATAATTTGCTGTTTCACCCAATCATTCTTTAAGATGAGATTATTTAGTTTCCAATTACTTTTTGGTCTTTTTACACCTAACTTTTTGTTGAATGTAGTTTTTATTGCATTGTGATCTGAAAAGAAAGCATTTACTATTTCTGCCTTCCTGCATTTAAATTTTGAGGTCTTTATGTCCTAATATATGGTCGATTTTTGTGTAGGTTCCATGAACTGCTGAGAAGAAAGTAAACTCCTTTCTGTCACCATTCAGTTTTCTCCAGAGATCTATCATACCTGATTTTTCTAATATTCTATTTACCTCTTTAATTTCTTTCTATTTGTTTTGTGATCTGATTTATCTAAATCTGAGAGTGCAAGGTTGAGATCTCCCACTATTATAGTTTTGCTGTCTATTTCTTCTCACAACTCTAGTAACTTCTCCTTTAGGAAGTGAGAAGCTATACCACTTGGTGCATATATGTTTAATACTGATATTGCTTCATTGTCTATAGTACCCTTTAGCAAGATATAGTTTCCTACCTTATCTCTTTTAATTAGATCAATTTTTGCTTTTGCTTGATCTGAGATAAGGATGGCTACCCCTGCTTTTTTGACTTCACCTGAAGCATAATAGATTCTGCTCCAGCCTTTTACCTTTACTTTGTATGTATCTCCCTGTTTTAAATGTGTTTCCTGTAAACAACATATGGTCAATGACTTTTTAAAAAAAATTCTTTGTGCTGTAGTACAGTGTCACATATATGCTAGGTGATCAATAAATGCATGTTGAATTGATTAATGGATTGAGATTTTAGCTGTGCCTATAAGATTTGAAGAATTATCATAGGAAAAGCTAATCATTCAACCTAGCCTACCTAGTAAGATTTTGAAAAGATTAGTTAACAGGAAAATTCTATTTAAATGAGTTCCATGATAGACACATAGTCTCTTCATTATCTAAAGTTGCTTCCTTTTATACCTGCTTTGACATTTCCAACTATATATATATATATAATATATATATATATATATAATATAGATAGATAGATATATACATACACACATATATATATGTTATACACACACACAAACACACACACACACACACACACACACACACACACACACATATATATATATATATATATATATAAATCTGTCATAGATGCATTTTTCATGGTCTATAAACTCGTCTCAGTTGAATAAATAAATTTAACCTAAGAATCTGGATCATGAGTAAGGAGCTTGCTGACAAACTGCAGCAACAACTGGCAGTATGCAAATATCCCGGCAGTGCTTTGCTTTTCTAGTTTGCAAAAGAAAGATAAGTTTATGACTCTTATTATCTGTTCTCCCCAGAGACACTGCCAGGCAATAGAGTTAATCAAATGGCCCGATGTGATTTAGAGAAAAGTTGTTTCATTACATCAGATGCTTTAATAAATCTATCCATCAATCAATGAATCCCTATAGAACATCTTTTTAAGTATCTCGTCCAACATAGTCCCCAACTCTGATTTGTATATCTACTGTTTGAAACCCTGCTTATCCAAGTTTAGGAAGGTTAATCATTGTGATCTGTTCTATTAGAGGGAATAAGAGGAAAAGATCAAGACAGAATAGTTATAGTGATGAACTTGGAGTCACGAACATTTTGATTCCAATTTGTCCTTTTTTTTTTTTTTTTTCCTGAACAAACATCTTCAACTCCATTATGCAATTTCTTCATCCGAAAAGCACTACAGCAATACTGACAGTTTCTACCTGTTACGAGCCTCCAGATAATATATAACATTTATTGTGAATCTCAAAGCAACTTTTAATTTTTAATGTTTAGGGTTGACAATATATAAGATATGATCAATGAATATATTGCAAAGAATAATCTGGAGATATATCCTAAAATATAACACAACAGCAACTAATATTTCTAGACTCTAAATACTTTCTGCAGAACACTCTGAGATAAGGTGATTGTGTACTTACTATCTTTATATAGCATAAGATAGATGAAGAAGTTCAAGGAAGCTATGTCATTTCCAGATAGGCTCATCTGTAGTGTAGTTTGGGGTGCCCAGAGTAGAATCCCAGCCAAATCACCTAATCCAAGATAACTCTTTCACAAATGAGACCCTCAAATCTGGCAATGATGAGGTGAACAGTTTGAATCCTCTTGGCACTTTGGAGATATAGTTATAAAATAACCTAAAACAAAACAAAAGAAAACAAAAAAGAATAACTTAAATAAATTTCTCCCATAATTATTGTGAATTTATTTGACAGGTTACTCTTTATGTGAATGGTGTCTTCCAAGCAGAATGCAAAACCCTTGAGGGCAGGGAAGAATATATTCCCAGCACCTAGCAAAGGACCATGCATAGAGTAGATGATTAAATAATCAATGATTATGAATTAAGTAGATGATTGAGAAGTATTGTAATGACCACGTATTTAAAGTCAGCCGGAGTCAGGAATTCAGGTTAAGGGAAAAATCTTCAATATTTATTGAAGTGAAGAGGTGAATAAAGATTGCTATAGCAAATATAGGCAAGAAAGATTGCGATAGCAAATATAGGCAGTTGCGACAGGAAGCCAGCTAAGAGAGAGCGACGCGAGCCGAGCCAAACGTGGAGGCAACCGTGGCAATGGCAATCCCAAAAGCCTCTCCTCCCCTTCCTTTTCCACTCCCCTGCCTCCACCCACCAAAATCGTCATTTCCTATATACACATCAGGACTTGCACAAAGAGTGGGTGGGGGCCATTCTTTCTCCAAGCTTACATATTAATAGAGTATGGTCCAATTACTATTTAGCCTCATGTGCTTGGGACCTCAGTGCATCAACTCAAGCCTCAGCCCATTACAAAGTATCATAAAATATAATTTATATCAAATAACTGTATACTTTGTTGGTAATGTATCAAATGTAATAAACATTGCAAAATTTAAACAAATTTATTCATTCAAATTTTCATCATCATCATCATCATTCTTTTACCTAAATGTTTTAGGACTACTTAACATACAGCTATTATTTAATTTAATATACAGATCATTGACCTAGTATATAATATTTTCTGATTTAGTAACAGAACAAAAAATTCTAGATATTCAAAACAAACTTACAATTTTATATTTGGATCTTAACAATTTCCTAGGCTCCATTCTCAGGCAAGTCACTTCTGGTTAAATTTGGCCAATCCAATGGTGTGTATCTTTTATCAACTATTTTGCTGCATGATGAAATTATGACTGTCTATTAAATATATATTTATGCATTTTTTCTTCTTTAAAAATAAACAGGGATAAGATGTGATTATTTTTCTCCTGACCTGGTTAGGATTTGTCCTTCTAGGTTATCATAATTATCAACTATATATTTTTTTTTATTATTTTAAGAGGATGCAAATAGAAATTGTACTAAATAAATAATTTTCCTGTCATTACATTTTCATTTGTATTATTCTACAGACTAAGCCAAGATGAATTAAATCACTGCTCTTTGTAGTTGAACATGAATGAATGAAAGAATGCAAATTCAAGTCTTGAAGTTTTACTTAAAAGCATCACTTATCCAAACCCAGCAATGGCTCTTCATCCTGTAACAAAATGATTTTTGTTTGTTTGTTTGTTTCAACTATTAGATCTATGCAGGGAAAGATTTCTGTTCCATATAGTTTAGAGTTTATCATTATTGAAAATGGTGACATCTATAAAAAATATCAAGTTTATTTTTATGGATCAATTCTATGCCTACATTTCTGATAGCAAAAATGTATTCTATTATTACAGTTGTGTTCAAATACATTTTATTGACTGAATTCTCAAGGATAATATGCATAAATGCACATGTCTATAGTTATATGTATATTAATGTAACTATTATATTACATATATAATATACATTAAGATATATGTGTGTGTGTATATAAATCCCTACATGTTATATATTTACACATACAATTATGGTAGTTTTTTTTTTTTTTTTACTACATTACTATACATTCTAGGATGTCTACTAACTCTCCTTATTTCTACAGAAATAATAAGAAAATAAGAAATAAAGAAAAAACCTGATACTTTGTCTACAATTGATTTTATTTAATAGGTTCTATATTTTGTTAATAATTTATGCCTTTTTCCCTTTCTGAGAGCACTTTTTGGAAACATTATTCTTTATTTTACAATTCTGAAAAATGCACATTAATTGGAGTGACAGCAGCACTAATCAAATAATTTTCCTAATTAGCTTTGATTTTATAATCTCTAAATAACTTAGCAATATTTAATTACAATATTCTCCCTGCTAATTTTGTGACCAATGTGTCTTTCCTGGAGAAGTTAATATATTTTTAATAATGACTTTCAATGTTTCAATGCAACGTTAGATTCTGAATCAGAGACTTCAATTTCTATGCTTCCTGAGTGTACATTAAACTTTTTAAACCTAATAAGTTAAGATAGCATTTTGATATCATTGGGGAAAATTATTTAACATGAAGAATCTTTTAAATTTGTTTTATATGGATCAAAATAGTTTAATTTTATATATCCTTTATTCATTGTGTTTTAATGCACCTTTTATTTGACTTATCCTTTACTTAAAAAGTATACTTTGTTTAAGAAAATGATAATGGATTAAAGTCTGGAGAGAATCATAAGTGATAACTCTTCTAAAAAACTGCCACATTTTATATGAAATTTTCTTGGCATTGAATATATGACATGTTTTATACTTATAAATTTGTTAAATAAATGAAAAATACTCTAGAATTCGCACTATATCTGGATCTATTTCTTATATTTGTAGTATATGAGTAAGCCATGAATGCATAACTGTGTCAAAGGCTTTGTGGTAATTTAAAAAAAAATCATATTCCCATATGTTTTAATAGATATATATATATATATATAGATATAGATATAGATATATATGCACATATATATACACACAGAGAGAGAGGGAGAGAGAGAGAGACATATATATTACTATATCACTATACAAAATTATATGTATATGTTAAGATATTTTGAAATATCTTTTATAACTATAAAACCCAAAATAAGTTGGTAGAAATTCTATTGGATCATTTTTAGCATATACTTTTTGCTAAATGGCAAGTAAAATAATATTTGTAAAGCACTTGGCAGATAGTATGGGTCATATAAATGTTATCCAATGTTTTTGTTATTAGTTATTATTAAAGTGTTACCAAATATTTAAACACATACTTGATGAATTTTGGAGAAATTACATATCTCAAATGCTACTTGTAATAATTTAATAAATATGTATTCTCATGTAAGCTATTTTAACATCTGTAAGAAATCTGTTTTAAAGGTCTTATCCTGCTGTTTTCACAGATTCTTCTAGGGACCTGCAAGTTTTCAGTTCTTTCAAGGCGGTGTGATTCAAAAAGAAATGTGTTTACTACTCTTCTGGCCTGTGCTCTGGTTTGTGAGTGACCACAAGCACTCTTTTTTGTCCTGGAATTATAAGCAAGGTTTCCATTGTACTGTGGCTGTAAGTTGTAATGCGCTACTGGTCCTACTTACCTGGCGAGGTTGAGCCAGGAGTATATTCTGGACCTGAATATGGGCAAAGCAAGAGTCCTTCCTTAGTTCTAATAAAGAGGCCTTTTCTTCAACATCTTACACTCTGTAGTTGAGATGTCTAGAAGTTAGTACACTGCTGCTGCTGCTGCTGCTACCAATGCAGTGGCTCTCAAAGTTAGCTCCTGGTTTCCCGAGGCTCTCTCACCCCTCGTGAAACAAACCTTTTTAGTTAAGTTGTCTTTTGTGTTTCTGGAAGAAACAGAGATCTGGAAGTTGCTGCTGCCTGCACTGATTCAGAGACCCCAATTCCTGCTCCTGGTTTGCTGGGACCAGGTGTCTACTGCTGCTTCTATCCTGTCCTGGTGCAACAAACCTTTCCTGCTCACCGTCTATATTTTCTTCAGCTGGAAAATTGTTCCACTCACTATTTTTGTAGGTTCTAACACTCTAAAATTTGTTTAGAATCATTATTTAAAGATATTTGGAGAAGTCTGGGAGAGAGGTTACATGAGCTTCTGCCTTTATTTGGCTCTTCCTTCTATTTTTAAGTAATCTTGAATACATATTACATTATCTAACAGAGACATTTTTTAGATGAGGAAAATGACCCTCCTGTAATGGGTTGAAACCAAATTGATGCACTGAGGTCCGAGCACTTAAGGCTAATTACCATTTGGACTATACTCTTTTAGTATATGCTTAGAGAAAGAATGGTCCTACCCATTACTCTGCGTAGGCTTGATCTGTTGGCATATAGAGAGATTGGGTGAAGGATTTAAAGGGTGGAGTGAAAAAACCAGAGTGACTCCTGTACCGATTCATGTCACCATGTCTCTCACATCTACAAAGAATAAAAATGACTTTTGCTTATCCTGACTCCCGCTGATTCTAAAGTATTCAAGTCGCTAACACAGTCGTCATACCCTCCAAAGATAAAACAACTTTTAAAGTAGTCAGAGGCAAATAAAGACTTGAACACAAGTCCTTTGACTCTTATATAGCAGGCTTTCCAATGGTTTCATAATTTTTTCCTATCTCCATTCCTCTACAGATATTTCTGATTTAATATCTGGCTATTTTGGCTTCTGTTTCCTCCTCTCTAGTCATGATGCTCCCTTGACCACCTCCAAGGGACTTTCTTCATTCCTCTACAGGCATTTCTGATTTAATATCTGGCTATTTGGCTTCTATTTCCTCCTCTCTAGTCATGGTGCTCCCTTGACAACCTCCAAGGGACTTTATATTAAAAATCCCATGGCTTTTTCCCGTCCTCATCTATGTTGACCTTTCTATAGTCTTGTATATAGCCTTTCTCCCCTTTGGTTTTTATGGTTCTTATTATTTTCATGTGTCTTTATGTGATACTTTCCTTTCAACTTTCTTGGCTTCAACCTTGACCCTGTGCTTGTCTCATTTTGCCATTATTATTCCCATTTTATAATTGAAGAAACTGAAGGAATAGAGGTTAGGAGACTGCTCAAGGATCACACAGCTAATAAATGTCCGTGGCTTAAATTGAATTTAGGGCTTTCTGACTCCAGGACAAGTGCTCAATCTCCTGGCCCTACAGCTCCAATCAATATTAGTCATTTGTTTTCAAGAAGATCACACTATTTTGCTTAGCTTTTACCTAAATATTAGAGTCACAACTGTGAATTCTGGTGCTTGGCACAGAGATAGGTGTGGTGGGGAACTGCAAAAAATAAAAGAAAAGAGTGAGAATCTGAGAAACAAAGCAGAGAGTGGAGAAAGAGAGAGAGAGAGAGGAGAGAGAGAGAGAGAGAGAGAGAGAGAGAGAGAGGGAGAGAGAGAGAAAGACATACAAAGAAAGAGAAAGACACAAAGACAGAGAAAGATAGAGACAGAAAGAGAGACAGAGAGAGAGAGAGACAGAGATAGAGAAAGAGACACACACAGAGAGAGACAGAGAGTCAGAGAAAGACACAGAGAAGCAGAGAAAGACACAGAGAAAGACACAGAGCGAAGACAGAAAGTTAGTGACAGAGAGATATAGACATAGAGAGAGATACAGAGACATGCCTGGAGAGACACACATACAGAAAGAGAATATGGTCATGTGGGATAACAGTAAACTTTGTAAAGTTTGATGGAAACAAAAAATGACAAATCTACTTGACTACTTCACCAAAAGGAAGAATTTTAAGATGACTTGAGGTTGCTTTTAAAGTTGCAGTTTAAATTTTAAGGACTGTTTTATTAATCATGAAATCTGTTCAGGAGAGATGCTATAAAATTCAGAGAAGTGTTAAAATAAAAAGAAGTTAGGGAAATAGTACTGGAGAAATTAGAGAACAGCTCCGGTGAATTTAAATAATTCTACACCTAAGAACTTAAAAGAAAAAGTCTATTTGTTTTTTAACATTAAAATAATATGTTGAAGCATTAAAGAGTCTCATTAAAGAGACTGCAAGAGCAGTCACTTTCACTTGCTGATCAATGGAATTCTTCCAATGGACTTCCAGCTTGTCAGTTTAAATCTCAAGTTTTGGGGGATCATTCTGTGGATTTTTTTAAACTTCAGAAAATTACTTCTTCTTTAAAAACTGTACTTGAGGAGAATGAAGCTTTTATTGCAGGATAAAAATATGATTATTTTAAAAGGTAGAACAGGAACATTTTTGACCACTTCCAATTTCCTGTTCAAAAAAAAAAAAAACAAAAAAACAACTAGGTGTTATAGAGGATAGAACTCTAAGCTTAGAGGCAGTGAAACTTTTTTTTTTTTTTTAGTTTGAATCTGGTCTCAGACATTTACTAGTTGAGTGACCCTAGGTAAGTCATTTTAACTCTGTTTGTCCTAGCTTGCTTATCTGTAAAAGGAGGTAGACAAGGAAATGGCCAAATACCCTAGTATTATTTGCCAAGAAAATTAAAAAAAAAATAGAATCCCAAAGATTTGAAAAATAACTAAACAGACACACATTTATTTACCCTTTTGTTTATTGATGCTTTTAAATAATCAATTTGATGATACCAAGTAACCCTTGTTATTGGCCTCTACCTTGTAAATCTTAGAATAAAGGTAAACTCCAGAAAGAGAAAAAAATAGTATTAAGAAATAGCTTTAAAATAAGTAAAATTCAATGTTTCATTTTCTGTGAAGATTGTGATCAGTAAGAGTAACATTTAACAAGGATATAGATAAGTTAGGTTAAGAAAACAGATGTTAAACTTTGAGTGATTTGAAAGGAAATAAAGAAAAAAAAAGTTACACATTTAGCTTTTCCTAAAGTAACAGTCTCCATTAGATTTTTCTTACTAGTTCAATCCAATATCCTCTAATATATGAAGATTTTAATAAAAGAAATGCCTTGAATCAAGAACTTACTTTACTGAAAATCAATGGATATTTCTAATGCAAATCATAGTTGATTATTTGGCAATGAGACAGATTTTATTTTAGATCATGAAGGGCAATGGTGTGTAATGGGCTGAGGCTTGAGTTGATGCACTGAGGTTAAATAGTAATTGGACCATATTCTATTAATATATAAGCTTGGAGAAAGAATGGCCCCCTCCCACGCTTTGTGCAAGTCCTGATGTGTTGTATAGGAAATGACGATTTTGGTGGGTGGAGGCAGGGGAATGGAAAAGGAAGGGGAAGGAGAGACTGCTTGCATTTGCCATTGTGATGGCCTTTCAGCTCATATCCCCCTCTGTTAGCTGGCTTCCTGTCGTAGCTGCCCATATTGCTATCGCAATCCTTATTCACCTCTTCACTTCAATAAAGATTGAAGATTTTTCCCTTAACCTAAATTCCTGACACCGGCTGATTTTAAATACGCAGTCATTACAGTGGTGTATTTTACTCTTAAGGAATTAATGTAAAAAATCATTACAGAAGTCTATATCAGTCTCTTTACATTTTAAAGAATTTATATAAGTATACATTCAAAAGTTCTTCTTTAATATGCAACTAATTTGATATTCACAATTAAGTACCAGAACCAAAATGAAAGTTGTTTTTATATAATAGAATATAAGCTGAAAAAGGAAAACATTTAAAATGTGAAGAAAACTTTAATATTTGGTTTAGAGCATATAATAAAGTTAATAGTAATAAAATATATTTTATAAGGTGAATGTTAGGGTGTCTTTAAGGTATTACTATCTGTGACATTTCTGTTCCATAACTGGGCTCTGGTTAATCCCCCTGGTCAATGCCAAATAAATTTCTTTGTGAAACAGGTGGATGCTTCATGAGCATAAAAAAGTTAACTTTGAAAAGGAGACAGATTGTTTACTAAACTCATTCTATTTAATGAAATCTGTGTCTCCCCACAATAAGGATTAGGAGGGAACTTATACTTTATAGTTGTGATGAATGGGCAGTATTTACATTTATTTGATTATCACTTATTTTAAAAAAGAAGAAAATGAAAAAAAAATAAGTATGATATTGTAACAAATTCTAATGGTCCAAAAGACCTCAAAGAAATTGGAGTAAACTATGTAATTATAAACCTTTAAGACACTCCCCTTCTAAGGGGGATGAGCATTGTGTGAAACTTAAGTTTCTTCAGATTTAACTTAAAGAGAAAATGTCAGACATATTTAGCTTCACAGAAAAACTTGTTTCAATTTATACAGAAGTAGGAGGAGAAAGGTATAAAAAGGGGAAATATTTATAAAAGGTGAGGGTTGTTTGAGGGTCAGAAGCAAAATCCTGGGGAAGAGAGAAAAGGTAAAGAAAAACATAATTTGGGGAAAATATGATGATGGAAAATATAGTATTTTTACCTGTGAATGTGAATGGGATGAATTCTTCCATAAAATGGAAGTTGATAACAGACTGGATTAAAAGACAGAATAGTATAATATGCTTTTGTTTGTTTGTTTGTTTTTCACAAGAAACTCATTTAAAGCAGAGTGATACATATAGAGTAAAGGTAAAAGGCTGTAGCAGAATCTATCATGCTTTAGCTGAAGTAAAAAAAAAAAAAAAAGCAGGAGTAGCAATCCTGATCTCAGATCAAGCAAATGCAAAATATCTTGCTAAAAGGTACCATAAATAATGTAGTAATATCAATCTTAAACATATATATATATATACACACACATATATATGTATGTATGCATGTATGTGTATGTGTGTGTATATATATATATATATACACATATATATGTCTGTATATATATATATAATATATATATATATAATATATATATATATATATGTCTGTATATATAATATATATATATATACATATATATGTCTGTATATATATAATATATATATGATATATGATATATATATATATATATATATATATCAAGTGGTATAACACCCAAATTCCTAGAGAAGTTGAAAGAGTTGTAAGAATTAGACAGCAAAACTATACTAATGAGGGACCTCAACCTTGTTCTCTGAAAACTAGATAAATTGAATCACAAAATAAATAAGAAAGCAGTTAAGAAGGTAAAAAGACTTTTAGAAAAGTTAGGTATGATTGACTTTTGGAGAAAATTGAATGGAAATAGAAAAGAGTATACATTTTTCTCACTAGTACACAAAATTGTCCATTTATAAGAGCAAAAAAGTTCAAAATCAAATGCAAAAAGGCAGAAATAATAAATGTATCTTTTTAATATGATGCAATAAAAATTATATATAATAAAGGGCCAGGGAAAAAGAAAACAAGAAAAAAATGAAAAATAAATAATCTTATTCTAAAGAATGAGTGGACAAAACAATAAATGATAGACATAATTGATAATTTCATCCAAAAGAATGACAATAATGAGACAATATACCAAAATTTATGGGATACAGCCAAAGCGGTAATAAAGGGAATTTTATATCTCTAAATTTTCACTTGCATAAAATAGAAGAAGAGAAGATCAATGAATTGGGCATGGAACTCAAAAAAGCTAGAAAAAGAACACATTTCTAAAAGCCCAATTTAATATCAAATTATATATTCTGAAAATAAAATGGGAGATTAATAAAATTAAAAGTAAGAAAACTATTGAATTAATGAATAAAATTAAATGTTAGTTTTATGAAAAAAATCAACAAAATAGACAAACCTTTAGTTAATTTGATTAGAGAAAGGAAAGAAGAAAATCAAATTGTTAGTAATAAAAATGAAAAGGATGAACTTTCCTCTAACTAAAGAGGAAATCACAGCAATGATTAGAAGCTGTTTTGCCCAGCTACATGCCAATAAATCTGATAATCTAAGTGAAATGAATAAATACTTATAAAAATATAGGTTGCCCACTATTTGACAAAAACTGCTAGGCAAATCGGGAATTAGTATAGCAGAAACCAAGCAGTGAAACACACCTTATGCCAAGATAAAGGAGAAATGGGTTCATGATTTAGACATAAAGTGTGATATTATAAATAAACTAGAAGAACAAAAGACAGTTTGCCTCTCAGATCTTTAAAGAAGGAAGGAATTTGTAGCAAAGAAAAACTGGAGTACATCATTTAGTACAAAGTGGATAATTTTAATTACATTAACTTAAACGTTTCCACTCAGTCATCCACTCAGTTTTTAGTATCTTATTACTACAACAAGGGCTGCCACAAACATTTTTACACATGTGAATCCCTTACTCTCCTTTATGATCTCTACAGACCCAAGAGACATAGTGATGGATCAATGGGCATGCACAATTTGGTAGCCCTTTGGGCATTGTTCCAAATTGTTCTCCAGTATGGCTGAATCAGTTCACAACTCCACCAACAATGTCCTAGTTTTCCCACATCCTCTCCATTATTCATCATGATCTTTTATAGTCATTTTAGCCAATCTGAGAGATGTAGTGGTATCTCAGAATTGTCTTAATTTGCATTTCTCTGATCAATGGGGATTTAGAGCACCTTTTCATGTGACTAGAAATGGATTGGATTTCTTCATCTGAAAATTATCTCTTCATATCTTTGATCATTTATCAATTGGAGAAAGGCTTGAATTCTTATAAAATTGAGTCAATTCTCAATATAGTTTTTAAATGAAGTCCTTATCAGAACACTTGAATGTAAAATTTTCCTCAGTGAGTTGTTTTCATTCTAATCTTTTCTGTGTTTATACAAACAGTTTATAATTTAATATAATCAAAATTATACATTTTGCACTTAATAATGTACTCCAGTTCTTCTTTGGTCACAAATTCCTACCTTCTCCAAAGATCTGAGAGGTACACTACCCTTTGTTTTTGTAAGTTGCTTATATCACTCTTTATGAGGAAATCATGAGCCCATTTTAACCTCATCTGGGTTTAGGATGTTAGATGTTTGTCAATGCCTAGTTTCTACCATACCCTTTTCCAATTTTCCAAGCAATTTTTGTCAAATACTGAGTTCTTACTCCAAAAGCTGGGATCTTTGGATTTACCAAACATTAGATTATTACAGTCATTGACTGTTGTGTCTTGTTAACACAAAAAGGGGAAAAGGGAGGGGAAAATTTGGAACACAAGTTTTTTTTTTTTTTTTTTTTTTTTTAATTATTATAGCTTTTTATTTACAAAACATATTCATGGGTAACTTTTCAACACTGATCCTTGCAAAACCTTGTGTTCCAACTTTTACCCTCCTTCTCCCCATCCCCTCTCCTAGATGGCAGGTAGTTCAATACATGTTAAATATGTTAAAATATATAGTAAACCCTATATGTGTGTATACATACATACATACAGTTATCCTGCTACACAAGTTATCTTGCTACATAAGATTCATTCACAATTCCACCAACAATGTATCAGTATCCCAGTTTTCCCACATCCCCTCCAACATTCATCAACATTTTTTCCTGTCGTCTTAGCCAATCTGAGAGGTGTATAGTGGTATTCAGAGTTATGTTAAATTGCATTTCTCTGGAACACAAGGTTTCGCAAGGATGAGTATTGAAATTCTTCTAAGCATATGTTTTGAAAAAAATGAATCTGTTTTTCAAAAACAAAACAAAACAAAACCAATAAAAAGCTATCCTTCAAAAATACAATAATGCAATTAATTGGTTTTGTATAATAAAGCTTTTACTAAAATTGAAAAGGGAAATTCACTAGGATAAAGATTGATTGCAGAAAGACTCAAATATTATTGGATAATAAAAGCTACAGTAATTAACCATTGTGATGCAAGAAAGAGGGTGCTGCCCTCACTAAAATAAAAAGATTGAGGAATTTTTATAGAAATCTCTCTTTTCTGTTCATTAGAAGGTTACCTAAAATATTTTATGAGACTTTAGAAGGTCAAGTAGATGTTTCACAAATACATATTAACTAACTGAGAGAGAAAATGTTTCTTTGGTACTTATGCTAAAGAACTTTGCAAAAAAAAAGTGGCTTTTCCTACCTAGGTAATAACCAAAAAGCTTCTGGATGAGGAAAAATATCTCTTTTCTATGCCTTCTTAAGATTCAGTCATAGAGTTAAGTTAGGAAAACAAAATAAATCGATTTGGCTATTTGAGTAATTTAAAGAAATAAACAGTTATAAGGAGCTGTGACTGACGTAATTAACTTTTTGAAAATGTTTCTTATTCAGTCACTTCCCAGTCTTATCTGATTCTTTCTGACCCCGTTTGGGGTTTTCTTGACAAAGACATTTCTTGACATTGAATGGTTTGCCCTTTCCTACTCCAACTCATTTTATAAATGAAGAGACTGAGGCAAGTGACTGATATGTCCAGGATGACACAGCTTGCATATGCCTGCTGGCACATTTTGACTTTTGACTTCCTGAATTCAAGCCTGCTTCTCTAATCACTTAGCTCCCCTGTTGAACATGAACTAACTAAAAAGAGTGGACTCTTAGATTTAAATATTGCATTATGAATTATAAATAAAAATTAATTTGACTGAAATTTTAAAAAGTAAAATGTAATGTAGTCACATTTATAGTAAGAAGAACTATACTCCTACTTCCCAGGACAGTTGAAAGAATCACATTATTATGAAATATTTCATACAGAATTGTGTAAACAATGCCTTGTGAAGAGAATAAGCAATGTAATAATCAGACATTATAGAAATTCAATTGGACAAAACCTTCTGACACTAAAAAAAAATCATTTCTAATTGGAATTAACAGTTTAAAAATTTCTGATACTTTCATAATTCAAATTACAATTGAAAAAGAAGAAAAAGAAAATCTAAGCACTAAAGTACTACAGAAGATATGACTCTGAAACTTTTAAAACCCAAGAAGAAGCCTGGCACGTGGTAAAATATTATGCAAACTAGACTTGAGTATAATTACTCCATCCTGAATTACGATGTGAGTCATATAAAACTGTCATATATATAAAACTTTACTTTTTTTTTTTAATCTGGTGTGTTATATTAATTGAACTTTTAAAGGATGGGATAAAGATTGTTGGAAAACTATTAAATATTTTACTGGTTATATTTTGTTTTAAATGGGTAAATAATAATAGTGTGTCACTGCTAGGAGAAAAGAATAGCAAAATCCTCTAGGAGAGCCTATCTGTGAGGTTCCCTGGGACATTAGGCTGGTCATACAATCTTACCAACTCTTCCAGCAGCCTGTTGTGGAACTGTATAGCAAAAGTTTTAGGAACTGGGACCTCTCCCAGACAAAGTGGAAAACATTCACAAATTAACTTAAAAAAAAAAAAACTGAGTGAGTTTCATTCAGAATTATTGGAAAATCATGAAATTATATGTGTTAATAATTAGTATGTAGTGAAGCTACATTTTAAACTAAGTATTTAGTAAGTTATATATTAATAAAATTTTGGTGTTTGAGGAAAATTCTCTTGGAACTTTAATCTCTTTCTATTCTAAATTCTGATGGAAACAATTTGGTTTGATTTTATGCCATACTAAAGACATTTTGGTCATCTTTGAGTATGAAAGATAACAACCCACCAATCATTCTAAGTTTTTACTACAGGTTTAAGTAACTGACCTCTTATGAGGCAAATTAATCCATTATTCAAATGAAATGTCATGTTCTCCTACAGTCAGGATTTCTATGATTAGATTTTTTATCTCTGAGAAATGATTTTGTGAAGGTGAAGGTAGGAGTCTCTTGACTTAATTTTCCATCTTAGTTATACAAGAGATTTTCCCACATGGATGTATAGCAGAGTCTGGTGATGAGATCTTGAGGCTCAAATTTGAGCCGTTTTATATAATTGTCTATTGGTTATGACTCATACTTGAAATCAAACAGAACTAAATAAGATTATGGTACTGCTATGTTCCTCCCTTTTTTTCTCAGTAGTAAATTTCAATGGTAAGGATAAACATTTAGTGAAGTTTCAATTTTTCATTGTAATAAATAAAAGAAATAAGCTACATTGGCAGTTTCTGACTGAATATATATCTATATATCTATATATCTATATATATATCTATAACTACATCTATCTCTCTATATGATAGTATAGGATGACTATGGTGAGGAATTATACTAAATTATAATTTGAATTATAAATAATAAAGAATGTGCGGCCTTACAATTAATGGCAAATTTAGTTTATATGCTATAGATTCTACAATATTCTTTCATTACAGTAATATGATCCTAATATCATTCTGAATGGGGAATACACTGGAATCAAATTTAGATAAAAATGAATGAGGGTAAATCTATTTTTTTTCTAAGTGGAGAACATAATATTTACCATCAACAAGATAGTATGTGCCCCTTGGATCTCAAATACAAATGTCTTTCATAGAATACACATTAGCCTATTGACCTCCATTATTAGCAACTTCTAGCTTTGCTAATAAATTAATTACACTCACAACTCTGTGGCTCAGATTTTCTTATTTCAGATTGTTTTATTAGGGCAATTGATAGAAAGTGTTCCTCAGGAGACAAGCAAGGTAATTTGGATATATTAGGCAATGGCACTGGGAAGGGTGCACATAAGACTGTCTGAAAGTTAGGAGAGAAGGAAGATGCAAAGGGGCTCAGAAGTGGGACTTTTGTATTAGACAGCCCTATGGAAAAGAGGGTCAGAGGGGTGCCATGGTCACTGTTTCAAGTAATACCCAATCCAGCAAACTATTGGAGAAAACAAAAAAGGATGAGTTCCTATTAGGAACTCTCAAATTAGAAGCAGCAGGTGGTTGTAGATCCATAGATGGGGGAGAAAAAAAAATAGGTGTGAAATGTTCATGTTGTGATTGTAAAGGGCAGCCTCAAAAAAAAAGTGGTGATAGAGATGAACCTAACATTTCAGAGCACAGGAGCAGGCAATCACTTATCAATGGCACTTCTTCCCAGGTGGATGGCTCAAAGATTCTACACCCTAGAGTCAGAAATTGGGTTCTAGTAGAGCATCATTCTAACTCTTCAGACATGTTCAATACAAGGTTAATTAAAGTCACCCTGAATTATAAGCTTCTCCTCTTTTGGTACGTTAATGATGAGGATACCTAGGTTTTCATAAATTTTTCTTTGACCTCATTAGGGTTTATCATGGAGGAAGCATTCTTCTTAATAGGTTAATCTTTCACTTGGAAAATTGTCATCTACCTGAAAGCCATTGTGGCTTCAGAAAGGGCCTGAGAATGGTCGATATAGTGTTTGTTTCATGATGATTACAGGTAAAATGCTAAGAGCGGAATAATTGTCTTCACACAACATTCATTGATCTGAACAAATCTTTGTTACTGCTGGTCATGGGGGCTTATGGGAAATTATATCAAAATATGATTGCCTGGAGAAATTCATTAGTATATGTCAATTTCACCATGGCATACTCGCTCAGGTTTTGGATAATGGATGATGCTCTTGCACTTTCCCAATCACCAGTAGAGTGAAACAAGGCTGTGTGCTTGTTGCCATGCTTTTTAGCATGATGTTTTTACCATTACTGTCAGATGCCTCCAATGACAATGAACATGACATCAATGTCAGATACTACATTGATAATAATTTTTATTTTAACTTGAAAAGGCTACAAAGCAAAACCAAAAGGAAGGAAAAAAGGTGGAGCATGCAGTTTTGTTGTTGGTGGTGGTGATGGTAGATTATGTACTGAATGGAGCCTCTAAAACTGATGCAAGAAAGTATGGATTGATTCTCTGTTGCTTGTGCTTATTTTAGCCTTATAATGAACACCCAGAAAATGCTGATGCTCCACCAGCAAGGACCACTCCATTCATATGTGGAACAATTGGATACAGCATTTGGAAGTTGTGAATACTGTGGAGTTCTCTACCTTGGCAGTATACCTTCCAGAGATGTATACATTAACAAACCCATTGCCAAAGCTAGCTCAGAGTTTGGGAGTTCTGAAGGAAAGTGTAGAAGAAGATAGGTTTTAGGCAACCTACCAAACTGAAGGTTTATAGAACCATTGGGCTGGCCTCATTTTGTATGCCTGCAAACCTATATAGTATACCAACCCTATACTAGGAAACTGACTCAATTCCATTTTGATCGTCTTAGTAAGAGCCTGAAAATCAGCTGGTAGGATGATGTGCTAGACACCGAGGTCCTTTCTTGAACTAAACCCTAAGCATTCAAACTCTACTACAGAGAGTACAACTCTGATGGAAAAGCATTGTTCAAATGCTTTCCTAAAAGACTAGTTGATGGAGAATGCACATAGGGAAAGAACTCACATGGTGTCTGTAGAAGCAATACAAGGACACTCTCAAATTCTCTTTGAAGAACTTTGGAATTGTTTGTGTGACAATAAAACACTAACATAGGACCACCCATCATGGAGTGCCCACATTCAAGAAGGTACTGTGCTCTGTGAGCAAAGCAGAGCTCTAATAACCAAAAAAAGAAAAATGAGATAACCCTAATTTAGAGAATCCATCCCAAATGTTTACATGGATTACGTGTGCCCTACGTTTGGTAGGCCATTTTGAACTCATCAGGTCTTATCAACAAAAGTCTGATACTTCCATAATTTGACTCTAACATAGTGAAATCTTTTTGGTCCTCTTCAAGAACAAAAGACAAGCACCAATCTTATGGGGCTCATTAGAAATGGGATGTGGAAGGTCATGGGATAATTGACTTAGAGCCAGGAGAGATCTTAGAGATCACTTAAGGTCCAATTTCTTCAATAAACAGGTGAGGAAATAGACATAGAAAAAAATAAATGACATAATCAAATTCATATAGTAAGGGGCAAACCTAAGATTGAAGACAAGTTATCTAAATACAAATCCAATTCGTCTTCCATTGTGCCAAGTTACCTTTCCTGTGTCAATTCACCAGAGTTTTATCAATTTGTGCCATATTCTGGACACTCCACTAATCACTGAGGATGGAAAGACAAAAAGAAAGCCATATCCTAATGTTTTTGATTGCTAGACAAGAGACTAATTAAGAGAATCTTTGAGAAATATTTGTGACTTTGCAAAATCTTAAAAAAAAATCTTTGAGATCCTTACTAAAAGCAATGCTATGCATCATAGGATTTAAACTTTAAATATTTAATTATCATTTATAATATATGAATTATATTTCCATTATGTCATTATTTTCTTTGCAATTCTTTTAATTTCATTCAAAGATTAATTCCTGCTTTGTTACTCACATAATGGAAACCTGTAATAAACGATGAATGATATTCATATTTATTGAGAGAAATGATTGCATTCATCATTGCCCCTACAGCAATAATTCTCATTTTTCTGTATGGATTCACTAAGATAGTTCACAGTAAATCCTGGGAGATCCTGTCGGGTAACATTTACTGTGTGTCACTTCAGTACTGTAAATAAGAATAATATCCTGAACTATCTTAAAATATGTTTCCATTTAAAAGGATGATTTTTTTAATGTAGGAATAGCTAGGTTAATTCAAAATTATGGAATTTAAGAATGATCTTATATCCTTAAACACCCAACTATTATCATTTCAAAGCTAACAGCATTCAAGCATAGATAATAAAAAATCTCTGGTTATTATCCTTACAAGAAGAATTACAGATTAAGGTGAGAAAGGATTTTAAAAATCATTTCATTCTTGAATTTCATTATTCAGATAAAACTGAGACCCAAAAAAATGGCAGAGACTTGAACCCAAGATATTGCTTTTCAGATCTGCTATTTTATCCCTTGTGTGTGTATGTGTATGTATGTATGTATATATATATATATATATATATATATATATATATATATATATATATATATATGTAGGCTATTTTCCTTGTCCACTGAAAATACCAAAATGTGCAAACCAGTAGATTTTTTTTTCCATTTTAATAGTAGTATATATTTTCCTCAAAAACATACAAAGATAGTTTTCAAACATTCACCTTTGCAAAACTTGTTTTCCAAATTCTCCCTTTCTTCCTTTCTCCTCCCTCCACAAAAAACAGCAAGCAATTTATATAGGTTAAACCTGGCCAATTCTTCTAGTTATTTCTATATTCATCATGGTACACAAGAAAAATGAGATCAAAAGGGAAAAAAATATGGGAAAAAAAAAACAAAAACAAGAAGCAAGGAAATAAACATCACAAGGGTGAAAATACTATGCTTTGATCAACATTCAATCTCTCTCCTGATTCAGATGCCACTTCTCAAAATCACTTGAATTTAGATATTTTGGCACTGTGAACTTTTATAAAGGCTTGGATAGCTCAGAGCATATGATTCAATTCATTTAATGTCAACGTGGAGATTTTTCTTGAATGTTGTATGTAGATATATCAGTGTCTTAGCTCTTCCTGGGTATGTGACAAGCCGCTCCCCGTGGCTTGCAAGAGACAGCTCTTGCTGCCATTTTCACACCCCCTTGTCCTTGAGAGAAAATACAGACATATTTTACATATTGATTCATCCTTATAGAACTCTTAAAGTTAAATCTTTTCCTCTCTCATTCCTTCCATCAAATACCTTACTGAAGTTTAGCTTTCCCTCATAAAACAGCCTCCTTTGCCACACTCTCCCTTTGGTTCACAGGTCAAGGCAGACTAGGTGGAATATTTGTTTTTTCCCCATTCCTACTTTCACGTTCTCCTTCCTCTATCACTCATCTTCCTCTCTTCTTTTGAGCTTAATTTTAATCCTATCTACCATGCAATCAAAATCTTGGTAGCTTGTCACTCCTCATTCTTCCTCAATGAGAAATTATTCCTCTTCTCCCCATCTCCTACCTTCATGCTGGAAAAATTCAACATACATTTTGATTCTTCCTTAAATATTGCAAACACTCAATTTCTCAAGTCGCTCACCCCCAGAAGCTCCTGCTCCATCTAAACTCAGCCATGCACAAATATAATCATATCCTCAATCTTGCTATCAAATACAAATGTACCATCTGTATATTCAAGAATTCTGAAATCACCATATCCAAACAAAATCTTTTGTGTTTTTTTTTTTTCACTCTCCTGCTTCTCTTTACAAAATCCTACTTTTCATTCACACAAAGATGTTCAATCCTTCAATTCTTAGTCCTTCAATTCTCTGGCAGATCATTCCCCCCACTACCGATTCTCTCCTCCTCTTTTTTTTTTTTTTCCCATTTTGACCACTTGGTAAATCAATTTAATTGTACATTACGTTCCTTTTTTGAGTGTCTAATCTCCTTATCATTTTACTAACTATACTTAACCAAGCCTCAGTCTTAGGTTATTCCCACCATTTATTACCTCTATTCCTACAATGTGATATTCCTACATATTCCTGTACCTGAAATTGGTGAACAAAATCAACAACATGTACAAACCACTTAAAAATAATGGAATCTATAAATAGTTTTTTATTGCTATAAATTGATGCAACAATTTTGAATGATTCCTGTGTAAATTTATGTCACATAACCTCAACTAGAAACTCATTGCTGTTAGGCAATCTTACTATACCTTCCTTAAAGCCAATTTTTCCATTTTCTATAGATGCTCTTCCAAACCTTTTCATCTCTTCTCTAACTTTCCTTTTCAAGGATCTCTCTCTCCATTTTTTTCACCTTTCTCACTTAATCCTCCTATCTCATTATCTCTTCTTCCCTTTTTAAGCTAAATCACCTAATAAAGAAGTCTCTACTTTCTCAACTCTCTCTTTTTACTCCTTATATTCTGCTTTCTATCTTTATCGTTCCATTGAAAGTGGTTTCCAAAGTTATCAATGATCTCTTAATTTCCAAATCCAATGACCTTTTCTCAATTATCATTCCTCTTTGCTGTTTGCAATCTTTGATACTTGATCACTGTCTTCTCCTTGTTATTATTTTCTCTTTTGGAGGGATAGAAAACTCTCACAATTTTCCTCCAAACTATCTTATTACTCCTGCTTTTTTCTTTGCTTGATCCTCCCCCAGGTCATGTCCTCTAACCATACTTGTCCATCAGGTTTATGTTCTGGTCTCTCTTCTCTTTTTTCCCTACACCACTTCACATAGTAATTTCTTTAGCTCTCAATGACTGAACTACTACTTTTATGCTGCTGATTCTCAAGTCTACCTTTAGTGTCTAATTCATCTTTGCTAACCTCCAATATCACATCTTAAACTGCCTTTTAACAGTTTTGAACTGGATGTCCAGCAGCATCATATGCTTAAAATGTACAAAATAGATCTAATTATATTTCTTCTTAAACTTACCTTTGCTACTTTGCCTATTAGTGTAGAAAACCACATAATTTTCCCAGTCTTTCAGGCTTGCAACTTAATGAATGATCCTGGAATTCTCAAACTCTCTCATCCCCCATATTGGATATGATGCTAAAGCCTTTTGGTGTCATCTTTACAATATCTCTCAAATATATTCATCTCCTCAGACACTGCTATCACTCTATTATAGACCTTCATCAACTCGCATCTGGATTTTCACAATAGCCTGCTGGTGGGTCAGCCTACCTTAAATTTCTACCACTTCAATCCATCCTTTCAGTCAGTAAAATAATTCTCCTAAAATACAGGTCCAATCATCACAAACAATCAAGAAATTTCAATGGAATCCTATTGTTTTCAGGATCAAATACAAAATGTTCTTTCTATGTCTCAAAATCCACACTTATCCCCTTTCTACTTTCCACTTTTCTTGTACTTTACTCTTTGACAGATATTCTTCAGTCCAGTGATAATAGCCCTCCTCCTGTTATATACAAAAGGTACTCCATCTTTGGGTTCTGGCATTTTGTCTGGTTGTCTTCAATGTCCAGAATATTGTTCTTCCTTTGCTCTGACTCCTGACTTCTTGGCTTCTTTTAAGTCTCTGAATTTCTACAGGGAGTCTTTCCTAATCCTTTTTAATTCTAATGTCACTGTCCACCCAACTGTATCCTATTCACCCTGCATATATCTTGCTTTGTATGCATTTGTTTGCCTTTTTATCTCTTCCATTTGATTGTAAGTTTCAGGAGGACAGGGGCTGTCTTTTGCCTGTTTTTATATGTCTAGTTCTTAGTAAAATGTTTGACACATAGTAGATACTTAAAAAAAGTTTTTTATTAATTGATTGAACAGAATTATAAACTTTTATCATAAAGTTCAACACATAAATAAAGTGAATCCTTACTAAAAACATCTGAAAAGGGATTATACAGCTCCATTTTGAAGATTTTCAAGGAGAGGCACCAATAACTTCTTAGGGTAGACATTCCTTCTTTTGAATAGCTTTAATTGTACAATTGTTTTTCTAACTTCTAGAATATATTTAGATCTTTTCAACTTGTCAGTGTAATTCTGTTTTTTTTTTTCATCTGAAGCCCAACATTAATTTTTAATCTTTTTGTGGCATGATAATCTATTGTGTAACTGAAGAAAATATTTTGCATCTGTCTCCACTTTACCTCATAAAGTCTCCAGGATAAGCACTCCCATTTCCTTCAACTAATCCCTGAGTGATATGATCTCAAAAACCCATTATGATTATATTTTACTCTTTCAATACACCCTCAGGATTATAACTGTCGTCCTACAATTATTTTCCCAGAATTTCACATAGTACCTTGATGAAATCTAGAGGGGTAGAATATTGTGGGACCACTACTTTCCTGTTACTAGAACCTATATTCTTTCTCAGGGGTGCCACCATGAAACACATTTAATCATATCATTCTTCTGGTGCATTAAAAGCTTCAGATATTTTTAAAACAATTCTTTAACAATGCCGCCTTCATCTTAAATTTCTGAAATTGATTTTTTTGTAGTCAACTACAAAATTTGACATTTCTCCCTATTGAATAATATCTTGTATGATTCAGCCCAATGAGCTAGGCAGGATGATCCTTTGGATCCTGCCTATCATTCAGTATCTTAACTTCTATTTTCCAACATGTATCTTTTGGGAAAAATTGATGAAAAAAAAATATGCATTTATAAGAGCCATGCATTTAATTCTGAAATAGCCAAAGATCAAACATATCGCCCTGAGTAAAACACTTTATTTCCATTCATAGGAACCTTGAAACACTAACAAAATTATTTTGATTTAGGCCTTGCAATTAAGACTGAATACATCTTGAATACTCGAAAAAAATATTTCCATCTTCTCCACCAGAATACTAAAAAGTCAATCAAAAATTTACTGAAATGAAAGCAAATTATTCACATACTATTCTCCTTTTCCCCTAACTTATTAATCTTAAACAAAAAGGAAAAAGACAGAAAAGAAGAAAGAGAAAAAGAGAGAGAGGGAGAGCGAGGGACAGAGAGAGAAAGAGAGAGACAGAGAGACACACAGAGAAAGACAGAGACAGAGAGAAAGGAAGGAAGGAAGGAAGGAAGAA
The DNA here is from genome assembly GCF_016432865.1 of Antechinus flavipes. NCBI lineage: Eukaryota > Metazoa > Chordata > Mammalia > Dasyuromorphia > Dasyuridae > Antechinus > Antechinus flavipes. The sequence continues at coordinate 15,216,268 of NC_067399.1, read as the reverse complement.
AGAAGGAAAGAAGAATGTTATGGGAGGGAAAGGAAGGAAGGAAGGAAGGAAGGAAGAAAGAAAGAAAAAGAAAAGAAAGAGGAAGAATGTTATGGGAGGAAAAGGAAGGAAGGAAGGAAGGAAGGAAGGAAGGAAGAAAGAAAGAAAGAAAGAAGAAAGAAAGAAAGAAAGAAAGAAAGAAGGAAGGAAGGAAGAATGTTATGAGAGGAAAAGGAAGGAAGAAAGAAAGAAAGAGAAAGAAGGAAAGAAAGAAAGAAGGAAAGGAAGAAAGAAAAACAGGAAGGAGGGAAGGAAGAAAAAAAAAAGAAAGAGTGATTCCATTACCATTGGAGAAAATGGAGTATATTCATGAGATGTTGCAATGCTGAAATCATAAGGCTTTTTTCCTGTTAAAGATAGTCTAGAATTTTCAGTGGCCTTCAAATTGGATACAAGTTTTGAATCTAATATGGTAATCAAAGAAATTAAATGCAATTTTTGTTTACACGAAGAAAGAAACAATCCTAAACATTCCTAAACATTCACCAAAAGAAACCAAAGGAAATTGCTTCCTAAGCAGGTAGGTGACAGGTGGATAGAGCACTGGGACTAATATAAGGAAATGCTGAGTTCATGCCTAGCCTGAGACATTTACCTGTGAGCCTGGGCAAGTTGCTTAACCCTGTTTGCCTTAATTTCTTCATCTGTAAAATGAGTTGGAGAACTCAATGGTAAACCAGTCCATTATCTTTGCCAAGAAAAACCAAAATGTGGTCATAAACAATTAGATGTGACTGAACAGCAACTACAAACTACTTCCTAAAAATGAAACCTACTAATAGGTGGGATGAGTTGCTACAGTCATTTTTGGTGCTTCTACTATTTGAGGACTTCAGGCAAAGGCAAAATAATCTTGCATTTGACATTTGTTTATGGTGTTTCCATCTGAGGTATAGATTAGGTTGTTGATTGGCCTCTAGGGTATCATTATAAATGCATAAAAAAACATAGTTCTTGGTGCTAGCTATGTGAGGTTCAGGGAAAATTTTTGTCTGTATTCCTTTTAGGGTTAAAATTCTAGGAAAGGTATGTGGAGGGGAGAAAGAACAAGAAAATAAGATACATGAGAAAGGAGGTGCTTACTGAAACTATATCCTGGAAAAGTTGGAGATAGTGGGGTGTAAGATAAGAGAAGAGCTAGACTTTTTAAGTAGCAGAATAGGTTTTTCTCTTATTGTTTATTCAAACAAGGGAGCACATGTGGTTGATTATGAGAAACTAGTTGTGCTTAAAATTCTCTAGATGGCATGAATCATAATCTGCATTTGAAATCAAGAAGATCTCCATCACTAAGTGGCTATGTGATACTGAGTAAATCATAGATCAACTTGGCTCCAGTATCTTCAGGTCTATAATTCAGATCACCTATCTGACAGTTATTGTGAAGATCAAATCTAAGATCAAGTGATATATGTCAAGTATATTGATATATCGATGTTAGTTTTCATCATCATTACCACTATTTTAGTTGTTGTCTAATTATTTCAGTTATGTCTGACTCTTTGTAACTTCATTTAAGGTTTAGTTTGCAAAGATGCTGGAGTGCTTTGTTATTTCCAATTCTAGCTCATTTTTATGGTGAGAAAACAGGCAAATAGGGTTAAGCAATTTGTCCAGAATCACATAGTAAGTGTCTGAGGCTGGATTTGAACTCAGGTATTCCTGATGCCAGTCTTAGCACCCTATCCACTATACCATTTAGCTCCCCCATCATTTTGCTTAATATTAGTTTTATCCTCTATCTCTAACTCTGACTTTCACCCTTCCATATTTTTCTGATCAAGGTAAGAATCATAAAACATCTCTGAGGTAGTCTAGTCAATTGACTCTATATCAAAATAATAATATGATGTAACACATATAACAAAGGCTCTTGGGGGTCATGTTCCAGTTAGCAGGTCCTTTTATTCCTTGGGCATCAACAATAAAATGGAGACAATTCTAATATTTCAAGATTATAATATTTCACAATTTATAAAGCATCATTATTAATGTGTATTTTAGGGGGAAATGTCCAAAAATAATCATTAAATAAGAAAGAAACAGAACCTTGACATTAGTAAATAAACACTGAAAAAATTCTTGGGCTAGGATTTATTCACAAATAAACAAGAACTGAGAAAGACAAATTTCAGTGTTTACACCACCGGTGAATATCACAGAAACCAGAACTTGAAAAAATGATTAACATGAGACATAGTAAATTCAGAAAATAAAATAAAGTACCAAACTACTATGACAACTTGGATGATGGTAAAGATTATTACTATTGCCATTGCTGCTGCTGCTGCTACTCTTACTCCCAAACCTACCACTCCTACTGCTGCATTTATCTATCATTTACTATTTACCAGGAGCAATTAAAAATTATATTTTTTGGATCTACAATAACCAAGGGAAATACCATTATTGCCCCATTTTGTAGATGAGGAAACTGAGGGAAATAGGAGTTCAGTGGTGTGCCTATGTCACACAGTCAGCATCTTAAGCTGAAGTTGGACGCCGGGGTTCCTTGCTTCTATCCTCAGATTCTATACACTGTACCACTGGCAGAAATATTTTAATACTGGAGAACTGAGGATAGATCATAAAACACATTCCTTTGTTATATATAGAATGGTTATTGTGGTGTGTGTGTGTGTGTGTGTGTGTGTGTGTGTGTGTGTGTGTATTCAGTAGGATGGGTAGGTATAATGTTCCTTAAAGTTTTGGATAGAATTATTTCATTAAAAAGGAAGGAGGAAATACTGAGAAATTAAATGGAATGGAAAAAACATAACAAAATCGATAAAATGTTTAAGTGCAATCCCAAAGCATCATACTTAAATTTCTGAGTATAAATTACCCAAATCTGCTCCCTTTTGAAACTGCAAGCAATTTTACTTGCTTCTATGCTGGGTCATTTGAAAGTCTAGTGTAGACAAGACTTATACCTCCTTGGGTAATAAATGTCCTCTGGATTTATCTTCCTCAAATATGTATATCTGAAATATTGCCATGTCCTGTATAGTTCATCCTTGGAGTATTATGAAGCTGAAAACATTCTTTATCAAGACTAACCCTCACCCTTTTACAGTGAAGCTGCTATTTAAGCTGATTAAAATTCAATTGAATTAAATATTAAGCACAAACTATTTCAGAACACTATTTTTAGAAACCAGGAGACATTTTGTTTAAGTAAATCAGTCTCCATATGATCATGGAACTAACAGTTTAGAAGAATGATATCAAAGGTTCAGAGATAACTTTAATGCAGAATATTATGAGGGTAAGGTTCAAATTACTCAGAATAAGCAATGATATTTATATGTTTTCATTTTGTGCTATCTGTGGCTATGTATGTCTGTTTCAATTGACTCTGGGGTTATTTAGAATAACTTTGCCCTCTTCACTTCACTCCTGACATTGTCTACCTCTGCTCATCTCTATGAGGATTAATCCCAAATCTATTTCTAGAGGTCTGCTCTCTCTTTTGATCTTCAGCACTACACAAACACTTACATTAACTTGTCTTTTCAGTATTTCAAAATCAACTTGTCACAAAACATAGTAATGCTGTATTTCATGTGGAAAGACCATTGACATAGAAAGCTGTAGCTCAGAACTCCTTTACTTGAGAGTTGTCAACCTTATCCTCCCTGACACCAAGAATTAAAGTTGTGTATCTCAAAATTTGTTTATTTTAAAAATTTTCAACCATATTTTAATCAACACTTATATGTGACTGTTTCCAACAATTTCTCCAATCTAATACTCACTTCAATATCTCAAACAGTCATTGAAGTATGCTCTTTAAAAGCCAAAAAAAAATGACATTTTAAAAAAAAAAGTAATTGTTATTCTTAGAAATACAGAAGTAAAAATACAACAAAAGGAAACAGGAAAAATATATATGAGATGAAATTAAGCACTTAGTAGAAAAATAATCAAAATAGGCAAACCATCAAAATGTAATTTAATCCAGATATAGTCATTAAAGTTGTATTTGAAGTACTACTTAGATGGACAGATCTAAATGTATTGTTGGATACTGTAGCTTGGAAGAGAGAACAGATTCTAAAAATTAATTTAAGATGTATCCATAATAAACCAAGGGAAACAGTTCTGAGAATTGGATGAGGTTTTAGTTTTCACAGTCATGAAACTTAAATCAGAAAAAATCAAACTGAAGCCTAAGAAATGGAGACTATTACAGAACAAGGCGATACAAAATTAATGGAGGAAATATGCAATTAGTATGGGGATTTAGATGTGTAAAGATCATAAAATATAATCAGAGATAGGGACACAAAATATAATCAGAAGAGGGGACTTATAAGTACAAGGGAAGATATCATAGGGACTTATTCTCAGGTGGAGGAGAGAGAAGTAATGATGAAATTAGGAGTGGAGACTCACATGAATAAATTAGACTTTTTAGACATAGGGAAAGTACTGAGCTATGTCAAAATAAGGTGAATACCAAGGAAAGATGAAATTATGCAATCAGACCTGGAGATTCACACTCACGTGGGGCCATTAGGTGCTCCAGATAGTTTGTGAACTCTGTAATACTTATTCCATGAGTAATCAGGGGAGGGACATGATTTTTGGGTGATAGGTACAATGTATTAGCCAGTTCTGCAATTATATAATTAAATAATTTTAGCTTCACCCCTCCCAAGTCCAATGGAGTTATTTCTCATAACAGTACAGAGAGGAAAGACAACAGAACAAAGACAGAAGCTTGGGAAACCCAGATCATAAGGCAGAAGAATTTGGACATGAAATCATCACATATGGTAGAAAACAAGACAAATTTAAGTTGGAAGAAAATTGGGGATTGCGTATGTGTTGTGGATGGTAGTTCTGAATATAAGAAGATATTACACGTAGATAATGAATGAGCAGTAAGACTGAGTACTGAACTTAGAAGCTTTGGATTCAAACCCTAGGTCAAGGCCTTCTATGTATATCACCTATGTATGCTGCTGAAATTTCCCAAGACTCATTTCAATCATATCAGCTCAATGATAAGGCAAAATCTTGAAGGTAAAACCTTTTGCAATTCTGTTATTGTACCCTCTTACCTGCTATAAAACTGTGTGCATTTTAGCCCTGCCTAAATGCCTGTTTGTCTGTGTTACATTTTATTATTCAATGTATAGGGAAAGAAACATTATTTGTTATTTTATGTATTGGCCAAGGCTTGCCAAGAAAAAACAAAACAAAATACTTTTGTGTTGAGCCTTTAATAAAGTAAGGGCTAGAACACTGAAAAACAGTTCTTTGCCACCATCCTTTGAAAAGTGGAATTTCAATTACTTATAGTACTATTACATTTCAGTAGATCTTTAAAGCTTGTAAAGAAGTTTTCTTATAATACTGCTTGTTGTCTATAAATGAAGAAAACAAAGGTCCAATGAAATAAAATTATATCCCCAAATATAGGAGAAAAAAACTCATAATGATGTTATAGTCGACTAAGAATCCCAAATCTTTTTAGACAAACTGCAAAAGTCAAGAATATTTCAAGTGATTACTATATTCTAGGTTTTGTGCTGAGCACTAGAGAATGAGATGAGTTTTCTCTACTTTCCATCAGTTTACAATCTAAATGCGTAGGATATTTGTAAATACTAGGTGTATACATGTTTTCCACAGAGTTGATGGAAGGTACTCGGAAAGGATAAGGCATCACCAACTAAGATAAATCATTCAATCTTCAAACATTTAAGCTACTTTGATTACTATGTTAGGCATTATGCTTAGTATTGAAGAATCAAAACAACAGTTCCTACCCTCAAAGAACTTACAATTTAATGGAGGAAATAACATATAAAAAAAAAGAAAAAAGAAAAATAGGTAGTTAGGTAGATATGTGGATGGATGAATAGATAGACAGAAAGACAGACAGAATTATATGTAAGAAAAAATTAGAAATAATAAAGAGGACAAAGGAAAAAAAAAATAAATCTGTTTTTTTGTCTTGAAGAAAAATATGGAATTGAAGAAAGTGAAGTGAACAAGTGGAGTCTTCCAGTCATGAAGGTGACTATTGACAAAGCAACAGAGAGGAGAGATTAAGTGTCCTCTTCTAGAACTGCCAATAGGAGAAAAATGGTGCAGAAAATAAAGAATGCATAAAGAAGAGTAAGATATACAAAGTATACTAAGGTAGGGAAAGAGTAAATTATGATAAGCTCTAAAAGACAAATAAATTTTATATTTGATACTCTAGGCAGTAGTGATTTTCTTCATGACTAGCTCTAATATATCAAATATATATTTTTATGTATGTGGCTATTTGCATGTTTCTCTTCTATTAGAGTGTGAGGTCCTTAAGAGGAAGGAGTCCTAAAAAAAATGAAAAACTTTGAACTATGTTTCAAGAACTTATCATGTTGCCTAATATATAATAAGTACTTAATAAATGATGATATAAAATAGGAACCAAGAATGCTAAATAAGAAAAAAAATTGGGGGAGCAATAAATTATAAAAAATGATATGATATAAAAGTAGCATAATAAAGATTCAGTTCGTGACATGGAGCTACCATGACAAGACATTCATTACAGATTAGAGTTTCATTTTTTTTAAATGAAATAACAAGTATAAAGACAAGTTCCCTAATAGAATTCACAATCAACCAGGATGAAGAAACCATTACATGGGAGACACTATGGCTTTTCATAATGGATTTGGTCCTGAAAAGTAGTTAGCAAGGAAAAGGGTGTTATTTATATACATAGCTTCTCTGGCTCAAGCAATTCCAAGGCAGGGTCATAAATGAATGGGGTCTATATTTCAGTGTATATAACTTTTCAAATCTCATTGCATCAGAGGCCAGATCTATGAAATAAGAAAAAGAGCCAGGGAGGTGTTTGAAACTTAAAGGAAATAATCAAGAAGGAGCCAGGTAGGATCCACCTGGTCACAGAACCTGTCTAAAGATATGCTCATCAAGATCTCAAAGGCTGTTTAAAGATCTTAACAAGACAGTCTGGGCATATTATGTTTTAACTATGGTAATAAGACAGTCTTGTAAAGTCAGAATTAACATTAATGAATGCTTATTAACTAAGAAGTTGAAAGACCCAAGATGTCCTGAAGTGTAAGGGCAGGGTGTGGAAAGTATGATACGGTCACATCTCTGATTACAAACAGCATCCTGACAGCTTAGCCAAAAAGGGACTCCAGTAAAGAGAGACTTGAGACAGGGAGATCCATCAGCAGTAGTCTACTCAAGAAGTAATAAGAACCTGCCTAAGCTATAATTAGGTATGTGAAGAGAAAGGACAACATACTAGATATAGTGTAAAGATAAAAGCAACAACAATATTTGGTAATTAATTGAATATGATAAGAATTATTGTAAGAACTCAAGATGATTCAGGTTTTAAACAAGATTTAGTGACAGGATGGTGGTGGTCTCAGAATTATTAAAGAAGAAGGGAAATTTTTGTAGGAATAAGCAAAGTGGAACGAGAAAGCGATTTTTTGGTAATATTTCATAAAGGAATAATAAGCATGCCAGTTTGGCTTCAACACAGAGTTCATTAAGGGGGATAATGTACAATGAGCCTCAAAAGGTTGTCTGGAGCCAAATTTCAAATGGCTTTAAATACTAAACAGCAGAGTTCATATTTTACTCCCGAGACAAGAGGGAAACACAGGAGTCATTTAACAAAGGTATCCCCCTCCAATCCTACCTCCTACAATTGATTATACCACATTGTTTTAATTGCATTGGACTGGGGAACATGATGACAGTATTTCAAAATATACTTTTGCAGTTGACATGTTTGCCAACCTTACAAAGAAAATCAATGATGCATTAAAACTAACCAGGGACAGGCATCTATATGCACACATGGGCACATCAGCCATAGACCCCCACACTCTAAGTCTAAATCGATAACAAATTAAGATCAGTCACTGGGGCAGCTTTGCAAGTGGATTAAGGGTGAAGGGAACAATATAACCTACAGTAAGATCAGAAGAAAATGGAAAAATGTTCCTTCCTCCCCATGATGCTTGTCATATCTGGATGAGCAGTGGATATAATGCACAGCTCAGGATGGCTCAACATGGGAATAGAATTGCTCTTCCTGTCCTATTTCATTTTTCTCATCCCAAAGCCACTTCGTACTGACCTCATTCAGGGACCATTTTCTCAGTGGTGTCTTTTCCAACTTAGATGTTAGAACCATAGAGAAACAAGAACTCAGTCGATCTTTTAAAAGTAATTACTAAATGGCCTTTCGGGTGCAGAGCTATGATGGTTGAAATGACACACCTTTCTCCCTGACCTTCTCTACAACCCTCAGAATAATTATCAAATCCAGCCTCTGAATTAGCTTTAGATTGGCAGAATCCACAAATATTGGGAGTGCAATAAATTATCAGCAGATGATAATTTTGAAGATCACCAGAAAAGATCTGTTTTAATTGGAAATGAGAGGGAGGCAGCCAAGTATAAGATTGAGCACAAATACCAGGACAGACAGTGCAAAGTCTTGGGGTGGTGCAGTATCCATTTCTACATGGAGGAAACAGACCAGAAAAGGTCTGTTTCAATTGGAAATGGGAAGGAGCTAGCCTAACACACACAGCTGAGCATAAATATCAGCACAGATAGTGCAGAGTCCCGTGGTGGTGTAGATTCTGTATGGCAAAGAATTTGTGGGGAGGAATCTACAGGAATCTACAGCAGTATTGACCATCCTGGCCTGGTTGGAAGCCAGTAGAATAGCAGAGAAGGTATAAAATATCAAAGAAAAACATAAAAAATCAATAGTGAACCCCAAAACACCAGAATCTTATGGGACCTGGCCATGATACCCAGCACTGGAAGTGAATCACCACTGACCCAGCATAGCACTTGCAAAATCTCCCCTCCCTAAAAGCAGACCTTAACTAAAAAAAAAAAAAATGACTAAAACAGTAAAGCAGTAAAGACTAAAACAGACAGCTGTTATGGTGAAAGAGAAGACAGGTTTCAAACCCTGAGGAGACTAAAGGCAGATTATCTCCACATGAAGCCCAAAAGGTGATATCACCTGATCCCCACCACACAAGGCTCTCCTAGAAGAAATTAAAAAGGATCTTAAAAGAGACCTAGAAGAAAAATAGGGAAAGGAAACGAAAACTTTGCAAGAGGGTTTGGGAAAGGCATATAACTCATTAAAAGACAGATTTGATAAAATGGAAAAGGAAAGCAACTCTCAGAAAAGCAGAATTTGTGAAATAAAAAAAAGAAAATAATTCCTTAAAAACAGAAATTATGAAATGGAAAAAGACAATAACTCCTTAAAAAAAAAACAAAAAACAGAATTTGTGAAATGGGAAAACAATTCCATAGAACAAAATAACTCATTTAAAAATTCAATTAGACAAATACAAAAAGATGCAAAAAAGTTAATGAAGACAATAATTCACTAAAATTCAGAACTGAACAAATGGAATTGAAGAACTCAATGAGAGAATAAGAATAAGTCAAGCAAAACCAGAAAAAAAGAAAAAAAAAGAAAAATAATGTAAAATACCTTATTGGGAAAACAACCAACCTGGAAAATAGATCTAGGAGAGACAATCTAAGGATTATTGAACTCTCTGAAATACATGATGAAAAAGAGTCTAGACGTTATCTTTCAGGAAATCAACAAAGAGAACTGCCTGGATATCATAGACTCAGAAGATAAAATGACTATTGAAAGAATTCACTGAACACTTCCTGAAAAAGACCCCAAAATTAAAACTCCAAAGAATATCATAGTTAAATTTCAGAAGTATCAGACCAAGGAAAAAATATTACAAAGCAGCCAGAAAGAAACAATTCAAATGCTGAGGAGCCACAATAAGGATTACTCAGGACCTAGCTGCTTCCATGTTAAAGGATTGAAAGGCCTGGAATCTGATATTCTGAAAGGTGAAGGAATGTGGAATGCAGCCAACAACAAACTACCCCACTACCTAGCTAAACTGAGCATTTTCTTTCAGGGAATAAGATGGACATTCAATGAAACTGGTGAATTCCATTTATTTTTGATAAAAGTTCTTAGTAATGATTAGCAATACAAAGAGGATACAAAGAGAGATGAGGGATAGTCCTTGCAATCAAACTGCTTACATTCTAATGGTGAAACAGCATGAATTTAACTACATATGAGAAATACAGACAGATGGACAGACAGAGATACATGGGCAGATAAATAGATTATATATAGATATAGATATATGCACATATGTATATGTGCACATGTATCTATATGTGTTTATATATGTATACATGCATGTATACACACATATATGTGGATAGATAGATAAATAGGTAATTACTTATTGTAGAAGAAGTGATTTTAGCTGGGACTTACTTGAAGGAATTCAAGGAAGTCAATAGGCTTAGATGAGGAGAGAGAGTACTCTATGTGTTGATGAAAACCAAAATGGCTAAAGTTAGAAAGACTGTCTTCTGAAAGGAATTGTAAACAAGCCCGTATTACTGGATCATAGAATACATGGGGGTAAGTAAGGTCTAAAAAGAATAAAAATGAAGACAACTTAAGAACTTTGAACATTGAACCGATAATTTTGTACTTTATCCTAAAGGAAATAAGGAGCAGTTGGAATTTTAACTGGGAAAGTTACTTAACCAAAACAGCAATTTAGGAAGATCATTTCAATGGATTTCCCAAAACAGAGACTGTTGTTGAACAGGACAGAGCACTGAATCTAGAGTCAAGAAGACTCAAATTCAAATTTTTATTTCCATTCATATTATAAATGAATAAACTGAGGTAGAAGCTCCTTACCCAAAGTCACAAAGCACATAGGCATATGAAGTAGCATTTTAATTCACTCTCATAATAACTCAGGATCCAAAGAGGAATATAAGTTTTAAAAAGTTCTCATACTATCTGGCCCCAAATAGATGATGATGATGATGATGATGATGATGATGATGATGATGATGATGAAGCTGTGATGGCAAAGAACTAAAAGTTCTGCCAATCAAATGCAAAATAATTTTTAAAAATAGTTTCAAGAATTTAGAAAAGAAAATGGGAAGATCTGTATGAGTAAGGAAAACTCAGTGGGAACATGACAATGACCATAGTCATTTAAATTAAAAGATCCCTACAAGAGGCTAAACTATGAATAATGAGAAATGAACAGAAGTCCCTGGCAAAAAAAAAAAAAATGAAGTATATTGTAAGTCTCATGGAAGACACAAAGGGGATTCTTACAATCTTTTCTACTTTGGCACATATAGTACCTCTATTAGTTGTTTTTGTTTAATTGTTTTCCTTTGTTATAGGCTGAGTCTGAAAGGGAAGTGGGAAATTGCTCTTGCAAATATGAAAAGCAACAATAAATCTTATATTAGAAAGAAATGAGTTACTCCAAACATGTAAAATTAGAAAAATCAGTGGACTTGTTCCCTGGTAAGAAGCAAATATAACAGTTGAAGAGACCCATTGCTACAGGGTAATTGATTAAATGCTAAAAACATTAGAGAAAATCTTTAAAATTAGAAATATAGTTTTAGATGCAAAGATAAGGAAGAACTATACAATATGATAAAATGAGGGAATCTTATAATATGTATCCATCTAATGATACTCATACCTGTAACATCATTCATGAGCAATGTGTGTATGTGTATATATGTACACTTCAGATTAATTTATTATTAACTCACAACCACAAAGGGAGGATACACAAACTCACAACTAACAACATTTACTGTATTGAAATCTAGGGCACCCAACTGTTTGTGTCCAATGTTCTCTTTACATCTCTCTAATTATATCTGAATCTGTCCTCTTTCTCCTATGGTTTCCTTAATGTCTTTTTCAGCTACCATTCCCTATTTATCAATGAAGATGAGTGCAGAAAAGAGTACCTTTGGATTGTGATTGACTTCTCTTGCAAGATCAGACTATTAGTAAAGGGAAAGAATCTTCCAGCTGATGTGCTATTATCTGAGAGATTTTCAGGTGCTGAATGGCTGAAACGTATTAAATAATTTTGGGAGGTTGTCAACAGAGTCTTAAAACTCATTGTTCTATTCTGTCACTCATATTTTCAGTTGAGAAGAGTTCCTTCCTGAGACTGATTCATGACTGGAGAATTCTATCAAAGACCACCAAAGCTTCAGATATTGCACAAAGCATTATATGAATCAAAATAATTCCATTCATTACACTGTATTAGAAGTAGCTTAATACAATACATAGATAAAATGTGTCCTCAGGTTGAGGAAGAGTTGAATTCAAATCCTATCACTGACTCATGGACTATGTAATTTTGAGCAACTGTTTTGAATTGTCAATCATTTCCACTGAGTGTTTTCCACTTTTTGGAAACATATATCTTGTTAATAATGGCTTTTAGCTGTAGCAGACTAAAACTAAATTATAAGGCAACTGTCATCAAAACCATTTGGTACTGGCTAAGAAATATAATTGATCAGTGGAATAGATTAGGTTCACAGGACAAAACAGTCAATGGCTATAGTAATCTAGTGTTTGACAAACCCAAAGATACAGCTTCTGGGATAAGAATTCACAATTTTACAAAAAAAAAGTTAGGAAAAATGGAAATTAGTATGACAAAAACTAGGAATTGACCCACACATAACACCATATACCAAGAAAAAGTTGATTTATATATAAGAGTATGGTATTATAAGCAAATTGGAAGAACAAAGGCTCTGTGGGGAAGAAAGAAATTTGTGGCCAAAGAAGAACTTGAGTACATTATTGAATGCAAAATGGTTAGTTTTTATTATATTAAGTTAAAAAATGTATAAATAAAACCAATACCAACAAGATTAGAAGGGAAGCAATAAACTGGGGGAAAATGTTTTTATATTAACAGGTTCTGATAAAGAACTCATTTCTAAAACATATAGAGATCTAAAACATGTAATAATTCAAGACATTCTTCAATTGATAAGTGAACAGATATGAACAGACAATTTTTAAAGAAATTGAAACCATTTCTAATCATATGAAAATGTTCTTTAAATCACTATTGATTAGAGAATTACAAATTAAAATAATTCTGCTGTGCCCCTACATGCCACTCAGATTGGCTAAGATGATAGGAAAAGACAATGATCAATGTTGACGGGATTGTGGGAAAACAGGGACTTTAATACATTGGTAGTAGAGCTGTGAATTGATCCAACTATTCTGAAGAGCAGTTTATAACTATTTCCAAAGGGCTATCAAACAGTATATACCCTTTGATCTAAACATATTTTTACTAGGTTTATATTGCAAAGAGATCAGAAAGAAGAGAAAAGGATCCACATCTGCAAAAATGTTTGTGGCAACCCTTTTTGTAGTGGCAAGAAACTAGAAATTGAGTGGATGTCCATCAGTTGAAGAATGGCTGAAAAATTTATGGTATATGAGTGTTATAGAGTACTATTGTTCAGTAAAAAATAATTAGCAGGATGATTTCAGAGAGGCCTGGAAACACTTATATGAACTGATGCTGAATGAAATTAGCAGAACCAGGAGATCATTGTACATGGCAAGAACAGGATTGGATTAGATGATGATCAATTTGATGGACATGGTTCTTTTAAATAATGCAATGATTGAGGCCAGTTCCAATGATCTGGTGATGATAAGACTCATCTATACCCAGAGAGACTGGGAACTAAGTCTGGATTATAATGTAACATTTTCATTCTTTGTGTTATATTTGCTTGCATTTTTCTCATTTCTTCCTTTTTGATTGTATTTTTCTTGTGTAGCAAGGTAATTGCATGAATATGTATACATATATCGGAATATATATATATATATATATATATATATATATATATTTTTTTTTTTTCTTAACATGTTTAATTTATATTGGATTTCTTGTCATCTGGGAAGGGGGTGGGGGAAAGAGGGGAAAAATTTGGGACACAAGTTTTTCCACGGGTCAACATTGAAAATTTATCTATGTATATGTTTTGAAAAAAAACTTTAATAAAAATTGCTTTTTTCCCCAAATATATGCAAAGATAGTTTTCAACATTCAACCTTGAAAAACCTCATGCTCCAAATTTTTCTCCTTCCCTCCTCTCTCTCCTCCCCTAGACATCAAGTAATCCAATATAGGTTAAACATGTGCAGTTTTTCCAAACATATTTCTACATATCAAGCTGCACAAGGAAAATCAGATCAAAAAAGGGGTAACGAGAAAAAAACAAGCAAGTAAAAAACAACAAAGGTGACCCACATTCAGGGCCCATAGTTTTCTCTCCGGTTGCAAATGACTATCACGTCTATTAGATCACCTCATTGTTGAGAAGAATCAATCCATCATACTTGATCATCACAGAAATTTGTTGTCACTGTGTACAATGTTCTCTTGGTTTTACTCATTTCACTTAGCATCAATTCATGTCTCTCCAGGTCTTTCTGAAATCACCCTGCTGATCATTTCTTATAGAACAATAATATTCCATTATATTCATATACCATAACTTATTCATTCTCCAACTGATGGGTATCCACTCAGTTTTCAGTTTCTTGAAAGGGGTGCTACAAACTTTTCTCCATATAGTACGTTTTCCTTCTTTCAGGTTCTCTTTGGAATACAGAGCCAGCAGAGACATTACTGGATCAAAGGGTATGGGTGATCTAATAGATCTTTGGGCATATTTTCAAATTACTTTCCAGAATATTTGGATTGGTTCACAACTCCACTATCAATGTGTTAAAGTTCATGTCTTCCCATATCTCCTTCAAGAGTTATCATTATCTTTTCCTCTCATCTTAGCCAATCTGAGAGGTATGAAGTGGTACCTCAGAGTTGCCTTTATTTGCTTTTCTCTATTCAATAGTAATTTAGAGTATTTTTTCATAGGACTAGAAATGATTTTAATTTCTTCATCTTAAAATTGTATGTTTTTTTTTTTACCATTTATCAATTAAAGAATAGATGATATTCTTATAAATATGAGTGAATTCTCTATGTATTTTAGAAAGGAGGCTTTTATCAGAAATCTTGGATATAAATTTTTTCACCCAGCTTCAAGCTTGCCTTGAAATCTTGGCGGCATTGGTTTTGTTTGTATAGAACCTTTTAAATTTAATATAATAAAAATTATCCATTTTTCATTCCATGATATCATCTACTTCTTCTTTGGCCATAAATTTATACACTCATTCTTAAGGATGAGATTATTTATTTTCCAATAAATTTTTAGTTTATTTTTCTGTGGTCCTTTATTACATGTGATTTTCATTGCATCATGATCTGAAAAGGATGCACTTACCATTTCTGCCTTTCTGAATTTGATTTTGAGGTTTTTAATGTCCTAATACATGCTAAGTTTTTGTGTAGGTTCTATTTACCATTGTCAAGAAAAGTATATTTCTTTCTGTCCCCATTCAATTTTCTCTAAAGAACTATCATATTCAGACTTTTAAAAATTCAAATTACTTGCTTAACTTCTTGTTTATTTTGTTCCATTTAACTAGTTCTGATAGAAAGAGGTTGTGATTCCCTCTAGTTTAGTGTTGGTATACATTTCTTCTTGCAACTCTCTTAACTTCTAGAAATTTGGATGCTACACCACGTTTTCTATCATGATTTTCATGTAGTCCAATAATTCTTAGATTGTCTCTCCTGGAACTATTTTCCATGTCAGTTGTTTTTCCAATGGGGTATTTTAAAATTTCTTATATTTTGTTTTTCCATTTTTTTGGTTTTGTTTAACTGATTTTTGACTTCTTATTAAATCATTCACTTACATTTTTCCAATTCTAATTTTAATGAATTCTTTTTTTAATTAACTTTTTTACCCCCTTTTGCATTTGGCCAGTTGAACTTCTAAAGCAGTTGTTTTGTTCATTGGATTTTTTCCATTTCATCAATTCAATTTTTCAAGGAAGTGTTCCCTTTTCCATCTTACCAATTCTATTTTTAAGGGTCCATTTTCTTTTTCCATTTTGCTATATTTATTTTTAGAAGTTGTTTTTTTCAGTATAAATATATATATTTTTCCTTTTCACCAAAAGTAAATTTAAGGAATTATTTTCTTCAGTCAATTTCTGTTTTCTTTTCTAAACTTTTCTGCAAAGTTCTCATTTTTCTCCTCATTTTTCTTCTCTTTTGAGATCAACTTTTAATTCTTCCAAGAACCTTTTGATTTGGACATCAGTTCATATTCCCTATGTGAAACTTCATCTGGAGGCATTTTGCATTTAATATCCTCAGCACTTGAATTCTGTTTGTACTTGACTCCATAATTGCTATATGTGATCAGTGCTCTTTTTGCTTTTTTGCTCATTTAAAAAAGTTATGGCCTGCAAATAGGGTATGGGGAGATTTCACTGGACTTCCTCTAGAGGACAATTGAGGCTTCAAGCTGCACTAGGGCCAATGCTGCATTCTCCCCATTGCACTGGATAGGCCAGTTCGAGTCCTACCCGATATGCTGAAATTCAGAGGCTCACTAGTTGCCTTTTATAGTTGTTTTGGGAGTCTTCCAACTAATCTGCTGAAGCATTATTCTTCTGAACAGGAACAGAGTAGCACTTTGACTAAGAGCTTTCACTAGTTCCTTCACATATGGGGCCTCTCTGCCCTGGGCCTTCCAATTTCAAGTATATGTTGAGTCTGTTGCCTTCTGACTAATTAAGACAGACCTTTCCTGAAGTCCTTCCAAGATGTCTTCTGCTGAAAATCTGTTACACTTCAAATATTTGTGGGTTCTATTATGTCAAAATCTGTTCAAAGGCTTGATCTAGTGCTGATTCTGAGGGAAGCCAGGAAGAGCTCAGGCAAACTCCAATCTGCTCTTTGACATCTTGGCTCTGCCCTTTTTGCCCCTTAGAGTTTTAAAAGATGACAATGTTCTAGATGTTATTGTTTTTGCAATTATTCAGTCATTTTCAACTATTCATATCTCCATGAACACTAAATCCTTTTATTCTTAACTCCCAAATTCTGTCTAATGTTCATTGATTCACTCATAATAACTATCCCTTTCATCTCCTTTTTGCTTTCTATCTTTTCACAAATCAGAGTCACTTCCAATTAATTTTATCTTCTCATTATGGGACCAAAGCTTTTCAGTTTCAGCTGCAGTATTTGACTTTCCAGTGAATGGTCTGCATAAATATCGTTAAGTGTTGTCTTATTTAATCTTCATGCTAAACATAGTCAGAATTCTTTTCTAGCACCTCAATTATAAGATGTTGATTCTGCAGTGCTTACTTTTCATTGTTGTCTAACTTTCACAGGTATACATTGCTGCTAACCAACCATAGTTTTGTCTATATACACCTTTGTCAGCAAGGTAATGTCTCTGCTCTTTTAGTATGCTGCCCAGATTTTCATAGCTTTTCTTTAAAGGAGCAATTGTCTTTTAATATCATGGATATGATTGTCATCTGCAGTGATCTTTGAGTTCAAAAATATAAAATCTGGTACAACTAACACTTTTTACTCCTCTATTTGCCAAGAAGTGATGGGGTTAGTGGACAAACTCTGAGGTTTTTGTTTGTCTGTTTGTTTGTTTGTTTGTTTTGTGTGTGGGGGGGGAGGTGTTAAGCTTCAAGGATCTTCTCATTCATTTTCATCAAGAAGCTTTGAAACTCTTCTATACTTTTTGCCATCAGAGTGGTATTGTCTGTATATCTGAGATTCTGTATTTTTTCCAGGAACATTTAATTTTGCCTTTTGATTTATCCAGTGTGGTATTCTCTTCTTTAAAATATGTTTCTGGAGGCAGCCTTAGTTTCAGTTAAAAGTAATAACCACTCCAAATGCAGCCAGGTGTCAAAAGTTCAGATCTTTTGTTGCTTCCTCCAAAATAGCCCAGTTAGTTTTCTTGGTGGTCTATCTCTCTGCTTGGTTCCAAGAGCTCCCTCCCAATGTCTCCAAATCCAAAGGTTTGTCCTTCAGTCTCCAGCCAGCACAAAGGTGGAAACTGGAATGAATCTGTCTTGACTCTGAGAGAGGACTTCTGGCTCTCAGTCTCCCAGAGTGCTCCTTTCCGACTCTTGGCAATATTCCAAACTGATGCTCCTCCACTCTGAATCTTCAGTGGAGAAGCAAAGGAGGAGAGCCTGCCACCACGGTGGTGTGAGATAGGATGAATGAATCTGGCTGCACCTCTAAGAGTGGGCTTCTTCTGAACTGACTGTCACTGATTCATTGAAGGTCTATTTATGTTCGATGTAAAAGGATGACTCCTGCTCCGAGAGTGGGATTATGAGTTTCTGACTTGTGAATCTCATACTGAATGCTGACTTGTGAATCTCCCAAAAATGTGAACTCCAATGAGTACTTAAATACATTAGTGAGCTAGAGGATTTGTGAAGTACCATGCTAAATTAGGCAACTGACATCACTCCAGTCTGATATTTCATATGATATTCTGTAGTTTAATAAATATAGTGAAAATATATAGCCTTGCCATATTCCTTTCCAGATTTTAAAATAAGATTGTTCAGTTCTTACTATTGTTTCTTGAATCAAATAAAGTTTCACCAGGAGCTAATTAAGACAATCTAATACTCCCATGTCTGATGACTTCACACAAAGACTTGAATGCTGTCAATAAAGCAGAGATATCTTTTTTGTTTTGTTTTGTTTCCTAGAATTCTTTTGCTTTCTCAAAACTCCAGTGATTGTTGGAAATTTGGTCTCTAGTTATTCTATCTCTTCAAAAACCAAGTTGCTCTTATAGTAATTTTCACTTCCATATAGCTAAAGACTAGTGTGCACAATCTTAAAACCAAGCTTGCTAATATGTGAAGTGAGCACAATTATTTTGTAATTTAAACATTACATTTTTATATAGTTCTGTATATTCTTGTAACCCCATCATCATTTCTTTTACTTCTGTAAAATCCTTATAATTTTTGTATTTCATTAGGTCCATTTTTCACATGAAACTTTTCCTTGATATCTTGGATTTTCTTGAAGATG
This sequence comes from Antechinus flavipes, assembly GCF_016432865.1. Taxonomy (NCBI): domain Eukaryota; kingdom Metazoa; phylum Chordata; class Mammalia; order Dasyuromorphia; family Dasyuridae; genus Antechinus; species Antechinus flavipes. The sequence goes on along the minus strand of NC_067399.1, from coordinate 15,197,291 downwards.
TCTTGTCTTTACCACTCTTTGTTCTTTTTTTTTCCTGTTTCTTTCAATTGTCCACTTAGGATGAATTTATCTCTCCTTTCTGTTCTCTGCAATTCTAAGTTAGTTGGGTAGATATTTTCCTTTCTTCTACAACTTTTACTTCCCATCTTTCTTCACTTTATTATAAAGCTTTACTGGATAGTCATTTTGCCTTTTTGTTCTTCTTTTCTTTGGAATGTTTCTTGTTGCTGACTCCTGTATAATATTGCAAACTTCTATTCATACTTCTTCAGATATTCTATCAGACTCAATCCCTTAAATATATTCATCACAACTTCATATTCATAAATAATATTATTCAATCATATCCATGAAGTCTGAGGACTTCCTTACTTTCTTCAGTTTAGGTTTGAATTTTGCAATTAAAAAAAAAAAAAAACTTATAATCCGAATCACAGTCAGGTCCAGTTCAAGTTTTAATTGAATATATACAACTTCTCCACTTTTGGATGCAAAGTATACTACCAATCTGATTTTGACCTGGACTATTTAATAAAGTGCATATTTGTAGTCATCTTTAGAGTTGTTGAGAAAAAAGTGTTTACTGTGATAAGTGAGATATTTTGACAAATCTCTATTAGTATCTGCCCTGCTTCATTGTTTTTTATTTCAGTGCTAAACTTGCCTGTTATTCCAATGATCTTTTAATTTCCTGCTTTAACATTTCAAATCACTATGAGGAATGTGAGATATATGTGTATATCTCTATATGTATTTATATATGTGTATTTCTCATGTCTAAGAAATATACCCAAGTATTACTTTTCTCATTCTTTTATTGGCTGTGAGGGAACCTCCATTTATCCTTATGGATTCTTGTCCAAAGTAGAATTGTGCATTGATACTCTGAATTAAATTTACCTATTTCTAGCCATTTAACTTTAGTGACACTCAAGATGTCAGTGTTTAGTCTTTCCATCATCCTTTTGATGACATCCAGTTTACTTTGGTTCATGTATCTTAATTTTTCAGTTTCCCATGCAATATTGAACTTTATAACATCAGATTTTATTTTCATCATCAGACATATTTACAGCTGAGATTCCTTTTGGTTTTGACCCAATTGTTTCATTAGTACTTGAGCTATTTGTAGTTGTCTTCTACTCTTTCTTAACAGAATGTTGGATTCCTTTTGCCCTGAGGGACTCATTTTTCTGTTTCATATCTCTCACCATTTTAATACTGTGCAAGGGGTTTTCTTTGCAAAAATATTCGAATGGTCTGTCATTTTTTTTTTCCAATGGGTTATTTTTTTCACATAACAGCATTTTTCCCAATTAAATGTGAAGATGGTTTTCCCACCTTCATTTTATTAAGATTTTGATTTCCTTTTTTTTTTTCCTACCTCCCTTCTTTCTCTCTCTCTTCCCCAACACAGCAAGCAACCTGATATAGGTTATATATGTACATCTTAAAATTAAAAAATAAAATGTATCATTTAAAATATATTTCATATATATGCATATCTGTGCATATATATATATATATATATATATATATATACATATATATGAAAAGAAAAATCAAAACACAAGGGAAAAGAACATGAGAAAGAAAAAAAAAACTTCCAAAAAGGTAAAAATACTTCAATCCACATTCAGTTTCTATAGTTCTTTCTCTGCAGATGGCATTTCCCATCGTAGTTCTATTGGAATTGTCTTGTAGCAAAAGAGTTGCTATAAACATTTTTACACATGTAGGTCTTTCCACCTTTTTTTATGATATCTTTGGGACACAGATGCAGTAGTGGCACAGCTGGATTAAAGGATATTCACAATTTCACAGTTCTTTGGGCATAGTTTCCAAATTGCTCTTCAATAGGGCTAGATCAGTTTACAATAAGTGTATTACCTTTTGTTAGAACTCTCTACCATGACCTGTCCATCTGCAATTACCTTCAATAAAATTCTCTTAGATTCATTGAATAATGAATACTGTGCAACTATTTTTTTTACCACAATAAGACAGTGATCTGGTAGGTGAAGTTCCTGGATAATTGTTCATATCATTCATTAGTAGAGTATTTCCATATTACTGCTATCCAATATGGATTAAATCACTGCTATAGACAGACAAAATGTCATGAAAGTATTTTGACAAACTTCTGAAAGCTCTCATTTCCTATGCCCTTTGCTGCAGATGTAGCTGGATAAATGAAGAAGTTCTCTGGATGTATTATTAATGACAGATCTATTGACAGTGTGAACAATTTATCATCACTGAATCCTTTGATATTCTCTTTGTCCAATTCCCAAGGCAACAACCATGATTGTCTAATATAGTTCTCTTGAAGCTGCTTAGCACTGCTATGATCTTGAGAAGGTCATCGATTTTTTTCTAAATATTAGTATTCCTATTGCAGCACATAGCATCACTTTAGGAATACTGTTTTTTTAAGTTATGTTTCTTGATGGACCATAACATTAGAATTGTGCATTATATTATTTCTAAGATCCTTTCCAACTCTCAATCTGTAAATCAATGATCTTATGAAAAATCCAAAAATGGAAAGAAATGTATGGAAAATTACTCAAAAATATGAAAAACCCACAGCTAAACCAGCCCATCTTTAATGAGATATAATATCTTTTTTTCTCCTTATCCTTCCTTTTCTAGAAATCAACCTATGAAGAATTAAAATGGACTGACATTTAACAATTGCAAAAGTTCCTACTCTTCTCCAACTTCCATGTTTTTCCAGACAACCTAATATAAAAGACATTGCAGACTTCTTCCAGAAGACTAAATAACAACTGTTGACTCCCAGGCAGTAGAAACACATAGCACCCTCCAATTCTACAAGTTACAATTCTCTTTCAAGTAAGGAATACATGCATTTGTTAATATTTTCTCTCTTAAGGTGCTGGAGAAAGAAATATCAAATGACTGTACTTCAGCATCTGGGAAGGCCAAAGAAGAATAATTTCTTCTTGTGGCGCTAATGAGTCTCCATGAGGTTTGGCTGAAAGCACTATGCCAGATGGCTCTATAGGAGATGTTTCCAAGAGTTTTGTTGTCAAGTCAGGACACTTTTGCTGTTGATCATTGTCAGAAAAAAAACATAGCCAAAGGCAGAATGAGCTGTCACAGAAGGCAATGGCTTTCTTTTCAACGAGTCTTTAAGCAGAGGTTTGATGAACACTTGTTACTCTATCCTTCTTTGGATAGAGATTGAACTAAATGTCCTTAATGGTCCTTTCCAAGTCTTACATTTGGAGGATTTTTTAATGCTATAAAAATCTGTACTCTGAAATATAGAAAATACAGCTATAATATTTTTTAAAAGACCTATTTCTCTTCAGTTCAGCTGTGTGGCCCAGAAAATAAATATCAATTTACATGCTAGATGTAGAGTTAAGTTGGTCTGACTTCTAATCTCGTTTAAGACATTTTCTAGATATTAGTGAGCAATAATTCCTTAATTTACTAATATTTAAAATAAGACTAATGACTCCACATCACAAAGGTGTTAGAAGGATCAAATGAAGTAATGTTTATAATGTTCTTTGAAAACTTTGAAGTGTTACAGAAAACACGATATAAAAGCAGAGGCTGTACTCTAGAAGTTTGCTCTTCTCTAGCTCATGAAACTATTACAATGGTATCACCAAACTGCCAGAACTCAGCCTATGGACCATCTAGAACAGCCTTAGAGAATCATGATTCATTTAGATAAAATTAATGGCAAAATATCATCTTTCAGGCATCATTTTCTATTTAGGAAATTATAGTAGATGACTACTACACAATAATTAAACATGACTTTTAGCTACTCTTTAGCCAGGTTCTATCTTTGCTATGTCTATCAGTAGATGTTCTGTAGGAAGGAATTTGGGTGAAGCTAAACTTTATCCAGGAAATCAATATTCAATTTAATTCAACTAAATTAAATTGATTTTAATTATAACAATATTTTGAGTACTTATTGTATGGAGAAGGTCCTAAAGCTATATACCATTCTTTACACATACTTATTAACGAAGAGCTGATGTACTGAAGATGCAGAATGCTAGACTGGGAGTTTAAAAGTTTCTTGATGAAGGTAAAAATAGGATGGTGTAGAAACTGGCTTAAAATTAAAATACAAGGAAACAAATACAACAAAAAACTAAGATCTTGGCAACTAATCTTACTACTTCTTTGTAAATAGCAGGAGAAATGGAAATAGTGTCAGGTTTTATATTCTTATCTTCAAAGATCACTGAAGGTCCCACTTGGACTTTTGGTACTGAGTGCCCAGAGGGATTGTATATAGCACTTGTTTCTGTTTGACTATTTTAATGACCATTTTATCCTTTTTCATGCCAAACCCATTGTTTCTAGAAGCATTATATATTATATATATATATATATATATATATATATATTTGGCAAAAACTTGGGTTCCTTCATTCTGACTACATCCTCTCTTACTGTGATTTGTTTCTCTCTGTTTGGGAGTGTATACACATTACCTTCCATTTATCCTATAAGCAGCTTTCTTTATATATATATATATATATATATATTTCTTTTCATGTTGTCTCCCCTATTTATTTGTAAGATTCTTGAAGATGAACTTTCTTTTGCTTCCTTACCTTTTCATAGTGTTTGACACAAAATAGATAATTAATAAACGTTCAATGATTAGTTAGTTCAATCCTCTTGTTGTTATTGATCATTCTTTGAATTACCTATTTGTAACTCCATTTGGAGTATTATTTTTTATCATTTTTAAAAGTTTTTTGTTTTCAAAACATATGCATAATTTTCAGCATTCATCCTTGCAAAACTTTGTTACAAACTTTCCCTCCTTTCTCCTCACCCTCTCCTCTAGACAAGTAATTCAATATATGTTAAAGATGTACATTTCTTCCATACATATTTCCACAATTATCATGATGTACATTAAAAATCAGAAAACAAAGGAAAAATGAGAAAGAAAACAAAATTCAAGCAAACAACAACAAAAAGAGTGAAAATCCTATCTTGTGATCCACACTCAGTTCCCACAGTCCTCTCTCTAGGTACAGATGGCTCTCTTCATCAAAGTCCATTGGAACTGGCCTGAATCAACACATTGTTGACAAGAGCTATGTCCATCAGAATTGATCATCATATAATCTTGCTGTTGCCATGTACAATCATCTCCTGGTTCTACTCATTTCACTCAGCATTAGTTCATATAAGTCTCTCCAGACCTCTCTGAAATCATCCTGTTAATTGTTTCTGATAGAACAATAATATTTCATATCATTCATATATCATAGCTTATCCATTCCATTTGGAGTATCCTTGGTAGAGATACTACAGTAGTTTGCAATTTCCTACTCCTGTTGATTTTAAAGAAAAAGACACTGGAGTAAACATACATAATTGGCTTGTCTAGCGATAATATCTGAGATATTATCTCACACAGATAATATTTGAGGCTAGAATTGAATTCAGGTCTACAGGACTCCAGGTTTGGCTCTCTATCCACAGTACCACTTAACTGAATTCTTGTAAAGACCAGAATAAATTCATGCATTTTTGTGTGTGTTTATATATGCATTGATATATTGCACATGTGACAAATGAATATACACATATACATGTGCCTATACATGCATATACCCACACAGATATACAGATGTACATTCATGGCATGTCAATGATATACATATATGTGCATTATGATATACGTGTGTACACATGCATGTACTTATGTATATTCACATAACTCATATATGTATATATGGGTTTATGTATGTGTATAACCATATATATATATATATATATATATATATATTTATTTATTTATCACATAGATGTATACATGAATATTATATGACTTTTTTTGCAGATGGATTGGGAGTAAGTGGGAGATGGAGGATTAGACAGGAGCCTGTGCCACCAGTCAATAAATCCAATGTCTTTCCTTTGAGTATCGTGCAGGGGTTATTTTTTGACAATACGTAATACGCACATCTATAAATAGATATAGAGCCTAGACTAAATTTTACTGAGAGATTATTTAAATTATAAGAAATAGCATCACAGAATAATAATGATCAGAAACAGGCCAAGTTTAGTACAATTTGGATGGTTTCAAACGAAGCCTTCTGAAGGGCCATCTGTCATTTTCTCAGGGCCTGAGTACTGCCTAACTTCAATTCTTCCACTTGTTTAGAAACTGTCCCCTCCTCCCCATCTCAGGGTGCATGCTGAGTCTGCCAACTCAGAACTAGGATAACTTCAAATATTGTATCTGCAAGGGATTTTAAAAGGTGTCTCCTTTACCCTTTCAGACTATAGTGTATTTTGAATTATCTTAGAAAGCATCTAAGAAGAGGCCAGTATGACTTCCCCTTTATATGTTAGGCCCATTCAAGCACAAAAATTCACATAATTTATGTAATCATAATAATATTTGACATTTCTATAATATTTTCATATTCTACACTTCATGAAAGGTATTCTACTCTTCTTGTCTCATTTGCACCTCATCATGTTTCTGGGACACAGAAAATATGAAAGAAAAATAGAATCCCTTGCTTATAAGAAAACAGAACAACCATATCCAATTCATACCTGGATAAGTATATATTTCATAACATACTGAAACACATCCCCCCCACTTCCACCTGAAACTCTTTGTTCAATTTAGGGAGATTATGATACTTTAGGAAATTGCTATATATTAGGAAGTTGCTATAGTTTCTCTTTGATTTGATTGTTTAATTCCACTCTTTGTGACTTATTAGTCTGGATTATTTCCTTTGAGATGAAATTGAATTCATCTTCTATGATAAATTTCAATACCTTAAGATTTAAATAAATTTCTATCTTGATTTTTTTGCCCAGGTTAAGCACTCCAAATTTTTCAATTGGCTTCAAGTAGAATTTATAAGTCAAATTTCACCTTTGCCCTAATTGTTCCCCACTTATTAGAGTTGATTAGTCATATATGTAATAGAAAAAAATGGCATTTATTTACCAAATGTTTGCTATGTGACAAGCATTGTGCTAAATGATGTAGATTCAAACAAAAATGCAAGAAAGATGCTCTCAAAAACTTTTATCCTAATGAAAGGGGAAGGTAGTTTTGCTGCAGTGTAACTGAAAAATCCATTGTTTTCCTGTGTGTTGCAGCAGAGAAACTGACAAAACTTAATTTCCATGAATTACACTTGCAGGTCATATCACAATTCCCAGGTATCCAGAGCCATGATGGCAAGATAGATGGCATGACCCAATATATATTTCTATGGTATTTCCAATCCCAGCAAGTGTTCTGTTACCACACAAAATATAGTAGGGTGGTGGAGCAGTGGGAAGAGCAAGGCAACATTTGGGAAGAGGAAGGCAACATCTCCCATATCATCAGGAGAGTATAGGATCCTAATGGAGGTTGTTTGATAACACCATGTCATGCAAAAAACAGTGATCTCTTGATATTACTTGATTGTGCATATGGGTAGGAGATGTTTAAGACAATAAATTATATACTCTATAAGATTTCCTTTATCCATTATTTAAATATCATATTCAGTATTCCAATATAAATACACTGTAGTTTTCTCTTTGGAACCTTATTGTAGTTTTGTTTCCATTTTCTGAATAGTTTTCCATAATTCTACTGTGAGAGTTAAATTTACAGATTCCTATCTTATTATTCATTTCATCTTCTTGCTGTCACATTTGAAATACTGCTGTAAAACGATCCTTAAAGCAAATTATTGAGGCTTAAATTTTGTTATTGTTATTGTTTTAATAATATAGACCTACTTTCTTTTTATATTGCTAACTCAATTATCTTCAGAGATCATCTATTAGCTTTTCAATCCAACAAATTTCTTATTGTACATTGTAAAGAGAAATGTGGTAAGAATTAGAGATGTTAGCACATTTTGACAAGTTAGTACTCCTGTTCTCATTGAGTATCTAACCTAGGAGAGGGAAAATATAAATTCATATAATTCAAATGCACAAAAACAGAATCATAATCATCAGCAATTTTTTTTGAATTTAAAACATTATTTTATTTGAAAGTTTTACAATAAATGTTTAATGCTGAAAATGTTATATTACTCAATGTATTACATAGAAGAAAAAAAAAACTTAAAAGAATATTTTAGACTCCATAGCAGTGTACAAGAAATAAATTCATGAACAGCAGAAAATTGACTCCCACAGTATTTCATCCAGTCTTTTCATAAGAAATGCTTCTAATGTTAAGGACAGACTTGATCTTTGAATTATAGTATCAATTGCTTATTTATTTCTCAGTCATTGTATCACTGTATAGGTGTTTAAGGATTTACTCATCTAAGTTTCTGCCTATCAACACCAGTCTGTTGGCTCTCTCAATGCCTTCCTGCTACCTTATTGGAGTCTCTTCCAGATCATACAGCTCTTGGACCCTTTACACAATCACTTGATGCAATTTTTCTTTGACAGACATCAGCACCTTCAGTTGGATGATTTCTATGGTGTCATCGGTCTTATTTTCAGTTTCCCCCAAAAAAATTTAGATTAAATATATTTAGATTTTCTTTAGTTGTAATTTCTAGTAACTCTTTTTAAAATTTATTTATTTTTAATACATATTTTTATGAATTTCATCATCTGAGCATTATCTTTAAATCATTTGACCATTTATCAGTTGGGGAATGACTTGTATTTTTGAAAATTTGAAATAGTTTTTTTTTTACTTTAATTCTTTGTTATTTATTATTTTTAATAGCTTTTTATTTAGAAGTTATATGCATAGGTAACATCAGCAATGTTTTTGAGAAGTTCAAAACAAACTTCTTAAGGATAGTGAAACCACTGATTTTTTTATTCTTCTTTTTGGTAGCTCCAGCTCCTAGAAAAGCAATTTAAGAACGTGATAATCACTGTTTCATAATAGGAATGAACACATTGGTAGTGTAGTATTGTCTGCTATTGGTGGTGATGATCATCATTACCCACAGAAGAAATTCTAGAAACTTTCACAGAAGAGACAGAATTTGAATTATTGGAGGATTTTGGAGTAAAAAAGGATTTTGGAAGCCACACATTAGGGTACAATAAATATAAAGTGTAATGTTCTTTTCTAAAATGTAATCTTCTCTGGGATCAGGTTTCTTGGGGAGCTTCTGGAGGTAGCCTTCCTGTCATTTCAGTGTAATAATCACCTCAAATGCAGCCAGCTGTTAAAGTCCAAATCCTTTATTTTCTCCTTCAAAGTCTTGAATCTTTTCCTGGGGCCTGGTTAGCTTTAATAGAGACCTATCTCTCTCCTTGGTTCCAAGAGCTCTTGCTGCTAGTCCTTCGCCTTTGCCAGCTTCAGCCTCTCATCCTCCAAATGTCTCCAACCAGCACAAAGGTGGAAATTGGAATGAATCTGACTCTGCTTCTGAGAGTGGGTTTGTGTCTTCTGACTTGGAAATCTCCTGACTTTATTCTGGCTTCTGAATATCCCAGAGTCCAGCATGGTTGAGGCTCCTAGCTTATATATGCTCTCTTAAAGGTGTGAAAGATGTGAACTCTAATAAGTACTAAGTTCATTAGTGAACTAGAGAACTATTAATTACCATGCTAAATTAGATAATTATTGTCTCTATCAATTACAGTGACTTAGCACTTTGTAAGAATTCTAACAAGAAAGCATACTGGAATTGGTGTCCAAGTACAAAATTATATTTGTGAATTTATCACTGATTACTTTTATGGCCATTCATAAGTAACTTAATGGGGATTCAAGATGGTGGAGAGTAGACAGGTCTTTGTCTGGGCTCTTTCTGGCTTCTCTCAGATCAATACCAGATCAAGCCTCTGAATGGAATTTGGAGTGACAAGATCCATAAATATTTGGAGTGTGATAAATTTCCAGCAGAAGATATTTTAGAAATAAGATATTAGATATTTTAGATAATATATGTACAGAAATTATATGAAGAAAATAACCCCGTAAAGATTAGTTTTGGCAAAATGAGAAAAGAAAATAACTCTCTGAAAAACAGTATTTCTGAAATGGAAAAATACAATGAACAAAAAAACTCATATAAAAGTTCAATTAGCCAAATACAAGAGAAAATAAAAAGCCAACTAAAGAAAATAATTCACTCAAAATTATAATTGAAAAAATGGAAGTGAATGACTCAATGAATCATTAAGAACCAGTCAAACAAAACCAAAAAATAAATAAATAAATAAATTGAAGAAAATGTAAAATAAATTATCTGGAAAACAACTGACCTGGAAAATAGATCCAGGAGAAATAATCTAAAAATTATTGGACTATGTGAAAACCATAACAAACAAACAAACAACAACTAAAAAAAGAACCTAGACAATATCTTTCAAGAAATCATTATGGAAAACTGACCTAATGTCCTAGAAGCAGAGGATAAAGCAGACATTGAAAGAATCTACCTGTCACCTTATGAAAGAGTCCCTAAAATGTAAATTTCAAGGTATAAATTGTACCTAAATTCTAGAATTATTAAATGAAGGAGGAAATAATGTAAGCAGCCAGAAAGAAACAATTCATATATCAAGGATCCATAATTAGGATAAGCAAGGATCTAGCATCTTCCACTTTAAAGGACAGAAAGTACTTGAACTACAGACAAAAATCAATTATCCAGAAAATTTAAGCATTATCTTTCGGGGGGGAGATGGACATTAATTAAAAGAGGTGATTTTCATTATTTTTTAATCAACATATAAGAGATTCCCAGAAAATCTGATCATTAAATATAGAACTCAAGAGAAAAATAAAAAGGTAAAAATGGAAAGGGGAAAAAAAAGCTATTGTTAAAGGTTAAAATGTTTACAGCCCTATAAGGGAAGATGATATGTTCTACTCTTGACTTCTGTATGTTTTTAAGACTATATTTATAGGGCATAATTTGACTTTACTGTGATGATATAAAAAAGTAGAAAGGGATAGTACTAGAAGAAGAGGGAAGGGTAGGTAAAATCCATTAAATTACATCACTTGAAGAAGCAAAATTTAAAAAAAAAAGATCTATTATAGTTGAGGGAAAGAAGAAAGGAGAATGAACCTTGTGTGAACCTTAGTCTCTTTGGATTTCAGTCAAAAAGAGAATATCAGAAATGTGTCTCAAAATACAAGAAAATATGAGGATAAAGGAAAGGAGAGGTAATAGAAGGGAGAACAAAATTTCAAGGTGAAAGGGATAAAAAAGTATGAGGGTCTGTAAAAGAGGACAGATTGAGGGAGGTGGTGGTCAGAAACAAGGTGAAGAGGGAAAGGAAAGAGAAAAATATAACTTGGGGAAAATAAGATGGTGGGAAATATGCAGTTAGTAATTTTAGCTCTGCATTTGAATGGAATGAACTCTCCCATAAACAGAAGCAGATGAACAGACAGGATTAAAAGAATGAATCCAACATACATTGTTTATAAGAAATATTTAAAACAGAGTGATACATACATAGTAAAGGTAAAAGGCTATAGCAGAATCTATTATGCTTCAGATAAAGTAAAAAAAAAAGTGTAGCAATCCTAATTTCAGATAAATCAAAAACAAAAATAGATCTAATTAAAGGAGATACAAAAGGAAACTACATCTTACTAATGGATATCATAGATAATGAAGTAGCATCTATATGTGCACCAAGTGGCATAGGATCCAAGTTCCCAAAGAAGTTAAATAAGCTGCAAAAAGAAATAGAGAACAAAGCTATACTAGTGGGGGATTTCAATCTGGATTTATGAAAACAAGATAAATTGCACCAAAAATCAATAAGAAAGAAGTTAAGGAGGTAAATAGAATCTTAGAAAATTTAAGTATGATGGAGTTTTGAAGAAAATTGAATAAAGGCAAAAAGGAATTTACTTTTTTTTTCTCAGTGGGGCATGGAAACTATACAAAACTGACCATATGTCAGGACATAAAAACCTCAAAATCAAATGCAGAAAGGCAAAAATAGTAAATTCATCTTCTTCAGATGATGATGCAAAAAATTGTATGCAATATAGGACTAGAAAAAATAGACCAAAAATAATAGAAAACTAAATAATCCAATCCTAAAGAATGAAGACATTCATCATATTATCTTTTCCTGTCATCATAGGTAATTTGAGAGGTATGTAGTAGTATCTCAGAGTTGTCTTAATTTGTATTTCTCTGATCAATAATGATTTAGAGCACCTTTTCATGTGAGTGGAGATGGTTTCAATTTCTTCATCTGAAAATTGTCTGTTCATATCTTTAACCATCTATCAATTGGAGAATGGCTTGAATTCTTATAAATTTGAGTCAATTCTCTATATATTTTAGAAATGAGGCCTTTATCAGAACCTTTGAATGTAAAAACATTTTCCCAGTTTATTGCTTCCCTTCTAATCTTGTCTGCATTAGTTTTGTTTGGATGAAAACTTTTTAACTTAATATAATATCTATTTTGTGATCAATAATGATCTCCAATTCTTCTTTTGTCACAAATGTCTTCCTCCTCCACAGGTCTGAGAGGTAAACTATGCTTTCTTCTTCTATTTGTGTGTGTGTGTGTGTGTGTGTGTATGTGTGTGTGATTCTTTATGTCTAGATCATGAACTCATTTCAATCTTATCTTGATATATGATGTTAGATGTGGGCCAATGCCTAGTTTCTGCCTGACTAGTCCAATCTTCCCAGCAGTTTTTGTCAAATAGTGAAATTTTATACCAAGGCCTTTGGGTTTGTCAAACACTAGATTGAAATAGTAATTGACTATTTTGTCATGGGAACCTAACCTATTTCACTGATCAGCTACTTTCTCCCTTAGCCAGTACCAAATGTTTTGATGACCACTGCTTTATAATACAGTTTTAGATCTGGTACAGCTAAGCCACCTTCATTTGCTTTTTTTTTATTATTTTCATTAATTCCCTTGAAATTCTTGACCTTTTTTCTTCATTTACCTTTTTTAGTTTTTTTTTTTGAAGTTTGTTTTATGAAAAAAAATCAACAAAATAGCTAAAACTTAAGTTTATTTTATTATCAAAAGGGAAGTAGAAAATCACATTGTTAGTATCAAATATAAAAACCTGAACTTTTCACCAATGAAGAGGAAATTAAAACAAAATTAGTAGCTATTTGGGCCAACTTTATGGCAATGCATTTGAAAATCTAATGAATATAATAAAAAAATAAATAAATTAACTAGGTTAAAAAAGCGGGAATTAAATCGCTTATATATTTCCATTTCAGAAAAAAAGAAATTGAACAAACTATTAATCAATTTCTTTTTAAAAAATCTCTAGGCCAGATGGATTTACAAGGGAATTCTATAAAAATTTTAAAGAACAGTTAATTCCAATAATAGGCAAACTATTTGGAAAAATAAGCAAATAATGAATTCTACCAAATTATTTTTATGACACAAACATGGTGGTGATACCTAAACCAGGCAGGTCAAAACAGAATAAGAAAATTATATACCAATTTCCCCAATAAATATTGATATGAAAATCTGAAATAAAATATTATCAAAGAAATTATTGCAACTTATCTCCAGGATAATAGACCATGACTAAATTAGATTTATATCAGGAATTCAGGGCTTGATCAATATTAAGAAGACTAATAACACAATTGATTATATCAATAACCAAAATACCAGAAATAATATATTTATCTCCACAGATGAAGAAAAAAGTATTTGAAAAAATCCATACCCATTCATATCAAAAACACTTGAGAGTGTAGGAATAAATGGAGTTTCCCTTAAAATGAACAGCAGCATGTATTTAATACCATTAAACACCATCATTTATAATTGGGATAAACTAGAACCAATTGCAGTAAGATCAAGAGATGAAAAAAGGCTGCCCGCTATCATGATTGATATTTAATATTATATTAGAAATTTTAGTTGTAGAAATAAGAGAAGAAAATGAAATTAAAGGAATTAGAGTAGGTTATGAGTAAACCAAATTATCATTCTTTGCAGATGATATGATGGTATACTTAGAGAATCAACTACAATAATACTAGAAAAAATTCACAACTTTAGCAAAGTTGCAGGATACAAAATAAATCTACATAAATCATCAGCATTTCTATACATTACAGTAAAAGTTCAGCAGCAAGAAAAAGTCTATTCAAAATAACTATAGACAATGTAAAATATTTGGGAGTCTGCTTCCCAAAACAAATTCAGGAACTATATGAAAACAATTACAAAAACAAACAAACAAACTTTCCACACAAAGAAGTCAGATCTAATTAATTGGAAGAATAACAAGTGCCCATGACTAGGCCAAATTAATGTAATAAAAATGAAATTTTTGCCTAAATTATTCTACTTAATCTGTGCCATATCAAACAAATTTCCAAGAAATCATTTTACAGAGCTAGGAAAAAAAATAACAGAGTGTATCTGGAAGAAACCAAGAATAAGAATTTCAAGGGAATTAATGAAAAAATGCAAATGAAAGTAGCCTAGCTGTACCAGACTAAAAACTATATTATAATATATAGGTCATCAAAACCATTTATTACTAGCTAAGAAACAAATTAGTAAATCAATAAAATAGGTTCAGATTTATAAGATACAATATTCAATGAGTATAATAATCTAATATTTGATAAACTGAAAGACCATAGATTCTGAGATAAGAACTCATTATTTGACAAAAAATATTGGGACAATTGGAAATTACTGTGGCAGAAACTAGGCAATGATCCACACCTAACAGCCTATACCAAGATAAGGTTGAAATGGAGTCATAATTTAGACATAGTAGTGTTATTATAAGCAAAATAGTATAACAAAGTGTACTTTACCTCTCAGATCTATGGAGGAGGAAAGAATTTGTGGGCAAAGAAGAATTAGAGTACATGTTGGAATGCAAAATGTTTAATTTTGATTATATTAAGTTACAAAGTTGTAAAAACAAAACCAACGTAGACAAGATTGGAAGGGAAGCAATGAAGTGGGATTTTTTTTTGTTTACATTTAAGGGTTCTGATGATGGCCTCATTTCTAAAAAAAATATATAGAGAGAACTGATTCAAATTTATAAGATTTCAATCTATTCTCCAGTTGATAAATGATCAAACAATATTTACAATTTTCAGAAGAGGAAATTAAAAAAAAATATTTATAATCATAGGAAAAATGTTCTAAAGCATTATTGATCAGAGAAGTGCATCCACACTTCTCAGATTTGCTAAGATGTCAGGAAAAGATAATGAAAAATGTTGGAGAGGATGTGAGAAAACTGGAACACTAATATATTATTGGTGGAGTTTTGAACTGATCCAACCATTCTCAAGAGCAATATGGAACTATGCCCATAGGGCTATCAAATTTTGCATTCCCTTTGATCCAGCTGTGTCTATATCAGGACTGTATCCCAAAGAGATCATAAAGAAGGGGAAGGCACCTATAGCCATAAACATGTTTGTATCAGCCCTTTTTGTAGTGGTAAGAAACTGGAAACTGAAGCCATTTGGTGTAGAATGATGACTAAATTATAGCATATGCATGTTATGGAATATTATAGTTCTGTTAGAAACAATCAGCAGGATGATTTTAGAGAGGCCTGGGGAGACTTACATGAATTAATTCTAAGTGAAGTATGTAGAACCAGGAGAAATTGTATGTGGAAACTGCATATTGTATAATGATTAATTCTGATGGGCATAGCACTTTTCAACAGTGAGGAGATTCAGGCTAGTTCCAATGGTTTTATCATGAAGAAAGCCTTCTGTAACCAGAGAGAGGGCTGTGAAGACTAAGTTTGGATCACAACCTACTATTTTCTGTTTTTTTTTGCTGCTGTTTGTTTACATTTTGTTTTCCTTCTCATTTTTTTTCTTTTTGATTTATTTTTTTTCTTCTGTAGCAGCATGATAATTGTGGAAATATTCATAGAAGAATTGTACATATTTAACATATATTCAATTACTTGCCATCTAGGAGAGTTGGTGTGGGAATGGAAAAGTGAAAAAAAAAGGAAAAAATGTTCTTTAAGGAAGAATGTTGAAAATAATCTATGCATCTGTTTTGAAAATTAAAAAAAAGTTTAAAAATAAAAAGGATAAGTCAATTAAGCTTCCTAAGTCCACTTTGCTGGGATCCTAATGTCTTCTCATATCAAAGAAGTTATAGCTGAAAAAAATCCTCTCTTACAACATTTCCCACCACTGTTCATCCATAGTTTCTGAAGATTTATTGTATGGAGAAATAGTGTGGTTTCATGACATCCTGACTTTTAACAGTTCTCATTGTTAGGGAGTTCTTATTCACATCAAGTAAAAAGTTTATCTCTTCAATTACCATCCAGTTGCCTTTGCTCTTTATTTTGGGGCCAAAACAAGAAACTTACCCCATTATGTATATTGTTTTCAAGGTTAAAGATACTCTGATTTTCCCACTGATTCTTATGTGTCTGACTATCCAATACTCATGATATGGTATTGTAATAATATAATCAAAGGTAGACAAAAGCCTATAGAAATCATGTAAAGCTCTTGTTTTGCACATATGAAAGCTGAGGTTGAGGGAAGTCAAGAGATTGATAGACATTCATACATAATAAAGAAAGAAAACCCAAAACCCAAACCTGTGGGAATCCTAGTGTTAACTCCACTTGAAACAAGGTACTAAGTAGAGCTAATTGATACAATGCTTGTGTTCACACCAGTACTCATTGGAGTTCACAAGTATGGGAGATTCACAAAGTAAACTTTGTAACTTTGTGAATTCTCACCTCCCTTAGGTGTGCCTCCAGAAAGAGGAATCAACCTTTGGGAGACCATATATAAAGAGGCTCTTAGCTTCGGGTGACTTACTTACTTTGGGTTAGAGATAATTCAACTGAATTACATGGAGAGGGGAGCATCAAATCAGAAGAAGCCATGAGTCGGAGTTGAGCTAGAACCAGGAGAGAGCTCTTCAGAGGCAAGACAGATTCAACTTGGTGCTGGCTCTGGAGGCTGAAGAAAGCAGAGGCAGAAGCAAAGGACAAAGCTGCAAGAGCTCTTAGAACCAAGGAGAAAGAGAGGCCTCTAAGAAAACCTAACCAGTCTATACTGGAGAGTGAGAGCCAGAAGCCCTCTCTCCGAGGCAAGAGAGATCCATTCCATTTTCCACTTGGCTGGCTGGAGGACTGAAGGACAAACCTTTGGATTTGGAGACATTTAGAGGGAACTCTTGGATCCAGGCAGAGAGATAGGCCTCTAAACTAACCGGGCTATAATGCAGACAATGAAAGATCTGAACTTTTATCACCTGGCTGTGTTTTGAGGTGATTATTACTTTCAATTGAAACTAAGGCTGCCTCCAGAAAACCTCCCTAAGAAACCTGCTTTCTCCCAGAGAAAACCATCTCTTATATTATTTTAAAGAAGAACAAGAACTCCAACACAAACCCATTCCTATGACCAAATTGTCTTCTTCTCATTATTGTGTGTATTATCCTCTCACCATATTCTAACATTATAATTTCCTTAGGAAACTCCTTATGACGCTGTCAATGTAGTTTAAACAGGCTGAAGGAAAACAGTACAATTAGTTTTTCATTATTATGCTCATTAAAATAGCATATGAATGTATGTCTACCTATCTATACCTATCTATCTACATCTATCTACCTATCTATCTATCTATCCATCCATCTATATCTATGTCTGTCTGTCTGTCTATCTATCTATCTATCTATCTACCAGCCAGCCAGCCAATCTATCTGCCTCCATTGCTACACAGACACATACCTCCTCTGTTCTATAGCAAAGGAAGTTCTACTATAGATTTTCTCTTTCCTAGTGCTTTACTGCTGACGTGATCAAAAATATGATATGAATAAAAAGTTCAGGGTTGGAGAATTTGGGTGCCAATTTTACCTTTGGTCTTTACTACCTTCATTGCCAAAGGCAAGTGAAGTACTTATCAACCTTCTCCCAAAATTTCCTCTTTTATTAGCACTAACAGATCAATCAACCAATACATGTTTCTAAGTATTTCCTAAGTGACAGGTATGATACTAGGAATTAAGGTCTAAGAATTCTCTGTTTGGGAGAATATTCCTGTCTATATTTGTCAAGTCATAGAATTTAGTGTTTTTAAGAAGCATTAAAATCAATGAGGCAGATCTGTTCATATTAGAGAATTGGTATCTGCAGCTTTGAGTTTACAAATTCATCAGAGATCATGCAGGGAACTAGAAGCAAAGTCAGAACTAGAGCCCAGATTTTCTGACTCAAGAGTTTAATGGTCTTTCTATCACTGTCATCCCATTCTCTCTTACACATAGCCATCTTTCAGTATAAGAACATAGGTCTTTTTTTCTTTACTCAGACTTCACTTTCCCTCATTTCATGATAGTCATATTCCTCACTTCGCATGGATGTGCATGCTTTTTCAAATGTGGTTGTGGGCATCATCCTGAACATGTTTCTCTATGAGTGGGTGCATGTTGCATCAAGTTGTTAAATAGCAATCGTTTCCTTTGGCACAAACACAGCTAGTGATCATCTTCCATTCAGTATCTAAATAAATTCAATTTTTCATGGTTGAAGTGTTTTTGTAAACCCATTTTTTTTCTTACCTCCTTTTAGAGAGAAATGTTCATTCCACTCAGGCTCTGCACGCCCTCATACTGTTGCTTCTTAATTAGGTTGATTAGAGTCTTGGCTAGGCCGATCACTGTGTCAAGGGCTTCCATACTCAGATAGAATGTGTGCAGGCAGGCAATTCATTTCAGCAGCCATAACTCGAGTTTGGAATAGCCAGGGCATTGACTCTACTTTCATCTGCGTTAATAAGTCATCTTAATTACATAACTCTGCGGTGGGGTTTGCGACAATTTAGGCAACTTCAACATGAAGCTTTTCAGCAGGTAATTGGTAATTTATCTCCTCATTCAGTGCATTCAGTCCTCTAATTTCTCTTGCACACACTTTGCAAATTACTACCACATCCACTCTAAAAAGGAGGGGGACAGGAAAAAAAAAAAAAACAGGCTTCATTTCTGCCTTTTCTCTATCTAGGGAAATTTTCCTGCTATAGTGGAATGAGCATTGCTTGTTTAAATATCAACAATGCTACTTATTCCCTGGCAAGCTACAAGCATATCACTTGTCAATTTTCTCTTCAGTGGATTGAGCTGGTTAGACTAGGTGGTTTCCAAGATCACTTCCAGCACACAAATTCTGATCTTGCCAACATACTTACTCTTCCTAATCAATGGTAGAGATAAAAGACCCTTATTTTCCATAGTGTAGTCACCATTTTATCTCATTGTTTCACTTACCTACAGTCATTTCCTATCTTAATTTGGAAGGAAAATTCATGTTTCCTCTATGATAAAAGATACTGATTATTTGAATAGTTTTAGTATGTCATGCAATACAAGTTTCTTTTCTTTTAGAAGAATAATTGAAGCTTTTCCTTATGTAAGCAATAATTCATCACCCCCAATAAATTGTAACTTCTCTCCCAATCAAATACTAGTTCACTGAGTTGAAGGAAGGGATGGACTTGGAATTTTATAGCTAAAGGGAACTGATCAATGAGAAAAAAACATCTGTCAAAGATAGCTTACTTGTAACTTATAGTTGTTACTATAAAACTACAGTCTTAGAAAGTTACTTAGAGTGCCAAAAAGAAAAGTGACGTAAGGGCTACAACTACTCCTCATCCTACTGTCCCTCTCCCCTTTTCTCCTCTTCCTTTTCTTCTCATTTTAAATTATCAAACCAAATACATTAGAATTGGAAAGGAATTTATTGGTTATCTGCTCCAGTCTACACCAAAAAGGAATACCCACTACACCACGCTTTACAAGTAGTCATTCAGACTCTCCTTGAATAAAAGATAGCAATTTAATATTCCCCTCCCTTCTTTTATGTCCTTTCTTTTTGTCTTTTTTTTTTTTCATTCATTATCTCAAATTAGCAAGAATTTCAGATTTCTTGGACTTTTATATTTGTATATGTAGCATCAAAAGATAAATCAAAATCTTACATTAGAAGGAACCTCAAAGATCAAAGATAATAAAATAATTAAGTCACCATTTTATAGATTGCTGGCATTTCTCTCTAAAATAAAGATGTAGAATGTTGGGAAGCAAAAACAAAACAAAACAAAACAAAATAAAAACAAAAACAAAAGTTTGATATGTAAGCTTTTTTTTTTCTTTTCCACTTTGACATTACTATTTATTTTCATGTGCCTGCTTTGGATTAAGTCTGTCACAGTGGAGGGGGTGCTGAATCTAAACTAAGTAAAACAGTTCTCATTTAACCTTTAAACATCCCTAGCTTTGTGACAATGTGAAATGTCTGACCCTTTTTGACCTTCAGAAAACTCTCTAACAACTGGGGAAATTGGGAAAGGTCACTTGAAAGTAGTGACATTTAAGCAGAATTCTGGAGTGGAACCAGGGGTTAGAAGAAACAGAAGAAAGGAAGGAGTACATACAACTTATGATGGCTATCATGGGCAAAATCGTAGAGGAAGGATATAGTATGGTTTATATGGGGAACATGATGACTACAGAATAAGATGTTTTAGAGATGACAAGAGATGATGTTTGCTTAGTTCTTTTATTGTTTGTATATGTGTGTGTGTGCATATGCATTATATATATATATATATATATATATATATATATATGTATTATATACAAACATGTTTATATGCAAATTACCCCAAAATCAATCTCTCAATAATTGAATGAAGAGCAAATTTTTCCATTACCTGGTCTTATAATCATAGGTTCAGAAATCATCTAAGCTCGATTTGAGAGATATATACTACACTAAGATGTCGCATTCCCTGCTTTAAGATGCCTTAAAATGGATAATATTAACAAGGTGCCTTAGTGGTATAAATGTTTTGTGTTAAAGGGAACAGGGGATAGAGCTAGATATAGAGAAGTAATTCCTGCTCTTACTTTGCTGAAACAACATCAATGATCCCATTCTCAGTAAAACTGTTCAAGTGCTATTTCTCATAAGTTGGCATTCTCACAGGTCTATGATCTAGGTGACTGGAATTGTATTCTTTACCATATTGGACTCTTATTGATGTCTTCCTGAAAATCCACTATAAAGGGGGGGGGTCTAATGAATTATACTTAATAGTTATAATTAATAGCTCAATCTAAATACATTCTGTGATCACATATGCTCTGGGTACATACATTAGCATCCATGCATATTTGGAGCTGATCAACATATGGACAACTGGGAAATCACAGTTGGAATGCAACAATGTGGCTCCAGTGTGCCATATTTTATATTTTGTGGGTTTTATTGTTTGCCCTTCTGGGCAGGACAACAACTGTCCTTTTCTGGTGGTGTTGAATCGGTCCATGAAGAATAGGACAATCGCTAGTGGAACCAGTAATTTCTAGCCACGTCAGCTACCTCCCAGTTCTTTCCTTCTCTTCCCTCCTGCAAAGTGTAGGAAGTTCTCTCTAACCTCAGCTCCGATACTTTACATTTTGGGTGTTGGTAATTTATGAGTATCAGCGTGGAAAGGAGAACAGCAGGTCTGTGTGGGATGGTGGCAAATTTTAGTCTGAAAATGAGTGATGCATGTTATAAGGAGGTACATTCAGAGGAAGGGAGGTGGGAAGGTGGGTAGAGAAGAGAAGAGGAAATACAAAAGTGTTCATTTAATGGCCTTGCCTGCAAAGAAAATGTCTCACAATATGTCCAGGTAGAAACAGGTCCACTTTAATTTTATAGGTAAGGGACTGAAACATACTGCCTGACATCCCATAAAGTCTACAACAAGGCAACAATACAGTAGTACTATTTTTTAAAGCTGAGATTCTCTCTGGTTGTAGTCTTTTAGTCTCTCATTTCAGATGCTATCAATGGATCTGTGTCTTTTTTTCTCCCTCAGCTGGATCTCAATGTGACAGTAATATAGCTGGATATCTGCCCAGATGTGCTATTTCTTTCTCTTCAGGCCAGGAGGAAACTGCACCAGACAAATGTTACTGTAGCATAAACCCAGCCCTTCTTCCTTGCCCTCTTTGGAACTTACAGGAAATTTACAAGAGGAATTAAGCTCTAATCAGTTGAAAAATTACAACCAAATGGCATGGCTTTACAAATCGCCTATCAGGGTAACTAGACTGTGATTATCTATCTCATTAAGTGTAATATATAAAAGAGTTCAGATCCTCCCTTTAATTAGCTAATAACACTAAACTCTCCAGTGGGTGGGTGATAAACTGCCCAGGTTGATTACCTAGTGGTGTGTGTGTGTGTGTGTGTGTGTGTGTGTGTGTGTGTGTGATCGGTATATCCCTTAGATCTCATTTTGAACTAACTTGGAATCTTCTCCTAATAATATGCAGAGCAAAATTTTCCATTACCTGGTCCCATAATCATAGGTTCAGATATCTAACATTGAAAGGGAAGTCCAAAGACATGTACTTTTAAAAACTAAAGAAACTGAGGCAGAGGGGGGTGAATAGTTCAAGGTCATAGGATCATGAATCTTAGACTGCAAGTTATATCTGGACTGATCCCTTAATTCTATAGAAAAGAAAATTTACATTTAGAGACAATATATTATTAACCCAAGTTCACATTTAAAGATGGACCTAGAAAGGAGCTGAGTGTCCATCCCTCCCAATTTCATCAGTTTCAACTTGAGGAAACCATGAGGCATGAAGGTTAAATGGATTTTTTGAAATAAAAATAATAGCAATTAAACAACTGAGTTGTTGATATAAACCTCTACTAAGAAAAAGAATTTAATGTCCTTTATATGCTAGAGGGAAAATTCCATGAAGAGAAATCTCTCTAGAGCAGAGATCAGTAAGGAGTAAATTGGCACCTACGTTTTCCTGCTGTTGTTTTATGACTTCTAAGTCTGGAACACCAATATCTCAAAAGAATCCTTTGCCAAGAAACAAAAGTAAAGATGAATGCTGGAGGAATGGGCTGCAGCCCATTAACCGTGATCATTTGTATGCAAAAGGCTGCATGAAAGATAGATTGCTACCAAAGAGTGTATGAGGGAAAAATATGGTGTTTCAGTCATGATGGGAGAGTGAAGGAAAAACAGTCAATTGTTTCAGTGTAATTTCTCTGATATTAAATTGATACTCTGTGATAGGTATGTGAAAAGAAAAGTATAAATCACAGATCTTGAGACAATTTGGATGGGTTGGAGTTGGTACTGGTGGAGGAAGTGACTGCATTGATAGAACAAATAGCAAGCATAAGGGTATAGCTATGGACATAACACCAACATCTTTTTATTCCATGTTTGATGTTAGGATAAACTGAGGTACTAGTAGGTTCAGTTAACAAAATAGATTTTCTTGGCTAAAATATAGAAAAAATAATAATGTCTCAGTGGCATTTAGCTTAAGCTTTGGGATCTTAAGTTTTCCTCCTTTTGACAACCTGTCAGGTCCATAGGGCATAGTATGGTGGCACACATGGTCTCAGAGACTCAAAAAGTTGGTAATCTTAGACTCTATGTTGGCAGGACATTTTGTGCCCTTAGGTGATAAGGAAGCTGTATCAAGGAAAGGAGGAGATAAACAGGTCTCGGGGATTGCTTTCTTAGCTGTTAGATCATCAGAAGAGAAAATTAGGAAGGACCTTAAAGATCATCGGGATTTATTCAAATAAATAATCCCTAAGCCATAATTTTAGGGATTGCTGCCATATCTCTCCATAAAATCTAACTAATTATCCTCGTGATCTAGGGAAGAAGGGAGAAGTATGAACCTAGCCCATATTGAGGGAAAATGTACATTGAAATTTTTCCTATCATAAAAGAGAATCAGCCCTTGCATCACCACAAAGCAAACTGAATGTTTATGTCCACGTTCGGGGTGTCAAAATGTAAGAGCCTTGGTTTCAGCAGGACAGACACCAGAACAATGGACAAGAATAGAGTCCAAAGTCTTTATTGTCTCTTACACAATCTGTGTCTGTCATAGTCTGACCCAATTTCCTCCAGTAGTCTGCCAGTATGCCAATCTGACTTTTGGTCTGACTTCCTGTCTCGAGTTCTTATATCCCTATTACAATTACATCAATCCAGCATACTGAATATGTGTGAACTAAAGAACATTACATCACCATGCTAAGTACTAAGTAAATGTAAACTAGATAACCATTGACTCGTCAATTCCTCTGAGTTAATACCTTGTTTCAAGTATATTTCTCCAGAGTTCTGGCTCTCTACAGATGCTGCCACTTTTCCTTATGTGATCTCTTCAGCAACTTGCATAATATCATACCTTGCTTTCAGCTTTCAAATAATGCTTATTTGATTAAGGACTCATACTGCATCAAATTTTCATTGATTTTTACCAATACAAATAAAAAATAGCATTGTTATTATCTATATAAGTCATATCTTGCAGAATTTTATTTCCTCTCCATTCGTTTATGTCTGTGTGGACTCAGGAAAATTATTTACTTTGTCTAATTATATACACCTTAGATTTCTCAGTTGGACAATAAGTGAGTTGCATGAGACAAATTTAGAGGTTCCTTCTCACTTTGTAATCCTGTTGTCTTATGAGTTTAGAAATGTAATGATATTCTTAAAGTACATAGAACAAGTTTAGAATAAAGAAATTTTTTTTCCCGAACATGTCCAATATATAGCCAGAATTGAGAAGTTTTATCCATAAATGCTGATGCTTGGGATCATTTGTTTTCTCCATTTTGCTATTGCTCACCCAAAGTTTCACTACCAAGTCCACTAAATATCACCACACTAACAACCACCATAAGACATTAGTTGGAGAGCTGCAAGGTGATTAAGATGCAATTTAGTCTAAATCCTAATATTGAGAGGTCATATAATTTATCAAAGATCTTAGCAGTATTAAGAATGAGACTGGGTCCTCTGATTTCAGAGCCAGTGTTCCACTTCAAAAAGGGCGTTTCACTGAACCACACAGAAGTTAGACATCCTCAGAATCCTGCTACTACATCACATTTCTCTCATATCTTTCCCACAATTCCCACGGAATTGAGGATAAGATTTTCTTTTATAAAAATATATTGACTATTTCCTGTATCACTGATCTACATAACTAGCCCCTCTCCATGTAACTATTTAGACTGGAATGCCCCAAAACTTTTTTTAATGAAGTATAAGAATTTATTTCTCAATACTATAACTTTATAAATGTTTGTGAATCCCTGGAGATAGTGGCCAAAAGCCAATTCTTTTGACTTCATAGCATAGGTCAGCTTTTTGGCTCCTAGATATTTGCTTATTTACTTGGATTTATATGAGATTTCCCTTAAGTGGGAATGGTTTTACAATAGGAGTGAGTCCCATTTGCTAATATCATGTGTGGCTTTTAAAGTTGTTTGCTTGGATTTGATTCTCAGCATTCAAACTTGCCAGGTGTGAATGGTGGCCATAATGGAATGTCTTATAAATAAAATCCTTCATCATCAACTTAGTTGTGGACTAATTAAGCAATGCTGCAGTCATAAACACTACAAAGCACAGATGATGGGGATATAGCAGAAAATTTTGTTATCCTTGAATTATTTTAATAAAATATTAGGTACACAAAAAGGTCAAACATGGGGCTGTGGGAGAAAATGGGGAGTTGATGCAATGGTTTTATTATCAGAATACTTTAATACCTTGAAAATCCTTAGAAGCCTACTCTTATGGAAATATTCTGGGAGCTGAGCCCATGCTATCTTAGGTTTCAGAAGGGATGAGAAGTTGTTCTAGCCTCTCAGAAGTATTGTTGGCCCATGTAATTCACATTCACTGCAAATGACCAGTTCCTGGTTCAGGACAAATGAAAATAGCTGCTACCCAATGATAGAAAACTTGGAAATAGTGTTTTAGCTGCTATTTTACAAATTAGTAAACTGAGACTGTAAGACTTTAAATATCTTTTGTGGGAAGATGAATTAAAATCTTTTTCGACTCTAACTCAAAGATATCATCCATTCTTCCAAAGGATTCATAAATTAGCATGCATGTATACATATTATCCATATGTATACATATTATTCTGTATCTTATCACTAGATACACATTAGATATTAGATCATATTATCACTGGAACAAGACACTGTTCCATGTCATGTCATATCATGTCATATTCATTTTTTGACCCACAACCATATACTGATTGTTTTATCTCTTCTTTAGCTTGGAAGTGGCACAATTAAGGTTTGAGAATCTGGAAGCTGGATTTGTATACAATGAACAATCTGTGGTTTTTATTTTCATTATTTCTTACGATATACCAGCATCTGCAAGAGGATGGGGTTGGTTATTCACCCTATGAACTCTGTAGAGTGTAATGGAAAGGCTTTGAAGGCCTTCAGTCACTTCAGCTGTAAAAGTCATCACCCTAAGTGCAAATTGGTGATTGTGTATTCAAAATATTTTTCATTTGGGTTAAACCATCTGTTGTTAAGGAAAGTCCCTCTGCTGATACAACGCAGGGCCTACTTTTCCACTGAGACTATGAGCATCAATTAGGGTATTGATCTGACCAGTTTTTCATGACCAGCTTATATAAGCAATAATGATTGAATTCAGATGTTCTGGGCTATAGAGCTATTTATCTATATACCATATCATTGTGACCCACCTCATTGCCAAATAAAAAATAAAGAAGACAGCAGGGAAAATAAAGAGTAATTAATTGCATGGAAGAGAAGAATATCAATCAGATGATACAATAATTGAGCACTGATACTAGAAGCAGGAGAATATGACTTCAAATCCAATCTCTGACACTAGCTGTGTGACTTCAGGCAAGTCTCAACCTACATTTGCCTCAGTTTCTTCATTTGTAAAATGGGGATAATGATAGCATTTATCTCCCAAAATTGTTGGGAGGATCAAATGACATAATTGTAAACCTGGTCCAGTATCTAGTGTATAGTAAGAGTCATAAAAATATTAGCTATTGATATTAAGATGTGAGGTAAAGGAGCTAAGGGGCAAAACAATGCACTGAAAAGATTACTGGATTTGGAAACAGAACAATTGAGTTTTAGACACACTCTTACATTATCAATTATGTCACTTTGAGCAAGTTAGGTACTTTTTATTTTCAGTTTCTTTTCTATAAAATAAAGCTTTTGGACTAAAAGGTACTTTTCAGGTCTAAGACATGAAATGTTGAGGCTCAGAGGGGTCTTAGAGATAATCCTGTATAATTTCATATTTTAAAGATAAGGAAAGTATGGGCAGAGAATAACTGAGTATACCAAGAACATTTAGTAAAACAGTCAGAACTAGAATTCAGGACTCCTGAATTTGGCCAAATCTCCTTTTCATTTGAACACTCTTAGTATGTATAATCCCATAGCATTTCATTCTGTCTCACTATGCACTCTCAACTTTCACATTTACAGAGAGAGTCCACAGAACTATTCCATAGAACCATTTCCCCAGAGAAAACATGAAGGCAGTGGTTGAGGAAGAAAAGGGCTCCTGGTGAAGCCTGTCAAGTTGCTTCCCATTTTATCCTACTTCTGGCTCCAGCTTTTTTTTTTCTGCAGGAATATCAATCTTTTGTCATACAAACAAACCCCAAAAGAAGCAATGGGTTTTTGTCTAAAAACAAATAAGCAAACAAACAAACAAACAAAAAAACAGAAAAAAAAAATACTTCCAAAACTAACATTGATAAGACACACAGAGACAAGTATAAAAATGTGTTATTGTATCTTGTGATATAAAATGAAATGTGACTGTTTTAATCAGACCTATAATGAGAAAGTCTGGACCAAAAATATATGTGTATTAATATGAATATGCCTTTGATAAGTTGAAGTTGGAGCTATTTAAGTTATAATGGCCCATGTGTGTTTGAAATCTATTAAACCTCTTTTTGGATAAATCGCAAGGTCCTAAATAACAGAGCTTGTTACAGTCTTGCATTTGTCTCCATAGACTTTAATACACGAGCAAATTTAACAATTTTAATTCTTTGAGTGTAGATAAAGACCATAGGCATTGAGCTGCTGAAGGAATAAAAAATTCTAAATACCTAGAGAATGGAGATGCCTATAAGCATAATTTTCAGCATACTGGGGAATAGAGAAGTAATCTGGAGGTTCACAGATGACAGTATCAAGGATTGACAATCAAGAATTGGCCCAGAATAGAGTGAATATTGAGGAGAAATAAAGTGTTACTGAAGGGTGGTAACAGATGGAGAAGCTGAGAGTGGTAGTCAAGAGGAATAAGATTGCTAATTCTTCAGCCATGCCCTTGACCATGTGACTAAGCATTGACGAGTGGAGAAAGTATGCCTAGAGCTGTGGTATCTTTAAAAGAAAGCTATGTTTGAATGAACACTATGCGTTAATATTATGAATTCCCTCCTTCTTTCCTTCCTTCCTTTCTTCCTTCCTTCCTTTTTTTCTTCCTTCTTTCTTTCTTTCTTTCCTTCCTTTCTCCTTTTTTTATTTTCTCTCTGTTTCATATGGAATTGATTTTAGAAGGAAAATACCCGAGTGGAAATCCAACCTTGGACACATTAAATGAATAACTCTGATCAAATAATTTGACATTTACCTCAGATTCCTTATATAGAGATAATCACAGTCCTTATGCCCCAGGATATTTGTTAGGATGGAATAATATAATCTTGGTAAAGTGCTTAACACAATCTGTGGCAATTTCTAGTCTACTGAGGTTTTGCTTTTTACATATATCACAGTTATTTCAGAAGGAAAGTTCTATTCACTACCTTCTCATCTATGCTGAAGTCTCCTGGGGAAAAAAAATCCACAAAACAGAACTCATTGAATCAGAATTCCCAAAATAACCATTGGATCTACTAATGTGTACAGTGCTTTGCCACAGTCATTTCTCATCTCTCAATTTTGATGAGTGATTTTTCTCTCTCTATGCCTCTGCCTCTCTGTCTCTTTCTCTGTCTCTATCTTTCTTGATTTTACAGTTTATCTCAATTGTTTTCCTTTTCCTTTTAGTTCTCTTTCCATTTACCTTGTTTTCATGGTTGTCATTTATTTATTTGTTTGTTTATATAGTATTTTTGGTTATGTCTAGTACTTTTCCTACTACATCGTAAGTTCTATTTCTGAGCTTAATAGTAGTTTCATTTCATGTATCTTCTCCTTATGGGCATCTTCCTCCAGGGCAACAGGTAGCGAATCCTTCTGCCCAAAAGTGTGAAGACCTCGTAATTCCCCTACATTTTCCACTTCCCACAGGTTGGCACCTGTTCTTCTAGATGATAACACCATACATTCATTCCCCTCTGCAGCTAAACAGCTTCTAGAGCTCCAAAGGATGCTAAAGCACCAGGATTCCTGAATAATCAGCTCTCCAGCTGGGAGCAGATGGTTTCTATTTCACACCATCATGGGCCAATCATTGACAGCTGGTGAAGCATCATGGGTTAGCCACTGTCAGCATGGGAAAAGCATTGAGAATGTTCAGTACCTCTGAACATGGAAGAGCTTTACTTCTGCTTTGAGTATGAGCCATGGTTTGCTTATGGAGGCTCTTTACAAACAGAAAAAATCACATAGGCTAAAGGCACCCTATTTCTTTCTTTGTCAAATATTCATTTTTATCTTCCCAAACAAATGATGGAATTGATATAGTGATTATGTTTCACACACACAATACACACACATATACGTAAACATGCATGCATGTGCATGTATATAATGTGTACATTATATGTTTTTATTTCTACATGTATATACATATGCACATACATAAATATATTTATATATTTTATCTCTTCTGAAACAAATGATGGAATTCATATATGAGCATATATATTCACATATAGAAATTTATATACATACACAAGGGTTGATAAAATAAATTCAACGTCTATGTGCAGTACATATTCTACATTTATATTTTGATATTAAATGATAGGTTATTTTATGGGTTTATTCACCACACATGGATCTTCAGTAATTGTACTTTAATCTCCACTTTAAGAGGAATAATTTTGATGATAGTTGCAGCAAGAAATTTTCTAACCTTCCAAGGAAACCTGTTAGGAAAGGTGTTCATTGTTCAAAAAAAAAAAATGTGAGTAGAGGAGGATATGTGAGGGGTAAAATTTTTAGTTGTTGTTGTCATTACTATCATTATTTGCCAGAAGATGCTGCTACTGTTTCTGCTGCTGCTGTTATTTCATATACATGGAAACGTTTCTCTAGAAAATAATAAAGGAAGTTTCCAGTGATGGCAAAATATAAATGATGAGCATAGAGAATTGTGCTGCACAATTTAACTGTAGCTGAAGAGATAAGATGAAAAATGTGAATAAAATGTGTGTGGATTCCCCCTGAGATTCAAGCACATTCTGCAAGATAGGTAAATCTAGGAATCAGGGAATAAGAGATCACAGAAAATGCAAGATACGTCAAATTATCCTTACTATTCCCTGGAGGATAGAAAGGTCTGATATGTTATGGTACATGAGTTCACGAAGAATATAGCCAAAAAAAATTCTTCTAGTCACCCTGGGTTCTAAATTTATAGTCATCCTAAATTCTCTTAATTTAAATGACCAGGGCATTTCTTCAGTGTTTCTGCAATCTGTTCCATTATCTTACTCTATAGATTTTCTCACTACTTTTTGTTTCAAATTTTATAATGGCTTCTAATAAAACATTTATGTTATCATCTGATAGGCTATACCCCAGCTTCCTAAATTGTGGATCTCAACCCCATGTGGGGGAGGAAGCAAAAATATGATTTAATATTAGTAAATATTTGATTTATATATCTATTTTATATACCTATATGCATGAGTTTACATAAAAATTTCTTGGGTGAAAAGATGTCATACATGGAAAAAGTTTGAGAAACTCTCTGGTATATTATAGGATTTTACATAGTATCCTATTGTATTGTTTAATATACATATAGTATAGTAGATATAGCATAATACAGTGTGGTATAGCATAATATGGAGAATTATAGAATAAAAAATAGGGTAATAGAATACTCTACAGTATCCTAATCTATAGAATAGTAAAAAAAGAAATCATTGCCTATAATCTTTACACTTTAAAACTATTGTCCAAATGACAGACAAACTGGTATTTCTAAAATACAAAGATACAATTTTGTTCAAGAATCATGATCTGTAGTTAAACATACAGCCTTTTAGAAGCTGCCACCTGTCTCTCTTCTTAGCCTCATTCTGCATTACTCTATCTTACTCAGTCTATACAACAGCAATCACCTATTTGCTGTTCCTTGAAGGTGATATTCTTCCTTCTCACTCTGTGCCTTTGCAAAATTTGCCCCTGACCCTGTTTGGAAAGCTTCCTCCTTACCATCACTCCTGGAAGTTCTTGGATCCCTTCAGAACTCAACTTGAATGCTCCCTAATGCCAGATGCTTTTTTTTATCCCCACAGTTTTAATGATACCATCATTAACTATCAATTCTACCTATGGCCGTATATATTAATATCTTTATATATCTCTATTCTCTTCTTATCCTTCTCTCTTGCACATACATGCACAATACACAAGAACTGATAAAAATCATTAGCTATTGCATGCTACACTACTTCAGCCAGAATTTCCTCTTCTTCAAGGTAGCATTGCAAGGATGAGGGGTGTAGTTTAGCATTCTCCCCAAAATAAGAGTCTTTAAGAGTACTCTGTAATTTTTTGACTTTTTAAGGTAGATCACTGATGTAAGCAAATCAGAATCCAGCAGGACTCTGTCATATTCATAGATGTTCATACTTTAATAAGGCAGTCTGAGTATATTCATTCTTTCTGGGATACCATGTAGTATTTCTTCCTTATTTTGCTCTTGGCATCCACTTAACCCCTTAGATCTTTTCAGACAAACTGTTTTCTTATAATTCCCTCCAAATGTCTTATTGGGGAATGACTTTACTTTGAGGCACAAATTTATAATTGCCTCTAGTTTCATTTATTGTTCAGCCCAGTCTTCTAGCTTGGCCATATATATTTGAATCCAAACTCACTCATTCTGTCTCTTAGAGGTCCAAGTGCTGAGAAATGGTAAATAGCACAAAGCCATGTATAGATCTTGGAAATCTTGCACAGGAAATGTTATTTTTTGTTTGTTTGTTTGTTTGTTTCAATTTGCATTGATCAAATAATGACTTTACTTGTGCGTAGGTTTTTCAGTTGTCCTGAATTTCTCTAACTGTATTTTCATACTCTATAGCTCAATATTTTGCCACAAAAATGGGATGAGATGCTTTATCAGATATTTTGTGAATATAGGAGAAGTCTAACTATAGAACTAATCTTATCTTGCATTCTAGGAATACTGAAAAGAATTAGATTTGTATTCCATGCCCTATTTTGATGGATTTTTTTTGGTCATTGCTTTTCTTACTTTACTAGATGAAGTGCCGATTATTTTTTTCAGTAACATATTTTGGAAC
This sequence comes from Antechinus flavipes, assembly GCF_016432865.1. NCBI lineage: Eukaryota > Metazoa > Chordata > Mammalia > Dasyuromorphia > Dasyuridae > Antechinus > Antechinus flavipes. Next base: position 15,164,914 of record NC_067399.1, on the reverse strand, counting down.
ATTTAAAAAGTGATCCAGAATTGTCTTTTTTCCTCATGTCCCCATTACAAAAAAAGGTACAAATATCCATTTTGATTCCTATATTTTTCTTTTTACTATCATCTTTCAAATATAATTTATAGTTGCTCAGATATCATATGCTCCAGAATGTTCAATAGCAAATAATATTATTCAGCTTGGCCAAGGAATCTGAATGAATTAAAAGCCGCTAATTGCTTGATTAATATTTGTTTAAGTACCTTGGTCATCAGCTATATTGCAGCCATTTTGACTTTTTCTTTTCTTTTATGGAGTTCATTCTCCTTAACAGAAAAATGAGAAACATGATAACAACTGTGTAGTTCTGTTTGTTTCTTTGTCAATTCTTATAGTGTTACCTAATCCTATCAAGATTTTTATCTCTTCTTGGACCTTCATCATTATAGCTATTTTTTTTTAAAGAGTTGATTCTGAGATTTATTACTTCAGACTGTGCACACATGAAGGTGCTCTCATCTGTATTTATCATGTTGCTTGATTTCATCCATTGGGCATGACAAAATACTCAAAATAGTTAAGTATATCTAGATGTACTCTGATACTTAAATATATGTGATAACATCAATCAGAAGTTTCTCCTATTTAAGCAGATCAAAGGCCATTAATCCCTACCCATTCCATAAGACTTTTGCCCATATTTTGACCAAAGTTGGCCACAAGTTGTTTGCATGAATAACTCTGGCTGACTGTACCTGTTCTTCATCTATATTGACTTATGATCAAGCCATTTATATCAATTTCCTGTTGGCATCTTTGCACTTTCCTTTAGAATTTCCTCATTACCTATTGGTTGCAGCCTGCTCAAAACTACAATGTAACGCCATTGACTACTATGTGATTCATCATTTGTTCTCGGCAGGTGATAGAGCATTTTTATAGAGTTGTTCAGTCAGCCAACAATATTCATTAAACTTTCACTCTATTCTACACACCATGTATGGGGACACCAAAACCCAAACCAACTATTGAAAAAACAAATGCAAACAAAACCAATCTAAACTCAAGAAGCATACATTTTATTGAGGAAGAACACATGTAAATAATTTAACACATTTAAGGTGCTTTTTTAGAATAAGTAATTGAGTGGGGAAAAAGGCATTATCATTGAGGGGATCAGGGGAAAAAGTCTCACTAAGAATGATGTTTGAAGACAAACTTGAAAATTGAGAGGCTGGGAGAATCTTAAACATAAGAATAGTCAACACAAAGACTATATTTTTATCTTAGACATGACAGATGATGTATCATATTTGAAAAACTATCATAAAATTCCAGAATATGCTGAAAGAGATATTGTGGGGGAAAGATAGAAAGGGACAAGATCATGAAAAACTTTAAATGTAACACTTCCAGATGATGAATATGAAACCATCAAAATGATTTTTCCAGGTCTCACAGTTAATAAATGAGATTTGAACCCCATGCCTTCTGACTCCAGATCCAGTATCCTACTCTCTCCAATACACCATTTCTTTCTATGACAAGAATCTAATCCACCACATGGCATTTATAGGTAAAAGGAGAAAGCCAAGGCAATGTTAGAAAAAATGTCAGTGAATGTCTAGCAAAGGCAAAATCAGTCACTGTGATTTCATCAGCCCCATGAACAAGGGGACACACAATGAAATTGAAAGGCAGCAAATTTGAAACAGATAAAATAAAGTATGCCCTTCTGGAGCACACAGCAGGGCTGTTAAAATCCATCTAGGGAAATCATTGAGCCAAATAATAGAGTATCAGTGGCCCTATGATTCTCCTCCCTGCCACCTGCAACTTCCTCTCAGTATGGGCTAGTTGATTTAGTCTTAGAGATGAGAACCCAGAAGTAGCTATTTGGTACAGATCACTATGTTGGAAGAAGGCTAAGGATCATTTGACAAATACATTCATCAGCAATTTCTGTTTCTCATCCTCCCTTTCTGGGTACATGGTCAGAAAAGGGATTAGAGGATTACATGTTTTTCCTATCATGGTTTTATACATGCGTACATATACATATATATATACATATATATGTATATATATACATATATATGTATATATGTATATATATATACATATATATGTATATATATATCAGCTTGTTGCAGTGGAATGAATATTGAATTTGGAGTCAGAAAACTTACATTCAAATATTTCTTCTGTCTCTTATAATTTATATCCCCTTGACCAAGTCATTTTTAATTTACTGGACCTGTTTCCTCTTAATGGAATATCATTGAGCTTCACTGGATTATATAAGAAGTCCTATCCAATGCTACATAAATGAACCCAGTGTAACAGGAGTACATGAGTGCCTTCAGAGGAAGAACTATTGCTAATTTGTTTTATAATCCTACTGTCCTATTTAGTATGGGACCATAAGAGGCATCTAATAAAACATAGTATAATGGAAAGAACATAGGATTGGAATCAGAATACCTGTGTGTATATGTGTGCAACTGTGTAATACAATACACTTATACATGAACACATAATGTAAATATATATATATATACATATATACCTTTGTGTACATATTTATGCATGCATATGTCTGTGCATCTATTTGCTTGTCTGTTTATGAACTCAAAAACTCAGAACTCAGGAAGATGATTCTTCCAGAGTTCAGGCTTTACCCATTTTTCCTCTATAACTTCCTTTTTATCTGTCAAGTACCGTGCTGAATGGTGAAGGCACAAAGCAAAAGAAAATCTCTGATCTTCAGAAGCTCACTGTCTAATCGGGAAACAATAAGCAAACAACTATGTACAAATGAGATATATGGGAAAAATTGGAGATAATAAAGAGAGGGAAGGCACCTGAATTGAAGGGGATGAGGGATGATCCCTATGATCATTTCATCCTTTAAACAGTGGAGGAAGCAATCATAGGGACATCAAATTATGGATTTGATTTTCACTAACAAGGATTTACTGGCTTCTGTTGTGTAAATGATGGGAACAGAGTGGGTGAATCACCACTCTATTTTAGAATTTGTGATAGAAGAGAGGAAAGTTCAAAATAGTCTGATATGAAGCAAAGTTTTTGAAAAAAAAAAAACTTCCACTTATAATTCTGATTCATTCCATGCTCTTAGTACACACATACACACACACACACATACACACACACACACACACACAACACACACACACACACCTGTCTAATATGTCTGTGTGTATTTGTGGGCATACACACATGCTCTATAGGTATGTAGTACATTTGGGAGAAAGATCTAAATTCTGTCATTAAGAATTTAGGTTGCCCTTGGATATTTCTGCACTCATTCTCAAAAGCATGCTGTTTAAGTCTTTATCTTAGTCATTGATTTAAATGGAATAACAACAAAGCAAAGCGCAGAAGTCTTATGATTGGGGATTCAATATTCTTCTAATAATGTATATATCAACATGTGTGTATATATGGATACATATATACATGTGTATATGTGCACATATATCATATATGCATACAATATATATTTTATAAATGTACACATATATGAAGATAGTTAATGCATTACCCTAAAATTCTGCCATTATCTCTATTCCTGTACTCTATCTCTCTCCTTTTATTCTGTCTCCCATAGATAAATAGGTAGATAGATTCATATCTAAATATTTAGATATCCATATCTCAATCTTTATGTGCTTATATAAACACACACATATGTACATACATAGACATATATATATATATATATATAGTTATATGCATACAGGTCTATCTAGATATATTCCCTGATCATCTTTAATTCATAATTTATCATGTTAAGTTGGAAAATATGCTGAAATCCTGAGTTCAACTCTTGCCTCTCAAATTAATATTTATGTGACTTTAAGAAATTTAACATCTCCAGTTAGTTTTCTCATTTTTAACTGAGAATGTTGAATTTGATAGTGTCCCAGGTTTCTTGAAGAAATGGATGTAAGAACATATAATCATTTATAAAGCACTGAATTTTATTAGTATAGACCATTTTAATCTCATTTTCAAGGAATAGGAGCTGCATTATTAAATACACTATTGAATCCCATCTCTCTATCATTTTCTTGACTGGATAACCTGGTAATCCTGCAAAAAAATTGAGTTCAATCTTTTATGATTTCTCTTAATGAACCCACATTGGTTCACAATGATCATTACTTAAAAAGCATTTACAAGTCACATATTTTAGGTACAAGTATTTAATATGGTTGTGGATCTAAACCGAGATGATTAGGGCAATAGTCTGTAGGCTGTCCTCTTTAGTTCAAAATTCTATACTATATTTATATTTATGTATCTTAAGCAAAGGGGTTCCTTAGCTTTCCTCTTTTTTCAACATCCAATAGTGGAGTGCCCAATTCTTCAAAACAAGATGGATTCCATGCTGTATAATAACATGAAGGATTGGGCATGTTCACAGAATTGGCACAAATGGATAGTGTAAGAGTGGAATGATTAAAGGCAGCACTCCTAACAATGAGAATAGTGGTCCATGAGAAAGGTGACTTTCTTTACCATTCCCTTCAGGTTCCTATGGTCATTAGAAAATTAGCATAATTGACTCTATATTTTAGATAAAATCTCTCTGTTATTATATAAATAAATCCATTTGTACCTCATATATCCACAAAGCTAATATATTAAACATCTACTAGTGTGCCAGGCAGAATTCTAACTCTATGAGATACAAAGAAAGACAAAGTAATGATATTTTTCCTAAATATATAATTATAGTTGTGATACATGGGGAAATGAAAGATAATATCAAAGCAAAGAGACAAATTTGGGAAGTGAGTTTGGGTAAAAACAACAACAATAACAACAACAACAATAACAAAATGAAAATTCCTGGAGAAAGTGGGATATAAATTGACTCTGAAAGTAGATCAAAGTAAATAGAAACATAGAAATGTAGAGTGGGAACATACTAGACATGAAGGATAGATGGGAAAGAAAAATCATAGACTCCAAAGATGTAATGTCATGAGAAATGAACATTAAGAAGAGCAGTATTGTTGATTTGTTGATAATGCAGAAGGGATCAAAGTGTATTGAAACTGTTAAGGTAGGAATGGACATTTTATGAAAAGGTTTAAATACTTTATGTTAATCTGAGGAATTTTTATTTAATCATGATGGAAATGGAGAGGTCCTAAAATTTATTGAATGGGGGAGGAAGTGACATTATCAAATTTGTACTTTAGGAAGATAAGTTTAACAGAGAAATGAAGAAAAAGTTTGTGGTAGGGGAAACTAGAAGCAGGGAATCAACCAGCAGTCTTTTGAAATAATTCAGAGGTTAAATGATGTGTCTACATAGGTTGATGGCATTGTTGGACGGGAAAAGAGGACACATTCATGATTTAGTATGAAGGTAGAAATGGCAAGATGTAAATTGTATGTAAGTGGATTAACTGTGGATAATGACAGAGCGTGAAGAATTGAGTGCTAATTTTTGATTCTGGGTGATTGGGATGATGATGATGTTACCTTTGCCATTAATATAGAGTTTAAGAAGAGGAGAGGATTGGGGGGAGGGTATGAAGAACTCAGCTGTATATATGTCAAGTTTTAAATGTCTAGTGAACAGGAACTTGAGAGTATTTCGCATAGAGATAGTGAATACAAAAGTGGAAATCATAAAATGTAATGGTATGGAGGAAGAAGAGAAGAGAACTCATGGCATAGCCTTGGAGAAGACCCAAAATTATTAAACATAATCTGGATAAAGATCAAGATAAAGAGGAGATGGAGTAATGAGGTAGATTGAAAAAAAGATTTAGGAGAAAACAGAATCTCAAAATCCAAAAGAGAGGAGAGAATGAAGAGGAAAATGGTAACAAACAATACTGAGTGTTATAGAGGAAGATGAGGAGAAGTAGAAGAATGAGGAGGAAGAAAAATAGGATCATCCCCCAACTTCTCCAAATGGCAAGTTGGATCCCCAGAAAGCAGTAACCACTGCTCGCAGATAACATGGTACAGAGCAATGGCTAGATTACATGATGATGAATTCTAATGGATGTGCCTCTTTTTAGCAGTGAGATGACTGAGGCCAGTTCCAATGTCTTGTGATGAGGAGAGCCATCTGCACCCAGACAGAGGACTGTGGGAACTGAGGGTGGATCACAACATAGCATTTTCACCTTTTTATTGTTGTTTGCTTGTATTTTGTTTTGCTTCTCATTTTTTTGTCCTATTTGATCTGATTTTTCTTGTTCAGCATGATATCTGTGTAATTATATATAGAAAAGTTGCAAATGTTTAACATAGACTGGATTACTTGCCATCTAGAAGAGGGTGTAGGGGGAAGAGATGGAAAAAATGGAACAAAAGGTTTTACAAGGGTGAATGTTGGAAATTATCTATGCATGTGTTTTGAAAATGAACAGCTTTAATTAAAAAAAAAGAACCCTATTCATTTCTTGCTACAAATACATCCTACATGGTAGGAGTAAGCTTAAACTTAGACTGTCATAATTGTAGTGAGGAACATTTTTTTTTTAATTGACAAGATTTAACTCACAACATCTGTTCTGGAAATCCTTTGCTATATATACAGACCTCATGAAGAAACATTGTTATTGTTTTCACCCTATGTTCTCAAAGACAATAATACCATAAGGATGATGTCTTACCTTACATGTGAATTGGGTTTGAGTGGGTCAGAATTATGCAAAGTCACCAGATTCTCTTCTCCAGAATCATCAAAGTCCAATTGCCAGGGTAATATCTAGTGATTTCTTTACCAGGATTAAGAAAAATAAATAGGAGTAATAGAACTCTTATTTTGATTTTATCCAAAAATCAAATTATGAATAATTATGAAAACATAAAATATATTGAATGTGGGTAAAGTAAGTACCCAGTCAAAACTGGTTATTTCTGTAGATTAGATAATGTTGGGCATATTGTATATTCCTTTGGTAATTATAGATATGTTTAGACTTGTTGATTTGCCTTTGGAACTAAATATTTCATCATAGGGCCTCCTCTAGTTAAAGTTTAAAAACTCTAACTCGATGAGTTCAAGATTTATATACTTTTTCATACAACTAGTAGTTTCAGAACCAACTTTTAAGACATAGAGAATCTAAAAAACATTTCAGACAAGTCAGTGTTTATAGATTCACTGCTTTTTCTATTCCTCATGTCATATTTTATTGGGGGAATTAAGTACTATCAAGTGATGGATTATATTTCAAATAACATCCAGAAAGAAATCCAGACAAAAAACTGTCTTGAAAGAAAACCAAAGTTTCCAGATTTATAGAGTTCATTTTTTCCCTCTCAACTTGGCATTTCTTTTTTACCTAAATCATTTTTAAAATATATTTGGCTTGAATGCTTGATAGAATATATTCTAGCTAGTCTACTTTTTTTTAGAACTTTATCTCTTCCTCTGCATCATGTGTCCATCTTAAAAAAAAAAAAACTATCAAAAAAACCAACTCTACAAAAATAAGAGAAAGCAAATAACTAAGAATTTAATTGCTTATGTTAATTATAATAATTTAATTTGAAAATAAAGTAAAATGAAAATTACATAATTAAATAAGTTATAGCAATCAAAAAAATACCATTATTACCTAAATTTATTCATATGTTCAGTGTCATTTCTTTCATAAGGAGAAGCAGAAGAATAACTTTGATGCACCAGAGAATGGCTGAAATTAAGTAACGGAACTCCCTGTGATTTTCTGAATAAGTTTTCTTTAATCCATAAAACTACAGAATTGAAATCCCTATAGACCATACTCTATCCCTCCTCTACCTAAACTCCTAAATGGAGCCTATGCTCAGAATCAGATGCTTATCATTCAAGAAATTGCTATATAAGCTCTATTTAGGGACTAAATTTTAAGTTTTCTGCCTCATTTTCATGAAATACACTGTATTGTAACAATAATATATTTTTTTAAAAAAATCTATATTGCCAAAGTAATATTTATTGAAAGCCATCAATGAGGAAGAAAAATAGTTCCAGAATTTGTAGCCTAAGAAACATTTTCCTGCCTACATTCCTAAAATGTTTTTGTACACATTTAATTTATAAAAATAACTAGTGACTCAAGCTCTTCATAAAGTTCTTCTCATTATTAGATACTGATCAACCAAATTTAGAGTCTGTGTGAGGAGTGGAGTTACAGAGAGTATAAGAGAAAAATGTCCTAGTTTACTTATTTCTAAATTGAGAGAAAAAAAAATAAAACTATTTCATGTCCTTTCTAGAGAGGACCCTGGAAGGAGAGAAAGAGTCTTAGAAGTAGCAAATACATTAATCATGTTATTAGCCACATTAGAGATTTTATGGAATTTTCCCTTGGGTAAAATCTGAAGCTCTTTCTTGGGTAAACCGAGATACCTTACTTCTAATGTCATAGTTCATTCATTCTATGTCTTATCAGGTGCATTTTCATCTATGTATTTTCTGGATTTTCATTTGTTGTTGGCTTGGCTAATTAATTTATTTGCTATTTATTATATGTGGTTCATATATTTCTTATTCATTATCTATAAATATGTAGTGAATCATATATTTGCTTTATTTATGGAATAGATTTGGTGAGAAGGAAGTAAAATTTGTTTTTTAAAGTTTGGTACACTTCATACCTATTAAGAGAGGGCAATCCAGACATCAACTTGAATTAAAAATCACTAGTCCTAGACTAATAACATTTATGGATGGTGGGAGCGTAAATAAATAATTTTAACATTAGTGTCTTGTTCTTTCCCTAAGGAGATTAGGGTGGCCGGTTTCCAAAGTCAATATCCTGCTTCTCCTGGAAGGAAAAAAAAGTTCCAATGGATATGAGGATGGCTGAAGGAGGCACTGGGAAATATTTAGAGTTTGGTCAGTCTTTGAAGACACCAGCATCATCTGTTGCATCTTGATTTTTGTTTTGTCATTGGATTTTGATGACTGAAAGATAGTGAAGCTGATGATTTACATATTTCTGCCTTACTTAAATCCAGCTCATGCATAAGTTAAGACATCTCCCTATAATGTCATTGGTCCTTTTCAAAAATAAAAAAAAGGAATGAGAGATATATTTATATCATTATTCATTATTTATATCAACAAACTTGGATGGACACATGCAACTTATGGCCATAATGAAAATATTTGCTTCAGTTCAATTACATAAACTTAAGTGATAAATCAAAATTAAATATCACACAAAAATAGAAAAAATATAATCTGTTTACATTTTTACAGTTTTGTTGACTTAATTGTCCTAAATTCTCAGGCTCAAAATCATATTTTTCCCTCAGATTTTTTTATTAAAGCTTTTTATTTGCTAAGTATATGCATGGACAATTTTTCCAACATTGACTCTTGCATAACCTTTTGTTGTAAATGTTCCCCTTCTCTCATGCCCTCCCCAATCTGGCAGTAAGCCCAATACATGTTAAATATGTTGAAATACATGATAGATCCAACATATGTATACATTTTTATAGTTATTTTGCTGCGCAAGAAAAATCAGACCAAAAAGGAAGAAAAAGAAAAACTGAGAAAAAATGCAAGCAAATAACAACACAGATAGTGAGAATGATATGTTGTCATACACCTTCTGTTCCCATGGTTCTCTCTCTGAATGTAGTTAGCTCTCTTCATCACTGAACAAGTGGAACTGGTTTGAATCATCTCTCCCCTCAGATTTTTTTTTTTAAGTAATACAGATTTTAACTTTGACCACTCAAAATTACCACTAGTCTGAGTAAACATTCTAATTCTGGTTGTCTTGGCTGGGAAGCTTTCAGCCAGATCAGTCTCCTTTTCCTGATGGAGTTGAAAGACAGACCTAAAATAAATCTCATGTTCAGAACATAAATTTGTGGTGAAGCTATTCACCAGGTGACAAAATGGATGGAACAATAAAACTGAAGTCAGGAGGACTTAAGTTTAAAGTCTTCCTCCAATAACTTGTCAGCAAATTAGACAATATTTATTTCCCTCCACTTGCTCACATGTAAAATAAAGGTCATCATCTCACATGTGTCCCGGGATTGCCGTCAAATTTGCTAATATTATGTTTGTAAAGCAATTTTCCAAAGTTAAAGTCAATGTTATTATTCCTCTTTTGCTTGTTAATTATGGGCCAGGGATTGTATCTCAGAGATTACAAAAAAGAGAGTTGTAGCACTCAGGAGTTATTATTGAGGTGAATTGAATAAGAGAATAGCAGGTGAGGGTGGTAGGGGGAATGAGCTATTCAGTAGCTACCTGATATTTAGCATCACTAGGATGTGGAAGAATAAAAGGCAGATATGTATATACAAAGTCTTTGCAAGATATTCTAGATAGAATATAAATTGACAAAGAGAATTACTTTAAATAAGGCAGGTAAGTAGGCTTCAATAAAACTCTTCTGAGGGACAGCTAGGTAATGTGGTAGAGAAAGAACTGGGTCTAGAATCAAGAAGACATCCTGAGTTCAAATCCAGCCTTAGATATTTATTAGTTATGTGATTATAGACAATTTACTTAAACTTGTTTGTCTCCATTTCCTTATCTTTAAAATGAGTTGAAGGAAGAAATAGTGAATCACTTCAGTACCATAATGAAACAATGACTTTGACCACAAAAGTACTATTGAATTTTAATATCTGTTTCGTAACTAATAGTTTGGTCTCTGATAATTCTGATAAATTAATAAATTTCCTGTGACATATTGGAATAAGGGAATTTGATGTCTATCAAATCATGGAACTGAAAATCTTCTAACATTTAATTTTAGCTACTACTTCATATCTTGCTAGGTATTTTTAGTAGGCACCCCCCTTTGTTGAAGGAGCCGGTTTTGAGCTACACTCATTTGTGAAGAAAAAAACTTTCCCTAAAATTTACTTCCATTGTATATGTTTATGGTTAAAAAACTGATTCTAAAAATAACTATAATTTCTGATATAGTTATTTGACTGTAAATTATTATCATAACTCTGCCATGATTTTCTATGTTCCTATTTTCTACATATTTCAGGTTATATTAATGTGGCTATTATTTATGGTAGGCCTTTTGATTCCATTTCTTTATGGTAGCTAATTTAGAGATTCCATCTACAATTCATCTCTTTGAGTTACCTTAGGAAATTCTAGTAGTATGTAATTGTTGTTAGAATTTACTCTTTGATCAATTAATTTATGTTTGTTTATTCTATAATATTTATCTAGATCATTAATTCTCTTACTATGAAAACTGAGAAGTTCATTTTCTGTGTTTTTATAGGTCAGTAGTTGACTTAAGCGAGGGGTTTTTAAGTTTCGGTATCATAGGTATTTTTGGAATTTGGATTGATTGCTGTGATGATATTAAATGTGTAAAATAAAATATATAGGATCACAAAAGAAGTTTTTACAAGTTGTTGAAATGCACCACTGCTAAAAAAATGAAAGCAAATAAACAAACAACTGACGAGCAAATAAAGTTCCCAGATGTTGGATCAAGGGTCCATGCTTTAAGTAGAATGAGGTCTCTGTTTTATTAACTTTATAACAATATTTGATAGTATACTTTCAAAAATCTTATAGTTCATTATGTGGATCTGAAAGTGGATATTAAGACTGATATCCCATTGGTATTAATTGCTTTAAATGTGTTCTTTTAATTATACTTTAAATGTAGGATTTCATTATGACTCAATATACATAACCACAATCTTATGACTCAGTATACATAACCACAATCTTCTTGTCCTTGATCACTTTATTTCAGATGGAGACAAGATAAATCCATTTGTGAATCTAACCTTTATTGATTAGTTTGATTTGATCTTGAGAGCTAACCTCATGGCCTTCATTCTTTTTTTTTTAACTTTGCTGAACCTTACCAATATTTACTTCCAGGTACCCAGTTCTAATATCAATGGACAAAAGACTCGATGATGAAAAACTTCAATATTCTCTTCAGTGAAACTTCATGTCATCCAAGTACATCAAATCATGTCATTAGTAATTTAATATTATTATGAGTAATTATGATTTACATCATAATAATTACAAGAGAAATACCTGATCCTTTTTTTTTTTTAAATTTGGAAAACAACTCACATTAGATAATGCAGAGAAAGTGCCTTGATTTTATGAAGCATCAAGTAAGTACTGGGGAATAGATGCCAGTCTAGTTTGCAAGTCAAGGGCTGTTACTCACATGCTCATTCCCTGAAGCCACTAATTTTTGTTCCCAGAACTAGTCCAAGAGGCATCACCATAGAGGCAGTAATTATAAAGTGGTTAATTAAAAACAATTATAAAATGGTTAATTAATTTTATATATCTTTATACACTGCTCAGTTTTACTGACCCCTTTTCAATCCAGGAGTGACTGACTTCCTCTGAGCATCTTATGCAAATAGATTGGGATAGCTCATAACTTTGGGTTGTCTCTAGAGTCAAGCTTGAGGTGACCCCAGATCAGATTTCATATTTAAGCCTCTTACAAAATCCAGAGCCAGTGGACAGTATTCTGAATCAGTTCATGCTCAAAGGTGCCCTGAACAGCCTTCTGCCTAGAGCAGCTCCATAACCTTCAAGATAATAATAAACACTATCATTTGACTGATGGGAAATCCAGTTAATCACTTGAAAGATTTGAGGAAGAAAATGTATGAAAGACCCTACTTCACCAGGACAATAATCTTAATTTTATATTCTCCAAGTTTATTTTGAATTATGTAAGTTTTATTTCACACACACACACACATCCACATAAAATATGTGGTGTGTGTGTATATATATATATAATGACTTTTGTCCTTGTTGACTTTGTGGTTACATTATAGTAATTACTAAAAGTTCAAACTTCCCCTATCCTGAAGACTTTAATCTTCTCTATAAAAACAACAACAAAAATAGCCTGAAATACTGTATTCAGTATTCTCATCAGCAATGGGTGCACATTTCTGCACCATTTAATCCTCATTCTCTATTAACACAGTATTGTGTGGTTGATAAAGAACTTGACGTGTGTCCTAGAAGATCTGAGCTAATGTTCTATCTTTGACACATATATACTTAGCTAAACGTTGCCTATACCCATAAAATGACATGTCTAGTACCTGAGTCTTCTACTCAAAGAATGGAAGAAAGAAAAGTAGTAGTAGTAGTAGTACTAATATAAGGAAGAGGATGAGGAAAATGAGAGGTAGTGATAGTAATAGCAGTAGCAACAGAATTATATATCAGTGACATTGATGTGTGGAGGTTCTTTCTATTTCTATCGGGCATTTCTTATTTGAATTTAATATTCCTTTGAATACCATTGTGGGCCAGATAGGAACTTTAGTGAGCAATTCTATTTTCCAGATGAGAAAACTTGAAACCCAGAGAGAATATCCAAAATATCATGGAAAGTTTTTGGTGGTTGTTTTTGTTTTTGACCTAGTTAAAGTGATGTCAATATCCATGGGACTTTAGTCCATTGCCTCACTCACTGATCCCTATAACTTCTTAGGTAGAGTATGAATGTGTGAAGAATTTGTGATTTTCTCAGTTTCAGCAACTTGAAAAATCACAGTTTTTTAAACCTAAAAAAATCCCTGAATGACACAAGCTCACAGAATCAATGAATTAGAGCTGGGAGGGATCTTAGAGGTAACTTGGTCCAAAATGCTCATTGTGTAGTAGAGGAAATTGCAGCCTAGAGAATTTAAGTAACTTGCTTATTATCACACAACTGGTAATTGTTTGAGGTAGGATTCAAATCTAAATCCTTCTGCCTCCAATTTTAGCAACCCAGTTCCTTAGATACTTTGGGAAAGGAATCTATATTCTACCAAAAACGGAAAATAGTCATCAGCCTCTTAATGAATACCTGGAAGGTAGAAGGGATTATTACTTTTCAAATCAATCAATTTTATTTTAGAATGATTCTAATAATAAAGCAATTTTATTTTTGTTGTTTTTCTGAATATTAAACACAACTTTACATTTTTGAAACTCTACTCTATTGTGTTTTTTTTTTCCATCTTTGGATTTAAAGAGAAAAATATGGGTTCAAAAAGGAAATTGTTATTTTGGAACATCCTCCAATAATGTAGATTACATACCTCCAATGTACCAGTATATTAAATCTAGAAGGATTAAGCTATTTGTTTAAGGTAACCATTTTTATAGGTAACAAAGTGCTTTTAGATCCTAGATCTTCTAAAATCTGAATCTGGTATTCTTACTAATTAACAACATAATCTCTTTCTATAAATAGGCCAAATCTAGGAAGACCAAAGTGCAAGAATTGGGGCAAGGACAGGAACACATTTTAGTAATGACTTCGGGAAGCCCACTCCTAAGTGGGAATCAGCTGACAATTAAAATGATGAAAGGGTGGGTAAGTGCAGTTTTTTTTTTTCCACATTCAAAGATGGATCTCATTCATTAGTTGGAACGTTTTCATCCAAGGGGCAAAGGGCAGATTGATTTCAAGTATTCATTCTGCCATTAAATGTGCTAATTGAGGTACCATATTATAGCACTGGATCAAGATAAAAACATAATAATAATAATTTTAAAATAATATCTGAGGACCTTTTTCATGATGTAAAGACCAAGCAATTAAAACAGATGGAACTCAACTGCCAGTGATGATTACTGAAGCCATATTGTAAGGTACTGGATATAATTCCATTAAGACTCATCAGTTATGAGCAATATTTCTTATTTAATCTTACCTCTTCCTTGCTGGTATGCCTGGTTAAACTCTCCAAACAGATGTATAACTTAACTAGGTGTGGCTAAAATCAACCTATTTGTGTGTTGGAAATGGCAAGTACATAGCATTAAAACTTCCTCCCTCCTTCTCTTCCCCCGCCTCTCTCTCACTGTCTCTGTCTTTGTCACTTTCTCTCTCTGTCTCTGTCTCTGTCTCTGTGTGTGTGTGTGTGAGTGTCTGTCTCTCTGTCTTTCTATCTCTGTGTATCTGTCTCTGTTTCTGACTTTCTGTCTCTGACTTTTTGTCTCTGTCTCTGTCTCTGTCTCACTCTCTCTTTCTCTGTGTCTCTGCCTCTGTCTTTGTCTCTCTCTCTCTCTCTCTCTCTCTCTGTCTCTGTCTCTCTGTGTGTCTGTCTTTCTGTCTCTGTCTCTGACTCTGTCTCTGTCTCTCTGTCTCTCTGTCTCTGTCTCTCTCTCTCTCTCTCTCTCTCTATATATATATATATATATATGTAATATATATATACGTAATATATATATTATATATAGATATGGAAAAAGAGATAGAAAAATAGATAGATAAATGTAGTGTGTGTTTATAAACAAAAAGACAATGCTCTCTTACTGCCCAGATAGGTTCACTGAGTCATTAAAAGACATTCTCACAGGATCAAACACATAGTTTTATTATTTCAAGATTACTTTTTGTGTGTCGCAGATAATTTCTTTCTTTTTTGATGATATCTCAAAGGTTAATTATGTTGTCAAAGGAACATCAGCACAATGCCAGTGAAAATATGCTTTTCATTAGGATATGAGCTAATATATTTGGGAGTGAAACTTTTGTGAGCCTACCCTAGCAATATGTATATCCCTGAACAAGTCTACTTCTCTGGTCCACTGTATCATGTCTATCTTGCACATGCCACATTTGCTAAGGCTATTTCCAGCTATTGAGAGAGAGTTCTCTGTCTTCAAGGGTTTACGACTTCATTATAATAAAATCATTTTTGGTAGACTCAAGCCAGACATTCTATGCATGATAGGTTATTGTCACTTTCTTATATCTATTTCTTATAAATTGCACTTTACAAACACTCTGACTTTCCATAGAATTAGACACCATTTTTAATAATACCTTAAAATGTTACATTGTGTCTTTCATAAAGAAAATCTTGACTTTTTTCTTTCAGAAACGAAAATCTGGATTGAGACCATTTTCAGTTTAAGAAACAATAGCAATAACAATTGGTTCTATGTTAAGCAATTCAGCTTATTAGATCTGTGACCTTGGGATGTTCACCTTGAAAACTGGACAGAATGAGGCATCAGGAATGAGAAGACATAGAATCAATTGTTCACTCAATTAGTTTTGAGATCGTGGATAAGTAGTTTCTCTTCCTCCCTGTCTTGCTACTCTTTCTCAACCTAAAAGAGATCTTCACAAAGTTATTTTCATTAACTGTAAGGATTAAAATTATCCCACCTACAATAAAAGAGACTGAAATAGAGTTCTGAGCCAATGGGATTTTATTAAAGTTTCTGTGGTCCCCTCCAATGAAACGGATCTCAGATCTTCCTCTTGATCTGACTTGGTATCTATCTCCTTTTAAATCCAGAGATCTAGATATTCAAGAACAGCTACAGGAAATACAGAATGATTGCCTCAATGGACATGTAATGCATAAGCAAAAATGATATGAAAACAGGCTTACAAGTTAAGTAAAGGAAGGGATTTCTTCACTTACTAGGGAGTTACAAGATGCACAGGCTTTTTCTCATGTAATACAGGTGGCGATATTACAAGGCTGAGTAAAGCATGGAGCCTCTAAAGGATCATAAGGTGGTCATTTGCTCATGTTAGACTACAGATAATTATCTGGATGTACAAATATAAACTGGAAGACTTTCCAAGTAATTGAGTCACTTCTGCCATATTGGGCTTGGTCAGCATTACAAGGAAAAAAAAAACAATCATGTGGGGTTTTAATTAATTTTCTATGATAAAGCAAGTGAACTTAGAATCTGCAGTTTACAGTTCGGGAGCCTTATAATCACCACCCTTATAGAATCATATCAAATTGATTAATACTGATTGAAATAGAGTGGGAGTTCAAGTGAATTATTTTTCATATAACTATGAGTGTCCCTAAGGCTTTGTCCTGAGGACTTTTTTTTCCTTATCCTTCTATACTATTTGTCTTGATGATCTAATCAGTTCCCACAGATTCAAATATTATGTCTATGCAGAAATTCTGTGGTCTATTTATCAAGTCTTAAACTTCCATCTCTGTCTGCTTCACAGACATCTTGAATTGAATGTGTCATAAAGAAATTAAATTTAGCATGTCCAAAATTTAACTCATCTTCCCTCTCTCTCTGCTTTACCTCAGTATTACTGTTGAGGGTACCATTTTACTCTCAGTCAGCCAGGCTTACCACTCAGTATTATCTTCCATTTCTCAGTCTTTCTGAGCCTCCATATCCAGTTAGTTGCCTAATGTTGTTTTTCTACCTTGTAACATCTCTGGTCTAAGCCTTTTTTTTTTCCTGTCATCTCTACTCCACTGGTTCAAGCCCTCACCACTTCCAGAAATTGGGAGATAAGAGTGTCTTTTTTGAGTTACAGTAAGGACCCAGTGCCATGAGAGAGTAAGGGTGTAAGATCTAAGAAAACTAGAAGAGGGAGTATTACAAAGGGCTTTGAAAAGAAAACAGATGATTTTTACATTTGATTTTAGAAAACATTGGAGATTACAGAGTAGGAGGATTTCATATTCAGACTTTAGGAAGGTCACTTGGTAGCTGAATAGCGGATGGACTACATTAGAGAGAGATTAGAGTGAAGTGATGATGATCTGAATCAGAATGTTGGAAGTGATGGAGGAGAGGAGGGAATATGCAAAAAAAAAATTCAAAGTCAAATAGGCAGATTTTGTAATCAAGTGGCTATAAAGAGTGAGAGAGTGTGAGAACTTGAGGATGAAGAAGTTTACAAGCTTGAGTGATTGAGAAGATGACACTATGCTCAACAGGAATAAGGGATTTAGGAGAATCAGCAAGTGGGAATCCCTGCCTCAGTCTCACCCTCCTCTAATCCATTCTTCACTCAACTTTCAAATGGATCTTTCTAAAGCAAAAATCAGATCATGGTCCATTCCTGATTCAGTCAAGCCCAGTGGCCCTCTGGTGCTTCTGGGATCAAATAGAACTACCCCTGGTTTTTGAATTCTTAATAAATGTCTGAATATATATATATATATATACACATATATACATACACACATACACATACATATACATTTCCATGAATGCATCCACGTGCACATAAATGCATACATTTACATATACAAATACACACACATTAACATGCGTACACATACATTCAGTGCACATGTACATGTTCACATTCCTACAAATCCATTCCCATCTACAAACATATATACACCTATTTATACATTCACATGAATACATGAGCATTCATAAACACACAAATGCATGTTTCCATTCACAAATACACATTTATACACATTCACATGCCTACACTCACACATTCATATATGTGCATGTGCACACATGCAGAAACATATTCTACATATACATTCACATGTACAAACATACATATAGATGTTCACATGCATGCATGCATTCCCTTTCACAAATACACATATATGTACAATCTCATGTGCACACACTCACATCCTTATTGCATGAAAGTTCCTTTCACAAAAGGAGGTGGGTTATTATAGAGAAACAGAAGAAAACAGAACAAAATCAGGAATCATGAGGGGTCCAGCTTGGCTTTTTATATAATATGTAAAAGACTGATGTGAAATACAGCAAAAGATGTCGGAGAGTATATGGTACATGATCTGCTAGATTATGTTTTACTCTAAGCAAGTCAATCTCCCAATCTCCATTGACAAGTCATGCCTATTGTACCTCTACAAAAAGTCTTTCAGTGTTCCTTTTTTTCTTTATTTAACTGATAACCACTTGTAAGCATAAACTCAAAATCAAAAACAAAAACAAACAAAATTCATTTTTAAATTTCCTCTCAGAAATAATAAAGATTTTCATGCTCTAAAGACTTCTTTACATTTTTTTTAAGAAAAGCCTTTTGAAATGTTGAAAGAAAAATTAGTTTTCTCAGAGAAATGAATTAGGGGTCATCCTCAACAATGTAAGAACAATAATTCTAGCCTACACTTTATTTTCTCTCCACCTATCTTAAAGTAATTGAAGCTCTCTCCATTGACAAAGAATTATTGCATGAAAAGAATAAAGAACGTCCCTTTGTTTTTATTTTTTTTTATTTTGTTGTTGTTGCTGTTGTTGTTGTTGTTTTGGAAGAAGGGGAGTCATCGAAGAGACTAGGTTAAGGTTACTCAACTGATTTTTTTTTTCATTTTAATGCAAATTGCATTTTAACGTACATTATCCTTATTCATGGTTCCTAATAATATTACATGAAATTGTCTTGAATAAAAGGGCAAAGGATACCATGCTAGCATTCTTCCCAAATCCAAAATGGCTTGCATATAAGTTAAATAAAATTCTTTCTATCAGACAAGTATAATAATCCACTGTATAGTAGAAATATTGATATTATCTTTTTTTTAAATTTGGCTCATTATCATCTGTTGGATGGATCATATGATCATACACTTAAAACTGGATATAATTTCACAAGTTATTGACTACATCCTTCAAATTTGACAGTACTATGAATTGCTTCACTCTTACTGGTGCTAATTTTCCTTAACAATTAACAGAAAAAAAAAAAAAAAAAGAACAGTTCTCTACCAGTCCGCATTGCACCATCCAAAACATGAAACCATTAATTTTAGCATATGTAAAATTTTAAATATTGTGGATAAGTTCATTTACTTTGGTAGTCAATTTCTAAGGGAGGTAGACATAAATTGTCTTTTTGGGAGACTCCAAAAGAATGTATGGAAGAGAAATTGCTGAACTGAAGGTCCAGAGAGCAGCTATGGTGAAGTCTTTGGTGTGCCTGTGAAACCTGGAAGTTATATCTATACCATGCTAGGAAGCTGAATAAAATCCATTTGAATTGTCTTAAGAAGGTTCTAAAAATCACCCGGCAAGAGAAGGTACCAGAAATTAAGATCCTTTTTTAAAGCTAAAAGGTCTAGCATTATGCAAAGGGCATAATGGGCTTATGAATGATCAAATTCATTATTATTAATGAATTATTAATTATTTTATTAATATCAAATTCATATTAGCCTAAAAAAATCTCTTTCTTGAAGAATTTGCACAAGGCAGCCTCTCCTATGGACGTCAGAAGAAGCAGTATAAAGACATTCCCAAAATCACTCTGAAGAACTTTGGTATTGATGTGAGATATTGAAGACACTGGTATAGGCTCATCCCACATAGCTTGTCCCCATGAAAAAAGGTTGTCTGCTCCATGAATAAAGAAGAATTCCAGTATCTCAAAAGAAATTGAGATGATAAAATTTGGAGACATCTCCATCCCAAATGCTCGCCCAGATTATTTGCACCTAAATTATAGGAAAACCTTCAGAAATCAAATATAGGTATGGTCAGTTATAGTCAGACATACTATAACTTGATCCTAATTGTTATAGTGATGTCATTTTGGTCCTCTTTCAGTACAAAGGAAAATAACCAAATCAATTTACCAATATGCTATTCAGCAAGCACTACCCATACTGCTTCCTTTACAATTTTGTTGGAACAACTCTAAACCATTCCCAGCATTTTAGTTAAGGACTCCTTGTATAAAAATTATAAATCTAGATATATAGATAGCATGGTTCAGATGAGAGTACTTGGAGCAGGGAAGGTTAGCATTAGTATGGGAGTTAGTCTGGGAAAAATCTTGGGACTAGGTAGTATGGGTAATAGGAGGCATGATATTTGCCTCTAAGTCCTTTAAGGGTTTCTACCCAGAAGAGAGAATAATCTTATTCTGCTTGGCCCTAGAGGGCTGTCATAGGAGTGATGAGTGAAAGGGAAAAAAATGAAGAAATGCTTTCCACTATGAAGAAATATTCTGACAATCCATTCTACTCTATAGGAGAATAAGTTATCTTGGGAGGTAGGAGGCTCTCTTTTGAGTTCTTTAAGCAAAAATACTGGAGAAGGCCTTTTCAGGGATCTTGTTTTGGGTTTCTTGTTCTGGTGTAGGTTGAAATAGATCATTTAGAAGTGGAATGTGGTGAATTAAAATGATAAGATAATAACAAGAACAAGAATAACAATCACAATAACAATGATGTAAATAAAGTAGGGTGAGATCATCTAGGGAGAGAAACACTGGAAGTATACTGAAATGCTATAGAACTCAATTCTATTCTAGATAAACCAGAAAGACAAATCACTAAATCATTTCAACTATGTGAGCAAATAGAGCTTTTGGTACTCCAATATTATGAGTAACATTTATCTAAATTAGGCACATTGATAATATTTGTAATAAAACATAATATATTTATAAAATTATAAGGCATAAACAAGAGTACTCAAAATTTTCATGTCTAAATTAGAATAATGATAATAAAAATATTACTTTTTAAGCAATGATCCTAGCAGCATACACAGTATATATGGTAGGGACAGGGGGCATAAATCCATAGAAACCACACAGTGAGCCACATGGGTTGGTAAATTCATATTCTAAGAAAACTCACAAATTTGGGCTGTAAGCTTGAATGTCTCTGGTATCTATAGGGGGAATTTTACATTTCACCTTCTATGTTCTTCACCTGCTGATGGCCTATATGTGGCACCATATGTCACCTGCTAGGTGGTCCTCTTATTCGGAGCCTCTCTGCTACTGTCAAATTGCTGAAACAGCATGAATTTCTTTAAACAATAGGAGCATTAATCCTAGGATCTGCTGATCTTTGCAGGCCCCATAATATGGTTTGGCTTTGAGACAACATGATAATCTCTCTATAAAAAGCAAGTTCTTCAATCATGAAGTTTTAAAATTATTCAGAGCTTTTTCTATAGGTTTTGAGATACGTTGTCCTCTTCAATTACAGGAGAATTAAAAGGAAATGTAGCCAAAACACTGACGTGACTTAACTATAGTTAGTGTTAGAAGGGAATACAGCCTTTTCCCCTAGCCATTGAATTGCTAGGTGATGCTGCTTTCTTTAAGATCCATCGCCAAAATTTCCCTCCAATTAGATCAGTTCCCATATCAAATGTAGAACACATATACAATCAGCTATATTCAACTGTACTCAACTTCTGCAAACTTTTCAGGAATTATATTAGGAGGATGAAATGACATAATAGATATAATATTCATTACAAAACTCCTAAACTCCATGAGTTTATGTAAGTGTGTTACAACCAACAAAGTCCAGCAGCAAGAGATACAAAGTGAAATGCCATTTAAAACAACTGTGGGTAATATAGAATATGTGGGAGTCTATCTGCCAAGACAAAGTCATGAACTATATGAACATGAGTACAAAACACTTTCAACACCAAAAATGTCAGATCTAATTTACTGGAAACATATCAAATACTCATGAGTAGGTGGAGCTATTGTGATAAAAATGACAATATTAACTAAATTAATCTACCTATTTGGTAACATACCAATTCAAATTGCCAAGTAATTATTTTACAGAGGTAGAAAAATAATAAGTTCATCTGGAAAAACAAAAGGCCAAGAATTTCAAGGAAATTAATGAAAAAAATGCAAATGAAGGTGTCTTAGCTGTACCAGATCTAAAACTATATTATAAAGCAGCGGTCATCAAAACCATTTGGTACTGGCTAAGAAGTAGAGTAGTTGATCAGTGGAATACGTTAGGTTCACAAGCCATAATAGTTAAGGACTATAGTAAACTGGTGTTTGATAAACCCAAAGACCCCAGATTTTGGGATAAGAAATCACTATTTGACAAAAATTGCTGGAAACATTGAAAATTATTATGGCAGAAAATATACATTGACCCATACATAACACCCTATACCAAGGTAAGATCAAAATGTGTTCATGATATAGACATAGAGTAATATTATAAGCAAATTAGAAGAATAAGTGTTAGCCTTCCTCTTAAAGGTGTGGAGAAGGAAGGAATTTGTAGCTAAAAAACTAGAGTTCAATATGAAATCCCAAAATGGATAATATTGATTATATTTATTTAAAAAGTTTTTGTACAATGACATCACTGCAGACAAGATTAGAAAGAAACAATAAAGTATGATTTTTTTCTTTTTTTACATTCAAGGGTTCTGATAAAGACCTCATTTCTGAAATATGTAGAGAATCGACTCTTATAAGAATTCAAGACATTCTCCAGTTGACAAATAGTCAAAATCTAGGAACAGATAATTTTCAGATGAAACAATTGAAATAATTTCTAATCATATGAAAAAAGGGGCTCTAAATCACTTGATCAGATAAAGGCAAATTAAGATAACTCTGAGATACCACTGCGCACCTTTCAGATTGGCTAAAATGACAGGAAAAAATAATCACATATGTTGGAAGGGATATGGGAAACTGGGACACTAAAACATTGTTGGTGGAATTGTGAACAGAATTGGAGAACAATTTGGAACTATGCTCAAAAAGTTTTCAAACTGTGCATACTCTTTGATCTAGCAATGTTTCTATTGGACCTATATCCTAAAGAGATCTTAAAGGAAGGAAAGAGACCCACTTGTGCAAAAATGTTTATTGCAGCCCTTTTTGTAGTTTTCCAAGAAACTGGAAACTGAATGGATCCCCATCAATTGGAGAATGGTTAAATAGTTATAGTATATGAATATTATGGAAGAGTATTGATCTATAAGAAATGACCAGCAGGATGATTTCAGAGAAGTCTGGAGAGACTTACAAGAACTGATGATAAATGAAATGAGGAGAACCAGGAGATCATTGTACATGGCAACAACAAGACTATATGATGATCAAATCTGATGAACTTGGCTCTTTTCAACAATGAGATGATTTAGGCCAATTCCAATGGTCCTGTGGTGAAGAAAGCCATCTGCATCCAGGGACAGGACTATGGGAACTCAGTATGCATCACATTATAGTATTTTCACTTCTATTATTGTTTGCTTGCATTTTGTTTTTTTTTCATTTTGTTTTTCCTTTTTTTGTTCTGATTTTTCTTGTGAATCATGATTATTTTGGAAATATGTATAGAAGAATTGCACATGAGAAACATATATTACTTGCTATCTAGGGGAGGAAGAGGAACAAAGGAAGAATTTGGACAACAAGGTTTTGCAAGGGTGAATGTTTGAAATTACCTATGGGTATGTTTTGAAAACAAAAAGCCTTAACAATTAAAAACTAATTTTATCTAAGGTACTTCTTTCACCAGCTTTTCTCCTTAGATTTTCAAGTTTCTGATATGGTTAAATTTAAGAAATTATTACACATATTGACCTCTCTAAGTGAAGGTGAGAAAGCCAAAATAAAATTTCTGCTATATTAGCAAAAGTTAACTATAAAAATTCATATAAGCTATAATAATTTTTACACATATAATAGGTTAGTTTGCTGTCAATAAAAATTCAAGTCCAAAGAGACAATTAAGAAAAATAATTACTAATTAGTAATATCATGGAGAAAATAAGAGCTCTCCCCTTCTTCAAAAATCCTAAACATTCAGTCTCTTGAAGGACATTAATAATAAGGAAGTTGAATTTATTCTCCCATCTTGTTCAGACTCCTCCCAACCTTAGAAAGAATTTAATGTAAGGCTGGGAAACCCATTGTGTTCTCCTCAATTTGGTTGGGAACAAAATAGCTGTAGATATCCTAAAGTTAATGATGTTCTGAAATGGAGTTTTGATTAGTTATCTTTCCTACTCAAAGTTAAAAGTATTACATGAATGTAAACATGACAAAAATGTATTATTTCTCAGTAGCTACTTGCATGTAATTGTGTGACATTTGCAAAGGTTGAAGAGACATAGTTTCAAGGAAATTTAATCATTTTACTACATTAATAATGTAATGACCAGAACATTATCAATAAAAGAATGATCATTGGACCATCTCAGACCAAAACCATTATGGTGAGTTTATATATCCTTACTGAAGAGTAGATGTTTCACTGAGGGGCTGCAAGCGACATCATGTCACCCTTAGATGGAGAAACTGTCTCAGACTTGGCAGGATAATATACCAAACAATGAGGTCCTTTCTTGAACTAAACTGCCAAGCCCTCCAATTCTACTAACAGAGAACACAACTCTGCTGGGCCAGCCACATTGTGTGAATGCAAAATACACTTCCCAAATATAATGGAGAACTCATATAAGGCAAGGGCTCACAAGTTGGTTGGGGAAAAGTGATACAAGGACACTCTCAAGGTTTCTTTCAAGAATTTTAGAAGTGATTGTATGACATGGGAAACAGTGGCACAGGACCAACCAACATGATGTGTCTTAAAATAAAAGAAAGCACTATTGATTGTTGGTTGATTGTTGCTCTTTATACTTGAAGAGGAAAAACATGACATCATTATGTCAGAGTACAGTCACTGTGTGTACAACTGTGGCTAATTAGACCAATAGGAGTTTGAAGTGATGCTTACTTTGGCAGCACATATAATAACATTGGGATGATACAGAGATTAGGATGACCCCTATTTCTAGATGACATGGAAAGTTGTGAAGTGTTCCATATCTTTACAATATGATTAATTAAAAATAATTAATTAAATGATCAATTGAATACTCAAAATTATTAATTTTAGTTTTATATCTAAATGATTTAAAATAATTGAAATAATTAATAAAATTGAAAATTAATAATCATAAATAAACTAAGATAATGAAAATGATAATTTATATAGTTAAAACAAGCTTGATGTGCTTTGCCATGGGTTGGATACAAATAGTCCCTGTGAATATTTAGGGTAGCTTCTCTAATTTTGTATCTCATGTTATTTCTGGGCTAATTCAATTCTGCTTTGCTCATAGAGCACAGCACCAATAAAACACAGGTCCCCCATCAGCCAGCATGATCCATATGTTGAACCATCAATTACAGTAAATTATGAAATTCTGATTGCTGCTTATAAGTTTTCTTCTTTTGCCATTGTACTTCCCAGCAGTGTCTATACTGATAATGAGATTAGCACATGCACTGCCAGAACTAGCTCAGAAGTTCCTAAGGAAAGTATAGGAGAGGAGAAGTATTGGACTGACTACTGAATGGGATAAACTTAGTGAGGATCTCTCAAAGGAATGGGGCCTCCACCTATAACCTAATTATAATGTGAAATTTTGCAGTAACAAATTGAGCCATAGTCAAAAGCTACAGATGTTCACTTATCTTTCTCACCTGTTCACCCTTCCCTTTTCACCCCTATTAGCATAAAGTTCCTAAAGAATTAACTATCAGTACAAAGTTGCTAGAGAGTATGTGATTGGTTAGTATTATTTGCCTCTGGGAAGATTTAGAAAGGAAGAATGGACTTCAAATCAATGGAAGAAAAGGTGAGAAGGAGGTGGGGGATTCCTTGTTAGGATATATATAATCCTATGCTTTGTAGCTTATGCTTTGCACACCTGTGTCAACAGTGCTATTGGTGGGAGCTGCCCTTTATCATGAGATCTTAATAAATCTACTTTTTTTTTTTTTGTCTTGAGCATCTCTGATTTTAGTTTGAGTAAGGCTCACGGTCCCACACATTACCAAACCAAACATCTACAGAGTTGTGCTGACTTCATTGTTGTATGCCTGTGAAATCTGGACAGTATTGCTATGGTAGGGAATTGAATTCCTTCCATTTCAATTGTCTTAAGAGGATTCTGAAGATTCTCTGCCAGGAAAAAATACCAGACACTGAGGACTTTCTTGAACTAAACCACCAAGCATTCAACTCTACTGCAGAGAGCACAGTCTGTTGGGGGGGGCTGGCCATATTATTCAAATACCAAATGTATGCTTGTCAAAAAAAAAAATATTTTATTGAGAATTCACATGGAGAATGTGCTGTGCTCTTTGAAGAGAGCAGAATTGAATTAGTACAAAAGATGCATGAGATGTGTAATATTAGAGAAGCCATCCCAAATGTTCATAGGGATTATTTATGTCCAAACTGTGGCAGAGCATTTTAAGCTGATACTGGACACAGTCATACACACAATAACTAGACTCTAATGTAGTGATATTATATTGGTGCTTTGACTAAAAAGGAGAGCAACCAATCAACTAATAGCATCTTATTTGATGAGGGTTCATCATATTGATTGGTCCTATGCCAGTGTCTCCAATGTCATGCAATCAATTCTAAAATTCTTATCTACCTTGAGAGTGTTGTTATATCACTTTTTTTTTTTCTGATCAACCTATATGCTCTTTCCCTATGTGTGTTCTTCATAAAATATTTTTTTGGCAAGTGTACATTTAGCATTCAAACAATGTGGGCAGCCCACCAAAGTTGTGCTTTCTGCAGTAGAGTTGGAGTACTTGGCAGTTTAATTCAAGAAAGGAGCTTAATATCTGGTACATTATCCTGCCAAGTCTGAGATACTTTCTCCATCCAAAGGTTATGCATGATGTCACATGAAGTCCCTGACTGAAACATCTGCTCTTCAGAAAGAATATATAAACTCTGAACCCATCACCAAATGATTTTTTGGTGTAAGACATTGTTAAATGATCATACTTTTATTAATTATGTTCTGGCCATTATATTACTTATAGGACAATATGATTAAATTACCCATAAACTGTTTCTCAAACCTTTGAAAATGTCACACAATTACATGCAAAGTAGTTCTGGAGAATAATTCATTTTTGTCATATTTATACTCATATAATACTTTTGCCTCTGTGCATATGTATTTCCCCCCATCCTCTTACAACTTCCTGCATTATTTCTCAAGCTATTTTTATGTTTCTCACAGACATGTTTTCTTATTGATTCTTTTGATAAATAAGATATCTACTCAAAGAAATAATGTCAGTAAGCTCCAAGGGTAGCAAGATAGCAACAACATCAAACCAGACAGACCATGCAAATCATTGAATATGCAAATGCATAATGAAGGAGAAATGGTTTATCAATGTGTAAAATATAATCAAATCTCCTAAAGTATAATCAAAAAGGGCCAAAAAAAGTAACAAATATAAGTTGTAGAGAGAGAACTTTAGATGATATCAAAACAGACAAACAAAATCAAACAATTCTAGTTGTCAAATCAATGAATTCCTTGGGGTAGTGCCTACTGCTCACCAAATAAAGTCTTCATGGGAATGTTTTGGATGTAATTATTGTGCAGGTAAAGCTAAACTCGGTGACTTAGGAGATTATATTCAACACGGAAGTCCTTTGTCTGTGATTCAATGACACTGCATTTAATGGTCTTTTTATCTCTAGATTTTTGTAATTGCATCCATAGGATAACATTAAGGGGAGAATGTCGGGGATGAGAGAAATATTTCCTGATCTTTCTAGTCAATGATCTCTTTACACTCAATTTCCATATATCAGTAGGAGAACATGTTGAATTTTTCCTCCCCTACTGAAGATTATAAAACCTTTAAAGGCAAGTACTCCATTTACATGGCATGAACAGTGTTTATTTTCCATTGTAGATATTGAATAAATCCTTATTGGTTTAGAGTAGATTAGATTTGGTTCCAGAGAGGAAGCTGGGGTTAGATAATACTTTCTTTTTTTGGTTTCTAGAGGATCAAGGAGTCTTTTGATGGTATTATGAGTCTATCCATTATAAAATGTACAAATAATCATACCTGCTGCAGAAATAGACACTACACTTTACCAAATTTTCATCTTGCACCAGAGGAAATAGATTAGTAAAATAAGTGGATGTTAGCATGATTTTACTTTAGAAGTATGCACTATATTTTATTCTATTTGTATCTGGGTGTCTAATAAATAGAGTAACTATTATGTAGTGAATAAGAAACTGTTTATGAATTCAGGAAGGATTGGGTTAATGTCTTGCTGATGATCCATGTTGATTTGGTGATCCTGGGAAAAACTCTCAGTACTTCAGAAAATTCTCTTAGACTATAAGTCTCTGGCTTTCCACAGTTGTGGGACTCTTCTACCATATATGATCTGGATATCAGTGAAATCTCAGGTCCAATCTCTATCTATGTAAATACTCATAGACCTTATAAGAACCCATATGGATTTTATTTTTTAAAAGTCCACTCCTTTGAGAAAAGTAAAACAGTGTAATAAGATTTGGTAAAAATGTATCTTGGAAAACATAGGCAGAAATGAAATTTCAATGCATGAGGCTCTACATATCCTACATCTATACTTGTTTCCCCCTTCCACATTTTAGAAAAACTCCTACAATATGTAATAAATATTATGCTACCTCTAATTACATCATTAAGCTGAACGACAATCACATTTTCTTTTCATTTTGAGTCTTTTGGTATATTTAACATGGTGATTACTGTAATTAATTTTTTACAGGAAATAAATTAGGACTCTGATTGTAGCTCAACTTCAGTTTCTTTGTATGGTGAAATTAACTAAGTATTTAAGCTCGACAGTTTCTAGAGACTTTAATTAAAAAAAAGTGACATGAAACTGTCACACTCAGCCATTCCAATATTATGTCATAGATCATTTGTGATCCTTTCTCTTTCAGTTTGGAAGTTACTTTATGGGGAAAAGGAGGAGGGAAAGGAAGGAAAGAAGGAAGAAACAGAAGGAAAGAAAAGAAAGAAGAAAGAAAGAAAGAAAGAAAGAAAGAAAGAAAGAAAGAAAGAAAGAAAGAAAGAAAGAAAGAAAGAAAGAAAGAAAGAAAGAAAGAAGAAAGAAGAAGGAAGGAAGGAAGAAAGAAAGAGAAGAAAGAAAGAAAGAGAGAGAGAGAGAGAGAGAAGAGAGAGAGAGAGAGAGAAAGAAAGAAAGAAGAAAGAAAGAAAGAAAGAAAGAAAGAAAGAAAGAAGAAAGAAAGAAAGAAAGAAAGAAAGAAAGAAAGAAAGAAAGAAAGGAAGGAAGGAAGGAAGGAAGGAAGGAAGGAAGGAAGGAAGGAAGGAAGGAAGGAAGGAAGGAAGGAAGAAAATACAAAGCTAAGGGAGCATGACATATAAATTTATTATATAAAATTGATGTAGAGTACCCTTAATATTACCTTTCTATGTTGTATATATGTGTTGTGTATCAGATTATTATAACACAAAAGCAAATCTGTCCTGCCACAAAAAAGAATCTCTCCCACACTAGATACAGAATTCTCTAACTACTCTGCCACCTTAGTATTCATATTTTTAACATTTTCTCTTTAATGTACAAAACTATTACTAAGGCATGGCATTATGGACCTAACCCAGGATACCAAAAACTATAGGGTACTACATAGGATAGGTGAAAGAACTCTGATTCTGGAGTTGGAGGACCCATGTTCAAATCATGCCCCTCATATCATGTGATATCTATTTGTTCTATTATAAATCACGAAACCTTTCCAGGCTTCATTACTCTCCTCCATAAAATGGGGGACATCTGAAGACTAATTTAGTCTTAGATCTATAATGCTATGATTTTCATAATCCTTTCTCTTTCTCTATCTCTGTGTTTCTCTCTCACCTCTGTCTTTTTCTAATTCATGACTTTGTCTGTGTCTGTATCTGTGACTGTATCTGTTTCTCTCTGCCTCTCTATTTCTCTATTTCATCTTATTGCTGACTCTCTCAAATCTTCATTATCTATCTATATGCTATATTGTAATCTGATTCCTAAAAAAATAGATTTCTATCTCTACCCTCTTAAAAACAAAAAAAAAATCCCTCCCCACCACTAATACTACTAAAGACAACACACACACACACACACACACACACACACACACACAATCACTGGATCCAAAATCTTAACCAATTCTTGTAATAACTTATTTTCCACCTACCCCAGGCCACTA
This sequence comes from Antechinus flavipes, assembly GCF_016432865.1. Taxonomy (NCBI): domain Eukaryota; kingdom Metazoa; phylum Chordata; class Mammalia; order Dasyuromorphia; family Dasyuridae; genus Antechinus; species Antechinus flavipes. Next base: position 15,134,358 of record NC_067399.1, on the reverse strand, counting down.
GGTGTATCCAAGATCTCTATCAGGAGAAGGACTGGATTTAGAACCTGTGCATGCAGAAGAAATGCCAATAGTCTTATAACCCAAATGAAATACCAAAATAGATAATTAAATGTGTATAAGTGGTACAATCATTTTGAAAACAACAGAGAAAATGAGGAGAGAAAGAAAGAAAAAGAGATAGGGAGGGGAAGGGAGAGATAGACTTGTGATGTCTAAGTAAAGATTGGGAATAAGATAGTCTTGGATTCACATCCTTGACATGTATGTGATAATTATATTATTCTGGGCAACTCAATAACCTTATAATTCCAGGAAAGACATACACAAAGATTCTAAATTATAGGATACAAGTGATGATTTTCTTTAATAGTTAGAACTTCTTTAAGAGGACTTTCCTATACATAAAAGTACTGGTTAATGTTTAATCATCAGATCACCAAAAAAGCAGGAAATGCTTTCAAAATCAATCAGGATAATTATCATTTTGTTTATCACCTTTTTAAATCTACACAATCAACAAATCAAAAGAATGGAGTCTTCATTTGTAAGATTTCTTTAAGTTTGAGAAGTTAATACTCATATTGACAATTTAATTATTAGTTATTATAAATTTTTCAAGCTAGCTCCTATACACGCCTGACCAGCAATATAACACATGTCCATTTGGTACTACTCCTGTGATATCATGCAAAGTTCTTCTAGATGAAATAGATCTATGTAGGATTCTGATCAGAATATGAACAATTATAAGTAAGAAAAGTACAAGTCAGAAAAGCTAAAATTTTAAATTATATTGTTTTTAGACATATTAAATCCAGACTTGGCTTTCCTTGAAATAAAGAACCATAAATAACATACCATAATACCCTTGCCTCCCACCACCATCATTATCATATCTCATCATTGTCAATCAGCCAATATATTTAGTCATCAATGTCTACTACTTCATGCCCACAGACATCTTATAGATGTCTTTCCTGTGCTTTCTCCTTTTTTCATTTTATACTGTTTAATTTGGTGATCTCACCAACTCTCAAAGATTCAATTATTATCTCTATCCTGAAGATTTTCAGTTCTACTTATCCAACCCTAATATATCTGATGACCTTCAGTCTTGCATTTCTAACTACCTATTAGACTTCTCAACTGGATGCCCCATTGACTTTTGAAATTTAGCATATCCCTAAAATGAAATCATACTTCCCCCTAAATCTTCCTTCTTCTAAATCTTGCCATTATTTACAAAGTCATCACTGTCTTCCCAGTCCCCTAATCTCATAACTTAGTTATAATTCTAGACTCCTAACTCTGTCTCATCTTCTATACCCAAAGTGTTACTAAGACCCATTGATTTTTCCTTTGAACTTTGTATCATCCTTTATGTTTGTCCACTTCTCTCCTCTATTGTTTCCATCACCCTGATGCAAGCCCTCAATTCTTCATGCCTGAACTCTTGCAATAGTGCTTAGCATGGTACCTAGCTACCTAGCACATAGTATGCACTCAATAAAGGCTTACTGATGGGGTCTGCTGATTTCCAAGAGTTCTATACACTCCAGTCCATCCTCCATTCAATTATGAAAGGGATTTTTTAAATGGAGGTTTACTTACATTATTCCTTCCTCAATAAATTCTAGTGACTTTCTGTCCCTTCTAGGATCAAATATAAAATCTTCTGACATTAAAAATCCTTTTATGACCTTATCTCCATGTCCTCATTTTTCAGTCTTCTTATCCCTTGTATTCTTCCCACCCCCTATGTATTATTTGATCCAATGCTATTGGCCTCTTTGCAGTTTCTCAAATAAGACAAGATGATGGACATTTTTTTATTGGTTATCTCCCATGCATAGGATGCAATCTCTTGATTTCTATATCCTAGCTTTTCTGAAGGAAATTTTTCAGGAAGCTCTTCCAATTTTTGTTTTTTTTTAATTCTAATGTTTTTTTCTTATGAATTCTTCATGTAACTTGTTTGTATATAGCTGCATATATGCTATCTTCACCCTTAGATTATGAACTGTTTAATTGTCTGGATTTTCTTTTGACTTTCTTTGTATTCTCAGTGTGTAAATGATTGCCTGGTACACAGTAGGCTCAATAAATATTTTTGACTTAATACAAAAAAGATAGCATTTTTTTTTCAGTGGGCTCTGAGGCCTATGATCTAATGTTCCAATGACATGGAGATATAATGACATGCATGAGTGAAGGAAATATATAATGAAATAATGAAATCTTGGATCATTTTAAGCTTCTATAGAATCATATAATGTCAGAATTGGAAAGGGCTTCAGTAGCCGTCTATAGCAGTCTCACTCAGTGCAGAAACCAGTCTTCAATACCCTGAATATCATCTTTCAGCTTTAGAGACATATAAGAAGGAGAAACCTATTAACCTCTGAGGCCTTAAGTAGAGTATATACTAACTAAAAGTGGCTTTTCATTTTTTAAAGAAATAGAGGTTTCTTTTTTTCCTTTAATAATAGCTTCATGAAAGCTCTTATCTCTTAGACAAACCCATAAACCCAGGTTCAGGGATTGAATTCAGTATTATCATTATATCTACTGTGGCATGGAAATATTGGAAGCCTTAAATATTGCAAATGTGTACCATTAAAATTTCAACCAGGGAACTAAATAATTGACTACTTACTTCATCTACTAAATATCAAGGTAACACAATGGTAAAAGGAAGGTTTAATCTGCCCTTATTGAAACAGGCACTGAGCTTTTCACTTTAAAAATGAAAATTCCACTTGGGTTAGAATTGTAAATATTAAACCAGTTGTGAGAGATTTGCATTCTAAGTGATGGAGCTGTAAATCATCCTTAGGTGTGAAGCCCTCCACTGTCAAATGCATCTGTGTGGAAGTTGTGCTACAAAAATCTTCAGGTTATTATGGGTGGAATTACTTGTACTAATTAGATATTTTCTATAGGAGTAATAATTGCAATTGGAGGATTATTTCTAGCTCCTAACCATATTTCTCTCTAAGTTCCCTGAAGCTTTTCTTATTTCATGTTTAGCACCACAAATACACTTTAATTTTTAATACAGCAATTAGATCCTGATTTTCAGATAGCATATCTTATCCTGGCAAGAGTATTAAATGAAAAATAATAATAAAGAGGACATGGATAGAAATTAAAGCTGTTTTCCATGGGTCAATGGATAATTGCATCTAAGTCATAATTTTATTAAAAAAAGTCTTCCCTTATCATGAATAATACACAAACCCCATAAACTTATTAAAATTAAATTAGTAATGTCAGTGACATTAAATGGTTCCAAACTGAAGGCATCCTTCAAAGCGCCAAGCAGAAAAATCCAATTACCATAAAATTGTGTTCCCTGATTCCTGAGTTGTTGACAAGTAAGGAAGGCAATGCGGTACTGTAGAAATCATAGAATTTTAGGTAAAAATTCTTGTTTTGATGGTTGGTTCTGTTATTTATTTACTGTTGAAATTAAAGAAAGTTCTTTTATATTTTGGATCATAAATTTGCTCATTTGTACAATAGGTGTAGTAGTGTTATTTATAATGTGGGAAGGAGTCATATACTCATTGGGTTAGAACTGGAAGAAACCTCAGAGGACAGTTAGTGGTATCCTTTAATTTGATAGAACAGGAAACTGAGACTGAGAGAAGCTAAATAAGTGGTACACAGGAGGGGAGGATTCCAGAGACAACCTTTCCTTTTTATTCCCTTATTTTAAAAAAAGGAAGAAAAATTATGCTAAATATAAAGCTCAAAACAGATATAATCTGATTTTATACATGTTGGTTCAAACAAATGCATCTAGGAAGACATCTCTTCCATGAGTAGTTCCCTGATGTGACCAGCTGAAAATACCTCATTCATTTTTCATAAACCTTATTCATCCAATAGTAAACACTCAAGTCATTCTTCATTTCATTGCTTCCAGGAGCTGGTGATACAAAACCAAAGTTTAAAAAAAAAAACCTGCCATTCCAAAGATGATATTGAACTAAGGCCACCCATATATACCTGTAACACAACACTTGAGATTAAGCATTCTCCAGAAATGTTACCAAGAAATTTATCTATCTATAACCACAGAGACATTTAGCTAGCATTTCTTTAAAAAAAATTACATTTTGAAAACATATGTATGGATAATTTTTCAACATTGAAAACCCCCATTGAAATGGGAATCTCAAAGGAGATCAGGAGAGATGACATTCTGGACCATATAAACAAAGAGTTAACTAACAGTCAGCAGTCAAAGACTGAATTACAGGACTGAATGAGTAATGGAGCCTCAGGTATGTTTTTTTTTCTTCTTTTTAGTTAATTAAAGCTTTTTATTTTCAAAACATAAGCATAGATAATTTTCAACATTCACTCTTGCAAAACCTTGTGTTCCAATTTTTCTCCCTCCTTCCCGCCACCTACTCTTCTAGATGGCAAGTAATCCAATATAGGATTGGATTACAAGCAGATGCAACTCTTCTATACATATTTCCACAATTATCACACCGCACAAGAAAAATCAGATCAAAAAAGGAAAATTAGAAAGAAAACAAAATGCAAGCAAACAACAACAAAAGGAGTGAAAATACTATGTTGTCATCCACATTCAGTCCCCACAGTGGTCTCTTGTGATAAAGATAGGAGTAAGACATGGGGATGAGGGCATTGTGTTAGCTGGTTGTCCTGACTTTGGTTCTGCTTAAACTGACCAAATAACCTCATGGTTTTGAGTAACTAAAGAATTACTAACCTTGTCTAGTTTGTGGTCACAAATGTAATCATCACACATAAAAGGTCTTCCCCAGGTTTAGATTTAGAAATGTGTATGTGTTAAGGGAGGGGAAAAATCGAAACATAAGCGAGTGCAAGGGATAATGTTGTAAAAAGTTACCCTGGCATGGATTCTGTCAATATAAAGTTATAATTAAATAAAATTAAATTAAAAAAAAGAAAAAAAGAAATGTGTATGTGTATGTGTATGTGGATGGGGGGGTGTAGGTGTGTTCTACTTGAATAAGTTTACCTATGCATATAGATCAGTCTATAGACAGGTGATGGCACAATAGATAGAGCCCTTGATTTGGAGCCAGGAAGAACTGAGTTCTGGTTTTTTCCATTGGGGCAAATTATGATACTTGTCTGTCAGTCTCCTAAAGTATAAGAGAATAGTAATAGCACATATCCCCTGAAATTTTGGAGATCAAATTAGAGGATATTTATGGAGCATTTTCCAAACCTTTGCATTTTATATAAATTTTAGTGATTATTATTATTATCATTATTATTATTATTTAGATTTATCTATTTATAGGTACATCTTTATGCAGGTAAATATCTCTATATGTGCATATGCATATACATGTGTAGTATATATCTATATCTACATATCTAAATGGCATAGGTATATACACATACATATATACATGCACATACACATATTTATACACAAGCATGCAAAAATTTATATAAAGTTAATTGAAAACACATTTAAATAACCTTTGGACAATATATTGCATATTTTAAAACTTTTTTCTCTTCTCCTGCTCCTCCTGCTCTTTCTTCATTATTTGTGCTGCTCCCATTTAACCTTCCTCAATATTCCATATATATAATATTTATATTTATGTTTATATATTTATATATTCTGGCTTATTCTTTGTAAGCCAATTGATGGTAGATACGATATTTGTTTGTGTTTTCCATCTTTTCCTTCACATTGTTCATACAAGATAGAACCATAACACATCTGACCAATACATGATCTTCTAGGTGTAATGAAATCCCACTGAAAAAAATGTCATCTATCAAAAGAGGTTAGCTCCTCCTCTTAAATTGAAAGTCTGACCGATGAGATTTTCTCAGGATCGGGAAAACAGGGCTAGTAAGAGTTAAGGCACACCTCTTCATCCCTCTAAAAGTTGGTGACTCTACATTAATTTAATTTAGCTGAAACTGCCATTAAAAAGAGCATCAGATTGATTAGAATTGCTATAAATATGGGCAGTTCTGCTGTTCCATTGACAAATAGCTCTTAGCAGAGAGAAAAAATGGAGTATTATGTACCTAGAGAACACTATGGCATCATCTTATGCGACTGAACTTTTTCTGCTCTAAGGTAGCAGGAAAGTAGATGGAGAATTGTAGTTCTGAGACAGTAGCCCTAGTTCTGCCACCAGTTGCATGATTGGGAGAGCAAAGTATTTCTTTTCCCAGTGCCTTCATTTCCTCAAACACAAAATTAGAGAATTCAGAGGGATAATTTCTTGGTTGTCACCCATTTCTTTAAGGTGATTACCCTATCAATGGAAGAAAAGAGGAAATCACCTATTAAGGACTTTCTTACTAAATTTTAAGCATTTACTATTTTAGGGATTGAGAAGAAAAATAAAGACAGCTCCTAGTCTCAAAAGACATTATATTCTAATGAGGGAGATTTACTGATCTGGGGACTATTGGCCAGGAAGGAGCATTTCATTGTTGATAATTACAGAGATGGTGAGTAGAGCTACAGAATTAAGAGTATTCAATTACCAATCCACATTTGGTAAATAGGTGGTAGAAAGAGAATATAGAGATAATGGAGATAGAAAATAAAAATTTGGGTGGAATACACTTCAGAAGCTATAGGGCAAGAGTTTTACAGTGGGAAGGGTTAAATTATTTAGTGCAGGGGAGGAGATGTTTAGCCATTTTTGTGGAATGGATCCCTTTGGCAGTCAAAATTTTCAGATGTTTTGAAATGTAGAATATAAAATAACATAGGGTTACAAAAAATACTTTAGAATATATATTTACATGTATCTATATCCATCCATATCTTCTTTAATTCTAAGACTCCCCTCAGAAAATACTATATTAGACTATGTTTTCTGATCCTTTGGGCAAGGTGGCAGGCAAGAGGACAGTGGAAAAGATTTCCTAATGGCTAGAGTATCTGATTTATTAAAATAAGACACATGAGTTCACTTGTTTCATCAATCAGGAAGTTAACAAAATTTCATTAAACATTTACAATTTTCCAAATACTGTTTTAAGAGCTGAAGATAAAAGTACAATGAAAAAAAAGATAGCCTTCCTTGAAGATGTTCACATTCTAATAGGGGTCCCTATTTTTGAAAGCATGGTACAGTTTGAAAAAAAAATGTAGGGGAGGAAATAGACATAGCTAACATTTATACAGCTTCTTCTTTAAAGTTTGCAAAAATAAAAAAAAAAACAAAAACAAAAAAAAAAAAAACCTTTATATATGTTAACACATTTGGTACTCAAAATGATCTTTTAATATAGGTGTTATTATTTTCTCCTTTTTATAGAAGAGCAAAATGAGACTGGAGAAATTATGGTGATTTACCAGGGCCCTCATGAAGATGGAGTGAAACTGTGTTCCCTTTAAAATTATCATTCTGAAATTATGTTTTCTTTTGATTTTGGAGTGTCAGGCCCTCCTGGGAAAGTATATCTCCCCAGATAAGTTAAATGTCATTATTTAATTAGAAATATTGGTAAAAAACCACCCCATTGATCTTTTGGGGATGCCAGACCCTTTTAAATTCCCATTGGAGATATGGACCAGATATTGGATATTGATAAGCATATAGGTCTGGGAACTTTGGATATATATGCATCTCACATGTCCTTCTTAAGACATAAAAGTTGAACAAACTTAGTTAAACAGTACTGTAATTTCATATACCCTCTAAAGAAACTGATTTCATAGGTAAACCAAGTCAAATTGGATATTAAACTATGTTGAGAAGCTTCACAATGGATTGATTGAGAGACTTACAAGTCAAAATGATAAACAAAGATTCAAATTTGAGACAGACCTTCTACAAATAGCTATATCATTTTGGGGAAATTGAAACATCCATTGCTTCTGGTCTGAGGAATGACAATTTTCCCCTTAATGTTGTCATTCTGTAATTCAAGTTTTAGCCAGACGAGTCTAATATTAATGGGCTTTGGTCAGTAAAATATCTAAGAGAACTGGCATAATAAAATTTAATAAAAGAAAAAATGAAAAATTCTTCTAACGATTTTATATCCATGTTAAAAAGTGTCTCATGTGTGGTTGAAGCAAAATAATCACCCACCTAGTGAGCTTTTGTCCACTTAGCTAGTCTAGGCTCATTTTTATACAAGAGATTATCCCTATGATCAGAAAAGGGAGGGTAGAATGAATTAGATTGGAAAATAGCAGACAGGTAGCCTCAATGATGTCCTGCTCATAATGGAATATGGAAGAACCCTTCTACCATATTTGTCAAATCTTCTATGTAGTCTCTATGGAAACATATGGCTAAAATCTATGCAATATTATTCATGAAAATAAAATCTCAAAACCTGTAACATTTTTAGAAAAAAAACTCGTTAGCTTTTGAGCTGCAAAGAAGGGATGGATTCCCCCTCTCCCATTTTCTGAAAGGTTTATATTATATAAGATTTTGACAAAAGTGTCCATATACTTTCCACATTAATGCATATTAAGACAATCCTGATGGACTTCAGTCTGTCCAGAAGAATAGAATATCCATGTCAATCTTAATTACCAACATTTATGAAATAATTCACATATATTAATTGATTTGATTCTGACAATTACTTTGTGAGGTGGTTTTCTGTTATTATCCCCATTTCATAGATTTAAAAAAAATGTGGCTCTCATATGCTAAGGGGTATCTGAAAAAGAATCAGAAACCAAATCTTTTTGTCCCTAAGAACAAAGCTCTATATACAATGCCACATTACCTCTCAGTGAGGTTCCTGCTCAAAGACTCATTGATGTACCAAAGGGCGTATGAGAGAATTTCATCATTTGTAGTACTCACTTGATGAGGAATATGATCCAACATTCTGAAAGAAATGAATATACAAACATTTTGTTTCTTTTATCAGAGTACTGGTGCTGGAGTTGGACAGCAAAAGATGCTCTGGGGAAACTAACATCATTGGGATTGAAGTCACTGAAACTACTTATATTTTAAAAGCTCTATCTGTAATGAGTTTCTTGGATTGTACCAGTATTAAGCAATTGAGCTTATCAGCTTCAAAAATAATAATAAAGTAAGTCAGTGTCTTCTATTGGGAAACAATGCCAAATGCTGAAGTTAGAGTGAATCTCTTCTTCCCATATTACTGTCACTTCAGTGGCTGGTCATTCTTGTACAAAATTGTTCATTTACAGTTATAATTGCTCTCATTTCAAACCTCCAGGCTATTGCTACACTGAAGCATAATAGAATAAAACTTTATTAATATTACATTTTTCATACACCAATAAAATTGTGAAGTCCCATTAAAAAAGAGTGGGAATGATACAGACTTTTAGAAAAAGATGGCTACCTCCTCTCTTGCCAAGAATCGGTTTTCTTATTTCTCTTACGAATTTTTTTTTATGTTGAACTCAGTATAAAACAAAAAGCTTTAAAACATATAGACATCATAAATTATAGTTCTCATTTTGATTGCAAGGGAGAAAAAATATTTTCCACCTTACTAACAAAGTGTTTGACACTTAAATGTATTCAGCATCAGAAACTGGTAGAGTTTTTATTAATAGAAGCAACATTGTAAAAAAGATGCATCATAGTGCTTTAGTCTCCTAAAGATGACAGTGACTTTTCAAATGACTTGTATTCAATAAAACCCCTATATTTATTATCTTCCCAATGAGAAGTTGAAGTCCTCAAGATCAGGAAGACTTTTGCTTTTCTGTTTTGTCTCAAGTATTTAATACAATACTTTTCACATACTAAAAACTAAAATGTGTTTTGTTCCTTCATTAACACCCTTCCCTCTCTTATCTATTGTTCCTTCACATCTTTCCTTCCTTCCTTCTGTGTTAGGCTTTCTTCCTTTCTCCCTCTCTCCATTTCTTCCTTCCTTCCATTCTTCCTCCTAACTTTTCTCTCTCACATACTTTCCTTTCTCTTTCCTTCCTTTCTTCCCTCCCTTATTTTTCCTTCCTTCCTTACTGCCTTTTTTCTTGTTTTCTCTTCCCTCCCTTCCTTCCCTTCTCCTTCCTAATTTTCCTCCACTACTTAATTCCTTTCTTCTTTCCTACTTCTCTTCCCTCCTTCATTTTTTTCTTTTTTCCTTCCCTCCCTTCTTTCTTTCCTTTTATTCCTTCCATTAGTTCTCCTAAACTCTCACCCTCACTTGCTTTCTTCCTTCTTGTTCCCTCTTTCTTTTTTTCTCTTTTTTCTTCCATATCTTCTGTCACTCCCTCCTCTTTCTTCTTTTCCTCTCTACCTTTCTTTTTCTTTTTCTTCCTCATTTTCTTTTTTTTTTAAACTTTCTTCCTTCCATTATTCTTTTACTCTTTGGTGTTTTGATTCAGAAAGATCAATAGCATTTGACATCTGAAGTTATAGTTTCAAATCCAAACTCTCTCATTTTTTAACTGCATTAATTAGGGAAGTCATATAACCATCCTGATTTTATATTTCCTCATCGTCAATGTGAGAAAAATATATATATTAGGAAAAATCTTAAGTTTCTTCCATCTCTCTGTATATGACTAGTTGAAACTGGATCTTGGATCCAATGTGACAATATGTTATAAGTAAACAAGTTGTTCTAGGTCTGTCCCCAAACTTCAATCCTGGATACCATATTGTAGAAAAAAACCTTTGACAAACTAGATTGCATTCAGGCAAAAGTTTTTTTTTTTTTTTTTTCCCCTAAGTGAGTAGACATAAATATTTATTTCCTGAAATTGAAAATAATTGGCTTCCTTTGTTCTCTTGCATTTGATTTTACTTTGTTTTGCTCTTAAAAACATTACTCTGAGTAGGCTCTCATAGGTTTCACCCAACTGTCCATGGAAATCACAAAATAAACTAACAGAACAAAGACTAAGAACCCTGCATGCAAAGGTAGATAATCAAGATAGTGAAAGACCTAAAGAATGTGGAACTTGGGGAAATGATGGACAATCTGAAACTAAAATATAATAAAAATAGCTTACATTTTATAATGTTTTAAACATATAATTTCATTTTATTCTTACTATAATTCTGGCTACTTTATCCCCATTTTGCAGGTTAGAGAACTTAGTGAAGTCATACAGCCAACAAGTATTCAAAAGATGGATTTTCACCGAGATCTTCCTGACTCAGGATTCAATACTCCATTCACTGTACAAATCCTTTCCTTATTTTAAATATCTGAATAAAATGTAGAAATGTTAATGGAAATAGCAACTATGATAGTGATGCCAAAATAATATTTGACTCAAAAATAAGACTTAACACCTTTCCAAATATTTGAAGTTCAGTCATATGCTATTGTTTTTAACCATGTTCAGCTGGGCTGAGGGGAAAGATTCAAGAATGATAAGGTGTTTATTGAAGGGAGTTAGAGTTTAGGATTAATGCAAGGAAATTTGACTTCAATAATTGCCTATAAAAAAGTAGACTAATTTTTTTTTTCATGTTAGTGTGATCCTCCTCTCTTTATGTCTTCAGAAGAAACTGCATGATGGCATATTGAGGATGCAAAAAAGAATATTCCTCATTATCTTATATCTGTAAAGTGATAATGATATTGTGTTATATCATAATTCATCATTTATATTTTTAGCCCTGATTTTTCTTTCTTCTTTCTTCCTTTCTCTGGGCCATATCAGTGCCAGACAACCAGTAAGTAAGCCTTGTAATGTTATTTTGATTTCAATTTTTAGAAAGTCATAGTAATCATATTTGCATCTTAACAGGAATTTGGATAAGGAAAGTTAATCTCTCAGAAATTTAAGTTGTTCAGTTATGTAGCTAATGTCAGAGATGTCATTCAAAAATCAATATCTGACTTTAAAAGCATTCTTTCTATGACAAAGTATCATATTTGAATAATTTTAGTGGCAGAAAGATTACTACTTCAGGTGAAACTTCATTTATTAATTAGCAATTCGTTTTAACACTTTAGATCTTAAACTGGGATGAACATTTGTGATTTAAAAAAATAAGTTGTTTTTTTCATTGTTATAAAATGGATTAGTCTACTGTTCATATTGGAGGGTATGATGATAAAACAATGATCAGAAGAAAGCATTGGTACCATTTTGCAAAACAGGTACATTATATGCAAAGTTAGAGGGTCTACTTTTTCCAGCCTGATAAAACCAACCATCAGATCTATAATGATGAAGTTGACCAATATTGCTTTCTTTGTTTTGTTTTGGGATAATAGAAACTGAGGAAAACCGTGTTCATAAAAAACACGGACATAATTGGATCATCACTAGTGTGTCTCTGCCTATGAAACCTCTGATATTTGAAGGATGAGGCAATTTTGGTTTTATAGAGATGAAGAAAAGCCCCTTTTCATTAGTACTTGAATATAGTTATTAAGTTATTCTCTCAGTTTCTTTCCCCTGGGCATTAAATAATACCATTGCCTTTCCACTTATATTCATGGATTCTATTATCTAACTCTTTCATTATACATCCCACACTTCTTAGCTTTTAATCAGGTTTTTACATCTCTGCCTAATTTCTACCATGATGCATATGCCTTTAAAAGTGAGATTGTTAGAGGATAATGGATAATGACATTTTAGCATATCTCTGAGCAAAATGATTGTCGGTAGCTACATTACCCAAGTTTCTACTTTCCTATCATTGTGTATTGAACTTTAGATTGCTGTTTTGTTAGATCAGTTAGGAAGGGTTAGCTAAAATATAGGAGCAGGAGATATATGGCTATCTTGTGAGTCAGTGACCACCTAATTTTGTGCCAGGTGGGCTCCTCTGTTGCTCTTATGTTAAATACTTGAGCTCTAGAAAATGAAAAATTTTCTAGAGAAAATTTTGGTGGACAATGACATTGAAATTTTGATCAAGATTCAATCACCCAATTTTAGCCACAGATGTATATTTGAAAATTCATTTTAAATCCCCTTCTGTGTTTTTCAGATGACATTATGATTTTGATTTGTACTCATAGACAATGTAATTCTATTTATTTTTATCAAGAGCCTATTATCAAAGGCCTCCTCTCCAAAATATATAGAGAATTGACTCTGATTTATAAGAAATCAAGCCATTCTCTAATTGATAAATGGTCAAAGGATAGGAACAGAAATTCTCAGATGAAGAAATTGAAACTATTTCTAGCCATATGAAAAGATGCTCCAAGTCATTATTAATCAGAGAAATGCAAATTAAGACAACTCTGAGATAACCACTACACATCTGTCAGATTGGCTAGAATGACAGGGGAAGATAATGTGGAAGGCTGGAGGGGATGTGGGAAAACGGGGACACTGATACATTGTTAGTGGAATTGTGAATACATCCAATCATTCTGGAGAGCAATTTGGAACTATGATCAAAAAGCCATCAAACTGTGCATACCCTTTGACCCAGCAGTGTTACTACTGGGCTTATATCCCAAAGAAATTTTAAAGAAGGAAAAAGGGCCTGTATATGCAAGAATGTTTGTGGCAGCCCTCTTTGTAGTGGCCAAAAACTGGAAACTGAGGGGATGCCCATCAATTGGAGAATGGATGAATAAGTTATGGTATATGAGTGTTATGGAATTTTATTGTTCTGCAAGAAACGACCAGCAGGATGATTTTGGAAAGTCCTGGAGAGACTTACATGAACTGATACTGCGTGAAATGAGCAGGGCCAGAAGATCATTATATATTTCAACAACAATACTATATGATGATCAATTCTGATGGACGTGGCCCTCTTCAACAATGAAGATGAACCAAATCAGTTCCAATAGAGCAGTAATGAACTGAACCAGATACACCCAAGGAAAGAATTCTGGGAGATGACTATGAACCACTACATAGAATTCCAAATCCCTCTATTTTTGTCCAACTGAATTTTTGATTTTCTTCACAGGCTAATTGTACACTATTTCAAAGTCTGACTCTTTTTATACAGCAAATTAACTGTTCGGACATGTATACATATATTGTATTTAACTAATACTTTAACATATTACCATGTATTGGTCAGCCTGCCATCTGGGGAAAGGGCGGGGGGAAGAAGGGAAAAAGTTGGAACAAAGGGATTTGCAACTATCAATGCTGATATCTTGTAAATAAAAAACTATAAAAAAAGGATAAAAAAAATTTTTAAAAAGTTTAAAAAAAGAAATCGAAATGATTTCTAGTCATATGAAAAGGTGTTCCAAACCATTATTGATCAAAAAAATGCAAATGAAGATAACTCTGAGATACCACTACACACCTGTCAGATTGGCTAAGATGACAGGGAAAAATAATGATGAATGTTTGAGGGGATGTGGGAAAATGGGCACTGATAGATTGTTGATGGAGTTGTGGATGGATCCACCCATTCTGGAGAGTGATTTGGAACTATGCTTAAAAGTTATCAAACTGTGCAAACTCTTTGATCCAGCAGTTTTACTACTGAGCTTATATCCTAAAGAGATAATAAAGAAGGGAAAGGGACCCATATGTGCAAAACTGTTTGTGGCAGCCCTTTATGTAGGGGGTAGAAACTGGAAATTGAATGGATGCCCATCAACTGGAGAATGGCTTAATAAATTGTGGTATATGAATGTTATGGAATATTATTATTCTATAAGAAAAGACCAGTGGGATGAATTCAGAGAGGCTTGGAGAGATTTACATGAACTGGTGCAAAGTGAAATGAGCAGAACCAGGAGATACACTTCAATAACAATATTATATGAGCATCAATTCTGACGGAAGTGGCTCTCTTCAATAATGAGAGGATCCAAATCAGTTCCAATTGATCAGTAATGAACAGAAGCAGCTATACCCAGCAAAAGAACACCAGGAAATGAGTGTAGACCACAACATAGCATTTCCACTATTTCTGTTACACTTTGCTTACTGTTTTTCTTCACGTTATTTTTATTTTCTTTCTAAATCTCATCTTTTTCTTGTGCAGCAAGATAACTGTATAAATATGCATACATATATTGTATTTAACATATACTTTAATGTATTAATATGTATGGAACTACCTTTCATCTAGGAGAGAGTGTGGAGGGAAGGAGGGGAAAAGTTGGAACAGAAGCTTTTGCAAGGGTCATTGTTGAAAAATTACTTATGCATATGTTTTGTCAATTAAAAAAACTATTTTTAAAAAGTCTATTATCAACAAGTGATTGGAGAATTAAAGAAAAAAAAAAGTTCCTGCCTTCAATTAACTTTTATTCCATTAGTAGGATACAAGGAGCTAAGTGGCATAATAGAGTAGTGGACCTGGAATCTGAAAGACATGATTTCAAATATGGCTTTAAAACCTGCCTCCATTTCTCCCTTTGCAAAATGAACTAGAGAAAGAAATTGCAAACCACTACAAACTTTGCCAAGAAAATATTTGAATGGGGTTAAAAAGGATAAGATACAACCGATATAACTGAATAACGAGAAATTCTATTTTTTCCTCCCTACAACACAATCCTTGAGATGGTAAGCAATCAGATACAAGTTATGAACATGTAATTTTTAAAAGATTCCCATATTAATCATTTAGCATAAGAAGACTCAAAAAAAGGAAGAAAAGAAGGAAGGCAACAAGGAAGGGAGATAGGGAGGAATGGAGAAAAGAAGAAAGGAAGGAATAGAGAGAAGAAAAGAAAGAAGGAAGGGAAGAAGAAAAGAAGGAAGGAAAGGAGGAAAGAAAAAAAAAGTAAGCAAGAAAGCAAGGAAGATGGGATTGGAGGAGGGAAGATAGAAAAAAAAATGTAATGCCTCAGTCTGTATTCTAGAAATATCAATTTTTCTCGGGAGGATGATTGATTGCTTCAGAATTAATTCTTTGGGATTATCTTGGATTGTTGCATTTCTGAGAATAGAGGAATCATTCAAAATTTTCTTTAAACAATATTGCTATTACTGTCTACAACATTATTCTGATTCACTTCACTGTGCATAAGTATGTGCAAGTCTTTTTAGTTTTTTTTTTTCTGAAATCATGCTTGCCATTTCTTATAATAATAATAATATTTCATTACAATAATATACTTCTATTGCTTCTTTAGTCATTTATGAATTGATGGGTACCCCTTTAAATTCCAATCTTTAGCCACCACA
This sequence comes from Antechinus flavipes, assembly GCF_016432865.1. NCBI lineage: Eukaryota > Metazoa > Chordata > Mammalia > Dasyuromorphia > Dasyuridae > Antechinus > Antechinus flavipes. The sequence goes on along the minus strand of NC_067399.1, from coordinate 15,118,310 downwards.
TGTAGCTGTAATAAATGTTTTTGTATAAACATGTCTTTTATATTCTTATATCTTTGAGATGTAGACTTAGAAGTTATATTTCTGGATCAAAAGAGACACATAATTTTTTTTTTAGCCTTTTGTACATAATCCCTGTGGTGATCTTCCCAAATGCAGCCAATATGGCCGGGTTAGCTTAGAGGTCTATCTCTTTGCTTGGTTCCAAGAGCTCCCTCCGAATGTCGCCAAATCCAAAGGTCTGGTCCTTCAGCCTGTGCCTCTGCTTTCTTCTGCCTCCAACCAGCACAGAGATGGAATGAATCTCTTGTTTCCTTCACTTGGGGCTCGGCTAGCTTTCTGGGGAGTCTTTCAGACCAGCTTGGTCTCAGTGGGGGGCATGCAGGAGCCCAGCCACCTACCACAGTGGTGTGAGATGAAGATGAATCTGGTTGTCCACTGAACTCTCGACTCGTAGCTTCTTCCTCTGAAAACTCTTCTTCTGCCACCAGCCAGCCAAGTGGAAAATATTCTGCCTTGCCTTGGAGAGAGGGCTTCTGGTATAATTCCGCTGAAATCTGTCAAAGTGCTCTCTGTCTGCACCAGAGTTGCTCCTCTCCAGTCCAGCTGAACTCTCCTCTGCGACCAGCCAGCCAAGTGGAAAATATATTCTGGAATAGTTCTTTCTTCATTGGCCTTATATGTGAATCTTCTGAGAGAATGGGATTATGGGTTTTCTCCCATAGTGCTCTCTGGCCCAAAGAGCTTTAAGGGAGGTGTGAACACAAAGGTATAAACACAAGCATTGTACTAATTAGTTCTACTTAGTACCTTGTTTCAGGTTCTGGCCAAAATCTTCTTGTAAGATTAGATCAACTCTAATTAGTTAACAGTTTGTAAGGATTCCAACAAATCCCAAATGATTTTGGTGTGTTGTCTCATTATTGGCATTGTCTTTAATGCAATTACTGATTGTTTCTATGATTTGTTCTTTAAACACTTTTTAGGATTAGGTTAGATTAGATTAATTTCCCATTACTATTTAATCTTTATTTCCATTATCCTTTGTTAAATGTAATTTGACTATATTATTAACTAAAAAATGCATTTTCTCTTACTGTTTTTTTCTGTATTTGAATCATCAGGATTTTATGTACTAATATATGATCGTGTGTGTGTGTGTGTGTGTGTGTGTGTGTGTATTTGTGGGTACCATGTACTACTGAATATAAGTATCTTCCTTTCTATTTCCATTCAATTTTCTCCAAAAGGCTCTCATATTTATATTTAACTTTTCTAGAATTTGTTTCATCTCCTTAACTTCTTTCTTGTTGATTTAGTTTATCTTGCTCTGAGAGCCAAAAGTTGAGATTGCCCACTAATATAGCTTTATTCTTGATTTTCTCCTGTAACTCATTCAATTTCTTCAATAATTTATAACTCACTTAACTTATTTGTAGATCATTTCATTTTCTATTCTGTCATCTGGTTCTCATATAATAGTTTTCTTTGATAATTTCTTAACAGATACTGTCCAGGATTTTTTTTTTCATGACCTTGAAATAGTCCAGTAACTCATATCTCTTGGATGTATTTTCTAGGTCAGTTTTTTTTTCCAATGAGAAATTTCACATTTTCTTTTTTCCTCTCTTTTTTATTGTAAAAAAATGATATCTATAAGTCTCATACACTCATTAATTTCCACTTAATAAATTCTAATTTTGAAGGAATTTTTTTCAATGATTTTTTGTACTTCCTTTTCTATTTGACCAATTCTATTTTTAGGCAGCAATTTTCCATAGTAAATTTTTTGTATATCTTTTTCCTATGCTTTAGACTTTTTTTCCAGAACTTGAATCACTATGAGTTTTTTGCTGATTTTTTCTTCCACTTGTTTAATTTGCTTTTAAAAATCTTTTAAAGTTTTTTTTTTAATCTTTTTGGGCCTGAGACCAAATTACATTTTTCTTTAAGGCTTCACATGTAGCCATATTAAAAGTATTGTCCTCTTCTAAGTTTATGCCTTTATCTTCCCTATCACTATAATAACTTTTTTATAGTCAAGTGTTTTTGTTTTTGTTGTTTGTTTTTTACTTATTTTGTCTGCCATTTTGTATTTTTCTGTGAGAATTGGGTTCTGTCCAAAGCTTTTTCTGCATAGAGAGAGAGAGAAAGAATCAGAGAAACAGAGGGGGAAAGAGGAAGAATGCAAAGGGAGATAGAAAAGGGAGAGAGAGAAGGGAAAGAGAAGGGGCAGAGAAAAGGAAAAGAAAGAAGGGAAAAAAGAGAAGGGGGAGAGAGAAGGGGAAAACTGAAAAGGAAGAGTGAAGGAGAGGAGAGGGGGAAATGTAATATTATTCTCTAAAATATAATGTTCTCTGGGAGCAGATTTCTTGGGGGACTTCTGGAGGCATCCTTTGTTTCAGTTCAGTGTAATCACAAATGCAGCCGGGGATTAAAGTCCAAATCCTTTACTGTTTCCTTCAAAGTCTTGTCTCTTTTCCTGCAACCCGGTTAGCATTAATAGAATCCTATCTCTCCCCTTGGTTCAGAGAGCTTAAGCTGTCTTCTCTGGCTAGTGAATTTCCTAGACCGAATCCTGGCTGAGGCTCAGAGCTTCTACTGGACTTCTGTGCCTGGCCCTGAGAGCTTCTTGCTTATATGCTATATGCTGAGTACACACTGATCAATATATCACTAGGAAACTATTATTTGTTGTAGGGTTAAATCAACACTAAACTAGATTTAACCACTGTCTCCTCAATTCTACTTCTTTAGCACCTTGTAAGAATCCTAACAGGGGAAAGAAAGCAGGAGAAAGAGGATGGGAGGAAAAGAAAAAGACAGGGAGGGAAGGAGTGTTGTCTTCTGTAAACTGGGTCGCTTGTGTATAATGAACAATATATACATAGAGGTCAGAGAAACTCTAGATAATTTGGCCACTTACAATAAAGCTTCTATTACCCTTTAATTTATTTTTGTTTATGATGAGCAAACAAGGAAACCAATCAAGAAAACAAATAAACGAAGAACAACAAAATGCCATCCACCCAGAATAATGTTCTAATTCTTCTATTTGAAGCAGTAATTTTGCAGTAATTTCTAGTGATATGTCAAGGATGTTTTACATCTAATGCACTGATTTTCATAAGATATCTTACAAAGTATATCCATTTTTCCTCCTCAGGAAGAGCCTTATTTTTTTGGTTGTTGTTGTTGTTTTTGTTTTGTCATCAGGCCTATTTCAAGTAAGCCTTTATGTCCACAGTTTCCTTAAGTGAATTGAACTAGATGATATCTAAAGTTCTTTTTAATTTCAAATCTATGATTTTATAACAAGTGAGCCCTAGACTCCAGAATATTACTTTTAATATCCAAAGATGATCAAATTTCACTTAACATCATTGAATAATTACCACCAGCCAACAAAAAAGTTGAAGTATTTCGAAGGAATCTGTTTAAACCCAACTGTTCTTTTGATAGTGAAGTTTATTACATCTTTTACCTCTTTAGGTTTACATCTGATTGCAAATTTATCTGCAATTCAGGAAGTTTAATTAAATTAGTCAAATATTTCTATTCATCACCAAAATCTAATTGAACATTTATTCTTCTGCCATTCTGCAATATAAGAATAAAGACTGGAAAAAGTAGTTTAATGATTATGCTTGTAATATTCTCTCTAAAATATAATATTCTTTTTTAAAATGTAATCTTCTCTTGTTGGGGTTTTCTTGGGTTTCTCTGGCAGAAGCCTTCCTTTCAGTTCAGTAATCACAAGTATAGCCAGGGATTAAAGTCCAAATCCTTTATTGTCTCTTTCCAACTCTTGTCTCCTTTCTTGAGTCCCAGTTAGCTTTGTTATTGTCCAGATCTTTTATTATCTCCTTCCTGGTGCTGGGCAGCTTTCTGGAGAGAATTTCAGTCTGGCCTTGGTTCGGAGAGCTTGAGCTCCTACCTGCCTTCTCTGGCTTCTAAATCTCCCTTCCTGAATCCTGGCTGAGGCTCCTAGCTTATATATATTCTCTTATCAAAGGTGTGAATCTTGTAGAACTATAGTAAGTACTAAGTATTTGTACTGAACTAGAGAACTGTTAAGCACCATGCTAAATAACCATTGTCTCTATCAATTCCGCTGACTTAGCACCTTGTTTCAAATTTTGGCCCATAACAACTGCTAGTCTTTTTATTCTTTCACTTGGATCATACCTTTTTTTATACCTGTTGTGCTGAAGAAATATTTTGATTCTCCCCTTCCCCAACCACATAGATCAAGACAATTTAAGAAACTTTGAATCATATAATCTGGGTAGGATAGGAATAGTCTTGGAGATCAGGAAATTGAAACACTCTCCTCTCCATGTTACAATGAAAACAAGCCTTTAAATGTTTTCTCATGTTCATACAATTCATTAGTAGATAGGTCAGAATGAGAACATTTTTCATCCAATTATTAAGTCAGTTTTTTTTTTTTGTTTGTTTGGTTTTTGTTTGGTTTTTTTTTGTTTTGTTTTGTTTTTTTTACTATTTTAAGGTATAGATTGTGAACTTCCAGTCAAGGAAATTAGCATCAGTTAGAGAACAATGGTAAAACATGGAAAGTGTGATAAGTCTACAAGCTACACAAATGAGGAATTAAGCATCTGAACTATTATAAAGATAGCAAACAACACATATTAAAAATATCTGCTAGCTGATAGACCACATTCTATATCAGTGTTCCTATAAATTGATTGGGTCTTTTATTAGGAACTTGTGGAAGATAGATGGCATGGACCAAGGTGTTGGAATCTTTACAAACTGCTAACTCATTAGAGTTAATAGATTATTGATCTGTTCTTACAAGAAGATGTTTTGGGCCAGAACCTGAAACAAGGTACTAAGTAGAACTAATTGATACAATGCTTGTGTTTGCACCTTTACTCATTGGAGTTCACACGTTTGGGAAATTTCAGGGTTTAGTATGAGATATCTGAATTCACACCTCCCTTGAAGCTCTTAGGGCCAGAGAGCACTATGGGAGAAAACCCATAATCCCATTCTCTCAGAAGAGTCATATATAAGCCAGTGAAGAGTGGTTCATTCGAATAATTTCCACTTGGCTGGCTGGTGGCAGAAGAAGAGTTTTCAGAGGAAGAAGTTACGAGGCGAGAGTTCAGTGAAGATTGAGAAGGCTCTCTCAGAGGCACGACAGATTCAACTTGGTGCTGGCTCTGGAGGCTGAAGAAAGCAGAGGCAGAGGTTGAAGGGCAAAACCTTTGGATTGGGAGACATTCGGAGAGAGCTCTTGGAACCAAGCAGAGAGAGAGGCCTCAACTAACCAGGCTACTTTGGAAGGAGAAAATAAGGCTACTTTGGAAGGAGAAAATAAACATTTGTATTTTTACCAGCTGGTGGCATTTGGGGTGATTATTACTTTAAACTGATACTAAGGCTGCCTCCAGAAAACCTCCCCTGAGAAACCTGACTCCTCTCCCCCGAGAGAGAACCATATTATTATTTTAAAGAAGAACAAGAATCACCACACCAAGGTAGAATAGGATGAGCATATCACATTGAATATATGTTTTGTTAAAATAAATATCTATTTTTCTATCTTACTGCTTATGCTGTAGACAATACTATATTATGATAGAGTTCTGATCTTTGCAAGGGGGTATATTTCATTTTAGTGCCCCCTGAAATAAAGGTGGATTTTTTGCTGGACTAGCTATAAAAGCAAGCCAACTTTTTTGGGAAGGAGGTTGGGGAAGGGAAGCAGAGCAACTAAAGGAGACTAGGATTTTTTTTTCCATTGTTTTAATAATAGCTTTTTTTTTAAATACATGTAAATATAGTTTTCAACCTTGATGTCTGTTCACATCCTTTGACCATTTATCAATTGGAAAATGGCTTGAATTCTTATCAATTTTAATCAATAGTTTATGTATTTTAAAAATGAAGTGTTTATTATGTAAACTTTTCTCACCATTTTGTTTTCTTTTTAATCTTGGCTACATTCTTTTTTGGATAAAACTTTTTTAATTTAATGTCATCAAAATTATCCATTTTGCATTTCATAATGATCTCTAGTTCTTCTTTGGCCATAAATTCCTTCCCTCTCTATAAACAGAAGGTAAACACTTCCTTATTCTCCTAATTTGTTTATAGTATCACGATGTTTAAATCATGAACCCATTTTGACCTTATTTTGGTATAGGATATTAGGGCGTTGGCCAACGCATAATTCGTGCCACATTTTTCCAATTTTTCTAGCATTTTTTGTCAAATAGTGAATTATTATCCTAGAATTTGGGATCTTTGGTTTTATGAAACACTAGGTTACGATAATCATTGACTGTAGCAGGTTTTGAAGCTATTGCACTGATTGAGTACTCTATTTCTTAGCCATTACGAAATGAGTTAATCAAATGGTTTTGATGACTGCTGCTTTATAATGTAGTTTTACATCTGGTACAGCTAGGCCACTTTTGTTTGGATTTTTTTTCACTAAATAAGGGAGTCTAGGATTAAGAATCTTAGTGGATTTCTACATTATGAAGCAGTAAACACGGTCTTGAGGACCCAAAGTCTGAGAATTGCTATGTTTCATCCATAGTATTTTCATCCTAATTTTACACAAAAGCTGAGGAAATATTGTCAGGGAGTCCAGAATTCTCCCACAAAGAATGTCAAGGGTAAGAACTAGCAGAAATCAAAGCTAGCAGTCACTGCTAATCCCTTGTTACACTCACAAACCGTTGCCTTTCAGTATGTAATATCTGTTCCTTTCAGAAAACATGAAAAACACCAAGCCTATTTTTGAAAGGATTATGCAAAATTAAATATTATTCAATCTTTATTTTTTTATTACAAAGCTATAAATGTAGGTGACTAACATTGCCTTGGGATGAAACACGTTCTGCTGGATCTTTTCTATTTTTGATTCAACATGTAGCAATAAAGCCCAATAAAAGATATACAAAACTGGAAGGAAGGGTTACTTATGTCAAAGAAGAAGTCTATGAGGGGCTGTCAGAGTGAGTTGCTTTTTGTACTTCAAGATATTGAATTTATTACTTTGAAAGTTTTCAGCTTTATCCCCCTGGTATGAAAACACAACCACCACCACAATAACAATTGCATCTCCATGTGGGTGGTTCTTTGCCCAATGAGTGTCAAAGTTAAATGGACCCACTCTTTTTTTTTTTTTTGATTCTTACTCATCTCTCTGTGTTTACAGCTCTTTTTCTGTGTTCCCTGAGAGAAAATAAACTTTCTTGTCTTGATGCCATGTTTTTAATTCAGAACATATGCAACAGAATGTTCCAACAGTGTGCTAGCCATACAGAATGGACCATCTATTTTGTTGATTTTGACAGTCTTAAGAAAGAATGTTTCCCTGAGATGTCAAGATTTCACATTTGGGCCCCCGTTCTGAGTATCAGCCAGGTAGGAATTGGCATCCTTCCCATCCTTTCAAAATGAGGTTTATTTTGATCATACCCAGCCTTCCCATTTTTCATCTGTTTCCTGCCTTGATGATTCACTTATCATACAAGCTCTTAATGCCTCAGGATTTCATTCCTTCAATTTTTCTATGAGCATGTGGACTCTTCAAGGGCAGCTACTACTCGTTTTTTATTGGTTTTGCATTCTGCTGGCTTACAACAATATACTTCTGATACTTCTTTTTTTCTAAAATTGAATTAAATTGTAAGTTTACTTAGGATTCTATCATGAATGTAAGAAGTAAATGAATAAAAAAGGCACAAAGCATTAGCATCTAATTCATGTGGTTTCCACAGTAAACTTTTTGGATCACTTCTAAGACAGAAATAAATCCCTTCAGGCTAGCTTTGAAGGCTCTTCATAGTATGTACCCTGATTAGTTTTAGTCATTTTTCACATTAATCTTGTTTATACAACCTATGGTGATGATGATGATAACGATGATATTTGTGATGATGAAGATGATAGAAGCAGCTTACTATATAGGTGCCTATAGTGTGCTAAGTACTTTGTAATTGTTATCTCATTGGTCCTCCCAAAAGCCCTTGGAGATTGGTACTATCTTTATCACCATTTTACAGGTGAGAAAATTGAGGCAAAATAATATTAAGTGATTTCTCCATGGTCAACTTATTAATAATTATCTGAAGATAGAGTTGACCTTTGGTCTTCCTGAATCCAGGTCCACTGGACCACTAAGCTTTAACGAGCAAAAATCATAGAAGACCACAATAGTTGCCAACCATGTCAAAATATACACTGTCCTTGACACAAAATATCATTATAAAAATAAAAGGGGAAGAATAAATGAAATATAAAGATCTATTATGATATCAGCTATACTCAAGACATACACTTAGAAAAAGAGAATAATTCAAAAACAAGACCCTAGTAAAAACTAACTTCACTACAAAATCATTTAGTTTTCCCAGAAGAAATGAATCAGTTTAAGGTATTTAAAATAATGCTAGAAATAAAATGAGAATGCTTTAGAAAAGAATTGGAACTGTATTGTGGGCTATAAGGAAAGACTTGGAATGATCATTAAAAACTTGGTCCACAATTTATAGAACTTTATCCAAATAAGACTATCTAAAAATCAGAATGGACCGTGGTAAATTTAATGTCATTATCAGGAAAAATAAATATTAAAATACAGCTATTTATATGAAAAATAAGGTATCTTCTATTAAATACAATAGACCCAAAAATGGAGAGTTATTCTAAGAACTATCTGATTACCTGAAATTTATATGAAAACAAATTAAAAACCTAAAAAAAAAATAGGATGACATTTAGAAAGTTTGAAATAAAAAAAATAGATATTTTAGAATAAGAAACAAAGTAAAAATAGCACTTCTTCATCTGCTTCTGAAAGAAAACTGTAAATTTAAGTACCAGGGGGAAAATAAAAAGAAATATAAAGAACCAGGAAAATTCAGGATGTCAATACTACAAATATTCAAATACTATAATACTACAAATATTCAAAACTAAACAGTACAAATACTGATGAAGTAGTCATATTCAAAAAAGAAAAAAAAATAGGTCTAGCAAATAACATTAAATAGTAGAGATTATGGAATGTGATGTTCCAAAAAATGATCAACAGAGGTTTACAAAAAAAAAAAAAAAAAAAAAAACTTGAATGTAATCCTATAAAGTCAGTGTGTGTATGCATGTGCGTATGTGTGTGTATGTGTGTGCATGTGTGCATGTGTGCATGTGTGTGTGTGTGTGTGTGTGTGTGTGTGTGTGTGTGTGTAATGCATAGGACTTTCATTAAATATCTCTTTTCTTCTCTTCTCTTTCCTTTCCCCTTCTCTTCTCCTTTTTACTTCTACTTTTCTCCTCTTCCCCTCCCGCTCCTTCTCTTCTTTCCTCTTCTTCTCTGTTTAGTCCCATAAAAAGAACAGAGATAAGTAAAAATTTAAACCATAAATATTGAAGATGAGAAAATATATATACAGTGAAAAATCAGAATGGTTTATATGGATAAACTATTTTCTTTTTATTTTAGTGGCAGTGGAATTATATTTGCATACCTCAGTAATCTCAATCCAGTAGAAATAATAAAGCAGGTAAAAAAAAAATCCTCAAGGCTATTTTGTTATACCTTGGGGATGTTGAAGGTACTAAGAAAAGGAAGGGATAATTTTTATCTGAGTAAAGAAAAGGATGAAGAGAGTTGGAAGTTATGATTCCATATAAAGTGAGTAAACAAGTAGAAATGTATTGTAATTGAAGAAAAAGAAGTAAGATTTAACTGAACTTAACTTTTCATTTGAACTCATCAAAGGTGACATACTCAAAGTATAATATAGAAATACATTTACCTCCACAGAGAATTAAGTGAAGAGTGAAAGGAAGAGAGGGAAGATTCAGATAAGCAAAATAAACTTTAAGCACAAAAGACTAAATTATAAAGAATCTTTTCAAAGTAAGGTGAGAAATTATAAGAACTTGAGATTAAAGGTTAAATGAAAAGAAGAAGAAAGAGACAAGGGATCCACAGCATGATGGTGCAACAGATAGAGTCTAGACCTGGAACCAGGAAAATGTGTTTCATGAATTCAAATCTTTCCTCAAACACCCTACCTAGTAACTAAGAGCAATCACTTAAATTTATTTGCCTCGGTTTCCTCAAATATAAAATGAGCTGGAGAAGAAAGTAAAAGACCGTTCACTATCTTTGCTAAGAAAATCCCAAATAGGGTTTATGAAGAAGAAGGTATGAAAAAAAAATGAATGAACAAGAACAAAGGATAGTGAAACAAGATAATTTCATTAAGGTAAAGCATTAGTGTTTATCTCATGCCCTTCTTCTTGTGTGCAAGGTGGGGGCATGAAAGGAAATAATAGAATATAGGGAAATGCATAATAGAAAATAATAGAACATAGAAAAAATATAAATTATTGCTCTAATCTAAATGTGAAGGAAATGAATCTATTAATAAAATGGAAGAAGTCTGCAGAATGGATTAGAACGTAGAATCCAAATATGAGCTATTTATGAACATTTTAGGACACAACAAATACAGAAATAAGTTTTCTTGGGTGAGTTCTAGGTGTTTTGGTGGATAGAGCACTAGGTTTGGAATCAGGAAAAATTCATTTTCATCATTTCAAATCTAGCACCACACACTTATTGGGTAACCCCAGGGCAAGTCAACCCTGTTTGCCTCGGATTCTTCATCTGTCAAAATAGGGTGAAGAAGGAAATGGCCTGCTCAATGGTGAGAGAACCTCAAACAGGGCACCAAAGAGTCTGAGATGGTTGAAAACAGCTGGCCAACAACAGTATTTTCCTTAAGTGTGATTATTTGCAATACAGATCAGTCTGTGTCTGTCTCTGTTTGTCTCTCTGTCTCTCTCTTTCCCTCTCTCTTTCTCTCTCTCACTCTTTCTCTCTCTGTCTGTCTCTCTCAATATATTTAAAATTATTTTAAGGAAAAAGGGAAAATTGGAAAATAATTCTCAGGTAGTAAAAGTGAAGAATAAATAAATAGTCTTTGCTCTTATGTTCTGCAATGTGTCAAGAAATAAAATAATGGACCCGAAGATTTTGAATTAGTCCCCTGTTGCAAAGGAAACAATTAGCAAACATTTAAAGCACTTACTATATTCTAGGGGATTTCTTAATTACTGTGATTTTTTAAAGAAAAACAAAAACAAAAACTAACCAACAATACAAACAGTATTCTCTAAAGGAACATGCATTCCAATGACAAGACATCAGGCACAAAAATTACTACTTTAGATAAAAGAAAAAAATGATTTTTTAAAGAATAATTATTAGCATTCAGAAGACCTGAAAGAGCCCGCTGGGAGAAAATGGTGTTTAGCTTATTTTTGAAAGAAGTCAGAATGCTAGGAGCTAGAGGTCTTTAGGGAGAGCTTTCCAATCATGATGGGGGGCAGACAGTACAAAACTACATTAACAGCAGGTGGAGTATCATATGTAGGGAACAGTGAGTAGCTAGTAGAGATGGGCCATATGAACATGGAGGGAAGAAATGTTTAAGAAAATGAAAATGTATAAAATAACCAGATAATGAAAACCTTTAAATGTCACATCTAGAACTTTATATTTGATTCTTAACATAATATGGAATTGCTGAAGTTTAATGAATAAACGGATGGCATGAATACACTAGTGTTTTAGGAAAATAATTTTGGAATATCTAGGGAGAAAGGATTAAATTAGGTTGAAATAAAAGTTGCACAGAATGGGTAGAAATTGATATAGTGCCCATTTCTGAAGGGAAGACCTACATTTCTGTTTTCTTAGTTCCTTGAGCTCAATAGGAATTTGACATTATGTGTTTTAAACACTAGGCATCAAGAAGGCAATAATCCCTTACTCTCAAGGATATTATACTCTAAGCAGTGAAACAAGTACTTAAATAAGAATATATGTGGTGAGCTTTTTCTGCTCAAAACACATCCAGGTGATAAAAGTTCAGATCTTTTATTATCTCCAATATAGCCCGGTTAGTTTAGAGGTCTATTTCTCTGCTTGGTTCCAAGAGCTCCCTCCGAATGCCGCCAAATCCACGGGTTTTGTCCTTCAGCCTCTGCCTCTGCTTTCTTCTGCCTCCAACCAGCACAGAGATGGAATGAATCTCTTGTTTCCTTCACTTGGGGCTCGGCTAGCTTTCTGGTGAGTCTTTCAGACCAGCTTGGTCTCAGTGGAGGGCGTGCAGGAGCCCAGCCACCTACCACAGTGGTGTGAGATGAAGATGAATCTGGTTGTCCACTGAACTCTTGACTCGTAGCTTCTTCCTCTGAAAACTCTTCTGCTGGCTGGTGGCACCTGCCACCAGCCAGCCAAGTGGAAAATATTCTGTCTTGGCTCGCCTCGGAGAGAGGGCGTCTGGTGTAATTCTGCTAAAATCTCAACTTGTAGCTTCTTCACTCTGAAAAACTTCTTTGACTGGCCCATTGAAGCTCTATTTATGCTCCTTCAAGAGAGGGATTGTTTATTAAATAAAAATTAAAAAAAAAAGAGAGGGATTGTGGGTTTTCTCCCATAGTGCTCTCTGGCCCAAAGAGCTTCAAGTGATGTGTGAACTCACAAAGTTTACTTTGTGAAGCTGGCATACTTGTGAACTCCAATGAGTAAAGGTGTGAACACAAGCCTTGTATTAATTAGTTCTACTTAATACCTTGTTTCAGGTTCTGGCCCAAAACATCTTCTTGTAAAATTAGATCAACTCTAATTAGTTAGCAGTTTGTAAAGATTCCAACAAATATATACAATAAATATATAGAAAGAATGAATAACAATAATTCAAAGCTGTTAAATGCAAGGTAATAAATGAGTGTGGTAGCACTTAGAGGGATCTTGAAAGTCTTCATATGGAAGGTATTACTTTAACTGCATGTTAGAAGAATTGAGGGGCTCTAAAAGGCAGAGGCAAGTGGAGCATAAATTCCACTTATTGACTTAGGAATAAAATATAATGAAGCTGAAAAGATAAGTTGTGAAGTGCTAGTTATTATTGTGGAAGATTTTAAATATTAACAGATATATGTGTATCTGTATATGTCAGTGTATTTCTACCTATTTATCTATATTTTCTTTTTTTTTCTCTCTCTTTTTTCTTTTACTCTCTTTCTGTCTCTTTTTTCTTTCTCTTTATAATTTCTATGCACTTTCACACAATTAATCAGTGAGATAAGAATTTCTTCTGGATGGGTCAGACTGTCCAGATTTCATTCCCTTCCCAGTTGTATTTCTGACTCTCTAGAATTTGTCAGTTTATCATACCTTCCTGTTCCCCACTTTTCATCCCTATTTTTACCTCTCTTTTATGTTTTAACTTATCCTGTCATAGTTTATTATAATGTAAACACCTTTGAAGCAGGAACTGTTTTTTATTCTTTTTTTTTTTTTTTTTATTTTGCTTGCATTTGCATCTCTAGTGCTTACTACAGTCCCTGGAGAAGAGGAGACTTTTAAGTGCTTCTTAGGTATACTACCTCTCCCTTACACGAACATGTTATCAATGTAGAAACTGAAGCTATGATATTATTTGCCCAAAATCACATGTTCATAGCCAGGACTTAAAATCCGTTCTCCTATCTCTTAGTCTAGTTCTTTCCCTACTAAATCAAGTTCCCTTTCTTCTTGATAAATCTTGCCCTTATTTCACCTTTATATTGTTCTCTCATCTTTGTAGCAGTGATTCCCTCCTTATGGGAAAGTGGATATGTCAAAAAATCAATTTCTGTTTTCTTGAAATATTAAGTGAATCTGATACTTTCCAACTCCCTGAAGGGAAATTCTTATCCTCTCCCAAATCAACTTTCTGATGTTTATCAAAAACATAAATGAGTGAATGATATGCATTTTTGAAAAAAAAAAACAGGAAAATATAATATGATAAAGGACAGAAACCTGGAGCATAAACCATCTGGGGAACACACTAATGACATCTGTCTAGGTTAGCACCAAAATTATCTGGGAAGAATAGTTTGCAGCACAACTAATGGGTTTCAAGAAAAGTAACAAATCAAAAATAAATTTTCTTGAGGCTTTGAAAGTTGGGACACAATACAGAATGGAAGTATCAAAGGGACTAACACGAGAGGTATTAGCAAACTGACATCTCTCTGCAACAATAGATTGAACAGAAGATATTATTGTGCAATATAGTCACTCTAGTGCTATCCTTGTAATCAAGAAGCTCTAGGTTTCGGTCTCACTCCTGAATCTTACTAGCTTCTCTTCTGTCGGCAGGCCTTCTGGAAATCAAAGATTAGCAATATGAAGAGAAGAATAATTTGAACAGAATTATAAAGAAGACAAATATCAAGTGGGTATATGAAGGTTTTTGGATTTTGGATTATAGATGTGATTTGGTGATTTGGGGGGTCTTCAAAACACAGTTCACATGTGACTTCTTGTGCAATATTCTCATCATTGTTGGTTTTGTTTCTTGAAATTACTTTGTACTTTTTAGTTGCATGTGCACATATTGGATACTTTAAATATAATATAAGGTTATTGATAGCACAGACTAGTTTATCATAGTAGGTATTTAAAAATTATTAAATTGAATCATGTGACCAATCCAAATTCTGGTTACACTCCTTTTCTCAGAATTCATTAACATTTATCTAAGTAACTATAATTTTCAGGAATTATATTTTATGTTATGTACTATTTTATATATATTAATTATTTCTTGTGAAGCAGACTTACATGAGAAGAGTAGCTTTTTATTCGCCCCTTCCAAAAGTCCATCACAAAGTTGGGGAAAAATAGTAGATGTGAGAATATTGATGGTGCTGAAGATCATAATGCATCATGCCTTAGAATGGATAAAAAGCTGTCTTCAGGAAGCTGGCTATACCACCTAAAGTAAGATTGTAACCCCTTAGCACCTCAATAATTCTCATTGACTATATGCTACATCCTAGTGGTTATTTCAAAAATTTCACAATTTCACAATAACACTGCGGTTTCCACAGGGAAATTTCCTTTACTCTTATGTAATCACAGGACTCTCTCTCTCTCTCTCTCTCTCTCTCTCTCTCTCTCTCTCTCTCTCTCTCTCTATATATATATATATATATATATATATATATATATATATATTCAACCATGTACACATACATACATATGTATACATATGTGTGTATACACATTATGTTCCATCACACCACATTATGTATCATGTAGTATTGTGTTATATTTTATTGTGCTCTATTAGGTCGGGTTGCATTGTTATGTTGTATAAAATTGTGTTAAACTATATGATATTACATTATATTATATTTTATGTTATATTGTTATGATTCTTACAAGGTACTAAGATAGTGGAATTGATAGAGACAATAATTATCTAATTTAGCATGGTTCAGTATGATTATCTGATCCTACAAGGAGATGTTATGGGCCAGAACTTGAAACAAGGTACTAAGGGGAATTGAGGAGACAATGGTTAAATCTACATTAGCATTGATTTAATCCTACAACAAATAATGGTTTCCTAGTGATGTAATGATTGGACTATACTCAGTGCACAGCATATAAGCAAGAAGCTTTCAGGGCCAGACACAGAAGCCCAAAGCCCACTCTCTGAGGTGGAGTCAGATTCATTCCAATTTCCATCTTTGTGCTGGCTGGGGACATTTGGAGGAAAAAAGGCTAAAGCAGGCAGAGGCAAATGACTAGTGGCAGGAGCTCTTGGAACCAAGGAGAGAGATAGGACTCTAAGAAAGCTAACCAGGCCCAGGGAAGGACAAGACTTGGATGGAGACATACTCCTGCCTGCATTTGAGGTGATTATTACTTTGAACTGAAACTAAGGCTGCGCCCAGAAGCCCCCTGAGAAACCTGCTCCCAGAGAACATTATATTTTAGAGAAGAATATTACTTTATATCATGTCATGCCATACTAATTTATTCAATTATGCTATATTAAACTCTAAATGTGCAATAAATATATTACACATGTGTTTATATACAAATTAGTTTTTATAATGACACTAAAATATACAATAAATCTGCCCACATATATGTTTTTCCTTGCCTGTGATTTTTACTCATGTAGAGAAATTCCAAAAAAGAAATTCTGCTTATGTATATCAACAAAAGAAATCCTATGTGGCAATTTATATACTAAAGAGATATTCTTGGGGCACCTTCAGCTTAAATGATTAATGCAACATTAAATGATTAATACAAATTAATGATGAATATAAAACCAATATACATCAAATCAAGAACTTGGCTCTACCTCTGTTATATGTGTATATGTACACACATATATGAACAGACATATATATGTATGTATGTATGTATGTGTGTGTGTGTGTGTGTGTATATATATATATATATGTATATATATGTACAGCAAAGGTAACAGAGGGAGAAGAAAGAGAAGAAGAGGAAGAGAAAGAGGTGAAAGATGAGGAGAAATAGGTAGAAGTAAAAGATGAAGAGGAACAGGGGAAAGAAGAGGGGGAAGAGGTGGAAGAAGAGGAGGAAGAGGAAGATGGAGAAGAGGAAGAGAAGAGGTGGAGAAAGAGGCAGTAAAGGAAGAGAAAGGATTTTCAAATGTACTGCTTGTTTGTTAGTTTTCATTCAGGTTTTCTATGCACAAACTATTATAAACCAAAGCCCAAGATTTTCTGAAATAACTGTCTTTTCTGTTCATGTAATTACATATAAACATATTGAAAGGTAGGTAGAGAAGGACATAGAGGGAAGAAAACAAAGAAACACAGAGAGAGACACACAGAGAGACAGAGAAAGAGAGGGAGGAAGCGAGAAAGACACACAGAGAGTGAGAGAGAGAGAGAGAGAGAGATACAGAGACACAGAGACACAGAGAGACAGAACGAGAGACAGAGATAGAAATAGGTATAAAAACACACATATCCCTACCTCACCTGATGTCACTACATCAGGTTATTCTCTTAGTTTAATTAGAAAATTCCTTGTCATTTCACTTGGCCACAGAAACAAACAAGCACAAAAAACAGGTCTGTCTCACATCTTGGCTTGTACCAGAAGGGACATTTGAAGTTATCTACAATAAGTATCAGTACCCAAGAGAGAGAATTTTACTCATATTTGGGGATAAACTCATTCTGTGCCTGAGATTAGCCTTTTCCTTTCTTTGGACTTGCCTTCTTATCCCATAAAAATCAGGTACTTAACACCTCCAACTCTCTTTCCCCTCTAAATAGGCAGACTTTGGAGATTAAGTAAATTCATAATTGTGAAGGGTTTTGAAACAACTCACGCTCTGTAGTTGTTAAGTGTTATTATCAGAATTCATCTTTGTAATGAATATCTAGATGTTATCTCATAAAGTATCTTATTAATAAGATAAATAATGTACTCCTTTAATGAAATCTTTAGAGCCTGTTTGGTGGAATAGAATAAGAAGAGATTCTTGTGAAACAGGCCTCAGATTCCAATAATATAATTACTATCTAGGCCTTTCTTCCTTCTCTACTACTTTCTCCCCTTTTATTTCATAATGGGTATAAGTCCTATGTTTCTTGTAAAGCTCAGATATGAACTATAGAATATGAGTAGCAGGCACATTAGGCGTGATTCTGTCACAAACCACATCTGATGCTTCTTTTGTGTTCTAGAAGCAGATGCTGATGTGGACATGTTTGGCTCTCTCTAGTGCTGTGCATTGTGAAAGGCTTTTTGCAGTCTTTGATGGTACTACAATACCAGATGTTTGCCAGTTTCACAGTGGCCCTTCTTCTTTCCACATAAAAGGTACTAAATCATTGTAGAGAAATAGAAGGCAGGAGATAAGATAAATTGAACCAAGTACATAAAATTCACTTATTTGAAGTGTGGAATTTCTCATTTATTCCTTGATTAATCCAAATCATCTGTCACTCAATGTGACAAAAATGTCAAAAATGACTACATATCAGAACCAAAAATTGTAATCATTTCCCTCCAATTACCTTAGTTACATACTCAGAAAGCATGAGAACATTGGATTAGGAATCTGGGAGATGGGTTCAAGAACTGGCTTTCCTATCTCATTCCTGGGTAATTCTGACAATTTCCTTTTACTCTCTAGACCATAGCTTCCCCAAATGTACAATGAAGGTGTTATCCCAAAGAATAAAAATCAAAGTAAATAATACAAAAATCAATATAGAAAAATAATACTGGATTAGAGTGAGATGAACTAGGTGATCTTACTCAAGGCTCTTCTTGACTCTTGAAGTTTTTTTTTTCCTACTGTCTTTCTTCTATTTCTTTGAATTATGAAAGATCTGTCTTTAGTGAAAAGTAATTGGATTTGAAGTCAATAAGACAACTTCAAATTCAATTTATAATATTTAATAAGTGTGATATCTTGGGTAAGTCATTTACTGCTTTGTGCCTCATCTTTCTCTTAGACTTTATGGAATTGAGGCATTCTTGCACTTGATGGACAGAGGTCACTTCTATTTCTCAATCTATGATCCTATGAAAATTTCCTTCATATGCCTAAATGCCATATTCTATTCTGTGCTTCTGACCTCTATCTGCTTTGCTAACTTTATTTTTTACTTTCCTGGTCAGTATTTGACTTTATAACTCAGCTTCATTTTAATCAAACATACTTCATGCTTCCTATTGCCCAGAATTCACCCTTTTTCTTCCTTTGCATTTTCGTATTTTGAATTATGTTCCTTTGACTTCTGTCTGGTAGTCTTATCCTATTTTTTTCCTCTTCTGACTTTTGCTTGCTGTTTATGAATCTTAACTTACAAGTGTAGATGTCTTCTAAACCTTCTCTAAGAAATTTGATATGTGAAGTGGATAACAAATAGATAAAAACATTTATTAAACATATACTATGGGTCAGGCAGTGTGATAAGTACTGAGGATAAAAATATAAATCAAAACAAAAATAATTTTTGCCATTAAGGTGATTGCATTGTTAAAGGGGGAACGAACATAAGTTTGAGAAGTTGCCACTCTGGGACAATAAGGGAAAGTGTAGAGAGGCAGAAGCACAGTTTGGAAAGGAGTGAAATTTGTACTGCAAGGATTCTTCTCCAAAATGGAAGATTTGGTATAAATTTTCCAATAGATGAGAGGCTGGCCTGGAGAGAGACTTTCTCAAGGATTTTTTTTTTTAAATAGAAGAATTCTAGAGAAGAAACTCTATTTTATATTTGGGCAACTGAAATCCAAATGCCCAAAATGCCCCAAATTAAAATGAATTGATAATGAGTTATAACATCCTTTAACAGGGATTCAAAACTCTAATTTTACCAGGATCACTAAAGTTAGTGTGTGTGTGTGTGTATGTATGTACATATGTGTGTATATATATATGTATGTGTGTGTGTATGTATGCATATGTATATATGTCTGAAGGCAGTATATTTACTTTGAAAACAACATATTAACAATTTTTATCTTCTATTATGTTTTTATTTTGTTAAATATTTCCCAAACACATTTAAATCTGGTTCAAAGCATACTCAGGAGTATTGAAATTGACTATTTCACACATTTGTCCTACAAGACAGATGGTGATAATATTTTGTACCCTATTAATGATGAGAACATAGATATAGTTGAGTTTTTTTTAATTACTGGTTAGATTGTTGTTATCCTTCATGCTCGAAGAAAACCAAAATGACATCCCAAATGACATTAAAATGCTAATCATGGTACAGCTCTTAATTCCCATGACCAGACCAAGAAATAAGAACATTCAAACTTCCATTGTTCTATCTACAAATTCATGTTACACAAGGTTGATCAGAGTATCAGTTTCCTAAAAGCAGGGTCTCCAAGGAATGAGATGAGTCAAGTATTAAGGAATATATACTGAGCTGGAAAACCTAAATTCTAATCCTGTTCAGTTGATTGGTTTCATGAGTCAATTCAAGTCATTTAAACTTTCTGAACTTATTTCCCCATCTAGAAAATGAGGATAATAGTATCAAGAATGCTGTCGTAAGGACCAGTAGGATATTTTCTATCAGACACCTACCTGGCAAATGCTTCAACACCATCAGCCCTTCATGACTTCCACTTTCCCCAAGGACTTCTCTAGTAACACCTTTAATGTGCTGAATCTAGGAACTTATTTTGGAATTACATAGAACAGCTAGTACAATCCAAAGAAAAGAAAGGTCTAAAAAATTTATAGTGTAAAGAACAAATTGATTGGAGGGAAAGATGAGTTTAGTCATTTCTAAGAATAAAAAAAATACTTGGAGAAAAAATAAACTTCCATCAAATATATATATATATATATATATATACGCACACATATATATATCATATTGAGGTTTATTATTTACAGACAGTTGATTTGTGAATAATGAAATCAATAGATGAATTCAAGTCAATTCAAATGGGGAAGTATTTTCTAATGTTTAATTTTTGTCAGGTAATCAATCAAATTCTGAGGAAATGAAGAAAAAGGGAAGGGAGGAAGGAAGGAATAAACAAACAAACAAAAGGATGAAATAAATGCTTTTTAAAATTATTACAAATATTCACTGCTATAATGAGCTGCTTTGATAATATACTCTCCAATACTGAAGATTGTTAAGATAAGAGTGGATGACCTCTTTTCAGGAATACTATAAAGGGTATTATTATTTAAGTGTGAAATGAACTAGAGAGTCCCTAAGGTGTCTTTGTATTCTGTGATTCCATTATCTGTGACCTCCATTTACAATATATGCACTAAATGAATACTTGAATGGACTGCCTATGTTGTTATGATGCATTAGTGAATAAGAAAGCAATTTTCATTGAGTCAGTGAATATTAATCTAAGTTCTTAAAATGTTGCGATGAGGTTAAATATAGAAGACTAGGGATGCCCCAGGCCTAGAGAATTGGCTTGTCCTGAATTGTCTTGTGTGATCAAAGTCAAAATGAAATTAGAATTGGTACTATAAGTACATATAGTCTATAACCACTATGACTACTTTGGTTCCTTCCAAACTTCCTTCATTTCATCTATGAGATGCTTGTCCCTATAAGGGAACAGTGATAGAAATTTGTAAATTTCTTTGATGCAACTCTTCTGAATGATTCTTATCTGAGCTATTTTACTTATTTCCGTTCATCAAGTGGGATTTCAAAAGATATGGATAATTGTGAATGTCTGACATATAATTTTGAATACTTGAAAACAACCCAACATTGGAACTAAAGACCTTTCCTCAATAAAACATAAGATTATTTATTATCAAGTTCAGGAGGCTGAAGGGAAGAAAAGCAAAATTATATTATAATAAATTAAGAATTTGAAAATGGTGCTAGAAGTCTTTTAGTTGAAATATCTCATTTATGAATAGGGCAGATTGATGATCAAAGAAGTCAATGATTTGCCCAACATGACACAGATGGTAAATAACAGAGCCAGGATTTTAGTTTAACTATTTGAATACTTAATTCATTTCTAATGAAATTTGTGACTTTTGCAAAACCATGCTGATCTTTTAAGAATATCATGAAGTTAGTTGAAAGACCAATATGTGCTTTAGATTCAGAGTATCAATAAGCTAATGGGGTCAAAAAAGAGACCAAAATACAGAGCACATTACTTACTTCTAAATATAGCTATAGCTATATCTATCTCTAGAAATACCAAATGTTATAATCCTCATGAAGCTGTATAAAGTTCTTAGGATCATAGATTTCAAACAGGAAGCTGTAATATAAGCCATTTAATTCAACTTCACTCTCCCGTTTTACAAATGGGGAAGCCAAGGTTCTAGAATGGTTAAGTTACTTATCCAAGGTCACACAGGATAAAGCAAGTTGAGATTTAAACTCATATTCTCTGACTCCAAAACAAGAAGTCTTTCTTTTTCATCATTCTGTATCACGAGTGGAAATAGCAAACTATCCAATAATGCCTTGCATTTGATCAGGCTACAAATATAATTTATTAGTAATCCTTGGGAAATTTCCATTCAAGTTTCATTAATTTCTTGGTACTTCATCTTTTTCTTAAATCCCCAGTGTCACTAGGCTAAATATAAAAACAATAGTGTCTAAATCTCTGCATACATTCATGGCATAGAAGCAAAATGAATGTTCCGTGTTTTAAATGATCCTGATTAACTGCATGGATTATAGTAATACAAATTTGGTTAAAAAAATATTAGGTGGATTCTTTCTTCCCATTTTTTCTGGTTTTCAATTAACTTAAACTGCCAAATTATGCATGCCTAAGTGTAGATATTTTCTCATCCAGTCATTACAATGAAGAGTGTTTGGGTGAACAGTATTAAGAGTAAGAAAAAGCGGGATATGGGCCAAAATTACCTCAAGCATACCTAAAATCCTTTTTTTTATTATTTTTTTCCTTAAATTTTAGCGTTGTAACTTGCTGCCTATGAGGTTTTGTGCAAATTATTTGACCTTTCTTGGCTTTTGTGTCCTCATTCATAAAAAAGGGGGTAAAGGAAAAATTGAATTATCTGGTTTCTAAAAATCCATTCACATTCCCCATCTATGATCCTGTGAGCTTTTTTAGGCTTCCTGAGGATTATTCCATTAAGTATTTTAGAAGTTAGCAATGTGAACACTGTGCAAAGTTCAATATAATTTAGCAGCAGATATGAGGGGAGAAAGGAACAAAACATAAAACCAGCTCAAGGTAAGAAGTCAAATGAAACCAATTTTGAAACATGATATTGACAGGCCTCGGGATGCCTGCATTCTGTGTTGGAAAAAATGCTGGCTTTGTTTCATGTTGCTCATCTCACAGTATATTCCTACCTCAATAAAATCTTTCACAAAAAAGCTACAAATATTTCCACTTGGTTTCCTTCCCTGACTTGCCCTTGAGTGTTGCCCAGTTAATTCTCTGCTGTCTGAGAATCAGGGTTCCCTCCCCCTCTACTTCCCTTAGAGGTTCTCCTTTTTCTTATTTCTCTTTCCATTTCCCTGCTATTTACTTGCCTGGTTATAGTTTCTTTGAAGAAAGCCTTCTGATCCAAAGTCACATTTGGCCTCTGTGGATCCTGGGAAAACTCATGAATACCATTTTGGAACAGCCTGGAGGCAGTCAGCAAGCAAGGAATCCCAGGGTAGGGGATGGCACCAAGGGGCAAAGTGAATATGAAACTGACAGATGGTGTTGAACACTCTTTAGAAAGAAAGAACTTTAAAAAGGAGAAACTGAAGCAGCTTTAGTAATTATTTTTCCTCTTCCAAGAGCCAAGGATCAAATACATTGATTATGAAAATATTATAGTCAGCCATGATTGCCATTTTCCATTCTTCTTCCCAATAAAATAATTTTAAAGATATTATGAAAAGACTTAATGAAAAATAGATTACTCCTCCTCTAACCCCCATCAAATTTAATGCTCTCCATTTAAATCAGCTCAGCTACAAAAGCAATAAGCATTTCCTAATCACCAACACTTTCTGATGTATAGGAGATGCAAACATCTTAAACACAAGCAAACACCTCCTCAACATACTATAGCAGAATCAAAATCT
Organism: Antechinus flavipes; assembly: GCF_016432865.1. Classification (NCBI taxonomy): domain Eukaryota; kingdom Metazoa; phylum Chordata; class Mammalia; order Dasyuromorphia; family Dasyuridae; genus Antechinus; species Antechinus flavipes. Next base: position 15,094,868 of record NC_067399.1, on the reverse strand, counting down.
TGTCACATTGTACAATGATCAAAATCCTTACCTGTGATTTATGGAAATTTCTTTGATCATTGGCTGAGGACCAGACACCTTATAGGTGAAAGAGCACATATAGTCAGGGACCTTGGGTGTTCCAATTCAGAACCTTTTTAATATTACTTGTGGAACCTTAAATAAATCATTTAACCTTGATGGACTCTGTTTCTCTATTTATAAATAAGGCAATTGGATATTATCTTTGAGATTCCTTTTATTTCACAAGCTTTTTTATTATTGACTCCATTGATATTTGCAACTGTTTATCTATGATCTTGGAAAAGTCTATTGAGTCAGACCTCAGAGGATCTGCATCTACATCCTATCTTTTCAAATTAAATATATATGATGGATTGGAACATATAAACCTCAGTTTCTTCATCTGTAGAATGGAGGATTTGAACTATATATCCTTTGAGATACATTCAAGTTTAAATTCTGAAGTACTCTGTGCTTTTGATTCTCACAACAATCCTAGGATGTACATGTTATCATTATCATCGTTTCAAATATAAGGTAGGAATTGGACTTCGGAGAAGGGAAGAGCATTCAATCAGGAGGACCAATCTAAGTCTTCCAATTCCAATTTCAGGGATCATCTTTCTGTAACGCATTTCTTCTTCAGACACAGAGGTCATTTCTCTTCTTCCTTCAGTCTCCTTCCACCCATATAACCTTATGCATCACCATGTGGCAGGAAAATCCCCACCACAATATTTCCCAAGTTCCATTGTCCCCTTCTTGAAGAGTAATAAACAGATTTCTCCATCCCAGGGACTATATCTGAGCTCCGGTGAGCATTTTCCAACCTGACATCCTTTGTGACATATGCCAACTCACCCCACGAAGGGAAACTCTCAGTGGAAGGAGCTGGCAGGAGCTAGGCCAGAATGAAAACTTTTTTGACATTTCATTTAATCTCTTAGGGCATCTGGGAAAACCCTGAAACCTCTTGAAAGCTTTTCAAGGCAGCCATAATTCAGACTAGTTTTTGTTTTCCCAGACAGACTTGAAGTAGTATTTTAATACCTACTCTCACCTGCTATAGTGACCTTTTCTTTATTTAGCATGGGAGTGGAATTTCCCCCTACAGTCACTTTTTACCAATACAAAGTCATTTTACTCTTTTCAATATACATTTTTAATTTTTTTTCTATTTTTGATAAATTGTGATTTAAGATGTACAACAGAAGAAAGTTTATTTTATTTTTAAGTGATAAGAATTGATTGCATTACTTCTTTCTTTGCTTTCCATGTGATTTTTTTATTATATATTTTTATTTAGAAAACCTATGCATGGGTAATTTTTCAACACTGACTGTTGCAAAACCTTCTTTTCCAACTTTTCCCCATCCCCCCAAAATGGTAGGTAGTCCAATACATGTTAAATATGTTAAAGTATATGTTGAATATAATATAGGTATATGTTTCCATGTGAATTTTTTAAAAGAGTTGAATATTTGATGGAAATTTAAAAAGCAAAACAACATTAAAACAAAAGCAAAACTCTTCCACTCATTAAACTGAAAAGCCCAGAAAATATGATGGATAATCAAGTCAGGAAAGGAAAGATTTCCTTGAAATATAGAGAACTGTTGAACTAATAGAATATCACAACCAGTGCCCTTTGACCTAAAGATACCATATGTTCTATTGGCCTACAGGAGGCTATTGACTATCTTGGGGCACAGGAATGAGTGCTGCAAAAGGCACAGACAAAAAGATGCACAACAAAGCTAAAGGGAAGCAGGTTCTCCATAAGAGATTTGTCTGTTAATTCACTGGAATTGAATGGAAGGCTGTATTTTTGAGATTTAGGCATTTAACAAAAGAAAAAAAAAAGATGAATACTGTTTTCATGTGAACAGAACCAAAGACATCACTCAGAAATTCACTGATGGAAAGTCCTATTTTCTAAAAGTGGTTATTCAAAATCCACTATAAAATTCAGTATCAAAAAAATCTCTGCATTATTGTTAAATACTGGTTAATAATATGTGAAGTCCATATTAGCTTCCTGTTGACCCCAGGATCAGCCAGAGTCAGGAACAGCAAAAGTCCTTGGTCTTTAGGGGGAGAATTAAAGGAGAACGACGAAGCCACCACAAGCTCTTTGCCTCCTGACCTCCCTTCTTGTTCTCCTCCTAAGTGACTCTGGCTTGTCTTCCTCCACCCCCTAATTCCTTCTACAATTATCTGTATACACCAAAAGATCCAGCCAACACAGAATAGTGGGAAGGGCCATTTTCCAACATATGCTAATAGAGTATTGTTTAATAGGTAATTAGCCTTAAGTGTTTGGTTATCTGATTCCAGTGCACCTATTCAGAGTTTCAAGCTTTTATAATAATATTAGAAATGAATCCACTAACTATTACTATTTTCAATCCAACCACAGGTAGTCTTATATTGTATATATCATAGTCAATTAATCAAACAATATCTTAAACACTTACTATGTTCCATGCACTGTGCTAACACTGGTGATACAAAAAGAGGCAAAAGCCAGTCTTCATCTTCAAGAAGTTTACCATTTCAGCAGAGATAACAGGCAAACAATAACACACAAAGCAAGCTGTGTACAAGATAAATAGGTTGTAATTAAGAGACATAAGGCAAGGCACTGGAATTAAGAGGAGGCTGGCAAAGGCTTCTTTTAGAAGTTGACATTTAGTTGAAATTTAAAGGAAGCTAGGAAATTTAGTAGGTGGAATGGAGAAGGGAGAGGACTGTTGACAAGGGGCACAGTCAAAGAAAATATCCAGAGTAGTCCAGGATAGTCCAATCCAAAATAGTCCAGAGAATCCTCCAGATGGAGTTTGTGGAACAGTAAGGAAGCCAATGGTTCAAAATCTACATGTTGGGGAGTAAGGTGTAAGAAGTCTGAAAAAAAAATAGAAAGGGGCTAAGTTTTGAGTGGCCTTGAATGGCCAACATAGAATTTTGTATTTTCTCATGATTACAATAAGAAGCTATTAGTATATGTTGAGAAGGGAGGTGATATGATCAAACCTATATTTTAGGCAATCATTTTAGTGATTATAGAGAATGGATTGGAGGGGAAACTATTAGAATATGTTGAGAAGGGAGGTGATATGATCAAGCCTCTATTTTAGGCAATCATTTTAGTGATTATAGAGAATAGATTGGAGGGGAAAGAGAATTGAGATTGTCACATCAACAGTGAGCAATTGCAGTAATCAAGGAATGAGATGATGGAGATCTGTGTTATATTCATGGCAGTGTCAAAGGAAAAAAAAGTTAAATTGGCAGACTTTGAATATAATTTGAATTTGATGATGGGAGAGAGATAGTGGGGAATCTTGGATGACTCCTAGGGTGAATGCCTGGAAGGCTGACTGCATGGTCGTGTGAGCAAAAGTAACAGCAGAAGAAGGAGGGATAAGGTTTAAAAAGGAAAGATGGTGAGTTCTGTTTTGGACATGTTAAGTTTAAAACATTCATTAGATATTGAATCCAAGATATTAGAAAAGCAGTTGACGATGTGAGATTGAAAGTGAGCAAATAATTTGGGGCAGAAAAGACAGATTTGAGAATCAGTAACAGAGAGATGGTAAGTAAATTCTTATGAATTGATGGGATCACCAAATAAAGTAGGATGAGGGAGAAAAAAACGAGGGCCTATGATGGAACTCTGAGGAACACCTAGGGTGAGAAGGGATTATTTGTAAAATCATTCAGAAAATGAAAGAAAGAACATCCAGAGAAGTAAGAGAAAAACCAGGACATAACAGTGTCTCGAAAATAGAGACAAGTATATAAAGAAAAATAGAGTAATTACTATTGTCAAAGGTTGTAGAGAAATAAAAAGACAAGGAGGGTGAAGAGAAGGTCAGTGGAATCGATAATTAAAAAAAAACATTCATAACTTTGGAGAGAACAGTTTCTATGAAATAATAAGGTTTTAAGCCAGATTGTAAGGAGGTAAGAAAAGGACAGAAAGTGGATGGATTATAGATGCATGTTGCAATCTTTACAAACTGCTAACTCATTAGAGTTGATAGATTTTTGACAAGAATTGAATGTTTTGGGCCAGAACCTGAAACAAGGTACTAAGTAGAACTAATTGATACAATGCTTGCGTTTGCACCTTTACTCATTGGAGTTCACAAAGTTACACAGTTAACATTCACACCTCCCTTGAAGCTCTTGGGGCCAGAGAGCACTATGGGAGAAAACCCATAATTCCTCTCTCTTGTATCCCACAATTCCTCTCTCTCGTATAAAAGAAACAGACAGAGGCTCTCAGAGGGAATTCAGTCAACTTACATGAAGAGAAGAGCATCAAGTCAGAAGAAGCCATGAGAGGGAGCTGAACTGAAAATTGAGAAGGCTCTCTCAGAGGCACAAGCAGATTCATCTTCATCTCACACCACTGTGGTGGCTGGGTTCCTGCACTTCCCCCACTGAGACCAAGCTGGTCTGAAAGACTCTCCAGAAAGCTAGCTGAGCCCCAAGTGAAGAAGACAAGACATTCATTCCATCTTTGTGCTGGCTGGAGGCTGAAGAAAGTAGAGGCAGAGGCTGAAGGACAAAACCTTTGGATTTGGAGACATTCGGAGGGAGCTCTTGGAACCAAGCCGAGAGAGAGGCCTCAACTAACCAGGCTACTTTGGAAGGAGAAAATAAACGTTTGCATTTCTACCAGTTGACTGCATTTGGGGTAATTACTGATCTGAAGTGATACTAAGGCTGCCTCCAAGAAAACCTCCCCTGAGAAACCTGCTCTCTCCCCCAGAGAGAACTATTCTACTTATTATAAAAGAAGAAGATCACCACAGATGCATTTTATAAATTTAGGTACAGATGGCTGAAGGAGTAAAGAATGATGAAGAGATGGAATAATGAAATGAAAGTTTTCCAGAATAAGGAGACATGGGCATGTTTGTAAGACAGTTGAAAATCAGCCAGTAGAGAGAAATTGAAAATAAGTAAAGGAATAGTGATAACAGGGAAAGATCTTTTGGATGAAATGGATAGAATGGTATAGGTTAAACAGATAGAGGAATTAATCTTGACAAGAAGTAAGGCCACTTCATGAAGTAAAAGAAGAGATAATGACAAAGTATCTGAGTAGTAGAAAATGAGTAAGAGAGGAGCAAAAGGTGTTGAACGGCACCTTTTTTTTTTTTTTTTTTTTTTTTTTTTGGTAAAATAAGAGACACAGGAGGAGGTATAAAAAGTTTTGAATGAACTGTTGTAAAGAATGGAATTAAGAATTGAGAAGAGAAGGGTAGTGTGATCAACTAACAGCAATGAAGGTCAAACTGAAGTTGTATAAAACAAATTTTAACAAATCTGGTCAGAATGGTTGAATATTTTTTTCCCAACTTTCATTCAACAACATACATTTAGGAAGGAAGGTAATGAATGGTAGGAGTGATCCAAGACTGAGGCTTGGTTAGGCATAATTATGAATACCTTTAGGGAATTTGGGATTACAGAAAGGAACACAATGTAGAGTTGAATTTGTTCACCATGTAGTTAGGATGGATGAGGAGAAGAGAGAAGAACTAGTGCAGGAAAGATGACATGAACGAGAATTCAAGAGTCAAGTGGTTGGTGAGTGATGATGAAAAGTAGGCTTGTGTAAAAGATTTTAGAGGGAGAGTTGGAAAAAAAACAGGGTATATTATGATGAATTGAGATGATTTCATAATTCTTGAAAGTAGAGATGGCAAATTTGTGTTTGATGTTAATATCAAGTCTATGACCCTCTTTGTATGTGACTGGGAAGAGGTGGATGCTCATAGAAGTAGAGTAGAATCAGGTATTGAATGGTTAGGATTATTGAAGGGAAATTAACATATATTTTGAATTATCCTAGTACGGGAGGAAGAGTTGGAGTAGAAAGAAAAATTATAAAGCCATTCTCAGAATATTTTAAGTTAAGGAATAAATTTATAGAGGACAGCTACCAGGATTTTGATTGGAAAATTGATATTGATATGTAAGACATTTGATATGAAGTACAAAGGAAAAGAAATTACAGAAAGGGAGAATATAGAAGTTAAAATGGGGAGCAAGGGATGTCCTTGAACTCAGGAGAATAAACAAAAAAGTAAAAAAGACACTAGAGAGGATGTTTCATGAAGATGGGTCTTAGGGAAGTAAGGTGTCATTTAAAATCAGTAGATGGAAGGAGTGGGAGTAAAAGAAGAAAAACATAGATACAATGAAATTGATTGTTAATGTAATATTCATTCTAGAGGGCACGATGGAAGGGTTGAGTAGAGTCAAAATGAAACTTAGTGGTATGAGGATTGAGGAGGATTGGAGTGAAGAATCAAGTCATTCTGGGTGTCTATTTGACAGTTTGGATAGTGATCTAAGGCAGTTCAGAGTCATTGAAATGTAAAGTGCATTTAATCAAATGTGAGAATGTTCATCATTGACTGGAAGGTGCCAGCCCTGAACACTCAGAGGACAGATGCACCAGGGGATGGGAAACCTGACATTGAAGGAATGCTTGCTTTTTGTGCAGGAGCTGTATCCTCACATTGCTTGAATTTGCAACCCCATAATCTTGATTTAAGTAAATATCACTATTCCTGGTGGTATAACTTATTAACAATATAATAAACAAAATATTGATATTCGTTTTCAATGTATCATCTGTGAGAAATATCACAGAGTACCTTCTAAGCACCAGTGATTCTTCTGACTCCCCAATTATGGCACAAAGACCCCACCATTCAGTTTTCCCAAGATAGCTGTCAAAGGCTCTTCTTAGTGTTTCAAGGAGAGGAAAGTTACATTGATCTTTTTTCTCTCACACTCTCATTTAGTCTCTCTCTACTTATCAAGTTAACATGTCAGAAGAGTAAAGAAAGTCTCAGTTTTCTCACCGACTGCTCAAAGGTACCAATTAGAAAGTGACCCTTTAAGATACAATTCCCTCTAAAAAAATATAATACCAAAACCTCTATTTTGGAGAGGTTATTGAAGCTGATATCATAACCCTGTTTTGTATTTATTTGTCAGTACAATGTGTTCTGTCTCCCAGGTGGAATATAAAATTGTTGAGGGTAGGGATTATCTACTTTTTTTTTCTTTTTATCCACATAGGAGAGTCTACCACATGGTAAGTGCCAAATAAATGCCAATTTAATTTAATCAAATTTAATTTAATCGACATTTGCTGGCCTAATCCTAAGCAAAATGTAAAACTTCAAGTATTTTTTTTACACTGCTTCATCCCTGCCTCATGCCAAGTATCTACTGTTCTTCTACTCAATCAAATTAGTGTCAAACTAAGATGTGGCTGAATTCAGCATATTACTCACTTCTCAGGATCATTGACTTGGTAAAAGAGGGTTGTGGGATTATAGCTTTTAAAACTGAAGAGATTTTCAAAGTCATTTAATCCAATCACCTTCATTTAATAGACTGAAGGTCAAATGGGTTGTTAAAAATAAAAGATGAGACTTTCAACTGTGAATATAACATTCCTCCCTCATTATGAAGTAACTAGGCTAGAAGTTAAGTTGTTAGGGTCCTAGGCCTTTGTCTAGTATTAAATAAAATCAGGCAATTCATATGCAGTAATTCACATCTGGAATATCAGCTTTGTGAGGAATCTTAGTGGCAACCAATGTTTGTAATAACAGATACATTTTTATACTGCTTAATTTGTACCATGCACTGTGCTAAGCTATCCACGTAATATCTCATTTGATTCTTACAAGTATGGGAAGTAGGAGTTATTAGCTTTACAGTTGAGGAAACTGAGACAGGCAGTGGTGAAGCCCAGAATCATAAAGTTAACAAATATGTGAAGCTGCGTTTGAATAAAAGTTTTCCTGATTCCAAATCCAATGCTCTCCAACTGTACCACTTAGCCCATAGTTTTAAGGATTTCTCCTAAAATATTTTTGAGCAGTGATCATATAGGATGCACTCGAAAATTTCAGGAAGGGAAATCAAATTTTTCTTATGCTGCCTATTTTAATCATGAGTCATTCCTTGTCATTGGTTTTGGTATTTATTATTTTGATGGTAATGGGAGCTGTAATTGTTGTTGCAGGGGGATGAGATAATTTGCTTGGCTCTTCCCCCTTTTCCCTTTAAGACTGCTGCCTCTTTACTGTTTTTCCCTTCCCTCTCAGTGATTGCTGGTTATTTTACTTTCTTGGGCCAAGCAGAAAAGCTTTAGTCCCTTTTAAGCAAAAAAAAAAAAAAAAAAAAAAATCCAATACTGATTATAGCTAATATTTCTCACTTCTCTCTAGCCTTTTCTTCTATATGTTTAGGGCACCCATTTCCTTTAACCAGATCAGGGACTTGATCCACCACCACCCCTAGTGAGCTCCTCTGGACACTTTCCATTTTATGATTTTCCTAAGATGTACTATCCATAGTTAGACACATTAATCTAAAAGAGATCTAGGAAAATATTAGCGAAAAAAAAATTCCCTATGTCCTCCCCAACCTATTCAACTAGGAATTTTCCATTTTGGAGTTTCTATTTACTCTTAATAAAAATCAGTCCTTGCCCCCAAGGAACTTACATTCTTTTGAGGAAAGATAACTAACCTGCAACCCTTGAATATTCCTTGATATCCTTCAATCTAAAGATTGTTTCCTTTTTCCAATTTAATTTTCTTAATTGTGGAAACCAAATAAATGCTCATCCATTTCTCATCCAAGGAAAAAACTCCTTGGGATTGATCAGTCACTTAGTCAATGTCATTTATTAAGTGATTATTATAACCATTCTTCTTCACCCCTGCTATCCCACTCTCTATATTCATCTTCTCAAAATCATGCTCAGGTAGGAAGGAAACAAGTATTTACTAAGATGCTATGCTGTGACAGACACTGTGCTTAGTGTTTTATAAATAGTGTGTCATTTATCCTCATAACAACCTTGTGAGGCAGGTATAATTTTTCTCCCATTACACAGTTGAGGAAACTGAGGCAAACAGAAGTTAGCTCACTTTTATGCTGCTATTAAAGGTTTAAGGTTCAAAGTCATCTTAGATCTTTCTGATCCCAGGGCAAAAATCTGTTCACCAAGTTATCCATCTGCCTCTAGGAGAAAAGTTGTAATGTTCTTCTCTAAAATTTAATGTTCTCTGGGAGCAGGTCTCTTGGGGGGCTTCTGGGAGCCACTTTCATTTCAGTTCAGTGTAATCACCCTGAATGCAGCCTGGAGTTAAAGTCCAAATCCTTTATTGTTTCCTTGAAAGTCTTGTCTCTTTTCCTGAGCTCTGTTAGCTTTCTTAGAGGCCTTCTGTACTCTTGGTTCCGAGAGCTTGAGCTCTGGCTTCTGAATCTCCCCGACTTCCAAAAATCTGTGCTTGCTTAGTCCCTGGCCACAACAAAGGTGGAAGATGGAATGAATCTGTCTCTGCCTCCAAGAGCTTCTAGTGGGCTTCTGTGTCTGGCCCTGGGAGCTTCTTGCTTATATGCTGTACACTGAGTACACACCAATCATTACATCACTAGGAAACCATCATTTGTTGTAGAATTAAATCAATCCTAAACTATATTTAACCACTGTCTCCTCAATTCCCCTTAGTACCTTGTTTCAAGTTCTGGCCCATGACATCTCCTTGTAGGATCAGCTCAGTCATACTGAACCATGATAAATTAGATAATTATTGTCTCTATCAATTCCACTGACTTAATACCTTGTAAGAATGCTAACAAAAAGTTACTTAGCATCACACTCCTAGGACTATGCTACTTTCTATATACTCTGCCACTAAGGTCTCACTCCTTCTTCTCTCAATTTTTCCCTTACAGAATTATTCTAAAATTAACAATACTTCTGGAAAGTACCAATCAAATGACTTGCGGTTCTGTTGCGGTAGGGGAGCCACCTGCCAGTAGCTGCTAGAGATCTAATTCAGACCTGTAGAACTGTAGAATGAATCTCTTCATGTGAGAGGATGATGATGATGTCACAAGGAGACAGAGGCAGTTGCATTCTCTGAACTCTCCACTGAGAGGCAGTTGCGTTGTGTGATCTCTCTCCTCTTCGCTCTTGCCTCCAATTTATTTCATTCCCAATCCATAAGGAACATCTGCGTGAAACTGTGAAGGATCTTGGAGAACTGACCTGCCCCTTCACTTAGGCATGATCCTTAACAGAGTCTCAGTAGCCAGGTTTGTTATTTCCTAGGACAAAATGCACTAATCCTCATTCAACTATTTGTGTTATCAGCTCTTATTGGAAGATCAACTCCTTGTGGACAGATCCAGTTCCACTTTTGTTTTTTATCCCCAGAACTTGACAAACTGCTATGTATATAATTAATATTTTTTTCATGCATGCATTCATTCATTTCTTCATTCTTTTGTTGACCAAGTAAAACAGTCTTGCTTTCATATATACTCCCAGAGGAGCTTGTATTCCATAAAGAAGTTTCTTTTGTTTATCTGATTCAGGGAAGATATCAGGGATATCATTTGTGCCTTAAACACAACGAAGTGCTGTACTCTTTAAAGTCTGGTGTCTAGAGCATCATTATTAGTTCTCTCTTGGCAATGGAAGGGGAGGGAAAAGAAAGGGGTCATTGATTCCCTGAAGGCTCTCACCTTTTCCGCCCAAACTCCAATAGACTCCAATGAAGTTCTTGTAGCTATAGATGTGCAAAACAAGGAATATTTCCTAGTTTTGAGATATTCTCTTCTTCAATAATAACCCAGAGATTGTTCTCAGCTTATCTCAATTCTCTTGGGGTTAGAAATTTCATTGTAAGGTCCCATCTCTAAGGAATCCCAGTAATTGTTGACTTTAACTAGATCTAAGCTGCTCTGACAGAGGCTAAGTAAGTCTCCGGGCAGTTGCCTGTTATTAAGTTCTATATATTCTTAGACCTCTTACTGGATATTTTCCTCTTTATTTAAAAGTGCTTGAATTTGGAAAGTAATTTTACTATAATGAAGACAACTCAATGTGCTGCTTAATAAAGGGCTCTCCCCTAAAGACTGGGAAACAATATGACTTTGCTCAGTTAGTTAGAAGAAGATTAAATGAATATAATCCAAGCTATTATTGCCAAAATAGAGTTTAGTGAAATTCAGCTTATTTTGTGAGCAGGGAGAAGAATGAAACAGAATGAGGTGGGAGCCAAAAAGCAGAAATGGATATGAGGAGAAAGACTGCCCTCATGAGTAAGGAGATGGAGGCATGCAGGAAGGGGAGGCCAAATGACAAAGAAATGGAGGCCAAAAAAAATGTTATTTTACATTGATGTTCTATATGGTATTTGGTAAGTTGTTTAAATCTTTCTGATCCCTTTCCATTCTCTCTTCTGTGCAGTAGGACAATAATATTTATTAAATGATGTCTCTGATTAAGAAGTAAGATAATCTGTGATTTATTCCAGAGGGTCATTTTGAAATTAAATTCAGATAGTGATTAAAACATGTTTTATAAACTTGAAGGTGCTACCTACCTATCAGTCCTATCAATTGTTAGTATCTGAGATATCCATTGGTGGATCACTGATTTAGAGATCAGGGAAATCTTGTCAAACCTCTTTTTCTTTCTTGTTTTTCCTTTTTTCCTCCTCTTTCTCTTTCTTCTCTTCTTCTTCTCTAATGGGCTCAAGCTTGAGTTGATGCACTGAGGTCCCAAGCATGTGAGGCTAAATAATAATTGGACCATACTGCATTAATATATGCTTGGAGAAAGTTGTGCAAGTTTTGATGTGTTGTATAGGAAATGACATAGGGATGATTTTGGTAGGTGGAGAGAGGCCGGGAGAGAGGCAGAGAGACTGCTGGCCGGGTTCGTGTTGTAGCTGCTCACATTCCTATCGCCATCCCCCTTCACCTCCAGAAAGGATAAAGATCAAGGATTTTCCCTTAACCTGAATTCCTGACTCTGGCTGATTTTAAAATACGTGGCCATTACATTCTTCCACCTACTCTTCCTCCTCTTCTTTTTCATCTCCTCATCCTTTCCCTGCTTCTCCTCCATTTCCTGATTCTCCTCTTCCTTTTCCTCCTTCCCTCTTCTTATTCTTTCTTTTTCTCTTCCTCTTCCTTCTTTTTTTTCTTTTTTTTCCTCCTCCTCTTTCTCTTCCTCCTCTTCCTCCATTGTTGTTCAGTCATTGTGATCATGCTTGAATCTATAACCCTATTTGTGGTCATCTTAGCAAACACTTTGGAACACCTTGTCATTTCTCCTTATTTCTAGATTAGAAAATTGAGGTTAAGCGGTAAAGTGATTTGTCCAAGGTCACATATTGAGTGAAGTAATTAGAAGGGAGGAAAAAAAAATATTTCCTAGAGGATACAGAATTGGACTTGGAACCAGAAAATTTTGTAATAGTCTAGCTCCAGACTATAAGTTCTGCATAACTTCAGAACATGATCATGTTTCTTTTGACTTCATATCTCTCACCTATAAAATAGGAATTTTGTGAGAACCACATGTCAGATGTGTGTAATGTGCTTTACAAAATTTTCTAAACAAATGTTAGCTATTATTGCTGACCTCCAAGTCCATGAATGTTTTTGATACAGCAGTCTTGGTTTCCTTTGTCATCCCCATCCCCACCATCATCATCAGGGGAGACAAATTCCCTTCTTTTGCTAGATGCCCCCAAATCTACCATTGTATGATCACAACATACATTGCAATGGGAAAGATAACACAGAAAAAGATGTTGAGGAGAGTAATATACCTGCCTGGCTCTTGGATTATAATGAATGTTGGATACTGGGAAATGATCTGAGGAGGGGTAGGTTACAGAGCCGAACTTGTCTTGTAGCGTGATCAATTTCTCGAAATCCTGAAATCCAAGAGAGTAGCCAGATTAAGAAATGATTGTAGATTGTAGAGGAGCTATGAATTTCTGAATTAAATTTATCTTGCTAAATGAAGAGTATTTAGAAAGTGTCCAAATTCAGGCCCTGCTACACAATGCCTATATGACATGAATCATCTGATATACATGTAATTTCTGGGTTTCAGGTTGCTTACTTCAAAATTCTATAGCCTCTGTCAATCTAAGGTTCTTTCTTCTTCCATATCAGGGATGAGCGAGGGCAGATGGTGGATACACAGTTATTGAGTGGAACAACTCGTTTGAGAGCTTATGTTTCTCTTCTCCCCCAAATCATGTGTAAATATATATTGGTATTGGATGGGACAAAAAAAAATCCCCTATTTAGCACCAAAGTAATTTTAAAATGAAAGGAACATTAGTGATCATCTGATCCAAACACCCTCATTTACTAGAAGAGGATACCCAGTGTTAGAGAAGAGAAATAAAATGATCAGACCCACAGATGATTTGTAAGAGGAGGCCTGTGATTGAACTGTCTGAATACTGTCACACATAGGCCCAGGCCTTTTTCCATGAATCCATCTCAACTTTTCTATCAATTCAAGTCTTCCTGAAATATCATTTTCCTCCAACCAGCTGAGATACATGAGTTTTTTAATGGCTACTGTTCCAGGTGGCTTATTCAGGTGGTAATAATAGTTTGCCTCCATCTCTTGTGGTACTTATCATCTCAGGAACTCAAAGCACTTTGCAAACATTAATTAAAAACCCTCAAAACACTACCGTGAAAGAAGTAAGTATTATGACACCCATTTCCCTTGCAGTGAACAAAATAACTGTAATCAGATTTTATTGGGATTTTATTGGTACTGCATTTCTTTCCTTCAAACTCTGGTGTGCATTTTAAAAAATAATATCATTTTGTACTTTCTGGGAAAGTATCTCTTCAAAATAAAATTAAATTGTTCTCTCTAAGCCATTCGCCTTTCCAGTGCCAAAAATTAATTTGAAACCAGTCATATCCCTTTTTCAGGTAGAATTTTTAAGGAAAAAAAATCTGGCCCCAGGTTAATTGTTTAGTTAAATTATTTCCTTTCCTTCCTTTGAACACTCTATTTGTCATAAGTAATTAAATTAATTTTGATCGCTACAGGATATCAATTTCTCAGCATTTCCCCTCCCCCTCTTTAAGAAGAAATTTCATAAGGGAATTGGTTTTAAAATCCATTTAGATCTCAGCCAGATTTAATAGATTTTTTTTAAGGTGATACTCAAGAATGGAGAGACAGACAGACAAGGAAACAACATCCCTTAATATGCCTGTTTGCTCTTGTTATTTGAGAAAATAAACTTCCATCACCACTCTCCCCCAACCTTGAAAAGGTTTAACCTAATGAAGGAGGAAGATTATCTTCCTTGATAAAACAAGCACTTTGTGCCAGGCCCTGACAAGCTTTGTAACACACTTTTTGTTTAGTTATCTTCAATAATGGGATAAAATCCCTGAGTCTTAGCAGGGAAATGAAACCCCTAATCTAATCTCAGACCTTGAGAGTTATTTGAATAAGGGTGCGGGGAAAAGTTAATTTCCTTCTTGGTATTTTAACAACTTTGAAGAGGCAAGATAATTTACAGGCATTCCACAATGAGACAATCCACCCAAATGATTCATTTCTGAAGTGTCAAAATGAGCTTGCACAGAGTTTGGGAAGAGGATATTGCATGAAATCAGTTTTTATGGTGTTTTGGAGAAAGAATGATTCTTCTCCAGCATGGGCTATTCAGATTGGCTCGAATGGTGTTGAGGGGCTCAGGGTATGGTGGGATGATCTCATAAAAGTCTTGTTCCCAGCAGAAATATTTCATCTGTCTTGAGGAAAGCCACATAGGGAAATGATGCACTGACATTGTCCAGAGACGGTTCTCCACAATGAATCTGTGATATTTTGTCAAAATATATTGCCCATACTCTTTAGCTACTTGTGGGTCAGATCTGTTACTTTTAACAAGGAATCCAGGTGTCAAAGGAGGCAATGATCTTTCAAAAACAGAGCAAATAGGATGAGTGAGATGAGGCCAGTGTGAGTTTAAACACCTCCTAGCAGAGTTAGTGATGAAGCAGTAGTTTTTGTCTCTCTGTGATAACTCAATATTTTCAGAATTTTCCTTTAGGAAGAAAAGTAGCTTTTTAAGTTGGAATACAGGTCTTCTCTCTTTCAATGTGATCCATCACCACCAGAAGAAAACATTTATTAAGCCATTACTGACAAATATACATGACATCCCCCAAATCCCATCTTCAGTGTGCATTTAATGTTGAGACTGTGCTCTCCACAATCTGATTGCCATCTAATTTCCACTGCCATATCGCCCACTTCCCCTTCTGGTCTGGCAGATTTGTTAGCTGCCCTCTGAACTTGACACTCCATGAAGAAAAGGCCTTGGCTTACAGTGGAAAGTTCATGATGTCAGATTTCAATTCTTTCCTTTAAGACTTACAAGAAGATCTTGGTCATATAACTTCAATATCTTGAATCACATATTCTTAAGTATAAATCAAGAGGGATTGCATAGAGGACATCTGAGAGGCTTTCTAGCTCTGAAGCTATGATTTTTTTTTCATTTTTTCCTTTTATTTTCTTGCCAAGAAATTAGGGCTTAAGTGACTTGCCCATCTAGTACGTGTCCAGTGTTGGAAATGGATTTGAATTCAGATCCTCCCCATTCCAGGGCTAGTGCTCTACCTGCTGTGCACATTTTTTTCATAATAATATTTAACATTTATATATTGGTTACTATGTGGCAGACAGTGTACTGAGTGCATTAGACATTTGATTCTCACAAAAACACTGCAAAACAGGGGCTAGTATCATCCCCATGTTGTAGCTGAGGACACCAAGGCAAACAGAGTTAAGTGACTTGTACTTGCTACACCTAGTAAATTTAAACTAAAATCTTTATGACTCCAAGCCTGATGCTTAATCCATGGTGCCATCTTGAAATCCTTAGACCTCTTGGTCATCATCATCTGGTAATTATAAAAGCTAAAAGGAAACTGACTTGGTTTTGGATTAACAAAAAAGCAGAATGGTAAGATGTTTTGTTGCCATGCCAAACAGAAAGAGTTGTCTGGCTGGCTGTCAAGGCTGCACATTAAGAAAATACTCAATATCACTGAAATTACCTTCATCATCAGTCAAATGGGACCAACAATCCTTGCTCTTTCTCATCCATTGAGTTGCTGTGGATGAGGCAACCTGGTGAATGAGACAAGGACTATGTGGTATCAGAAGCCTTGGGGTTGAATCATAGTTTCAGTTAAATGATTCATGGTAAGTTACTTTGCATTGCGGTATCACTTTTCCCTTCTGTAAGGCCCCAACTGTTTTACCTGTCATTTGTTAACATGTCCCCTTGCTTCCTCTTTGCTTTATTTTTCGTTGATAAGACAATAAGAATCCTGCGCAATTCTTCCTTGACAATATGGTGCAACCAACCATGTGCTTCTGCTCTGTGTTCTGCATAGCACAACTTTGTTTTTTCCCAATTAATAGTATTTTTTCTCAATTACATGCAAAGATCGTTTTCACAATTCATTTTTGTAAGATTTTGAGTTGCAGATTTTCCTCTCTCCCTCCCCAATAGAGTGAGCAATCTAATATAGTTTATACATGTGCAATTATGTTAAACATATTTCCATATTAGTTATGCTGTGAGAGAAGAATAAGGGAAAAAAATGAAAAACAATGAGGGAAAAAATAACAATTTTAAACTGAAAATAGTGTGGAAATATTGAATCCTCTGAATATGGATGGCAATTTCCATCATAAGTCTTTCGGAATTGTCTTATATCACTGTACTGCTGAAAAAAAACTAATTCTATCATAGTTGATCATCACTTAATGTTGCTGTTATTATTTGCAATGTTCTCCTGATTATGCTCACTTTGCTGAGCATCAGTTCATGTAAAGGATACCAGACACAACACAACTGTAGAGGGTATACTTGTGTTATTTAACATCATTAGAAAAGTTTTGTTGTTAATTAAAAAAAGAAAAACTTTTTAAAAGTAATTTGGGGTAAAATATATTGCATAATTTTCTAAAACCAAGCTAGCCTGTATTCCTTAATAATCAATTCAATTCAAAATATATTTAATAAATGCATATTACTACCAAGCACAATATGAATTATTAGGCATAAAAATATAAAAATGAAATTTCCCTATCTTCAAGAAGATTTTATTCTAATGGAAGATTCTGATAGAGAAAATGTGTTATATAATTGTATAGCAGCATATACAAAATTATACAAAGTGATTATGGAAAGATTGGGCTCTGGCATGGCAGGGGATCAGCAAATTCTTCTGTTGATGGTTACACCAGAGCTAGATCTTTAATGAAAGCAAAAATTCTGAGACAAGGAAGTGAGCAGGGATTACAATCAGGAAGGAACAGTCATTTCAAAGGAACTGAGACAGGAGATGGATTGTCATATGTCCTGAAAAGTGAAGAGTCCAGTGTGGCTTTATTGCAAAATGTGAATAGTGGTATAATATATAAAATATCAGTGGTCATGTTGCAAAGACCTTTAAATGAGATAGTCATTTGTATGTACTCCTGGGAGAAAGAGGAAATCATTGGAGTTTATTGAGCAGTGGAAAACTACATGATCAAGTCTATGATTTAGGAAAAGATCTTTTGGACAGATGAATGGAGGGTGGATTTAAGAGAAGAAAGGCTTGAATTAGGGAAGACAAATAGGAGAATATTGAAATAGTGAGAGGCGATGATGAAGTGAGTCATGCTAATGACTTTGTGATTGATGATAAGGGGTCTTTGTGGAAGTGGGAACAGCAAAAGATTGACTCGTAGAATGAATGAGAATAAAGAATTGAAGATGATATTGAGATTACAAATCCAAAAGATTGTGAGATTAGTGTTACTGTATTTCAGGGAAATTATCATCAAAGATATTGCCTAAAGATTCAGAGATGACTTTTCATTAATGAAAACCTGATGCTCATTTGGCTCATTTTCATTTGACACACCAAATAACATTTGTTTATACCCTGACATATATGGATGGCTGTTTGTCCATCTCTTGTCGTCTTGTGTAATGGGCTGAGGCTTGAGTTGATGCACTGAGGTCCCAAGCACATGAGGCTAAATAGTAATTGGACCATACTCTATTAATATGTAAGCTTGGAGAAAGAATGGCCCCCACCCACTCTTTGTGCAAGTCCTGATGTGTTGTATAGGAAATGACGATTTTGGTGGGTGGAGGCAGGGGAGTGGAAAAGGAAGGGGAGGAGAGACCTTTGGGACGGCCATTGCCATGGCTGCCTCCACAGTTGGCTCTACTGTTGGCTCGGCTCGCGTCGCTCTCTCTTAGCTCGCTTCCTGTCGCAACTGCCTATATTTGCTATCGCAATCTTTCTTGCCTATATTTGCTATAGCAATCTTTATTCACCTCCTCACTTCAATAAATATTGAAGATTTTTCCCTTAACCTGAATTCCTGACTCCGGCTGACTTTAAACACGTGGTCATTACATTTGGCACCCAACGTGGGGCTGTTTTTCATTCCCTGTGGCAAAACTGTCCATTCATATCTTTTATAAGGCTCAGCTAAGTTAACACTGGGCACTGAAAACGCAAATCTTTTCATATCCTCCTTATCCAGAGGGATAGAATAGAAACAATCCTTAATATCGATGACCCAAAGAGGCCACTCTCTAGGCAATTGAGTAGGAGATGGAAGTCCAGGCTGAAGAGTTCCCATAGTTTCCATCTGTTCGTTCACTTTTCTTAAATCAGTGAGCATCCTCCATTTTCCTGATTTCTTTTTTACAACGAACACTGGGGAATTCCAAGGACTTAGAGAAGGTTGTAAATGTCCTTGTTCAAGCTGCTCCTGTACTATATCTAATAAGGCCTGAATTTTATCGCTACCTAAGGGCCACTGTTCTATCCACACTGGTGTATCAGTTTTCCATTGGATAGGAACAGGTAAAAGTGTTGGTAGGCCTTCAACAGCAGCCCTGCTTAAAAAACCGAAGTACTCATTTTTAACCCTAATTGTTGTAAAACATCTCTTCCCCACAGATTGATGGGGAGTTTTTCAACTATAAAAGGAGTAAAAACTCCTGTTTTGCCTTCAAAAGTCCATCTCATAGGGGCAGCACTAACTTCAGCTGCTATTGATCCTCCTATTCCAGACATATAGGTGTCTGCTTTAATCTTTGGCCAGTGACCCAAGAAACATCGGGTGGTTCTGTCGCTGATTGTGCTCACCATTGAAAGAGTGTGGCAGTTATGGCGTTTGACTCATGGACATAGAAAATCATTGGACTTCAAAACCCTTAGAAATCATTGCATTCTCTGAGACATAAGATTGTTGTAGGACTTTAAAGCCCTCAGGAATCATTGGATTTTCTGAGAAATGATAAGACTGTTACAGGACTTCAAAATCTGCTGGGATCATTGGATTCCCTGATATGTGAAGCAATGGACAATAGACTGGTTTGGGACTATCTCTTGGCTGCTGAAGAGGTGTATGTGTGACTGCTGTTTACATACTCTCCTTCTAGGACTTTTGGCAATCTTTTACAACACAATGTTGATTTATATTGTTTGTTATACCGTTACTTGGGTGTATAATTCATGTTTGTTACACCACATCAAGCCTGCACTGACTGTGGGGAGAGTCATCACTAATAGTCTCTGCGTTGTTGCTATGTGCTATGTGTTCCCATGCTGATGGGTTTGTGCATAATAAGACCCTTGAGCCCAGAAACCTGCTAGCAACCCCCACTTCCCTTTGGTGCTTTTCATCTCCCTTCCTGAGATGTCAGGGAGGGCGTGATTATCTCCTTTTTAGTGCTTTCACCTCCTTCCTGAGAAGTCAGGGGGGTCGTGATCACTTCCTTTTCGGTGCTTTCACCTCCTTTCCTGAGAAATCAGGGAGGGTGTGATCACCTCCCCTTGGGGGCTCTGACCTCCCTGAAGAGTCAGGGATGGCATGATCACCTGTGTTCTAAAACAAAAGAAAGCGGGAGATGTAATGGGCTGAGGCTTGAGTTGATGCACTGAGGTCCCAAGCACATGAGACTAAATAGTAATTGGACCATACTCTATTAATATGTAAGCTTGGAGAAAGAATGGCCCCCACCCACTCTTTGTGCAAGTCCTGATGTGTTGTATAGGAAATGACGATTTTGGTGGGTGGAGGCAGGGGAGTGGAAAAGGAAGGGGTTGGCTCGGCTCACGTCGCTCTCTCTTAGCTCGCTTCCTGTCGCAACTGCCTATATTTGCTATCGCAATCTTTCTTGCCTATATTTGCTATAGCAATCTTTATTCACCTCTTCACTTCAATAAATATTGAAGATTTTTCCCTTAACCTGAATTCCTGACTCCGGCTGACTTTAAACACGTGGTCATTACAGTCTTGCCCTTGTATTTATTGTCCTCCAAGACTGGAATGAATTACCTCCTCATCTCAGCTTCACTAATCTGTCTTAATTTTCAAAAGATGGATTTCACCCAATATTGGTTAATCTCCTAACAATGGATAAGCAATTTATCTGATTCTTCTGGTCCCTGATTCAAATTTCATAAATTGTTTTCTATATTTTAAAATAAATTTATTCCCATAGTTTGTTTTCCTCATCTGTATGTAAGTTACTTGAAGGTAGCTTCTTCTTTTTCTTCTCCTTTTTCTTTTATTCCTTCCTTCCTTTCCTTCCTTTCACACTCCCTGTATCCTCTCTTTCTCTCTTCCTTTCATGAATACTTGGCACTTGGCATATCTCATGAATCTTACTGAGCACTTAATAATTGTATACCAAATAAATGATTTCTTAACTCCCTTAGGGACATCGTTTTTTAGCTTGAACCTCCTGTGAATATATAGGCCTCCTTCACATTGAACCTCCTGTGAATATACATGGCCCCTTTAGCTCACCAGACATTTTGATATTGACATCCAAAGGATCCAAACAGATTTTGATCTTATTAGGTCAAACATTATGCCACTCCCCCTCCTTTTTTCCCCCCCAATCAGCACATTTTCCTCCTTCCAGTTTCATCCTTAAATGCCTTCTAGATCACTTAGCTCATTTTATATCTTTCAAAAGCCTTTTTTTAGCTAATAAGATAATGTATATAAAAGTGCTTTGAAAGGTAGAAAGAGCTATACTAATGAAAGGTATAATTATATTATGCACTCAGGCTTGAGGGTGTAATAGGAGACCTGATAGCATCTATTAACATACCCTTCTGTTCATCATGAACCTCTTTCAATTCAATAGGGTGGTTTCCACCACCATCATAGTCCTTGAGACAGGTATTAAGGAGTTTCTCACTGATAGCTGGGAGTTTAAAGAGCAAATTGAAAGTGATCTGTAAAGGTTGCTACAGTTTGCCATAAAAGGGCAAGAAGATATGAAGAGAATTAGAGATTTATGGAAAGATGAAATGCTGCAATGACATGAACAAAAACCCTGGGATTAGAGGGCCTAGGTGTAAATCCCACCCCCAAAACTTAATACACTCCCCAAATTTTGCAAATGAGATAAAATGATTGAAGGATCAGAAGAGATGACATGCAAAGTGCTTTGTGAACCTTTAAGTGCTAATTGCAATGTATTATTGTGATTAGTCATTGAGCATTTGTTATTTAAAGATATTGCTTTAATAAATAAATTAAATTTATAAAACTTTTTCTAACAACTACTATGTCCATGATATTGAATTTCTCTCTGATGACACAAAGAGAAAAAGAGGTGGGGAAAGTGAACTGGACAGTTCCTACAAGGAAATTGCATTCTTATTCTACTATTTGTGTGTTGATTATAGACAATCAAAACAAAGAATTACAAATTTCCCAGAGGGATTTGTTTTCAGAGGAGATTTTTGTCTCATCCATACCTTAATGGAAACCCCCTCACATCAGTAGCTGGCAAATGATTTTATTTTAATAGGTGATTGGGAGCTGAATTAGATTGGGGAAAGCAATCCATCAGAAAGAGGCTATTGAAATAGCCTAGTGAGAAAAGGTAGATAAGAGACTGAATCATGTTGATGGTTAGGTGAATGAGGAGAAAGTGGGTAACACATACATTTTGTAAAAGAAATAATAGTGGTTAGCAACTTCTTGGACACGTGAGGTGAACAAGAGGAAGCAGAAAAAGACAATGAATTTCCACATTGAGTAACTAGAAGGTATGATGAGATATACGCTTTCAAGAATGAGTTTTGTGCAGGGAGAAATGATGTTTCTTTCTGAAAAGTTTATGTTTGAGATGCTTCTGGGACCTCATGATTCCTATACAGCTGAAATAATGAAACTCCTACACAAAAATATTTTTTAGGTTTTTTAACATCTCTGGAAGTGTTCTTTGACCCTGAGATTACATCATATTTACTCTCTATGAGAAAGAAAGAGGGAGGGAGGGAGAGAGAGAGAGAGAGAGAGAGAGAGAGAGAGAGAGAGAGAGAGAGACCAACAGACAGATAGGCAGAGACAGAGGGGGAAAGGCAAATAAGAAACAAATAAGTATACATATACATCCTTTGTGTGTTTATGATCATATATATTAAGATAAACACATGGTCTATTTTCATACACATACATGCCAACATATTTAGTCACGGCTCCCATGCATACAAAAAGTAAAAGGGAGCCTCAGAAGAAGAAAATCATATTCAAATCCCACTTTTGACACCCACAGGATCTTTGACCCTGTTTCTGAGTGCTTTAGGTGACACAATACTAGGTCAATAATACCTGAGTTCAAATCAAGCTTCAGAAAAATCAGTTAATTTTTTTGTCTCACTTTCCTCATTAAAATAGGTACAATAATAGGACCGGATTTTGTGAGAATAAAAAGAGAGAACTTTCCAAAGCAAAGAGAACAGTCCAAAGCCCAGTCCAAAGCACATTGCTTAATCAATGCTAATTTCTTCCTTTCTAGTAAATTCTCAATTTCAGGGAATTCATCATCTGTCTTGGACAAGGGGGTTTCCCCATCTGACATTTCCCAATATCCATGAAATCCCAAGTCCAGCTCATATCTTATTTTCCATGAACCAGAAATTGTGGTGGTTTGGGCGATAGAGAAATAAAAACCAAATAGTTCTGTCTGCCCTCTCTTCTCCACATCAGCTGTCACTGTGTCATATGTATACATATTAGACATTTCATAAATATTAAGTTAATTGAATTAAAATAACAAATAATCCAGGTGAGTGCTAGTTCTCCTTACCAGATCTTGAGGGATGTCACAGGGCATCAATTCCACTGAAACTGTCTGACTCCAAACCAATGAAAGTATACAATTGTATTATTCATAGTTATGATGCTTGGGCCTGCTATAGATGTCACGTCTGGCTCCTCGAGCTATTTCATCACCATCCTCTATGAACCATACTTAATATAAAATGACAAGACAATCATATAAGCAACACGGTGCCCAGAATCTAAGCAGCTTGTCATGCTGATGGGATGCTTGAAGCAATCATATTCTGCTAGGCTGGCCTTGGGCACAGGACAAACTGAATCCTGCTAGAGAGACAACTAGGATGAGCTAAATTGCAAATATGGTATAAGCATACGTCCATGGATTGCTGATCTGATCGAGATAGAGAAAACCTTTAACAATACATATTACAACTTGCCTTGTTCCTTTTTTGTCTATTACAACCTCCTCCCTCTCCTTCCCCCCAAACAACAGCAGCAACAACAAATATAACAATTATCTATATGTGTTATCTGTCCAGTGTATTGGCGACTTTCCTCAGTACTACATGGCATTAAGAGTAAGTTATTCATCTTGTCATGTGATCAAACACCCCCCTCAAACACTTAAGAGTATCCTAAATTCCTTATTCATAATATTTTGTATCCTGCTCACTCCGTCCATTTATCTACCTAGTTAATATTCACATTTAGAGAAAAAGACAATAAGTTAAAGGGTGAAAAGACTGAAACTTTGACTGAATGAATAAAGCAGAATAAATAGAAATAATGAATAGATGAATGAATGGATAAATGGATGGATGGAGAGATGGATAGATGAATGAATACTGAAATAATTAACGATTTTTGCTAAAGTCATAAAATTAATGTGGTATGAAGGGGTGCCATGACTATCCTAGCAATGAATTATTGCAAAGGGGTTTTATTGGGTCTGAAGCATTAGTATATCCTCAGGGAAGGTGGGGACAAAGAAAGAATGAAAAACTGTGAATTGCCATTTTATCACAAGACAAAACATTTATTTCCTTTCTACTCTCCTCCCTCCACTCAAGACTGCTGCTGACTACTATATGAGGAACATATGGGGAGAGTGGGCCATTTTTTAACTGTAGTCATACTACATGAAGCTCCCTTGCTGAAAGGAGTAGACATAGACTCATCAGTTTCAGTCGGAAGGGACAGAAGAGACAATCAGATTCAAAGAGAAAAGACAGACAAGAGATCAGATGTAAATACCCTCGAGTTTCCCAAGCTTGTTCCTGAAGCTTACAGATCCCAATGCTCCTCTGTCCAGGGCAAGCTGTGACAGCTTTCCAGTGGCTACAGTGAATCATCCATTCTGCTGACTGTGCCGGAGACCAGATGTAGTCAGCATATGGCTGTTCGCATGGTGCCAACAGCACTGTCTATGTCCTGATGTTGCACTCATCACGATGGATGGTCCAACAGACAGACTGGGCACAAAGCTCTCGGCCTGGGTTCCTGCAGCCGGAGCTCCCACCTATTGGCCATGCCTGGCTCAAACTTCAACTAGATATCATCTTTCAATTGTTCTGCCAAGTTACCAAGGACAATTTTCTGGTAAGAAAAAATTCTTCATTTCTAGTTTACTTTGACCTATAGAGCACTTCTTGTCGAGGGCTATAAGGCTCTATCTGCCCCTATAAAAACTCTACCTATCCTTCATGACCCAGATGATGAGGATGAAGATGAAGATGGTGACCTTTTTGGAAAGCAATAATTAAAAATTGGAGAGAGGCAGAGACACATACAGAGACATTAGAGAAATAAGCTGTTCCTGAAATGTTTAGTACCTGTCAAGTATTGTGGTAAATGTGGGGGAATAAAGGCATAAGGGAACATAAAGTCACTGCTCTCAAGGAATTTATATTACAATGGGGGAAGATGACATAAATCAGTCATGGAACTTGAGGGGAAAGAAGAAGAAGCTATTGTCTAAATATGGTAGAGTCGCATGGGCCCATGGGGGAAAAATAAGTTAAAGATTCAAATCTTGGAACTGGAATGAATCCAATTTGTTCTTTTAGGCTGAGATGGAGATAAATGGAGACAGTCAATTAGGAGGGCTGGGTTCCTTTGTATCAACTTCTTAGGCCTTATTCCTTTTTTATCTCTGTTTCCCCAACAGGTTGTACCTTCCACGCCTAGGAAACATTTCTCAGTGAATAATTTCTATGATTGTTTATTTGTAAATGAGCTGAGAGACAGCCCCAAAGTCAGAAAAAACAAGAGATAGATACAGAAAGCAAAAGAGAGACACACGCACACACACATAAAGAAGGAGAGACAGAAAGACAAAGACACAGAGAGAGGAAAGAGACAGAAAGGCAGAAGAGACAGAGAGGTGAGAAAGAAGGAAGAAGAGAGAGACAAAGATAGGGACACAAAGTCAGAGGCAGGCACACAAAAAGAGACATTTTGAGAGAGACAAAGAGTCACAGAGACAGAGATGCATAGAGAGACAGAGATGCATAGAGAGACAGAGGCAAAAAGAGAGATAGAAACAGAGAGATGGAGAAAGAGACACAGAGATAGAACAGAGAGACACACAGACAGAATAGAGACATAATGTCAATGTTTCATGTGAAACATATAGTGAGACAGGAGCTATTATGTAGATATTCTGATGTAGATGTTTCCCTCATCATGTTTGAGTAATGAGATGAAACTTGTCAAAAGCCTTTTTTCTGATTTTTTTTGGTACAGATGTGTGAGGAGCTCGACCAATCATTTCTGACTATTTCATCAATTTGATTTGGGAAGCCAGTACTGCCTATCAGCATCTGCAGTGAAATCAGCCACTGTCAACAGGCTTTTATTGTTCTGTGTATTCACCAAAACTAGTGGGCCTGGATAGTTTGATCCTCTGTGTTTTGTCTGCCAAAAACAAAGCAGATTAAAAACAGAAACAAATAGAAAAGGTCCTTGCAGCAAGGGGAAAAAAATGATACTCTCAATTCCCCCAAACCAGTATTCATGGGTAGTTGCTTTTTTTTTTCCTGCTGATTATTGATGGCATGGTGCTGAATAATGCCCAGTATAGACAGACCACTCTGTATAAAGGATCCCAGAAGAATGTGAGATTTTGATCAATAGAGAGGAAAAGTGCAGGAAAGGGATTGTAATCCATCCATCCATTGACACTAATCTCCCTCTGCTGATTCCCTGACTTTTAGCTCACAGATAAATAGGAAGCTTTTAGGACAAAGCTTTATTTTTTCTCTGTGATTCTTCAGATAATCTATGATGTAGGTTATTAGGAAATTATGTGGAATAACTTTGCTGTGGCTCTTATTTCCTGTGGTCAGATGATTGTTTCTGTTTTGGCCAGAATCTTTAAAGATCTGCTCTCCCAGAATGATAGATATACTTATTTTACTAGGTAAAAGAAACCATTCTCTGCCCCATTTCTTTCTAACTATTTATTTTCAAAATATATACCATGATAGTTTTCAACATTCATCCTTGTCTTCCAAGGGTATTCCAAAACCTTGTGTTCCATTTTTTTTTTGCCTTCCTTCCCTCCATAGACATGAAATAATTCAACATATTTTTAACAAGTATAATTTTTCTATACATATATTCACAATTATCATGCTGCACAAGTAAAATCAGATTAAAGTGAAAAAAATGAGGAAGGAAACAAAATACAACCAAACAACAACAACAACAACAACAAAAAGGTGAAAATATTATATTGTGATTGACATTCAGTCCCCACAAATCTATTGGAATTCTCTGCCTCGTTTTTTTTCACCTAACTTCAATTGCTGATTGGGCATTGCCTCAGTCAAACTGAGACCCAATCAACACCTTACCTTGAAAAGGCCACTGCATTCCAGGTGATCCAGCTTCATTCTGATCTGAACCCAGATGACTCCAGAGGAGAATACAAGGCTTATGATTTTGTACAATGGTCCCTTGCTGAAATCTGATTCACTTGCATGTCATAGTATTACCTCCTTAATGTCAAGATCCTCTTAGGAAACAGATAATCCATACAAAGTTGAAATGAGAGCTAGAGCCTTTCATAACTTGGCAATTTTCTTCCACTCTGACATGGAGTGGGGGCCCTTCAACATAGAGGTCAAAGGGATATTAAGGGTCATTGAGGTCAATTTACGTATGTTAGACATGAGAACACTTCCAGAGACATTTAGTTACTTACTGATATAATAGACTCATAAGAAACATTTCTCACATATGGATTCAATTCATGTCTCTGCTCCTTTATTCATTTATTCAAGGAATATATGTATGACTTTAGGCAAGTTACTTCACTTATATGGCCCTTAATGCCCTCCTTGGAAATAAGCAGAAGCGAAATTTTGATTATATTATCTTGTGATATGGGAGCCACTTGCCAGTGGCTGCTGGAGGTCAAACCTGTAGAATGGATCTCTTCATGTGAGAGTGAGAGGATGATGACAATACAAGGTGGTGACAGGCTGTTGCATTCTCTGACCTCCCTCCTGAAAGGCAGTTGCATTCTCTCACCTCTGACCTCTCTCCTCTTCTTGCCTGCCTCCAATTTATTTCATTCCCAATCCACAAGGAACATCTGCCAAGGCTGCTTTGTAACTCCTTCAAGTGTTATGATTCACAGCTGTGGAGACTCTCGGGGACTTGACCTGCCCCTTCACCTAGGTATGGCTCTTAACAATATTAAGTTAAAAAGTTTTTGTACAAACAAAGCAAATACAAAGATCAGAAGGGAAACCCTAAAATGAGGGGAAAAAATGCACCCAAGAGTTCTGATAAAGGCCTCATTTCTAAAATATATAGAGAACTGACTAAAATTTATAAGTATACAAGCTATTCTTCAATTGATGACTGACCAAAGGATATAAACAGACAATTTTCAGATGAAGAATTTAAAACAATTTCTAGTCGTATAAAAAAATGCTCTAAATCATTATTGATTCAGTCAAATGGAAATAAAGACAACTCTGAGATACCACTACACACCTCTCAGATTGGCTAAGATGACAGGAAAAAAATAATGAAAAAATGTTGGAGGGTATGTGGGAAAATCGGGACACTAATACATTGTTGGTGAAGCTGTAAATTGATTCAACCATTCTGGAGAGCAATATGGAACTATGCCCAAGGGCAAGCAAACTGTTATACCCTTTGATGCAACAGTATCTCCACTAGGCCTGTATCCCAAATAGATCGTTAAACAGAGGAAAAGACCTACATATGCAAAAATGTTTGTAGCAGCCCTTTTTATAGTGGCAAGGAACTGGAAACTGAGTGGCTGCCCATCAATTTGAGAATGACTAAATAAATTTTGGTATATGAATGTTACAGAATATTATTGTTCTATAAGAAATGATCAGGCAGGACAATTTCAGAGAGGCCTTGTATGTATATGAACTGATGCTAAGTTAAGTGAGTAGAAACAGGAGATCACTGTACACAGCAACAGCAAGATTATAGGATGATCAAGTCTGATGGACATGGCTCTTCAACAGTGAGATGATTCAGGGCAGTTCTAATAGACTTGTGATGGAGAGAGCCATCTGTATTCCAAAAGAGGGGTGTGGGAACTGAGTGTGGATCACAACATAGTAGTTCACTTGTTTTGCTGTTGTTTGCTTGCATTTTGTTTTCTTAATCATTTTTTTCCCTTTTTGATCTTATTTCTCTTGTGCAACATGGTAATTGTGAAAATATTTAGAAGAATTGCACATGTTTAGCATATATTGGATTACTTGCCATCTAGGGAAGAGAGTAGAGGGAAGGAAGGGAAAAAAATATAACACAAGGTTTTTCAATGAGGGGAATATTGAAAATTATTGATGTATATGTTTTGAAAGTAAAAAGCTTTGTTTAAAAAAATGAAAATAAGCAAAATGAATTACCTGACCTTCAGTACCATGGCTAGTTCTAGATCTAGGAGCTTCTCAAGTTTATAATTGTAGTAGTAGACCTGTTCATCCATTTTTGGTTTCCACCTGTCATCCAACTATCCCTTGTGGTTATAAGAAGCTTCAGCATTCCCAGATATCACATCCTGCTAAAAATCCATTTGAGCTAAGCAAGACTGAGTTCAAAGTTATTGGTTAGTTAGGAAGATGTCTAACCCAAGTACATGAAGACTTCTTCCAAGTGAAATGAGTGGAATAATAATAAATTGCTCCACTAGCCACAAAATAGGTTCTGTGGAGCACTTACAACTTCTTCAGATAACTGAGATGCCAAGGTCATCCGTTATATTACAGGACACTATGAGTCTTCATGACTTTTGCCTTGCCATTTTATTTAGATTACTCTGGGAGAGAGAGGAAGGGTGATGATTTTGTGAAATTCCCCTTATTTAAATTTTATCCACCCATAAGTCAAGATCAGTCCCTGATGTCATTGATCCTCTTTGAAAACAAAGGACAAACCAAAAAATAAAAAATAAAAACAATTAACAGTAGTATTTATTGAAATGGGGGTTGTAGTGGTGGTGGTGATAATGGAGGAGAAAGACGAAGAAAAGAAAGAAGGGAAAGAATGATAACTATTGGCTAATATTAAGTATAGAAAGATAAGTTAGTTGATTTTTAGTAGTGATTCTCTGACTATACTATAGAACTAAGAAAAAGGCAAAGAAAGAAGGAGGGGGAGAAATGGAGGGACAGAAAAGGACAGATGGTCAGAGATAGACAGTTGGAGTGGACAGATACATAGATACAGACACACAGGCACACAGAGAGATGAAGACAGAGAACGAGAGAAAGAGATTAATATAGAAAGAGAGAGATGTGTTTCAAAAAGGAGGAAAGGGAGAGAAGGAAAAATGGAAAGGCAAAGAGGAGGACAGGAAAAGGGAAGTGAAAAGGAGAAGGAAAAGGGAGAGAGAGAAAGTCAGAGGGTGAGACAGAGACTAAAAGCCTAATAAGAGAAGAGAGAGGGAGAGTCAGATGCAAACACAGAGACAGAGACAGAAAGACACAAACAGAAGAGAGTGAAAGGAGACAGAGAGAGCAGTCAACAGCCTATATTTAAACATATTGATAACCTCTATTAGTACATGAATTGTGACAAGCTTCATGCCTATCTTCCTCTATTTCTTCCTATCCCATTAATAATACTGGATAGAACTCAAAATCAAAACACTGACCTGAAATAAATGCTAGTTTGATAACTTGGTCATCTATACTCTGAGCACTCTATCAAGCTATAACATAAGGAAGGCCTTAAGAGACAAATTATCCATATTGACTAACCTTTCTCCTTTCTGGACTTTAGTGACATTACTATTTCCTCTTTCTTATGCTGTATCTCTGACCACTTCTTAATCTTCTTTGCTTAGTCTTTATATCACAGCTGATATCTATGCATTTTCTCCCCAGTTCTATTCTAGATCCTTACATTCTTTGTCTATGATGTCAGAAAATCCAACCTTTCCATTGTTTTATCTATCATCTTTATGCAGGAAACTCCCAGCTATTTATACCTGGATCCAGGCCTTTGCCTGCATTTCACTGCTATATCACTAATTGCCTATTGGTTTTCAATAAGATGTTCCAGAGATATCTTAAACTCAAAAAGATCAGAACTGAACTGATTACCTTTTTCCCAACTTCCCCTCACCCCAATAGATTTCTCCATTTACATTAAAAGCATGGCCATCTTCTTGTTTACGACTTCCATAATCTCACCACTCTTCTTTGTCTATCTAGTTCCCAAACCTTACCATTTCTACTTTCACAAGATCTCTTGCATATATCTTCTCTCTATCTAGACAACTACTAAAATCTTCATTCATGTAATTAAATCTTATATGCCACAACTCGCAAATCTGTTTTTAAAATATTATAATTAATGTAATTTCTTACAGAATCGGGCAGTGAGTGGAGTGCAAGGCATAAAGTATGGAAGATTTCATTTTAATCTTATCATAGAATTTTACTAGTTGTTTGATCTATGTATTAGTTATTTTTATTGGAACTACTGTTTCTATGTGTGTGAGAGAAATGGTATTAGATATTTGTAAGTCTCTCTATTGATTTGATATAAAAACAGAAACTTCTCAATCTCACATACATATATTCTGCAATCTGATTCCCATTAGTCTTATTTCATAGCACTTCCTTTATTTATTCTCTTTTCTTGCATTTGATCTCATACTCTATCTTGATTGCTCACATCTTCAGGAAACTAATCAGTCTTCACTCCATGGCCACATTCAGCCCCATAGTCTGATCTTCATTCATGTCTCATCTCAGGTGGTCCTACTTTTGTAAACACTTCTCTAGCCATCCATTGGATTAGCTATTAAGGACTTGCCATGTGCTAAGCACTTGGCTAAATTATGGTTATGCAGAAATGAGCAAACAAAGAAAAATATGAAAAAAATCATCCTCAGGTGTGTTGTTTTTCATCAGAGAACATAACATGTTTAAATATAAATGCAGGAGAGGGTGTGACCTCCACCTCAGTGGATGTAATCACAAAAAGCCCAGATTGCAATTTCAAGGTGTTGATGAAGTGTTAAAATAATGGCAAAAAATCATCTACCCACTAATCTCTTTGGAATGTGTGAAAACCTATTTTTATCTACTATTTTTCAAAATATTCAAAAGATTGCTAGGATTTAAGAAATATCATTTCTAAGGAAATATAGGTTCAGGAACAATCTAGGGGAGACTTTTACAGGGGAGATAAAGGGACTAAAAACTCTGGTAATTTGAGAGATTGTGGGTTCCAAATTTTTGAAGCATATTTTTTGGGGGAAATTATATACTCTACTAAGAAATGAATAAAGAGAGATAGTCACCAAAGTAGCTTTCAGGAACTCCCGGTATCAGAGAAGAGAGTCATGAAAGAAACTAACCTATAAAACCCAAATGGGCAACCCACCCCCTGAAGGTTCGATACCTCAAGCTAGCTTCATGCTTACTATTAAGAGAGAAAGGATTTTTTGATCTTGTAGAATCAGAAAACTGTGAATTTACTTTGCAACCTGTGTGTTCTATGCATGTGCCTCATAACCACTGTACAATAAGATTATACCCACTTTTTCCATAAATATTGTACATGTTTGTGACAGATGCCAATCTAGAATTAACTGGAGTGAGAGGATATGATTCTATGTCTCCTACATATACAACACTAATGCTTCTGCTAAGGGCTATGTTTTTATATGAGATGATTAATGGAAAACACTGGCAGGAACTTGTGAACTATGTTTAAGAAGATCACACCCAGAACCTCAGAATAGCAGTATACCTCTAGGAAACCAAACTGGAGTGTATGAGTATAAGTTGAAGCACTCTATGCCATATCATATAAGTTTTTATGAGCATATATGTTCATACCATAGAGTGTGGTATACCACGATCTATCCCATATTATATGTCATTCCACATTTCTCTAAATACATCTTTTTTCTTACATTATTTCATTAAACTTATGTAACAATTCATTCAGCTGTTCCTCAATTAACAGGCACCCCCTTGGTTTCCAATACTGTCATGACAAAGAAAACTACTTCAAATATCTTATACATATGCTGCTTTCTCTTTTGATAACTAATAATCATTTATTACTAATTTTTGCCCTTTTCTCAGATCTTATGTCATTAGCTCTCTCTTTAGCCTTTGCAAAAGATTAACAAGTTGATGAATTTGTTCTCTGAAGATTTTCCTACTCAAAGGGTTTTCATGATATTGTATAATCATTTCTTTTGCTATCTATCTTGGTCTCTTTTTCATATCATGCCCAGTACTTTTTTCCCCCTGAGGCAACTGGGATTAAGGGACTTTCCTAGGGTCATACAACTAAGAAGTGTTAAGTGTCTAAAACCAGATTTGAACTCCAAACCTCCTGACTTCAGGGCTGTTATTCTAATCACTGCACTACCTAGCTGCCCTTTATGCCAGTACTTAAAAAAAAAATACTTTTTGATATCACTTGCTAGTCTTATCAGAGATCATGAGTTCAATGATTTTTGTAAGATTACTATAAGATATGTATATCTTGACTTAGTCTTTTCCAAAAATACCACTTCACTTACTATAGGATATTTCAACCAAATATCCTGTAGGCACTTCAAACTCAAAATATTCAAAATAAAACTTTATATTTCCTTTCAGACACAACACTACAAATCTACTATTTTACTGTACCGGTTATTCCCATCCATCCAGTTCCCTAGGTATTCAACTTGTCTATCTTTTTCATTCTTGATCCAGCCATATATCCATATAATTTTCAACTCTTTATGTTTCTATCCCTACAACTCAGTTACATATTTTCATTTCTATTCATAATTACCACACTGGTTGAAAACTTGTCATTTCTTTCTTGGATTATTGCAACATATTGCTAATTGGTCTCTCCCCATTCCAGAATAATTGTCCTCAGAACTGTCAAAGTGATTGTCATAAAGCCAACATTTAATCATGTCATTCCTTCCAACTCAATAAACTCTGGGAGCTATTAACTTCACTAACTCTTCTATCTCACCTTTACCTCTTTTTTGCTTAGCTTCTTACAATCTGCCTTTTAAAGTATTTCTCCCTATTTATGTACTCTATAGTCCACCATTATGGCCCATTTGCTATTCTTCACACATGACATTTAATTACTGATCTTCCTGTCTTTATACTGGATGTCTTCCATTTCTCTAACCTCAATTTCTTGGGTTCTCTGGCTTCTTTTAGGACTTAGCTGAAAAAACATATTTTGCAGGGCATTCTTTTTTATCTATTTCCTCTCCTCCACTCCAAGCTGTTACTGCTTTCATTTTCAGATTACTTTGTACCAGGTCCATACAATTCTTATGTTTGAATGCATTTACAGTTGTCTTTCTATTGCATTGTTAGCTCTTTGAAGGTAAGATTAGTTTTTTTTTTTTTTTAATATCTTCAACACAAAACATTTATTGCCAAATAAAGAATGATTAATAAATTTTTGATTGCTTGATTAACTATTGCTATTTTTACACATTTTAATGATAGTTATCTTTTCCTTGTCAGTTTTTGGAAAAGGATTGTGAAAATAAAAATGATTATTATATTATCTGTTAGTTATGTCCAACTCTTCATGACCTCATTTGGAGGTTTCTTGGAAGAAATTCTAGGGTAATTTGTTATTTTCTTATTTAGCTTATTTTAAAGATGGGGAAACTGAGATAAGCAGGAGTGACTTAGCAAGGGTCACACTAAGAGTCTGAGACTAGATTTGAAGTCAACCTTCCTGACTCCAGGTCTGGCACTGTATCCACTGTATTCCCTAGCTACTTCATTAATAAAACCAACAAGCAAAACAGTTTGGTTCTCTCTTCATTTTCCCCCTTCACTTGTAAAACAAAATATTGTGTCACTTCTTTGAACATTAGTTTCTAGTAACAAAATAGTTATATTGATGTTTTAATAGGGACTCCCTGCCCTGCAATCCCTCCTTCCCTGTCCCCTCCTACATATCCTGAACTAATATAAAAGCTAGTGTAGATTCTGGGGAGATTCAAACACAGAAGATATTTTTGAATTATCTAAAATTCTTCTATCTAATGAGTAAATTTTTAAAGTTTTTAATCTATCCTACAGAAGCAGTGGATTCATTTTATTCTCTTTTGTGCTGAATACATTTTACGAGAGACATAATGCAGGGTATGCAATCAAGAATAGTCTGGTTTCAAATTTTTCCTTTGTTCCTTGCTAATGGGTAATATTTGAAATTATAAGTATGAAGAATACTGAGACATATTAAAATTATTGCTCTTATTTTTTTTTATTAATAGATTTTGTATTTCTGTGTCCCTGAGTAGCAGTTTTGCATGTGATGCTCCTCTTGGTAGACATGAGTTTTTTTGTTTTTTTGTTTTTATTTCTCAAGCATATTTGTAGATTCTGCCACTGCGGTATGGGAATTTGTTGCCTATAAGTTCATTAATGATAGCAATATTATCATCACCATAATTATTTTCATCATTATG
Organism: Antechinus flavipes; assembly: GCF_016432865.1. Lineage (NCBI taxonomy): Eukaryota > Metazoa > Chordata > Mammalia > Dasyuromorphia > Dasyuridae > Antechinus > Antechinus flavipes. The sequence goes on along the minus strand of NC_067399.1, from coordinate 15,059,859 downwards.
ATTAACTCATCTTTTCAGTGGGGTTCACATAGAAATGGGCCATATCATTATTATCATTATTATTAATCAAATCTCTTTCACTTGCCAAAGCTATGTTGCTCACCTCTATACAATAATTATAACGATATGAAATCTCTGTATAAGCTTATAAATTATTATGATCATCGAAAGACCATAGTTTAGTGCTATTTTCATAACTCAGTAGAATTCACTTTTGGAAAATTCGTATATGGAGACATTTCATTTCCAGTCAAATAGACCATGACACTGTGCTAATAATATGCCTTTTCCTGCTTGCTGTATTACTGTTGTGTGAACAAAATGCCTTCTGAAGATGGAAGTACCATGCTATTAGCAAACCATCACATGTTAGATCCAAGAGAAACTCATTTTGTTTATCACATTGTCAGCTAAAATTCCTTTCATCTCATTCCATTGTTATCATTTAGCCTTTCAACCATCAACAGCAAATCGAGCCATGGCAATTCTCTCCTATAAAATAAAACACAGATAAATTCATGCTTGATAACATCTTAGATGAATGCCCTCCCTCCCTGCCCCTGCAAATAGACCAATAACCATTGAACATTGTGGTCTCTAATGAAAATTCTTTTGATAATAAGAGTTTCAATTTAAATGGCGACTTGTCCCTTGAGGAATTCCAAGTCCTTGAATATATTATCTCTTCTGTTTTTCAGGAGATTGCTAGGAGATACAAATGAGGAAGGAGGAGGGGAATGAGGGAATTCAGTCATTACTCCCACAGCATGGGAAGGGCAAACATTAGAATACAATAGAGATTGTGTTTTTGTTTCCTTCTGATTTCCTGAGTTTCTAAACATCCAAGAACTTGTTTTAGGAGATTTACTCAAGAATCTTATTTGCTTTTAGCTAATTTATTTATTTATTTTTGTGTAGGAGGACTCCCTGGTATAAGGAAATCCCATAATAGAAATGCTTTCCACCAATATTTATTGAAAACTTGCTTCTGACTTATAGTATTATAGGTTTTCAACAGAATTCTGAGGGGTTACTCATCTTTCCTGGGCTAACAAAACTAGTCTATTTAGGATGGTTGATCCTTTACCTTGGAAACCAACCTTCCATCTGCCCCACCACACTGAATTTCAGCATACAATGAATCAAAGCTCTAAGAAAAGGAAATAACAATAACCTTAAAGATGCATATACATCTATATATCTATCTCTATCTATCTATCTATCTATCTATCTATATAAAATTTTATTGTTACTATTTTTGTTTTTGTTGCTTCTGTTTTCTGGAGAGATGTTGAAATAAAATCATCTTCATGTTTCCTTCCATATCTAAGATCCTGTGAAATCATTCATATTTTAATAGCCTTCTAGTTATTATATAGTATATTGGAAAGGACAAAGGAGTTAGAATTTGAGAAAAGATAAGCTGAAAACACCTAGAGGAAGTGTGCTGTATGGCATAGGAAACAAAGTTCTTGTCATATGAAGATCATTTGAAAGTACTTGAGATGTTTAATTCAAAGAAGACTGAGTAAAGGAAGACTTGGTATTTATCCTCAAGTAATACAATTTGGATTATCTTGAGCAAATTGCTTTATCTCTCTGTTACTCAGCTGACTCGTCTAGTAAATCAAGAATTTAGCTGAATGGATTCTAAGAACCCATTCAACTTTAAACCAAACAATCCTTTCTGTTAGTACTGGAATCAAATTAATCATACCCCTGTCATAATTTAGTCTTCACATTATAAGTAAATGAAAAAGAAAATGCATTACATTTCTGTCAAGTCAGTCCCTAGTAATGTTATTTCCATTATAATTTCCTCAATTCTCTGAATAAATCTTCTGAATCTTGAATTTGGATAGTAACAAGAGAAGCCCCAAGATGCAGGGCAGATCTGGACAGAGAAGGCAAGAAAAACACTGCAGAATCCTTAATGATACATAATTCATCTGGACAGAAATGGACATAGATTGTTTGAGTGATAACAGTAGATATTAAAAAAGCATTATGAGAAGGAACAAACATTTCCCATAAGAATATGGGAACATATAAAACATATGTAGCTGTCAGAATCATTGCATTTTAGATCTGCAGAATACCTGCAATGTTTTCTAATCTAGCTTCTCCAGCTAATGTAGATTCTCCTCCTCCCCCTGCAATATTCCTGGAAGATAAATTTGAATCTCATCAAATTTGCAGCAGCTCACAAAAATGAAATAAATTAGAAAAAGAAAAAAAAAAAAACAAACAATAACTCAGATTTTGCACAGGATGCATCCTGTCAATGTTTGATAATCTCCTAGTTAGCTTTTGCCAATACATGATATAATTAAAATGGGAATGTTGCAACCTATCTTCCTCAATAATTAATATAAGAAATAATCACTTCTATCTGCAATATGTTTGTGTGTGTAAGAGTGCCTATATATGTATATACATACATATATATGTATGCATGTGTTTGTGTATATAAATAGATATGCTTATATATTTATTACACACACATATATTTTGATGTGTTGAAAGGACTGAAAAATGGCAGTGAGATCTAACCAAGTGAAAGTCACTTCTGTCATTTTATGGCTATATGGCTGGCCATGAGCAAATCAGCAATTCACTTAAGCTCTATGGAGCTTATAGTACTGATAGTATAGAACTTATAGTAGTAGTAGAGAGGTGGTATGGTATGTAGTAGAGAGTAAGCTATGGCTGGAACAAGAAAAAGTTGAGCTTCAAGCCCCATCCACGGTAGAAATTGACTGTTAACTGTGGAAAATTCAATTTGATACAAAGGTGCTTAAGTTTCATGATCTGTAATGTAACAGGGTTATTGATATCCAAGGTCTCTCATAATTCTAAAAGTCCATGATTTAATCTAGAATCTGCTTGAATTGTCAATGTTCTGTGCAACTTTGAAAGATCATTAGCAGAAGGCAGCTGTAGTAGATAGAATGCTAGGACTTGAGTCAGAAAGATTTGAATTGCAATGTAGCCTCATTTATACACAAGTCATATGACCAGAAGTTTAATCCTTTAAATTAAAATAAAACAAAACAAAACAAAAAAACAAAACTGTTTGCCTCCAATTTCTCCAATTCCCTCTTCTGTGAAATGGGTAGAATATAAGCACCTACTTCCCAGGATTTTTGTATTTGTCAATCACTCAGCACAGTACTTGGCATTTAATACTCATTCTATAATTGTTAACTCTTACTATAAGCCTCAGTAAATATGCCAACTTGTAATAGAGAACGAATGTTCCTACATGGGGGTTTTATTTCAATAAAATTCTACATCCAGTATATATTGGTATCATGATTTCTCTGGTACCTACTTCATAGGATTATTCACAGCATTAGGTGATATAATGGATATGAGACACTTTATAAAGTATCTTATAAAAGTTAAGATAGCTCTCTAATGCAGTGGTATCAAACTCAAACAGAAACATGGATGTTCATTAAACCATACATGAAAATCCTCTGTAGGGAACATATTGGCTGAGAAAATTTCTTATTAACATTATGTCTTGTTAGTATATTTTATTTATTTTATTAACTATTTCCTAATCAGGTTTTTGTCTGATGTAGGTCAGTTTTATGGGTTGTGATGCAACTAGGGAATTGGTAGTTGACACATCTACTATTAAGACTCAAACTGGCTATGGGTATTTGTTCTATCTATATTAGCAAGAAATCTTTTCTCCCATTGCATGTTTCCACACAAAATCATATATTTGCCAATGAATTAAATGACTATGTTGAAGCAAATCCTTTATTGAGATCTCCTCAAATGTCCATGAAGAGGACTTTGAACTCTTGAAGATCATAGTGGTACAAAAGCAGTTATGAATGGTCTTGTCTAATCCTGCTAATTAGCCATCTTTTATTTAGGGCCTAATCTTGCAGACAGACATCATGAAAGGCCTAAACATAAGTGGTCATTTCTATTTGTTCATTATAACTCAGGAAGATGAGATGAGATGAAGAGTCAATGGGTTTAAAAGAGTCATTTGTTATATCAACCTTGTAAAGTGTAATTTTTTTTTTTTTAGGACTGGGACTATTTCATTTTTTTCTTTTTTACTGAAGGAAGTTTATTTTTAATATACATTGCTTTATGAATCATATTGGGAGAGAAAAATCAGGGCAAAAGAAAAAAAAAACTATGGGAGAGATTAAAAAAAAAAAAAACAAACAGAAAAAAAGATGTGAACATAGCATGTCTTGATTTACATTCAGTCACTTTAGTTCTTTTTCTGGATGCAGATGGCATTTTCTGTCCAAAGTCTATTGAGATTTCTTTGGATCACTGAAGCACTGAGAAGAACTGAATCTTCCATAGTTGACTGTCACACATTCTTGCTGTTATTGTGTACAATGTAGTCCTGTGTCTGCTTATTTTGTTCAGCATCAATTCATGTAAATCTTTCCATGCCTTTTCATAATTAGCTTGTTCATCATTTTTAAAGAACAATAATATTCCATCACCTTTCTGTAGCACAGTTTTTTCAGTCATTCATCAATTGATGGGCTTCCAATTCTTTGCTATCACAAAAAGAGCTACTATAAACATTTTTACACATGTAGGTCTTTTTCCCTGCTTTGAGATTTCCTTGGGATACAGACCCAGTAATGTCACTGGGTAAGCACACTTTATATCCTTTTGGACATAATGCCAAATTGCTCTCCACAATGGTTGGATCATTTCACAATTCCAACAACAATGCATTAGCGTCCCAATTTTCCCATATCTTCTCCAACATTTATCATTAGCTTTTCATGTCACCTTAGTTAATCTGATAGTTGTGAGATGAAACCTTAGAACTTTTTAAATTTGCGTTTCCCTAATTAATAGCCATTTAGATTTTTTTTTTTCATATAGGCATAAATAACTTTTATTTTGTGATCTGGAAATTGTCGGTTCATACACTTCAACTGTTTATCAATTGGGGAATGATTTGCTTTCTTATAAATTTGAAACAGTTCTTTATATATTTTTGAAATGACATCTTTATCAGAAATAATGGCTGTAAAGATTTTTTCCAGCTTTGTACTTCCCTCTTATTCCGGTTTCATTGGTTTTGTTTGTGAATTTATTTTTAATTTAATATAATCAAAGTTGTTCATTTTGCCTTTTCATAATATTTTCTAGTTCTTCTTTGGTTACAAATTCCACTCTTTTCCAAAGATCTTATAGATAAATTATCCCTTGTTCTTCTTATTTGTCTATGGTATCATCCTATATGTCCAAATTGTGTAAATGTATGGGCTGGTATGGGCTGTGAGATGTAGGTTTATGTTGAGATTCTGACAAATTATTTTTTTCCAGCACTTTTTATCAAGTAGTGAGTTCTGATTCCAGAAGTTGGAGCTTGGGAGTTTATCAGATCCTAGATTGTGATAGGCCTTGATTATTGTGTCATGTGTATCTAATCTATTTCACTGATGTAATACTCTATTTCTTAGCCAGTACCAAATGGTTTTGATTACTACTGCTTTATAATACAATTTCAGGTTTGGTTATTTCATTCTTTAAATCCCTGTGATCTAGCACGATATCTAGTACATATTAAGTATTTGATAATTGAATAGATGAATGAATGAATGAAAATTTATTAAGCATTTGCTTTGTATAATGCACTGGGACTACAAATAATGCAATAATTCACTTGCTCTGTAAATTTAAGTTTTGATCTACTTAAATCACTGCTTTTGATGTAATGTAATACTAACTCTAAACAGGTAAAAAAAAAAAGAATAAAAGTGACAATAGCAAGAAATACTTGTTGCATTGGAGAATATTCAGTAATTGATCACATACATGAAAGATCTCATGTACATGATATATAAATTCTGCTGGAAGAAGCAGGTGTGTTTAACCCAGAATAAAACATGTTTGAAGGGAACAGAAAAGTTGTTTTCTAGTATTTTGAAAGGGGAATTCAACTTGATCAATGACTTTAAAGGCTTGAATTAGAAGGTTTTTTTTTTAATTTTTATTTAATAATTACTTTATATTGACAGAATCCATGCCAGGGTAATTTTTTACAACATTATCCCTTGCACTCGTTTCTGTTCCGATTTTTCCCCTCCCTCCCTCTACCCCCTCCCCTAGATGGCAAGCAGTTTTATATATGTTAGATATGTTGCAGTATATCCTAGATACAATATATGTTTGCAGAACCGAACAGTTCTCTTGTGGCACAGGGAGAATTGGATTCAGAAGGTAAAAATAACCCGGGAAGAAAAACAAAAATGCAGATAGTTCACATTTGTTTCCCAATATTCTTTTTTTTTTGGGTGTAGCTGCTTCTGTCCATCATTTATCAATTGAAACTCAGTTGGGTCTCTTTGTCAAATAAATCCACTTCCATCAAAATATGTCCTCATACAATATCGTTGTCGAAGTGTATAATGATCTCCTGGTTCTGCTCATTTCACTTAGCATCAGTTCATGTAAGTCTTGCCAGTCCTCTCTGTATTCATCCTGCTGGTCATTTCTTACAGAACAATAATATTCCATAACGTTCATATACCACAATTTACCCAGCCATTCTCCAATTAAAGGGCATCCATTCATTTTCCAGTTTCTAGCCACTACAAACAGGGCTGCCACAAACATTTTGGCACATACAGGTCCCTTTCCCTTCTTTAGTATTTCTTTGGGATATAAGCCCAGTAGAAACACTGCTGGATCAAAGGGTATGCACAATTTGATAACTTTTTGGGCATAATTCCAGATTGCTCTCCAGAATGGTTGGATTCGTTCACAACTCCACCAACAATGCATCAGTGTCCCAGTTTTCCCGCATCCCCTCCAACATTCATCATTATTTTTTCCTATCATCTTAGCCAATCTGACAGGTGTGTAGTGGTATCTCAGAGTTGTCTTAATTTGCATTTCTCTGATCAATAATGATTTGGAACACTCTTTCATATGAGTGGTAATAGTTTCAATTTCATCCTCTGAAAATTGTCTGTTCATATCCTTTGACCATTTATCAATTGGAGAATGGCTTGATTTCTTATAAATTTGAGTCAGTTCTCTATATATTTTGGAAATGAGGCCTTTATCAGAACCTTTAACTGTGAAGATGTTTTCCCAGTTTGTTGCTTCCCTTCTAATCTTGTTTGCATTAGTTTTATTTGTACAAAGGCTTTTTAATTTGATGTAATCAAAATTTTCTATTTTGTGATCAGTAATGGTCTCTAGTTCATCTTTGGTCACAAATTTCTTTCTCCTCCACAAGTCTGAGAGATAAACTATCCTATGTTCCTCTAATTTATTTATAATCTCGTTCTTTATGCCTAGGTCATGGACCCATTTTAATCTTATCTTGGTATTTGGTGTTAAGTGTGGGTTTGAATTAGAAGTTAAATGCAAGTTGCAAAGACACAAAGTTAGACTTGAAATAAGGCAAAAACCTTTTAAAAACAATTCAAATTATCTAAAGTTTAAAAGGGCTACTTTGGAAAGAAGTCAGTTTGCTATCTCTTGAATCACTAGATAACTTCTTTTTAGATGAGTTGTAGAGCGAAGACATTTTTTATTTTTTTGGATATAGTATGTACTATGTGGCTTTTGATATTCTTTCCGCTTCTTAGGTTCTGGAATTGACTCCACATTTATAATAAGAAAAAAAAATAGTGATTTGTCAAAGAACAGAGTTGGAACACCTGGCCATGCCAAACACTATCTTACTAAACTAAGGCATGACTTATTTTGTCTCTGTTGATATCAATTTTCTCATTTGTAAAATTCTTGAACAGTTTCTTTCAAGTTATAAAACCTATAGTCTGTATTGAGCTATTGGATTGATCATTTCTTTGGGAGCTTATACACAATGGCCAATCTTAGTAAAAAGCTCTTGATCCTGACTGAAATTATAACTGGAATCAAATTAGATGAGTCTGGTTCTTTTTGGCCCCAATCCAAAAAAAAAAAAATGTCTTTGCAGTTCTCTCTCTGCATAACTTTCTGAGACAAATTTAATCCAGAAGAAGATTGGGAGCTAGTCAGTTAACCAGCATTGACAAATACTGAGAAGTATTTAACTTAGCTCTGCCCATCACCTCCAATGTGGGAAAGTATTTTGTGGCTATATCTATTCCTTATATGTCATGGGCCAGAACTTGAAACAAGGTGCTAAGTCACTGTAATTGATACAGACAATGCTTATATACTTAGTACTTATTAGAGTTTACACCTTTAAGAGAGCATATATATAAGAAAGAGCTCCCACAAGTCCACAGAAGCCCAGAAGCCCATTCTCAAAGGTGGAGTCAGATTCATTCCAACTTTCACCTTTGTGCTGGCTGGAAATTTGGAGGGAGCTAGAGAGTGAAGCTGGAAGAGACAAAGGAGTAGCGGCAAGAGCTCTCGGGAACCAAGGAGAGAGATAGGCCTCTAAGAAAACTAGCTGGGCTATTCTGAAGGAGACAATAAAGGATCTGGATTTTAACTCCTGGCTGCATTTGGAGTGATTAGACTGAACTGAAATGAAGGCTGCCTCCAGGAGCCCCCCAAGAAACCTGCTCCCAGAGAACATTATATTTTAGAGAAGAAAACATCACACTTTAACTATAGAGAGAACAATGGAGGTAGCCAGTCTTACAGAATTAAATGCTAGAAGCTGAATGCCCAGTATCCCTTTAGAGAAGACCAATATCCTTATGCCTGTAGCAGTCCAGATATAACAGCATGTTATGTAAATACAAATTGACTTTTTGCAGTAGGCAAGCCACTGTATTTTCTGATTCATAATGAGGGTGCTTAAAACATCACTGTTTATCCCCCAGAGTCTCATTATACTAAATATCTAAGCCTTAAACCACCTGCCTTTGGGCACTCTCAATAGAAAGGAAATCAGATTCATTTCCCATCCTGACAAATTGGCATTAAATACAACTTTATCTGAAAATAGGCTAGATAATTAGTGTCTCTGATTATATAGGGAAAAATAGGGAGGTTGTTAAAGTACATTTGAAATATTGTCTTTCAAGTGAAGTACACAATCAGAGCAATCAAAAGTCTAAGTCACCTGAGAAAATAGCCAGGGCTTTGAGACAAGTATGATTTCATGCAATTCAACTCAAAATAGTATAGGAGTTAAGAAAAGGGAAACTGCAGCATTCATACCACATTGCAATTGACAAATAAGGAGAGAATGTGGAAAGCAAATTTCAAATTCTACATTCATTATCCCATTGGAAAAGGTGTCTTGAATGTTGTGGATCTAGTTCGGCTTAATTTTTTTCTGAATTCCAAGTTACTATAATTTATTAGCTACAAATAGCCACTTGGGAAAACCAAAACAAATACAAATTTGCATTTTTTGCAATTTTTTTTTCTGAAAAATGATTCTTTGAATAGTTCATTACTTATTTCTTTGGGTTCTTAGAGAAATTACTTTATAAACTCAAACTGTTATAAAAAAGTGAACTACTGTTGCTATTGTCAGATGGAGTATGGGGTTTGGAATCAGGAAAATGTGAAGTTAATATGGAAATTATGATTATAATATTCTTAACACAACCTGATCCACAGTAAACATTGTATAAATGTTGTTATTTTTATTATGCAATTATTACTTGAAAATTGATGAATAATATAGAATGCACTTTTCTTGGTCTAGCCTAAATGTACTTATGGTGGTCAGCATTATCTTCTTCTTATCTCAGTTGGAACCTCACAATGGCATCTGTTTTCTTTTCTTTTTTTTTCTTTTTTCTTTCTTTCTTTCTTTCTTTTTTTTTTAAATTAGGCTATACACCATTTTCAAACTAAACTAATACTCACATTGCTGTCTCTGCCTATGTGGTAAAGGTTCTGTTTTTTTTTTTTTTTTCCCCAGGTCAGCAAGCCAGACAGCACCTTAGAGGGATAGGAGAAGCACCTGGCCAGGATGTAGATGTGAAAAATGCTCCTGTCATGGCTGATTACTTGCATATCTTTTCTAGATCATCTAGGGAAGATAAAAAAAAAAAAAAGCAAAATACTCTATTTGAAGTCAAGAATCTGGGTTCAACATCCAGCTCTGCTGCTCATTTGCTTTATAAGCTTGATGTGTAACTTTTTATGGAGTTCAGAGATCTTTATCTGTTAAAAGGTGGCATTTGACTTAAATGACCACTGATACCCTTTAAATTCTTAAATCCAAGAACATGATGGTCAGATATGACTCATTTTAAAAAAAAAGTACTTTTAGTTTGGGTGAAATAGGGTGGGAAAAGAAACAATTTTTCTATAAGAAGAGCTATACAATAATAGAAATCAAAACACTTTTTCTTCCCACTGGAGGTCCATCAGTAAAACCTGGATATCCATTTATAGATTATATATTAAGTGGGTAAGATGGGGAATTCTGGAGAACTAACACCTCTGGTATAAGGTTTTTCTGAACCCTTTTTAGGGTGCTCATCCACTTTTGCAGGCCACCTATCAACCAACTCAATGGGCAGCATTCACATACCAGGAGGACCATCTTATGGAAATGGGAAAACCAGGTTGAAGGTAAACCACATGCCTCAAAACTCTTGCTGAATTAGGGGACTATCTATCCCGAGAAGGTAAATGCTTTCTCAGCAGAATGGGTAGATGAGAACAATTTGTTCCACTGATCATAAATATGGCTAAAAGAGGTACTGGGGAGCACTTAGAGCTTGGACAGACATTGAAGAAAACAAGGTCATCCACAGCATCCCAGGCTATTGCCAGTCATTTTTACTTTTATTTTGCCCCTGGATTTTGATGATTCTGGAAGGAAAAGTGAGACTGATAACTTTATGCAATTCTGGCTCATTTAAATCCAATTCACACAAAGTCAAAACATATCCCCACAATGTCATTGATCACCTTCTAAATGAAAGACAAACAATAATTTGTTGGGTAGGATATCTTTAGGGATATGTTGGCCTCAATAACTTCTGAGGCTCCTTCAATTTTGAAGCTGGATGATTTTGTGATTTTTGCAAATATTATGATGCTTCACGGCAAACTGCTTGGAAAGGATCCCCCGGGAAACCAGGTACTGCAAACTCTCAATCTCTTGTGGTACAAGTGCCTAAAATGACAATTTTCTAAGAAACACTTATTCTATTGAGTTCAGAGAACCCTCTCTCATCATCAAAATCCTGAATGAGGAGAGTGTATCCTGTTGGCAAAGTGCCGCAACTTTCCTCAGAACATTTAGTTGTAGCAAAAGTTCTGCATGGTATTTGGGATCCCAGTACAAATCTAAATCGGAGCATGTCTTTCTCTCAACTTGGGCTGTCACGATTATGATTGCTGAGTTAAACTTATGGTGAGACTGCTACCGATGGTTTCTGACAAAGATGCCTAGGGACAATTAGGGAGAGCATATGACATCAATCTTAAGTGGATGGAGATTTAGTTAAAATCGAACCCCAAAACTTTCTCTATTTCTGTATTCTTACCAATGGAGTAAGGAATATGGCAATCTAAGTGGAAATCTGGTTTTAGAATCAGGGAAAACTTAGTTTTAAGTGTGAACTCTAGATGTATATTTGCTGTGGGACAATGAAAAATTCATTTATTTTCTAATATCTTTAGTAAACCTCTAAGATTTGAGATTACAGATGAAGTACCCAATTACATAAGTTGATAATTGAACATAGTTTGCCAAATCAATCAAATCAAGGAGTTTTTTCCCCTAATAAAAAATTCAAAAATTAAGAACATTTATATGCTGTTATTGATACATATCTATTTATTATATGACTTCTTCTTACTCTGTAACAATTTGTAGATCATTTAAAAAGTCTATGGTATCCAACCATTCTTGAGAACATTTGGAAATATGTCCAAAGAGGTATAAAACTGTAGACCCTTTAACCCAGCAGTACCATTACTGGATCTGTACCCCAGGAAATTATAAAGGAGGGGAAAAACCTACATGTGCAAACATATTTGTAGGAGCTCTGTTTATGGTAGCAAAGAACTGGAAAATGAGTAGATGTGCATCAATTGGGGAATGGCTGAACAAGTTGTAGAATAAGAAGGTAATGGAATATTATTGTTCTATAAAAGTGATGAACAAGCTGATTTTAGAAAGGCTTGGAAAGATTTACATGAATTGAAACAAAACCAGGAATAGATTGTACGCAATTATAGTAAGAATGTGAAATCATCAACTAGGAAAGACTTGGTTCTACTCTTTTGTTCAGTGATCCAAAGCAATAACAATTCACTTTGGATAGAAAATACCATCTTCGTCCAGAAAAAAAGAAGACTAAATGTAAATCAACACAAATCAAAATGGGAATAATAATAATGACACAAATACTAATATTACAGAATTTTGAAAAGAAAAGGGTATGCTTGAGAGTTTGAAATAGGATTCATTTCTATGAGATGATAAACAATGGTGGGTCATGATCCCAGCTCTTGTAATAGTCTTTGTTGATAGCATATTTTCGTGTACTTTCCCTTTTCTAATTAGTATTTTCAATTTCAAAAATATCTGCAAAGCTTAACATGTGTCTTCTCATTTGAACCTCTCAACAGTGTGGCATAAATTTTACCAATGTTATTATATTAATTTTTGTCAGGACTTTTTTTTTAATTATAGCTTTTTATTGACAGAACACATGCATGGGTAATTTTTCAACATTGGCCCTTGCAATTACTTCTGTTCCAACTTTTCCCTTCCTTCTCTCCACCCCTTCCCCTAAATGGCAGGCAGTCTCATACATGTAACACATGTTAAAGTAATATCTTAAATACAATATATGTGTACATATTTGTACAATTCTCTTGTTGCACAAGAAAAATCAGATTCAGAAAGGTAAAAATAGCCTGGGAAGAAAAACAAAAATGCATGTAGTCCACATTCATTTTCCAGTGTTCTTTCTCTGGGTGTAACTGATTCTGTTCATCATTGATCAATTGAAACTGAATTGGATCCTCTCATTGTCGAAGATATCCACTTCCATCAAAATTTGTCCTCATATAGTACTGTTGTTGAAGTGTCATAATGATCTCTGGTTCTGTTCATTTCACTTGGCATGAGTTCATGTATATTATATTAATTTAAAAGATAATAGTTTACATTTATGTTAGGCTTTTCTTTGGATACTTAAAAAAATACTTAAAGGATCTGATGGTTCATTTGCTATTATATTCCCCATTTAATAAATGATTCAACTGAGGCTTAGATAGATTTTTTTTCCCTAAGGCTCTTTTTGCTTTAAATAAGGAAATAGACCCATAATCTTTCTGATTTCAAATTTAGTAATCTGCCTATTTTGTCATCCTATCTTTATAGATTCTGCATTTCTAAATGAACACTTGGGGCTTCCCAAAGTTAACTGATCTACCTCACACTTTTGTGATAAGGGTCAAATAGGATATTATATGTAAAGTGCTTCAGCAAACCATTAAATGCCATAGAGATGTGGATAAATTGTTATCGCCATCTACATTCCACTTAACCCTGGCAAGGTTTGCCTTGGGACTTTAGATAAGGAATTTCTTCAGATAATAGGAAGTAAGATATATGAGAAATGCCAAAGTAAAATAGTACCCACTTTCAGAGTCTGGACCTTCACTATTAGAGGTTTAATAGTCCCCACCCCTCCCAGAATGATGATAATGGTGACGATGATAATGATTGTACCTAGCCTGTACATTCTTCACAGGAAGAGATTTCCAGTGAGAACAACTTCTCCCAATACATAGGAATAACTGTTCTGCGATTATTAGTCAGCCTATTTCTGGGGGGCACTGAGAAGTTAATTGACTTTTTTTTCCTGAGACAATTGGGGGTAAGTGACTTGCCCACTTGCCTAAGGTCACACAGTTAGAAAGTATTACATGTCTGAAGCCAGATTTGAACTTAGGTCCTCCTGACTTCAAGGCTAGTATTCTATCCACTGTGCCACCTAGCAGCTCCAATTGACTTGTACAAGGTAACAAAACTAATATGCCAGAGGTGAGATTTTGAAATAAATCTTCTTGACTCTTAGGACACTTCTCCCTTTTGAATATTTTGTTCCTTTCTTCCAAGGGTAATATTAAATAACAATAATAATAAAAAATACACAGGAACTGTTATGTTGGAAACATTTACATCAGTAGAATATGTCTACTGCTTCTATACTTTTTGTTTCTTTGTTTTAATAGCTGAAAAAAAAGCTTACAAGTATTTTGAATTATCTGCCCCTTCAAGTATGTAAATTTAAAAAAAAATTAACTTAGAGGTATGAAGTAGATTTAATAATGAAAGGGAAACTGAAGTGTCCTCAGGAAAAAGCCAACTAAGCTTTGAGAATAGTCTTGGGGTACTTGATTTAAAAAAAAAAATCTTGCTCAGGTTTAAATTTAACCACGAGTATGTTGTTTTTGTGATAGGTGAAATTCAAGTACTTCTAAAAAACCCTCCAGTATGCCACAGTCAAGAAGAAGAGGATGTAAGAAGAGTTTCTGCTTCTTTTGCTTTGATTCTTGCAGATCCCATACTGAACACAAAGCAAGCAAAAGTTGATCCTTTTGTGACCCCCCAAAAAGCATAAAGTCCCAAAGGAACCTTCAGGAAAATATGTGTTCATGCATATTTTTTCTCGCATTATAATATATTTAATTATGTAGAGAAAACAAAATCCAACATCTTACTGTTTTACGTGTATATTCATACACACACATATATAAAACAAAATCCAACTAGTCTTGCTGTTTGTGTGTGTATACACACATGCACACATAACAATATCTAATTAATCTGGCTATTTGTTCACTATTAAAAGTAAAAAAAAATGATATAGTTGTCCACATGTAAACATCTATGCATATATATGTATACACATATATATCATTGTATCTAACATGTGTACATGTAGACATATATAGTTTTACTCTCTGTGTATATATGTATGTGTGTGTGCATATGTGTATATGTATATGTGTGTATATCTATATCTATATATAATCAGATTGGCAAGATGTTAAAATAATGTCTGAGGTCAACCACATCTCCCACATAAACATCAAAATGATACAAGGATTGTTATAAATGTCAAAAAAAAATCAATGCTATTTTTATTATTAATGTAAGTTGAGGCATAACAGTATTATGATAAGTAACATATAGTACTTTGCATTTTGAAAAGTACAAAATGATAATTTATATAATATGAACACTACTGAGGGAAAAAAAAAGAATCCTGATCAGTGCAATGACCAGTAGTAATCATTACAAAAGACTAATAATTATAAAATACCATTTATTACTTAACCCTGAGCAGTCACTTCATTTGTAAAGGCCCTAGCGTTACTTGATACCATACATTGCCAGTCTCTCCTAATTCCCAGGGTGTCAGAGAATCTCTGGCCACTGACTTTTGCAGTGTCAACTAATTCTACCAGGCTGCCTCCTCTGAGGCCTTCAGAGATCTCTGGCTGCAATTCCTTGAATCAAGTTTAATAACCAATATGACACTCAAGAACAGCCAAGTGCAAACTTAAAGTTTTTATTATACTTTCTCATCTAATGCCCTGACTTATTAATTCCCAGATGAACACCTGGTCTGTGAGAGACCCATGTGTTCACTATCATGCTCCTTGCCTCTCTCTGCTATCCATTCACTTGGCTCAGCTACCCCAGGATAAAGAGCTCGACCTCCTGCTGTGGTGGGCTTAAAAGGGGTCTATGAGATACCACACACAGCCAATCAGAGAAGGAGCTGATTCCCATTATGAAGCTATCTCAATGTGACAAGAGTCCTGCCAATGGGGCAGTCTCTAGCCATATAAATGACTTCCGGGCCACTCAAACCTACTGTTATGCTGTGCCAGCCTATTTAAAGGTCCCTCACAAATAATGAAGTATAGTATGCAATTTCTCAAGTTAGAATTGAGGGTTTGGGCAATATAATTATAGCCTTACATGTTTATATATTTATTAATTGTATAAGTTAATTACAATTTAAAAGTCAAATTAAAAAATAAAATCTACTTTCAATCTATTATCTCATTTTTTTCTTCTCTATGACTATGTGAGGTAGGTGTTATTCATATACATGTCTTACATTTAAAGAATCCTAATTTGTAGGAAACATCCAAAATTGGAAGAACAAAATCAAACTACTAAATGTATGAAGCAAGATTCAAACACAAGTCTTCTTGACTCCATATTTAATTCTGTATTCACATTTAAAAAGCAAATATCAAAATTTGTGGTTAACTATATATTTTTATTTTTTTAATAGCATTTTAATTTTTAAAATACATGCAAAGATAATTTTCAACATTCACCCTTGCAAAACATTATTTTCTAAATTTTCCTCCCTCCGCTCCTCCACACTTTCTCATAGACAGCAAAAAATCCAATTTATGTTAAACATGTCCAATTCTTCTTCACATATTTCCACATTTAACATATTGCACAAGAAAATTCAGATCAAAAATGAAAAAAAAAAGAGAAAAAAGGAAAGAACAAAAAAGTTGAAAATACTATATTATCATCTACAATTGTTCCCCACAATCCTCTTTCTGGATGCAGATGGATCTCTCCATCACAAGACTATTGGAAGTAGTCTGAATCAACTCTGAATTCAACACTGAAACAACAGTGTTGAAAAGAGCCACATCCATCAGAATTAATCATTGCATAATCTTGTTGTTGCTCTATAGAATGTCCTCTTGGTTCTACCCACTTCACTTAGCATCAATTCATCTAAGTCTCTCCAGGCCTTTCTGAAATCATCCTACTGATCATTATTTATAGAACACTAAAATGCTATAACATTCATATACCATAATTTATTCAGCCATTCTTCAACTGATGGGAGTCCAATCTTTGCACATGTGAGTACTTTTCCCTCTTTTATGATCAGTCTAGGACACAGACCTAGTAAAAACACTCTTGGATCAAAGAGTATGAACAGTTTGATAGTTCCTTTGGGCATAGTTCTTTTGGGCATAGTTCCAAATTGCCCTAGAGAGTGGTTATATCAAGTCCACTAACAATGCATTATTGTCCCAGTTTTAACACATCCCCTCCAACATTTATCATCATCTTTTCCTGCCATTTTGGCCAAACTGAGAGGTGTTTGATTGTACCTCAGAGTTGTCTTAATTTCTCTAATTGATTTTTCTAATCAGTAACAGTTTAGAACATTTTTTTTTCATATGATTAAAAATTCCTTCATCCGTAAATTGTCTATTCGCATCCTTTGACTATCAATTGGAGAAAGGCTTGTATTCTTATAAATTTGAGTCAGTTCTCTACATATTTTAGAAATGAGGTCTTTATCAGAGCCTTTGGATGTAAAATCCCCCCCCAGTTTTCTGACTTCCTTCTAATCTTGGCTACATTGGTTTTGTGTGTGTGTGTGTGTGTGTGTGTGTGTATTCACAAATACAAAGATCCACAAAGAGAGAGAAAGTGAAACTCAGAGATAGAAAAATATCTAAAGAGATGTTACTTGAATTTTTCAATATATCATACCATGTTTCCTCAATGGTACCATCAGTCTTATATCCAATTACCCAAAACATATAATCCTTTAAATTTATTTCAGACTTATTGGCTTTAATTTAATCTTTTGATTGATCAATAACTTCAACCTCTCTGGAATTTTATGAATATATTGATTTGAATTGGAGAGGAACCTACCTTTAAACAAATAAACATTTTATTATAATCATCTTCCTGAACAATAGAACTTGGAATCATTAATAGCAAACAGCAAACTTTCACAAACAATATCCTGAAACACAGCATATATTTGTGTTTACTGTAAGGCAATTGAGAATATGGCATTATAAAAATTATAACACAGTGTGTTTACTGTTGCTTTTCAAAAAAACACATTGTCCCATATAACAAATTATGTTATGATATTTCCTCTTATGATATTTCAGGTGGTATGTGTTTTACAAAGTGTTCTTCGCTGTAATGGAGAAAATAAAGTAAACAGGCTAATTTGAAGATCGATTTTCTTTGGCTGGTGTGAACTTCCAAGTGATTCCATTTGTAGATGATATCATGCTTCTGATATTGTGTTCCAAAACATCACAGGGCTTCTTGGTATTCATCATTAGACAAACAAGAGAGATTTTCTTGATTTTATTACATTAAAAACAAAACAAAGGCAAAGATTTGGAAAACCAGTAGATGCCTAATAATTGGGGAATAGTTCAATGTTACAACATAGGAAAGTAATATGAAAGTAATTATTGCTCTATACAAAGGCTGATTTCAAAAAAGCCTGGAAAGATTTGCATGAATCGGTGTTGAATGAAGCAAGCAGAGTCAAGAAAACACTGTATACTATAACAAGAAGATTGTGTAATTATAAACCATGACAGATTTGGTTCTTCTTAGCATTTCCATGATCCAAATCAGTCCCAATAAACTTCAGATGATAAATGCCATTTATATCCAGAGAGAAACCTATGGAGACTGAATGTGGATTAATTCACACTATTTTCACCTTTCTTCCTTTTTTTCTTCCTTGTAGTTTTTTGCCTTTTATTCTGATTTTTCTCTCCTAACATGACTCATGAAAATATGTTAAAAAAGGAATGTAGATGTATAAACTAAATATATATAAATAAAACAAAACAAAATGGTGAAGAAAGTGTATTATCCAGTGCATTTGAGTGGATAACTTATAGATTATGTCCATAATGAGTCATATCTGGGACAAATAATACAAAGCAACAGTAACTTAGATCTAAAATAATGCAGTATAACAGACTGGACTATCTTTAGCATATCAGTATCCTTTGAGTAATCTCCCATTTCTTCCAGGAGCAAAGATTCATCTTAAAATAAATGCTGACTGGTATTATATGGTTTTGAGATATGCAATGTAGCAACTCAGGAAGGGAAAAGGAATATCACACCAAAGGTAAAGAAACTATGAAAAGCATGTGAAGATACTACAAGTAACACATAAGAAACTTTAAAGAAGAACAGGAATAAAGTGTATCATTCATTCAATTGTAAAAAAAAAAAAATCCTAGCATGAGTTCTGTCAATAAAAAGTTATTATATATATATATGTATATATATATATATATATACACACACACATATAGATATATATATATATATACATATATATATATAAACAAAAGAATTTAGTAAGCCTCTACTATTAAACCAAATTGTTCACATGACCATGAGGATATAGAAATAAAATTGAAATAGATGTTGCCTTCAAAAAAAATAAAAAAATAAAAAAATAAAAGTGTATCATTCAAAAAATTCACGATAGAAAGAATATTGATTAGTTATATGTTAATGATTAGTGATAATAGATAAGTGGTTTCATTTTTCCACTGGTTTTGTCAATATGAAAAAAGTAAAAAAAATAACACTGCACATTGATGGTTTCTCTGTGGTTTAATTCATGAGAAAATATTGATATAAATGGCAGATATTGCTGGATCAAAGGACATGCAGAATTTTATAGCACTTTGGTATAGTTCCAAATTGTTCTTCAAAATGGTAGAATCA
This sequence comes from Antechinus flavipes, assembly GCF_016432865.1. Classification (NCBI taxonomy): domain Eukaryota; kingdom Metazoa; phylum Chordata; class Mammalia; order Dasyuromorphia; family Dasyuridae; genus Antechinus; species Antechinus flavipes. The sequence goes on along the minus strand of NC_067399.1, from coordinate 15,040,373 downwards.
GTTCACAATGCCACCAATAATGTATTACTTTTATTAATGAGGTGGTTTTCTTTGTTTTTGGAGAGATATGACAAATATCTAAGTAAAAGCAATGAACAATAAAACTGGATTAACTCAAACACTAGGAAAACAAGTGGAATCCTAAAGTCAATAAACTCGTGACCACTCATGGATCACAGACCTCAGAGGTAGAAGAGTCTTTCAAGATCATTTCATTAGAATCATTCTTAAAACAAGTTATAAGAGCTTTTTTCCCCAAAAATATCCAATTCAGAAGCTTTAAAAAAAAAAAAGAATCTTCTAACAAAATAGAAATGTAATTTGATATCTAGTTAGTAACAGCAACTAGTAGGAATAAAAAGCAACCCAGCTGATTTGAGCTGAATTGAATTCTTCCTTCAAATTTCTCTATTGTCTCTCCCCCTAGCTTTAAAAAAAAAAAAAATTGATACATTCCCTAGGTGAAAATAAAAAAAAAAAATCATTGTTATAGGTCTGCATGAAGTCTATAACCTTTATTTTATAGAGGATACTTTGGTTTGTTATTCAGTAGCACAGAGAAAATCTCAACCCAGATCCTCTGAATCAGTAAGTTAACAAACATTGATTAAATGCCTGATGTGTGTTGACCATTGTTTAAAATATTTGGCACATCAAGTCAGAAATGGTATTGGGCCTATCCTCAAAGAACTATCATTCTGAATCTAAATCAACCAATCAACCAATTAAAAAGCGTTTATTAAGCATCCACTATGCTTAATGGGCTATGCCATGGGCATATAAATAAAATAAATCAACCCATCTCAAATCACAAAGTTGCAAAAAAGGAGTTTGTATTTTATTCTAGAGGCAGTAGAAGCCACTGGAGTTTATCGAATCTGGGAACAATATAGTGAGAGCTTCATTTATGAAAACTAATTTTGGAAGCTCTATAGAGGAAGGCCTGAAATAGAGTGAGAAATCAGGCAGTCAAAAGAGTTTCTTACTGTTATCTAGTCATAGGATGAGCAGGGTCTAAACTAAGGTGATTAGTAAAACTGTCTCTTTGTACTTAAATAATCCCTACACAATCAAGAAACAGAGTAAGTGACCAATTAGCCAATTCCATTTCTATCATATTATGATGTCACTTGCCAGGCTTATACCTGTAATCCATGACTTTCTGGGAAGAGTAGCCATTAGTCTAGAAGAAGAACCTAATACATTATGAAAAAATCCTTCCAGAAATGGAAGACACTAACATAAAAAAAAAAAAAAAAAAAAAACTTCTGAGTTGTCGAAACAGAGTTACAAAAGGCAAGGTAACAGTTCTGGAATCTTGCTCTGGCTCATTTTAATTGCCATTTTGACTTTCACTTCTCTAGCCATTGAAATGATGACCCAGAAAATTCAGGGGCCGGGGTTGTACTTGAAGACAAGAGCTGCAAGTTCAGCCAACATTAATTGGATCCTGCTGATTTGTGAACAGAAAGGGTCACATGGAAATGTCAACCTGGCAAAAAGCACAGCCATTAAGGCTTCACAGGTGGTAGAACAAACACGGAATATGACGGGAGGAAATTTTGGCAACTGGCTCTTTTATCCTCTGGAATTCAAAGTGCATTTCAAAATTGTGTAAGCTTAAGAAAATCACCCTGCCCCGCAGCTACTTTAGCAGTTAAGATCTGAGTTGAGGCTGCTCAGCTGGGAAAACTTGTATCCACTTCCCCCATTCTGACAAGCCAAAGATTTTTGCTCTCTCCCCAGGTATAATTATGCTTACCTCCTTCTGGTATCTCACAAAGCTGAACAAAACAGTCTGGGTGTTCTTACCTTAAAAAAATTGTTCTTGTTTTGCTTTATCCTGCATCCCTTCTAGCCTGTTCCTTTTCTTAATATTCGTTTTCCCATAAAGGCACCTAGGTGACACAGATGATAAAACGCTGGACTGGGAATGAGCAAGACCTTAGTTCAAATCTGGTCTCAAATATTTACCTTGTCTAAGTTACTTACTTGCCGTCTGCCTCAGTTTTCCACTCTCTAAAATAGAGCTAATAGTGGCACCTAAATCTAAGGATTATCCTGAGGGAAAAATTAGATAATGTTTTAAAGCATGTAACACAGTGCATGTCACTAAACTGATTTATCATTTTTATTATTAATCTAAGGATATAACGATGATCAGGTTTTTTTTTTTTTTTTTTCTGCCCAATGGCTGAACTCTTCTAGATGTGTTTTCTCTCTATCAAAACGTGAGCTCCTAAAGGACAAGGACTATTTAACTATTTAAGTTTTTTTTGTTTGTTTGTTTGTTTTTGCTTTGTACTATCTACAGAAAGGTAAATTCATAACTAGCATCTACCAAAATTTAATTAACTAATTAATTGATTGATTGTTGTGGGTCATTTAGGTTAGAAATTTTAATTTGTTAGATAGTAACTTACAGTGATTTCAGAAGTGGGAAAACAATCAGATGTCTTTTCAGTAGGACCTTCATTTCTTCCTAAAACATCTGATGTACCCTGGACCTGTATTGCCTAAGTTCATGGAGATGCAATGTATTAAGTAATACTTGCCAGAGCATGGTAAAACATGGAGTCAGATCATGTTATCAAAGTTTTAGGAGGAGCCCCTCAAAGGATTGTAGAAAACTTATTTCCTTCTGCCATTGCATAAAGCCATTGTTTCTCAGGCTCCCTTCTGGCATCCTTGCTTCTAGCCCTGCTTTCCCCTTTCATATTTCCCTTTGAAGATGTTAATCTCACCTTCATCCCCAGTTTGCTGAAGTTGCTGGATTTCTCTAATTTGAAGGGGTGAGTTTTGTGCTATTATTGAGTGAGAGACTACTCTAATTTTTGAGGCATCATAACTTCCCTGTTTTTTGAGGTGAAAGTGTGTGATCCCCCCTTTCTCTTGTGGCTTTCTCTCACTATTAGTATTATCTTGGAATTTCCTATTTTAGTCCCTTGGACCTCTTAAAATAGATGAAGCAAATAAGATTCTTTATTTTCCCCCTATTTAGCTAGTCTGATTCTTCTGGGTAGGGCGGATCCTATAAGTTTCCTTTTGGGAAAAACTATGAAGTTAAGCTAATGATCTTTGATTTAGAATCAGATGATCCCATAGCAATTATCTAGTTGAAATATTTGAATTTTAACAGTGATGAAACAAGCAGATAAAATGGGACTTTTCTAAAGTCACATAGATTTTAAATGCAAGACCTGAATTTGAATCCCAATTCCCTCATATTAAACCTAGGTCTCAAGATGCTATCTAGCTGAGAGTAGGCACTTAATGGTTATCTGACTGACTGATTTTCCACTTTAGAAAAAAACAAAAAAACAAAAAAAAAACAAAACAAAACAACAACAACAAAAAACAGCTTGCTTCTTTTACTTCATATCAACATAAATATTGTATTTGTTCATATGGATTCCAATCAATATTCATTGATTGTTTATGATTATATATTTGGTTATATATTATATGAATTGTTTATATAAATTGGTTATGGAGTCAAAAAATAAAGTGAATCAAAATACAAATTTGGTTTTTTTGCTATTATGAATTAAAGTAACAATGAAATTCATTTTTTTTCCTTCCATCATTGTTGTTTGTTTATTTTTTCCCTTAGAAGGTAGAGTTATGGGGAGATTTGCAACCACATAACTAAACATTTAATTAGCCTGTTCTCTTTCCCAGTTTCATCAGGAAAAAAAAAAACCAGCCTTTATTTTTAATTTTACCAACTTAAGCCTATCCCATGACGGTTTTCATTTTCTCACAAAAAGAGACAAACTAATTAGAGCTCTCAGGCAATGACTTTTCACCCAAAAGCTCATTGATATGACATTTAGTTACTGTCTCTATACCAATAGCAAAAAACAAATGAAAGGGAAAACAGTCTTCACATTATGTTGTTTTTGAAGTGGAAATCACTAGTCATTATAGGTGAGAAGATCTTTGCCATCCTGAAATCAGGAAAAAATAACAAGTCTACAAAATATCTATCAAAGGACACTGAGAATTGAAGAAATGGATGTGATCAGATAACTGTGGTGTCACTATGTCTCAATGCTGTTTAAAATGATTACATCCTCAATTTCTTCAGCACTCCAGGATATACTTTTGATTAGTGAGAATTTCTCTACCATGAATGTCACAAAAGATTCTTCAGCCTGGAAGTTGACTCTATTCCTGAACTTCTCAAATAGGAATTACTATCTAACATGGAGCATCTTTCTTAAAGTGACTGGTCTCTCCCAGAACATTCATTTTAATATAGATACGTGGGCTAGGCATGACTTTGTTCCACTCTAGGCAGCATTTTTTATATACCAGATTTTTCTCCCATTGTCTTCAGATGACTTTCTGCTTGGGTGTCCCTCAGTGAATCCTCCATTCATTAGGATAACTCTACAAATGTGGTCCAGCTCTATTTCCTCTATTTCCTTATAACACAGTAGTATTCCATTACAATTATATACCATAACTTGTTTAGCTATCCCTAATAGAGTGGCATCCCTTTGATTTCCAATTCTTCATCACCACAAAAAGAGCTAATAGTGAAGCATGGTATCCATCTCCAGAGAAAGAACTGATATAATTTGAATTCAGATCAAAGCTTTTTTTTATATTATCTTATTTCCTTTTATTCAAGGCTTGTACAAAATGACTAAGATAGAGATATTTTTCATGATCACATATGTATTACTTTTTTTTTTTAATATTATAGCTTTTGGGGCAGCTGGATGATGTAGTGGATAGAGCATCGGCCCTGAAGTCAGGAGGACCTGAATTCTAATCCGGCCTCAGACACTTCACACTTCCTAGCTGTGTGACCCTGGGCAAGTCACTTAACCCCAATTGCCTCAGGGGGAAAAAATTATAGCTTTTTATTTACAAGATATATGCATGGGTAATTTTTCAGCATTGACGATTGCAAAATTTTTTGTTCCAACTTTTCCTCTCCTTCCCTCCACCCCTTCCTCCACATGACAGGTTGACCAATACATGTTAAATATGTTGAAATATAAGTTAAATACAATATATGTATATATGTCCAAACAGTTATTTTGCTGTATAAAAAGAATTGGACTTGGAAATAGTGTACAATTAGCCTGTGAAGGAAATAAAAAATGCAGGCAGACAAAAATAGAAGGATTGGGAATTTTATGTAATTATTCATAGTCATCTCCTAGAGGTCATTCACTAGGTATAGCTGGTTCAATTCATTACTACTCTATTGGAACTGATTTGGTTCATCTCATTGTTGAGGAGGGTCACGTCCATCAGAATTGATCATCATATACTATTGTTATTGAAGTATATATAATGATCTCCTGGTTCTGCTCATTTCACTCAGCATCATTTCATGTAAGTCTCTCCAGTCCTCTCTGTATTCATCCTACTGGTCATTTCTTACTAAACAATAATATTCTATAATATTCATATACCACAATTTATTCAGCCATTCTCCAATTGATGGGCATCCACTCAGTTTTCAGTTTCTGGACACTACAAAGAGGGCTGCCACAAACATTCTTGCACATACAGGTAGGTCCCTTTCCTGTAGAGGGCTGAAACTATTGAGTCGATGCACTGAGGTTAGGACTGCTGGAGCATTTGAGGCTAACTACCAATTGGACAATACTCTATGGGCATATGCTTGGAAAATGGTCTTTCCCACTATCCTGTGCTGGCTCAATGATTGGTACATACAGAGGATTGTAGGAAGGACTAGGGGGTGGAGTAAGATGAGCCAGGGTCACTCTTTGGTGGTAGATGAGGGAGAAGGTGGTTGCTGAGATTCTGCTTCCATTCTGTTCAATTCTGTGTCTAAAGACCAAGAAAAGACTAAGGATTTTTGCTTATCCTGACTCCAGCTGATTCTGGGGTGTCCTGGGTGATAACACGGTCATCACACTTTTCCTTCTTTAAAATATCTTTGGGATATAAGCCTAGTAACACTGCTGGATCAAAGAGTATACACAGTTTAATAACTTTTTGAGCATAGTTCCAAATTGCTCTTCAGAATGACTAGATGTATTCACAATTCCACCAACAATGTATCAGTGTCCCAGTTTTCCCACATCTCCTCCAACATTCTGGATTATCTTTCCCTGTCATTCTAGCCAATCTGACAGGTGTGTAGTGGTATCTCAGAGTTGTCTTAATTTGCATTTCTCTGATTAATAATGACTTGGAGCATCTTTTCATATGTCTAGAAATAGTTTCAATTTCTAATTCTGAAAATTGTCTGTTCATATCCTTTGACCATTTATCAATTGGAGAATGGCTTGATTTCTTATAAATTACAGTCAATTCTCTATATATTTTGGAAATGAGGCCTTTATCAGAACTTTTCATTGTAAAAATGTTTTCCCAGTTTATTGCTTCCCTTCTAATCTTGTCTGCATTAGTTTTATTTGTACAAAAACTTTTCAATTTGATATAATCAAAATTTTCTATTTTGTGATCAAAAATGATCTCTAGTCCTTGGTCATAAATTCCTTCTTCTTCCACAGGTCTGAGAGGTAAACTCTCCTATGTTCTTCTAATTTATTTATAATCTCATTCTTTATGCCTAGGTCATGAACCCATTTTGATGTTATCTAAGTGTATGGTGTTAAGTGTGGATCAATGCCTAGTTTCTCCCACATATGTATTACTTATGTTTGATTGCTTATCATCTCAGGAAAGGGGGAAGATTGAAAGAAAAAATAGATAGAATTTAAAACTCAAAACATAAAAAAATGTTAATTTTTAACATGTAATTGGAGAGAATTATAAAGACACAAACACACACATACGTGTGTGTGTATATATATATATTATATATGTAGAGATATGTGTAATAAAAAGTTGTATTTAAAATGTCTATTAACTGATATTGCATAAAACTAACTTTAAATGTCATTAAATTCTGTTTTCTATAACTATATATATATATATATAACTATAACTATAACAAAACCTTTTATCCTCTACTATCTAATAATGAAAGTCAAAATGCTTGTTCATTTTTTCAATGATATCAGTGATCTATCTCATCTTGTGCCATCCCCTTTTCATTTTATCTTTAATTTTTTTCCAACATCAGGGTCTTTTTTAAACAAATCCCACCTTCCCATTGGCTAATGGTGTTGTTGTTAAGTCATTTCAAGGGTGTCTTGATTTTTTTTTTTTGATCTTGGCAAAGATACCAAAGTAATTTTCCATTTCCTTCTCCAGTTTTCTTTTAATAATTGAGAAAACTGAGGCAAATAGCAGTAAGTGACTTGCTCAGGATTACAAGCTAGTAAGTAGCTGAGATCATGTTCAAACTCACAAAGGTGAGTCTTTCTGATTCCAAATCAAGTGCTCAATTCAGTTTTATACCTAGCTTCCCTTTAAGATGTTATGTAGGGGGATAAAATTGTAGGCCAGTATGGATGGAAAGTTGTATGCTGGAGGACATAGGATATATATTAAAAACTTTGACAGAGATTGGAAAGTGATTTTAAATTCAAATATGATTTTTTTCCTTTTTTATTTTGTTTTGTTTTATTTTAAGGAAGCCATTATGCCTCCTTGAACATGAGGGTAATTTGGTTATACAGTTTTCCATGTACTAGTGATACTTTAAGAGTTAATATTTCCTCAAGATTTCAATATCTTGAAGCAGTAGCATGTAAGATGTTCCATAATTATTGTTTAAATTGAACAAATGGAATTAGTTTCACATAACCAAATATATGGCAAGTATATACTGCTTTCAAAGATCTATGTTCATCTAATACATTTACAAGGAATGAACTGACAGATGTTTAACAACTTGCTCTTTGAGGGCAAAATATATAAATACAAACATTTAAGGTTTGTTTTTATTATTAGCCTTTTCATCATCTCTTTCTTATATTTAGGCAATCAATAAAATGATTATCCAAGTCCTAATTTTAAGATTTTGTTGATTTCTGATGTTCAAAAGCAAACACTGGATAATGGATCCAGGAAAGACAGTGGGAGCTGACTCAGCCCATACTTTCACACTTTCACATCTTCAGTGTGTTCCCTGCATATATGAGCTTTGTTGGATTGAATCCACTCTGGTAAAGAGATAGTTTAGATAAACCAGGTGTCTGAACTAATGGAGCTCTCATTCATTTCAGTACCATCAAAATGTTCTTACATCAAGTCATCCAAACTAATCCCATTAAAACCTCACTGGAAAGTGATCTATGAGGTTTGTTGACACTTTGTAAAGTGTAGCCCTTTTCCCTTCCCAGATCAGCTCCAGAATTCAATAATTGGCCTCTTATACCTTCTGTTTTCAATTAGTTAGTTTGCCATCAAATAGAGAATATATTATCTTATGATCTAAGCAGGAAAATTTCTTATGGACACAGTTAAGTGAGCCATAGATTTGATATTATTTTATGTATGTTTTTTAATTTTAAAAAATCATTTAAACTCCCAAGTATAATAATTCCTCTTCTCTGTTCTAATTAGTAAATCAAGGCAGAAATCATGTCTTGGAAAATAATGAGTCAATTGACCATCAAGCAAGCATTTATTCATTGCTTTCTACATTCCAGGCTCTGGAGAGACAGAGACAAAAAAATACACACACACACACACACACACACACACACACACACACACACATACATCACACACACATCCTGAGACAGAGGAACAGAGAATGAAGGAAGAGGAGCAAGAATGAAGAATGAAGATAAAGGAAAAGGATGAAGGATGAAGCTTGAAGGAGAAGGAGAAGTGAAAGAAGTAAAAGAAGTGAAAGAAGGAGGAGAAGGATAAGGAGAAGAAGGAGGAGGAGGAGAGGAGGAGGAGGAGGAGGAGGAAAAAGATGAAGCATAGTGAAGACAATGGATAGATGAATGAATGAATGAATGAATGAAATATGCTGCCTGCATTGTAGAGAGAGTTCCAACCTACAAGATGTTTTCAAAGTTTAGATAATTAATTACCATGCCAATTGTAGAGATTTTTCTTTAAATTATTAAATTTAAATTAAAGATCCCTTCCAATTTGCATATTTTGTGATCTTAGTGAGGTAGCAGAAAGAGAATAAGGGTGTTCTAGTCATTATTACCAAAGTTAAATATTGTATGCATGTCTTCTATCATCAAACCCAGAAATTTCCCCATTATCTCACACTTCCTTATCCATATATATTTATACTGGCTCCTTATTAGAAATATTTATATTATTAAGTAAGTTCTGCTAGCAGTGTCAATTAATGAATAAACCAACATTATTTTAATGAATAAAGGCAACAGTGTAAATTTCAGTGTCAAGCAGGAAAAGTACCAGGTCTTCAATTTTTTCTCTGCTTGCTACCTCATCATCACCAAGATGAACTTTGCTTTCTCCTCGTTCTCTGCCTGCACATAATAATTATCCTTATGTATTTGTTCAATAAAGTGAAACTTCAATTAACTGAACTCAATAACCAGAACCCTCAATTAATCTGGCAAAATTGTTTTTACTTCTTTGCACTGCTGGAAAGAGGCAAGTCAAAAGAAAACAAGCTGACCAGAATGATTTACTCCAAAAGACATTTTATGTGGAATACCCTTGAGAAAGCAGAAGCCAAGCCATTCCAAAAAACTAGCCTACACATAGGAAAATGGGGACCTAGAAAAATGTCCTTGAAAAATAATTTATGGTGACTTATTTTTTGTGCCTCTATCCTCATAAAAATCCTTAGGGTTTGCAGTTTGAATATTAATATTATCACTTTACAGATGGGGAAACAGGATCACAGAGGAAAAAAATAATCCTAAAATTAAAACCTAGATTTCCTGACTCTTTGATCAAAATTATAATCTAAAAGTCTTGTTGGATACTTTATATTCTTCATTATATATCTCTATTAAATTTCTCATACTTAATTAATTAATTATTTTTTTTTTTTATTAAAGCTTTTGATTTATAAAACATAGGCATGGGTAATTTTTCAACATTGACTCTTGCAAAACCTTCTGTTCTAAATTTTCCCTTTTTCCTCCCACCCTTTCCTCTAGACAGCAGATAGTTTCACATATGTTAAATATGTTAAAATATATGTTAAATATAATATATGTATCCATAGTTATATAGTTATCTATTTGCACAAGAAAAATTGGATAACAAAGGAAAAAATACTGAGAAAGAAAACAAAAATCAAGCAAACATCAACAGAGAGCGAAAATGCTATGTTGTGGTCCACACTTAGATCCCACAGTCTTCTCTCTGGGTATAGATGGCTCTCTAAATCACTGAGCAATTGGAACTGGATTGAATTATCTTATTGTTGAAGAGAGCCACATCCATCATAATTGATCATCATATAGTCTTGTTATTGCCTTGTATAATGATTTCTTGGTTCTGTTCATTTCACTTAGCATCAGTTCATGTAAATCTCTCCAGGTTTCTCTGAAATCATCCTGCTGTTTGTTTCTTACAGAACAATAGTATTCCATAGCATTCATACACTATAACATATTAGGCCATTCTCCAATTGATGGGCATCCATTCATTTCCAGTTCCTTGCCACTACAAAAAGGGCTGCCACAAACATTTTTGCACATGTGGGTCCCTTTCCCTCCTTTAAGATTGCTTTGGGATACAGGACCACTAGAAACACTGCTGGATTATCACTTTGATAACTTTTTGAGCATAGTTCCAAATTGCTCTTTCATAATTATCAAACATCTATATTCTATTTACTGAGGTAGATAATAGTAAATATATATATATATTTCACAAAAGTTGTTGCGTTGTTATGAAAAAATAAATGCAAGGTAAGTTTTTTTAAAATATATTTGTTGTTTGCTCTGAAAAGCATTAGGGGTATTGAGAAATAGGGCATGGGATTTGGCACTTGAACGGAATGTTGAAAAACTGGAGATAAAGGGAGGAAGAGGTGAAGACAGTATCCATTCATGTCTTTGAGAAGATGGACTGTGCAAAGGCAAGTAAGTGCCATTCTATGTATACAAAAGCAAATTTAGCTGAAATAAGGAGGACCCACTGAAGTATACTAATCATAAACAGGAGGAAAATTGAGAATTTTAAAAGAGAAATGAAGGTAGGAGGTATATTATTCTAGAAACAAAAGGAAACTATTTGAACATCATGAGCAAGGGAATGATATGATCAAGCCTTAGCTTTGTGAATTTTCTTTTGATTACTGAGGTGGAAATGAATGATATACAATTTCCCAGAGGTGGAGCCCTCCTGAGAAATATTAAGATAAATTTATCAGTTGTCTTGTAAACCTAATAATGCAAAGGTCTTTCAACTAAAGAGAACAAAATTTGGGACAAAAGTCTTACAAAATAAATGTTGAAAACTACCTTTATATGTAAATGAGAAAATATAATACTATAGAGAAAATAGAAGAAAACAAAATATGAGGAACTGAGACAGAGTTGTGACTTGCCCAGAGTCATGAACCAAAAAGTGTCTGAAGTTGGATTTTAATTCATCAGGAGTCTGATTTGAAGATTAGTGCTCTATCTATTATACCACCTAGCAATAAAGAACAGTGTAAAATTATAGGTGACAGAGAAGAACAGCATAAACTAGATAGGCAGGTCATATAAGCGCCCAGCAGAGATGGAGGTGATAAATGTTGTAGAGAGAGAATTGGCCTGACTTGGCAACTTCCTGGATGTTGTTCTGTGTGCATCTGAGAGGTGTTTTTATTAATTTGTTGGAATGGGAGAAATAAGGCTTCTGAGTAAGAACAATGAGTCTCCATTCTCATTTTATCAAAATATGGCAGCATGACCTAATATAGACCATATGGTATGTTGATTAAAATAATTGACTAGGAATTATAGAGACTATTATTGGAATTTCACTTCTGACATTTTCTGGATGCATATTTTTTTGGCAAAATACTAAATCAATTTCGCTGAATTCCACTTTCATTTGTACAAAAGAGATGTAAGATAATGCCTTTTGTATATAGAATAATATCTATACAGAATAACAGTTCTATAATTGGAAAAGGGCTGATTTTGTTGTCAGAATAAAATGAGAAAACCTGCCTAAAACTCCAAAGTGTGGGTATTTAACTACCTCTATGGTCAAATAGGAAAGGTTTGGAGATCAGCAGGATCATGTAGTAAAATGTCATGATTTCACATGCCGGTTTAGCTGCTTGTCCACTGTGGAACCATGACAAGCACTCATTATCCCCATTTAGAATTTGAGAAAGTTGGCCAAGACATATCATCCTAGTATGTAGCAGCATGTACTTATGTTTAAAAAATGTGTTTTCTTATTTCTTATTTTGTTGCTGTTGTTGCTGTTGCTGGTGAAATGTCCTGGTTCTGCCATTTACAAGCTAAGTAAGCTTGGGAAAGTCATTTAAATTTTCTAAGCCTCAGTTTCAGGTTATTTCTCTGCAAAATGTGGATAATGAGAAAACCTACCTTAGAGGCTCCTTATGGGAAATGATATTTCTAGACTGTAAAGTGCTGTATAAAAGTCAGTAATTAGTCATAGTAAATGGTTGAAATGAGGATAATTGAGTGCTGACTGAAATGCTTTACAGATTTGTTCTGTGTGGAATCCTCTCCAAAACTGTTGTTATCATTATATTGTCACATGAACTAAATAGAAAATCAGAGACAGAACAGGGACTTTAAATGGGTCTTGAACAGTTCCTGCTCTTTGTTTCAGACCTGTGTTTCCATCAACTTAGGGACTTCCTGGTGAGAAATGATCTCTACAAATGCAGGTCAGTAACCTGACAGCAGGTCATTTTCAGCAACTGTAAGTCTTAGAAAGTTGCCTAAAGCACTGATATGTTAAATAACTTGTCTAGGATCACAAATCCAGGAGCTATCAGAGGTAGCCCTTGAACTCTGATTCTGACACTGAACTTCTTCCTCCTAGATCACACTGCCTCTACCCCAAGATCAAAGTAAATGCAAAATGTAATACTTCTTGATTGAATCATTGATACCTCTAGCCTTTTGATCAAATGAGATAATGAATGTTGTAATTTGCAAATCTTATATAGCTATATAAAAATATGACTTATTAGAATTATTAGTTAGGAAACACTAATCATATACAGACTTCCAAATAGAAGATGTGAATTATTTCTTTATTTAAATTTTCTTTTGAAATATATATTCATTTAATCTGGTTTGTCATTAAAGTAATATTTTTATGCATTATGCATAAAATGGGATGCCCAAGAAATAAAAGACAGGCATATTGACAATGAGCTAGTTTTACTCTTATGATTTTAGAAGTGGCTTTTAAAATATAACTACCTTTAATTGAGGAGCAGCTAAAAAAAAGAACATAACATCTTAGCTAAGTCACAAGAGACAGAGATCACCACTCTCCTTGCATCTGCCATCTAAGAACCTCTCTGGAGTTCTATGATCAACATCACATGTTGAAAAATCTTTGATAAACTAGAAAGTTTCCCTAGAATGATAGTCCTGATGAAGAGCCACTAGATCATGCTAAATCTGACTAAAGAGAAGAAAGGATGATGACTCTGGAAAAGAGAAGACTGGCTGGTAGCAAAAGATAAATGCCATCTTCAAATAGTTTAAGGGGTATCATATGGAAGAAGTGCTAGGTCTGCTTTTTATTGTATTGGGTGACAAAGGGGGGAACAAAAGTTTGGGATTAAAGAACATGAAAGGTTGATGTCAAGAGGAAAAAGAACAAAACCAAGCAAAATAAAGTTGTCCACAGTGGAATGAGTTTGCCTTCTCTGGAGATCTTAAAGGGGAAAGTCCATTACCAACCACAAACAGAAGAGACACACTTTCAGGTAGAATTTGATCTAGTTGACCTCAGAAGTTATTTCCACCACAAAGTTTTTGTGATTCTTTGAAAGAAAAACAAAACAAAGGCAATAATTTTATGTTAAAGAAAAAGTAAATGGCATGTTCCAACTTAGATACAAGTTATTTGACCCTGAGCAAGTCAGTTATTTTGTCAGTGATCTATGTATCTGTGATGCTAAACTGAAGAGACACTGATAAGGAGCATCTGTAGAGGAAGATACCTATTCATATAAAATCAGAGATCCAATTCCAATTTAATGATTAAGGAAATAAATATTTGTTACTACTATTTTCATTAATTCATGCTATAGCATACTATAACATATCAAACAGAGACCTTTCTGAGCTTTCTGTGGTAGAGCAGGAACAAGGAAACTGAGAAAGAACAAATATCAATTATGGGCAAATCATACCATCCCACAAATTCACATGTCATAGAAAAGTAAACTTGCATGGGAATATGCCATTTTTCTTACTTTCATTACAACTTTCTGATCTAAAAGAAGCTGATATAAATGTGTAATTGAAGCTCACGTTAACAAATAAAGAAGAAATTTGACATTTGTGGCTTATAGAAAGTGGGGTTGATGAGAGTTTCTGGTTTCATCTAAATAAGACATGATTATTTGGTTGAAAGTGATTTAAAAACATGCTGTGTGAACAGAACAACATGGATTCATTGAATTCAGGGTTACTCTTATGTATAAAAGATAATAATAATCTCTGATAGAATATCTTAAGCCCCTGAGGTTCTATATGTCAATATGGGAATTCTCTTTACCTGAATGGTAAATTTAAGTTCTAATAAAAAGGAAGAAGAGGAGGAGCGGAAAAAGGGGAGGAGGGAGAGGACAAAAAAAGCAGGAAGACCATTATTTGTCCTGCACTGAAGACTTTTTAAAATTGAGTATTATCAGCCACAGTTGGTACTCCTTTACTATAACCTTCTAGCCCTCTAATGTAACTCCTCACAATGTGAAGACAGTAAAAAAGATCATTATTTTATAATAGAAGCTTACATTTACATAGTGGTTTAACATTTTTGGTAAGTTTTTTTTTTTCCTAACACTGTGAGGTGGCAGAAAAATGTGTGAGACAGGTGCTAGAACCCCATTTCCCAAATTAACTAATTAGAGATGCCTTCAGGTAAAAAAAAAGAAAGCATTTATTTAGTCCCTGCAGGGAGAAGCCCAGGACACCCAGGAGGCATTTTAGCTCCCACCACATGCTGGACCTGACCAGCAGGAATAAAACACCTTGGTTAAAGAGGAAAAGACCCAAGCCTTTTCACTAGATAGTATCTTATTCTTGTGGGTCATGTCACTTCCTGTAACTTCAGTAACTTCATGTGACTTCCTGTATCCCAGGGTTCAAAGCCTGGGAATAGGCATCATGTGACAGTCTCAAAGTGAGAAAACTTTATCCAGTAAGTTCCATTCAACAATAATTAACATGCTCATTTCTTAAATTGATCTAAGAGAGTTTCAATGACTTGTACACGATCACACAGACAATAAGTCATATCTAACTAATAAGTCAAATATATGCATATAATTATACCTATGCATATATATACACACATATATCATATATATCATATACTTTAATAACCTGGATTAGATCCTAGATCATTCAATTCACCATTTTCCAATTGATTTTTGTCTGAATCTAAGATCATTGACTTATTCGTTCCTCTCCAAAAGTGTAATATACATAATTTAGCCTAAGAATATGGTATGCTTTGAGTGATTTTCTATTTAAACTACAATTTACAAATTCTCAATATAAAACAAAATCAAATCTCAGAATCACAAAATATCTATTTATTAAAAGCCATTTAATTAAATAGAAAAGCAAAACATTTAATGAGTCTCTCATATCTGAAGATGAAATCTCCCATTAAAACCCAAACAATTATTGGGAAAGGGATCAGATGTGACCAGGAGCATATAGTGGTTAAAGATAAAAGCACTGAAAAGAGCTATCAGGGTTACTAATTTTAGGACAGAATCTACTCCCTAAGAACCTCTTGCTTTTTGCCTCTTATATTTGCTGCTTCCCATGGAAGTCTAGAACAGGGTGATCTAATCTTGGGGGCAATCTAGAACATGGCCAGGGCAATCTAGATCATAAAGGTGGTCTAGAACAGCAACACATGTCTTTTGGGGCAATATAGAACATGGCATTCTAGAACACTGGTCAATTCCAATATCAAAGTTCCAGAAAATGTGTGAAATCCATCATGTTCCATGTAAGCTAACCTTTACAACATTATGACCATTAGGTGACCACTAAGACAAGAAAATCAAGTCATTGCAGCAGGAGACAGCTTTGTTCTATTGATCGTCCAATCCATGGTATGCTACTTGAACCCAATCACAGAAACATCACATGTAGGCACCAAGGAGTATCAGTCCCCACACAGTATGCAGTGCAAAGAAAAAAGGAACCATTATGCAAACAATTACTTATTTAAAGTAATGCTCATATTACCATGATTAAAGGATGACTAAATAGGCAAGTTGAGTGGTCTGGAATTTCTTTATAAGGACAAAGAGAAGAGGAGAAACAAGAATGGTTTATGAAGCACTCAGACCAAAATTTCATTTCTTCATGAAATGTGCATTTAATAGAAGTGAACTGGAAAGAGATAAAGCATTGGGTTTGAAGTGAAGGAAACCTTGGTGTCAGTTCCTCCTTAGAGACTTACTAGCTATATTAATTTAGGCAAAATATTTACTATTTATACGTCTCTTTCGTTATCTATAAAATGAGGGGGTTGAATCCAATACCCTCAAAGCTTCCTTCCAGCTTCATTATCTATGTTCTATGAAAACAAGATTCCCTTCTTATGGACCCGACTATAAAGAAGAGGAGAATTATTGTCAAAGTTTTAGCCTTGTAACATTGGACAAATCACTTAAAATCAAATTTTCATCTCCTTTTCTCTGAAAAAAAAATGTATGGGATTATATGTCCTATAAAGCTCTCTTGAGCCTGAAGACACAATGATTCATTTATTTCTGTACGGGAATAAAAGGCAAATTTGCATTATATTTGTTGGGAATTGGCACTGGAGGGAGACAGGGGTACAGATGAAGAAGTAACTGTCAATATAGTATCTTAGCTGTTGTATTTTTGTTTTGTTTGCTGGTTTGTACTCCTTCAAATTAATAGAAGATTTAGTCGGGACTTAAGAGCTATTATCTAGTCTTATAAGTCAGTGGATAGATCTCTGGTTGGAGTCAGAAAGACAAGTTGAAATTTTGTCTCAGACAGTTATTAGAGTACAAGTCAATTAACTTCTGTTTTTCCCATTAGTAAAATGGAGGTGCCAATATTACCTGATTCACAAAATTATTGTGAGGAGCATATTAGACAATATGTGTAAAATACTTAACACAGTTCCTGGCACTTAATATATACATCACTGCTTGTTTTGTTTTGTTTTTTTTTTTCTTTCCTTACTTGCCACTTCTTTGATTATTCATGTCTTTCTTCATTGCTTGCTTCCTTCCTTCTAAGTGAAAAAAGAAAACTGTTCTACTTAGCCCTAGAGAACATAGATAGAAACAATGGGAGGGAGTTGCAGAGGGCACATTCAGAGTTCATAACAGAAAAAAAAAAAAAAAAAACTAACAAATAAACAAAACCCATCAATTAAGACTGTCCACAAGGAGTATGGTAATTTCCAAGGTACTTCTCCATCAGTGGAGGTTTACAAGTAAAGATTGCACAAGCAATTGTTGACTACTGGAAAACTGATTTATCTATATCTAGAGGATTTGTTTTAATGGTCTGTAATATCCTGACCAACTCTGAAAGTCCATTTCTCAATGGTTTTTGAACTGAACTGAACAGAACTCAACCTCTTGGTTAATTTGAAGTCAATCTATCAATGTATAAGGTTTTGATTAAGTAAGGGATTTGTAAATGTTAAGGTACCTCTGAAAAACTAATGTTTCATGTTATTGTTCTCAGTATTCATATTTGGTGTTTATGATTCCATAATACATATATATATATATATATATATATACATACATACACTAAATATATATATACACCTTTCCTAGCTCACACTGGAGTGTCTTCACTGCTTTTGAGGGAGCCTCACATTAGACACAGTAGTTTAATCTCATCACTATAATTAAGATCGCATCATTGCTTCCATTCAAATACACTGTTCCATCTGCCCTGATGGCCTTCTATTTCAGAATAAATATTTCTTCTTAATTAGTTTCTTGGGAAAAACAAAAATCTTATTCTCAATATTTAGTTGGGGTAAATTCCACTTTGTAATTTGTCTTAAAGTTTCATATAAGCCAAAAACAATTTCAAGACTTAAGCAAATCTGCATAAGATTTATTTAGTGTGGGTATTCCATTCATAATGCAGATGGCAAGTCACTGTTGGCTACCAACACTGTACTTGGTTACCCACTGTGCTTGGTTACTCATTTTTCATGTCATCCTGAATTCTCTATGGGCTTCTTCCAACATGGGGAAGGACTCACCCAGGCCCTTTTATCATTGAATAGATACCATTTGTGAGCTTGAACTATCAGTTGACCTGTAATCTTGATGAATAAAAAGCTCTGGAAAGCTGATAGCTGAAATGAGAGTCACTGGCTTCATGAAGCTAAAATTCTACAGCATACAATGAAGGTAGCATATTGAATAAAGAGCTTTACTTTGTGGTCTAGAAAAAAAATAACATATTACTTCAAATCTCTAGTAGGTATGTGTTGAAATTCATTTAACATTCAACTTCCAACTTCTCATGTCCTAATCTATGAGACAGGGATAACAATGACACCTACCCCACTATCTTGTGAACATCCATTGAAATAATATATGTAATTCGAAATCAGAAAAAAAAATGGAACTGAAGATGTATAATTACCAGATGATGAGGAGAAATCCCCAAAGTGATAAATAGGAGGGAATTAGATAGGTTAACTGCTTGGGGAAGAGATTTTGCTTGTATTTCCACAGGCGGAGAAGGAATCAGATGGGTGCCAATGAGCTGTATCCGCCTTGCCCATCAGAGAAAAACAGAAAAAGAGAAAAACTTCAAAACAAAGGAGAAGATTAAAGAAACATCTGACACTGAAAGAGCATGGCTGACAATGAGACTGTTAAAAGAACTTTAAAATCTTTACCTTTCAGTTCTTGAAAAACCAGCAACAATCATTGGATTCCCTGAGATGAAACAGAAAAAGAGACAAACTTCAAAACAAAGGAGATTTAAGAAACATCTGACACTGAAAGAGCATGGCTGACAATGAGACTGTTAAAAGAACTTTTAAAAATCTTCAGGAATCATTGGATTTCCTAACACAAGATGAGCCTGTTTTCATTCTTGAAAAACCAGCAAGAATCTTTGGATTCTTTGAGATGAAAAATTGTTGATGAGACTATTGCAGTACTTCAGAGTTTACAGGAACTATTGGATTCCTGGCACACAAACTAATGGACAATGGATTCCTTTTGGATTATTTCTAGGACTTATGGACATGTGTAAATTCTCAGGTTGATTCATGTTTTTTGTTACATTACTACTAGCCTGTGTCATATTGCTATATTGCTATGTGCTTATGTACATTATGTGTAATGCTTCTCATATTGATGGATTTATGTATACCATGTATATCTGTTTCAAAGTTCTGGCCCATATTGATGGATTTATATGTGTACCTGTTTCAAGTGAGCCCCTTCAGAAACCCACTAATCTGATTTGACTTCCTATTGCCTTTGGTATTTTCATCTCCCTTCCTGAGGTGTCAGGGAAAGTATGATCACCTTTTTTGAGAGTTCTCACCTCCTTGAGAAGTCAGAGAGGTCATGACCACCCTATGTTTTAAAACAAAAGAAAGGAGGAGATGTTGGAATCTTTATAAACTGCTAACTCATTAGAGTTGATGTTTTGGGCCAGAACCTGAAACAAGGTATTAAGTAGAACTAATTGATACAATGCTTGTGTTTTTCACCACAAATGTGGTGTTTTTCTTCTTTAAAATATAATATATGATGGTTCTCTCTGGGTGAGAGCAAGTTTCTCGGGGGAGGTTTTCTGGAGGCAGCCTTAGTATCAGTTCAAATCAATAATTACCCCCAAATGCAGCCAGCTGGTAAAAATGCAAATATTTATTTCTCCTTCCAAGTCTTGTCTTTTTCCTTGGGCCCATATAGCTAGATACTTAGAGGCCTGCTTGGTTCTGAGAGCTCCTGCTACTTTGTTCTTTGTTTCTGCCTCTGCTTCCTTCAGCCTCCAGCTAGCACCAAGTTGAATCTGTCTTGCTTCTGAAGAGCTCTTGCAGCTTTGTCCTTTGCTTCTGCCTCTGCCTCCAGCCAGCACCAAGGTAAAGGTTGTAATGAATCTTTCTTGCCTCCGAGAGAGGGCTTCTGGCTCTCCCAGAGTGCTTTATGCCTGGCCCAAAGTGCTGTCTCCAATATAATTCAGCTGAACTCTCTTCTGACACCAGCCAGCCAAGTGGAAAATGGAACGAATCTCTCTCCAAGAGCCTCTGTCTGTTTCTTATATATGAGAGAGAGGAATTTTGGCATACGAGAGAGAGGGATTATAGGTTTTCTCCCATCGTGCTCTCTGGCCCTAAGAGCTTCAAGGGAGGTGTGAATTCACAAAGTTACAAAGTTTACTTTGTGAATCTCCCATACTTGTGAATTCCAATGAGTAAAGGTATAAACACAAGCATTTCATCAATTAGTTCTACTTAGTACCTTGTTTCAGGTTCTGGCCCAAAACATCAACTCTAACGAGTTAGCAGTTTGTAAAGATTCCAACAAAGATGCTTTTCCATTATTGGTTACTGAGATCATACAGCGAGAAAATAAGATTCGATTTTCAGGTTATTGTCCTTTATTCTTGAAGAGAACTAAAATGGCATCATTATGTTGGGGCCAAGATATAGTTTATTCAGTTGTAGCTCATCCACACCAATGTGAGCTAATAAAGCTTTGATACAGATAGTTCATATGAACGTTTGAAATAGAGATGTCTTTACATTTGCTCATCTCATGTTTCTTTTTAGTTATTGAAATTGTTCTTTGCTTATATTAGAGCTTTCTTTGACCCAGGCACACCATTCTGGACAGCCTGGTGATGCCTTTCAGACTGTCCTTGCATTATTTTTTCTGACCTCCCTATGAGAACCCATGTCCATAAAATAATCTTTTAGGCAAATGTAAAATAGTTTTCCAAGCAATCATACTTTTGACATTCAAACAACATGATGAGCCCTTTAGAGTTTTGCTCTCTGCATAAAATTTGAATGTTTGGAAGTTCAACTTGAAAAAAGAATCTCAGTGTCTGGTATCTTATTTTGTCAGGCAATCTTCAGAATCTTCCTAAGAATTCAAGTGATTCAGTTTCCTGGCATGGTACTAGTATACAGTCCAGATCTCATAGGCAAGATTCTGAAAATCATCTGGCAGGAGAAAATACCACACACTGAGTTCCTTTCTGGAACTAAAGTGTTGGGCTGGCCACATTGTTCAAATGCCAAATGTACACTTTCCCAAAAAAAATTTTATGGAGAACTCAAATAGGGCAAGCACTTACAAGATGGTCAGAAAAAGTTATACAAGGACACTTTCAAGGTCTCTCTTAAGAACTATAGAATCTATTGTATGACATGGGAAATACTGGCACTGAACCACCTATCCTGGCATGCTCTCATCAGAGAAGGTGCTATGCTTTACTCTAAGGAGAACTGAATTAGCCCAGAGAAAACATGAGGTGTACACTATTAGAGAAGCACCTCAAATGTGCATAGGGACTATTTATGTCTGATCTGTGGCAGAGCCTTCTGGGCTCATATTGGTCTGATGAACCACAATCAGACTCACTGTAATTCGATTCTAACATAGTGATATCATTTTGGTCCTCTTTGAGGACGAAGGATAACAACCAACCAGATTTCACAGATTGCAACAATGGAGTCATCACAACAGCTCTATAGACTTTCAGTTTGGTAGACCTCTTCTCTTCCACACTTTCCATCATAATCATTTGAAAATGCTAGCTCTGGCAATGTGTATCTCAACTTGATCATCTGTATGGACATGTGTACATCCATGGAAAATATACCATCAGTGTGAACAGGGATCCATAGTATTCAAAATTTCTCCATTTACTGCAAGCCATGGTTCTTTGTATGGATGATGTCAAACTTGCTGATGAATGAAACACTTGTGTTTTCTCTGTGAGAATAAAGTTAGCATGTGCAGCAGAGAATTGATCCATGCTTTGTTGCATCTCAGCTTCAGGGGCTGCTTTGAAATGGGGTAGGATAGGGTAAATAGGATGGTTTTCAAGTAATTCATGATAGAAAAAAAAATTCCCAAGCCAAATGTGATCAAGTTCCCTCAAGAGACATTCAGATTCTGGCCCAGGGTCACTAATAATGATTTGTGTGACTTTGGATTAATTACATAAACTCATTGAACTTTCTTCATCTGTAAAATCATGTGATTACATTAAATAACTTTGAAGTTTCCTTTCTTCATAGATTTATGATACTAAATATCAACAGTCTATAGGAAGAGTGAGAGAAAGCACTAAAAGATGAAAAATCATGAGAGTGTTAGTAGGGGAGGTGCCCTTGAGCTGTGCCTTCCTGGAAGGAATCCGTCAAAAACCAAGGGCTGGATATAAAGAAGGAAAGCATATCAGGCATGAAGAATAGATTGGTATCTCCTACATACTAAGAAACAATGAATTTCAAAGAATTTTACATTACAAGAAGGGTTGGTAACTTATCTACAATGCTCCTTGCACTGACCAATTTAAAAAAAAAAATAAGTCATTTGGTTGAGATGCAAAGAAACCAATGTACTTCTATCCAACTGACTGTACCTAGCTCTTTATTGAAGAAAGACACCACTAGCTACCTTTCTCTATCATTCAGTCGCTCCCTACCCCACCCCTTTTCTATATGAAGGCCACAAATATCTTCTATTCTAATTCCTTAAAAATAATATTAATGGGGAGTCTGATGTTTGATGTACAGTCTTGATAAAGTTTTCCTCTGAAAAACTAAATTTTTCCGGGCAAGGAAGGAAAGCTGCCTCTTTTAACACAACAACGGAACCAGATTATAGCTGAGAAATACATGTTTGCAGAAAAAAACAGACAATTAGCCTGAAAGAAAAAGACAGAATAATTACCTTGCATTGTTCTTGTAGCAATTTAGAGAGTGAGAATTTAGAAGCAAGAGTCCCATATGCTTGCTACAACACCTGGTACATTGTTGGGGAACAGAGACAAGATCTTGCAGGACAACTTTGCAAATATTTCTAAGGCAGTAATGGTCCCCTAGAGAAAGCGTGTTGTTGGAAATTTTGGATGTTTTTGAAAACATCTGCCTATGCTATAAGAACTCCAGAACTATAAGGAATGATAAAGCATTATTCTTTTCAAAGGTTATTCCAAAGAGGCAGTCTAGCTTAATATTGAGAATATAGAAGTTGTAGTTAGTGGGACCTTAGTTCTGCATCAGCCCTTAACATTTATTAGTTGTGTGACTTCTTAAATGTTATTAAATGTTTCTGAGTTTGACTTTCCACATCTATAAAGTGGGCCATCTATGGAGATATATATCTGCTATTTGACTGGATTATTTTGAAGTACACATTAAATAATATATGCAAAGTCCAATTCAAATAATAAGCCTTGTTTAAGTGTGAACTCTTAGTACTTTAATCTGCCACTGGCCAGTTAAATAAATGGAAAATTTTATGTCATTGTGAAGACTCAGAGATGGACAATTGAATAGAAACCAGTTCTTAAGGTTTAGGTGTAGACCAGAACTTAGAGGTCACCAATTCCCATGTACAACAATAAATGTAGTAGATAACTGTATTCTAGAGGCAATGAAATAGATTGGACAAAATTGGTCAAATAATAGATACCAGAACTGTCTTCATGCAAGCACTCTGAGAGGTGGAACTGTCTCCAAAAACCAGTGTTCTTTGTATGATTCATATGACATCGCTATATAAACCCTGTCATTTTTGGTACAGAATCATTAGGATCATTAATCTTAATCTGAAAGTGGAGCAAGAAACCATTAGATTTGTTATGTGCTTTCTAGATCCCTCACTGTGGGGTGCTAAAATATACTGTCCAGACCAGCTCTCTAGAGGATCTTGGGAACAGTTAAAATCTTTGATCTTAGTGGAGGAGTGATAAAGTCAGGGATCCATGAGGATAATCAAAACATGAAGCACATTTATTCTACATTTTCTCACCCTTTTATAACCTAATAACCTTATGTAACCAAAGCAACACTGCACATGCACTAACTCTATGCTGCACATGTGGGACCACATAAACAACTTGCTATTGTATGGAGATGATTCTTTGCCATTTGGTATCACTCTGCTTCAACTACAACACAGGTTGTCACAGCCTCCTGACTTCTCAGGAAGACCAAGAGCCTTTAGGGAAGATGAGGATCCCTTAGGGGACATGGTCAGTAGGTTCCCTCTGGGCTGAAAGGCCTTATATCTCAGTGTTCCCCCACTATCCGTGGCCCTCTACACAGATCTACCTCCATATTGTCTATATGAGGAAAGTTTTACCTACGTAAAAATGAAATATTTGCTTATTATTACATGGGTAGTAAATATGAGAAGTAGAATTTTAACTCTGTTCTTCTGATTGACTAGAGAACCAATTTCCTCCCCACACAAACACCCAGTACCACATTGTAGAATTATTTCAATTTAATAAAATTCAGCTCATCAATCTGTGTTGAATCTTTAATTGTCTCTGTGACTTTAAATCAAACTCTCAGTATCTTAGGCAGCTTTCCCTAAAATGTCCATCTATTGCAGATTTGCATGAGTAAAAGTATTATTTCCCTCTTATTTTTATTTTCTTAATCCCCCAACTTCCTTTAGATCCCAAGCAGAATCTCACGTTCTGTAGAAAGTTTCATCTAAATCCTCAATTCTAATGCTATTCTCTGTAAATTATCTCTGATTTATCATAATTCTGATTTCTTTTCCTCTCTTCCTCCATGCATCTCTCTGTCTCTCTGTTTTCTATCTGTGTGTAATCTTCATTATTCTATGAGCTCCCTGAGAGTACAAACTAGCTTCTGTATTTTTTTTGTATTCCAACTGATTAACACAATATCTGTCTGATTCATATTATATGTTTAAAAATATTTATTGATTAAAAGGAACAATAAATCCTATCTCCCTTCTCACCTTTCCTCAACTTCATAGATGAGATCCAGAAATTCCAAAGTCAGATAAACAGAGTCAGAGAAACAGGATTTGCACTGAGATGTCATTTACTATCTCCTTTGTCTGATTTCATTTTTTCCTACCACCAAAAAAGGTCAATCTGAGCTCATCTTCAGACCCTTGGTGAAAAATATTCATATGCTTCTGATGCAGGGAGAGAATGCTGTGGCCTTGTAAAGACTGGGGATAAAAAAAAAATGGTTCATAAAGTCTGAAGTTTCAGATATCCAGTAGAGGGAAAGAAAAAGCATGAGAGGCTAAAGTATAGAATTAATTAGTGGAACTGAGGAGATTTAATATCGAGGATAGAAGACTTAGGGGAACGCTTATTTCTTCACATTTTTTAAAAGTACTACAAGTGGGACAAATGGAATAGGAAAGCATTTTAAGGGTTTGTTAAGTGCCAAGGATCATACTAAGAGATATTAATGTGAAAAAATATTGAGGCAGTACCTATTCTCAGAAAGCCCATGTTTTAATTAAGAGCAACATACATTAGACTGGTCCAGCTACAAGTCAAAGAGAATGGTCTACAATCACATTAGGCCCATGACAAGTAACAAGAGGCCTACAGTCTTGGGAAAGAGAAATCTTGGCAGGATCTTGTAAGGAAAGTTATGGATAGGGCCATTGGGGAAATAAACTGAGATGATGGTGGTCAGGATTTGGAGGGATGGGGGAGGAAAGGGAAATAGATTTGCTCAGTTTAACCCAAAAGACCACATCTAGGAACAATATCTCAAAATAAAAGAGAGAATAAGTTTGTTGTCAGAAAAAATAAATTGGTGAACAAATGAGTGAAGACCCCTCATCTCAATTACATTTGAACAAATTACCAATGACCAGTTTCAATAGTTTAAAAAATTGCCCTTCAATGGACATCTTCAGAATTAGCATTGCTGTTGAATATCAGTTGAGAATGATGAAGAAAGGATTCAATGTTACATATAGTAAAATTATAATATCTCTAGTGTTCTTTTTCAATATGAGTTTCTGTGATTTTTTTTTCTAAAAGCACAGTTAAGCACTGTATGGATCATTAGAATATAAAGAACATGAAAATAGAATGTAAACAGAATGAAAAGCCTTAAGGAAAAACAGAGAAGAAGTGATTACTTTAGGAAGTATATGCAGAATAGCATTTTGAAAGACATGACATTTGACCTGGAACTCAGAAAACAAATAGAAATCAGATAGTTAGGAACAGGGGAAGAAATAGCTAGGCTATCGTACATGTTCCATGGACTTCCTTATTAACTTGAAGCATTTTCCAACTTTAGTGACTCTTTTTCTGATCCAGGATTGCTTGTTCTCTATCAGGAAAAAAAATAAACTTCAATATTTCAGTTGCTTAAAAGTGCCAAATGGCAATTAGGCAATGTTTTGAATTCATTGCTTGCCAGAAATAACATTTTAAATTGGCAGTATCTAAGGAGAAATTTAACCTAAGCTAGTAAATATTAGCTTTCATAATTATCAATTTTTTCTGCCCAAAATAATCATCTCAAACTTCAAAATAATTTTTTGATTTGAATTAAAATGTGTCCCCTCCAAATCCTCGCTCAGCACGAAGGCTATTCAATGAAATGTCAAGAAATGCCAACTGTGGAAAATGAAATTGCTGAAGAATACTGGCAGGATTATTTGTTTGTTCCTTTAGTGCTTTCTTGAGGGCAATCATGGTAGGGATAGGAGTACCATACAATGTGGATGACACAATGAAAAAGGTTAAAGAACAATCATGAGACAGTCAATTAATTCAAGTCATTTTTTTAGTCTGTTTTCTCTTTAAAGATACTTATTTTGAAGGTATGATCCTACATAGCAGGATGGAAGGTTATATCTTTCTTCTGCTTTTTATTATTATTGTAACTTTTTATTTCCAAACATATGCATGGGTAATTTTTCAACACTGACCCTTGCAAAACCTGTTCCAACTTTCCCTCTCCTTCCCCCTACACTCAGATGTCAGGTAGCCCAATATGTGTTAAATATGTTAAAGTATATGTTAAATACAATATATGTTAAATATGTTAAATAAAGTATATGTTAAATACAATATATTTTTATAGTTATATTGCTTTAAAAGAAAAAAAAATCTGAATCTAGAAAGAAGGAAAAAAATCTGAGAAGGAAAACAAAAACGTAAGCCAACATTAACAGAAAGAGTGAAAATGGTATGTTGTGGTCCACACTCATTTCCCATAATTCTTTCTCTGGTTGTAGCTGATTAATTTCATTACTGAACAAGTGAAACTGGTTTGAATCATCTCATTGTTGAAGAGAGCCACATCCATCAGAATAGATTGTTGTATAATCTTGTTGTTGCTGTGTATGATGATCTCCTGGTTCTGCTAATTTCATTTAGCATCAGTTCATGTAAGTCTCTCCAGGCCTCTCTGAAATCATCCTGTTATTTCTTATAGAACAGTAATATTCCATAACATTTACATACCACAACTTATTCAGCCATTCTCTAATTGATGGGCATACATTGAATTTCCAGTTTCTAGCCACTACAAAAAAGGCTGCCACAAACATTTTGGCATATATGGGTCCCTTTCCCTTCTTTAAGATCTCTTTGGTATATAAACCCAGTAGTAACACTGCTGGATCAAAGAGTATGCACAGTTTGATAACTTTTTGAGCATGGTTCCAAATTTCTCTCCAGAATGGTTGGATCCATTCACAATTCCACCAACAATGTATCAGTGTCCCAGTTTTCCCACATCCCTTCCAACATTTGTCATTATCTTTTCCTGTCATCTTAGCCAATCTGAGAGATGTGTAGTGATACCTCAAAGTTGTCTTAATTTGCATTTCTCTGATCAATGATTTGGAGCACCTTTTTTGTGACTGGAAATAGTTTCAATTTCTTCATCTGAAAATTGTCTGTTCATATCCTTTGACCATTTATCAAATGACGAATGGCTTGATTTCTTATAAATTTGAGTCAATTTATGTAATGGGCCAGAATTGTGGAGAAATATACTTGAAACAAAGATTCATACAAGATATTAACTTAGTGGAATTGACAAGACATTGGTTATCTAGTTTAGCATTTGAATTCTCTAGTTCAGTATGATTGATTTAATCTTACAACAAATAATGATTGCCCTAGTGATATAATGACTGGTTTATACTCAGTAAACTGTAATGATGTAATTATAATAGAGCATATAAACTGGGGCAAACTCAGCCAGAGACAGAGAAGACAGAGAACTGGAGGCTGGAGCTATAGCTCTCAGACTCAGAGAGAGAAATTGCATCTTTGATCAGGCTCCTGGTGACTCTCTTGCTTCCTGCACTTTAACAAAGAAAACTTGACCAGCCTGCATTTCCTCCGCTGAGACCAAGGCCAGTCTGGATGCACTCCAGAAAGTTAGCGGGACCCCAGGTAAGGAGACAAAATGAAGGAGATAATAAAGAATTTGGATTTTATCCCTGGCTATTCTCTTGGTGATTACTCTGCTGAAACAAAGGCTGGTCCCAAGACAACCAGAAAGCTAAACCAGAACATTACATATTTTCTATATATTTCAGATATGAGACTTTTTCACAACCTTTGACTGTAAAAATGTTTTCCTATTTTAACACTTCTCTTTTAATTTTGTCTGCATTAGTTTTGTTTGTACAAAAACTTTTTAACAATATAATCAAAATTATCTATTTTGTGATCTATAAGGTACTCTAGTTCTTCTTTGGCACAAATTCCTTCCTCCTCCACAGGTCTGAAAGGTAAACTATCCTATGTTCTTCTAATTTATGTATATTCTCTTTTTTTATGTCCAGATCATGAACCCATTTTGACCTTATCTTGGTATATGGTGTTATATGTGGGTCAATACCTAGTTTCTGCCATATTAGTTTTCAATTTCCCCAGCAGTTTTTGTCAAATAGTAAATTCTTATCCTCAAAACTGGGATCTTTGTGTTTGTCAAACATTAGATTGCTATAGTTATTGACTATTTTGTCCTATGACCCTAACCTATTCCACTGATTAACTAGTCTATTTCTTAGCCAATACTAAATGGTTTTGATGACTACTGCTTTATAATATAATTTTAGATCAGATACAGTTAGGCTACTTTAATTTGATTTTTTTTCCATTAGTTCCCTTGAAATTCTTGATCTTTTGTTTTTCCAGATGAATTTTGTTATTATTTTTTCTAGGTCATTAAAATAGTTTCTTGGGAGTCTGATTGGTATAGCACTAAATAAATAGATTAATTTAGGTAGTATTGTCATCTTTATTATATTCACTCTACCTATCCAAGAGCATAGTTTTCTAATTGTTTAGATCTGACTTTATTTGTGTGGGAAGTGTTTTTATTTTTGTTGTTGTTGTTGTTGTTGTTGTTTTTTGTTTTTGTTTTGTTTTTGTTTTGTTTTGTTTTGTTTTGTTTTTGTTTTGCTCATATAGTTCCTTTCCCTTGGCATATAGATTCCCAAATATTTTATACTATCAACAGCTATTTTAAATGAATTTTTTCTTTGTATCTCTTACTGTTGGATTTTGTTAGTGATGTATAAAAATGCTGAGGATTTAGGTGGATTTATTTTGTATCCTGCAACTTTGCTAAAGCTGTGGATTATTTCTAATAGTTTTTTAGTAGAATCTCTGGGTTTTCTAAGTATACCATCATATCATCTGCAAAGAATAATAATTTGGTTTCCTCATTACCTACTCTAATTCCTTTAATCCCTTTTCCTCTCTTATTTCCAAAGCTAGCATTTCTAATAGAATATTGAATAGTAATGGTGATAGTGAGCAATCTTGTTTCACTCCTGACCTTATTGGGAATGGTTCCAGCATATCCCATTACGTAAATCATATCTTTCTCAATCATAGTAAAGCATGTGCCAAAGGAAGTAAAAGAAAAGTAGTGAAAAAGTAGAAATGTAAGAAAAAAAAATCTGGAAAGCTTATGACCATCAAAAAGTTAAAAGAAAAATGTATCATGTTTGCACAACTGGCTTACCAAGTTACCTTGTACTTTTTCAGGCTTCTCTGTCAGAGCATTGGTGGCACAAGATACTTTAACTAAACAGGTGATGGTCAATTCACCAAAAAAAACTTCCCTAGTCATTGTTAGCAATTTCTCTTTTCAGTGCTTCCAATATAATTGCTGGAACTCCTGGAATTAAGTTTAAGGGAAAGGCTAGGCAATAAATGAATAAATAAATAAATAAACAATAGTAATAGTAATAATAATAATATTAATAATAACATAAAAAATAAAAGACTGAAGAAATGTCCAAATAAAGAAACCAATAAAAAGATTATAAGTATTTTTTTCATCTTTTTCTGTGGAAGCAACTGTAATCATCATCTAATTTAAACTTTAATCTCTCAGAAGATATTAAGACATTGTGTCCATGGTCACTCAATTCAGAATTCAATTGAGAATTTAAACCCAAATTTTATTGACTTTAATTCCAACACGTATTACTTATAGACACTAAATCTATGATCATTCTGCTTCCTTTGATTACATATTAAACACATATTATTCTTTATCTTACCTAAAGTGCTTGCTCGTGCGCTCTCTCTCTCTCTCTCTCTCTCTCTCTCTCTCTCTCTCTTTCTTTGTGTATATACATATACATATATACATACATATATATGTATATATATATATATATATATACATATATATGTATGTATATATATATATATACACATATATGTGTATGTATATATATATATACATACATATATATATATATGTATATATATGTTTCATTTGATTTTTTCATTCAGAGGAGAGACTGATGCTAATATGATTAATAGCCATGATAATGATAACAATAATACTAATTTGCCTTCTATGGCATTACACATTTTGCATAAAAGAATTGGAAAAAAAGTGAATTCCTATCAATTGGGGAATGACTGAATAAACTGTGGTGTATGAAGTATTATTGTTTTATAGCAAATGATGAGAAAATTGATTTTGGAAAAGCCTGGAAAGACTTGCTTGAACTGATGCTGAGTAAACAGAACCAGGAAAACTTTTCCTTTAGAACACAACTAGTTAGATTTGAGTACAAGTTGCATGAAATATTAATTTAGGCAACAAACATTCATTAAGCACTTATTTTGAGAGAATATTTTTGAATGAGGCCTTCTAACTTTCTAACGGGGAAAACTACTTGCCACTCTATGAGTATATGCAGGCTATGTACAAAGATAAGACAAGATAACAGCAATCAGAAACTAGAGCATAGAGGAGCCATTATTTTTTGCAGAAGAGAAAAAAAACAAAAATTAAAACTGAAGGAGAGAGAGATTAAGTGGCTTGTCCAAAATTAAACTGCTAGTGTTTAAGACTATAATTGAACTGAGATCTTCTTAACTCTTATTTCAATGCAATATCTATTGTGGCATTAATCTAGAAGTATCCTTGTAGAAAATGAAGAAAATTATCCTGAAAATTGTCTTTTTTGTTGTGAAAATGTTTATTTTTGTTGCATACATTAAAAACAAAATTAAAAAAATGTTACTGTAGAAAAGCATTATGAAAAATATACTTTTTAAAACTTATTTCAATAGTATTTTATTTTTTTCCAGGAAAATATTGTTGTTTCTGTGTATAACATTCTGCTGGATCTGCCTACTACATTCAGCATCAGTTCAAGTAAGTCTTTCCAGACTTTTCTGAAATCACCTGCTTATCATTACTTATAGAAATATAATATTCTATGACATTCAGATATCATAACTTATTCAGGCATTCCCCAATTGATAGGCATCTACTAAATTTGTAATTTTTTATTCAAAATGTGTAATGCTATAAAAAGTAAAGTATTATAATTATCATGGTTTTTAATCTTAATGCAATCAGAATAGGAAGGTCCAACAAAATTATTAATTGACATTGATACTGTACTTTTTAAGATATATTTTGTATTAGTGTTTTTAATAAAATAAAATTTTTAATATTTAAACTCTGTCCATTTAGTTCCATTGCTTCAGTCAATACTCATGAATCTAAGATGTGGGCTAGAACAGGGTATACCTGCTGGAGAACATTTACTAAAGATATATTTTGATAGTCCAATGCATTTGTAATCATATTTCAATTAGCATATTCTCTAGTATTTATAGCCAAGTAATTAATATGTGTTCATATTATTTATCTCTGTTGTACAGCCTTTCATATATCTCTCATAGGCTACCCACTTTTCCATGTTTCCTTGACACTACATGGAGAACAATGAAACCTACTTACTGGTCATCAGTTCTCATTCTCACTTCATGACAAACTTTTTTTCCCCTCATGTTTCTCTGATCATATCTTTCCCATTGCTTTACCATCTTTAAAATAAAGTGGCTTGAGCAAACCAAACATTGTAATTGGCCATTGTGATTTCTCTGTGTGTGATGGCATTCCACAAAGTTGGGAAAATAGTTCCCATGAAATAACTAATTGCTCATTGATTAAAAACTTGAAATAGATGATAAGAACTTCTTACCTCTCAGCTAAGAAATTCACTGCAGCAGCCCATATCTTTCATGGAATGAATAAAGTGAATTTAAATTATAAAACTTCTGCTCAAGCCAATTCACTATTATTAATTTGGACACATTGAATTGCAAAAGACTGCATAAAAATGTTCAAATGAACTAAAGTCAGAATTGATAACAAAAACAGTGGAGGCTAGAGTTAGGATAAAAAAAATGGACAAAACAACAAATTATATACCCCTGTACTCTTGCACAAATGCATGTCTATATATGTGTGTGTTTATGTGTGTGTATATCTATATCTATATATATATTCATGTATACATTGGTATTGTGACCATGAAAAGCTTGTATGTCTATATATATATGTATATATACATATATATATCTATGTAGATATAGATCTATTTATAGATCTATATATACACACATATACATGGAGAAATGTATAGATGTGTATATATCTAAATGGACAGACAGAAACAGAGTTACAAAGAGAGAAAGACACACATACACACACACACACAGAAACAAATATACAGCCTAAATATTAAGTGACTTGCCTCAGAGTCATGTAGTCTATATGTGATACAGGTATGACATATATATATATAACGGAGAGTCATTACCAATCTGTGTTGTCATAGAAAGTTTCTGCATCTAAGTGTCCCTGATTTCAATGAAGTCTTATGTCTTATTTCTATCTGCTGCATACACATTTGGAAACAAAGAAAAAGAAAAACAAGTAATCATATAATAATGTTAATGAGCACCTAGGTGACATTTTTTCCTATGAAAGCCAATATTTACCTATTTAAAAATCATAATAATAAATTTTATATTTTCTTATCCAAAATCTTTGGTCGAGACTGAGAAACAGATGTCACCACATTTTTATCTTGGCTTTAGGAAATGAAGGGCAAGGTCATCTGACGAATTAGTGGCAAAGCAGTCATTAAGTTTTGACTTCAAAATCCCACTCTAGAGTCCTCTTCATCAAAGTTCTCACACCATGAATTATTCTGAGCCTGATTTCAGGGAAATTTTTCAAAAGAAACTTTTTAATAAAAAAACAGAATTAAAAGTTTTAATTTACTTCTGATTCCATTAACTATGATTAGAGTCATTCAGATGTACCTGGCACCTTTAATCTGGGATTTTCAAAGGTACCTGTAAACATTATTTAATTTAGTTTTACAATAATTGGCAAGGCAGCTCTCAGTCTCCCATGTCAGAGAAATAATTCCATTTATTTATTAGATTTGTACAATTGGACCTTTCATGATAAAAACAGCTCGAGGCAAAGTACAAAACCATAACAATTCATTAAAACACATTAAAAATTGGATGGCAGCAGGTGTCAGTTCTAGGAGTCATACAGTGCCAATATTGTGGATTAAAGTTTCATGTTTCTAATTAAAAAAAAATTATCTACTGTCTGATGTATTTGAAACCTATTGAGTTTCATAGGTGTCCTGGACTATTGAATTGTGCATACAGAACTTGTAAGAATTGTTCTTTTTTTTTATTAAAAAAAAATGGATGAAATGAAATAAGACTTAGGAAGTATCTTTCTGTTCTCCTCCATGTATTGTCTTATCCCATTAGAATGATAGCATCTTGACAGCAGGGACTGTGTATTTGCTAGGATTTAAATTCTCAATGGTAGCATAGTGCCAATATATAATGAATGTTTAATAAAGATAAAAGTTGTATTGACTAGTGTCTTTATCTACATCTATGTATGTGTTTGTCTGACTGTCCTATCATCAATCTATCCAGCTGTCTATATGTGAGATTATAAACTCTGATTTAAAATTACAATTCCCTCCCCATCTTCATGCCTTCTGAATTCCATTAATTAATTTAAGCCTCAGCTGAAATTATATGTTACATATGAAACCTTTCCTGTTCACTACTAAATATAATGCCTTTATTCTGATTTTCTCTAATTTATTCTGTATATAAAATGTTTATAATGTTGTTTATTTATTTGTATTCTCCATTATTCTGTAAGTTCTTGATATAAACAGGAACAGAGTAAATGTTTATTAAATATTTCATATCCAGATCCTGTATAATAGAGATAGAGAAACTGAGACATAGAAATCAAGGGATAGCCCAAGATTACAGTTGGTAAATGGTGTAAATTGACTTTGAGATCAACAATTCCTGATTACAAGTCCAGAACTCTATATAACACAATATGTTGCCTTTTACCTTATGGTTCTGTGATCAACTATATGTTCTTGTTTCTAATTTATTTATTTTGATTTGAAAAATTCTTCTGATGAACCTAAGCCCACGTGACACCATGAAAACAACTGCAGTATTATATACTAACATCTGCTATACTATGCGTAGAACCAATGAAATTTTGTGACAAAATTGAGAAAATCTGTGAAAGAAACCTACTTCATTATTTGATTACTTTTATGTGATGGTCTGTATAAGAATCACTAATAACTTACTGTGCCCTCTTGAATAAATTACAATTGTTTCAGATTATTATTTTCATATCTTCTCTATTATACAACGAATTCTTTGAGTGTCTATCTTTTTCTGCATCTAGGAAATTCTATTATAGGAACTGTCAAGTGCTAGATTCAAATCCATGCTTTCAGAAATGTTAGGCAAATCAAATAGCATTTCTAAGCATGGTTAAGAATCTTATAAATTGTTATGAGCATAAGTTCTGTGCTCAGTTCTGAGGTTAAAATGGTAAATAACAATCTCTGTTCTTAAGAAGCTCACATTCTAATGGGAGAGACAAATGTGAATAACTGGCTATATATTACATATATCACAGAGTATACAAGAAATGAGTAGAGATAAGGCCCTAGTGTTGGGAGAAACAGGGAGTTCTTTTGTAAAAATGACAGATTTGAGCAGAATATTGAAGGAAAACAAGAAAATTAATAGCTAATGAATGAGCATTGATTTCTTCTGAACTTCAGTTTCTCCAATTGGTAAATAGGAATATTTATGGTTATGGTATTTATCCCATAAAACTATTTTAGGGCTCAAATGATACAAATTGGTACAAGACAAATTGATCACAGATCCAATTGATGTGAAATGCCTTAAAAGTCTGAAGCAGCATAGAAATTTCACTTTTTAAGTTAGCATTTTGGCAAGAAAATCAGCTGTTTTAGTCTGCTAAAACATGTCATTGTTTTTAGGCTGTTCAAGATTATGGTAAAGTTTATCAGAGATGGAGGTTATATTAATAATTGATTATATAACTTTCATACCTAAAAGCATACCTAAAAGGCTATACATGGAGTTAAAAGTCATGAGCTCATGTTTTATATTGTACATAAATGCATATGTGAACATGATCAAGTCATTTGGCCTTGAAGTAGTCCTAGGAAGCACTTTAAAAGCATACATTACAAAGGATTTATCAATTGATATGAATCAGAGTTACCATTCTGGGAAGTGATACTAATGCTTAACATGTAGATAGAGACCAACTAACCCCCCCAAAAAAAAAATTGTCTGATGTGGAAATAGAGGAGTGGAAATATAGGAATCACAATTAAATCTATCTATCTACCTATTTATCTATCTACACATATATATGTCTATCTATATTGGTGTGTGTATATCTATCAATAAATCTATATTTACATACATTTATGCATTTATCTATTCATTTAGAAATCTATCTACATAAACATATTTCTCTCTGTATTTGAATTTTTCATTTTTCACTCAGAGAGGAGAAACTTTATGTGATCAGGAACTGTGCTAAGGACTCAAGAAATTAAGGATTCCATCAACGTGTCTTCAATGTCTGAACCCGGCAATTAATTCTAATATGTTAAAGGACTTTTATGTTTATTATCCATCATCATGAAATGTAGGCTCATTGTGACTTGTATTTTTTCATTAACTTACCTCATTTTATTTATTAGCATCCATTTATATCTTACTTTGTAATATATACTTTCCCCCAAAGTAATAAAATGAATTTCTTTTTTTTCCCAATCTATATTTCAAGTGGTTTTTATTCCGATTAGTCAGAATGAGTGAGGTTTTATTATATAGAGAATTCGCCCACAGTTGAAATTTATATCAGTGGCAGAAAAGGGTGTTAAGTCAATTAAACTGACTTTTATTAAACACCTACTATATGCAAGAACTAAATTTCATTAAGTAAATAAATGAACACCAGGCAGAAATAAGAGCAATACTTGGAGGCTTCCAATCCCTTCTTTGATCCTAACTACTTTTGTGATCTTAAAAAGATCCTTGCACCTCAGTTTTCTCAATTGTGAAATGACATGATAGTATTAAATATTTTCTCAGGTCCTTTTTACCTCTACATCTATGATCAAGTCACTTCACATTGAAAAGAAATAAACTTAATGTAAAAGTGATGGAGGTGAGTATTAAAGATTAAAGCTTTGAAAACTGCACTTAAGCTAAAAGGATATGAGAAGGAATTACTCAGAATGATAATTTCAACAGGAAGCTATGTCTGATTTCTCCCATTCAAGACATTTCAGTTGCTGAAGAAATGGGACATTAGAAGGATCATGGTAGTCTCCTGTCTCTTGGAAACTATTCCCTATCTTAAAGGTATATTTCTATGTTGTAACTACCTCTACCCCTCTGCCTTCTTTCAGGGAATGTCTGGTAAGATAGCCTTGGTCACAACAAAGTTTCTTCTGGGCTCTTAATTTACATATTCATACAATTTACATACATAAATGCCAACATTTAGTTGCCTGAAGCCATTATCACTTTCTTATTGATCCCAATGGATATCTTTAGTATGAAAGCTCTATCAAACAAACTTCACTTGGTTCCTTCTCAGTCATATCATTTACCTGATCAACTTCATTCTCAGGATGTCTAATCCCAAAGAAGAATGAATATCTTGCTCTTAACTTGCCCTAAATCTATTATTTCTCCCCCCTCCCTTTCTCTCATTGATTATACTGGATGTCTTCATGTTAGGAAAGGAGAATGAAGTTTTATTCATAGATAAAGGTGCCAAATTGATCAGGGTGAATAACAATCACCAGATTGGTATCATATTGAGACCAAGTTCTTTTTTTTTTTTTCTTTATTACCTAGAATCAAGAGATTTGGCTTGGTCTTTAGCTTCACTTGGACTTACAGGCTCAACAGCAGATTTTCTAACTTATTCAAAACCCCAGGAAATGACAAAGTTTTTGTTTGATTCTCTCCCCTGCTGTTGTGGCAAAATCAAATTGCTGTCGTTAAGTTAAATATAATATATTGTATAATAAATAATAATATTGTATAAATATAATGGCAAAAGGGAAGATTTACTCAGATATGCCTCAGCAATTGAAAGCCTTTGTATATGAAAATTGCATTATCCTAAAAAGCAGGCACCTGGATATAAGCATGTGTTGCCTATTCTTTGTGGACCAAATAAAAAATCAGAGAAGGCTTCCTCAATATTTACATAGGTTTTTTGTTCTGTACCCCTCAGATGCTCAATATTTCTGTCTTATCAGCCTACTACATTGTATACTTAAAATGGCAAGACCCAAAACCATTATACCTAAACTGTTTATCTCCTGTACAACAAAGGCATTAAAAACATCTCAACAAGCAGCATATAGCTCAAATTTCCCTAATGGAGCCTAAATCAGATTAATATGAAATTTAAAAATACTTAACAAAATAAAAATAAAATAGAACATAGATAGCATTAATATGTGGTTTTCTGAATCAAAAGGCAGACAATTCTATTTGTATTTGACATCGGAACCATTGATGTGTATAATAGAAGTTATATAGATGTTAATTTAATGAATAAAGGGTGAAAATGCCTCTTTATTTTTCTAAATAGTTTATGTAGTATTGGAATTAATTTTCTTTAAATGTTTGGTATAATTTACTTGTGAATCCATTTGGAGATTTTTCATAAGAGTTCACTATTGGCTTGTTCAATTTTCTTTTCTAAAATGGAACCATTTAGGTAATTTATTTCTTCTGATAAACTGGGCAAGTTATATTTTTGGAAATATTAATCCATTTTGGTTAGATTGTCAGACTTGCAGGCATAAATTTGGGCAAAATAGCACCTAATTATTGCTTTAAGTTCTTTGCCATTGGTGGTAAATTCACCTTTTTCATTTTTAATGCTGGTGACTTGGTTTTTTCTTTCCTTTTTCTAATCAAAATAACCAAAGGATTACTTTTTTTTCATAGAACCAATGATTCTTTTTATTTATTAATGCACTAGTTTTCTTAGTTTCAATTTTATTAATTTCTCCTTTTGAGTTTTATAATTTCTAAATTGGTATTTAATTGGGAGTTTTTAACTTGTTATTTTTTCTAATTTTTTAGTTGCATGTTTAATTCATTGATATCCTCTTTCTCTATTTTATTAATGCAGCTATTTAGAGACATAAAATTTCCTCTGAGAATTGCTTTGTATGTATCCCATAGGTTTTGGTATCTTTTGTATTATTTTCATTCTCTTGGATGAAATTATGGAATGTTTCTCTGATTTTTGTTTGACCCACTCATTTTTTTATAATTACATTATTTAATTTCCAATTGGTTTTTAATCTTTCTACAAGCCTTTATTGAATATGGTTTTTTATTGTGTCATTGTCTGAAAAAGAAACATACTATTTCTGCATTTGATTGTGAGGGTATAATGCTCTAATATATATCAAGTTTTGTGTAGTGCCATGTACTGCTGAGGAAAAAAAAAAAGCATATTTCTTTCTGCCCCTATTCAATTTTCTCCAGAAGTCTATCATATCTAGATTTTAGAGGATTCTATTAAGCTGCTTAGTTTCTTTCTTTTCTTTCTTTTTTTTTTCTTTTTTTTGGTTATTTTGTCTGATTCTGATGGGGGGAGTTTGAAATTCCCCACTAATATAGTTTTACTGTCTATTTCTTCCTAAATTAAATATCTTTTCTAGGAATTTGGCTGCTCTACCACTTGGTGCATATACATTTAATATTGTTACTTAATTATTATGATAGTCTTTATCAGGATGTACTTTCCTTCCTTATCTCTTTTAATTAGATGTATTTTTACTTTTGCTCTGAAATCAGAATTTCAGCTGAAGTATAATAAATTCTGTTCCATCCTTTTACCTTTACTCTGTATGTGTCTGTGTCAAATGTGTTTCTTGTAAACAACATCTTTTAGATTCAGTCTTTTTTTTTAATCCACTCTACTATTCACTTCCATTTTATGGGAGACTTCAACACATTCACAATCACAATTATAATTATCAGCTCTGTATTTCCCTCAATCCTATTTTCTCCTCTGTGTGTGTATATATATATATATATATGTTCTATCTTTTCACCCTTTAATTATTTTTAACCTACTCCACCCACTTCCTTATCTCCCTCCCTCTTCTCTTAGTAGTTTTTACTCCCTCCACTACCTACCTTATCTTCTATCACCTCTTTCCCCCTTTTTCTTATTTTTCTCCTTGTGTTTTTGCCCTCCCTTCTTTTCTTTCTTCTTTCTCCTCCTACTTCTTTATAGATCAATTTCTATACCGAACTGAATGATTGTTATGCCCTCTTAGAGCCGAACTGATAAGATCAAGATTAAAACAATATTCATCATCCTCCCTTCTTTTCCTCAGTTGTAGTAGGTCTTCGCACTTATCCATTTAATCTAATTATTCTGAATTTTAAGCTAGTTTATAAAAGAAAACAGTGATATTCAGAGACAATGGTAAAATCAATGCATTTTGGGTATAAGGGACAGTGTGTGAGACCTACCATGGAATATGAAATAGTTGGAATAACTTGCATAAGGCACCACAAGTAGTGATTTGACTCTTGAAGTGAATTTTCTTAATTTATTTTTTTCTTCAATTAAAATATGAACTCCTTAAGAGTAAGGAAAGGACTATTTTTTTTTAAATGTTCATTGTATCCCCTGAGGTGCCTAGCATGCTCTCAATAAACATTGGATTTCCTTTCAAAGTCATCTAGTCACAAGCTTTTTCATGATCCCTTATAAGAAAAAAAAAAAGAAAAGAAAAGAAAAACTTTAATATCACTAGTCCCCAG
Source organism: Antechinus flavipes (assembly GCF_016432865.1). NCBI lineage: Eukaryota > Metazoa > Chordata > Mammalia > Dasyuromorphia > Dasyuridae > Antechinus > Antechinus flavipes. The sequence continues at coordinate 14,999,790 of NC_067399.1, read as the reverse complement.
GCATCTACCAATAACACCAAAATAATATTTCTTAATCAGAATTTACCTTTTAGGTTAGAAATTCAACTTTTTAAGGCTGCAAAGTTTGAGTGTTCTATGTAGGAAAAAATGTCAGGTCTATCGATCAATTTTCTCTTCAATTCCATGAAATTTGAAAAAAAAAAAGCTTGTCATTATTTTTGAATGACAGTTATATAACCAACACAAAGAAAAAAATTCCTTTCAAAATGTTTGAACTATTTCCATGGTAAACTGGATTATTAACAGATATTAGGGACACATCTTTGTTTATTAAAAGAATAATTCAATCAAACTTTCCCATCTCAACCTTTTTCCTCTACCCAATGACAAAGAACAAATAAAAACCCACTGCTACTAGCATGTATACTAAAGAACAGTGAATACTCATATCTTCTATGTCAAAAAACTGGTCTCATTTTTCAGTCTGATTCTTTCATACTCTAAGAAGAAGTAGGTAGCATCATTTGGATCATAATCATCATTATCATCCTTAATATTTGTATAGTACATACTATATGTAGGTACTATCCCAAACTCTTTAAAATTATTATTTCATTTGATCCTTACAACAACCATGAGTAGTGTTAGTAGACACATTTTATAGATGTGGAAACAAAAGCAAAAGATGCTAAGTGGTTCAGAAGGATCAAAAAATATTAAGTATAAAAAGCTAAATTTGAACTTAGGTCTTGTAACTCTAATCCTGGTGTTCTATAGACAGCATCACTTAACTGATGCAGTGTATTTATTTTTTTAATAATAGCTTTTTATTTTTCAAAATATATGCAAAGATATATTTTTTTATATTCACCCTAGCAAAACCTTGTGTTCCATATTTTTCTCCCTGTCTTCCCCACAATTAGCAATTAATCCAATGTATTTAAAACATGTACAGTTCTTCTATACATATTTCCATATTTATCATGCTGCACAAGAAAAATAAGATTAAAAAGAGGAAAAAAAAAACAAGCAGACAATACAAAGTTAAAATACTATGTTCCCAATAGTTTTCTCAGTGGATGAAGGTTGAAACATGTCTTTTGGAATTGACTTGAATCATTTCATTGTTGAAAAGAGCCAAGTCCATCACAGTTGATCATTATATAATCCTTTTGGTGTGTATAGTGTTCTCCTAGTTCCACTTACTTCAGTTAGTATCAGTTCATATAAGTCCTGCAGGCCTTTCTGCAATCATTCTGCTGATTGTTTCTTATACAACAATAATATTCCATTACATTCATATACCATAACTTATTCAGTCATTCTTCAATTGATGGACATCCACTCAATTTCCATTTCCTTGCAACTACAAAAAAGGGATGCTACAAATATTTTTATGCATATCTGTACTTTGTCTTTTTTTTATTATTTCTTTGGAATACAGACCCAGTAGAGACATTGCTGGAACAAAAGGTATGTAAAGTTTGGTAGCCCTTTGGGCATAATTCCAAATTGCACTCTAAAATGGTTGGATAATTTCACAATTGCATCAATGATGTATTAGTATAAGAAATTTCCCACATCTCTCCAACATTTATCACAAACTTTTTCTGTAATCTTAACCAATCTGAGAGGTATGATTTGGTACACCATAGTTGTCTTAATTTCTGTTTCTCTAATCAAAAGTAATTTATAGCATTTTTTTTCATCTGAATGAAATGGTTTTAAATTCTTCATCTGAAAATTGCTCATATCCTTTGACCATTTCTAAATTGGAGAATGGCTTGTTTTCTTCTAATTTTGAGTCAATCCTCTATATATTTTAGAAATAAGACCTTTATCAGAACCCTTGGATATAAATTTTCCCCAGTTAATTGCTTCTCTTCTAAATTGTTTGCATTTTTTAAATATATGTCTAGTTGAGTATCCCAATTAATTGAGAAAATATTCCCATTATTTTCCTTCCTTCCTTCCTTCCTTTCTCTGACTTTTCATTCAAAATGTGAAAAAATAGTGATTATTAGCTATGCTAACTGAAATATTGATACCTTTCCTGATTCTCTTCTTCACTATTTCTCCAAAACATTGTTGGTGAAATTGTGAAACAATCCAATCACAAGTAATCATATAAAATTCTAAAGAGTTTCATTTTAACTTATACTAAATTTGATTAGTCATTTCTCCCAGATAAACACTAACAGCTATTTGGGGCATCTGCTGAAAGGGTCAAATATAAATTGTCAATCAAGGGTCAATTGATATTTCCTTCAGTGTTGTAAGCTCAAATTCCCATTCCTGAGTGTCAAATAGCAATTATAACTTCATAGCAACTCAGTATCATTGTCTATTACTACAAAATGACGTTTTAAAGGATGTTGTTAGTGAGAAGATACAACAATAACTTGTTCCCCTTTTAGATATCAAGGCATGATTTCCTCTATCCAATGCTGTTACTTGGAGATATCAGATTCAAACTTCAAGTACTTTTTTCAAAATATGTGTTCTCTCAAATTCCTTCCTAAATGCAGCATAGCTGATGGATGAGTCACTATGACTCATTTCTTATAGAAAGATTTTACATAAAACCCAAGTTAGAGTGTTCTATCTCATGAAATTTATCATCTATTTATCCAGATATGCACATGCACATATATGTATATATACAAACATGAAGATCAATATGGATTATATATAATTATAGATTGGCTTGTAAGTTAGAATAAAAAGAGAGCTAGAATTAGATTGGTGGAGAAATAGAAATTGATGAGAGATAGATTCCCAAATATTTTCAACAACTCTCTTCTCTATCTACCAAAGGAAAGTCAGGAATTATATGAGCAAAATTACAAAAAAGTTTTCACACAAATAAAGTCAGACTTAAATAATTGGAAAAATATTAAGTGCTCTTGGATAGGCCAAGTGAATATAATAAAGATGACAATACTCCCTAAACTAATCTATTTATTTAGTGCTCAGACTTCCACTCAGACTTCCAAGAAAATATTTTAATGATCTAGAAAAAAATAACAACAAAATTCATATGGAACAAAAAAAAAGTCGAGAATCTCAAGGGAATTAATGAAAAAAAAAAATCAAACGAAGGCGGCCTAGCTGTACCTGATCTAAAATTATATTATAAAGTAGCAGTCACCAAAACCATTTGGTATTGGCTAAGAAATAGATTAGTGGATCAGTGGAAAAGGTTAGGTTCACAAGACAGAATAGTCAACTAGAGCAATCTAGTGTTTGACAAACCCAAAGATCCTAACTTTTGGGATAAGAATTCATTATTTGATAAAAACTGCTGGGATAATTGGAAATTAGTATGGCAAAAATTAGGCATGGACCCACACTTAACACCATATACCAAGATAAGATCAAAATGGGTCCATGACCTAGGCATAAAGAACGAGATTATAAATAAATTAGAGGAACATAGGATAGTTTATCTCTCGGACTTGTGGAGGAAAAAGAAATTTGTGACTAAAGATGAACTAGAGACTATTACAGATCACAAAATAGAAAATTTTGATTATATCAAATTAAAAAGCCTTTGTACAAACAAAACTAATGCAAACAAGATTAGAAGGGAAGCAACAAACTGGGAAAACATCTTCACAGTTAAAGGTTCTGATAAAGGCCTCATTTCCAAAATATATAGAGAACTGACTCAAATTTATAAGAAATCAAGTCATTCTCCAATTGATAAATGGTCAAAGGATATGAACAATTTTCAGAGGATTGAATTGAAACTATTACCACTCATATGAAAGAGTGTTCCAAATCATTATTGATCAGAGAAATGCAAATTAAGACAACTCTGAGATACCACTGCACACCTGTCAGATTGGCTAAGATCACAGGAAAAAATAATGAATGTTGGAGGGGATGCGGGAAAACTGGGACACTGATGCATTGTTGGTGGAACTGTGAACGAATCCAACCATTCTGGAGAGCAATCTGGAATTATGCCCAAAAAGTTATCAAATTGTGCATACCCTTTGATCCAGCAGTGTTTCTATTGGGCTTATATCCCAAAGAAATACTAAAGAAGGGAAAGGGACCTGTATGTGCCAAAATGTTTGTGGCAGCCCTGTTTGTAGTGGCTAGAAACTGGAAAATGAATGGATGCCCATCAATTGGAGAATGGCTGGGTAAATTGTGGTATATGAATGTTATGGAATATTATTGTTCTGTAAGAAATGACCAGCAGGATGAATACAGAGAGGCTTGGAGAGACTTATATGAACTGATGCTAATTAAAATGAGCAGAACCAGGAGATCACTTTACACTTCGACAATGATATTGTATGAGGATGTATTCTGATGGAAGTGGATTTCTTTGACAAAGACCTAACTGAGTTTCAATTGATAAATGATGGACAGAAGCAGCTACACCCAAAGAAAGAACACTGGGAAATGAATGTGAACTATCTGCATCTTTTTTTTTCTTCCCGGGTTATTTTTACCTTCTGAATCCAATTCTCCCTGTGCAACAAGAGAACTGTTCGGTTCTGCAAACATATATTGTATCTAGGATATACTGCAACATATCTAACATATATAGGACTGCTTGCCATCTAGGGGAGGGGGTGGAGGAAGGGAGGGGAAAAATCAGAACAGAAATGAGTGCAAAGGATAATGTTGTAAAAAAATTACCCTGGCATGGATTCTGTCAATATAAATTTATTATTAAATAAAATAAAAAAAAATCTCTATTAAAAAAGAGAGAGAGAAGGGAGTTGTTGGAGATAAAGAAGAATATTTATATAGAAAGGACTTTTTACGTATTCTGCAGCAAATATTTCCCTTCCCAAGAAGAATGGAGATTGCTTAGAGTAAGGAGGAACCATGTATATCTTCTTATTCTTTGCAAGTCACATTTAATAAATATTTATTTGATTAGATTCCATATTCCTGAGTCCCAGTATCCAACAGGATATTCCTCAAAATTAAAATATTACTAAGAAGAAGAAAAATGTTTTTGTATTGTAACATACCTTTTCACAGTTCAATATTGTCTTTTTATATTTTAAAAATAGATACTTAGTATTTTATTTTCCCCAGTCATAAATAAAAGGAATTAACATTCCTTTTGAAAAATTTGAGTTCCAGATTCTCTCCTTTCCTCTTTCCACAACTCTAACCAACCACCTCATTGAGAATGCAAGCAATTCAACATAGATTATACATATGCAATTATACAGAACATTTCCATAATAATCATGGTAGGAAAAAAAACAAAAAATTGCATCCTTCTGAATTGTCTTGGATCATTGCATTGCTGAAAACAGTGAGAACTTTTTCAAAGCTAATCATCCTATAATATTATTCTTGCTTTGTACACTGTAAATTTTACTTTATATGAGCTCACTGAAATATTTTCAGACTTTTTTGGGAAGCATTTTGCTCATCATTTCTTACAACACTATAGTATTTCATCCTAGTCACATATCATAATTCGTTCAGTAATTCTACAATTAATGGGCATCCCTTAATGTCCAATTATTTGTCACCAGAAAAGAGCCAGTTTAAATATTTTTTTTTTGTATGCCTAGATCCTTTTTTCCTTTTTTTTTAATCTCCTTTGGGACACAGACCTAGTAGTAGTATTGCTAGATCAAAGTGTATGCGTGATTTCATTGCTCTTTGGGTATCGCTCCAAACTGTTTTACAGAATCAGATCACAACTTCACTAACAGTGGAATTGTCTCATTTCCCCTTGCATTCCTTTCATTTGTCACTTTCCTTTTCTGTCCCATTAGCCATTTAATAGACATAAGAAAGTACCTCTGAATTACTTTAATTTACATTTCTCCCATCAATCAGAGAAACTTACTTCATTTTGTTTCACATTGAGTTTAGTCAACTGAATTTCCCTCCATCCTATTCCTCCCCTATCCTGGGGAGGAATTCTATGATCTTTTTCCTTTCACCCTGTCTCTTCTCAAATGTGTCTTATTCCTAATTACTCCTCCCACAATCTACCGTTTCTTCTATCCCTCCCCTCTTCAATTATCTTTTTTTCTTTCTACTCATTTATAGGTTCTTAGAGTTCTATACACAGTTGAATGTTTTTGTTATTCCCTTTTTGAGCTAATCCTGATGAGAGAGAGGTTCACTCACTTTTCCCCTATATCTTCTCCTGCATTGTAAAAAAATTCTCACCTTTTTAATATAATATATTCCAAATTTCCTCTTCTTTTCTCTTTCTTCCAATATATTCTTCTCTAAAACCTTAATTTTATTTTTAAAGGTATCATCCCTTCATATTCAATTCACACCACTACCCTGTCTATATGCACATTTTAACTGTTTAATAATGAAAAAAAATTCTTATGAATTGCAAGTATCAACTTTTCATGTAGAAAGGTCAACAATTTAACCTTACACATTCCCTTATGATTTCCTTTTCCTCTTTTTTTTTTGTGTTTCTGTTTTCATATTTGGGCGAAAAATTTTTCTGTTCAGCTCTAGAATTTTCACTGAGTGCTTGAAAATCCTCTATTTAATTGAGTATTACTTTTCCCTAGAAGGATTGTACTCAATTTTTCTGGATAGCTGATTCTTGTTTGCAATCCTAGTTTCTTCACCCTCTGGAACATCATATCCAAGCCCTCCAGTCCCTCAATGAATAGGCTTCTACAGATTGCATCATCCTGACAGTGGTTTCACAATACTTGAATTGTTTCTTTTTGAATACTGCTTGCAATATTTTTTTTCCTTGAACTAGGAGTCTCATATTTTTAAAATAATATTTCTGGGAGTTTTCATTTTGAAATCTTTTTTTTTTTCAGGTGATTGGTAGATTCTTTTAATAACAATTTTATACTCTAGTTCTAGAATATCATGACAGTATTCCTTGATAATTTCTTGAAACATGAGTTCCAGACTCTTTTTTGACCATGAATTTCAGTTATAACAGTAATTTTAAAATTATCTTTTGTAAATCTATTTTAGGACAGTTTTTATTAAATTAGATATTTCATATCTTTTTTTCCATTCTTTTGATTTTGTTTAATTTTTTCTTAATTTTGCATAAAGTCATTAGCTTCCATTTGCTGAATTCTGATTTTTAAGGAGCTTTTTTTTTTTCCTTCAGTGAAAATTTTTGCCTCTCTTTTCATTTGGCCAACTCTATTTCTTAAAGCATTCTTCTTCTCATTGCCATTCTGTACCTACTTTACCAATTTGACTTAGCCAGCTTTTTAAGGTTTTATATTCATCAATATTTTTAGTGTCCCCTTTATTAACCTGTTGATTCACTTTTTTCTTAATTTTTCCCCATTACCCTTATTTCTTTTTACATTTTTCACTCTACTTCTCCTATTTGATTTTCAATTTTTTTTTAGCTTTTCCATGATCTCAGACTAAATCTGATTTTGGGGGATGTTTTGGCAGTAAGAGTTTTGATTTTGTGATCTTCTTCTGAGTGTGTATTTTGATCATCCTTGTAACTGCAGCAAGGTTCTATGCTTAGAATTCTTTTTCTGTTTGCACATTTTCCCAGTTTATTACCTGACTTTTAAAACTTTGATAAATAAGTTTCTGTAGGGTTGAGGGTGACCTGATTTCAGTGGTTTTGTGCAGCTGTTTTCAGGTATACTTCTAGAGACATTAAAAAAAAAAAGAAACTTTAAAAAGTTTTCAGTTTTTAATACGATTTAAGGAGATGTGTTTACTACTCTCTTTGCCTATACTTTTTGTGACTGAACAAAGCACTATTTTCTGCTCTAGAATTTTGAGAAGAGTTCCCGTTCCAGTGTGGTTGAAAGCTCTGAACAGAGCTTCTATTCCTCTTTGCCCTGGAACTACCACTTAACATTAGGGTTCTCAGATTCAAGTATGGCAAAACAATAAAGTCCAACCTCAGTGGTACAAAAAGACCCCTATGATCTCCTTCTGACAAGTTGTTTGACCTTTTGCCATCTGTGGCCTGAGAGTCCTTATAACAGCTACTATCAGCGCTGATTGAGTAGCTCACAAATCATGCTCCTGGCTTGTTGGGGCCCAGACTAAACTGGCATGCCTTGTTCTAGACTATTCTACAACAATTCTGGTATAACAAACCCTTACTGCTATCCTTCCAAGTTTTTATGAGCTGAAAAATGGCATCACTGCATCTTTTTATGTGTCTGCTGATCTATAATTTGTTTACAATCATTTTTCAAAAGTATTTGAAGGAATTTCAGAGGTAGTTCAGGAGAGTTACTGCCTTTTCTCCACTATCTTGGTTCCACACTCCAAAAACAAATTATTTAAGAAAAAAGAAAAAGTAAATGGATCAAAACCTGGGTTTACAATGAAATTGATATCAGAAAATTCTAAGAAATTCAACTAGTCAACTTCTAACTCTTTAATTTTGTAATGTTAACAACATGAAATCTCTTACAAAGACCATTAACCTCAAGATGGAGAAAGTTATTTTTAAAAAGTGAGGAACACAGAGTCAGATTGGTTATGCTGGAATCCTTCCTTAGGTACATCTTATTTGTGTGATCATCAGGCATAACTTGCCCTTTCTGACTCCCAAATTCTTTTTCATTTAAATAAGGAATATTAATACAAGGAATCTTATTTCCAAATCACTGTGAAGTCCACTTTACAAGACTCAAAGTATTGGAAGAAATAGATATGTTGTTAGTAAGAAGTTCCATTAAAAATGACAAAAAAAAAAATATAAAGGTACAAAATAAAGAAAAGGAAAAATTGTACATTCCTTTCTTCCAGAATTAACAACAAAACAAAGTAATAACACCTTTGGTTCCATGATGGATCCAAAATATTACTGGAAATTTGGGTGATTAATAATATCACTTCAAGTAATACTACATTGTAAATCAATATTATTATTTTTTCATTGATATTGATGAACGGGAAAAGACAAATACAATGTTAATCCTAATATTATATGAGATGGATCAGTCTAGCTATTCCTAGGACAAGACTCAAAACCTTTGCAACTGTTTTCTTATGAACTAGAGTTGACATTGGAGACATAAAGATTATTCATTTAGGAATCCATTAATGTAAAAGCTAAGAGGGAAAGAGGGACCAATTGTGAGTAATAATGCACTTTTGGTATTATGTGTACAAAGGGCAGGGTATCATTGGATTAATCAGTTAATAAATTATTGTGCCACTAATTGGTTTAAGTCTTATTAAGTGTTAGATATGATGTAAACAGTGGTTTTAAATGACAGATGTTAGACAATCTGACGCATAAAACCTGTACTTCCTACTGAAAATGGTATATTATATTGGGGAACATAATGGACTTGAACACAGGTAAGACCTGAATTCAAAGTTCCTCTCTCGCACATGATAAATCATAAGGCTGCATTTTTCAAATTGGAAAGGAGATGAGAAGTTATTAAAATAATTTCCAAATAAATAAATATTAAGAGATGATATATGACTTGCATAGCCACAAATATAATAAATTCTTCATATTGATGATATAAACATTATTATATGATCCATCTATGGATACGATTGTGGGTTTTAGAGCCACATAGTTGTCCTTTCTTCCATATGATGACTTCTCAAAGTAATACAATGTAGCTAAAATATAACCTCACCTTGGATTTGAAGACCTAGTAGCAATCCTGTCAGACACTATATAATCATGTGGTAAGGTACCTAATATTTGTGTGGCTCAATTCCCTAAGAATTTGAAGACATGTTTTTACTTTACCCAAATTAGCTCTTTTCCAGATCAAAATCAAACAAAAATAAATGAATAAACCAAAAACCACCAAACAAGATTCTCACAAATTCTTTAGAGTCTTTGGATCCAAATTCTCCTCCCAACCTAGGCGATTCATTCACATATATTCTAATTTATTAATGTCCCTCTTAAATTAGTGACCAGAATTAACTATAATATACTAGAAGAACAAAGCACAAGTCAGTGGGAACATTGTCTCTTTTTATTCCACAAATTTCGTTTCTATTTATATTATCCAAGGTATCATTAGTTCTGTGATTGCAACATTAGATAAAAAGAGTTTCACTAAAAACTCAACTAAGTCTCTATCTCTGTATCTCTATGTGTCTGTTTTTTTTTCTATTTTTCACATGAACCTAATCATGTTTTTCTTCTGTGACTATTTTTTTGCCTTTGTAAAATGATGACAATGAAGCTTGCTATATTTCTCCAACATGATTGTTGTCAGATGAGAACGAGTTAATGAGTAAAGTTCTTGGAAAAACCTTCAAGTGCAATCTCAATATTATCAATTTTTATTTCCCCCCATGTCTAAAATGGGATCCACGGGTTTCTATAAAAAACTATAAAAAACTATAAAAAACTTCACCTTAAAAAATATTCTAGGAGCTTTGTGATGCTTTGAAATCTGTTGTTCAGTCAGTTAACAAACTTTAATAAAATGTTTCCTATATACTAAGTTTCATGCTAAATAATACAAATACAGAGAAAGGAACAAATCCCTTCTCAAGAAGAATTAACAGTGATTGAAATCCAATGGCACAAAAAGAACAATGGAGAGGTATGATTAGAGTGAACAAATTGCAACAATGCAATCTGTTATAATAAATGCAATAAAGAACTCTGATGAAGAAAACAAAGAATTATGGGACAATATGAACATTCAAGCTGTTTATGTGGCAAGATGATTGGATAAGAGCCAGAGTGCTCCAGAGTACATTCAAACTTTGCAATACTGGGAGACATCTAGTCCAACTTCTAGATTATGGAAATATTCTGAGAACTTCTGGGAAGACATGAAGTGAATGACAGATATGGATAGATTGTAGTAATTTTCAATAGGAGAATTATTTCAATATAATGAAATCAGAGAGACATTTGAGAATTTCAGTATAAAATAAGGAGTACATTTTTATTCAGTAGTATTTTTAAGCTCAAATGAAAAGTATAATCTATTGATAAAGATTCCTGGGTGGTACTAGTAAGTTTCTACTTATATTCTACTTTCCATTTATTCAGAATACATCTATCCATAAATGAAAAAAGATTGAAAGTTCATCCAACAAAACAATACAAACCCAGTAAATAACTCAAAAGAAGAAACTTTGCTTAGTTATTCTAGGTAAAGATTTTAGAAAAATTGGGAAACTCCATTAGCTATACATAAATTCTGGTGATGGTCTGGATCTAATAATTATAATATAACATGTATATTCTACTTTTAAGTTTTATAACATGTCACATTTTTTGTTCATGTATGTTAATATATTTCCATTTGATTTTCCTAAACAGTGATTTTCTTAAAGCAGCACAGGTATATAAAGCATGAGTTGACTATACATCTTCCTGATCCCAAATAGAGAACCCTTTTCATGCTGTACCATCTCCAAAGCAATCAGTACATGTAGCTGCTGAAAGATTTAAACTCTAGTAACATCTATTCCTTCCTCCTGAAACACTTTTATAAGTATTTACAAGAGTGATTAGTTTGCTTTGCTTAGAGTATAAGACTACTATCGTGGGAAATAGGTTATAAGACATGTATTCAGTTTGATTTAAGGGAAATTTCCCAAACAGAAAGCAATCCCAAGATAGAAAGAGCTGCCTCATAAGGAGAATTTTTCCCCCTATTTGGAATCAATATATCAGAAGTTTGATCCTCTCACTGGAGATGTTGTCAAGGGAATTTTTTATCAAGGATGTGTTGGATTACATGCCCAATGATGTCCCACTGAATTTAAAGACTCTGTGATTCAGTTATTGTCCTCACACATAGGGCTCTGGGTTTCTAAATAGATCATAAATATCAAATGGATCCCAAGTATTTAACCTTCTTAGGGACAATATTGCTTTTGTATAAGGACTCAGAACTGATCATTCAGAATTATTATTATTTATACTATATTTCATTTCTCTGTGTCTCTATATATGCCTTTTGGTCTGAAATCTCTTTATATTTCTTTTTGTTTCTCTTTAACTCTGTCTGCCTTTTTTCTGTTTCTTTCTCTGTATCTCTGCCCCTGTCTCTCTAAATTTGTCTGTCTCTGCCTCTCTATCACATTCTATCTCTATCTCGTTCCCTCTCTATTTCCCTCTCTCTTCTCTTCCCTTTAAATCAAGGCATGAATTTAGAATCTAGAGTCTTTGCTGACAGCTTCCTAGGGCTAGTTAAATGAAAAAGTCAAAAAAATGAATTATGCACCAAACTTAAAAGTCCAGTCAAAGTAATTATTTAATTGGTTACAAATTATTTGCATTGGATGGATTTACAGTGCTGTTGTTGAGCTGTTGATTTTCTGTATCTATAGCGGGCATAAATTCCACAAAGAAAAAGCTGGAGAGGCTCCAAGAAATCATTGGCCAAACACAATATCCATTTATTTGTTTGGGAGCTGTTCCCTGATTGTTTTGAGTGGATTAGTAGCTGAAGTTGACATTCTATCAACATTATTTCCTGCTTGACAGAATAATAAAATTATGCAAGGAAAGACCTACCTCAGGGATATGATGACTTTGGGTGCAGCATTTGGAGCAAGCCTCTTCATTCCCATGACTTTTCTCTCTTTTGTTCTGCCATAACTGCCTTTGGGACTCAGCTAATGTACTCACACTTACATGTAACATTTCCAGATAATTCCCCTACCAGTTTATTCCTGCCTTTCTCCAGAGTAATTTACATTTATTTTTTATTTGGTATTTACTTATCCATATGCACGTTATTTCTGCTAGTAGAATGGAAACTCATTGAGGACCAAGGTTTTTACATTTTTGGTATTATAGCCAAAGTACAACAGCTCTTAAAGTACACATATGTATATGTGTGCATGTGGGAGTATGTGCATGCATATATGTGTGCTTGTCTGATATGGAATTCTAGTGAAAATGCAGATGAGTCCCTTCACAAAACAATCTTTTGCCAAATAACTTTATAAATTGATTTATGCTTTAAAAATGCATTAACAGTCATACTCTGTTCAGGCTCTGTATTCAAGGGGAATTAGGCAATTGTAAGTCAATGAACAATAAGCCAAATAAAAATAGATATTTACTTTGGCCTAACATGGCAAGAAAATACCAAAAAAAAAAGATAGAGACTTTTGGCTCTCCTAAGTAGTCAACCCTCCAGCTTATATTCTTGTAAATCTCTTTGGATAATGAGGAATAATATAAGGATTTACATGATCTTTAAAAATCTGCCACATCTGAAGAGCCTCAAATCAACGGGCTTAAAACATTTTAATGTCCTAATGTTTGGGAAACTAGCATGAAGGGAGCCAAAGGTCAGAGAAAATGTAGACTATGTTTTTGGAGAAAAATTCTTATATCAGGAAAAGGGAACAGTCATCTGGAAACCAAAGGAAACCAAATAGTTACAGCTTATATGGTTATTTTTAATATTTGTAGTAATAGTAGTAGCAGCAGTAGCATGTATTAGTATTAGTAGTATTACTAATATTAGTAATTAGTATTAGTAGAATTAATTATTAATTTACTAACTGGTAGAATTAACATTAGCATTTGTATTACATTAAGTTTCATTATCATATATTATAACTATCATTAAAATTAAGAATAACATTACTATTAGTATAAATATTACTTAATACTTGAAGGCTTGCAAAGGCCTTTACAAGAAGTTGTTCAGTTAATTTTCAATTGTGATTCACTCTTTGTGACTCTATCTGAGGTTTTCTTGGCAAGGGTAGCCGAGTGCTTTGCCGTTTCCTTCTACAGCTCATTTTATCAATAAAGAGACTAAGGGAAACAAGATTAAATGACTTATCCCCAAACACACAGCTAGTAAGTTTCTGAGACCAGATTTGAACTAAGAAAGATAAATCTTTCTAATTCCAAGCCCATTGCTCTAGACAAGTCCATTGCTGCTAAATATCAACTTATTTAATTCTCATACCTACTCTGGGATATCCATTAACTGCTACAATTTTAAAACACCATTATTCTAAAATCTTAAAGATTATGGATACAAAAGAAAGAAATAACATTTTCTATATTGCATACACACTCACTCACACATTTTCCCCTAGTTAGTACTAACTATGGTTAAATCTGAAGTAGTCCAATACATATTATAATTCTAATTCCAATCCTAACCATAATTTTAAGGATCCCCCCATTCTCTTCCAATCCCCACAAATTACAAATTTAACTTCCAGCCATTACTCTTTGTGTTGGAGCCACGTAGGAAAAACAAATCATTTAAAATTTATATCAATTATTGAGATTTTAGAAGAATGTTAGCTTGTCTCCTTAGTTTTTCAAGTCTAAAGAATCCCTGTAATTTTCTATAAAACATACATTATAAATTAGTACGAGTGGAATAGGGACTTATCTCTGGATCACTGCTACTTGGATTCCACTGAAAAATTTAAGAAGAAATTATCATTTTAAAATAACATTTGTGGACAATTATAACAATAACAGCAATAACATTAAGCAAATATTTTGGGTCATATTGATCATAGTTGAGCATCATTATCATCATTACAACCAAGGTTACCATACCCAATATTCTTTCAGTTCTTCTCATTTAATTTTATATCACTTCATATATACCTTTGCATTTTCCCCTCAAATTACAATCCTATTTAATTCTTAAAGCACAATAATAACTCATCACAATCATGTCTCACAAATTGTCCAGTCAACCTCAAGTGATAGACATTATCTCAATTTGTAATTTTTGCCACCACACAAAGCATATATGCATATATTTACAAATCAGTCATTTCCTTTTATTTTTTGTCTCTTGGGGTACAGATATAATAATAGTATTGCTATCATGGCAGGGTAGGCACATTATAATAACCATTTAGTCATAGTTAAGGATTGTTTTCCTGAATGGTCAGACCAGTTTGCTGTTTTGCCAGTAGTTCATTAATATATCCAGTTTACCTTCATCTAGCACTTGTCATTTCTGATAACTGTAAGGTGGGATCTCAAAGTAATTTTAATTTGTTTTCTCTAATCAATAATGATTTTAAACAATTTTTCATTATAGATAGCTTTAATTTTTTTCTGCTCACATGAAAATTATCTGTTCATATGCTTTCACCATTTTCCAATTAGAGAATGGCTCTCATTTATTTTTGTAAATTTGACTCAGTTTCCTATTGATTTGAAAAATGAAGCATTTATCAGAGAAACTCGTATTTTTTTAAATATTATTTCAAAATGTACCAGGGTACCTTTTTTAGCAAAATGTAGTTTCCCTGGTTAACTCCTTCAAATATCTATTTGCTTTTGCTTTATTTGTGATCCTGATTATCATTTCTGCCTTCTTCACTTTAGTTCAAGCATGATAGATTCTCCTCCATTCCCTACATTTTAATTTTGTACGTATTTCTGCAAAGGTAACTCTTGTACAAAACATATTGTTAGAATCTGTTCCGGTCCATTCTGCATCCATTTCTATAGTGTGTTAGCTTATCCCATTAACAATCTAGATGTAATCACTAATTACATTTCCCCATCCCATTTTCTTCTCTTTATTCTTCTTTCTTTTTTTTTTTTCTATCCCTCCTCAAAGGCTGCCTTGCTTCTAACTGCTGTCTGTCCAATCTAGCTTTTCTCTTACCATCCTCCCATCTCTCTTATTTTTTCACAGTCTCGACTCTTTATTGAACAAGATCAATTTGTGGGTGTGTGTGTGTGTGTGTGTGTGTGTGTGTGTGTGTGTGTGTGTGTGAGAGAGAGAGAGAGAGAGAGAGAGAGGAGAGAGAGAGAGAGAGAGAGAGAGAGGAAGAGAGAGAGAGAGAGAAAGAATGTTATTCCTCTTTGAAGTCCTAAAGACAATGCAGTTGAAACATTGTCTCTTACCCCATTTTCCCCTCCATTATAAAAGCTTTTCCTTTCATACCTCTTTTATGTGAGAATATCTGTCCTCTTCTACCTCTTTTTTCTCTCCTTTCTCCCACTGCATCTCTTTCTCATTCAAAAGTTTTTTTTTTTTTTTTGGGGGGGTATCCTATCATAATTGACTTACACCTATGTTTTGTATTTTCTGACCCCTTCTGACCCCTGTCCTAATAATGACAATTCTTAAAAAGTAATATGTATCATCTTACCACAAAGAACAGTTTTATTCCACTGAATGCTGGCTCATTGGATTTTGCAAAATGATGAAATTTCCTGAAGATGAGGTCCCTAGAGATACACTACAGATGTTGAAAAAAAATCAACATGATGTAGCTGTGGAGAAAGTATTTCTTTGTGAAATCTTTCCATTGAGACAAGAAAGATAAGTCAACAGATAACAACAATAGCAATAATAACAACTACAACAACATATTTATATAAAGCTTTAAGATCTGAAAAGTGCTTCACATAGATTATCTCATTTAATCAAGTGTCATATAAAGGAAATTAATGGATAACAGAAATAATGATGGAAATAGTGGCATAAAAAGTATATCATTGGTCAAGAACAGAGTTATTTGTGGCTTTCTATGTTCAGGTACATTTTAAGTCACAATTTAGAATACTTATGAAGATACTCTTCATGTGAGCAAGATCTTCTTGAGAAAAAAATGGTAATATATGTCAGTCAAGGGACAATCACTTTAATATCCTCTCCCTTTTTACTGCAGTACAGTGGATTTTTCCTGAAACCAAACTCTAATCCTTTGTTCATCAATTAGCTTTGGCCACATATAGCTATTAAGATGTTATTTGAGAAAATTCATGTTTTTTCCTATAATAGGAGATATATAACACATACATGGTTATATGCATTACATATAGGTTTATAAATTTGTATGTATGTATAAAATACACCCACGAACATATGTGTGCAGTATACTTGTATGTGTACAAATATATGTATATACCTTAAACAATTATAAGGGGAAAAAATATTCCAATTGAAAGTCATGAGTTTCAGTTAATAGAATTATCTGCTAGAATCCAAGTATGAGAAATATATTTGGAGCAAGAAAAAAATGATATAAGTATATTATGAATGTACAAATGTGAAAATAAAAATATTCACACACACACACACAAGTTTATATACATGTCTATAAGAGTGAGTGTGTGTCTACTTATTCTGTTAAAAAAGATCCATTCTTCCTGTGTCCAAGCATTCAGAGTCTTCATTTTACTATCTAATAAAGTACTTATTTTCATTCTCCATTGATACTTGTGCATACCAACTCAATGATAGACTTAAAAAAAAAAAAAAAAGAATAGCTACCCTTAGACATCTAGAACCCTATCCTGAGATAAATTAGCAAAGGGTGAAATTTCTCATTACCATTTTTGCATCCCATCTGGGAAAAATGTTAAATAATAAAAAAAAATCCCCAGTTCATTTTAAACTTAAGAATTAAGTATGTCACGATAAGGAATACATTTATACTTCAAAATTAAAAAAAAAACTAAATTATATAGTCGTGAGGTTTTTTGTTGTTGTTGTTTTTTTTTTTTTTTTTTTGAATCCTACAAATGAAAAGAACAACTTTCTTACCTGATGGCCAGGTTTTTGAAAGGAAACTTTCTGAACTTCTCTAGTCAGGTCTTCAGATGATGGAAAGTCCATAACCAAATTTATATTTTCCATTCCTTCTACTGTGGTAAAACCCTCTTGAGATATTCACATTTATATTCCAACTAATAGAATTTATTAGAATGAAAGATCAACTCTACACAATAATGAGTTATCAAAATATTTTCCATATGTCTGCCACCAGGCTCCACATGCAAAGATCTCCCTCCCAAAATTGTTGATTTTCTAGTGGACCTTTAACATCTAATTCTGATATCAGTTAATGTATAGCTCCAGGTCCACCTAGTCCTGAAGAGATTTTTGCATTTCCTTAGTTATTAGGGTTCCCCACCTGGGCAAATGGCTTTTGTCTCTATCAATTCCAGTGACTTAGCACCTTGTAAGAATTCTAAAAACTTTCATTCATTATTTTTGTTCAACTGAGACAGAATGCAAGCTACTTGAATGTAAGAACTGTTTCAGTTTCTCCTGTGTATCCCCTGGACAGTTTCTGGGGGGGAGAGTGGGAATAGGAGACAATGAATTAATGCTTATTCTTTGGTTGATTATAAGGTGCTCTCCATAGCTTTCTTTCTAATTAGTAAAACTGAAACAGCTCACAGTATTAACTAAGTGAATGTTTTGTTCCAATACATGTTTACAATTTTATGGCAAGATTTAGTAATTTACTGGCACCAATTAGCTTAATGTGCTATTATTCCTTTTGTTGTGAGTATATGATAGAATGTTTAGATATGGAGAATCAATAACTGCACAATAATGTTTACATCTTTGCATTATTAAAAAAAAGTAATTATCCACATAAGCAGTCAGCTGTATGGAAGGGACTTCCTCTCTGTTCTGTTCCCAGGAAATAATCACCTTCTCCAGTGTTTCTTCTTGAAAACTCTTGCTCAGTCCAATATGTATCTTTCTCAGTCAACTACAATGTATTGGAATCATTCTGGAGTCAAAGAATCATGTTCAAATTCTGAACCTTTTACTTAATAATGTAAATGATGTTGGACAAGGCCATTCCCCTCTCTGAAATACAGTTCCCTCATCTATAAAATGAAGTTGTATAAATTTAGTGTTTAGGCGACGTTAGAGCTAAAATGTATGTTCCAGTTATCACAGAAACATTTGCTTTTGGGACTTTGTGGCTAACTTATTGATGGACTTTATTCCTATTGAAAATGAGGTAAGATCCTTTAATGCAGAAATTTGTCCTTTTTTTTTGTTTGTTTTCTGATGTTTGTTTATTTATTTATTTTTAAATTCTAATATTTAGGACTGTGCTTTGCAAATTTTTTCCCTTGTGATTTAGAGTGTATATATTTTAATGGGAAGAGAAAGACAGAGTTAGAGATTCAGAGAGAGATATGGAGACAGAGATAAAGAAGATAAAAACAGGGAGACTGAAAAAGATGGAGGCAGAGAAATGGAGACCCAGAGAGAGAGACAGAAACCGAGAGAGATGGAGACAGAGACAAAGAGACAGAGTCAGAGAGAGAAAGACAGAGAAACACACAGAGAGAGATAGAGACTAAGGCAGAGACAGACAGAGAGAGACAGCGTGAAGTGAGGGAGAAAATGCAAGCATTTCAAGGCAGTTTTGGATTATCCTGTAGGCAGTTGCTAGCCAATGGTGGATTGGATCAGAGATCTGGCTTTGGGTAAGCCACCTAACTTCTACCCATTCCAGTTTCCTCAACAGGCATTGGCCCAAATCACCTGAAAATCCCCTTCCGATTTTCAATCAATGCTCCCACTTTTTGATTAGATGTGCTTTTATTCAGAGTGAAAGTCTAAACAATGGACTTGGCAAAGCTGGAGACTTCTCAGCCACAGGCAGCAGTAGCCTTCTGGGTTTAAAATTTTCATTCATGAAATTATACTGAGCAGTAGTCTTGTCACATTTTGGGGGGAATATACTAATCTATATTAGAAGCAGAGATGCTCTTAGAAATGGAAACAAACTACATAGATCCCAAGCTTGTCATTTCCTGGTCTGTTTTGGTGGTCTGATGGCATTTCAGTTGATATTCTCTGGTAATAAGCATCAAAATAATGGTGCATGGGGCTCTAACCAAAGTGAGAATCACATCTAATTTACAATAACAATTACAAATCAGAGGGAAGTCAAGAGAAGGGAGGGCAGAAGTGGAAGGAGAAAGGGATAAGGGGATTAGCTGAAAAAAAGGAAGGCAGATTGAAAGAAATGACAGTCACAAGCAAAACCCTGGTGAGGAGCCAATGGGTGAAAAGTGAAAGAAAAATAACTCAGGAAAAAAATTTTGGCAGGAAATATAGAGTTGGTAATCTTACCGGGAATGTGAATAGGATGAATTAACTCTCCTTTACAATTGAAGGGCTTAGCAGAATGGATTAAAAAACAGAATCCTACAATATGTTGTTTACAAGAAACATTTGAAACAGAGAGACATATACAGAGTAAAGGTAAAAGGCTGGAACAGAAGTAGCAATTCTGATCTTATATGAAGCAAAAGAAAAATTAGTTCTAATTACAATTATATTTTTCATACATGGGGGAGGAGGAAAAATGAGTAAACTTTCTTCCTTCAATTTATAAAAGCTGGTGGCATTTTTTCTCTATGCCCCCTATCATTATTATTTTCCTTCTGTATTTGTACCAGAATCATAATAGATCTATCTATCTAGACAGATGCACACATATCTATCTGTCTATCTATGTCTATATATATATGCCATCCACATCTGTAGAGATAACTATGAGACTAAATGTGGATCAAAGCAAATGTTTTCGTTTTTGTGTTATTGTTTGTTGGCTTGTTTTTTCTTTCTTTCTTGTGTTTTTCCAGTTTAGTCTGATTTTTCTTGCTTGACATGACAAATGTGGAAATATATTTCGAAGAATTGTACATATTTCACCTATATTAGATTGTTTGCTGTTTTGGGGGATAGAAAGAGGGAGAAAAAATTTGAACACAAGATTTTGCAGAGGTGAATTTTGAAAACTATCTTTGCATGTATTTGTAAAAATAAAATACAATTTTAAAAAATAAACAGGATAGCATTTACTTATATTTAATCAACTTTGTTTTATATAATTTCATTTTAAACAACTCTACTTTCAAAATTGAATTAATTGTCTTTTTGAGTTTATTACAAATTTAACTGTCATCAAAAGCAAACATTTCAATATACTACTATGACTACCACTACTATGTCTACTACAATCACTACTACTGCTCAAAAGAAGTTGATATAGTAACTTAAGCACTGCAGAATGTTTTAGATGTATTACAAAATTTGCTTCTCAAAACTGTGCCATAAGGTACTGACTATTATTATTTTTATTTTACAGACTATGCAATTGAGACTGAAGGACCTTTGCGCTTTATCCAATGATTCCAAATGTAGAGGCTATTGAAGCACCAAGAAAGCTAAGACTTACACAAAAAGCTGTGAACTTCTTGTGTGTGACTGGTTGTTTTTAGCAGATATTATAGTTAATGAGCTGGCAATAATTTTTCTCTTATTTTTTTTTCCTTTTTGGGAGTTCAATATGTTTTGTGATGTACTATTTAAAAATGTTTTATCTTTACTATCTAATCCTTCTTCTCATGGAAACTCCTTATATTTCAAGTTAGTGTTAGTGTGTGTGTGTGTGTGTGTGTGTGTGTGTGTGTGTGTGCAGGCAAACAAAATAAATCAGCATACTGGCATTGCCTAAAATTGCCAGGAAGGATACAAAGTACAGTAATTTTATGTAGAAATAATTGAAACAATGGAAGGTGATGCTGTCATTAGGTAAATTAATATACAGAGAAAAGTGAAAAAAAAATACAAGGCTAAATCTTGGGAAATCTCTATAATTAGTATGCATGGCCTAAGTTAACATAGAGTATATTTAAAGCTTCCTTAGTACTGATCTAATTGTGTTGTTACTATAGATCCATGTAACTGAAATAAATATTTTTATATGTATCTGTAGACCCTCTTTGCTAATATTTTTGCAACAACGACCTATCGGTTAATACATTTAATTTGTTTCTTTTTTGTTTGTTTGTTTGTTTTTCCTGTAATTTCTCTCTTCTCTGAATATAAAGGGTATATTTATTTCATAGAAAGTGCTCAATGGAGGGCCTTCTTTCCCTATTTTTGTAAATAGTTTAAATAGTTTTGCAGTTAATTAGTTTTTGAGAGTTCAGTAAAATTAACCTCTTACTTCCCCATATGATAATGTCTTTAATTTAGTGTTATGTGGATTTTAAAGGTCACTTATTTCTTTTTTAATAAGGTCACTTATTCCTTTATGTATCTATTTCATTGTTTTCAAGTAAAGAAAGGGTTAAAAAGTGATAAAGCAGAATTATTTGAAACCATTTTCTTTGATTCAAATTCTTCTCTCAGCCAGACTTGGGATGCTCCTCTTCCTCACATCTTCTAAGTCTCACCTAAAGGAACAGTTTTGATCTCTGCAGTGGAAAAATGTGAGCCCTTCTTTACCCTTCCATATTTATTATTCACATTTCATATTTATCTTTGTATTTGTAGATTGATTATTCCCAGAAGAAACTAGGCTCCTTGAGGATAGATACTGTCGTTACCTGGTGCTTTCTGCCCTCATCCCTATCATTATCTTTCTCCCAAATCTTACAAAGTACAGAAATTTCTCTTTAGATTATGCGTTTATCTATAAAAAGATCTAGAGATCTAAATATATTCTGTTATGAATATATGGATATCTGTGTGTGTGTGTGTATGTGTGCGCTAGGTGGGAGAAAGAGACAGAGAGAGAGGGAGAGGAAGAAAAGGGAAGAGAAGAAGACAGAAACAGAGACAGAGAGAGATAAAAAGATGTAGAGTCAGAGAGAAAGTCAAGAGAGAAAATGAGAGACTGACGGACCAAGAGATCAACAGGAAAAAAAAAAAAAAGACAGAAAAAAATTCTTTTAGTAAGTAATATGATGATACAATGATTCACTGACTTATTATCAAGGTCTATAAAACCCAGTTTACTACAAACTCCATACAGTACTTAAAGTCTGTCTGAATTTCTCCAAGATCCTGCATTAGATAATGAAGCCACATACATTTCTTCATATCTTATTCCATTGCTTCTGGTATGTAAGTCAGAGGCCTTATTTTTTTTTCCTGTTACATTTATTAAGTTACTACAATATGCCTGTTATTTCGCTGAGTTGGCGATAAAATTAATAAAGAGACAATCCCTGTCCTCAAGGAATTTACAATTTAATGGGGGAGACAATACATAAAAAGGAGACTGAAAAGGAGGCATAACTAGGAGATACTTTCTAATCTTTTTTCTACTCAGGTGAACAGAAGAATAAGAAAAGGAAATGGAAAACTACTCCAGTACTCTGCCAAGAAAACTCCATGTTCAGTACGGTCCTTGGTGTCATGAAGAATCGGTCACGGCTGAATTATTGAATAATAATAATAACAAGATTAGCAGGTACAGAGTGGAGGAATCTGAAAGTCCAGTTTCTACCTCCTAAAAAGGAAGTCCTTGGGAGTAGTTCCTTTGGGAAGGACTTTGTCCTTCAGTCTTCAAATCAAAAGGGAAGGAAGGTGGTTTTCATCAAAGCTTGAATTGAGTTAATAAGAGGGTGATGAGATAAGAGATGATCAGTTAGAACTGAAAGGGGCATGTTGTTCCACAGAGCTAAAATCTGGTAGGGCAGTATATATCCAGAGTAGTAAAGTTAATATATTAAATAGACTATCAATGATTTCCCTAAAAACACCATTGCCTCGAAGTTTCCATGGATTCCCTTGTGATATATTTATAATCAAGTGTCACCAAACTAATTAAATATCTACCATGTGGAAACAATGACAAAATGAATGCAATGCTCATGTTCAAGGAGTTTATATTCTACGAGATGAAACAATATGAACAAATAAAGGGATATACAAAGTAAAGAGAGAATATTTTCTGGAAAGGAGAATCTGAAAGGTCTCTTGACACCTTGGCTAAACTTTGAAGGGAGCTAGAGAAGAAAATGAAGAAGAAATAGTCCTTGTGTACATATCCCCTTTAAAGGGAACATGTAAAAAGGGAATATCATGTAGATAAAGATACGGCCTTGGAGTGAGGCAGTCACATGTTTGTGGGCAAGCCTTTCACTTCTTGGTCTCCCAGTCAACCCTGTAAGATTCTGTAAGTTTCTGAGTTACAGAAGGCTTCATTTCAGAAGACGCTGCATTTCTCACAAGATGAGATCATTTTTTTTCTGTTGTTTTTTTTTAATGTAAAGATTATGAGGTTCAGAGAATTGTCATATTTATTATCATTATCCTCATCATTTACCATCACTGCCACCACCAGATTTTATAGAGTGCCTACTATGTGTCAAACATTAGGCTAAATCATTTACATATATTACCTCATTTGGTCCTCCCAACAATCTGAGAGGTGCAACTATTATGGTTATTTTACAGTTGAGGAAATTAAGACAAACAGAGGCCAATTGATGGTCAATTGGTTAAATGGTCAAATCACCTTATTAAGTGACAAGGTCACAGAGCTTATGTCTGAGGCCCGATTTTCACTCAAATCCTTCTGTCCACTGTTGTAACTAATTTAAGATCCAACTTTACATTTACAGCTAAAGGAATTTGCCTAGGGTCACTTAACTAGTAAGTTTCTGAGGCTACATTTAACATCAGATTTTCCTGATTCCAGGCACAGCTGTCTTTCTTTCCTCTCTCCCCCCCTCCCTCTTACCTTTTTTCCCCTCCCTTTCCCTCCTTTCCTCCCTCTCCCTTCTTGTTCTTCTTCTTTTGTTCTTTTTTTTCTCTCTCTCAATAAGTGTATTTGTTTTTACATTTGTACATTTATTTTATTACTTTTATTTCTAATATATTTATTTTAGGCTCCTACGGTTTACAATGTGCTGTGATTAAACAGTGGATGGACAAAAGAGAAATTTAATATACATTATTACTATTATCATTATTAACTCAACAATTCTACAATTCAGGTTAAGAGATTTTTAATTTGAACATGAAAGAATGATTTCAGGGAATCTATGAATGTAGATGGAGGAAAATAATCTATGTAAAATCTCACTATAATTTAGCATTTCCTTTGATTATGATTTTTTGGAATACTATTCTGAGAAAGACTCCACAGGCTTCTTTTGATTATCAAAAGGATTCACAACTCCAACAATAGTAATACCCCTCAATATATTGGCAGCATAAAAGCTATAAACAAGTTACTGAAGAATCATTGTATGGTTGAAAGATTGTGCAACTTGGAATCAGAGGACTTGAATTCAGACTCTTGTCACATGTGGCTACCCATGTAACTTAACATAAGGGAAATAATATAGCCTCTAAAATTTTTAGTTTCCCTCTATGGAAATAAGAGGGTTTAGGATAGAAAGTTTCTATAATTCTCTCTCTCATTGTCTCTCACTGTCTTTTTCTTTTTATTTACACACACACACACACACACACACACACACACACACACACACACACACACACACACACACACACACACACATAGAATGTATAATTCTATTATTCTACTTTATATTGTCCTTTCCAAAAACATTAAACTTATTTAACATTTATTGTTTGCTTAAATGGGAGGGTGAAGGGATACCACAAATTTGAATATGATCATTAGCAAACAAAGAGTGTTAGGGTCTTGGGGTTTTTTACCCCCAAGCATATAAGAATATTCAGATTAGATGATTTATACCATAAGGGATAACCACAATGGTGAGGATGCTAGAGTTCATTCTAAAGGAAGTAATTGGACTGTCTTGTGAAAAGAACAAAAAGGATCCTTTGCATAATTTACATTTTTAAGTGACATAGCCTAATGTACTTAAGGAATGTTAGAGATGTGTTAAATTACTTGAAACTGCAATAATAACAAACATCTATTAAGCGTTTACCCTGTAGCAATATCTATGTTTAGCACTGCCATCATGTGGAAGGTGGATTAAAAAATTGTCATGTGGAACATGTTTTAAACCGTTTTATCTCACTCAGCAGAGATGGAAGCAAATAATTGCCATTGTAAAGAGATAACCTCAGAATTGATGTCAAAGAAAAATCAAAATCAAAACAACAACAACAAAAAAATCTTCTCAACATTAAGGCCAATTAAAAAAAAAAAAAGAACTAATTTCTTTGGACTTCAGGAGGCTAAATGACCATTCATTGAGCTTGCTGAAGAAAGTTTGTCTTTTCTTCTCTGGTATTTATTGGAGTAGATGGACTTTTTTTTTTTTCCAGAATCAAATAGAGGATTCTGTTTGATTTGCAAATCACTTTACAAATTCCATTAATTCTACTTTGCCAGTATTCTTATGTCCTAAAAAGTTTTTTCTTCACTAAGTTTTTTATAATCTAGGAGGACTAGCTTCCTTGCTTTTCCTATTCCAAAACACTTCCAACAGCACACATTTTTTTCCTGGTTTTGCCTAATGGCAAGAATGATTTATTTTATTTCAATTTCCTGGATTCCCTGGCTTCAAGAGCCAGTTCTAGTCCGAGTTTTTCAAAGTTGTCTTTTCCAGTCAGTAGAGACATATTCCTGACACAATTTTGTAATGGGCCAGAACTCTGGAGAAATATACTTGAGGCAAAGATTCTTATAACAAAGTGTTAATGCAGTGGAATTGATAAGACAATGGTTATCTAGTTTAGCCTGGTGATTAATAGTTCTCTAGTTCAGTATGATTGATTTAATCTTACAAAATAATGGTTCCTTAGTGATATAATGATTGACTTATACTCAGTATGATTAATGGATTTAACTGTAATAGAGTATTTAAGAGGTCATTGTCAGACCTAGAGGAGGACTTGAACAGACTCTGAGAAGACAAAGGACTAGAGACTGGAGCTCAATCTCTCCCAGCCAAGGAGATACATTCCATCTTCATCAGCCTCATGGTGGCTGGCCTGTCCTCCTGCTTTTCTCCACTGAGACCAAAGCCTGTCTGAAGGCCACAAGAAAGCTAGCTGGGCCCCAGACAAGGAGACAGACTGTGAAGAAGACAATAAAGAATTTGGATTTTATCCCTGGCTATTCTCCTGTTGACTACTCTGCTGAAATGAAGGCTGGTCTCAAGACCTCCAGAAAACCAACCAAAACATTGCACAATTTGGGTGTCTATTTTTCCATGCTGTCTCTCCCATTAGGGTGAGAGAACGTTGTGGGTAGGAGATAGCTAGATTGATAGATAGATACATACATATATACATGGATGGATAGATATAGATAAATATAGATATAGGTGTGGATACACACAAACACACACACATTACACATGCATATATTATTTTTCAATTCCCAATACTTAACATAATGCCTGGCACATTGTTAACTTGTTAATCTTTGCTGACTGGCATCTAAATCTGATATTTTGTGATGTTGAAAAATATTGGGTTTAGTGTAAGAAGAATCAGATCTTTTAGGTATGGAAGGAAGATAGTTTGACCTTAATAAGTATAAAATCTTAGATTTGTTTAAGGAAGGGTAATGTGTGTGTGTGTGTGTGTGTGTGTGTGTGTGTTTGAGAAAATTATGGATAGTCATATTTAAATCTATATTAATCACTGTGAGTTCTAATCTATATTAGATCTGTGAGTTCTCTCCATGGATGCCCCCTTAAGTTCCTTGGCTCAATAAAACATTTGTACAAATCCAATTATTGTTAGTCTTCTATCAGAAAAGCCTTGAGAGATGCAAGACAGGAGAAATTAATTATTTTGCCTCTAGGACCAAGAAAACAAAGAGGCCTAGCATTAAAGTATCATCAGGTTAAGTGAGTGGGTATGGAAAGGTCACTATCAGAATCATTGGTCAAAAAAAAAAAAAAAAGGCTATAGAATTGGGGTAATGCAATGATCAATACTTATTTAAATGATCTTTCATCAGTATCAAAATGATACTTTATTCCATGACCTGAACATATTTTTCTCATAGTGCAATTGATAGAATTGTCATGAATATATTGATCATGTCCTTTTCATCAGATGCTCCCCTAAGTTTTTTGCCTCTGTTATTGGCCACAAAACAATGACTGAAAGTTATTTTTTTTAATGCCCATTAAAAGAAACATTCTAAGTTAAGGGAAGGAGTAACCAGGTAGCAGAGTAGATAGAAACCTAGACTTGTTTTGCTTCAGACACTAGCTCTCTTGTCATTTGGCAAGTGGGTCAAACACGACCTTATTTCTTCATCCATAAAATGGGAATAATAAATCAACTGCTTCATAGGTTTGTTCTAACAAAACATGTATTATTGTTGTTGAAACTATACAACAATATTAATGCTAACTCATGATATTGAGAGTATGGTAAAAAAAAAAAATCCATTAGGTTGAACTCCAATCTAGACTGTGATAAAACCTATTTCTGGGGATAGGAAATGTCTAAAAGGGGAATTCTCACTGACAAGAGAGGATAGTAAATCTTTATTTACAATAAAAGAAAAAAAAAATCATCTAGAACTATCCAAAAGTAAAAACTGGCTGCCTTTAAGAATGAATACGTCCTTTTTGGATACCTTCAGCTAAAGGCTAGATGACTCCTGTCAGGAATGTGACAGATATATCTATCTAGTAGGGACTCAGATAGACTCTGGAAATATATATATATATATACATATATATATATATATATATATATATTATATATATATATATAATATATATATATATATATATATATATATATATATTTATAATATTCTTTTAAGAATTTTACATATACATCCAACCCAATAAATACTCATTAAATACCTTTTATGTACCAGGCATTTATTAAGGGCTGGGGATACTATTAACAAAATTTCAAGGTTTAAAATTTAATAGAGGGAGAAAATATTCCAAAGAAAGCAAAAATGCTGAAGGGAGACAGGCTCAAAGGAGTACCTAGAGCCATGGAGGAAAAATTATCCAAGGATTTAAAATCATGTAAAACAGCAGCATGGAGAAAATGACAAACTACTCTAGTAGTTTTGCTAACCCTGGAAAGAGTGGTCCATGAAGTTCCAAAGAATCAGACATGACTGAGTGAACAATACCCAACAACAAAGCATCTGATGCAAAGTGGAAAGAATCCAACATTAATGTTTGCATTTATATGTTGGGAATGTATATGCATATTGATATGTTCATGTTTACATGTGCATACATGTATATGTATGTGTTAATATAAACATATACATGTACACATATAATAAAATAATGTAACAACTCACTATTTCATACTTAGGATTGAAGAAACTAAGTAGAACAGGTGCTGACTTCCTAAAAATGATGATTACCTAGCATCTTAAAAGGAATAGAGAGATTCTGTGTGGCAAAAATAAAAAGATATATCTGTTGGGGACATGAGAAATAGTCATGGAATGACTATATTGAATGAATATATTCAAGATGGGAGATTTCCATCTTGTGAATAATGAAGAGAGAAAAACAATTTGAGTAATCTATGGATTGGGGAAAACTTTTATGTTATAATGGTTAGAAAGACGATGGGTTAGGTTGTAAAAGCCTTTAAAAGTCAAATAAAAAACTAATTCATTTATTCATTCATATCTGTATTTGCTTATTTAAATTAACATTATCAAATTCTAGATCTACAAAGGACACTGGAATTTAATGAGTAATCAAGTGACATGATCAGATCTAGGACAAAGAAATTGCTAGCAAATGATTAGCTGGAATAAAATGAAGCATGACAGGTAAGAGTCTTCTGCAACAGTTGATCTCACCTGTAATAGGTGAGATAAAAGTGAGGGGCTGAGCTAAGGTGATTGGTTATGGGAATAAAGAGAATGGGTTGGATCGAAATACTGTTGTAGAAGTCAAAATCAAACTTTTTCTCAACTGATGCGTACTAAGAAATTGAAATACTCAAGTTTGGAATCTAAGAGCTTGATTTTGAAGAGCCTGCCTTTGAGGGTTGTTATGAGTATCAAATGACATAATATTTGTAAAGCGCTTAGCATACTGTCTGGCATGCAGTAGTTGCCAAGTTGATGCTTATCATCCCTTCTTCCCCTTGCTGCCTTTGACAAAAATAAAGAATATATGGGAAGGGGGTTTGTGGAGAAAATAATTAGTTCTTTTCTGAAATGATCAGTTCTAGGTGTTTGGGGAATAAATGGTTCAAAATGTTTAGTGGGTAGTTGGTGGTGGGAAATGAAAGTTCAATAGAGGGACTGAGATTGAATATCGAATTCTAGGCATCATTTATCTAGAGATCTCACCAAGAGTAATTGTAGAAAGTGAGGAGAATTTGTGGTAAATGGCATCTTTGCAAGTTACCGGAGTCCCTGAGGAAAGAAGTTAGTTAGTTGTTCAATGTCACATAACCAGCATATAAAAAAGTCAGTCTTCAGATTCTTTAGCCCAATGGTCTGAGTAGAGATTCCCTTTCCACTCATTACTGTAAAGTGAGTGACAGTAGTTGTCTCCTCCCACAAGTGAAGTGGCAGTTGCCTATCAAAGACATGGAGAGATAAGGAGAATAAATGTAGCAAGAATCACAGGATTGACAGTTCTACACTCCAGTGATCACACATCCTATTGATTTACCTGCCTGATCTCTACCTTCTAACTCCAAAATTGACCCCATGAGTGTTTGATGCTCTTGATTCTCTCATCCTTCTAAGGCTTCTTGTTATTTACTTGATTCTTTGGTTTGATTTTTTTTTTTTCCCTTTAGGACCAATCACTGAATGACTTATATTCAAGAAGAACTTTTTGCATTTGGCACACACTGAGCAGCAAAACCATAATCCTAATTGTTTCTGCTTTAGAAGGAAAATAAGAGTTTCTTATCTCTGAATCTTTGCCATAATTTTTAAATCAAGTATGAAATGTTTTTTTTTTTTCCATTCATTTCTTCCTTTGTTGTATCGAAACCTTGCCCATCTTTGAAAGTCCAACTCACGTGCCATTTTTTTTAGGAAATCTTTTCTCATACCAAGTTGACATGGCTTTGGGTCACCCCTTTTGAATACTCTGTTCATCTCTAGGGATGTTACCTTGTATTAGCATGATGTAATACAAAATAATTGTTATTTAGATTAAGATCTAATTTGAGATTTGAATCATGGCCCTTATATGTGATAGCTGTATAATTTGGGACACTTTTTTCATCTAGAAAAAAATGAGGTTATCCAATTAGATGACCTCTTAATTTAAACAATACATGACCCAAAACAGATGGAATTTAAGGAATAAGAATGGGCAGCCATGTTTCAGAGGGTCAATATGCAGCCTAAAGAGGGTTGGTTAAAAAAAAAAAAAAAGAAACAATGAATGATTTTAGTCAAGAAGACCTATATACACCTTTTTAAATTTTTCCTCCAACATGTATTTATTAGGTTATTTTCATACATTTGAACATTTTAGATTCCTTTAACCACTCTCCACTGGCATGACTTGCTTGTTTTTGTCCTAACTCATTCCAGCAATTCTAGTCACTTTTGCAACACGGAATCCACAAGGTCATTCCAATTTGTCTTTCTCTAAAGTACATAAGTAACCTCTATATGAAAGAGCAGCAAGAACTCAGAAGCTTCATTTCTGTTTTTGAGTGGAGGAGTGAAGAAAGGCACGGGGTGTGTGTAAAATAGATGTGTAAATCAGACAATGTCAGAAGTAGTTCTCCATCACTAGAAAAATCCTATTGCCAGCTTAGAAGGATAGATAAACGAAATACTGGCTACATTCACATCTCTTGTAAATCAGGAGAGCAAATTCAGGAATATGAGGAAACTGGATGAACATTTCTATTCTTCTCTCTTTAAAATGGCCTAGAAATTTTAAGCTATGATATTGTTTTCCCTTAAATAGGTATCTTTTTCATCTAGAAAAAATGGCTTTTATGTACTTATATTTTGGATTGTTTCCTCCAGAACTCAAGGAACTCTGGATAGAGAATTTTCTTTGAATTTTCTTCTAGATCAGTTACCGATCGGATACCTATAATCATCTCCTGTTTCTTTTGCTTTATGGCAGCTCAGATGACTTCCTCTTAGTGTAGTCAAGCGTATGATATTTGACAAGTCTATTTATCAGAATGGGCTTTCGATTGTTTTCATCAGGATGACCTTATTTTGCCTTTTTTTTTTTTTTTTTTACTTATGCCAATTCCTTGAAGTTTAATGAAATATATTTAGCCCATTTCCTGCTTCCTTATCACCCTAATACCTCAAAGCTTAAATAAATCTATATCTCTAAAGGTGCAGAGAGAATTGTTTCATTCATTCATTCAGTGTTTCATAGAGTATCTATCCCATTTGTTAGGGTGGGTTATCATGTATTCGATGATTTTTCCCAATTAATTTTTTTTTATATCCAGGAGTGATTGCAAATATAGTATTAAAGTAAGACACTTGATATCTCTTACAGTTGTAAATAGCCTTCTGAAAATCAGATGAATCAATTAAAGGTAATATTTTTTTTTCCTCCTCAGAGGACTGTGAGAAGAATACCTTATATTTAGAAGTTGAAGAGACTTTATAGTCAATCTTCTCAAATCATTCATTTCAAAGAAAAGGAAACTGACAATCAGGGAAGTGATTTTTTTTTTTTTTTTTGTACTGTGTCATATACTTAGAACATGGGAGATAAATTTCAAATTCAGGTCATTTCCTTCCACTGATCAATGTCAATATTAATTGGTTTGTAGGTTCCTTTGAGTTACAGGATTATGATTTAATGATCTAGTGTGAATATGATGAGAAGTAGAGAAAATGATACTAAAAGTCATCATCATTTATGCATTATATCTTATACAAAGTTTCTAACTGAAACAGACCAGTTCTTTTTAGAAATAATTTCATTCACTTTAGTTTTGAGTTGTTTTCTGTAGGGAAAGAATTACGGTATGTAAACATAGTACATCCCAAAGACAATCAGGGCTTTTCAGAGCTCATTTCTCAGTAGAACAAAGATCCTGTGGCTTGGAGTAAACGCACATCAAGACCACACAGTAGTAACAGAATGAGTCAACTCAGACACATATTTGTTATAAGCTTTCTACATGCTATAACATTGTGTGAACCTCTAGATATAAAACAAAAACAAACAAACAAACAAAACACATGAAAAAGTCCTCAACTGACAAAATCTTATATTTTAATGCTCAGTCATAACCCTTTTTATAGCTGTAGCTCATCTTATAGCTCATTTAGGAAACTTAAGCTTATGAGATCTACTTAAGAAATTTCTACCAGAGAGATTCATTTTGGAGCAAAAGGAGCAATAGTAAAGGGTTAGAAAATCAGACTATATGGAAATCATCTGAAAGATAGATAGTTCCCCCCCCCCTTGGAAAAAGTAAGAAATCCAGAATGTCATGGCAGTTGTATTCAGATAACTGAAGGATTATCTTATTTTTGAGCAAGTTAACTTTTTCTGCAGGAATATAGTGGGGAGTCTGAGGAACAATGGAAATTTCTTAGATGTTACAGCTTTATTTCAGAGAGTTGGAAAGATGGGGAAAGATCGCCTAATAGAACTAACTGAAAATGAAATAGATTCCCCCTAGATATGGTCGATTCCCATTGGTAAAGTGTCTTCACACAAAGTAATAGCACCACAGAATCATAGACCACTTCACTTTAATGATGTACAAACTGAAATCCAAAATGATTAGCTAACATGTCCAATTTTACACATGGATTAGTGATGGGATCTCAACCCAGGCCTTACTTAAGTCAAATTCAGTATTATAGTCAAAATACCATTTACTTCATTTACTGTATATTCAAGTAGGAAGTTGTATCAAAAGCCCAATTATTATTAGTAAGTTGTGCTTTTGTACATCTGTTGAACAGGTATTTTGAAAATAGTAACTTGTTTAGGCTTACAAGTCATCCATTATGCCCAAAAAGTTCTCCTTCATGCTATCAAAAGGGGTGCTGAAGGCCAAAATGAATCAGTCTCTAGAAACCCTCCCTGCCTTCTCCCTACTCTTTGCCTTCCTTAATTCTTTGAACACTTCCTCAGTTATACTGAGAGTAAAAAATGCAATTGTAGGAACATCTCATTAAGTGTGATGAATCCATCAAATAATTTTCTTGTCACTAAGTGCTCCACAAATGCACTTAATGGGGAGCATTGTTAGGACAGTCAAAACCTTGCTCCCAAACTGCTTATTTATGTAGTTTGCAATGTCCATATAATAGTCAGCTATGGGAAGGGGAGGTATTCAATTAGATTTCTCTCTTCCTAAAGAAGGATTCCATTTTATAAAATCCTAGTACTATTTTACATTATATTCTTCTCTAGTAATAATAATACTGTGCCTAATTTGAATATCTGTCCCACTTAGTAAACAAGCCCACATGGAATTTTCCTCCCCACTTCAATCATCTATACTTTTAAGACATTTCTCTCCGGTATTGTGAGGTATTCAGCCAATCTACTAGCTTAAAACAATAGCAAACTAACTTCCAATTGTAAATAACAGTGATAGCGTGAATCCCATACCATTAAACAGAGATTAGACTTGTAAATGAAAAGGCAGATACAACACATAGGGATAAGAGAATTATGTAGAAGTTACTGTTGGTATTAACATCCAAACATTTCATTAATTATGAGAAAATAAGGATAAGGCATGGAATAAACTTTATATATAGTTTTGCATTTAATTCACCTAAAAACCCTGAAAAGTAGGTTCATTTTAGAAAGGAAGAAACTGAGATAGAGAGGTCAAGTAAAAGACTTGCACACATATCACTAATAACATATATCTGGTGTGAACTTTGTTCTTCATCAATCAATCTATGAATATCATACATATATCTTGAGTATATATGTATACTCTATAGTAAAAAAAAAAAAAAGATATTTTAAGAGTAAAAAAAAAAAGTTGCTTGAAAAAAATAATTGTTGTTCAGTTTCACCTAATCCAGCAACTATAATGGTGGCAGAGATGGTAGTGATATAGTTCAGAAAGGACTGGGGTTAGAATTTCACTATTGTATATGTAGAGGGAAATCATTACTGTTTTTTAGCCTTAGGATGCTCACCTATAAAATGGGATTGAAAGCCCCTTCTAGTAGAAATTTTGGGAGGATTACCAGGAAGAATTGTGTAAAGACTTTATGAATTTGAAATTGCCGTGTAATGGCCAGCTGTGAGTCGTGAACATTATACAGATGGCGCCTCTCATTTTTAGCAACTTCTACTATATTGAAAATAAACAAACAAAATGGAAATGTGTGGAGTATTGGGTCAAGGGAAGGAAGAATGTGAACAGTCTGAAGAAAAAGGCCTTGTGTCACCAATCGAAGACTTCAAAAATAATTTATAAATTCCTCAAGACTAGATACCATAACATACATCTTCATATCCTATAAAAACCATGTAGAATTAGGGATAGACTTTCATATATAGCACATTAGAGTGCTCAAACCAATATTAGTCAAATTTAATTGAACTGGGAAACTTTTCAGCATCTTACAAAGAGACTGTTTACTCTTCCTTTAGGCACTGTTCTAAGAAACTTGGCAAGCTATTATCCTCATCCATTAGAAAGAGGAAATTAGAGAAAGGAAAGCTGATGAAGGGGAGGGGGAACATTGATAGGACTACTTAATGATGGCTAATCAAATGATGTACTCTATCTACAGATACCTACATATCCACACATATATGTATTCCTATATATATGTGTGTATATATATATGTATATATTTATGCTTGATATGTGTGTGTCTATATACACATATCTATATCTATATATCTACCAATCTATGTTTATACTTAAACATATATAGAAACTTTCATATACATACAAAAGGGTTAAGAAGATATACTTTTGGCTTTTTTTCAATACAAAAAAAAAATCTCTTTCCTCTGTTGTTATGTCTATAAATCTCTATTTCTGTCATTTCATAATAACTGAGACAAAAATAGAGAGATAACAAAAGCATTCATTTTTTGCTTTAAAAAGAGACAATATAAAAATATGAATAAGCACCTATATGTTAACTACTCTGTACAGGCATAGTACTAATTAAATATATATATATATATATATATATATATATATATATATATATATATTTCATTTGATTCTCACAACAGTGATAGGAGACAAATGCTCTTATTATTTCAAAGTTAAGGAAACTGGTATAAACAGAAGTTAGTGATTAACCTAGGATCATGTACCTAGGAAGTATTTGAGGCAGGATTTTAATTCAAGTCTTTCTGATGCTAAGCACAGATCTGTCTCTGTCTCAGTCTCTCTCCATTCCTCCCTTTCTCTGCCTGCTTCTGCCTCGGTCTCTCTCCATTCCTCCCTTTCTCTGACTGCTTCTGCCTCGGTCTCTCTCCATTCCTCCCTTTCTCTGACTGCTTCTGCCTCGGTCTCTCTCCATTCCTCCCTTTCTCTGACTGCTTCTGCCTCGGTCTCTCTCCATTCCTCCCTTTCTCTGACTGCTTCTGCCTCGGTCTCTCTCCATTCCTCCCTTTCTCTGACTGCTTCTGCCTCGGTCTCTCTCCATTCCTCCCTTTCTCTGACTGCTTCTGCCTCGGTCTCTCTCCATTCCTCCCTTTCTCTGCCTGTTTCTGCCTCGGTCTCTCTCCATTCCTCCCTTTCTCTGACTGCTTCTGCCTCGGTCTCTCTCCATTCCTCCCTTTCTCTGACTGCTTCTGCCTCAGTCTCTGTCCATTCCTCCCTTTCTCTGACTGTTTCTATCTTCTTTTATCTCTCTCTGTATGTCTCTTTGTGAATCTGTTTGTCTCTGTCTCTTTTTCTCTGTGTATTTTTCTTACTACTTTTAACCCTTCCACCTCCCCCCCCCTTTCTCTCTTCCTCTCTTCTTCATTCTCTTCCTCTCCTGTCTTATCTAAATGAAACATAAATAATGAAAGACAAGGAGCAAAACATTCCCCAAATTTAGCTCACAACTTGATAACTATGGTAATAGAAGGTCTTTATGATTTTTTTTTTTTTTTAGCTAAAATAGCATTCTTCTTGGAGGAAACCAGGGAGGCTGATTGCCTTCCCTGATAGTCATTAGATTTGTCCTCCTATAATAGAGTTTTCTGCATATTCAGATCCTTCTTTGAAATCTTTTAAAAGTTGATTGGAATTCCCATAAAGAATACTAAGAAACAAGATTGTGATGGAAAATATATAAATGTAGATTTAAATATATGAACATGTAGTCAAACATATGTTGAACCACAAATTATACCTGGGTTTTATGTTTTTCAGTATGTCTAAATGTATAATTTTGAATGATTCATTAACATCAGTATTTAGAATCTATTTCACCAGTGATGCTATTTTGCGTATCCATATACATTAAAAGTATATGTACTTCTCCACTAGAAACATTCACATATGACCTGAAAGGCAACCTTATCACAAGGGAAAATGGAGAATCAATCAACAAAATCACCTTGGACATTTGCATCTAAAATGAAAACTTTCCAGATATCTGTTTCCACTTTTCTAAGTTTTGAGAGGAGTAGTGTTATAGAATATTGCATCAAACTATTGAGTTTCATACCAATTTACAATGCAAATGTGACGTTTTTAGTCTTCTCAAATATTATTTGCATGGTTTACTTGAGTCTAAAACTGGATGTTTATTTGGCTAAATAAGTCATTATTTGTTGTTCAGGAACTCAGCTTGAAGACAACCATTTTAAATTGTCATTCTGGATTTGAGTGGGTTATATTCCCCCAAAAGACATTTTATATTGTAAGTTCAATTCAATTAATCAAATATGTGTTAAGGCTTTCTTTCTTTCTTTTTCTTTCTTTTTTTTTTTTTTTTTTTGTCCGAGGCACTCTTAATATCCAAGGTGATGAATTGAAACAAGTCAGCAAAAAGAAACACCTAAGCATGGCTTAAGGAACAAGGGAATTATTTTGTAGTAAAAATCCTCTTTAAATTGTTATAATACTTTTGATGACTTCTCTTTACTTAGCAAACTGATATCTGGTGCTTATTGTATTTGAAAACATGACAAAATATTGATTATATGAATAAATGGATGGGGATTTTGTGGCTCTGATATTCTTTATATTTCTTCCATGGACAAAATAAGACCTTTTTCCAAACCAAAGAACAAATCAAATGGTGCACAGAGCTTATAAGAAAAAAAAAAAAAACATTACTTATTGAAAAAAAGTCCTATTAATGAGTGATGCATTGCTATAATCCTGCTCAAAAGCTAAAAATATAAGTGACGAAGATGCCTAAAAATATAAAGCAGTAACTGATGTCTTGCTTGGAGAGGGGGGGAAAACTCGGTAATCACAAAATGTTAAAACAATGTAATATGAAAATTATATTCTTGTATTTTATTTCTTCTTTATCAATATATACAGCATATATTGTTATCTCTATATCTCTGCCTTTCTGTCTATGATTTGGCTGTTGTTTGTGCTCAGAGAGAGCCAAAATTATGTCACTATGTTTGAGTCAAAGTGCCGTGTGTTCATCTATGGCTGATCAGACAAATGAAGCTTAGAACACTTTACTACAGGTTGCAAACAGTCCAAATGGGCCTTTGGAATGGAGATTGCTTTTAATTTGCACATCTTACATTTCTTTTGAGTCACTCCAATTCTGTTTTGCCCATACAGCATAGCACTGTTGTGGATGATAGCACACTGTATTGGCTGGTCATTTGCCTCAGTGTCCAGTGTCTCCTGAGTCTCACAATCAATTCTAAAATTCTTTAGAGAGATCTTGAGAGTGTCCATTTTCTCTTTTTGACAAAAATGACTGCCTCATACCCCATGTCCTTTGCAACCATTCCTCAGCACAGTATGGCAGCTGGAAGTGTTTAATAAAGGCATGTGAACCTCTGTAGCATAGATATAAATCTTAGGGGAGTGGGGCACAGAATAGGAACTATTCTTATTTCATTTCCCATAAAATTCAATATAAGAATCACAATTTTACTTTAGATTTGGGAGGTATGCTCCATAGATTTCAATGATCTAATCTAATTACATCTAAGTGCTGATGAGGGAATTGAGGCTCAAGTGTATTCCCCAAGATTACACTAATGATAGGAACACAAATTACACTTGTAATACATGACAATTAGGTAGCGATTAACAGAATTAGGATTCGAATCCAAGTCCTCTGCTCCCCAATACAGAAATTCAGCACTTTTTTTCCCTTCGCACAATGATAAATTTCAGGGGTGTTTGGAGGGAAATTATATATATCATCATTTGATTGTCCCAAGCTTCTCATACTGGCAGGAGGTGGGGGAGGCACATATTTGTAATTATCATCCATGTTGTGTGAAAAAGAAAGAAAAAATATACCAGTAGTAGGACATAAAGGATAATGTTAATTGCCAAACTTTATGCATTATATATGTACTAG
Source organism: Antechinus flavipes (assembly GCF_016432865.1). Taxonomy (NCBI): domain Eukaryota; kingdom Metazoa; phylum Chordata; class Mammalia; order Dasyuromorphia; family Dasyuridae; genus Antechinus; species Antechinus flavipes. The sequence goes on along the minus strand of NC_067399.1, from coordinate 14,961,003 downwards.
TTACTGCTACCATTCTTCTTAGCCCATGATAACCAGACCTCTAGTATATAGTAATGTCCTTTCCCAAACCTTCTACTCTTCTCCTGCTTAGTTCAAACAATATTGATAAAGAAATACAAAAGTTTTCAAGGGTAGAAAAGGGAGAATGTGTGCATGCACTTTTACATTTCATCTGCATTACTAATACATGTTAGATCTCAACAGTCATAAAGAATATAAATCAATCTATAATTTTAATGAGTAAAAATTTCTGAGATATAAATACACATACTGAAAATTTTAGCCATTGGCTTTTGAAATCCAGAGTCAATTCCAGCATTTCTTTATTCACAGAATACTGCCGGCTCCCCAAATTAAAACTTGAGAAGTCTTCAAAGGCAATGGAGAAATATATACTCTATGCTCTGTCTCTGTCTCTCTGCCTCTTATCTCTCTCTTTCTCTCCGACTGTCTGTCTGTCTCTCTCTTTCAGCTATATAGCATGTTAATTTTTAAAAATTACATTGCATTGAAAATGTGGTTAAAATTATGTCACCCAAGAAATGTGGAAGGAAAAAAGAAGACAGACTGCAATATCATAAAATCTGGGGATAACTAATGCAAGCCCCACTGGCAGTTCTTCTATAGAAAGATACATATGACAGCCACTCAGAATGAGTTGCCATGGATGAATTTCAATCTGCATCTTTAGAATGAATCTCCATATTTATAATATCAGAGATTCATTTCACTTCTACTTTTGGTGGAGAAGGAATTCCTGTTCAGCTATGGATGGGATTAGGTGGTCTCTATGATTATTTCCAACTCTAGATTTTATGTATTTTCTTTTTATTGAGGGGGGGATATGTCTTTAAATAAATGGAAGAATTAAAGCACACATTCCAAACAGAACAAGAGCAACAGAAAAGAAAACACAAGTCATATGATTTCTAACAATATAACAATCTAACAAACAAGTACCCTTCAAAGGTACAATTGCCTTCCTTGGGAAGTAATTGCAATGTTCCCTAAAATTAGCAATTTTCAAGCAGAGGCCTAATGGCCTCTCATTGAATAAGTTAGAGTAGGCTTCTTACTTGGTAAATTTTAGACTCTCCACTTAGGATATTTCCAATTGTAAGAGAACTGATTATCTTGATTTTTCTGTGTATGTTCAATCCTAAGAGGTATATATGCCTTATAAATACTAAGCCTTTAATAAATGCTTGTTGATTGACCTATTTTGTGACATGACCTAAATGTATTTTTAAAAACAGAATAACATTATGCATGTAATTTTTTTTTATTTTTTTCAATTAGCAGATATCTTTTCCAATCTCCACCCCTCATCTTATAACCATCAGAACCTCCATAGTAATATAATAGCTACAACTTACATAGCACTTAAATTATAAAATGCTTCAGATACAAAATCTCATTTCAATTGCATAATAACTGGGTGAGGTTGACAGTAGGTCTACTATTATCTTTGCTTGATGGCTGAGGAAACTGAAACTTAGAGCAATGAATCCACTTACCAAATAGCACGTGGACAATAAAGAATAGTAAGGAAATACAAATCTTCAGGGTTTTTTCAATAAACCATAATTACATCAGCCAATAAATCAATGTATTCACAGTTATTTATTAAGTGTATGCACTATGTGCCAAGCACAGTGCTAGGTTTTAAGCATATGGCCCATTTCTTCTTTGCAAACATTCTAACATTAGGCCGTGTCTGTCTAAAAAATTATTCCACTAAAACATTTCTTTTTCATCTTTAAAATCGAAATCTCCTTCTGTTCATAGGGCTCAGAAATGGACTTCATTTAAGGACACATATTGTTCAAGAAATATACTTTAAAAAAAAGGTACCTGTTAACTTTAAAACAAAATCTTATGCTCGTCTCTCAATCTTTTCTTTTTTTCCTTTGTTCTAGAAATTGCTTTAAAGACCAACCCTTTCTTCAATCATGACTAGTTCATGAAAACTTACTGACTGTGTGGTGACTTCAAAGTTTGAGTAAGAGTATTGAGGTTTTATGTCTTTGTATTAAGAGCAATAGGATGAAGGCAAAAGTGCATAGACATGTGAAGTCAGTGAAATAACTCACGTAGCTTCATCTTAAATGACCCTTCCTCTCTGCATTATCTGTGCTCTGCAGTATTCCAGATTTGCATTTATATGCATAAAACTATATGCTAGAGTTTCAGAGAATCACTGCACCTCAGAATTGGAAGAAATTTCAGAGGTCATTTAGTCTAAGCCATACTTTAGTAATAGTAAAATAGTAAAAAAAAAAAAAAAAAAAAAAAAAAAAGGGGGGGGGGGAAGGGGAGAGTAAAAATGAAAGGACCACTTCGCCTCATACATCCAATCATTCACACTATACTACAGACTTCCTCTCACATGCCCTCTCACTTCTTAGTTTTTGTTTTGTTTGTTTCCACTGTTCTTTAGTTTCTTTCCCCATTACAATGCAAGCTTTTTGAGGGTAGGAACTGTCCAACCATTTAAATTTGTCTTCTCGGTACTGAGCATAGTGCTTGATGCATAGTGTTTATTCTTTTCCAACAGACTCACATGAGTAATGATATAATTCAATTGCTCAAGGCCAAAAAAGATTAAATATTTTCCCCAAAGAAATACTTGGTACTATGAAGGGGAGTTTTTTTTTTTTTTTAACTCCCCTCTACAGATAAAATGACTTCAGTATAACAGAAATTCATTTTGATTTTAGAAACTGAGTTCTTAACAGAATTAATTACAACACTGATCTAAGCTGATAAAATTTCTAAAGCCTACTGTGTTGTAGATGGCACTTAAAAATCTCAGTTGATGTTCATGAAGTAAGCAGGATATGTGTAAATCTCAACATTTCATTCACAAAGAAACTTTACTGAAGTGATTCATAAGCAACCACATTATTAGTAGATGAACATTGAGAAACAAAGCATCTTGAATTCTATTTCTTTAACATATTTTCCATTATAAAGAAAATAATTAACCAAAAATGGGCTTTTTTTGAGGGTGTCAAGGGAAATGATGATAGTGATAGTGGGTTTTTTTTTATCATTTTTAAACTCATCAGCATTTTTAAAACCTTAAAAATGCTTTTATATTATAACAACTTCAATAAGGAGAATTCTCATGGTTGAAGTGACTATCAAGGAAAATAACATGCTGAAATTGACCTGCTGATCAATGTCTAGAGCGATTTTAATATGTACTTACAGTGAATATACTTAGCTATCTTTAACAAACATTTCTTTTCAGCAGAGACACAATCTCTCTCATTCTATCTTGATATCTGAGGAAAATGAGCTCAGACTAAACATAGATTCAACATAAGTCCCACCAAGTACAAAAATTAAATGAGCAAAGTCACTGGCTGAATCTGTGGCACAATTCTACTACTAGGCTGGGACAATAAGTTAATTTTTATGCTCAATTGGGTGGGGAAACATCCAGAAGGATGCCAAGGAGAAAGTTGAAGCAAGGAGTCCTGTAAGCTCTCAAGAAAGAAACTTTAAAGGCCAAAGAGAAATAGTTCCAACAAGAAAAGAAAGAAGTTGTGTAAAGAAATTTATGTTTATGCTCAGTCCAGGGAATGTGTTGATTAATTTAATTCTCTATTTTTTAAAGCACGTACTGAACATGGAATCTTCCTGTAGCAGACAATGACAAATAGACAGAATCTGCTTTTCCCTCTCATGATTCTATTAAAAAATAGTATGAGAATGAGTTGAGGATATTCAAAAGGCTTAATATAAAAGATAAAGATGTATGTGTTTATATTTATATATAAAATTTCTATCAAACTATATATGTATATGTATATAATTTTGTTATACATATATGTATTATATATATATATGTGTGTGTGTGTGTGTGTGTTTGTTTATACAAACACAAAAAGGAATCAAAGAATGGATAAGAGCACTGCATTATGGAAAAAAAAATTAGACTATGGTAATTTATAATGTAGAATAGAAAGAAGTATTCAAACACTCATTTGCCAAAGTGAATAATCTTTGAACTACAAAAGAGAGATTAAAAAGGAATAACATAGAATTAATACTGCAAATAAACACAGTATCAGAACCAGATAAACCATCTTATATTATACTGGGAATATATTGGAAGATGGAAATTAGTATCGATAAATACAATAGGTAAACATTTGTCATTATTCTTTGGAAGACTGATAGGAACTATAAATGGGACCTGAATGACTGAAAAAATACAAATGTCTCTAAAAGGGAAAATAATAATATTAGAAAACCATGGGCCGATAAATATGGCTTTAATTCTCAGAATACTTCTGTATTGTATGATTAAATTAATAGTTAATGGAATTCTAGAAAAGGAATCAGTTATTCCTCCAAATCCACATGGATTTTTCATCAAAAACAGCCATGACAGATTCACCTCATTTTACTTTTTGTTAAGATGACTAAATGAGTAGATAAATAGAATAATATGAATAAAGTTTCCTAGTTTTGTGAAATGTTTGTCAAAATTTCTCATTCTTTTTTTTTGAAACACAGTGCAAAAATATATACAAACTCAATAATGGTACAATTAGATTGATTGAAAATTGGATGAAAAGCTGAACCCAAAGGAACTTCACTGATTGTTTGAATACATCTTGCAAATATGTCTGAAGAGAGAACAATGTTTTTATTTAATGTTACTTTTTATCAATAATTTGAATAACAGAAGTCATTTGTACATTATTGTACAAAGATGAGAAGAGAATTGTTGCAATACAGCAATCACTTACCAGTGGCTGCTGGAGATCTAACTCAGACCTGTAGAATGGATCCCTTCATGTGAAAGAATGATGATGATACAAGGAGACTGAGAGGCATTTGTGTTCTCTGACCTCTCCACTGAGAGGCAGTTGCATTATCTGACCTCTCTCCTCTTCCCTCTTGCCTCCAATTTATTTAATTCCTTATCCACAAGGAACATCTGTGAAGGCTACACTTCCTTCAAGTATTATATAATTCACAGCTGTGGAGGTTGTGGAAAGATTGACCTGCCCCTTCACCTAGGCATGATCCTTAATAGAAAATCTCTTTGCATCGATAGAATCTAAGTAAATCTTAACAGGCTGAAATAACAAAGAAAAATAAAATAAAATTTAATCTGAATAAATGTTAAATCCTTATTTGGTCCAAAACCTCTACTTTGAAAGATAGAGAGACATTGTGCTTCAATGTGGTGCTATTGTGGTAAAAGGAATCATTGATTTGGAGATCTAGAATCAAGTTTATATTCAAACTCTGCCACTTGGATGGATAAAAGTATGGAAAAATATTTTGAACATTTTATTACATCTAGTTTTGTGCTAAATAATAGTAGACAGTATTCTACTTACTTATTTTATGAATAAGTACTATATTTCATGAAGGTCAGACAATATCTGGAGTACTGGAGTGAAGTTTGATGTGCCATATATTAGCAAGTCAGCCAATAAGTAAAATACAAGTCATTTAACACTGCCTTGCCTTAATATGCAAAACCAGAAATATCCTTCTCCTTCAAAGATCTTACATTCTAATAAAAAAAAAAGTCTAGAATAGTTTTGGACAGGGAGAAATCTGTCTGGAAATCAAATGGAATATTAACTGTGGTCCTAGAGAAATAGATTAATATATCAGATTCTTGAACATTTTTCTGATTTGATCTGATCATGATTCATGATTCCAGAATTGTAAGGAGGAGGAAACTCAGTGACATGACTAGTAAAAGGTCAGAGAGGAGTAATTAAAAAAAAAAAAAAGAATAATAGCAGAAAAAAAAATATTCCTAGAGATTTCCTGAAATTATCTTCTGAAAGATGTTTTTTATCAATACTCAAAATGCTTGTTGCTTACTTTATCATTCAAGAAAATGAATCCAAAATTAAAGTCGTCTCCAGGATGGGCAGTGATGTATCTCTGCAGGAGACTTTGGAGGAGCTTAGTTACTTTCAATGAGTATGATGAAGTCACTTAACACTGGTGATAACTGGCAAACAGTAGGCTCTTAATAAATGTTCCTTTTCAAAATAAAGTGATTGAACTTAATCACCTCTAAAGTTCCTTCCAGCTCTAAATATAATTCTATAGCCAAAGATAAAGGAGTTATTCTCAACAACATTTTATCTTTAGTGCATTGGGAGCTCAATAGCAGTTAATACTATGATATTATAGTTGTTGTTCAGTCATTTCATTATATCTGACTTTTTATGATCACAAAAACTATAATCTCCATGAGACTGTCTTGGAAAAAATGAAGGAATGGTTTGAGATTTTCTTCTCTAGGGATGAAGGCAAACAGAAGTTAAGTTACATGCATAGGGTCACACCATTAGTAAGGGTCTGAGGCAAGATTTGAACTTAAATGTTCATAACTCCAGGATCAGCACTCTATTCATTAAACCATCTAGCTGTCACTACTAATATTTCATGTTCCCTCAAGAGAAACATAGTATTCTAGAATGGGGAAAACAGGTATAATAGTCTTGCCACAATATCTGATGGTCAGACAATATCTGACCTACTGTGTTCAATATGGTATGCTATATTTTAGCAAGTCATCACATAAATAAACATTTATTAAGTATATATTTTGCTCTGAACTATGCTAAATGCTGAGGATATGAAAAAGGGGGAAGAAAATAGTCCATCCCCTCAAGGACCCCATGATCTAGGGAAGAAAATAATATTCAAACTATGTACAACCAATCTTGCATAAAATAAATTGTAAATAATTATCCACTGATAAACTAAAAAAAAAAACATAAAGAAGAAACTAAGTTGGTAAAATGCACTTCAGACAGTACTTGGCACTTAGTGGCCTCTCAATAAAGTTGATGAAATGACTGATGGAAAAAAAAAAAAAAAAAGACTTTCAGATCATACCGGATGATGATGACTGATAGAAGAATTTTTTACATGTTTCCTGGATGAGAAAGTAAAAATAGGATGTGATATTCTCTTTAAGTATTTAAATCTTTGAAGAAAAATTGTTAATACAGCATCATAAGGGCAAGCCTTCCAATTAAAAGTAATTTACCATTTTCTAAATTTTCTAAATCCCTAAGTATTATTCAATTTCAGAGAAAAACAATCCGACCTTCCAAGTCCCCCTCATGTGCTCATTCATCTCCATCCACAAATCATGGAAATAATATTTATAAGAAAATTAAATGATGAACTTTGATAATATTATATTATGTAAGGATACAAGTCAGAGGAAGGTAAAAGTTAACTTTTTGTCCCATTGGTCCAGAACATTAGTCACTTAATTGGAGAAAACCATTTCTCTAAAGCATACAGTTCTCCATTGTTATTTGCTTTTGGTCACAGAGAATTGGAAAGTAACCCTACATTGATTATTAATATAATCTCGCTCAGGTGGATCAATCAAGGGACCTTTAGACTTGTAGCACAGTCCTTCCTAAGTTGACCAGAAAGAAGAGATCGAGATATTGTTTCAGAAGTGAATATTTTAAACAATTGATGATTTTTTTCTTTCATATTGGCTTAAAACACTTCAAAGAAAGATATTTTAATACATTATTTTTTTTAATAAAAGGAAGATTGAAATTGAGAAAGTTGGCCTACTTCCAAAAAGGTTGTCACATTGATGAAGGGGTGGCCTCTTTTATTCTAGACATAAGAGCTAGAAGCTGTGAGTCTGAAGTTACAAAGATGCAAATACAGACTTTGTAAAAGGTAGAGTTTCCTAATAATTACAGTGACAAAGAAGCAGAATTGACAGCCTCAGAGAGCAAAGGATTTCTCTTCCCAGAAAGTTTTCAGTTTAAAGTCTATTAATTTGCTGGACATTTAGAGAAAGAATTATCTTGTTCATGGTGGTTAGGACTAAGGGACCCCTGAAATCTTTCCAACTCTAAAATTTTGTGATTATGTCTTTCATACAAACTGCCAAACATTTCATTCTCATAATCTCTGACACCAGGAAGGTGCTGATATAGAAGAAATGGTTCTCATTTCCCAAATAACAAACCCTTACCTTTCCTTGCATTATGCTTTATAATATATAAAGTTCCATATCCATTTTTCTCATTCCATCTGTTCATTAGTATAATGAGTTTGGCAGGAAAGTTATAGTTAGCCCAATATCCATTCATCAGTGAGCATATTGAATGTAAGTGGCTAAGAAGTTCATGCTATTAGTAGAAATGGACTCTAATGATTCCTTGACAAGTCCAGGATAAAAAAAAAAAATCATATGTTTAGCTATCAAGGTTTTTCATATCCCAGTTTCCTTTCTTATACTTTACCACCCATTAGTACTTTTTTATCCAGTAATATAGATCTATTTGCTGTTTAAAACACAAGACACTCCATTTCTTAGCTCTTGGCATTTTTTTTTTCTGGCTGTACTCTCTGCTTAGAATATTTTTGTTTTCATCTCCCTCTGGTATCCCTATCTTTCTGTGGACTTCAGCTAAAATTTCATCTTCTAGAAGAAGCTTTTTTTTTTTTTTTTCCCAGCGCTTTTTAATTCTAATGCCCTCCCATATATAATTATTTCCTAACACACACACACACACACACACACACACACACACACACACACACACATTTATTTATTTATTTGCTTGTCTCCTCTATTTGATTGTAAACTCTTTGAGGGCAGAAATTCTCTTTTCCCTCTTTTAACATTCAGAATTAAGTTCACTACCAGGAACATATTGAACCATATTGACTAACTGACAGACTGACCCATAAAGTCGCATTTTCTTAGTTTAATACAAACAGTAGCTTCAGTAAGTTTAAAACTCTAAGATTTCATAGCTTTACTCTCCTTTGTTGAAATTGTAGCTTTTTGTTTATTTATTTTCTGCCTTAAACGCTCTATTCCAATCTTATCAAAATCTGACTGATGGGATCTGGCAAGTCAGAACACAGTGAAACTATTAAATCTCTCACTCTGAGAAATATTGAATTTTATGTCATTCAAAACATTTATTATATGAATACTCGATGTAGGGTATTGTGACAGGTACAAGAAAAAGAATTGAGGTAAAAGACAAAATAGCCTCTGTCACATACAAAATTGCCTGCGTTATGTTGAATAATAACCATAATTCTCACAAATAATAATAATAACAAATAAGGTTCTTTCAGGATAGAAAGGTCTCTCATATATTGATTTCAAGAGAGTGGCAGAGATTTTAGGACAGACTATCTAGAAAGAATATCGGGCAATTTCTGCCATGTTGCAGAAGAAATTTACTTCATGTAAACTGAGGGATGGGAAATGATATGGTCTCTATTCTTGATAATCATGCTTAAGATTAACATAAGCTTTGGTTGGCCTGTTATCATTATTTTGTTATTATTGTTACTGTTATCGTGATTGTGATTGTAGTTGTAATGGTTGTTCTTGCTATTGTTATTGTCAAAATTGGACAATTCAAATAAGTTTTATCATGTTCTCCTTAGTCAACCTTCCTTGCTTTTCCCCATCACTATATAGAAATCCAGGCCTTTCTATCCAGTAATAATGAAATTGATTATTTGAACTTTAATGCTGAATTTTACAATGTGAAAAATTGTGTGTATATTTTTGTAACTTTTCTAGATATAATAGATATTTAATGACTCTGTTTTGAAAGAAGTTTTATAGCCTTACATTTTCCTTGTATTTCATTAAGTATATAAGAAAGAAAAGCTGAATTGTTATAAGCAATGGGAAGTGACTAAGTGGCATTTACTTTCAATCTCTCATCTGTGACACATTTGTGCTTTTAAAATAGCATAAGTGCCGTACATATGAATGCAGCTTATTAATAAGTTAAGATGTGTCATAATGCCTTTGATAATAACATTTGCATAGTCTCAATATAGTTTCTCTAAATTCTGAAATCGGATTCTGGAATATATTTAAATCTGTTAATTCAACCTAATTCAAAAGAATTCAACAATTATCATAAACCTATTTATTATGTGGCCAAATATTATGTGAGGTGATTAAAAAAGGATAAAACTGAAACAAATTGCTGAAGCAAAATAAAAACATATCTGACTTTAAAGAGATTATATTGTGATGGGAAAATCTTTAACCCTTAACTTCCTTAAGTGAATATTTTTGCCTCAACTAATAAAATTTCATGAAGACATACATTTTCAAGGAGGAACATAAATACATCAAATTTACAGAAATGTGATATCAGAAGGAAAGAAATTATTGCATTGGGAAATATATCCCAGAGAGATAAATTTAGATATGTAATGAATGATAACAAAATGCTCATATTAAAAGTTTCAGTGATGATATTTCTCTAGTGAGATATGAGATGGTGCAAATTCTAAACTTCCAGGGATAGGAGGGCTCTCAAAGATACTTTACTCTAGCTCCCCCTTTAAACAGAAAAATGAAACTGAGGGTAAGAAAGAGAAAGCATCTTTTCAAAGATCAGTCAAAATAACTAAAGGGAGAATTAAAGACAAGAATACAGGATCTTTGACTCATTCATTTCTGAACAGTACTTTTTTTCCTGTATCATAATGAAATATGAGGACAAAGCCATATAATCTGTTTCTTTAATCACCCTCTTCACATTCTTTCTTTCTATTCCTATCTCTTTATGTTTCTGTTTCTCTGTTTCTCCCCACCCAAATACATGTGTATGTATGTATGTATATGTGTATGTGTGTGTGTGTGTGTATATATATACATATATATTTACAAATGAACTTATATAGATAGATATAATATATAAAAATACACACATACATACACACATAGAAACACACTCAGATTGGTTTGATAGAGAGACATTCAATTAATTTAGAGAACATGTCAGTGTTGTGAATATTTTAGTAGAAATTGTTAATATTTTATGTATTATTAGAAATGTATTCATTTCCCATTGGAACTATTTGATGATGACTGGAATCTATTTAGAGCTTTGTGTAACACAGAAATTCTTGAAATAAGAAACATCCTATACCAATTCTACATTCTCTGCAATTATAGTCTTCCACAACTGTTTAGAGCAGTAAGAGGTTAAAGGCACTAGCCAGACATTGTGTGTCATACATGGAAATAAAAAATCATCACTTACATTTTAATAGATGTACACCATATTCCCACATTAGCTAATGGCCAGGAAAATAGCATAAGAAATGTTGGCTACTGTTAGGTACAAGAAGGTCTGATCGACTTTTTCAGAGGGAATAAATAAGAAACCACATCTTAAAGCTGTTTGAAATGACAGTAGTTCATCATCCAAAAGAAAATCTTGAATCAGTATGGTTCTCTGTATATTTTCTGTAAAGGTAGAATTGATACCAACCCACATCATTTTAACAATTATTACATTAGTAGATAAACTCACAATCAACTGGTCCATTGTTTAATGGAAAAACCTTATGGTAGCAGATTTAAATGGTTTAAAAACCAATTGGTTAAAGTGAAAGGGTGTCAGACAGTAGTCTCTTCTACCTGGCTGATGGGGTTTTGGTAAATTTTTTGTCTATTATATAAGCACTGACATATGTTTAATTTGTTTGAATCAGAAGGATTTCCAAAAATTGACACATTTCTTTTTTCTAACACACCTTTAAAAAGCAAAAGTAGAACAGAGCTCTGTTGAAAAAGGAAGAAATTGAAGTAGATCATGAATTCTACAAAGCTCCTTAGAGCAGAAGACCGAGGTGAGAGGAAGCCCCTTGAAAAGGGGCCTTGAAAAGACCAGTTCTACCCAAACATCTCTTCCCAGTTTTTAATTATCCACATACAAAATAGTATCACTTGATGTTTTGTTACCCATATGTTTCCGGTATCAAGTTTGCCTCAACCACGAAAGTGTGTAAGGTTTCACTAGAGATAGACATTAATATAAAATAAGTATTAAGTATTTGAGGCTAGATTTCAACTCAGATTCTCTGAGTCCAAAGCCAGTGCCCTATCCACTGCCACTATCAGCTGCCCTGAATTCATCACTTTTTGTCTAATATGAATTTGGTAAACCCAAAGAGAAGGCAACTGATATAACTTAGGTGACATTATATTGTCTCCCAGGTTATTAAATTCCCACATAATTGGCAGGAATCCACTTTTTTCTCAAAATCAAAGAAAAGTAGTCCTGTGTGAAAGGAGTATTAAAAAAAAAAAACATGGAGATAGTACCCCAATTATTCCACAGGTCTTGAGAATAGGCCTAAACTCTCCAGATTTATTCCTGACATTACATTAAAAGGATCATTCATTCATTCTGTCATTTATCCAATTAATGATCATACAATAAGCTTCTATTATGTTGTACATGTAATTAATAATGGAGGAGGGCTATTCTTAAAAATATAACCAATGCTTTCCTTGGTAAACATCTAAACCCAGCACATATACATAGTTGGTCATTCTCTGATAAAAGAATCAGATAGAGGTAATACATTCAAAAGCCATTTCTCTTTGAAGATAAAATGATATGGGAAATTAGTTATTTAAGTCTGTATAAACCAGAAAGAATGGGATTGCAAAGTTAGAAAATGAAAGTCAGAACCATAGAACTCTAGGACACAAAATATAGCTTCATTTTAATGTCTGTGTTCTTAACAATTGCACCCCTCCAAAAAAAAAAAAAATTCCCAGAAGCTATATGGTTCACAGAACTCAAGGAGGAAAAAAATTGCCCAGAATTGATTTTGGCTCTTCTGATTTAATGACATCTTTACCTTCATGCACACTTTTAAAACCAAATAAAGGATAAAAAATTTGATGTGGAGAAAGAGAGCCTCAGCAGGAATTTCAGTTAATTCATTTGTATCTACCCAAATGTTCAGTGGGACCATTTGATTATAGATTTAGAGATGGAAAGAAATTTCAGCTATTGGAATCCAGCTATAGATGAGGTTACAGAGTGTTAAGGGGAAAATTGATCATTTAATTAAGATCACATATCAAATAAGCAATAGAACCAGTATTTGATTTTAGATATCTGATCACAGACTCAATTTTCATTTTAATGCAACACAATTATTGAAAGAACAAATGTTAAAAGTTTTGGTTTTGCCTTAAAATTTCCCATGCAAACAAGCTCTTTGTTACTTTACTGTGTTTACTTTTCTCCCAAAATATCCAGAAGTAATCTATAAATATCTTCAAAAAATTCTAGTACAGAATTGAACATGAAGTAAATAAGAATAGAGCTACTAAGTGCTTTAAGAGATCATAGGAGAGGAAAATTAATTTATGAATTTGAGAAGAAGAATGAGGGCAGACTTTCTGGAAATGTGCTATCTGAAGTTAACCTTGATGGGTAGGTAAGATTGCTGCACACTGAGGTGGAGAAGTTAATGAGAAGCATTCTAGAGACAAGATATAAATTGAAAAAACAATGTAAAGTAATATTGAATATATAAGAGTATCAGTGAGTAATCCCATTTAGCTAGTGTATAGTATACAAAGAAATGAATCATATGTGATAAAAATGGGGAGGGATAATAAATATTTGATAAAGTTTCTGTTTGTTGAGGTAGCTAGGTAGCACAGTGGGTGGAGTACTAACCTGAAGTCAAGAAGGCTTTAGCTCAAATTTTAGCTTGGTTATTTACTGGCTATGTGATCCTAGGCAAATCCCCTTACTTCCGTCTATCATAGTTTTAAGCATCAAACGGGTATAGTAAGAATACCTACTTCCCAGAGTTGTTGGGAAGATCAGATGGTATAATCTTGGGAAAGTGTTTAGTACAATGTCTGGCACATGATAGGGTCTTTATAAATGTATGTTCCCTTTCCTCCAGGAAAATAAAAAGTAACAAGATGAAATACCTTTTTCTCTTTATATAAGTATGACCCCAATTGTATGAAATCTACACTATGTGGATAAGGACTGTTAGAAGATGAAAGTGAAACTGTTATAGATGTTAAAGAAACCAGAGATTAGTATTGTCATATGTTTCAGAAAAGGAAAATAACAATTAAAAACAGAGAGATAAATAGTTGAAGCAGGAGATAACATTGAGCAGTGAAAAAAACAAAAAATGTTGAACTTTGATTTATGAGTTCAGATTCAAATTTTAACCTGGCTGTTTATTATATGAATGACTTAGGACAAGTCAAAGCAACATGTTTAGCTTCAGTTTCTTTATCTGTAAAATAAGCAGTTAGATAAGATGGTCATGATTGTCCCTTCTATCTCAATATTTAAAACAAAACAACAAAAAACAAAACAAAACAAACAAGCAAAAAAAAAAAAAAAAGAAAAAGAAAAAATATATATACCCATTTGATTTCAAATCCAGTTATTCTTCCACTCAATCATAGACCCTCTCAGATTTCTCTCTTCAATGCGTTACATCAATGAATTCTCCTTTCGGTATCTATGTTTTCAAGCTGGAATGTTTGAGTCTTTAATTCTTATGTGAAACAGGAACATACAGAAATGAGGTAGGGGAGAATCCACTATGAGGCTAGCAGCTGCTTAGCTTGGATTTTATTGAACATAGGATGTGTTGCTCAAAGACTGTCATTTTAAGGAGTATTGTTAAGATATGGCCATGAGATTTTATTTTTTCTTCCTTTGCCTTCTTGATTTTTTTTAAAAAAAGTATTCCCTCTTTAACATACATGATATCTTCCCACCTTAGAGCTGTCTGTCCCCCTCTCCTCTTATTTCCATTTCTGCAAACCTAAAAGGAGAATGATATTGTTATTTCTGTTATATTGTCTGAAAAACATATATATTTATTATTCCATCTACTTCCACATCAGAAAATTAAAGTTTACAAGAAGGTACATATGTTTCTACAACTTTTGAGATGGTGCAGGCAGACTGCTAGAAAGTAATAGTGAGCTTCCTTTCTCCAATCTCTAGGACACCATGGAAAATGGAAAATCTTAGTGGCTGGAATTGAAGGAATCACCCTTACAACTAGAGATCTAGTCTGCAGGGACTGGGCCAAACTCTCCTGTCTTTGCACCTTGGTTCAAGTTAAGGCTTTTCTCATCACCATCTGCTGATCTCATTGCTATTTTTCAGCACCTAAGCTGAATCCTCTCTCTCTGAATCCTTCTCAGCTCAGTCTTTCTTCCTGTTTCAGATCCCCTGGTATGTAATAATTTATAATATTCTTTTACATCAGAGGTTCTTGATCTCTGTGTGGTGGTGATGGTGATGATGACAGTGGTAAGATGATTCCTAAGATCAATAATGTCTTTGAATCCTTTCACTTTCTAATACCTCCAATATCTTTCATCCAATTTGGGTCATACTTATATAAAGAGAATGGGGTGTTTCACTGTTTTGTCTTTTTGCCCCTGGGGAAAGGGAACAAACAGTTATTGAGAATCTAATAAATGCTGGGCACTATACTAAGTACATTACAAATAGTGTATCATTTGATTTTCCCAACAACCCTGGGAAGTGTGTGTTGTGTGTGTGTGTGTGTGTGTGTGTGTATATTTGTGTGTATGTGTGTGCATGCATTCATGAATATGCTTATGTGTGTTCAGGGAAAAAAAAAAAAAAAACAGGCATTGGTGCTAGAGAGCTCCCATTATTTGTAACCCTTTAACCAGAGGCTTGATGCCTACGTGCCAAGTATTTTGAAAAGGAGATTGTTATTGAGATTAAGGTTTTATCAAAAGGGCTCTTGGACTTCTATATTTAATTTTCTGTGATTTTGTGATGTTTTGATGAATGGTTCCTTAGCCTAATTGCACTCAAAATGAATCTCAGGGCTTGAAATAAATCCTCCTACCCAGGAAACCTGTTTGTTGGTAAAAACAAACGAAACAAAACAAAACAAAAAACTGTTCCCCATTGAAAAGTATCTTTGGCTTGCATTGCCCACAGAATGTACTTTGAAGCAATTTACAGAAATAAGTTCAGAGAAGTCAGATACATTATAGAAAGTTACAATTCTGTGAGTTAGCAGGAACTTCTAATCCCACAGGAGAAAAGAAGTGGTTCTAATAAAAAATTTACCAAGAAGTCAATAGCCTTTTGACAGAAAATTCACACTCTCTTTGTCTTTATTATTTATCTGGGTTTATCCTAATTATTCGTGGAAGGCTGAATGCTATCTTTATTATAGGAAAGAAAAATGATCAGAGATAGAGAGGACATTAAAAAACTTGGAAAAGATTTTCCAAGAGAGACACGGCTAGGGACAAAAGTAGAAACAGGCACAAAGGGACAGATTTAGATGACAGGCAAATAGACACAGAGATAGATGCATATAGAGGAATCAGAAAGACAGAGATCATCAGAGACACAGAGACAGACAAAGAGATATAGAAACAACAAAGATCCACAGAAACAGAGGATGACAGTGACATATAAATTGTAGCTTTGATAAATGGAAATAGAAGACTTCTGAAAATATGTAAAGTAAAAAAAATAAAATCATGCCCAGATATTTTGATAATTATTCATGAATCTCTTTGAATAGTGGCATATGTAAGAGTTACATAATCAAAAATATGATCTAGGACTTAGACATCTCCATTGAACTGTCAAACCAAAGAAATGAACTAAGGTATACTTAAAATTCTATAAGCTAGGTTTCAGCGATATTTGAAAAAATAAACAACAAAGGAGAAGGGTGATTTTTGGAGAGGCAGAGGAACTAGAGACCAAATTGCCAAAGTTTGCTGGATTATAAAAAAAAGCAATTTCAGGGAGTTCCTGAATAACATTTCTGCTTCATTGATTATATTAAAACCTTTAACTGTGTGGTTTACAATAAAATGTGACAAGTCTTGAAAGAGATAGGAATATCAGATCATCATATTTCTTCCCGAGAAATCTGAACGTGACATAAAAAGCAACAGTTAAAATTATACATGGGGCAATTTATTGGTTTAAGATTGGAAAAGGAACAAAACAAGACTATATATCGTTACCTTATTTATTTAACTTCCGTGCATAATGCATCATGCGCAATGCCAAGCTGGATGAATCAAAAACTGTAATTAAGGTAGCTGAAAGAAACCTCGGTAAACTCTAATATGCAGATGATAACACCCCGATGACAGAAAATGAAGAGGGATTGAGATATTTCATGATGAAGTTGAAAGAGAGGAATATAAAAGCTTGGTTTGAAGCTTAACATTCAAAAGGAAACAAAGGAGTAAACAAAAACGAAGATCTTGGCAGCTGGCTCTCACATTTCCTGGCAAGTAGGAATAGAATAAATGGTAGCAGTGTCAGATTTTATATTTTTGCTCTGAAATGTCATGGCAGATTGTACCCGCATCCATGAAATTAAAAGATGCCTTCTCCTTGTAAGGTAAGCTGTAGGAAATTTAAAAGCATATTAAAAAGCAGGCATCATTTTGTGGACAAAGTTCTATGTACAAAACACTGTGGTTTTTCTAGTAGTAAAAAAGTGTTGCTGTGATAGTTGCTCTATAAGAAGTGCCAAAGAAACTACACTTTCAAATTATGGTTCTGGACACAACATTTTTTGAGTCCTTTGGATAGCGAGGAAATCAAATCGCTCAACGATGGGAAAAAAAAAAAAAAAAAATTAACTCCGACTATTTACTGAAAGGTCAAACATTTAATCTGAAACTTAAATATTTTGTCCACAGGATGATAAGATAGGAATCATCAGAAAAGATCCTGGTGTTGGGAAAGATTAAAGGCAAAAGTAAAAAGCAACAGTAGAGGATTAGATAGACAGATGGTAGCATGGTAACAAGGAATACAAACTTGGACAGACATCAGGAGACAATGGAGGGTAAAAAGGAATGGTGTGCTATGCTCCATAGAGTCATAAATGTTAGAACACATAATAGGGCTGAAAAACAACAGGGACAAAAAGTATTTAGTCAACTTGGAAGTAACGAATGTATTTTGAACAATGGAATAAAATAAGATGATGACACACAACAAATGTTATAACATTGGATAAGATAGAGCAACTAAATGGTGCTGGGCCTGGAACCATGAAGACTGATCATCCTGAGTTCAAATCTGGGTTCAGACACACACTAGGTGTGTGACCCTAAGCATGCCATTTCACTGTATTTGCTTCAATTTTCCCATTTGTAAAATGTTTTAGATAAAAAATACAATCATGCCCAGATATTTTGAAGGAAAGAAAATGGTAAATCATTCCATTATTTTTGCTAAGAAAGCCCCATTTGGGGTCATGAAGACTAAGACTTGACTGAAATAACTGAACAACTGAGATAGTCACAGATAGTAGAGATCAAATTCAGGTTTCAAATTTGAAATCGATTTCTTAGTTCTCCATAGCTTGACTTCTTCCTATATTTCCAGCTTTCTTATATCTTATTTCCCTGTCACATTCTGTAATCAAGAGATGCCAGTGTCCTCCTTCCTGTTGCTCAAAGATAACATCTCATCTGTGACCTCCAAGCTTTTTATTTTACCCTGGTCGACTCACATTTCTAAAACTCTCCCTCCTTATCTCCATTTCCTGGCTTTCCTGAAATCTTAGCTAAAACCCCACCTTTGGAAATGAATCTTCTCAACTCCCCTTAATCCAAATGCTATGTTTTTAAGATTACATTTTGTTTCTGTCTATATTGTTTGTACATGATTGTTTGTCTGACATCTTCACTTTTAGATGGTAAGCTCCTTTAGGAGTTTTTTGTTTGTTCTTTGATTTTTTTGCCTTTCTTTGTATCTTCATCACTTAGCACAATGCTTATCATGGGTCTACAGGGAAAAATATGGCAGCCAATGGATGCGCAGGAATATTTTGCATCAAGTTAAATTCCAGGAATGAACTTATTTTTTTTTATTTAAATAATAGCTTTTTGCTTTCAAAATATAAGCAAAGATAGTTTATAACATTCACCTTTGTAAAAGCCTGTGTTCTAAAATGTTCCCCTCTCTTCTCCCACCCTCCCTAGACAGCAAGCAATCCAATATATGTTAAGCATGTGCAATTCTTCTTTACATATTTCTACATTTATGATGCTGCACAAGAAAAATCATATCAAAAAGCGAAAAAAAATTTTAAAAAGCAACCAAGCATTAAGAAAAATGGTGAAAATATTGTATTATGATCTACACTCAGTACCCATGGTCTGTCTCTGGGTGTAGATAGTTCTCTCCATCACAAAATCTTTGGAATAGGTCTGAATCACCTTGCTGTTGAACTCATGTCCACCACAATTGCTTATCACATAATCTTCTTGTTGCTGTGTACAATGTTTCTTAGTTCCACTCACTTCACTTATATCACTTCATGTAAGCCTCTCCAGGCCTTTCTGAAATCACCAGGAATCAACTTTTTTAACAGTCCTAGAAGGCACCAAGAATAAAAATGGAACACTCAAACCTAAGCAACAATGAATCCTTTAGGTTAGGCCCATAGGCTCTAAAAAGATGCTGATTCTCATAGTCATGAAAAGAGAAACAACTCAGGATACTGTTAGTTATATATTCTGAATGTAAGAAAATTCAAGCCTTTGATTTGATAATTCATTCAATGGAAGTATCTAGGTCTTGTACATCCCTATGTTATAACTTCAATTTTGTAACTCTGTGATATTCTTCAAGAAGATTAACAAGTAATACAGAACTGTGAATTTACAGTTTTACATGAGCTCTTTAAGGTTAAAACCACTTCCCCTGAAATCTATATGTATTTATGGATGAATATGTTCTCAATTTGGGAGAATGTTTTATAAAAACAATCTTTATTATACCACTTTAGTGTATACCTCTTTTTAAAATGCTAATTGGTTAAATGATATTGGATCCCATAACAGATGGAAGCATATAAACCACCTTAGTTGCCACAATCCCTCAGGGTAATGGCTAGAAATATGAGGTGGGGAGGAGGGGAAGGGGATAGTTAACTATTGTCTGGGGATCCTAAATTTAGATCAACTGTGGAATTTCCTCAGAGGGAAGTGCCTGATAAGAATTTACTAAGTGGAATTAAATTGAAAAGAGCCTATATCTAATGTTAAGAACCATACCTGGGTGAAGGGGCAGGTCAATAATCTGAGAGCCTCCACAGCTGTGAATCATAACATCTGTAGGAGTTGCAAAGCAGCCTTTACTGACAAAGGTGTTGGTGGGACAGAGGGAAGAGGAGAGGGGTCAGTAAATACAAGGGCCTCTCAGTGGAGAGGTCAGAGAACAGCAACTGCCACTCAGTCTTTTTGTATCATCATCATCCTCTTACATGAAGAGATCCATTCTGCAGCTCTGAGTTAGACCTCCAGCAACCACCAACAGGTGGCTCCCATATCACAATCTAACTATAAATTTCCACTATGACAAAGCTCCTTTTTTATTAATTCATTCATTCCTTTGTTTGATTCTTTGGCTTTGGTCATAGAAATGTGTTGACTGAAACTAGGTAGGGTGAAGGAGGTGTCATGCTGAGTTGGGGGAGGAGGGAGTATGCCAATAATGTGTGACACCTCAGGTGGCTTTGGAAGTCCTAATGTTTGTGTCCAATTTGATCAGGATCTAGGAGGGTCTAGGGATGGGCCCAGCCAGGGGCTGTAGTATCTTTAAAAGTAAAGATTTCTCCATGGGAGAGGAGCTAATTTTGAATATCAAGGCCTTAAGAGTTATAGGGAATCACTGAAGGGGATTACTAAAAGCCACAGAAAGAGGACAATTTGGCGTCATTTTGTTATCTGGGCTAACAATGTGAGGTCTCTGAGGGGATATAGGATGACTAGAACAGTGGCAAGTAAAATACAGATCTGACCCTGATTCCCACTTTAATTGGGGGTGGCTCCAAAGTAGGGAATTGGGGCTGGTCTATTTGGGATGCGCTGGAGTCCCATCACTACATTTCTGCTGGAAGCATCCAAGGAAACCAACAACAGAAAAGTAACCTGGGGATAGTTTTCTGATGTGATGTCGTTGGGTGTCAGGATAGCTGTGAATGTGCCTTTGGCCGGAGTCATGAGCACTTGGACCTTCTTGGCTGGGATGCTGTTCTTGGTGGGGATAGTCAGTGGAGCCACCAGTTCTCTGTATTGGGCCTGAAGACCCTATGGTAGGAGTACATGTGAAGTATCTGACATGAAAACAGAGCCACCCTGTTTCCTTGTTGGGGGAAAGGGAGGGTTGAGCTCGAAGGCAAACCGATTTTCCATATTAGTCTCAGTCACATGTTGCTTCTGTCCAGCCACCAGCACTTGGTTCCCAAGGTACACCTTCAAACCCTGCCTCCAGCAGGAGGCTGCCCAGGAGGAAGAAGGAAGATGGAGACTTTTTCTGTTTTGTGCTCTTCCTGGCTTTTGCCAGTGACACGGGAAAGTCCATCGCAAGGGTGAGACAGAAAGGTATCCACTGCTTTTGCTATCTTAAGACAGAGGAAAACAGTCCCTGATTAGGGGAGCATTCGAAGTACAACGCACCCCTGACGGTGCCCTCATTCTTGCCCTCGGGCTCGTCCAGCTCCACACCCACCCACTGGCCCGTGGGGAATTCCGTGGACCCACTGAAATGGGGTCTCTCCTTCTGGCCGCCACCTAGCAGAGCCTGGTCTCAGAGCACAAGATAGAAGCTGCTGATCCCGAGGTTATCTGGGACGCTTGTCATAACTGGGTCATGTGACTTTGGGACGGGCACAGGACAGGGGCCTAGCCTCTTCAAGCGGCGTTTTCAGCTCTTTGGGCGCCAGGATAACGTCAATCCAGGGACTTTTCTGCAGGGCCGAGAGTGGGCCTTCGCAGTTCCGCGGGGCAGGGTTGGCCCCGTACTCCAGGAGGCCGCAGGCAGCCCCAAGGCACAGCTGAGGCTTGACTGATGTAAGCTTCAGTCCAGTTCCCCGCTCTGGGCCGCACCCCCCACCCTACCCACGGTCCGCGGATGACAGTAGGGATGTCAAAATTCTATACATATTGGAGCGCGTTCCTGTTTGTCCAGGGACACGTCACCTCCCGGCCCCCAGGGCCAGCAGTTGCAGCCACTGGCGGACAGCGACCACTGGGTCTTCAGCATCGTGAGCCTCGGCTTTCCGAGCACAGTCACGTCCCTGAGCCCTTCCCGGTTATTCACGTGACACCCCCGGCCCAGGATCTCATCGCCAATGACGTCAATCTTGTGCTGACTCGGGGTACCCATTGGCAGACGATGGCAAAGAGCTCGGGGATCTCCGTGGGTGGGTTCTGCAGGATATCCCGACAGGCTGGATCAGGGGAATCAAAGAAAGTGCTTTCAATTCGTAGTTCTTGGGCAGCGGGGCTGGGGCAGAGGGGTGCACCATGGGCTTCTGCCTGGGTTCCGGGGTGGGGCTGAGAGCTTGTGGCTGGAACTCCTCTCTCTCCCCTTCTTCCCCTTTCTCCCCTCTTCCCCTCCTACCTCCCCTCCTCCTCTCTCCCTTTACCCCACCTTCTCTTCTTCCTCCCCCGCCCTCTTCCCTCCCTCTCCCTCCCGGCAAAACTGCTTCGGTCTTCCTCTGCGCCCGGCTTGGGGAGGCACCCCGAGGAACTCGCGGGGATTTGGAGTCACAGCCCCGAGTGTAGAGGCGGAGAAAGCATAGAAAGAGTGGAAAATGGAGAAATGGTGGAGATGTGGAGAGATCTGGAGGCAGAAGCCAAGGCTTCTTTTTAAAGCTCTCCCGAGAAGCAAAAACTCTTATTTTGGGGGGACAGTTGATGGATGCACCTTTGCGATTATTCTGCCATTCTGATTGAGAAAGTTTTGCTTATTTTTTTTACACCAATCCTAAATTTGTTTTACATAACACAAATTTGTGCACTTTCCACATTCAACACTAAGTCTAGGAAACTTCAGTCTAAGAACAACGAAATCCTGGGTTCTAAGCCCACCTCTGACACTTGCTATCTCTGTGATCCTGTGCTAATCCCATTAACTAACTGAGCCCCGCTTTTCTAATGCATAAGTGAAAGCGTTAGGCTTTGATGGACTCCGATATCCTTTCCAGATATGACTCCACGATTTAGTCATCCAATCTGTAAATAAAAATGATTTAAAGAGATAAGAATTGATTTCGTATTAAGAGATAACACCTAAAGTATTCTACCATCCACCTTGTGACTCAGACTCCTGCTCCATCTGTCTTAATAGATTGTTCTTTATGCTTAATCTTTACTTCTGGTGCTTATTTTCAATGTAGGTGGACAGTGAATCAGTGGACACTGTCCCAAGAAATGCAGTTATTCATCTTAAGTCTTTATTTAGCTGTTCTCCAAGAACATCATGACATTTCACTTAACTTTTCCTCCTGATTGTTTTTTTCCAAATCTGAAGTTATGACAAAAGAGTTCTTTGAACCTTATTAATTTTTTGAATATATCTAAAATATCATAGAGGGAAATGTTTTCTTTCCTTCCTTAAATTTTCTAAGCAAATCTAAGTGGATTATTTCCTTGTAAAAACTCTTTATGTAAAATATTTATTCTTGTCCAAGTTGAAAGAATGAGTCAATTGCATTTCGATGCCCTGGATAGTGGATTCTCTGTTTCCTCTTTCTGTGGGCAGCCATTAAATGTAACAAGACTTAAAATGTATTAAAGCAATTAATTATTTTGTCAACTTTCATACTTAGCAATTATGGCAGATCATTCCACCATTTTGAGATTAAGTTCCCTCTTATGTGAAATGAGAATCATTTTACTCCCAATCTCTAGGGTTGTTGTAACCGTCAGAAAGGGTTATGTCTGGCAGATATTTTGAAACCCTTAAAATTCTACAGAAATATCAGCAATAATTATTATCAGTGGAATCATCTTGTTCTTATTTTTTTAAGAGTCAAAAAGAAGCAGACATGGCATGAGTTGTTGTCCTCCTAACAACCTTATGCATTTAATAGTCTATGAGCTTTTCTCCATAAAATAAAATTTTAGAGGAAAGGGAATAAAATTATTGAAGTATCAGCTTATCTTCTTAAAGTTCTCTGAAGGCAATTCTGTCCCACATGTGACAGGGTGATGATAATGAAGAAGAACATAACTACAAAGATGAGGATGTTTTGATATATTCTCCAAAATCCCCAAAAAAGGGAATTGCTCATATTAGACCCTAATAAAATGTTTGTGGAATTGAATTAAAATAAATGGACTCAGGATATTATTGGAGATTTATTCATAAGGAAGATTCATTCCTAGGAAAAATTAAATCTTAGTTTTTGAAAGTTATCTTCCATTTACTTTCTGTAACATGCACAAGATAAAAGTAAGGATTGTACCAGGGATCTTATTAATACAGAAGCTCCTTGAGGAATCTCCCTTTACCAATGGAATGTAGCACCTTCTAAACAATTTTGTTACAGACAGTTACCCAGAGCACTAAATGATTAAGTGAACTGCCTGGGGTCATAACCAGTATCCTTTTGCCATATATCTTGAGACTAGGTCTTTGGGGACCCAAAGATGACTCTCCATTTGATATGTTATCAGTGTCAATCTGGTTTATGCTTATTGACTTCCACTTTGTCTGTGCCACTGGGCTATAAGCTCCATGCTTTTCTTTATATCTCTAGTACAGGAAAATAGGAAGCACTTAATAAATATTTGTGGATAGATTGACTAACCAATAATTGAAAAGGTCATCTGGTGTGAGGCTCTGGAGAAACTGAGATCAGGAAAAAGAAAACAGCATGGTCATTCTCCTCTGAATTGTTTTTCTTTGTGCTTAGGAGAATGTTACACTATGCCATGTTCTCTCACGATCTGTACTTGTCCAACTTGCTTATTTATTGAACAACCTATCCATCTCACAATCCTAAATGCATATGCAGATGTAATCTTCATGGAGAAAAAGCAGTGACAGAAAAGCTATATTTCTCTCTACTCTCTATTATGTCAGCAACTTAGCCCTGCTGATGCATTTCCTGGTAATGCAGAGAAACTTGGAAAGATATAATAGATCTGTGTTGTCAATCCCTCTGTGTCACCAATGGCATTTGCAAAAGGATCCCTAGAGGCTATGTGATGTCTAGAAAGAACTGGTATTGCTAGGATATATTAACTTGCTTTCAATATGTACATTGTTAATGCTATTATATATTTTAAAAATTCATGGATGCATTAAGTTGATTTTGTATCCCTACTATGTAATATAGTTTTTCCTTAATATTAAAGCCTACGTATCCATTCTGAAGGTTGGAAACAGACCTGTGATGCATAACAGAAATATGAAATGGGATGGGCTGAAAGAGGCTGGAGGAAGAAGGGGCTGGGGTTCATTTGCAGTTCCTGGGCTCTCTGTGTTCTGTGGGTGGGCTATTTTCAGTTGTGAAATAAGTGATAACTCAATGCAGTGATTCATTACCTTAAGATTGCCTGAAGCCTTGGATAAGCTTTTCTCAGCTTCTTGTGAAAATGAATTTTCCCCATAACTTTCTTTCTTTCTATATTCTCCCTCCACATACCTAAGATTACTTGAATTCAAAATATCAATCAGATTGCAGCAGGAGGTACTTAGGAATATTCTTCTTTATGGCAGAATTCTATCAGGCTAGAATTGTGTGGTACGTTGATCACTTAGCAAATGACAGGGCAGAGTTGTTATTTTTTCTAAATAAAAATACTTAGCTTGATTTCTTGTCTCTGGAATAATGGGTTTTTCATCACAGGAAATTGGCAGGCAAAGATAATGCTTCTCTGATGATATTTGGAAATGAGGGAATGTTTTGGGATAACTGTTGGCCAATTTAGCTGCTGAAGATCCTCCCATAATCCCACTCTCGGAGGAGGAGTCAACCTTTGAGTTTACACCTCTAAAAGAGCATAAAAATGAGCTGAGTCAGTAGATTCAGTTCAGAAGATTGCCAGGAGTTGGAGTTAAGCTAGGGGCAGAAGCTGGCAGAGACAAAAGACCAACAATAAGAGCTCTCAAAACCAAAGAAAGCTAACTGGGCTATTTTGGAAGAGACAATAAAACAATGGATTTTAATTCCTGGTTGTATTTGAAGTGATTATTACTTGGAACTGAAACTAAGGCTGCCTCCAGGAAATCTCCCTGAGAAACCTGCTCCCAGAAAATGATCACATATTAGACAAGAAGAACATCACAGGCTCTTCCCACTATTCTGTGCTGGTTCAATCTTTTGATGTATACAGAGAATTGTGGGAAGGATTAGGGGGTGGAATAAAATAAGCCAGAGTCACTTTGGCAGTAGATGAAGAGAAGGAAGGTCATGGAGATCCTGCGTCCATCCAATTCACTTCTACTCCTAAAGACCAAGAATAAAGACCAAGGACTTTTGCTTATCCTGACTCTGGCTGATTCTGAGATATTCAAGGTGCTAATATGGCTTCATATTTGTATATAGGAACTATGTATAGCATGGGTAACTATAAACTCCTGGGCTATAGGGCCTGGACAATTTATCTTTCTTCTCCACTTCAGAAATAATTTATCTCTAGAATCTGAATCTTTATGGCTCAAGGTAAGAAATATGGAGTGAAACAATTTTCTAGCCCAGGAAAACTTTGAAAATAGGCAGTAAAGATTTGAGGCACCAGGGGGAGAGTGGAGCACATCCCAGTACAGACTGTGCCAGCAAATCAGGAGCAGGCCTTGGGAGACCCTGAACCAAAAGTGGTAGCAGGTGCTTCTGGAGCATTCAAACCAGAGGCAGGACTCTGTTGTTTTACCATATCAGATTTGGATACCAGTCCTGCATGGGAGTCTAGGGCAAGGAGACCTACTAACACATTGGAGCTTGCAGTCACTGTGGAATGGGGACTCTACAGGTTCAGGGCATAAAAGAGTGTTTATGGCCCCTCACAGACCAGGCATAGGCCAGGAAAGTAGTAATACTTCTCTTTAGCTTATGCTACATTGAAAGAACTGAAAACTTACAGGTCCCTGGAAATATGTTTAAAAACAGGTGCGCAAAATCCTGAAACTTGAAATTATTCATCTTCTTCTCTGGAAACAGATCTTGACTTTAACAAAGAATTAAAAATCAAATAATAGGCTTGAAAAACAAACAGACAACAGGAAACATAATTCTGAATATTTAAAGTTACTATAGTTACAAGGAAGATCAAAACACTCACTAAAAAAAAAAAAAAAAAAAAAAGATAATAGAGCCCAAACTCTTACATCGAAAGCTTCGAGGAAAAAAAAAAAAAAATATATATATATATATATATATATATATATATATTTTCAGGCCATAGAAGGACTGAAAAAAAATTAAATCAAATAAGAGATGTAGAGGGAAAATTGGGAAGAGAAATAAGAGTGATGTAAGAAAATTATTTAAAAAGATAAATCAATAGCTTCTTACATGAGATACAAAAATGCTGAAAAAAATAACACTTTCAAAAGCTGAGTAGCTTTAGAGAGGCCTGGGGAGATATACATGAACTGATGCTAAATGAAATGAGTAGAACTAAGAGATCATTGTATATAGCATCAGCAAGATTATATGATAATTAATTTTGATGGACGTGGCTCTAACCAATATTGAGACGATTCAGATCAGTTCCAATAATCTTGTGATGAAGAGAACCATCTACACCCAGAGAGAAGATTGTGGGGACTGAGTGTGGACCACATCATAGGATTTTCACTCTTTTGGTTATTATTTGTATGCATTTTGTTTTCTTTCTCAGTTTTTTTTTCCTTCTTAATCTGATTTTTATTATACAGCAAGATAACTGTATAAATGCATTTACATGTATTGGATCTGACATATATTTTAATGTATTAAACATGTATTATATTACCTGCCATCAAGGGAAGAGGATGAGGAGAAGGAGGGGAAAATTTGAAATACAAGGTTTTGCAAGGATAAATGTTGAAAAATTATCCATGCATATGTTTTGTAAATAAAAAGTTTCAAAAAAAAAAAAAAAAAAGGCCAAGTAGGCTAACTTGACATAGGAAGTACAAAAATCTAGTGAGGAGAAGAATGTCTTATAAGCCAAATGGAAAGAGAGGTAACAAAACTGACTGGAGGGAAAAAAAAAAAAAAAACTGAACCAAAACAAAAATCTCCTTAAAAGGGAGAATTATCTAAATGATAAAAGGGGTACAAAAGTTCAATGAAGAAAATAATCCCCCAAAAGATTAGAATTGAGTAAGTGAAAGCTAATGATGTCATGAGAAATCAAAAAGCAATAAAACAAAGTCAAGAGAACTGAAAAAAAAAATGGAAGACAATGTGAAATATCATACCAGAAAAACAACTGACTTGGAAAATAGATCCAGGAGAGATATTTAAAAATTGTTGGAGTACTTGAAAAAAAAAATGAGAAAGAGAGAAGTGGGGGGAAAGGAAAGGAAAAATGAGAGAAAGAGAGAAAGAGGGGGGGGCAAGGAAGAAGAAAGAGAAAAAAGAAAGGGAAGGAAGAGAAGGAAAGGAAAGAATGAAGGGAGGCAGATAGGAAGAAAGGGAGGGAGAGAAGGAAGGAGGAGAAAACAATGGGGTAGAGAACCAGAACTCTGAAATGCTGTACTTAAATCTAGGTCAGCAAGGTATTATAGTTAAGTTTATACTTAATACTTAGTATGGTGATATAATGGTTGTGTACCCTCAGTTTGGTGTAGTAATGTAAATGTACTGAAGTATTCAAGGGCTGAGACAACTGGAATGCTCTCTCAGCCATAGACACAAGAGAAGAAGCCAGATTTCAGACTCCATCTTTGACAAGCTATGTGGCAGCTCTCCTGCCTCCTTCATTCCTTTACTAAGATGAGAGAGAGAGAGAGAGAGAGAGAGAGAGAGAGAGAGAGAGAGAGAGAGAGAGAGAGAGAGAGATTTGCAGATAGATAGCTGGATAAACAGACAACAGGCAGATAGATATATTGATGCACACAGAGACAGGGAGAAAGATCGAGAAATTGGGGTGATTCCAAGGTCCTTCAGAGTGCTAGTCCGGATATCACAGAAGGGAAGGAAGGAGGGAAGGAAGGAAGAAATAGAAAGAGAGAAAGAAAGAAAGAAAGAAAGAGAGAGAGAGAGAAAGAGAAAGAAAGAGAGAAAGAAAGAAGAAAAGAAGGAAAGAAAAAAGGAAGGAAGGAAGGAAGGTAGGAAAGAAGGAAAGAAAGAAAGAAAGAAGGAAGGAAAGAAGGAAAGAAAGAAAGGGGGAAGGAGGAAGGAGAAAGAAGGAAGAAAGGAAGAAAGGAAGAAGAAAGCAATAAAATAATCTGCAAATCATTTTTCTAAAAATTATCAAGGAAAACACTTCTCTAACATTCTAGGTAGAAATTGAAAGAATTCACCAATCATCTTTTGAAAAAAATATACCTAAATAAAAATCCCTGGTAATATAATAGCCAAATTCCAGAGCTCTTAGGTCAATGAAAAAATATTACAAGTAGTCGAAGTTTATAACTTTGAAGTTATAGTGGAAGTATATAGAAGTAGAAGTATAAACTTCTACATCAAAGAATGAGAGGGCTTGAACTATCATATTCTGGATGGCGAAGGAGGTAGGATTTCAATCAGGAATCACCTTCCCCCCAAAACTGAGTGTAATCATTCAGGGAAAAAAATGATATTAAATGAAATAAAGGATTTTCAAGTATTTTTATTGAAAAGAACAGAGTTGAGTAGAAAATTTGAATTGCAAATATAAGGAATAATTCCAAAAGAATTACAAAACCATTATAAATAAATTTACATATCAATTACTTTTTTTTTTCTTTAGCACTTTTCATCACTCTAGGCAATTTTCTAAGTTTAAAAGTTTAAGTTGCCAATATCCAATTGTTGAAGAATTTTCTTTTCTAGAAGTTCTCTAAGTCAATGAATATCTAATTCCTCTATCCTATCTATACATATGACTATACAAGATTTATTTTTGTTCATATTATCTATCTATCTGGCTTCCTGTCTGTCTGTCTATGTATCTATGTATCCTTCTGTTTGTCTACATATCTATCGACTATCTATCTACCAAACTATTTGTCTCTTATGTCTGTCTGTCTATTGTTCTATTTATTTATTTTTTTGTGTCTATTTACCCATCTATCAATTGATCCGCCTATTATATATCTGTCTATCTATCCTTCTTACTTGTCTATCTACCTGTCTCTCTATCATTCTATCTATCTGCCTGTTACCTGCCTGTTGTTGTATCTATCCTGTCTAGTTATCATCTGTCCTGACTCTCTATTTTTCTGTCTTTCTGCCTCTCTATCCATCAATACATCTATCTGACTGTTATCTGTCTATCCAGCTATCGGTCTCTCCATAGCATTTAGCCAGTCCCAAAGACAAGAAGCCTGAGAATCAGGTCCAGCCTCTGAAACAAAATTGTCCCTAGGACTTTTTAAAAGTTATTTAAATCTTCAACGTCTTAAGCAATTACTGTAAATTGTAGAAAAGCTGCACACAATATAGCTTCCCCCACTCATCTGTTTTCTATATTAAGGTAATCACAGGTCTACTTCCAGTCCCAAATCTATATGTACATATTAACATCAAAGCAAAATATTATATGAAGGCAGATTTAAAGAAAAACAATTGCTAGGTACAGATTTATGCTTTCTCTTTGTTGCATTGTTCTGTGCCACTGCTTCATAAATCTCTGGTTTTCTCCCACATCAGAGTTTCAAACTTTTCCTGATTCTTCTAGATTCAAATGCCTCTTGCCTGTGTAAAGGATCAGATGACAGTAGAATTTGTGAGCTTATGATAGGTTTAAATTTAAAAGTCTCTGAATAGGGAGAAGAGGTTAACAGCAGAATTTTCTAGCTTTTTATCAGTGTGAAACAGTTCTTTTTTAAAACCACTTTAGTATTGGTATGCCCGGATTATTTCATGTTTTGTAAAGAAAAGAAAAAAAAAAATACTGTAGCTAGTTCTTTCTCTTTCCAATATCCTTATGACTCCCCAGATAACTGGAAAGAACATTATCGCACATACTGGATTTATTTTCCTTGTGACAACTTGTTCATGATCATGGGTTGCTTTTTGTCAGTTTGCATTTACATCACTTTTCTTAACCCCTTTAAGACTCTAGGTTTATATGAAAACTCTTTGTTGAGCTTCACTTGAAATCCCTCTTTAAGATTCCCTAGGAACAGCTAGAAGTGATGTTTGTTTGGTTCCTTGTGTGTTGTCATTGGAAACTTGGAATTTTGCCAGAGATTTTTTCTAAAGGTCCCATTCTCCCTTAGAACTTTCAAAAATATAGAGAGAATGGAATCGCCCAGGTTTTCAGATGCATATAGACTTTTTCACTCAATTCTTTAGTCAAAGAGATGGGTTAATTGAAAGAGAATGGTACTGGCAGCCAGGGTCACCTGGGTTCCTGTCTTGTTCTGAAACTACTGGAATGAATATATTTGTTCAAATCATTGAATTTTCTTTGGCCTTAATTTACTCTTATCTAAAATCAAACAGTTGGACTGAATGACTTTGAAGGCCCTTCTCTAGTCTAAAATGTGTTAACTGCATCGTTCTATAAACTAAAAATTAGATAGGACTTTGTAATATATTTGACCATGAGGAAACCCTCATTAGCTCTATTTTTATGGTTAGAAAACATTTCCCTTCCTTTTGGAAATATTTTTTTTAAAAAACTTCTTGCATCTTCACAGAGATTTCTAATTAAACTAGCATGTCTGAAAAAATTCATTAAAAAAAAAAGCTTAGAAGTAATTTAACCAGTTTATTTCCCTACACACACACACACACACACACACACACACACACACACACACAGAGGCTAATTAGCAATTTGAATAGGAGTTTTATTTTTCAAGTTATCCAATATGTCTTAGGTTAGAATTCAGAATTATATATCTAAGTAAGCTTATATCTTATGGCACAATAACATTATATTTTATCATATATATGATGTATATGTATGTTATATGTTATATAAAATTATATTTTAATGATTCCATCAATGTATTTCCAATTCGGAGACAGAACTAGGGGCGATAGGCAGAAAGCAGCAAAAAGTATAATGTATGCTCAATGTGTGGGATGGGAAACATCCTCAAAATCACAAAAATTTGGTTCTAGGGTAGAGAAGAGAGAGAGAGAGAGAGAGAGAGAGAGAGAGAGAGAGAGAGAGAGAGAGAGAGAAGAGAGAGAGAGAGAGAAAGAGAGAGAGAAAGAGGAAGAGAGAGAAAGAGGGAGAGAGAGAAAGAGAGAGAGAGAGAGAGAGAAGAGAGAGAGAGAGAGAGAGAGAGAGAGAGAGAGAGAGAGAGAGAGAATGAATGAGAGCAAGAGGGGCGTAGGAGAGGGGGGACGGGGACAGGAAGAGGGAGAGAGCGAAGAGGGGAGAGGGAGAGAGGGGAGAAGGAGAGGGAGAGGGAGAGAGGGAAGAGGGAGAGAGCAGAGAGGGAGAGTGATATTAGAATTACATTTATGGAACTAAGGTAAGGAGAGAATTTAGCTTTGAGTTACCTAGAATAACATTAATTTCCACATGAATGTAGGGGTGTACATGATAAAGGAAGAGAAGACTAGTCAAATAAAAAAATTATTTTTTTTCATATTTAAAAACATTTAAAAAATACACAGGGATTGATTTCCTACAGGAGGCGCATGTTATTATCTATGATCATTGGTGTTTACTCCCTCTTCAAATAGCCTTGTTTTTTCCCAATCTGCATACATATTATTGTTTTCCTTAGTAGAATGAGACTGAAGAATTCACTTCCATTTTGCCTTCCAGGCTTAGAATAGCCTATCAAACATTTGTTAGCTACTTATTATATAACCAGTCACTGTGCTACATTGGGGATTCAAAGAAAAACTAAACATACTTTTTTCCCCTCAGGGACCTTACATTTGAATGGAATACTCTTATTTCTACATTACTAGGTATATTCCAGCTACACGTGGCAGAAATGAACATGAGCCTTGAGGGAAAACCCTGCCTATCATCTGGAAACAAACAAACAAACAAACAAACAACAACAACAACAACAACAAACACAAACAAATTAGGAAATGCATTCTGCAACAGGTGACATCTGAAGTGAATCTTAAAAGAAGTCAGGTATTTTAAGAGGCAGAGGCAAGATTGTGTATCTTGGAGGATTGTGCACAATAAAAAGCAAAAAGTTTGGCATGGGGAGATCATACAGTGTCATACAGAGTTGGAGTACTATACCAAAGGTTGAAAAGACATGTCAGAAGTTCACTTAGACCAGTGCCCTGGAAATAAGAAGTCAGGTCATTAATAATTTTTAAGTGACCAAAGAGTTTATATATTCATTTCTAAAGTTCATAGGATCCCCTGGAGTGGATTGATTAAGTTGTCATTGGTGACATAAAGATATACAGTAACTTTAAAAAAATTATTTCTCCCCAGAAGTTTATTCTCTGGGAATTGAAGAGAGTAGGAAGTGAGTAGGGTTGAAAACCTAAAGGCTTCCTAACATAGCAGAGCCTACCAAAGCTTCATTAACATAACTGTCAACAATCTCAGATTTTTTATATACTAAGATGAAGTGGGAGAGTCTGAGCTGAACAAAATTTTTGTCTGTAACCTATATCCAAAGGCTGTCTATTTTCTAAAGGCATATATGCTAGTTTGAAAACAGTAGCAAAATAAGGATATGGCACTGCCAGTTTTGATCATCATCAATGTACATTTAGTCTAGCTCTGTAAAAGGCTGTCTGTAAATAACAAGGTGACTCAACTCATAACCAATTCTCACATCTTCCACTGCAGCTATTTTCCAACATGGATGTGAAGGAATAGCTGCTTGAGCTCTTAACAATGTGGCTGTGTAGACAATACAAGATAATTGGCTAAAATCTCCATCGGCTGATCGTTGGGGAAAATGGTGCCAGTAAATAGAATTTGGGAATCACTTATTTCTAATTATAAACAGCCTTAAGGATCATCTAACCTATAGCCATTATTTTACAAATGAGGATATCTAATGGCCTCAAGATCTACAAATATATTACATGACAGAGAATGACTCTGGACCCAGAATCCAACTCCAAAGATCTTTACATTGTTTTGTTAGTTTCAGCCAAATACCTAGTCAGTCTTCTCATCCTGTTTCCTCTAAGATCAGCCTGTTTAGCTTTGAGTCCAGCTGATTTGGAAAACATTGTCTTTAATGATTTCTTGGAACTCCGTTCATATTAGGAGTGTGCCAGATTTAGCAATTTTCTATGGTGAACAGGAATCAGATTTTTCAATGTCAAGCTAGATTTCCCTAGAATGGAACTAATAATCCCTTTACACATTATCTCCCCACATCATTCCCCCTCATTTCATGACCTTTATTTAACCACATTGCAAAGTTATGAAATCATTGAATTTAGAACACAAGAAACTTGCTTTAATCTCAGCTTCTCTTTTTACTAGCTGTGTGAACTTTGATAAAACTCTTCCTTCTTGCCTCAGTTTCTTTCACTTCAAAATGAAAGGATTGGAGAAGAGGGTTCTAAAATGCCCTTGAGCTCTATATTTTATGATCCCATGAATTAAAGGCTGTAAATAACGAATGGTGGGAGAAGCATCCCAGTGACTCATATTGGCTATATCAGGGATATATTAAGGAATTTATCTCTATGTGTCAACAAACTTGACAATCTAAGAGTACTTATGTCTCATTTGCTGTTATTTATGAACTAATAGAAAATGATTTTTTCTGGGTAAAATAATCTATTTTTAACATGTTCTTAATACTTTAAATATTCTTATTCCTTGCTTCTGCCTCCACAAAAACGACTCCTACTTCTGCATAATCATTGTTTTACTGTTGTTTTTAAAATTCTACCAAATCATTTATAGATTCTAGAATGCTTTCTGCAAACAAAACTCTGTAGTATGGCTGACTCTTGTATCTTCAATGAGACTAGTCAATGTCCAGACCACCAAGTTAGTGTCCAGACAATTGTTGCTCAGAAACTATTGCAGCATATAAACTTTTTTTACATTTGTGACCCATTTTTACCTGAGAAATTTTTATGTGACTGCATCTCAAATATCAGCCAAGGTGTTTCTGGAAGCATTTGTGCATGTGCAGTGCAAAGTGGGCATGTTGTATGTCCAGAACTAAGGTTGCTTTGAAGTTATGCTATGCAACAAAGTCAAGTGCTACCAAAAACATCTGTTTGATTTGAATAGATTTTTGGTCACTGTGTTCAGAAACTTTTTACTATTGCCAAATTTTTTATGACCCCTCCACATTCAGTTATGTGACCTCCTATGGGGTCATGAACCCAGTTTAAGAAGCTTTGGCAGGGTGGAAAGAGGCGCACTCTGTGGAGTCACTTAGACTTGCTTTCAAATTACTCCTCAGACATTTATTAGCTGTAGTGATTTGGCAAGTCACTTAACTACTCTTTCTTCAGTTTTCTCAGCTTTGAAGTAGGATAATAATTGATTCTAATTCTCAGAGTTGTTGTGAGAGCCAAGTGATATAATATGTGAAAAAGCCTTGTATAGTGTTGGGTACAAAGTAGAGAGTGTAAATGCTTATTTTCTTTATCCCCATTCATTTAGTGACTGAAACACTGATTGGACACTCATAATTTGAAGGATACTTTGCTAGGCATTGTAGGTAATGTCAAGAAATCAGAGATAGTAATGGCTACAAGGATGTTACAATCTAATGTGCAAAGATAATATATCCTTCCACCTTCCATGGGGCAGCTAGGTGATGCAGTGGATATAGCACCAAACCAAGAGTGAGGAAGGCCTGAGAGAGTTACTAGCTTTTTGATTCTTGTTTTACCATCTATAAAAGGACTCAGAGAAGGAAATGGCAAATTATACCAGCATCTTTGTCAAGAAAACTCCAAATTATATTAAGAGTTGGACACAACTGAACAATAACATCCATCTTTATGGATCCTACAAATTCATTGAGATAGATACCTTCTCTACTCATGTAGATCACAATTCCTCTGACTTAATGGAGATTTTTGGGTTTTGCTGGGGTAGGAAAAAATGTATCGGCCTCTGACAGAGATGTTACTTGAACTTAACTTCAGTGTTTTGAAATAACAGAAACATAGTTTCATTTCAAAGATCCCTAATGAAACTCTTTATAGTTTCTTCATATCTACCTGAGCTAGAGCTTTTATGAATCAAGAGATGCTTCTTTTCTAAGATGAAAGAAGCCATAGGAGGAAGGGATATGACATATACAGAGAAAAGGAATGATGATATAGAACATTATAAGAATTTCCCAGATATGTTAATACTTGCCCCATTATTCATTTCTCTCATGTATTTTGTGCTTTTTCCCAATCTGAACAGGAGGATGGCTCAACTTGAAAAATCCCAAATGAATGCTTACAGAACAATAATCATGGTCAAAGAGCATCAACTGTTTCTCTTATTTTTAATCAATATATAATTAGTGCCCCAGGTAAATATATTTAGAAGTTGGAAGGTGAATAAAAGAATAAATCAGGGAGAGAAAATCCTGGAGTCCAAGTCATTAGAAGATCAATTGAAGGAAAAGGGTTTGATTCAAAAAGAATCTTGTGAGGACTTGCAGATGTCTCAAAGAGGCATCACATAGAGAAAAAAAATTACACTGGTGCCACAAGTGTACTTGTGAACTTTATTCAAATAACATTGTGTCTCATTTGTTATCAGTTATAAGTATGAAATGACATCATCAAAAATAGAGATTGCCACCTCAGAAACTGGTAATCTCCCTCTCACTAAGATTCCTCAAGAAAGGATGGGATGATTACATAGAACAGGTAATAGTTCTGACACATTTTGAACTAGAGGACCTCTATGTGTGTGAAAAGATCCAACTCAGATATTGTGAATGGATGGAAATCCCTTGAGGGCACGTACAATTTTAATATTTGCTATCTATGCCCAAAAGTCAAGTTTCTGACAAATCATACTCATTTGATTAATGTTTTTAGTCAATTGATGAGCTAAAAAATGAGGCTAAATTGGTAAAAACAAAAAGCAGGGGGGCACTCACTCTAACCTTCCTAACGCACACTTCAAGGAGATCTAAGAGTACATGTCTTGATATCTTGCCATCTTGACTGGAAGTTGAGAGTAAAAATTGCATTAAAGGTATTATTTCCATCACTTTTTGTAGTAAAGTTCATTTAAGTTCAGCCAGTCATTCCCCCTTCCTCCTTCACCCTATACATAATAGAAAACAGAACAGAGCACACTCTTGAGAAATTCTTGAGAAATACTTCGTACATATTTCACTGAGCCAAATTGTCGCCTTCGATTTTCCACTCACAGCTCCCATTGGGAACAGTGAACTTCAGAGAACAGGATCTGGCACTATGCAGAGAAGGGAAGGGGAGATGGAGAGAAATACCATCAGCACACTGAGCCAAATTCCCCTCCTTCGGATACATTCCACATCCACAATTGCCATGAATGTCAATGGGCCCAATTTCACAGCTATTTCTCCAGTGAAACCCCCACTGAGAATAGCCTCCAAGGGAGTTGTGCACAGTCTGCCCATTATTGTCAGTGAAAAGCTAGCATTCAGAAATGCTCCTTTGTGAAATTTGAATACAACTAAGAAAACCTAATTATGTAGTCAAATGTTGTGGGTAAATGCCTCATTCCTTGTTCTAATTATCACCTAGCCCAAAAGGGAGAACTTCATTTAACAATGAGCTGGGTGAACAAGGTTAATTTCTCTTCCCAAACCTCTCTGGCTAAGAGAACAACACACAGCTGGACTCCAAACCATAACACAAGGCACTAAGCAGAGAGGTTTATCTACAGAATTTGCTTGCCTTCCCCTTGTTCTTTGTTTTGTTTTCTTTAAAAACAAAACAAAACAAATAAAAAACTCCACTGCTTTACTAAAAACTTGCAAAAAAAATACCTTGAAAAGAAAAATGATTGTGAAATGATTGGGATTTATATAATTAAATGTCTTTTGTGCAAGAAGTTAAGCAATGGACTCAGGCTAAAAGTAATACATTGTTGAGTAATGTCAACTCTGTTGAAGGATAAAATAAGAAGTAAAATTAACCTTGAAATGAATTGATTAGCTATTCATCTTATTTCCTGAATTAAAATAATTTTAGAATATCTGCAGTATTGTCTTTTACTTGCAAATATTTTTTTTATGAATGAAGTTTCCTTATTTTTAATTACAGCAACAACAACAAAAAATCAAAACACACTTCATATCCTTTCTTAGTGCAACCCATCCATCAAACTTGGGGATTCATATGAGACATATTCTTTCTTGATTTCTGTCTTGTTTCTTATAATCCAAGCTGGTGAGAATAAAAAATAAATAAAAATCTTATTTCCCAAGAGTCCACTTTTCTTGCTTTAATAATGGATACTGCAAGAATATATAATGGTGGGACCCCCAACCACTCACTTCCTCCTTTCTCTTAGACATAGTACTAAAATGGTTATCTACTGACAATTAAAATATTTTAGCCATGATATATTCCCCGCTAAAGAAAATATCTGGTCACACCTCTCATACAAACACATACATACTAATATATGTAATAACATATAACAATATATGTATATACACATGTATAAATACATACACACATATCTTATATATATGTGTATGTACACATATATACATACATATAATGTATATAAATATATATGTATACGTGTGTATACATTTAAGAGAGGTTTTGGACTCATGATCCATCTTTTTTTTTTTTGCCTAGAATACCTTAACTCCCTATATCTAATTCTAAAATATTATCCATTGATAAAATAATGAGATCTTAACAATAGAACTTGAATTACACATGGTATCAGCAAGTCCATCATTTATATAATGATAAAATGGAACAGGTTAAGTGACTTATCCAAGTATACAGGGATTGTAAGTATCAGAATCAGAATTCATACCCGGATCCTCTGATAATAATCTGAAATTCTCGTTCTATATCAGATGGGTTCATCCTAAATGTCAGCTCCTCTTGAAACTTTCTTTTGCCACAGTGAGAAATTATTATTTTTGTTGTTGTTGTTGACACATTTAAGCAATGACATTAACTAATGGTATAGAGGTATAGGAGAGTGACCAAGAGAGTGAAGATTCAAAAAGTCACATAAAATAAGGGTCATTCAAAAATTGAAAAAATATTTATCTTCATGATGAGAAAATTTGTAAGGACTTATAATAGTTGCATTAAAATATTTTCAGGGATGTTACATAGAATAGAGATCAGACTCAGTGTGTTCTTGTTTTAAAAGAGGGCTAATGAAAACAGAGTGGGATTTGATGACTTTCATGGAAAATAGATTTAAATGTTGCACAAAGTCATAGCCTCATTCTTTCTTCCAGAGTTATTGAAATTCAGTGGCAAAATAAGCGTCAGGATGACTGGGAATAGCCTACAATGGCCTTAGTGTCTTTGATGTCTCATTAGATATTAATGAGATCATTTGGGATAAAATTACATTTTATGTAGTATTAATAATACAGTTTTATTCTAGGCCACTTTCTTTTCTCTCCACATATGTTCCTCTAGCAACCTCATTAACTCCCAGAGATTTCACAGTCTGGTCTATGTTGATTACCCTCAGACCTCTAGACCCACTCTTACTCTTTCTTTCTCTCTCTTTCAGTCTTGCCTTCAGAAGATATCTTGGAAGCATCCTAAGCTCAACATGTACAAAGCTAAACTCCCGATGTGTCTTAACTCTTTTTTCTTTTATTATTTTTGTATGCAGAGAGCCAAGATTACAGAGTAAAGGCAGGAACTTTTATCATCTTTTACCAAAAAAGAGTTTCAAATTCCATTAAATGATTATAAAGATATTTTACAGAATCAGAATACAGAAAAAAAGATAGAGTAGAATATGTTATAGCAGAAAGCAACTTAGAAGCTCATCAAAAAAAGGTCTGTGACATCAGGGTGGGAGTCTGGAGTATAGTACCAATGCAGGCTGTATCAGTGCAGTCCCGCTCCCAGCTGCAGCCCCAGATGACAACCATCTTTGGCC
Organism: Antechinus flavipes; assembly: GCF_016432865.1. Classification (NCBI taxonomy): domain Eukaryota; kingdom Metazoa; phylum Chordata; class Mammalia; order Dasyuromorphia; family Dasyuridae; genus Antechinus; species Antechinus flavipes. The sequence continues at coordinate 14,921,237 of NC_067399.1, read as the reverse complement.
TCAGCCAGATCTCTGAATGAGCCACAGTACTGGTGGTTTCCAGACCTCTCAGCTCAGAGACAGACAGCTAAGAGGACTTGGACAGTCAGCAGAAATTGAGAGGATGCCCATAAAATGAGGACTGGCTCGATAAATTGTGGTATGTGTTTATGATGGAATATTATTGTTCTATGGGAAATGATGAGCAGGATGCTCTCAAGGGAAAAAAAATCCTGGAAAGTCCTCCATAAATTCAAACAAAGTAAAATGTACTGTGTACAAAGTAAAAGCAATGTTCTGGGATGACCAGCTGTGAATGACTTTGCTATTCTCAGTAGTACAATCATCCATGACTACTCTGAAGGATTTATGATGAAAAATCCTATCACTACCAAGAGAAGCAACTTATTGTGTCTGAATATGGATTGAAGCATTTTCTCTCTCTCTCTCTCTCTCTCTCTCTCTCTCTCCATATATATATTTATCTTTTTATAACTTAATTTTTTCCTTTAGGCTTTTTATTTCCCTTAGGGAAGATGATCAGTTTTTGTTTGTTTGTTTGTTTTTTTCACACCTTGACTTTTATGGAACTATTTTACATAATTTTACAAGTGGTTTCTTAATTGTGGGTGAAGATAAAGGAGAGAAAATAGAATTCAAAAAATTTAAAAACAAATGAAAAAGTGCTTGAATGTAATTGGAGAAAAATATTGAATCAATATTATTTTTGTAAAAATCAATGCTATTCTTGAAAACTTCTAGACTTTTAACCTCAACATTAAATTGGGGTCTTCTTTCTCCCTATCCCTCAAAAATTTAAATACTTAACAAATCTTATTTCTCCATTTACAATTTTTTTTTGGTACTATACCCCTTCTCTAGACTCCCACAGCCAATACTTTAATTCAAGTATTTCTAGCATTGCAAAACACTCCTAATTACTCTGCTTGCCTAAGGGGGGGAGTCATCACCATCCTCCCACTTATCCAAGCTCATCTAGATTCCATCCTAAATTCTTGTTCACACCATTTCATATCCAGTCTATTGTCAAGTCCTAGTGATTTTTCCTTTATGCAGTCTCTTATATATAGTCTCTTTTCATCTGTGACAATATAGCCACCTTGGTGCAGGCCTCCATCATTTTACACCTGAAGTACTACAATTGAACTACTAGTTCTTTTCCCTGCCTCAAGTTGTTCTCCACTCTATTCCATCAATTACACAGTCAGTTGTCATGCTGATCTGTTAAAGTACAGATCTGACTATATCATTCCCCACCAAAAGCAGTAAGTCATGTTCTCTTATAACCTCTAGAACAAAAGGCTTCATTAACCTGCCCTCCAACCTATCTTTACAAAATTATGATTCTTTATTCACTTTCATATACTTTGGAATCACACAATACTGTTCCCTCCTTGCTGTTACTCCCATAGAACACTACATGTTCTGCCTATATTTTCAGTGGCCATCCCCTGTACCTGGAATTCTCTTCCTCTGCATCTCTAATACTTTGTTTCCTGTGTCCTCTTCCTTTTCCTCCTCTTCCTCCTCCTCCTCCTCCTCTTTATCCTTCTTTTCCTCTTTCTTCTTCTCAGGCAAAAAGTAATACATTGTTGAGCAACGTCAATTCTTTTTCTTCTTCAATTTCTTTTTCCTTCATCTTCTTTTCCTCCCCTAGCGCCTCTCTTCTTACATATCTCTCTCTCTCTCTCTCTCTCTCTCTCTCTCTCTCTCTCTCTCTCTCTCTCTCTTCATCCCTCTCCATTCGAGGGTTATTTTTGCTGATGGTTCTAAGGAGGCCTAGATCATTTCAGGAAGTTTAAATTATACAAGGAATGCATAAAAAATTCTTGATCCAATAATATTTGAAATAGGAGGGGTGACATCTGCACCTGGTGTTTTAAAATAGCTGCTTGTCAGCAATATGTCATTTTTCTAGAGAAATCATAGATTAGGAAATCAGCATTGGTAATTTGGCATGGTAATTTTCATGTGTGAATTTACAACTCTGACCATGAATGTCCCTCCTGAATGTTGACTCTCACACTTCTATAGTTCTCTTCAAGAAGGGAAAAAAAAATACATATATATATATATATACACATACACACTCATTCCTGGTGTTCAGGTGCTACTTCCATTCATTTCCATTTCTGTTGTAACATTTCAGATTAATTTAGTAAGTCAGTCTGCTGCATACTTCCCCCAGTTAATTCCCCACTGAATCCTTAGAGCATTTCATTTTACAAGTAAGAGAACTGAGTCTGAAAGAGGTAAAATATTTTGTTAAAGAGCATGAAGAAACTGGCAATAGAACCGGATCCCCCAGTCTTTCATTCATCTTTCTTTGTGCCAATTGGCTTTCTCATTCTCCAGAGTTCCAACATTCCAGAGACCCTCTCCAACTCCATTCATTGTAGCAGAACTTATTTATATCTATTCCCTTTCAATAACCCTTTTCCTATTTTTATGATCAGTTTTCATTGTGACAGATGGTTGAAAATTTGGAGTGTAATTTCAATTGAGTATCAACTTTAGTATTTTTGTTTCCATAACCTCACAGATGTGCATACTTGTTTCAGTTGTGTAGATAGAAACCATGTAATCCTTTTTACCAGGTTGACTCATATTTTGTCTCTTGAAGATTCCACACTGGGGTCCACCAGGAAAGATGTAAATTCTCAAGATCATAGATATTTAGATCAAGATCCTAAATAATTTCAAAACAATGATGAAAGTTCTTTTTTTGTTATTGGGGAGATTTTCATATTTTCTTCCTCCATCCTCCCTCCTTTCCTCCCTCCCTCCTTCCCTTCTTCCTTCCCTCCTTCCCTTCCTCCCTCTTTTCTTTCCTTCCTTCCTTCATTTCTTTCACCATGCCCTGTCCCAATTCAACTCTAGTCATTTCAGATGAAATTTAAAATTAATTCTCTTCTCCTCTATCAAACACAGAGAAAGTCTTTTGTAAAAGCATTCTCTTGTTGGTCAAATAAAACATATTGATCCTCAACAGAAAAGTTCAATACTGACTATCACAGCTGTAAGTGTAATACAATAAGAAGCAGTCTTTTTGATCTCTGCTGAAGCCTTTCATCTTGACATTTGTTAAATGGATCCATAGATGGCTGACAATGAAAATAGGGATTTTAAAGGCTTACTGGAAAGCAATAATAGCCATTATTCCATTCCTTCATTAACCATAAGATATTTCCATATGCCTTCCAAGAAAAACAAACAATTTGGACACAATGTAAATGTTCAAGACTATTACATTTAATTTAAAATGTGTGGTTGTGAGTTTAAAACATCTTGAGTGCTTTGAAGAGGAAAACGGCATCATTGGAGTACAACAGGTTTGAGAGGGGTGGCGAATCAGCTTTTTATACACATAAAAGTAAATTTCTTCCACAAATGATTAATTTACAATATGCATCATCATGAATGTTACCTTGTGGCAGGGGACAGGAGAAACTACACCAATATGAAATACCATTCAGACAATGGATCCTGAAAGAAGATTTTGATTGGGACTCCATTTTCCCATATGAAAAATAGGAAGAATATTTCTTTTGTTACTAAATTCACTGACGTATTTTGGAGACAAGATTTTGTCAATTTTAAGTCAATTAGGGAAATGGTTGAACTTTTTTTTTCCTCCTCCCTCTTCTATGGGTGAAAATATAATATGTTAATTTTCCTGAAATTTGAAGAAAGAACTTTCATCAAAATATTTTTTCATTATTTAAAAATAAAATAAAATATATATTTTTTATTTTCTTTCTTTAATGGTAAATAATATTGGGAAATTGAGTCAAAGTGAAAATAATATAATTCTTAGTTCATTTTATAATTGGAGAAGGGGAATGAAAGAAATACAGTTTTTCTATTTCAGCTATAGCCAAATTTGGAGTGACACTCAGATGATTCAATTCATCACTTTGGGTTTAATTGCTACAGATGATCAATTAATCTGATAGCAAAAAAAAAAAAAAACATAAGATAAGTGAAGTGAAAAATACCTTACTTACAGTCTACTTTAATGCTTTTATTTCATGCAGTCCATGTCATGAGAAAAATGAAATAAACTACTAAATGCCTTACAACAAAATAGTAGCAGAGGCTGCAATCCTCAGTTCTCTTTTCACAGCAATCAGTGAAGTACAGTGAAATGGCAGCATTATATTGTTGATCACAGATTTAGAACTGGGAAAATCTTATCAGCCAAATATTCTAGGTTACTTATTTTTCAAAAAGTAGTTGAGTCTTAGATAATTTAAAGTATCACCCTTACTTATACTGATTGTAAGCAGCAGGTAAAGGAATAAGACAGTGGTCTCCAACATTAAATCCATGTATCTTTCATAATCCTGGATTAGGAGTTAGGATGACTTATTTTCAAAATCTTTTATTTATTTTACTTATTTACTTATAGAAATCAAAGCTCTGTGACCTTAGATCATCTACCTTCTCTGAACTTTGGTTTTCTCACAAAGAAAACTCAATTCAACCTCCTCATTTTTACAAACATTGTAACACTCAAGATAAATTATGTTTCTTTATCTCTGTTTATATACCTATCTCTCTTCATTGGTATTTATATATATATATCTCACATATATTATTATTTTATGTATGCGTATGTTTTGTATAAATATATATCTATATTTGTATCTATATGTATCTATATCTATATATAGATATGTAAATGTGTGCATGTGTATGTGTGTGTGTAGACAGTAAACTATTATTATCAGAAACATTACTGGATTTGAAAATAAAGAGCAGATTTTAAAATACCAGATGGGTTAATTCATTAAATGTAACCTTCAGAAAGGAAAGAATGAAAAAAAAAAGGAAGGAAGGAAGAAAAGAAGGAAGGAAAGCTTCTAATAAACATTGATCTTGTTACTCTAACAAGGATCATAACCAAGAAGAAGCAGAAAAAAGAATAAAGAGAAGGAGGAACAGGAAGAGGAGGAGGAGGAGGAGGAGGAGGAGGAATAGAAGGAAGAGGAAGAGGAAAAAGAGGAAGAGAAGAAGGGGAAGAGGAGGAGAAAGAAGAAGAGGAAGAGAAGAAGGAGGAAAAGGAAGAGAAGGAGGAGAAGAAATAGTGAAATCAATCTGCTTCATGTCTTATGCTGGTCAATTGAAAGGACAAGAAATATTTACCCTATAGAAGAGAAAACTTCATTGATATAAGGCTGCTATTTTCAAGTATTATGTTTCTGTTGAATTAACACATTTAATACAGTAGAGATTTTCATTCCTGAGGGTCTTTATCTTAAGACCATAGAGCCAATTGTTAGAAAAGCGGTAAGGGGCATCTTATGCTAGCAAGTCTAGGTTGAACTAGATAGTTGGACTAAATGGCCTCCGAGGTTCCTTGCAATTGTGGGATTCTCTAAAAAAGTTTTAATATTCATACTAATCATTCGCATTATATGACATTTGTGACTGTATTTTAGAATAGTTTTCTATTTTTTCACATGTCCTTGCTCATCAAGCTATGTCTCTTGTTACATAACAGTTTTCTTGCATGAAGATCCAATGCATTCAGTACTGATCCAGGATGCTATTTCTGTTGTGAGAATGCAGTTTCAAAAGGCTGGCATTTTCTGTACATCCCTGGCATTTGTCTTACTACATTTTGAAAATAATGGAGTTCATCAAATCTTTAGTAACCACCAGTGAGAAAACGTTTCCTAGTTTTAAAAACTCTGATCTAACGCTTTAAATCCTCTGAGGCTTAAAGTACTTTGGCAACAATAATGAACTAGCCGGCTTCCCATTCACTTTTCCCCCCTGGGAAGAAGACCCCTTTAGTGCTGATTTGTTCTGTCCTGAATGCAAATAAAGTCTCACTTCTCCAGAGAATAACTAAACTAAAGTCATCTCTTCAGTTATAAGGATGCAAAATGCTTCCTTAGAATGACAAAATAGCTGTTCCAAAAGCAATTCGGAATTGTTAAAGTGACTAAAAGTCTACAAATCCGTTGATCTAGAGAATAAACTATTAAATATATTATTCAACCAGAACAAAATTAGTTAGATGGCTAGCTAGCTAGATAAATAGACAGTCAAAAGGATAAAATATTTATTTTCATTTATTCCAAGCCAGGAATTGTGCTAAGCAATACAAACACAAGCAAAACACATAGGAAGACAGGTTTCAAAAAATGCTCTCTCAAACACAATAGGCATTGGTGAATGATTAAACAAATTATGCTACACTATTGTACCATAAAAAATAATGAATGTGAAGAATACATAGTAAGACTTGTGAGATTTGATGCATAATAAAATAAAAAATAAACATCAAGAAACATGGTATACAGTGAGTATAACAACATGAGTGGAAAGGAAAAAAAAATAACAAAAAGTTGGGTGGTTTTAATTGAGATTTCATTGACAAATGGGTTAGTTTTGTTGAACATTTTCATTAAATATATTTCTTATAGGAATGGCTCTTTGATAGAACAGGAGAGAGTAATGTATTGGGAAAATATGGTTGTATAAAAACAAAAGTTATAAACAATTTTTCAAATATATGAAATAACACAACCACAGATTGCTAGCATAAGATCGTCATCTATTTGAACACATTCTTTTTTACAGAGGAAGAAACTTAAGCCTAGAAAGAACAGCTTGATGAAGGCTATCTGACTAAATGAGACTAGAATTCATGTCCCTTTGTTCATAAAGCATCACATTTCCATTTCATACTTCCTTTTCTCCAGAAATAGCTTCAATATAGCTAAGAAAAAAATCATGGATATGGAGAAATCATATTTAAAATGCTCATAAAATACACCCTTACTATTTGATTATCTATTTATATAACATGTTATCCCATTAGATTAGGATAACATGTTTTCTACACCTTTTCCTTTCTAAAAGATTCCTATTTGAATTTACCCACATTCTTTCCAAGATGTATGGGCCAAAGATTCACTTCCTCTGACAAATCAACATAAATTGGTACATTAGGTTATCTGAAGTCAGAGAGAGATCAGAATTCAGAAGGAAGGAAATATTATATATTGTTGATGTGGGACTTTAGAAAAGACACATCATAAATTTATACCTCAGTTTCCTTTTCTGTGAATTAGAGAAGTTAAATTAGATGATTCTTTCAAACAATAAAACAAGCTGCATGATTTTAAACTTCATTACTTTTTGGAACATTGTCCCTTATATGCTGTGTACTAGATTGTAAAGAGCCTAAAAGCAAGTAATCTATTTTATGATACTTTGGTTCCCTCAATGCTTAACATAGTGCATTATAGAGAGGTGGTTCTTGATGAGTGTTTGATGAATGAATCAATGCTATTATATGGCAGAACATTCTCTCCTCAATTACCAATGGCAAAAGAGATCTTCAAATCTCTCCCTCAAAAAACTTGAGAATGATGTTCCCATTTCACAGCCAGCAGATTTACTGTCATAGATGTTTTTGAGATTGAATTTAAAAGGCCTATTTACATTATCAAGATTTTTTTTTTTTATTTTCCTATCAGAGGGAGTCAAATAGCAATTTAGAGATGGACATCCCCAACTATGGACACAATTGTGTCACGATTGTATCTCTTTGAGAGATCAGGAGCTCCAGGGTCCACTGTAGAAAGTTCTTTCTCTGTAACTAATACAGTGGTTTGGGGATGAAAAATGGGAATCTTCAGAAAGAGAATCTCAATCCCTCGTGTGGCTTATTACAAATCAGGAAGGCATACCAAAGCCAGAGGAAATATGAATTATTATTTCTGAATTAACATAAGAATTTGGTGTTTTGATGTTTCAGGTGTCAGCTTCAATAGTCACTGATGCACGCTTAAACCTTTGCTAGTATATATTTGTGATTCTTTAGCATTAAAATCCCTTTTATGTAGGGTAATTCAGACTACTCAAATCCATTCCTTATCAATTAATCAAATATTAATTAAGTGCTCACTATGTGTGAAGTAGTATTTAAATTGTTCCCAAAAAATCCATCTATTTAATTCTCATAAATGTTCATTTAGTTTCTGATTGAAGACATTCAACAGATGGAAATCATGAAAACTTCTGGCAATTAATTTAACTATGGAATCATTTCAAACAATAAGATGATATACTTCTTTCTTCCAATACCCAAAACCAAAATTCTCCAACTTGTTCCAATGGTTCATTGTATACCTATTTCATAGAGAGCAAAACAATTGTGTCCTTTTTCAATGGAACAGTTGGGAATATGAGAAAGCCATTACAATTATTCATGAAGTTTACCTGTGCTACAGCATAAGAAGCTTCAATGTTCAATTCCTTTGATTATTCCAGAAATGGCAATATCTATAGGCTCTGTGACATGCTCTTTCCACTAGTCTTGTTAAATCAATGATCATCTTAAATTACATGTCCCAAATTGTACATAATGTTCCAGAAGTAGCCTGGATCTTGTCAACTGCTATCACTTCATGTGAGTCAAAAAGGGGAAATAAGCATTTATAGAACACCTAATGAATACCCAGTATTCACAACTTGGGAGGTGAGCTGTTCTTAAATTCATTTTATATTTGGAAAAAAAAACTGAATCAAGGAGATTTTAGTGACTTGTCTGGGATCACAAAGTGAGAAAGTGTCAGAGATCCCATTGGAATTCAGGTCTTCTTCATTCTCAGGTCTGAAATTTTATCCAATATTTGCCTCTAGGACTTCGAGTATCTTCAACACAATGTTTGTATCTGTTCTTCTCTTGACAGCCCAAGGCATAAAGACTCTGAACCTATAGAGTAAGACACAGCAAGACAGGGTGGCTGAAGACCATCGTGGTCTGACTCATGTTTGTGCTCTGAGATGATTCCTATGTTGCCCAGAGGATCCTTTTTTATTTGTGTTGTACTTTCTAACCAATTCTGCCACAAGTGCCCCCTGTAGTATTCTTGGTGGGTTCAGTTTTCTGGGGGTCTCGGGGGCAGTCTTCTTTTCAGGAGAGTAATCACCATAAGAGTAGCCAGGGGTTAAAGTCCAAATCCTTTATTGTCTCTTTCAAAGTTTTGTCTCCTTTCCTGGGGCCCGCTTAGCTTTCTTAATGGCCTTCCGGAGTTTTAGTTTCAGTGGAGAAAATGACAGAGGAGAGACTGCCACCAAGGTGGTATGAGATGGGATGAATGAATCTGAGTCCAAGGTTTTGTGCTTCAGCCTCCAGTCTGCTTGTCTTCCCTAGCTCTCTCTCCCAGCCTCTCAGTTCCCCAGGAAAGCCACCAGGAGCCTGACTGAAGATCAAATGAATCTCTCTCCTTGGTTCTGAGAGCTTGAGCTCCTGCCTATCTTCTCTGGCCTCTGAATAAATTCAGCGGAGGCTCTCAGCTTATATGCTTATATAAATCAGCCATTGTGTCACTAGGAAACCATTATTTGTTGTAAGATTAAATCAATCATACTGAACTTAGAGAACTATTAAATATCCTGCTAAGCTAATTAATCATTGTCTCATTAATTCCATTTAGTTAGTACCTTGTAAGAATCCTTGTTTCAAGTTCAGAGTTCTGGCCCATAACAGCCCCCATTCATTGTTTCTGTATCATTTTCGGTTTCCATTAAAGACTATTGAAGTTGTTCATTCCAGGATCTTGTGTCATCTGGCATTTCCCTCTCATCTTTTGAAATGAGGGTGGTGGTGAATTGATTTAGCAAATATGACTTGGCCATCCCTTTCCAGTTCTTCTTGCCTTTTTAGTCCCTCTAGGGATTTATCATGTTTCCATTAGGCTCAATACCTCTGAGATAAGATGGTGGGTGAAAAGGGAGATTTTTCTGGCTTCAGCGCATTTCTTCCTTTATTGTACATAATATTTCCATAACATTTCAATCCCAAAAGAAGACAGGAGAGGAAAGAGGGAAGAAAGAGAAAAGGCAAAAAAAGGAAGAAGGGGAAAGAAAGAGAGAGAAAAAGACAGAAAGATATGGACAAGAATAAAGAGATGGAGGGAAGCAGAGTCAAAGAGAGACATAGATTCAAACATAGGCAGGCAGACAGACAGAGAGATTAAGGCAGAGAAAGAGAAACAGATCAAGAGAAAAAAGGCGAGAAGGGGAGTAACAGAGATCCATAGAGCGCGGAAAGGGGGAAATTAAATGGGGGAGGTGAAGAAGAAAAGAGAAGAACACAGCATATGGAAAAGGAGAAGGAAAGAAGGGGAGAAGGAGGGAGAGAAACAGAGTCAATGAAAGAGAGACAGTCAGAGACTGAGAAAGACAGAGATAAAGTGAAAGACAAAGAGATACAGAGAGAGAGAGATACAGGGACACAGCGACAGGGATAGATAGGCCGAGACAGAGAGACATGGAGAGATAGAGAGATAAACACACACAGACAAAGAGACAAGCAGAGGCAGAGAGAGAAAAAGAGACAGAGAGGTCACAAAAAAAAAAAAAAAAAAAAAGAATGATAAGGATTTTGAGAGTAATCGGGAAGCAGACAGAAGGAGGAACAGATTGAGAAAAAAAGTAATCAGGAGTCAGACAATGCAATAGAGTTGGGAAGAAAGAAGGAAGAGACACAGAGAGATGTGCCCCTTTATTCCATACAAGTTTCTGTATTGGCTGATGCCAGGATGCTCACCAAAGCTCTCTCACATATTAAGGCCTCGGTGAGAAGTATTGACTGAGCATTGACGGAGAACCAGGAGCTGTAATTTCAAGGCAATAAAACAAATAAATTCAGAGTCATCACATGGGCATATGCAAGACCTTGGCAGTACCTGGAGTTCCAGCTTGGCTGGTTTGATTATTTATCTGGGTGTTTATTTTTCTTTTCCCTCTCTATAATCATTCTGCCCCCAGCTAGGGTTTTGTTCCTGTGTTTACCTGTGTTAAAATAGAAGTTATTCTATTTTAGCCTCTTCATTTTTTCTCTTTCCCTCAGCTCCCCCTCCTGATCAGCATGTCAGGAAACAGATCATCATTACATATGACAGTTAGCTCATTTCAGGAAATCTTTGTTAGATTTGCATTGAGCTCAGGGGTTTGGGTGCAATGTTGCTATGGAGCCAGAAAAACAAGACTGACAAGCACAGACTATGATATTCCTTGGGGTGAGGAGGAAGAGATGATCCTGTTTAGGTGAAGGCTGAACTCAATCAAAAGATCATAGGATAATATAATGGCAACGAAAGAGAAATTGGCTGTTTTGTACTTTAATAGAAACAATGATGATGATAATTAATATTATTGCCTTTACAGTATTTGAAAGTTTACAAAGCAACTTACACTTTATCATGTAAGAAGATTAAACCAACCAGAATTAGATGTTATTATTATCCATATTATACATAGAAGGAAACTGAGGCAGCAATGGTTATATGATTTGATTTTCTTAAAGTTATATAGTTAGTATCAGAAGTTGGTTTTACACTCAGCTTCTTGGTTCTTTCCACTATCATCTTAGCTACTTTCAACTCTCCTTATTTAATAGATGAGAAAATTGAGACCCAAAGAGATTATAAATGATAGGATCATAGATTAAAAAAATGAAAATATCAAAGTCATCTAATTTCAATGTATCATTTTATACTCAAGAAAGCTGAGGAACATGACTATTAACCAATATGCACAAAAATAAGTTGTCAAAGCATTTATGAAAATTTACTATGTCATGATAAATACAGAATAGAGGGACCCAGCAAAACTGAAAGAACCAGACAATAATTATAAGAGAAAGGAATTAAATTCTTGTCCTCTGACCCTAATTTTTTTTTTTACTGTTCTTTGCTTGCCTTGTTTTACAGAATAGAGGGTGTATTCAAGGAGGACTAGCATCTTTAGTGAGAGGACTTGCTGTAAATACCCTTTGGGGGCTGTTCATTCACTTTTGGTGTTCATCTTTCATCTACTCTCAAGCAGTGATTCCAAGAAGTTGTAATAGCATACACAATGGAATGCCCTGGTAAAACCATCTCCACAGATGGATCAAATCTAGGTTGAGGATAACTGAGAGCTTCAAAACTTTGGGTCAGTGAAAACTTTTTTCATCAGACTGGGTAGACAAGTACAATTAGTTCCAATGGCCATGTGCGTAGTAGAAATAGATGTTCTAGACTGCTTGAAGTTTTGTCAGACATAGAAGATGCCAAGATCAAGTACCATTTCCTAGACCATCATCAGTTATTACAATATTTTGGTTGGTTTTCTAGAGATTTTTGAACCAGCCTTCCTTTCAGCAATTATCATGAGAATAGCCAGATGTTAAAGTCCAAATTCTTTATTGTCTCCTTCAAAGTCTAGTTTCCTTGTCTGGGGCCTGGGCCAGCTTTTTTGAAGTTATCCAGAATGTGTCTTGGTTTCTGTGGGAGAGGCAGGTGGACCACCCCCAAGGTCTCTGGCCTGAAGTCTATCTCAGTCCCAGAGTTTGTGCTCCAGCCTTCAGTCTTCTGTCTTCTCCAAGTCTGTCTCTGGCTCATTGGGGCTTTGGTCTCAGTGGAGAAATGAAGGAGGACAGGCCTGCCACCATGGTGGTGTGAGATAGAATGGATAAATCTAGCTGAGTTTGTCCCAGCTTATATACTCTATTATACTTATATGAACATAGGTGTGAATCTTGTAGAACAATATTAAGTACTAAGTACATGTGTTTAATTAGAGAACTATTAATCACCATGCTAAACTAGATTACCATTGTATTTATCAATTCCACTGATTTAGCACCTTGCAAGAATCCTTGTTTCAAGTACAGAGTTCTTGCCCATAACAAGTTATCTTCTCTTTTTCTTCTTGCTGAACTTTGATGACTGGAAGAATAAGACTAAGGACTTGGTGCAACTTTGCTTCACTTAAATTGAATTTATATGCAACACTCAAAATATCATTCCATCACGTCATTGCTCATCCTCAAAACAAGGATCTAACAAATTGTAGGTAGTCACTGAAATCTTTTTCAAGTTCTATTATTAAATTTTGTGAATTATGATACCTACCTTTAAGGAATTACTCTTCTAATACAGTAAATATAATAAAGAAAAAATAAGTAATACAAGGAAATGCCTAAAAACAGAGCAATCAAAAATATAGAATGGATAGGCTACAGCTCAGTCTTGGTAAATCATCTGTATGGAGGTGATGCTGGAAGTTATGACATCATTAAAAGTTTGAAGGAGACTAGACAGCAAAGGGAAGGCAGGGGAAAAGAGGAGAAGAAAAAGAATAAAAGGGAAAGAGAATCATGAGAAGGAAAGAAATTAAAAGGGAGGAGAGGGAGAGGGTATAAAGAAAGAAAATGGATGAAAGCAGAAGCAAGTTCAACAGTTCAAAGAAACTGTTCATTGAAGGAACAGCCAGACGTTATGATCAAAGGCATGAAGATTAAAACAGGCCAAAAAAGTAAAAAGAGTCAAGACTAGTCAAGTAGTTAGGAGAGTTTTATGTCTTTACAATATGAAAAATAATGGGAAAATACTGAAAGGAGAAAGGCCACTTGAAAATTGAGCACAGTAGCAAAGGTAACAAAATAAGGAGGACCTGATAGTAAAAGTATGAAAGGGTAGGCTTTGGAGTGATTTAAAGGAAATTGAGGCTTTAGAAATAAGAGAACAGAGTGATTGACAAGATAAAGGGGACAAAAGGTAAAAGGAAATGTTAAGGATGCTCTCTATTGTGGTTCAGATGCAGGTGATTAGGAAGGCAAAGATTTCAGAAGGAGAGAAGTTGGTAATAAGTAGTTATATTGAAAGAAACTCAAGAATTCTATTTTGCCGGAGGGACATTTTGATGTACCTAGCTAGAAAGAAGTTGGGTATTAGGACTGTAGTTCAGTCTTAGTGAATCATCTTTACTGAGGTGATTCTTGAGGACACGATATCATTTAAAATAGTTTGAAGAAGAATAAACTGCAAAGGGGAGGCAAAGGAGGAGAGAGGAAAGGAATAAAAGAGAAGGAGAATGGTGGAAAGGAAAAAAAATCAATGGGAAGAGAGGGAGAGAGTGTAAAGAAAAAGGGTTGAAAACAGAATCAATTGAAGGAATATAAATAGGAAGATTGGAAGGGGAGGAAGAAAAGGGAATGAGGACAGGGGGAGAAGGGGATATATTATAATATATGTATAGGAGAAGAAGAAAGTACTTCAGTCCTCATGTCAAAACCAATGTCTTCTGGACTTTTCATGATGCTTTTCATTCATATTATGAGTGTACTAACCAAAGCAAATGTTTATTTTCTAATTTCCAATGTTGGAAGGTTGTCTTTCCCTTATATATACTGAGCAAACTTTTAACTAAAATGAAACCAAAAACACACACTCATTTCTACTACTCTTTATAATCTACCATATAGTCTTTTGTCAGTCCTATATATTTGAAATCTTAAGATTAGAATCATAATGTTTGATGCCTGCAAGGAGAGGGAGATTTAAGTAGTTGAGGAAATCAATTAACTTTCTCCTATTTAAAATGACAGGATATTATGTCTTGACATGTTCTTTCAAGTAAGGATAATCTACTAGGTTTAAACACAACCTGAATAGCCTCCTCCTCTCCAGCTGCCATGGAACATCTGTTCAGATGGGTTGAGAAATGTGGTTATACATTGATTATTTTATAGACAACTAATTGAAATCAGGCTTTCAAGCATCTATCAGGCAAAGCGGAGTAAGACCTATCCCCTACAAATATCATTTTAAGGGAAAGTAGACTTTCATAGTCTTGGATTATCTCTCTCTTTTTTTTTTCTTACCCTAAGCATGAGGTGTATAGGTTATTCAGGGATGTAAGGAGTCATTAAGAATCATTAGCACATCTGATGTGAGGGCTTGCCAATTCTTTACCAGGGCAGTTTATCCATTTTTGAATATCAACATAGTATTAGTTCCAAGAAGTTATAGAATGCCCAGTGGCCATAACCAAATCTAGATGGGTTGAATCAGGTTGGGTGTAACTGACAGGTCTCAATTCTATTGGTGAATTAGAAGATCTCTTCCCCCTAACATATGAAGACTTTCCTGACACAATAAGCAGATGAGAACAATTTATTCCAATGAATATAAAGTCAGCTGAATAAAAATAAATAAATAAATAAATAAAAACTTAATGAAGTTCTGTGGAGCTCTCAGAGCTTGGTAAACATCAAACACCCCAAGATTATTCATTGTATTCTGGGCAGTCACTAGTTATCTTTACTTATGAATTACCATTGGATTTTAATGTTCTTGGAACAGAAAGTAAGGCTGATGACTGGACAAGTCTGCCTCACTTAAATCTAATTCACATATGAGTCAAGATATCATACTACAGTTTCAAAGTAGGGTGGTCCTCTTCAAAAATGAAAGATAAAGAATAACAATGCATAGGAGGACTTTGTGGATTTCTGAAATGTAGAGTATTTTTTTTTTATTTCCCACTTTACCATTAACTTCCTAGCAATATCTCTGAAATGGATGATGCCTACATTTGAATACCTCTAAAAAAGCTCATCTGAAAAGCTATATCCAAACTAAAGGGACTAACTTGAAGAATTAAGCAAAACAACTTTCAGGTGTCCTGAGTTACCTTTTTTGTTCTATTCTTCTGTCTAGCATCATCTCTCTTCCCCTGGACAATCTATGTAAGAGTTGGAAAACAAATAATACACATTGGGTTGATATTTTCTATTAGTTGGTCTTACTATAACACTTTGGTGGCTACCTTCTTTCTTTCTTTTTTTTTTTTTTGTTTTGCATTTAGCTTTTTATTTTTTTTAAATATATGCAGTTTCTAACATTCATTCTTGTAAAACTTTATATTCCATTTTCCTCCTCTCTTCTCCCACTCCCTCCCTTAGCAAGGAATCCAATATATGTTAAACATGTATAATTATTTTATACATGATCCCATGATTGTCATGCTGCACAAGAAAAGTCAGATCAAAGAGAAAAAAATGAGAAAGAAAACAACAACAAAAAATGAAGTTACTATGCTGTGATCCACATTCAGTCCCCCCAATCCACTTTCTGGATGCAGATGGGTCTCTCTCCATCACAAATCTTTTGGAATTAGCCTGAATAACGTCATTGTTGGAAAGTGGCTACCCCATTTCTAAAAACCAATTAAGATTGGATTACCAATTGCTTTCAAATAGTAAGAAGTGGAGCACACAAAGGTGACCTTAAGAAAGTTATATCATTACAAAATCACATATAACCTTGATCCTCAAGGGTATTCTTAGGCCCTGAAACCTGTCCTTTGGGTTTAGGGTTTGGAAGAAAAGCTATACTGTCTAAATGTGCTATTTCACTGAGAAATGCTGGTTTTGAGAAGTAATCTTTCATTTATGCCTTTAATTGTATGTTATTAACATTTTATTTTTGTATAAAAGATATGTGATGTGTTTGGGGTATAGCACCAAATGATGAGATTGATGTAGGCAACAGATGTTGGAGTTTGGTCATATGAAGAATTCACAATAGCTATTCTCCTCCACAAAAGAATAGGTTTATTTATGAGAAGAGGTTATAAATAAAATAAAGGATACAATAGACACTAGAAATGGTAAATATGAAGTAGAATTGGGAGAGCATTTAAGTAGACACCATTTTATTGTGGGGAGTAAAGAGAAGACACCATAAGATACACGAGGATAAAAGGAATGACACCATGAGGCCAAATGACATGGCAGGCTTAACCTTAAAAAGGGTTCAGCAAAGATGATGTGGGCCATGGAAAGATTTATAAAGGAAATTTAACCTCAGGGCTTTGATGCTATTTGGATTTCTGATTAGACACAGCAAGGTAGAGTTATCCACAAAATCCCAGAGAGCAAGACTATAAGGTTGAACTGATATCCATCAGTGCCCTTCCCTGCTTGCCTCGGGGAATAATTTTATCAGAACTTCAGGCTTTCTATGCCAACCTTACTTAGTTACTAAGGTTCTCAACACTTGTATATTTATCTTAATTCTCCTGTAAAGCTACAAATTCTTTGGGGATAAGGACTAGGTCTCATTCAATCTTTGAATCCCCTTAAGTTTTTACTTCAGAGCAAACAAATATTTATTACATGGATGTGTTAAAGAAAGAATAAAGGGATAAAATTGACTAGGCTCAAATGGCTTAGAATGGTAATGAATAATCAAGTTAAGTGTATTTCCTTGAGTTCCCATTCTGCCTTTATTAGAACTACTTCAATTTCTGTTATAGAATCAAGTTTATCAGCAGAAGTGGAAAGAGTAACTGTGGGAAGATGAGCCTAAAAGTCAGAGTTAGGTTTTATTTCAGTTCTGCTACGAATTATTTGTATCATATAAGCCCAAGCACTTAAGATGTCTGTACTTTTCCCTCAACATCTCCAAAATAAGAAGATTTAATTAAATTACTTCTCTCCATGTCTATTATTCCATGATCTGTTTTGTTGTTGTTGTTGTTGTTGTTTTTTAATTGATCATCATGTAAATTCACAGGATTTTATGCAAACAATCTATGTGAGGTCATTGCACAATCTTAAACACCATCATATTCCTTTTTTCATTTTTTTTGAATCACTAGCAGCATATCCTCCATTTTCAATGCTTCCCCACCCCAAAAGTCTTTCCTTAAAACAGTAAACAATGGAAACTCAGAAGACAAAAGTTAAAACACTTGCCTCTAGCTATAGTGGTGGAGCAAGGAACCAGAACTAATCTTTTTCTTGGCAACCACATTTCTTTTTGATCATTAGTGAAGCTCAGGAACCTAATCTTGTATTCAGGGATTTGCCCTTCAGTATATAATCCTGAGTCTCTTTTTCCCCACTGCAACAATTGGGGTTAAGTAAAATCTGTTTTTAAGCCAAAAGGCAGCTTTGGGAATTGCCTAGGTCCATGGAAAATAGTCCTTTTTATTCAGATGAGGACATGTGAGCTGAAGATAGCTGTTCTTAAGATACAAAATACTAGCAGTTATACCCAGCTACATTTTAACCACTAGAAAATCAAATGATTTCTTATCTCAGTTGGCTAGAATATCAGTCATAACCTTGTTATGAACTGATGGAGGCTATATTTAGAGGCTGGGATATGAGGCAATCTACTTTGGACTAGTAATTGAGAAACTTCGACTAGTTGTCTACAGGATGCTAAAATGGAGTTCCATCACACCTTTCCCTAAGTATCTCTTTCTCACAGGGTTGGAAAGAATTCTCTTCATATTCACAGCTCAGAAAAATCTCCTTTATTCTATCAGAATCTTGAATCCTTCATTTCCAACCTTCATTCTATTTTCTCTAAACAAACCCAAAGGGGATAACCAACTTTTTCAATCAATATGAACAGATTTCCTGTCACATGTTCCAATCCAATAACTATTTATTAGGTGCCTACTATTTGCCAGGGCACTGTGCTGAGCACTGTGAATATACTATGAATACACTGTGTCTAGGAAAAGGCCATCGGTGTTGCAAAAAGAACTTATTTCTGTTTCAATCTTTTCTAACTCTTCATGATCTCATGTACTATATGGTCCATAAGGTTTTCTTGGCAAAGTCATTGAATTGGTTCACCATTTACTTCTCCAGTGGATTAAGGCAAACAAAAAGTTAGGTGACTTGCCCAGTATTACACAGCTGATGACTGAGGCTGAATTTAAGGTTAAATCTTTCTGAGTCCAGGCCTGGCACTCTATTCAGTGAGTCATTTAATTACTCCTATATGGAGAAATTCAGAGCTAGGTGAAATACTATATCTTTGTCCTATATAAAAGAAAGTGTTGGGAGTAATTTAGTATTTCATTCTTTAGCCTTCCAATTGAAGAGAATAGGAAACTGAGGGAGATGGGAAAGTGTTGAGTAAACAAGGCTGAATTAAAAAGGCATGATGAGATTTCAGGTGATGAACTGATCCTTGGAAAGGCATTATTTCTAGTTCACTTTAAGCTTAGCAGAGTTGCAGATAGAAGTGGAGGTATCTAACCCATGATCATTCATAATAAATGATCAAAGGGTATACTAGTTTTTTTTATTTGTATTGAAACTTTTTATTTTTAAAACATATGCAAGAATAATTTTTTACCATTGACCCTTGCAAAACCTTGTGTTCCAATTTCCTCTACTTCCCCCATTCCCTTTTCTACATGGCAAACAATCCAATATATGTTAATCATGGTAATACTGTATGTAAATTCAATATATGCAATTATACAATTATCTTGTCACATAAAAAGAATAAGATCAAAAAGGAAACAAAAATAAGAAAGAAAATAAAATTCAAGCAAATGACAACAAAAGAAGTAAAAATGCTATGTGGTGATCTGTACTCACTTCCCACAGTCCTTTTTCTGGGTGGAGATTGTTCTCATCATCACAAGATTATTGGAACTGGCCTGAATCTTCTCTATGTTGAGAATGATCACATTTATCAGAATTGATCATTTTATAATCTTGTCATTGCAATATACAATGAAGTCCTGGTTCTGCTCATTTCACTTAGCATCAGTTCACGTAAGTCACTTCGGGCCTTTCTGAAATCATCCTGCTGGTTGTTTCTTGCAGAACAATAAAATTCCATAATATTCATATACCACAACTTATTCATCCATTCTCCAATGGATGGGCATCCATTCAGTTTCTAGTTTGTAGCCACTACAAAAAGGGCTGCCATAAACATTTTTACACATGCGGGTCCCTTTCCCTCCTTTATGATTTCTTTGGGATGGAAATCCAGTAGAGACACTGCTGGATCAATGTGTATGCACACTTTGATAACTTTTTGAGGATAGTTTCAAATTGCTCTCCAGAATAGCTTGATCTATTCACAATTCCACTAACAATGTATTAGTGCCCTAGTTTCCCCACATCCCCTCAAAAATTCATCATTAACTTTTCCTGTCATTTTAGCCAATCTGAGGAGTGTGTAGTGGTATCTCAGAATTTTCATAGTTTGCATTTCTCTGATTTTAATGAATTAGAGCACCTTTTCATATGACTAGAAATGGTTTCAATTTCTTCATCTGAAAATTATCCATTCATATCCTTTGACCATTCAAAGGTATTTTCAACTGATAAATATATCCAGCCATATCATCTGATCACATTTATGTAATATTTTTCCAAATTGCATTCAAAAAAAAAAAAAAAAAACTCTTTCTAATTTTTTTTAATTTGGAATGTCCCCACCCTTACCCCACCCATAATTAAGAAACCACTTGTGAAGTTATTCAAAACATTTCTATAAAAGTGAAATTATATATATATATATATATATATAAACATTTCCTGCCCTAATGAAAATAAAAACTCTCAAGAAAAAAAGAAAGAGATAAAGAAAGTGAGAATGCTTGAGTATGTATTCAGTCACAATCAGTTTCTTCTTTGGGTATAGAGAGAATTTTTCATCATACATCCATCAGAGTACTCATGGATGTTTGCACTGCTGAAAAGAGCAGTTATTCACAATTGGTCACTCCAGAACATTCCAATTACTTTGTATACAATACATTTCACTTTGCTAGAGTTCATGGAGGATTTTCTAGGTTTTCTTCATCCTTAGAACATCTTTTTCTTCATTTCCCATAGAACAACAATATTACATCGTAAGCATATGCCATGCCATAAACACATATTATTGAGACATTTTCCAATTGATAGGCCTTCCCTCAATTTTCAATATTTAATCTTGAGAAGAAAGTTTCTGTGAATCAATCTATCTATCTATCTATCTATCTATATGTATATATATATATATCAATCATTGATATATAAAAAACATATACATGTTATTATTATTTTTTTTCTTTTTTTCTAAATCTCCTTTGGTATTTATGTACAAATTGTTTATAAAACTATATAAAAATGGATAGGAACACATTGAGTAAATCAATGGAATCATTCCACCACTCCTAAAAGTAAGTGATCATTCTCTGAAAAGACCTCATTTTTCAACCACAGAGGAATCTAAGTCAAATTTGTAAAAAATAAGAGTCATGTCCCAATAGATAAATGATCAAATGATATGATCTGTGCCCAAAAAGCTATAAAATCATGTATATCCCCAAAAGTTCTGGAATAATCAACAAAAATATATTATTCCAGATTTTGTATTTATAGTGTTTGACATAGTGAGTTCTTATTAACTGTTCCTTGGCTAATACGTTTATTTTAATAGTAAACCAACATTTTCCCTAAAATAGCTTCCATCATTTTAATACTAATATTTTTGAATGTGCATTACAATGCAAAGAAGATATATAAAAGAAATGAAGTGAAAAATGTATGAAGAGGTGGTGGGCTAGCCACATACTTTTAACAAAAATAACAAGTATTGCCTCTTACCTTTTTTAACAGTAAAATGTATGACTTGGACTAAATGGCTATTAAAGATTTAAAACCAACAAAATATATAAAGTAAAATAGAAATTGAATTTCACATAATTGCAAATATTATAAAATACTTTGGATTCTACTTGCCAAGATAAATCTGATAACTTGGTGCTACTTTTCATCACTTAAATCTGATTTATGCAGTAAGCAAAAGACAGCACCCATAGCAATTTACCATTTGTATCTATGTCCTGTAATGGCAGGGTAGTGATAAAACAGCAAGCTGTAATCAAAACCTTGCACACCAGTGCCCCAGACCATAGGATTCTCTTTTTCCTGGAAACAGCAGTGGAATTTGGCAACCTGGGTTATCTGATCAGTCTTTTGAGGATTCCACTGCTCACTTTCTAGTGTGAGGAAGGGACTAGGAACCCTAAAATTAACCAATCTCCCTGATTACGATGGCAGGTGGGATCCCACCCTATGGTTGAAACACACAAACACACAATTTACAGAAAGTTCTGCAAAGATGATTTTACTCATCATAAATACATGGAATATGTACACACTTATAGAAAAGACAATACAAAATTCGGTAGACCTGAAAAACAAAAACAAACAAACAAAGAAACAAACAAAAACAGTTTTGTTGGGAGAAAACTCAGCAGGTGTCACATACAAATAGCAGCTTTGAGTAAAAAAAAAAAAAGGGGGGTGGCAAATAAAGGCCAGCTTATTGAAGTTAGAGCTTGAAACACATTTTGTCCCCCCCCCTTTTTTTTTTTTTGGAGAATGGTAAAGGTAATGTGAGGTGAAGAATTTTGAAGTGATCAAATCCTCTTCAATATAAATATTCATATTCAACAAATGTGACAGCCCCAAGGCAATAAAACTACCAGAAGAATTAATGTCAATAGATTAGAATGCCTCTCTGAGTTCCACAGTTTGTTGCTATCTTAGAGGGAAAGATCAACCAATACATATCTGACAATAGTAGAACACAAAAGGAGTGGGCAGCTTTCAGAGATTTTGTGTGTAGCACTGCCTTTGCTTATAGGGTTCAAACACTCACTTAAAAACTAGTTTGAAGAAAATAATGTGAAAATTAAAAGCTGCTAATAAAAAAGACTCTCACAAGGTTTATCAGCAAGATATTTCATCCATCTCTAAGAAGGCAGCATTTAATTACATTAAAAGTAAACTACAAGTGATACTTAGAGACATACAAGGTCCTTGGTTCAGAAGGAAGGCAGATGAAATTCAGTTTTGTGTTGATAGTAGCAATCCAAAGCATTTTTATGGTATCCTGAAGGCTATTTATAAGCTAGAAACCTATGCGGTATCTCAACTGCTCAGCAATAATGCAGCCACATTGATTAGTGATTAATGACATTATCCTAGAGAGATAGGCTGAAAAACTTCTATAGTGGTCTCACCAAAATATTTTTAATCTGAGCTTTGTCTTAAAACTATTTTTAACCATATGAAAAGATGCTCCAAGTCATTATCAATCAGAGAAATGAAAATTAAGACAACTCTGAGATACCACTACACATCTGTCAGACTGGCTAGAATAACAGGAAAAGATAATGCGGAATGTTGGAGGGGATGTGGGAAAACAGGGACACTAATACATTGTTGGTGGAATTGTGAATATATCCAACCATTCTGGAGAGCAGTTTGGAACTATGCTTAATAAGTTATCAAACTGTGCATACCCTTTGATCCAGCAGTGTTACTACTAGGTTTTTATCCCAAAGAGATCATAAAGAAGGGAAAGGGATCTGTATGTGCATGAATGTTTGTGGCAGCCCTCTTTGTTATGGCCAGAAACTGGAAACTGAGTAGATGCCCATCAATTGGAGAATGGCTGAATAAATTGTGCTATATTAATATTATGGAATGTTATTGTTTGGCAAGAAATGACCAACAGGATGATTTCAGAAAGGCCTGGAGAGACTTACACGAACTGATGCTGAATGAAATGAGTAGGGCCAGGAGATCATTATATACTTCAACAATAATACTATATGATGACCAATTCTGATGGACCTGGCCATCCTCTGCAATGAGATGAACCAAACCAGTTCCAATGGAGCAATAATGAACTGAACCAGCTATAACCAGTGAAAGAACTCTGGGAGATGACTAAAAACCATTACATTGAATTCCCAATCCCTATATTTTTGTCTGCCGGCATTTTGGATTTCCTTCACAGGCTAATTGTACAATATTTCAGAGTCCGATTCTTTTTGTACAGCAAAATAGTGGTTTGGTCATGTATATTTATTGTGTATCTAATTAATACCTTAATATATTTAACATCTACTGGTCATCTTGCCATCTAGGGGAGGGGGTGAAGGGGAAGGAGGGGAAAATTGGAACAAAAGGTTTGGCAATTGTCAATGCTATAAAATTACCCATACATATAACTTGTAAATAAAAGGCTATTAAAAAAAAAATCAGTGCTGTAGTCATTGACCATTTATCTCATGTTGAAGTCAATTCCTGTGTTCCTCAAGTTCCAACTGAAGAAGGTTTTTTTGTTTTTTGTTTTTTGTTTTTTTAATGTGATTAGGTTACTTTCATGTGGCATACCACTGGTTCTGATTCTATTCCAGCTGATATAAGACAGGGACCCCATTGCTTATACAAAAGGTGATTGGAATTTGCTGGGTTATATGGCAAGAAAAAGTTATCCTCCAGGATTTCAAGATCATTTCCACTGTCCTTCTCTATAAAGATAATGGAAATAGATTGTCTTGTGACAATCATTGGGAGTTCTTTTTCTTAGTCATTGCTGATAAGATTCTTTCCAGACTCAACCTTAATAGGCTGTTCCTTCAGAGAATAAGAGGAAAATGAGATATGGGAAGGGGTGAATGGCTGGTAAAAGAGAGGGCATATTTGGGGAGAGAGTAGTCAGTAGCAAAACACTTTTAAGTAGGGACAAAGTGAAAGGAGAGAAGAGAAATGGGGGGAAGTACAATTAACAATAGTACTTGTAAAAAAAAAATCAAAGCAAGTTTCTCTAATGGAGTATTATTGTTTTTTTGAGAAACAATGAGCAAGAAAACCACAATAAAACCTTGAAAGTCCTCCATGAACAAAGTGAAATATGCTGTAAACAAAGGAATAGTGATGTTCTGGGATGACCATTTGTAAATAATTTTGTTATTCTCAGTATTACAATCATCCACAGCTATTTTACAGATTTGTGATGAAAAAATCTATCTATATACAGAGAAGGAGCTGATTAAGTCTGAATACAGATTGAAGCATTCTCTATTTCTCTATCTCTCTTTTTATTTTTAACTTAATTTTTCTTGAGGGCTTTTATTTTTAATAGAGTGGGAGATCTATGTTTTCTTATGTTTTAAATAACTTTACATGTAGTTTCTTAAGGGTGGGTGAAGATAAGGAAAGAACCGAAATCTCAAAATCTCAAGAACAAATGAAAAAAAAAAATGTTTTGAATGTAACTAGGGGAGATATTAAATAAATAAAATTAAAATTAATAATTAATAATAATAAAAAGTAAAAAGAAAAAATGAAATAAAATGGGCTGCTCCTTCACCTAGAAGAAAGTTATCTACCTCAGAACCATTGTGACTTCACAAAGGGCTAAAGAATGGTCAATATGCTGTTTGCCAGTCAGCAACTGCAGAAGGAATACCAGGAACATAATACAAGTTTGTCCACAATGTCTATAGAGCTTACCAAGGACTTTGACACCGCCATTGGCTTATGGAAAATTATGTCATAATTTGGTTGCCCACCAAAAATGTTCATCAGTAGTGTACATCTATTTCCTGATAGTAAGCTTGCCCAGATTCTGAAAAATGAACAATTCTCTCATGTTTGCTCAGTTACTTGTGGAATGAAACAAGTCTGTGTGCTTTCCCCCATCCTTTTTATCTAGATGCTGTCAAATATCTTTAATGAGGATAAATTCAACATCAGGGTCAGCTACCACACTAATGATAAATACTTCTACTTGAAAAAAATCCAAGACTAAAGTGGAGAGAAATTTGGTTCATGATTTTTTTCTTCCCCTCAATAGTGTTTTATTTTCCCAAATATATATATAAAATAATTTTTGGCATGAATTTTTGTAGGATTCTGTGTTCCAAAATATTACTTCTTTCCTCTTTTATCCCCTCCTTCCCCAGGACAGCATGCAATCTGATATGTTATACACGTGCTATACCTTCAAACATATTTCCATCTTTTTCATGTTGTGCAAGAAAAATTCAGACCAAAAAGGAAAGAATCCTGAGAAAACAAACAAAAAAAAAGTGAAAACACTATTAGTTGATGCACATTCCCTCTTTATAGTTCTCTATCTAGATGCAGATGATATTTTATATCCCAAGTCTATTGAAATAGTCTTGAATCACAGCATTGCTGAGAAGAGCTAAGTTTATCTTAGTTGATCAACACATAAGCTTGCTGTTACCAAGTACAATGTTCTCCTGTTTCTACTCACTTCACTCAGCATCAGATCATATAAGCCTTTCAAAGATGAAATCATCCTTCTGATTTCTTATAGAAGAATAATATTTCATTACATTCATATAACATAATTTGTTTAATCATTCCCCAATTAATAGGCATCTACTCAATTTCCAATTTCTGTGTGTGAGGTTTTGCTTTCCAATGCTTGCACATTCAATTCTGGTTCTGAAACAGAGATGTAATAAGGTACAGGTCAATTTTCTGTTGCTTGGGATAACAATTAACACTAAGAAAACCTAGATACTCCACCAGCTAGCACCTTATCATCCATATATGAAACCATTGATTACAGCAAGTATGAACTTTTTAATATTGTAGATATGTTCACTTATCTTGGTAGTGTAGTTTCTAGGGATGTATACATTGGTAATCAGGATGACACACATTGCCAGAACTAGTTTGTTTGTTTCTTCTTGTATCTTTATTAATTTTTAATGCATATTACTTTATGAATCATTTTGAGAGAAAAAAATCAAAGCAAAAGGGAAGAACCATGGGAGAGATAAAAAAGAGAAAAAACAGAAATAAACATAGCATTATTGATTTATTTTCACTCTCCTTAATTTTGTTTCTGGATGCGGATGAATTTTTTTGGCACAAAGTCTATTGGGATTTCCTTGGATAGTAAGTGTTTTGGAAGTCTGAAGAAAGTGTTGGGAGAGAAGAGGTATTACTCTACAAAACTGAAAGTCTACAGAGTCAAAGCTGACATACATATGTCAGCTTTGACTCTGTAGACAAGTGTGTGTGTGTATATATATATAGATAGATAGATAGATATAGATATACACATATATATATAATATGTGTATATATATACATATACATATATATGTATGTGTGTATAATTATATATACATATATATGTATGTAAATAGATATATGCATATATAGATTATATGCATGTATATATGTATGTAGTACCATATGGATAATAAGAATCAAAGTAGGTATTTGAATCTTTGCCTCTCAGATTCCAGAACTTCTTTTCTTTTCTTTCTTTTTTTTTTCCTGAGGCAATTGTGATTAAGTGAGTTGCCCAGGGTCACATAGCTAGGAAATGTTAAGTGTCTGAAACTAGATTTCAGCTCAGATCCTCCTGACTTCAGGGCTGGTGCTCTATCCATTGTGCCACCTAGTTGCCACTAGAACTTATTTTCTCAATACCAAATTTCATCAATATTAATTGACTCCAATAAATGCTGTTTGAGAACCAATAAGCTGTAATATATAAAAAAAATCACCTCCGAGTAAAGAAAACCTGATTCTTATGAAGTTTCATGAGCTTCAAGGGTTTCCTCTCATGAATACTAACTATTATATCATGGAATCACAGTGTTTAGAATGGGGGAAATAGAATCTGAAGGATCTGAGTTCAAATCCAACCTGAGACACTTACTTGCCAGGGACCCTGAGCAAGACTTAACCCTGTTTGTTTCACTTTCCTTATCTGTAAAATGAGCTGGAGAAGGAAAAAGCAAACTAGTCACATAACTTGGCCAAGAAAATCCCAAATTGGGTAATGGAGAGTCAGACATAAATGAAGCAACTGAACCAGAAAAATAATAAGTTATTAGAATGTTTCAGTGCTCTAATCACCTCTCAAAGAGAAAGTGCTGACCTGAATCAATGAAGAGAGATAGCTCTATCAGGAGGTCCTTCTAACGATAAAGTTCAGGTCTTATCTTGAAACACTTGAAACACTTCTTATGTTCTTTGCCAATAAGTTGTATCATTTTAAAGTTTATAACTGCCTTATCTCCTTATTTTTGCTTATAATTATAATATAGATATGATACTAATTTACATCATTGCAATTCCAGAACTTGTTCTTATCCATCTTTGTATCTCTCCCAGATTCTTTGTTTTAATTTTCTTAATGCATTGCTACAATACTATGAACATGGACTCAGTGGAGCCAGTTTTAATAACACCCAGAATTCTCATAAGGTTGATAAAGCACAATAGCATTGAGAAAGATAAGAATTCAAATCCAGCTTAAGACTCTTAATATATAACTTTGGATAAATCATTTAACCCCGTGTTCCTTATCTGTAAGGAAGCCTCCAAGTCTGTGAAGATCAAATAATACTTGTAAGATACTTAACATAATGTCTGGCATATGATAAATATATTAAAGTTAACACTATTAAATTATTTTAAATTGAGTCATCAGTAGCTTTCACAAATATGCTGACAGGACAAAAACAAGAGGATTTTTTGGTAATGCATTTTAATCGCACAAGAGATGGCTGAAAGCTGAGGTGTGGGAGGACAAGGGGAAGAAAAGATGGATGCTGGGGAAAATGATATGGCCAATTCTTAGACAATGGAAAGAGAAATGGAACCATATAGCTTCAATATGGTGGTCTTCAGTCATAACATGGAAAGAAAGTATGACTAAGATAATGGTGCCTTAGACTTGGTTTTATTAGCTTCAATAAAATCTCTGCCTCTTTGGTAACTTAATCCATAGGACATCCTGTATCCATCATTTCCACATTAGATTAGCTCATTCTTTTCTAGCACTCTTGGATTTAATGAATATGAGAAACAATTCTTTTTTGTGTCATCTCAAAGATCAGATTCTAGGTCCCTATGTACCCTATTTTTATATGGGATATTATTAATGAATGACAGATTCTAATAAGAAAATAATGGTTATGAACAATATGGCTGATTACACATGAGTTTAGTTTGTCAAGTGTTTCCATAGAATTCCTGAAATTGCATAAAGAAAAGCAGAAGAGTAGAAATATACAGAAGGAATTAATATTAGGTCATATAAAGCACTGGGACTTGGGACTTCCTGTTGGAAGATCTATTTTTTGTTGTAGTTTTTGTTTGTTTGTTTTGTTTTGTTTTTCCTCAGAGACTAGATGTATAATACTAGGTAAATTATTTTTATCTGTCTTCTTTAGTTGCCTCAATAGAAAATTCTTTTTCTCTTAGGATTATTTTGAATATTATATGAGAATATATTTGGAAGGTACCTAGAACAATCCTAGCATAGAATAGGTCCTTATCAAATGCTTGCTTCCTTCATTATTTTCTTCCTTCAAGGACTGGGTACATGATCTAGACATACAGAATGAGATTATAAATAAATTAGAAGAACATGGGATAGTTTACCTCAAAGACCTGTAGAGGAAGAAGGAATTTGTGACCAAAGAAGAACTATAGATCATTATTGATCACAAAATAGATAATTTTGATTCTATTAAGTTAAAAAAAATTGTACAAACAAAACTAATGCAGATAAGATTAAAAGAAAAGCAATAAATTTTTTACAGTCAAAGGTTCTGAAAAAGGCCTCATATCCAAAATATATAGACAATTTACTGAAATCTATAAGAAATCAAGCCATTCTCCAATTGATAAATGGTCAAAGGATATGGACAGACAATTTTCAGATGGAGAAATTGAAACTATTTCCAGTGATATGAAAAGGTGCTCTAAATCATTATTGATCAGAGAAATGCAAATTAAGACAACTCTGAGATAACACTACACACCTCTCAGATTAGCTAAGATGACAGGAAAAGAAAATGATGAATGTGGGAGGGGATGTGGGAAAACTGGAACACTGATACATTTTTGGTGGAATTGCGAATAGATCCAAACATTCTGGAAAGCAATTTGGAACTATGCTCAAAAGTTATCAAACTGTGCATACCTTTTTATCCAGCAGTGTTACTACTGGGCTTATATCCCAAAGAGATCTTAAAGAAAGGAAAGGGACCCATATGTGCAAAAATGTTTGTGGCAGCCCTTTTTGTAGTGGCTAGAAACTGGAAATTGAATGAATACCCATTAATTGGAAAATGGCTGAATAAATCGGGGTATATGAATGATATGGAATATTATTGTTCTGTAAGAAATGACCAGTAGTATGAGTTCAGGGAAGCTTGGAGAGACTTCCATGAATTGATACTAAGTGAAGTGAGCAGAAGCAGGAGATCATTATATACAGCAACAAGAAGATTATGTGATGATCATCTCTGATGGATGTGGCTCTTTTCAACAATGAGATGATTCAAATCAGTTCCAGTTGTTCAGTAATGAAGAAATTCAGTTACACCCAGAGAAAGAGAGAACTATGGGAAATGAGTGTGAACCATAACATAGCATTTCCACTCTTTCTGTTATTGTTTGCTTACATTCTTGTTTTCTTTCTAAGATATGTTCTCTTTCTTTCTATATCCAATTTTTCTTGTATAGAAAGATAATTATGTAAATATGCATACATATATTGGATTTAACATATACGTTAATATATTTAACATGTATTGAACTACTTGCGATATAGGGAAGGAAGTGGGGGAAAGGAAAGCCAAAGTTGGAACAGAAGCTTTTGCAAGGGTCCTTGTTGAAAAATTGCCCAAGCATTGTTTTTTTTTAAATGAAAAGCTATAATAATAATAAAGACTCATGATGAAAAATGTTCTCCTCCTCCAGAGAAAGAGTTTTGTAATCTGAATTCAGAGGGAAGCATACTATTTTCACTTTGTTGTTGTTTTCTTTTCTCATGATTTTTCCTTCTTTTAAAATTCTTCTTTCACAACCTGATTGATGAGAGAAAATGTTTAATATGATTGTACGTGTATAATCTATATCAGATTGCTTGCTGTTTCTGGGAGGGGCAAGAAAGAAAAAAAATGAAAAAAAAAAACAAACTATAAAATATGTTGAAAACAATTTTTAAAGAAGGATGTTGACTATGCATTCTTATAGAAGTAAGGGTAGTTTCATTCTTTTTACATGTATAAATAAAGAATAATGCATTGCTTGTTACATAGTAGGTACTTGAGAAAAGCTTGACTAATTGTTTGATCAATTGACTGATATCCTTTTGAATAATCGTATGATAATTCTATACCAGATGCTTTGAGTTGCATTTATAGCTTGATATTTATCACTATTCATATGACCTTGGACAAATAATTTTACCATTTTTCCTTGGTTTTCTTGTTTATAAAATGAGAGGTTTGGTATAGATGAACTCTGAGGTCACTTCTAACTCTACATCTATGATCACATCATCTTTGGGCTGCTGATATTTCTCTAATGGAAATGTTCACTATATCAAGGAAATCTCAGCTTTAATTCATACCTCTATCCCAAGATCTTTCAATACAAAGACACACAGGTTCCCTTTCAGCTCTAAACTTTAGGGACCTAAATTTTTCTCTGAATGAATATAAAGGCAAAATCAATAAAGTGATTAACCTTTGATCCCCAAATAACTAAATGTACAATCAAACTGAATGCTGCTGCTCAGAGACAGCAGACAAGCAGACAAATAATCTGATACAAAAAAAAAAAAAACTTAAGAGAAGCCATGAAGGGGGAAAGTGTTGACTAAGATATCAATAGAATTAGTTTCCCATCCAAAGTTCGTTATTTCTAAGTTATGTAAGCATGGATAAATCACATCTTCCCTCTAAGTCTCACTTTCTTTACCTGTAAAATATGAGGATGTGAATATAGGATTTCAGATGATGTGTCTCATCTTTCAATCTTTTCTTTTTTTCATTTCTAGGAAACTTCATTTTTCCTTGATCTTGATTTCTTTGGTTGGGCATTCCTTGACCAAAAACTTTTTATATCATTTTCTTTGATAATGTTTTATTCTCACATTTTTATGATTTCAATGAAAAGAAAACCTGTTGTGATTTTTCCTTTCTTTGCTAATTTTATTTCTAAGCAAGACAAAAACACAGAGATGACACTGGGCAGATTGCCTTTTTACTACTTTCTGAGATGTATTCTCATCATGATTACATTTACTCCTCTGTTCATAAGGAGTCAAAATGTTCAGGTCCTAGGTTCTTTATCCCTGAGGGTTATTGAAGAGGCCATTCAGTGACTTTAACTACTAATGAGATTTTTCTCCCTTAAATTGGTTTCATGACAATGTTTCCTGCTAGTATTTTTCCAATTTGTTACTGTGCTAATTTACACTAATAATGGCCATTTCAATTAATTCCAGGACATTGGTATTCTAAAAAGGTACCCAGCATAATTAAAACATTGCCCATACATGCCAAAGACCCTGCACCCTCCCATGTAGATAATATAAGTTTGCAAGTTATGGTTTGTGGGGCAGTTGGAAGGCTTGCCTTTCTCTCTTCCAAAGGGGGTCTCTCTTGCAGAGACTAGATTTATATCATTTTCATAAAATTAAATAAATCCCAGTTCATTAGTTAGTTCATGTTCTCTGTTAAGGCATGGGGAAAAAACAGATTGTTCCAATTCTCCCATTTTAGGAATTGGGAACTTAGCCCAGAGAAATGAAGTTTTTCTTCCAATTTTATGGGGCTAGTTAGTAGAAAAATCTGGATTTGAATGTCGACCCTTCCACTCCCAACTAATATTTTTTCTAACTGTAAAGTTTTGACATCACCTCTAATAGTAAAAGTATTTTGATAGCCATGGATTATAATCTATTAGTAATTGCCAGAATTTTTATTTCCTTAATTTTTGCAGAGAACTTAAAAACATCATCTACTTTGTTTTTCACAACAACCTTGGGAGGTAGCTATTACTCCATTATAATGATAAAAAGATTGAAAAAGACAGAGGTTATATGATTAATCAATAATATCTTCTGGATAAGAAATGTCTGAAGCTAGATTTGAATCCAGGACTTGCTGATTTTAATTACTGTAGTCTTCACCTAACAGGCTATACACAATCTATATCTAAAAAGAGTAAATAATAACTGAGATGTGGTTACCAAGTATATATTTCCTTGAAGACCTCTGATGAGAAGATACCCAGAACCTCCCTAAGGAGTTTGTTCCTTGTTGGGAGAACTCTGTTGCAACACTTATACACTGCTCCTCTGGAGCCAAGTGTAACATATCTAAATAAACCTTTTTCACTGTGACAGTGTTTCAAATACTACAAGAGATAGATCAGGAATAGGTCATTATTTCCACAAAAATCCTTGCCACCAGCTAAACACATTCTTTCCTTCTACCTATGATCATATAAAATGAATATTTCTATCTTTACTATTCTCCTGTAGATGCTCACTATGTTATCAAATTTATTTCATTTCTAATAGTTTTCCTGAGCTAGATTTTTTTCTTGGTGTTTCTCCTCCATTTCTTTTTTAGAAAGTACTTTGTCTCTACAATTGGTTTTGCTTAATATTCTTTAAGGCAACACTATTCCCAGTGGCTTTCTTTATCTTTAATATCTTTCTTACTGTTTCTCATTCCTTTCCTTGATTAAAATTTTATTTAACTTTTTGAGTTATTTATCTTTCCTTCTTTTGCTTAAGTAATTTTTCATCTTTCTTTTTTTTCTTCTCATTGCTTAATAAATTTTTGTTCATTTAAATTAATGCAAAATTAATCCTTATACCCTTTCCAATTACTTTTTTTTTTCCTTTTTAGTTCCTTCCTTCTTTTTTTCCCCCCTAGGAAATTCTAATTTTACAGTACTTTTCATTAATTTTCTTCTATTTTTTCCTTTTTAATCATTTATTGTTTAACGAGTATATTGATTTATTTCTTTTTTTCATTTTTTTAAATTCGTCATGGAACTAAGTCATAGTAGGTTTGAGTTAACTTGTCATCATTTTCTTCTTCTTCTTCTCCTGTTCTTCCTCCTCTTCTTCCTCCTTTTTTCTTCTTCTTCTTGCTGTTGTGCCTTACAACAAGAAGTACTAATTCACAAGTGAGTTGATAAGGACAAAAACATCATCTTATGATAGAAATGTACTCATTTTCCAAAATACGTAGTGTAATTCTGTTCATTACTCTTCTCTTTGACCATGTGATCTCTACTCTGGGTTCATATCTCCTTATCATCCAAGATGTTGACTTCTCCTCAACATTCTTATTTTCCTTCCACTGAAAAGGACATACATTTCTCTTTCAGAAGTAGTCTGTTCATAGCATCTCTACAAAAGTTATTTATTATAATGCTGTTATGTCTCCCTTTTCTAATTTCTTTCCCTTATATCCAGCTGGTTGCAAACATGTGCAAAAATCGGTTCTAGAGTCTTATTAAAAATTGGATGAACAAATAAGTATTAAGGACACAGTTGTCTGCCCACCGGTAAGGAGAGGGGATATTTTTAAAAGAAAAGAAAAAAAATAAACTTTTTTTTTCTTGATCCTCCTTCAAGAATTCCTTGTAATTAAAGACTCTTTTGTTTGTTTCTGAATACCTTACCACATACTTAGCTGTCCCTGCCCTATATATTTTTGAAAGGCTATTCACTTTTTTTTTTCCCTCTATAGACCATCCTTATTTTTAATTCATTGTCGCTAAGGTGACCTTTCAGGAGAAGTATTTCTTTGGGTAACAAACCAGCACCTTAAAATAGTCCTTATTTCCTCTCCATAAGATCTTACTGTATCTTCTGACAAGCCTTTTCCTTTACCTCTGAGAGCTCAGTAGCTTTCAACAATGGTTCTGATGTTCACTAGGGAAATGTGCTAATTAGACAATCCAGTCTCCTTGTTTGCAGATGAAGATGGGAACAGAAGTATACATATTGAGAACAGGAAACTTTACCATTGGTCACTATCACTTTAAATGAAGCTTTAATTTTTCATGTAGTTAAGTGAGCAGGGAACAGACATTGATGGAGGGGAGATTCAGAATAAAGACAGAAAAGACTCAGAGTTAAGGGGACTAAGAGGAAGACACTATTACTACTAATTGGTGTATTGACTTGCATTAAATTGTCATTTGCCCCTTGAATCCATTCGATGATGGAACTTAATCAGTGACTAGAGTAATTACAGAATGATATTTACCAGGAAATCTGAAGAGACCAAGCTGTTTCCTGTAGTTGTTCTCCAGACTATCTAAATATGAGTGTTTCAAAGGGCTGCAGCTATTATTTCAGATAAAGCTGAGAATCTCCTCCTGTAACTGGATCTGCCTATAGATTACTAGTATCTACTGTGCCCTTGCTGTCCTTCATTTCTAATATATAAGTACAGGTTGAATGTGACACATTTCATACATTTAGCCTGACTAGGAAAACACACTTGCACACAAAAATAACAAAACTGGTATTAGATAATAGTTTTGCAAATATACAGAACTAAAAAGATCAAACCTTCTCATTGGATTCAAGAATATGAAGGGAATGATTCAGTTCCATGCACAACATCACCAACATCCATAATTCGGAGTCAGCCAATTAGTTAATCAATAAGCATTTGACTGTCTTGCAAGCATTGTCCTGAGCACTTAGGTACTGAATTAGTTGCTGAACAGAGCTTTTAGACACAGAAGAAATCTTGTAAATTATTATTTTCTATCTGATTGATTTTTTTTTATTTTTTTTTAAAATTTTTATTTAATAATTACATTATATTGACACTCATTTCTGTTCCGATTTTTTTTCCCCTCCCTCCCTCCACCCCCTCCCCTAGATGGCAAGCAGTCCTTTATATGTTGGATATGTTGCAATATATCCTAGATACAATATATGTTTGCAGAACCGAACAGTTCTCTTGTTGCGTAGGGAGAATTGGATTCAGAAGGTATAAATAATCCGGGAAGAAAAACAAAAATGCAGATAGTTCACATTCGTTTCCCAGTGTTCTTTCTTTGGGTGTAGCTGCTTTTGTCCGTCATTTATCAATTGAAACTCAGGTCTCTTTGTCAAAGAAATCCACTTCCATCAAAATATGTCCTCATACAATATCGTTGTCGAAGTGTATAATGATCTCCTGGTTCTGCTCATTTCACTTAGCATCAGTTCATGTAGGTCTCTCCAAGCCTCTCTGTATTCATCCTGCTGGTCATTTCTTACAGAACAATAATATTCCATAACATTCATATACCACAATTTACCCAGCCATTCTCCAATTGATGGGCATCCATTCATTTTCCAGTTTCTAGCCACTACAAACAGGGCTGCTACAAACATTTTGGCACATAAGGGTCCCTTTCCCTTCTTTAGTATTTCTTTGGGATATAAGCCCAATAGAAACACTGCTGGATCAAAGGATATGCACATTTTGATAATTTTTTGGGCATAATTCCAGATTGCTCTCCAGAATGGTTGGATTCGTTCACAACTCCACCAACAATGCATTAGTGTCCCAGTTTTCCCGCATCCCCTCCAACATTCATCATTATTTTTTCCTGTCATCTTAGCCAATCTGACAGGTGTGTAGTGGTATCTCAGAGTTGTCTTAATTTGCATTTCTCTGATCAATAATGATTTGGAACACTCTTTCATATGAGTGGTAATAGTTTCAATCTCATCCTCTGAAAATTGTCTGTTCATATCCTTTGACCATTTATCAATTGGAGAATGGCTTGATTTCTTATAAATTTGAGTCAGTTCTCTATATATTTTGGAAATGAGGCCTTTATCAGAACCTTTAACTGTGAAAATGTTTTCCCAGTTTGTTGCTTCCCTTCTAATCTTGTTTGCATTAGTTTTATTTGTACAAAGGCTTTTTAATTTGATGTAATCGAAATTTTCTATTCTGTGATCAGTAATGGTCTCTAGTTCATCTTTGGTCACAAATTTCTTTCTCCTCCACAAGTCTGAGAGATAAACTATTCTATGTTCCTCTAATTTATTTATAATCTCGTTCTTTATGCCTAGGTCATAGACCCATTTTGATCTTATCTTGGTATATGGTGTTAAGTGTGGGTTCATGCCTAATTTCTGCCATACTAATTTCCAATTATCCCAGCAGTTTTTATCAAATAATGAATTCTTTTCCCAGAAGTTAGGGGCTTTGGGTTTGTCAAACACTAGATTGCTATAATTGACTATTCTGTCTTGTGAGCCTAGCCTTTTCCACTGATCCACTAATCTATTTCTTAGCCAATACCAAATGGTTTTGGTGACTGCTGCTTTATAATATAATTTTAGATCAGGTACAGCTAGGCCACCTTCATTTGATTTTTTTTTTCATTAGTTCCCTTGAGATTCTCGACTTTTTATTGTTCCATATGAATTTTGTTGTTATTTTTTCTAGATCAATAAAATATTTTCTTGGAAGTCTGATTGGTATAGCACTAAATAAATAGATTAGTTTAGGGAGTATTGTCATCTTTATTATGTTCGCTCGGCCGATCCAAGAGCACTTAATATTTTTCCAATTATTTAAGTCTGACTTTATTTGTGTGGAGACTTTTTTATAATTTTGCTCATATAATTCCTGACTTTCCTTTGGTAGATAGATTCCCAAATATTTTATGGTATCAACAGTTATTCTGAATGGAATTTCTCTTTGTATCTCTTGCTGTTGGGTTTTGTTGGTGATGTATAAAAATGCTGAGGATTTATGGGGATTTATTTTGTAGCCAGCTACTTTGCTAAAATTATGAATTATTTCCAATAGCTTTTTGGTAGAATCTCTGGGGTTCTCTAGGTATACCATCATATCATCTGCAAAGAGTGATAGTTTGGTTTCCTCATTGCCTACTCTAATTCCTTTTATATCTTTCTCGACTCTTATTGCCGATGCTAGTGTTTCTAATACGATATTAAATAACAATGGTGATAGTGGGCAACCTTGCTTCACTCCAGATCTTACTGGGAAAGGTTCCAGTTTTTCCCCATTGCATATGATGCTTACTGATGGTTTTAAATATATGCTCCTGACTATTTTAAGGAAAAGTCCATTTATTCCTATGCTCTCAAGTGTTTTTATTAGGAATGGGTGTTGGATTTTATCAAATGCTTTTTCTGCATCTATTGAGATGATCATGTGGTTTTTGTTTGTTTGGTTATTGATATAGTCAATTATGCTAATAGTTTTCCTAATATTGAACCAGCCCTGCATTCCTGGTATAAATCCTACTTGGTCATAGTGTATTATCCTGGTGACAATTTTCTGTAATCTTTTTGCTAATATTTTATTTAAGATTTTAGCATCAATATTCATTAGGGAGATTGGTCTATAATTTTCTTTCTCTGTTTTCAGCCTACCTGGTTTAGGTATCAGTACCATATCTGTGTCATAAAAGGAGTTTGGTAGGACTCCTTCAATCCCTATTTTTTCAAATAGTTTATATAACATTGGAGTTAATTGTTCTTTAAATGTTTGGTAGAATTCACATGTAAATCCATCTGGTCCTGGGGATTTTTTCTTAGGGAGTTGATTGATAGTTTGTTCTATTTCTTTTTCTGAGATGGGACTGTTTAGGATATTTACTTCTTCCTCTGTTAGTTTGGGCAAGCTGTATTTTTGGAGGTATTTTTCTATTTCATTTAAGTTGTCGAATTTATTGGCATAAAGTTGGGCAAAGTAACTCCTAATTATTGCTCTAATTTCCTCTTCGTTAGTGGTGAGTTCTCCCTTTTCATTTTTAAGACTAACAATTTGATTTTCCTCTTTCCTTTTTTAATCAGATTTACTAAGGGTTTGTCTATTTTGTTGGTTTTTTCATAGAACCAACTCTTAGTTTTATTAATCAATTCAATAGTTTTTTTACTTTCAATTTTATTGATCTCACCTTTTACTTTTAGAATTTCAAGTTTAGTGTTTGACTGGGGGTTTTTAATTTGTTCCTTTTCTAACATTTTTAATTGCAAACCCAATTCATTGACCTTCTCTTTCTCTATTTTATACAAATAGGCCTCTAGAGATATGAAATTTCCCCTTATTACCGCTTTGGCTGCATCCCATACATTTTGGTATGATGTCTCATTATTATCGTTTTCTTGGGTGAAGTTATTAATTATGTCTATGATTTGCTGTTTTACCCAATCATTCTTTAGTATGAGATTATTTAGTTTCCAATTATTTTTTGGTCTACTTCCCCCTGCTTTTTTGTTGAATGT
Organism: Antechinus flavipes; assembly: GCF_016432865.1. NCBI lineage: Eukaryota > Metazoa > Chordata > Mammalia > Dasyuromorphia > Dasyuridae > Antechinus > Antechinus flavipes. The sequence goes on along the minus strand of NC_067399.1, from coordinate 14,882,727 downwards.
AATTTTCATTGCATCGTGGTCTGAAAAGGATGCATTTACTATTTCTGCCTTACTACATTTGAGTTTGAGGTTTTTATGTCCTAATATATGGTCAATTTTTGTATAGGTTCCATGAACTGCTGAAAAGAAAGTGTATTCCTTTCTGTCTCCATTACATTTTCTCCAGAGATCTATCATATCTAGCTTTTCTAGTATTCTGTTTACCTCTTTGACTTCTTTCTTATTTATTTTCTGGTTTGATTTATCTAATTCTGAGAGTGCAAGGTTAAGATCTCCCACTATTATAGTTTTACTGTCTATTTCTTCTTGCAGCTCTCTTAGTTTCTCTTTTAAGAATTTAGATGCTACCCCACTTGGTGCATATATGTTTAATATAGATAGTGCTTCATTATCCATGCTACCCTTTAGCAAGATATAGTGTCCTTCCTTATCTCTTTTAATTAGGTCAATTTTTGCTTTAGCTTGATCTGAGATCAGGATGGCTACCCCTGCTTTTTTGACTTCACCTGAAGCATAGTAGATTTTGCTCCAACCTTTTACCTTTAACCTGCATGTATCTCCCCGCTTCAGGTGTGTTTCCTGTAAACAACATATTGTAGGATTCTGGCTTTTAATCCATTCTGCTAACCGCTTCCTCTTTATGGGGGAGTTTACCCCGTTCACGTTTATGGTTAGAATGACCAATTCTGTATTACTTGCCATCTTGTTAACCCCGGTTTATGCTTTCCTCCCTTCTTTCCCCTTTCCCCCCTTCCAAGTATTAAGCTTGTGAGCACCCCTTGCTTCTCACAGCCCTCCCTTTTTAGTGTCCCTCCCCCCGCCTTAGAGTTCCTCCCCCTATCTTACCCCTTTCCCTCCCAGTTCCCGTATTCCCTTCCGCTTAGCTTATTCCTTCCCTTTCCACTTTTCCCTTCTCACTTTTCAATGAGATGGGAGAAGTTTCACCATAGATTGAATATGTCTTAAGATTTTTCACTTAAAGCCAATTCTGAAGGCAGTAAGATACCCACTATATTCATCCCCCTCCATTCTTTCTCTCAGATATAATAGGTTTCCTATGCCTCTTCATGAGATGTACTACCCCCACTTTACCCTTTTTCTGGTACAATGTCCTTTCCACATCAATTTCTAGAACAAGGTATACATGTATTCTTTATACATCTATATAGTCAAAATATAGTTCCCAAGATTAATCTTTACCTTTTTAGATTTCTCTTGAGTTCTATATTTGTAGATCAAACTTTTTGTTAAGTTCTGGTTTTTTCATCAGAAATAGATGAAATTCGCTTACTTCGTTGAATGTCCATCTTCTTCCCTGGAAAAAGATGCTCATTCTCGCTGGGTAAGTTATTTTTGGTTGCATACCAAGTTCCTTAGCCTTTCGGAATATCATATTCCAGGCCCTTCGATCTTTTAATGTGGATGCTGCCAGATCCTGGGTGATCCTTATTGTGGCTCCTTGATACTTGAATTGGGTTTTTCTAGCCGCTTGCAATATTTTTTCTTTCATCTGAGGGTTCTGGCATTTGGCCACTATATTCCTTGGTGTTTTGATTTTAGGATCCCTTTCAGTGGGTGATCGATGAATCCTTTCAATGTTTATTTTTTCCTCTGTTCCTATGACTTCTGGGCAGTTCTCTTTGATAATTTCCTGGAAGACAGTGTCCAGGCTCTTTTTTTCATCATGTTTTTCTGGGAGTCCAATGATTCTCAGATTGTCTCTCCTGGATCTGTTTTCCAGGTCTGTTGTCTTCCCCAGAAGGTATTTCACATTTTTCTCCATTGTTTGATTTTTTTGGATTTGCTTGACTGATTCTTCTTGTCTCCTCGAGTCATTCAATTCCACTTGTTCAATTCTGATTTTCAGTGAAGTATTCTCTTCACTCACTTTTTTAAAATCTTTCTCTAATTGTCCAATTGAGTTCTTTTGTTCTGTGGAATTTTTTTCCATTTCGCCAATTTTGTTTTTTAGAGAGCTGTTTTCTGTTTCCAGTTCACTAATCCTATTTTTCAAGGATTTTACTTCTTTATCCACTCTCTCTTTAACTGACTTCTCCAGGCTCTTTTGCCAAGCCTCCCTCTCCTTTTCCAAGCTTCCTTCTCCTTTTGCCAAGCCTCACTCTGCTTTCCCCATTTTTCTTCTAGCTCCCTTGTGAGAGCCTTTTTAATCACTTCTATGAGGTTCATCTGTGCTGAGGAACAGACGATCTCCTCCTTTGGGGAATCACCTGGGGACTGCCTGTTTTTAGTCTCCTCAGGATTTAGAGTCTGCTCTCTATCTGTATAGAAGCTGTCAAGGGTTAAAGTCCTCTTCAGCTTCTTGCTCATTCTGTCTATTAATCAGAGACAAACTACCAAAGAAAAACAGAAAAAAACTGGAGTCTTTCTTTGGGGGGGCTGGGTGTGTTATCGAGCTTCCTCTACAGACTGCAGGGGGCAGCAGTGAGGCACTAGCAGGACTGTGCTGCGCCTGCGCTCTGAGATCCCAGAGCGTGCTGAGTCACTGAGGGGGGGGAAGGGGGGGGGCAGGTCCTGAGAGACTCCAGCTGTTTGGGGTTGTGTTCTTCAGCCCCAATGTTTTTAGCTTCTCTGCTGGGCTGTTGACTTGCTGCAGGTTCCAAACCTGTAGCGAAGCTCTCCCCGCAGAGACGGCTACGATCACTCCCCACCCCCTCTCAGCTCTGCTCCCGTGCTCTCACTGCCGCTGCCCTCAGCCTGCGCCCGATCTAAAACCGCCCCAGCCCTCCAGTAAAGACAGACCTTTCTTGGCGGATCTCAAGGATGGCTTCTCTTGGTAACTATTTGTGGGTTTTTTTCAGTCAAGCATTGATTCAGAGGCTTGTAATGAAGTGGATAGTGAGAGAAAGCGCGGAGCTTATGCAACTGTGAGCCTCCTCTCCGCCATCTTAACTGGAAGTCCTATCTGATTGATTTTTCAAACGAAGTAAATAAGCTACCATTGTCCATAGGTAATTGTGAATTCAAGAAAATGAGTATGTTGTTCAAGGAGAAGCAAGGAAGCCAATGTCCCTGGATCAATGATTATGCACAAGGTGTAAGAAATCTAGAAATGGGGAGCATGAGTTATGAAGGGACTTGGATGTTAAAAAAAAAAAAAAAACAAACAAGGTTTTATATTTAATTCTGGAAGTGATAATAAAGCACTATAGTCTTGAATAGAAGCAATATCACAATCAGAATTAAGCTTCAAGGCAATTATTTTGGAAGCTGAATGGAGGAAGGACTATTCATTGGAGAGATTTAAAGAAAGGATAATCCTCTGTACAACATGGCTAATGGTCATCTAATCTGTAGATTATTTCTGATGGTTGGGTTAAATACCTTATAATTCATTAGAGTATTGAATAACATTAAGTGTTTGGAAGTTTGTCCTAATGTCAAGTTGATTTTTCCTTTCTTACAGTCCCCACTAACATTTTTTTTCCTAATTCTTCCTTCAAGGGCCCAGTACAATAAATAATTTGTTTATCACCTAGTTTCATAGATAGATATAATGCATTCTAATGTAGGATACATACCACTATTTCATGCTTTTCTATATGATTGGTTTTCTATAAGATTTGATGATTACATTTCATCCACTTATAGTCTGGTTACAGGTTTTCAGTTTCACATCCTTTCATAAGTTCTGTTTGCTAACAAAAAAAAAAAAAATCTGACAACAAGTATAGTCTCTCTCAATCACAGAATCACCTAATTTAATGTTGGAAAGAACTTTAATAGCCATTTTCAATTTCAATTATTTGAATGTTATAGCATTCCATATGTAACAGAGAAAATGAAAATAACTCTAGCTAACATGAGCATGTACAGAATTTTCATCTGACATAATCTTTGTAAGGACTTTGGGATATACAGAGACTTTCTAGAAATATGTTTGGTCAACTAACTATGTAGTGAAAAAGAGCTTCTTTAATTGGCTTTAAAGTTGGGGTTGGGTAACATTTGAAATGTACTTGTTAACCTGGGTCTTTCCCTTTCTTTCTGAATCCTTTTTGCCTTATGCTTGGATGACATGAAGACAGGAAAAAAACTGTCTTCATGTCATCCAAGGCTGATATATGAATTGAAGAATAGATTCTTCTCTTTGTTTTTGTACCTTTTTTTTTTCTTTTCCCCCTTCTGTCTCTAGGTGAAATTTGAAGAGATTGTTATGACCTTTGGAAATGACTCTGAAAGACGAGAGAAGTGAACTAGTATAAGTGTGGGAGGGGAATCCATGTTGGTTTTTGAAGACCATCATATAGCACTGAGACTCCAAGACAAAGAATAGCCTTCAAGAAACCCCCAAACAGTAGCTGAAATGAGAAGTGATACAGCAAAAAATGCCAGTTTTGAATATAAATTGGTAAAATGAATGCTATGGAAAAACTAAATTAAGTCTGAGACAACTCTTTTCAGACCCCCAGGTGGTAAAAGGGAGAGTATACACCTGTAGTGTTGGGCAAAATATTTACTTCTAATCTTGCCAGATATGTCAAGTAAAAATACCTTTGTAAAAACTAATCAGCGTTACTTGGATACATGGAACTGTGTTAATCTCTCACAGTTAAAAATGGGAGAACATACTGAAACTGGAACTCAAGATAATAGAGTTACAGAGACATCCCAATCCCATAGAGATATGTCTAGAACCTGGGGGTAGGGAATACATAATTGCTTTGTTCTGAAACTATGAGACCAAAATAATTGCTACAAGTTACATTATTTTTAAAGCATGTTTTTAAAATGTTGGAAAACTTATCTCCCCACAGCATAGAGTATATTTTGTAATAAGTAAAAGTACAAACTTTATAACCAAGGTTTAATATGGGTCCTAGAATTTGAGGCAACCAAGAGAGTGGGGGAAAATGGCTCTGTAATCAGAAGACTTGGTTCAAAGCTCACCTCTCATAGTTACTACCTGTGTTATCTAGGTCAAGTCATCTCTGAGCCTTAACTACCTCATCTAGACAATGAAAGCAAAGACTGGGTGACCTTTGAGGCTGTTTCTGGCTCTAGATCTTACATCTTTTGAGACAGATCAGGCAAGTTGAAAATGAAACCAAATATATATCATGATAGAATGCCAACGTTAAGCTCTAATTAAACTGAGCTGCTTGGTCCCAGACAAGATCAAATAGTAAGTCACGCAGAAATATATATAACTAAAATACATCAAGGTCGAGGTGAAAAACACATTTTATGAAACAACAGTATAAACTTTTTAGATTTACATCATGTTGAATTTGTCTATTGTACACATGGGATATTAAAGGTTTTTTTTTTAATGTTGCCTTATTATATAATAAGCAGTGATCTCCCACAATAGAAACATGTTTTATGTCTTAAAATGATTGATCTTAGACTTATTGTAAGAGTACATATCAGGGGATAGGAAGCCTGCAGTTATTATTGAAGTAATGTACCTGGGAAAGAGAAGGTTATATGCAGAAAGTTGTAAAGAAAGAAAGAGAGAGAGAGAGGGAGGGAGGGAGGGAGGGAGGGAAGGAGGGAGGGAGAGAGAGAGAGAGGAGAGAGAGAGAGAGAGAGAGAGAGAGAGAGAGAGAGGAAGGAAGGAAGGAAGAAGAGAGAAAGAAAGAAAAGAGAGAAAGGAAGGAAGAAGAAAGAAAAATAAAGAGGGAGAGAGAAGAAAGAAAGGAAGAAAGATGTAGAAAAGGATGGGAAATCACATATATATCCTTTCCAATACAAACATACTGAATAAAGCCAAGGAGAGTTAGCTTTTCCCAAGCTTGAACTGACTGTCAGAAGAAAAGCAAAGCACTGAGATTGAAACAGTCCTCTGAGAATCCTATTGAATGGCCCCAAATAGGCTCCCAACTGCAATATTTGAGTCAGGGATTGGTGCCAGATCAGTCCTCAAATACCTTGTAGACTATATATTTGTCTTGATAGGCTTAGATATATTTTATTATGCCCCAAGAAAATTGTAGGGCTACAAAATTATTTTCTTAAAATTACTAAGCTATAGTATTTCTGCTGCATTGTGAGTAACACAGAATTTAGAGTAAGAAGAGCCTTTAAAGTCAAAACCACATAATGTATAGCATGTAAGAAGTTGAATCATGGAGACCTGAATTTTAATTCCTCTTTTTACTCTCTTTTGCCATCAACTAGGGGCAAGTCAATGGGTATCTCTGTACCAAAATTTTCTTATCTGTAAAATACATAATGCCATCTATCTCACAAGATAATTATGAGAGACAAATACAATATTTTATAATTCTTTGAAAAATAGCATAAAAAGGGAAAGAAATCATTAAGTATATACTATGTTCCAGAGACTGGGCTAACTGCTTTGCAAATATTTCATTTTCTCCTCTCAACAACCCTAGGCAATAGGTGCTATTATTATCTTCATTTAATAGCTGAAGAAATAGGCACAGTGACTTGGCCAGCATCATAGAACTTATAAGTATATGAGCTTGGATTTGAATTCATATCTTTTTTACTACATGCCTGGAGATCTATTCATGTACCTTCTATTGCTGCCTCTTTATAAATATTAACTCTTATTCTAAAATGTCATCTTACTTCAATTAATTCTGCACATTGCTGAAAAAAATAATTTTGTTAAGGTTCAGATCTGACCACATCACAGAATTGTAATCAGAAAAGCCTGAATTTAAGAGTTGGAAGGGATATCAGAATCCCTATGGGTCCACAGGGAGGTGAAACAATGCTTTACAGTTATATACCAGATATATGGGTATCCTTTCTCTGATGGGAGAGCTCCAAGTAGTGGAAAACTGCTACCTCTAGTAGGAGTGCATTCTACTTTGGACAGCTCAGATTTTAGGAAAACTTTTGTGTATTTTCACATGTGCTTTCTTTTGGTTTCATCAAATCAAGACTAAAATTTTGTCTTTACAACTTTCATCACTGCTGCTGCTCTATTGGGACCCCAAAAAATGTGAAAAATACAAGTGTAGTCTGTTTTCCTGCTTTTAAGTCTTCCAAATACTTTAGAACAGATAGCATTTCTAGTTTGTGTCTTCTCTTAAACATATTTATCTTTTTCAATTAATCTTCACAAGTATATCATGGATTAAATGCTATATACCTTGTCATCTTATAAATGTTATTTATATCAGTGAGCCATTATTCTGTATATCACACTGCTGATGAATCCTAGTGTAGTTAGAGTACAGATGTATTGCTATTAATACTTTACACATGAGGAAAATGATGGATAGAGGAATTAAGTGATTTCTTCTAAATAATTCTTCTAGGTGCCACTGATGAGGTTAAAATTCCATGTGTATGGGATGTTAAGTGAGGTCTACTTCTGGTATGACGTCTTGCTGAAGTTTTTTCAGGGCTAATCATCCTTCTTACATGTTCACTTTTAACTTAACATTCACACAGAGTGGCTCTCTGTGACAATATGCTAATAAACTGTCATGGTAGATGGGTTAAACAGATTCAGGTTAAGCAACAGACCTCAAACCCATCAAGAAGCTAGGGGTATGTCTGCCTCAAGAATGTGAAGACTACTTTGGTGTAATGGGAGGATGAGAACAATTTCCTCCAATGGCCAAGAAGACAGCTGAACAAGACTTGTGGAATATTTAGAACTTCAACAGACATTGAAGACACAAAAATAATTCATTGCATCCTAGTCCATAGACTTCAATAGCTCAGAAACTGAGGCTGAACATTTTACAGAACTGTGTCTCCCTTAAATCCAATTCACACCTAAGTCAAGACATTACCTTTGATGTCAATGGTTTGCTTAAAAACTTAAGGATTAATATCCACAGCAATCCAAATTAAGTAGTTAAGTCAAGTACTCTATCAAAGACTCTATGGTATAAATGTTGATTATCTCTCTCCTGGTTGCAGTTGCATGTCTCACACAGCTCCAGATAAGTTTTTTCTACCATGGTATAGAAATGTTTTCATTTTGGATGCTTACTTCAACCCTAGGTTTCTTTTTACATTGGGAGTAACTTCCATCTTTTCCTGTCTCAACATCTAATTGACTGTTATTACCCAGGACCCTCTAACTGAAGCGAATACCCAGAACACAGGTGTTTTTTATCTCTTTTCAGGCTTTAAAACTGATTCAACTGCATGATAATTTCTCTACCTTGTCTCCAGACCAGGTAACTTTGTACACCCCTCTCATTATAGTTTCCGTATCAATCTTATGTCATATCTTAGGGTATAAGCTTTTTGAGGGCAGACTTTGTATTCCTATTTGTATTTACATTAGCAAAGTCCCCAGCAAAGCACATGCATAATAATTGCTTGTTGATTTACTACCTGTTGATGAGAAGAGTGATTGATGTTAAGTAACATTTTAATGTTTTACAAAGTTCTTTACATTTATGATATTATTACATTAGTTTGATATGTCACAGATCCTCATAGTTAGAATGGCCATTAGGTATATCTTGTCTATTTGATACCTTAATGGGAATCAAGGGAAAAAAAATCTTCCTCTAAAGAAAGATCTCCAGTGAGAAAACCAGGACATGCAGAAACAAGCCATTTTGTGTTGGAAAATCTCTAATTGTAAGTTTTCATGACTTTAAGTTTAAAATTGGCTCAATAAAGTAGCTTATTTTTGTTCTTTGTTTTTGAACTCCAAAAAAATCAATATATTTCTATCAAAAGACCTTTGCTTAAAGGTCATGTTGGAGAGGATGATTTTTCAAATAGGACAATACTATTTTTCTGATGAATTACATTTGCTATCATGTAATTCATTATCCGTGACAATATTGAGAATTCATCACAACATCCTACATTCGTAGCTGACTACATAGAGAATATACTAATTATAGATAAAATCTAATGATTGCCTTTTCTCTACTGGGGGCATCTCCTTTAATAAACTATGCTCCTCCCCTGAGTACTGTCCATATTTCATCTATCTTGGAACTACACAGTTCAACTATGGTGCATTTACAGATTCTATCCTGAAAGCAAACCCAAGAACAGATGCAATTAAGCAGGGTAAATATCATTTATGGCTGCCAACAGTGGCTTTCAGGTCACCACGAATGTAATTAGAAAGATTAGCTTATTCAAAAGTATCAAGACAACTTAGAATCTCTTTAGACAATATTAATATAAAATGTCTCCTTTTTCTAGAAAGTTCTGAATGATTCTATATTGTGATGCATGTCTAGGCTTGCGGCAAATAACAATCTTACTCACTGTATGTATTAGAGTCAAAATTATATAATTATATCAATGAGAAAAAATCTATTCAAGGATCTGGCATATAATTAGTGTGGATATTTCCTCAAGGGATAAAAATCACAAATCATCCAATCATATCTCTCGTGATCTCTTTCCATGTCCTTCTGTAAGTTTCCTCCTGGAAGTTGTCCCAGTGGACTTAGGTACTTGTTTGAATCTTTTTTTTAGAAATGCATAGATATCAATTAAACAGAAGAGATATCAGTTTCTTTTCTTAACTTCTCACCACATGCATGTCATGTTTTAATCTCTGTTCCTCTTTTGAAATTCTTTGATTCTATTATTTTCTTCCAATTGCCCTCTGATTGCCAATGAAATAATTATGTAATAATGAAATTTCCCCTTCTTATCACTCAAATGTAGCTATAGGGGTTTGGGTAACTTGGAGCAAATTTTTCTTTGAATCAGTGTTTTTATTCTCCTCAGTTTCATGTAAGTCCAGGGTAGTATTATGAATTTGATGTGTGTATAAATTTTCTGAGATTTTAGCGATAGATTATATCAAGTGATAACTTGGTGTCACAAGGTCAACAATGACTACTTCCTTGTGGCCTCAAAGTTAAAAGTTGGGCAACCAAAGAAATGTCCCTGACACTTATAATTCATTGTTCTCACATCAAATAGGAAAGTTAATATAGTCTCCATGATTGTGAGAATGCTATAAGGGTTGAGCTAGAAAAAATAATTCAATAAATAATCTGTCTTTGCTTCAGGAATTTCCCTCCTGGCAAAATTTCCCCTTCCTCTTATTTGTTTTCCTTCTGTAATCCAAAAGAATAAGTCTAATCCTTATAATTAAGATATTTAATGCCTTTCTTACATTATTATTATTGTTATTAATTCAAAATATTTTATAATTGACATATAGCCACATACCAACAATAATGACAATGATGACGACGACGATGATGATGACTATAATTGTAACCTTGGGTTACATAGAAAGATGCATTCTTCTTGGAAGAATGAAGTGATAATCCAATGAAATCCTATCCTGCTTATACTTCATCTAGAGTATTGTTTCCAATAATCCCTGAAATGGAAATTGATTAGCTGGAAAATATAGATGAGGTTAATCAGAAATGGAAAGAGTTTCCAATTTCTGCTATATCACTATTGAAAGAATTGGAACTCATATTATTATAACCGTAGAACCGGATATAATTTCATGAGCCATCTAGGACATCCTTCTTCCCTTCAATTTGCAGATGATGAAATTGAAACTCTAACAGGTTAAGTAATTTCACAATAGCAATCAGACAAGTAGTAAAGGAAGCAAGATACAGAGCTAGAGGTCTTTCTGGTAAGAAGTTAAACATTGCATTTATTTTTTCATACTCTATTTCAGTATGTTAACTCTCAAAAAAGAGAAGATTCATAGGGCATAGAACTTTTACTAAGCATCTGAAAGATTATATTGTGAAAAAAAATTAGATAGATTCTTTTTTGGCTCCATGGAGCATAAATAAACACAAAGATGAGGTCATCAAAGGAAACTAAATTTATATAAGGAAATAAATCCTAAAATTAAAGTCATTCAAGATGGAAAACAATCACTTGAATTTTTTTTTTAATTCCCCTTCGGCAGAGGGGTTTAAGTAAAAATAGTTCATCACTTATCAAATGTATTGTACATGGGAAATTTTTTCAGATTTATATTAACATCTATGCTAGTTTAGGTCCTTTTCATTTATGAAATTTTGAAGGTTAATTTTTGAATAAGTCAGATTCACATTTAATCCCATTTTCTACTCAGATGCATGAGTTCCATCCCTTTTATTTTGCTTAATCTGGCAATGCTTCCTACCTGACATTTCTGTCCAATATGCTGGTTTAACACTTTATAATACTTCTTTTTTTTTCTTTTTCCTTATAGTCTCACTTGCAATTATATCACAAAATGGAAACAGCTAGAATGAAAAAGAAGAACGTGGAGCTGGTAAACTTCAAATCTTTCCTTTAGCTTTAATAGTCTGCAAGTGAACAGGTTAGTCTTTGATTTCTTTGTGTTACAGTTTCCTCCTATGTAAAAATGAATTGGTCAATCAATGAAAAAGAAAACTGTGCACTGTATACTGTATTAGCTGCTAATTATTCAAATATCAATGTGAGACAGTCTCTTTCCTCCAGAAATTTATGGCAGGGAGGTTCATCAAATAAAGGAGAAAGTATGCTAAAGGAAGTTTTATTCTGGAGAGAAACAGAAATTGCAAGTTGATCTCTAGGGCACTTAATTCTTAGAAATTTTCAAGTAGTTATTGGTAAATTGGCAGTGATATGTTCATAGAAAAAAAAGAAGAGGTAAAAATCTGGATGAGAGAAGAAAAAATATCTACAGGGGATCAGGGCAAATGGAAAGATGCACCTATTGGATAAACTTGGGTTTCCATATTGAAAAGGATGGAAAGATGATTGGAATCAGAAGGGGAATCTAAATGTAATGTGTAAGGTGATCTTTTAGTAAATTCATTGACCTGGTTAGATCAGCTCAAAAGAAATATATCCTGTTAGTCTTTTTTTTTTTTCCAACAGCAATTCAATGATATCTAAAATACAAACCTCAAAATGATATTGTTAAAAATCAAATGAAATAATGTTTGTAAAGTATTCCATCAGTTTAAATGTGCATCAGTTTAAATGTGCAATGGAATTTTTAACATGAAGTAGGATAAAAGAATCTGAGTTTTTTTTTAATGTAATAGCTTTTTTATTTTCTAAATATATGCAAAGATAGTTTTCAACATTCACCCTTGCAAAACCATGCATTCCAAACTTTTTCTCCCTCCTTTGTCCCTCCCCTAGACAGCAAGCAATCCAATATATGTTAAATATGTGAAATGTTTCTATATATTTTTCCACAATTATCATGTTGCATAATAAAAATCATATCAAAAAAAGAAAAAAAAAGAGAATGAAAAGAAAAAAGCAAAAGATTAACAATAAAAAAATGAAAATATTATATTGTGATTCACACTTCCCACAGTCCTCTCTCTGGATGCAGATGGCCATCTCCATCATATTAGAAATGGCATAAATCACCTCACTGCTGAAAAGGGCCACATATATCATAGCTTTGAATTGATCATCTCATGAAATTGTTTTTGCTGTGTATAATGTTTCCTTGTTTCTACTATCTTTACTTAGCATCAGTTTATGCAAACCTCTTCTCGCCTTTCAGAAATCATCCTGTTGATTTTTTTTCTCATCTAATAATAATATATCATCACATTCATATACCATAACTCATTTTGTCATTCACCAACTGATGGGCATTCACTAACTTTCCAGTTTCTTGCCACTACAAAAAGGGTTGCCACGAAACATCTTTGCACATGGGAGACCTTTCCCCCTTTTTTATCCCTTTTCTACTGGAATACAGACCCAATAGAAACACTGTTGGATAAAAGGTTATACAGTTTTATAGTCCTTTGGGCATACTTTCAAATTGCTCTCCAAAATGATTGGATAAGTTTACAACTCCACCAACCATATATTAGTGTCCTAGTTTTCGCATTTCCTCTCAAACATTTATCATAATCTTTTCCTGCAGTCTTAGTCAATCTGAGAGATGTGCATGAGTCTCTCAAGTTGTCTTAATTTGTATTTTTCTGATCACTAATGATGTAGAACACTTTTTTTCATATGGCTAGAAATTATTTTAATTTCACCTGAAATTTTTCCATATGTATCATTTGGCCACATATCAATTGAAGAATGGCTTTTATTTTTATAAATTTGAGTAAAATCTCTATACATTTTAGAAATGAGACTTTATCAGAACCATAGGTTGTACAATTTTTTTTTGCATTTTCTGCTTCAATTCTAATGTAGTGTAATCAAAATTATCCATTTTTGAGTTTGAAGTCTGAAATACAATTCAAAATTGCATTCAGACTTAGCTAAGCTTCCTCCTTAATTTCATCCGCTTTTCTAACTTTCTCTGCTCATAGAGTTTTAATTGCCTTTTTTTCTTTTATTACTATCACCATCATCGTACTCCATTATTTTTTCTCTACCTCCTCCTTCATTTAAGAACAAGGAAAACATATAACCAGTAAGCACATTTAAATAAACCCAATCATCATGATGATCATGTTCAGAGTATATGTGTCCTTTCCAATCCTTAAGGACATTACTATCCTGTCAGAAGGGCTGGAATATGTTTCATCTTCTACAGTTATGAGTAATCATTGCTATGATAAGAATAAACCAAAAGTTGCATATATAAAAGTTGTTTTTTTATATTGTCATTTGCAAATCTTTATATTATTTTCCCCTTTATTCCACCTCAATTCATATTGAAGTCTTACTTGCTTAGTGATTATGCCATTTTTTTTTTTTTTTTTGCTGTGGAAGCTCTAGATTAAGGACATGTCATTCTGTAATTTTCTCTTTTTCCCTCTATGTTTGTTTTGCTTTTGCTTGTTTCAGGGGGGATTCATTAAACACTTTTTAAAATTTTTCATTTCATGTTCTGATTTGAATAATTTTGACCAATATTTTCATAACTTTTTGAACAGCGACCAGGCCATAAAAAAAAATCATGATTATCATGAACTTTAAAGATATTAAAATTATCTTTCTTGATCTTTTGATATCATATTTTTTTAAAAAAATAAGAAACCTTACATTTTCTGCTTGTCATTCTTTCAAATATTTCTTCCATTGTATATTTATTCATTCCATTCTATAAGGTTTGCCTCTTTTAGGTCCAAAAAATTGTATTCACTTTCTAATACTTTCAGAAAAAAAAAATCACAAAAAAATCTTAACCTCCTGCTCTTTATTCATGTAACCTTTGTGAAAAATCAATCTTTTCCCCCTTGAGTCTCTGCTTGCACTATTTAAGAAGATTCTGTTCCCTTTTTGGATTTTTTTTTTATCCATAAGAAAATTTCATAGACATCATTATCTTCTTCAGGTTTTTTTTTTTTGTATTTTTGTAAGTTTTCCAGTTAATTAAATTGAAGCTTTATGTAAAGTTTAGGATTCAAATTATTTTCTTCTATTTTGTTCCTGTATTGCCTTATTCCTGCAATGACATAGATGTCCTAGTCTCTCCTTGTCCAACCCCTATCTTCCAGGTTCATTTGCTAGGCTCTAGTCCTATACCAGTTACATATTTCAGCATTCTATTTGCAAGCAGCAGCAACAACAAGCATAGTTATTAGATCTTTTAAAATCTCATAAGGCTCTTTATCTACTTGAAGTGCTGTTTAGATCTCAGGAATCGAATTCATTGGGGAAGCACAGTGCTATCTAATTATTTCTCCCCTCTTTTTCTGCATTTCCAGTTCTTTTTGACCTGTTTTTATCCAACTATTCCTGTATAAAGATCATGCTCCTTATTAGAAAAAACTAGCTAAAATGAAGATTTTTGTTTTATTTTAATAGTCTTTTATTTACAGGTTATATGTATGGGTAACTTTATAGCACTGACAATTGCCAAACCTCTTGTTCCAATTTTTCCCCTCCTTCCCCTCACCCCCTCCCCCAGATGGCAGGATGACCAGTAGATGTTAAATATATTAAAATATAAATTAGATGCACAATAAGTATACATGACCAAACTCTTATCAAATGAAGACTTCAATAGTTCTTGTTTTTTCTTAGAAGTTATTGTCAATGACTCACCTACTTCAAACTTTTTGTCCATTCTAAAAGAAAACAAATGGAAATTCCCATTTCATATTGTCCCTATTTTATTTTCCTTTAAAATTATAGCTCTCATTATATAATTATAAGATTTATAAGGGGTTACATTACATCTTTAGGATCTATGCCACAAGGTTGCTTTCAAGTTCCAAAGAGTATATAGATGTAAGTCATTTTGAACACATTAGTACATTGTATAAATGTCAGTTTACAAGTGATAATCACTTGGTCCCATTGTGGTATTCATTATTCAGTATTTGTTCTTGATTACTTACTTAATTTGAAGGTGCCCTTTTATATGAAATCTTCCTTGAACTACAATCTCTGAATGATATTCCTTCATGATCTTGTATCTATTTTGGTTATAGTTTTATATGGACATGTTGCTTTCCCCTTCCCACACTAAATTAGAATCTAAGTTCTTTGAGATCAATCATTTTCTCTGTATGTGCCTATTTCTCTGTCTCTTTCTCTCTCTGTTTGTCTCTTTCTGTCTCTCTCCCTCTTTTCCCATTGCATCCTTATCATATTACAGAGATCTTGAAATATAATACATAGTTGTCACATAACACATGCTTATCCGTAGTTTAGCTGTTTTTGCCTCTCTAGTTTAATTAAAGCAGATAATTCTTATGACATCTCCCCATTCTGTTAAAATGAATAGATAAGTAAATAAAAGAATACATTTTCTTATGATTATTGAATTTCCCCTATGTTCACCTTTCTCATTGCTGTGACTCATCTTTCTTGTTGATTAAGAAAGAAGAGTCATTTAAATCATTTAAAATTTAAAGAATTTTATTTCTAAAAATCTTCTTTAAATGATAAAATTTTCCCTGTAGAAGTCCAGTGGATCATTGGGTCTAATATTTTCCATGATATGTTTAGAGCCCCATAGTTCCTATATCTAAAGAACAACCTAAAGAACCTACTAGTTCTCTTGATCACTCTCTTCCATGCACAGATTCTATTTTTAAGTATTTTCTCCTTCTAAGTTTTTCATAATTTCCATTTCAACATTCAGGTCATTTTTTTCATTAGTAATAGAAAGAGAAGAGTGCTTCATTTTTACTTCCCCATTTCCTTATGTCAGGTAAATAATTTAACAACAACAACTACTCAACTCTTTGTGGGAGGGGGGAGGGGAAAGAGAGAGAGAGAGAGTGAGAGAGAGAGAGAATGAGAGAAAGAGAATGAGAGACAGAGACAGACAAGAGGTAGAGAGAGAAAGAAAAAGAGACAGAGAGAGAGAGAGAGACAGAGAGACAGAGAGACAGAGAGAGAGAGAGAGAGAGAGAATATGGAACTTGTCTTTGCATTTTAGTTTGCTTAATTGAGCAAAATAATAGTGATAATAGCTAAACTAATTTACAAGGCTATTTTGGAAATTAATGTGATAATGATCATAAAATGTTATATTATCAAGTATTATGATTAATCCTTTTGTCATGTCCCTTAAAATTGTTGATTTGTTTATTTATGTATGATATATCTCTCCAATATTTGCACATAGTGACTGTCGCATGTTGTTGTTGGTACATCATCCTTATCCTCTTTTCTTCTTTTCTGTTTTTTTTTTCCCCTGAGGCAATTGCTTTAATGAATTGCCCAGGGTAACACAGCTAAAAAGTATTAAGTGTTTGAGGCTATATTTGAACTCAGGTCCTCCTTACTTCAGGGCAGCACTCTATCCACTCCATTTTGCTGTCCCTGGTACTTCATCCTCAAAGGGGATCGTGACAGTTAGGTGATACCATGATATATCAGTGAATTGTATTGAAGTGAGTGAGGGCTGGGCAAGGACACATGCCTCACCTTTCCTACAAAGCCATCTGAGTCCAGATATAAAGTAAAGCTGGCAGTAGATGAAATTGGAGACCTTGGACTTCTTAGCTAAGATCTTCAACATATCTCTCTGACTAGGGCTTAATTCTTTTTGATTGAAGGGAAAAAATAATGATTTATTTTGGGAGACTTGGTTTTCTTCTGTAAAATGGGACCTGCAGACTAGATGATTTTTAGATTTCCTTCTAGATATAATTTGTATGACCTGGTGGGATATAATAATGCTATGAGATCATCAATAGAGGGAG
This sequence comes from Antechinus flavipes, assembly GCF_016432865.1. Classification (NCBI taxonomy): domain Eukaryota; kingdom Metazoa; phylum Chordata; class Mammalia; order Dasyuromorphia; family Dasyuridae; genus Antechinus; species Antechinus flavipes. The sequence goes on along the minus strand of NC_067399.1, from coordinate 14,865,742 downwards.
AAGTTACCTTGAGAAAGAGAGAGCAGGGAAGAATGCTAGCTGTTGGCATTTAAGTTTGGAAGAAAAGGTAAGATGATGAATAGAATAGTAGCTGAAAGGATCTTCAAAAGGGCAATGGGTTTGAAAAAGAAAGAGAGGAGGGAAAAGGAGGGAAGTTATGAAGAAGGCAAAGGGAGAGACAGAAACAAAAATGAACACTGAGCTGGAGTCAAGGGCCAACTTTTTTTGAGCAGGGAGGGCTTTCATGCTTTTCTAAAGGATGAAACTCTAGTAACAACTTCCATTGCTGAAGGACAAAAGAAAGCTGAACACAGATTTATGAGCACTATTTAGGGACACTTGTCTCCATTGTGTGTCAGAGAGCACATTCTTTGCCAGTCGAAGGCCCAATACCTGGGAAGCCGTGCCAGCTGAGACAGAGCCTCAGGATGATCAGCCAGCCCTTCAGAGGCAATTTCCTTTCTTGGGAGAGCTTGAAACAGCACCAGGTGTGCATAATGGTGGCAAGTGCCTCCTATTGTTGCAGCTTCCATCACTGCATTTGTTAAATGGCATTCAAGGATACATGGTCATAAATGAAAAGAGTAGAAATTAGCTGACAGATCCGGCCAGGAGACAAATACATTTATGTAGAAATGCATAAACATACCTATATATTTATATGTATGTGTGTACCAATCATTATATAGGTGCTACCTACTATATGTATAGATGGATATCCATATGGATTTACACACATTCATACAATTATACAGATGTGTATTGTGAAGATATATATGGACAACTAATATATGAATATTTAGATTATATCTTTTTGTTGCACTAAATGTATGCAAATGAATATATTCATGAATATGTATGCACATTCACATATATGCATGCAGATATTATGTGTGTTTGCATGGATGACATGGTTTGGGTTCAGATCTTGTAGTTGTATGTGGATATCTCCTACATAAAGAAATAACATCTATCTTGAATACAGATGGGCACAACTTTGGCAAGGAAACAGAGTGATCCAATTTCTGGGGCTTGGATAATTGGTATTTACTTATCCAATAGCATCTATAACTCTTTCTCAACAGGAAACTTCCATTATAGTCAGGGTAGTCTTCTTAGAGTATGCTGTAATCACTAACTTTATTATTCTGAATCTCCCATACTTTGAATATAACCCAAACCCATATATTAATCACAAAATTAAATCACATTTAGAATGTTTATTTAATGTTCCCCACCTGCCAAAACATATTCTTTTTTGAGGGATACAAAAGAAAAGAAAACATAGATTCTGCTATAAAATGGCTCATGTTCTAGTGGAGACTATTGCATATTGACTACTGTGGATAAACAATATATAAATACATACCAATATTAGTATATCTGACTTATCTCTATCTATCTACAAATGTTGAATAGAAGATAATCTATAAAGAAAGGCATAGAAATTAGGGAGGACTAAAAAAGATATCTTGCAGAAGGTCAGATACTAGGTGAGTTTGAAGGAAGCCAGGCAAGCCAGGAAGCAGAGATGCAGGATGCATGAGGTACTTCCCAGTATGAGGGACAGATAGGTGAAAAAATAGTTATGGTATGGAATGTATTTCTCCAGAAAGAGTAAGGAGACCAATATCACTGAGTACCTGGTGGAATGGATGACTGGAAAGCTAGAAAATGAGACAGATTGTGAACTAAATGAATCCAGATAAGTCACTTCATTTCTCCATATTTTAGTTCCATCATCTGTTTAAAAACATTGCTTAAATTTGATGTCCTTTAAGGTTTTATAGGCAGCTAGGTGGCACAGTAGATGGACATCAGATTTGGGCTTAGAAAGACCTGAGTTCAAATACAGCCGCAAAAACAGTGTAAGCCTGAGCAACTCAGTTAAACATACTTTCCTTGATTTTCTCTTGTATAAATTGAGCCAAAGAAGGAAATGGCAAACCATTGCAATATTTTTGGCAAGAAAACATCAGCATCACAGAGTCAGACTTGATCAAAATGCCTTAACAACAACAACAACAAAAAGAGTACCTATGCCTAAGATCTTCTTTTTTTGTTTTGTTTTGTTTGTTTGTTTGTTTTGTTTTCTAACTCTGGATTTCTTGAAACAAAGATTCTGTTAAATACAGAAATTCTGTATTTAACAGAATCTTTCAAATAAAGAGTTCTATTAAAAAAAAACCTTATTGATTGAAATTTTAAATTTTTACTTTTGGGGGTGAAGCCAAAAAAGTGGAGAAGAGACACATTTCTTTCTGACCTTTTCCTACAACCCTCAGACTAATTAGAAAATCCATCCTCAAAATTAGCTCAGGACCAGCAGAATCCATAAATATTGGGAGGGCAACAAATTTCCAGCCGAAGATAATTTCAAAGATGGCCAGAAAAGGTCTTTTTCAATTGGAAATAGGAGGGAGGCAGCCAAACTCAAGCAGGTTGAACACAAATGCCAGTGCAGACAGTGCATAATCCCTTGTGTGGAGCAGACTTGGCATGCAGACTCTGCATGGGGAAGAATCTTTGGGGAGAAATTTACAGCAGTGTTGACTACTCTGCCCTAGTTGCAAGTCAGTAGGTCAGCAGAAAAGTTATAAAACTTCCAACACAAACACCAAAGATAAAGAGTGAACCCTAAAATGACAGAACCTCACAGGACCTGACCATGCCCACCCAGCACCAGGAGTGAGTCAGTACTGTCACAGCACAGCTCTGGCCCTTTATAAGGAAGCCACTGCTTGTAGAGGAAGCTTGGAAAACATCCCCTATCCTAAAAACAGAACTTAAATATTTTTGGGGAAAAAAGTAAAAAAAGTAAAGAGAACAATGACCATAGAAAGCTTTTATGATGGTGAAAGAGAAGAATAGATTTCTAACCATAAGGAGACTAAAGTCAGATTGTCTCCAGATGAAACCACCAAAGGTGATATAACTTGGTCTCCATCACACAAAGCACTCCTAGAAGAAATTAAAAAGGCTCTTAAAAGAGAGGTAGAAGAAAAATTGGGAAAAAAAATAAAAACTTTGCAAGAAGTTTTGGAAAAGGCTTACAACTCATTAAAAGATAGATTTGATAAAATGAAAAAAGACAACAACTCCCAGAAAAACAAAATTTGTGAAATAGAAAAAGAAAATAACTCCTTAAAATCAGAATTTATAAAAATATTAAAACAAAATAACTCCTTAAAAAAACAGAATTTGTGAAATTGAAAAAAAAAATTCCATAGAACAAAACAATTCATTTAAAAATTAAATTAGTTAATACCATCCTTCCTCTTGAAATCCAACAGCATTTATTATCTTGCCATCACATATTTTGGCCCTTTGCGTGTACTTCTTTGTCCCATTTGCTGAGGGTGGCATGGTATGGCATGGCATGGAAAAGGAGAAGGAGATGGAGAGTTGGATTTGGAGTCAGGAAGACCAGAGTTCATGTTTTGCCTTTCATGTAGATTGGTGCTGTGATCCTGCTGAATTGAACTTCTCAGTCCTGTGAGTGATTCTTTAAGATGATAAGTTTTATTAGGAGAGGAAATTCTTCACTGAAGACTGCCTATACCAATGAAATGACTAGCCATTATCTTGGTTAGCTAACATTTCTTGTATGGATGTCTTTTCTCTCCTTAGAAAACTCCTTAAAGATAGAGAGCTTACCTTGGAATTCTTTTCTTCCCCATGGTGCCTAGAACATTTCTGTATTATATAACATGAGATAAACATGATTTTAATGATTTGTTCATTAAAAAAATTAAACATATTTGTGTATATATATATATATGTATATATGTAGATCCAACTCTCTTGATTGTTTCTATTAATGAGCAAAATAAAGATTGAAAATAATAGTTTAAAAAATTCAATTGGACAAATACAAAAAGAAACAAAAAAAAATGAAGAAAATAATTCACTAAATTTCAGAATTTAACAAGTGGAAATGAATGATTTAATGAGACAACAAGAATCAATCAAGCAAAACGAAAAAAATGAAAAAAAAAATTAGGAAAAAATACCTAATTGAGCAAATAACTGACAGGGAAAAGAGATGTAGAAGAGATAATCTAAAGATTATTGTACTCCCTGAAAACCATGCTAAAAAAAAAAAAAGCCTACATACTAATTTTTAGGAAATCATCAAAGAGAACTGCTTGGAAGCATAAGGTAAAATAGCCATTGAAAGAATTCACCAAATACCTCCTGAAAAAGACCTCAAAAGTAAAACTCCAAAGAATATTGTGATTAAATTTCAGAACTATTGGACCCATGAAAAAATACTGCAATCAAACAGAAGGAAATCATTCAAATACCGAGGAGCCACAATAAGAATTACTCAGGACTTAGCAGCTTCCACTTTAAAGGATCAAAGGGCCTGGAATCTGATATTCTGAAAGGTGAAGGAACTTGCAATGCAGCCAAGAATAAATTGCTTTGCTAAACTGAGCATTTTCTTTCAGGGAAAAAGATAGACATTCAATGAAACTGGTGAATACCACCTATTTTTGATGAAAAGACCAGAGCTAATTTGACCTCCAATATAGAACTCAAAAGAAGATAACAAGATAAAAATAAAAAAATAAAACTCTTGAGAACTGTATTTCTGTTATGGATATGTATAAAGAATGCATGTATAATCTGATTTTACTGTTATAAAAAAGCAACTAGAGATTGAAAGGGGATTGTAACAAGAAAAAGGGAAAGTGGAGTTAAAAAGAGGGAAATTACATTTCAGGAAGAAGCAAAGAAAACCTATTATAATTGAGGGAAAGAAAGGAGGGGGATGAATATGGTATGAATCATACTTTCATCAGATTTGGCTCAAAAAATAATGTTAGACATATTTGGTTTCACCGAGAAATTTCTCTCACCTTATAGAAAAGTGGGAAAGGAAAGGGGAAAAGGGAAGGGGTTGAATAAATAGAAGGGAAAACAGAAATAGTAGGGGAAAGATCTAAGAAAGGGGGAATCTCTAAAGGGAGAGGAATGCATGAGGCAGGTAGTACTCGTAAGTAAAATACTGGGTAGGAGGGAAAGGAGAAGAGGAAAGAGAAAGGGGAAAAGGAAAGAGAAAAATATAATTTGGAATTAATAAGATGGTACGAAATAGAGAATTAGTAGATTTAACTGTAAATGTGAATAAGGTGAACTCACATAAAGCCAAATCAGATAGCAGACTGGATTAAAAGCCAGAATCCTATGATATGTTGCTTATAAGAACACATTTAAAGCAGAGCAATGCATAAAGCGTAAATGTGAAAGGCTGGAGCAAAATCTATTATGCTTCAGGAGAAGTAAAAAAAAAAAAAAAAAAGGAGTAGCCATCCTGATCTCAGATCAAGCAAAAGCAAAACGTGAACTAATTAAAAGATGTAAGGAAGGGTACTATATCTTGCTAAAGGGTACCATATATAATGAAGTAATATCAATATTAAACATATGTAAATCAAGTAGTATAGCATCTAAATTCTTAAAGGAGAAATTAAGAGACTTGCAAAAAGAAATGGACAGCAAAATTATAATAGTGGGAGATCTCAACCTTGCTCTCTCAGAATTAGACAAATCAAACCACAAAATAAATAAAATAGAAGTTAAAGAGGTATATAGAATAATAGAAAACTAGATACTATAGATCACTGGAGAACTTGGAATAGAGACAGAAACTAGGATATTTCTTCTCGGCAGTTCATGGAACTTACACAAAAATTGACCATATATTAACACTTCAAAGTCAAATGCAGAAAAGCAGAAATATTAAATGCATTTTTTTAGATCACTATGCAATAAAAATTACATTCAATAAAAGACCAGGGGAAAATAGATGAAAAAGTAATTGGAAAGTAAATAATTTCATCCTAAAGAATGAATGAGTTAAACAGCAAATCATATACACAATCAATCATTTTATCCAAGAGAATGACAATAATGAGACAACATACAGAAATTTATGGAATGCAACCAAAGTGGTAATAAGGGGAAATTTATATTTCTATATGCTTATTTGAATAAAATAGAGAAAGAAAAGATCAACAAATTGGGTTTGCAACTAAAAAAGCTAGAAAAAAGATCAAATTAAATACCCTCAATCAAATACCAAATTTGAAATTCTAAAAGTAAAGGAGAGATCAATAAAATTGAAAGTAAATAAGGTATTTAATAAAGAAAGAAAATGAAAGGTTGGTTTTATGAAAAAAAAACACAATAAAATAGATAAATCTTTAGTTAAATTGATTAGAAAAAGGAAAGAGGAAAATCAAATTGTTAATCTCAAAGATAAAATGGGAGAATATTACAAAAATGAAGAAGAAATTAGATCAATAATTAGGAGGTACTTTGCTCAAATTTATGCCAATAAATTTGACAACCTAAGTGAAATGGAGGAATACCTACAAAAATATAAATTTCCCAGATTAACAGAAGAGGAAATAAATTGTTTAAGTATTCCCATTTTAGATAGAACAAGCTATTAATCAACTCCCTAAGAAAAAATCCCCAGTACCAGATGGATTTACATGTCAATTCTACAAAACATTTAAAGCAGTATTAGAAGCTAATTTAACTAACATAATCATGATCTAAAATGATTTTGTAATACCAGAGGGGAAAAGGGGAAAAAGAAAGGAAGGAAGGAAGAAGGAAAAAAGGAAAGCGCAAAAGAAGAAAGGAAGAAAAAGAGAGAAGAGGAAAAAAAAAAAGGAAGGAAGAAAGAAATAATAATTTATTAATTATTATCTGCAAAGCACTGAGGATAAAACAGAAAAGTAAAACTGAATGATAAAGAGTGTTTATTCTATTCTAGACATCATAGGGATCCCCCAGAATGTATTAACAATAGAAGTAACCAGCTTATATTATTGGAAAACTCCAAAGATGTTGGGTTACTGGGGCATGGCTTGTGGTATTGTCTCTGAAAGAATTAAGGCTCACACCACTTCCAAATCAAGCATGAGTATTTACTTGGGATAAGGAGTAATACACCATGCTCACTTCCTCCTTAAAAAAGAGAGGGACAACCCAGAAGAATGAGGTGAGGGTTTATATGGAGAAAGGAAAACAAGGGGAAATGGGAGAAATAGGCAGAATAGGAAAATTGCATCTTCTCAGAAGATTTCTGCATACATTTGGACAGTCTTAGAAAAGTCTTTGTGATTGGATTAAAATATATATATGTAAAAAAGTGAAAAAGGTCCTTTTGTTCTAGTGAACTCCAAGAGACAAAGAGAGGATAATTGGGGTCTGGGTAGCAACTTAGATTGCATCAGTATCAAATAACAGAGGATGGATTGGAAGTAGGAGAGATTTGGACAATGGAGACCAATAAATAAGAACATTTTCCATTTTTTGAGATTTGGCTGTGTGGAGAATTACCCAGAAGACTTTTTGGTTTCTCCTACTTGCTAATGTTGTTTCTTAAAATAATTTGAAATTGTTTTCTATACACTTTGCACTTATTTTCTCTCTTTCCTTTTCCCTTCCTTATAATGACATAGTAATTGCTCAATAATTCCTAGCTCATTATTGACTATTGTCCTTGAAACCTCAGTGTCTTGCATAAAATAAGCAATTAATAAGTATGCATGAAATCGAATTAAATCATGTCAAACTGAATGATATTGATTCAAATGAAATGAATTGAATATCACATGTTTTCTCCCTAATTAGATTCTTTTCTCAGTTTTCTTCATCAACAATATCACCCATGGAAAGAGGTAATATCACATCAGCATCCACAATTATTCAATAAATGAAGGAAGACTTCAAAGAATGGTATGATTGTATGAAGTGCTAAGGGACAAATTTCTGTTCCATGTTCTATAAATTCAGCCAATATCTGACAATGAAATTCCCAAGTTTTTTTAACATCTCAAGATTCTGAATTGGTCTTGCTCACCAATGTACTTTAAGATACCTTTAAATTTTGGACTAAATTTTCAGGATCTCGATGTGAGCTAATACTAAAGAAATTTATAAAGTTTACAAAAGCAATGTTACATGATGGAAAGTATCCCAGATTATATCTGGGTTCAGCTCCACACTCATACTAATTCTGTCACCATGAGGAAGATCTGCACAGTTATCCGCAAAATGAGAATGATAATTTTAACTAACAGGATTGTGGAAAGGAAAACACTTTAAACCTTACACAAGAGAAAGATAAACTATGATTATCATTAGTGATCCATGACATCTTAAATGATAAGAAAATAGTTAATTTTTTTTGGTCAGTTTTATGTTTTTTTTTTTCTCTTGGGGACACAAGAGGGTTACTACATACCCATCTGGATCCATGAGGTCAGTATAAGGTAATTGTCATAAGAAGTCAATGAAGAGTAAAGTGAGTAGCCATTTATTCATTGACAGAAATCTACCTTAATCCTGACACTAGACTTCTCTTATATAAAATTTATAAACTTAAAATTATGGAAAGTAACATTGCATGAAACAAAAACAACTTCATAAAATACAAGTGATTATACAAAAATGAAGACTATATTTATTGGAGGAAAATCAGTGTAATTGTCTACAAGTGATAAATATGGAAATTTCTGTCAGAGTATAGGTGGTCTCAAATTTAAAAAAAAAAATCTGCCCACTAGACAAAACATAGGGAACTTTCCCTGGACTCTGAGAACTTTCATAGCCAGCAGCAAAGTATATTGGTACCAATAAGAGAGGAGAATGAGACACAAAAGGAAATTAACTATCACCACTGTGTCTTTTAGCTCACTTACAGTAAAATAGCAGAAGTTAGCATGCTTTGAGACAGAGTTATTTTTAACAAGGAGAGGGGAAGTGGTCTTTATGCTATACAGATGTCAAAGAAAAGCATGGTGAGATACGAAGGAAGTTTTGTCTAGAAAAGTAAAACAATAGCAGCAAGGGGTTATTCCCTGGAAACTGTCTACCTCAGCATACTTGCTGAAATCAGTTTCAGATTTAATTAGAATGGGGTAGCTTTATCCAGTTCTCCCACAATAACCACACAAAGGACTTAGAGAAAAACAACAACAAGAAAGAACAAGAAACATTTTCTGTCTTAACTTTTATGGATGCAGACTGATGGGTAATAAATATTAATGAATAAAATAAGTAAGGCAATGATAGCAAAATAGCCAGTAGAAGTGGGAAGAGGGGTGTAGACTGGAGAGCTGTCAGGTGAGATGCTTGCTGGTTGCTATGACATTTAAAAAATAGCCTTTTTCTGAAAGAATTTGTCACAAGGGTGATGATTGATATGTAGCCATTTGAGGAAATTTTCTAAAGAAAAAAAAAACAGACAATGGTTAGGAATAAGGATTTTTAAGTATGAGGGTAAAATCAGCTTAAATCAGATCTCAAAACCCAGGGAGACATGAAGAGAACAAAACTTGGTTCATGATCCTTCAAAGGGAAATTGTTTCAAAAGAGAATACGGTTTATATTTATTTTAACATATTTAACATATATTGGGTTACCTGTCAGCTAAGGGAGGGAGTGGAGGAAGGAGGCGAACATTTGGAATACAAGATTTTATAAGGGTCAGTGTTGGAAAACTTACCCATGCATATGTTTTGTAAATAAAAAGCTTTAATTAAAGAGAGAGAGAGAGAGAGAGAGAGAGGAGAGAGAGAGAGAGAGAGAGAGAGAGAGAGAATATGGTTTATGCAATAGTTCTTTAGTTTCAAAGTTGCTAAAGCCCCAAACCATAAATAACTAATGCCTTGAAAAGCTCTGGATAAGATCCTAAGTAAAGTTAGAGAACATATAGTGAGGAAAACCAAGAGAGAAGTAATGAAAAACAAAATATATCTATTTGATTCTAACATATATTTTAAAAATAGTTATTTCAACCTATCTTAATAGTTTGAATTTCAAACTATTTTATAATTATTTCATATTTTGAATATTATTTCATAGATCAAATTGAACTATTTTAATAGTTATTTCATTTTGTAATCTATGGAATAGAAGTCATAGGAGTAGGGAGGTAGTATTCACTGTTGGGTTTTCTTTCATGCGACTTTCGATAACTCATTTAACCTGATTTATTGGATCCTCATTTGTAAAACAGATATAATGACATCTTATTTGAAAAGTGCCAAAACATACAACTGTACCATTCCTAGTGCATCTTCAACCAGATTAAAATGTAAGTAGAAAGTAGTTAATGAAATTAATAAAAATGCAATTAAACTCAATACAATAAAATATGGATTTTAAAGTCAATATATAGCCCACGGGGATTCTTCTGTTTCATTTAATGGTGTCCAATTATTTTAAAGTTGGACTGTCTACCTTAATTGTGTAAGTGTCAGAATTCAATGAGAAAACGTGTGAAGATAGATATAGAAATAATATATGTATGTAATATTTCCTTATGCAAGCTAGCTTCGGTGCTTTCTCAGATGACCAAAAATAGAAGCACATATGTAGGAAAGGTCAAGAGATCTGCTTTTGGGAGAAAATGTTTGGCAAAATATGAAAATTCCTTCAAGCTTTTAATTATTATTACATAAAAAAGACAAAGTTCTCAGTCTATATAATGTAAAGAGATAAATGAGATTATTCTTGTGTATACATGTTGCCTTTCACTTACTATCTATATGACCTTGGATGAGCCATTGGAGTTGTTCCTCTTTATTTTCTTAGCCTGAAAAAAAGGCTATGCTAGGTGTTCACTAATATCTCTGGTTCTAGATTTATGAGCTTATCATAGATTTCTAAATTCTATTCCTGTTTTAATACTCTATTGAAAAATTGTTGATGAGACCTTTTGCAGTACTTCAGAGCTTACAAGAATTATTAGATTCCTGGCACATGAACTAATGGACAATGGATTGCTTATGGACTATTTCTAGGACTTATGGACATGTGTAAATCTTCAGGTTGATTCATGTTGTTACATTACTACTAACCTGTGTTATATTGCTATGTGCTTATGTAAATTATGTATAATGCCTCCCATATTGATGGATTTATGTATACCATGTATATCGGTTACAAAGTTCTGGCCCATATTGATGGATTTATGTGTACCCCTTCAGAAACCTGCTAATCTGATTAGATTTCCTATTTCCTTTGGTGTTTTCATCTAACAAAAGAAAGGGGGAGACTATTTATGCTCCTTCAAGAGAGGGATTGTGGGTTTTCTCCCATAGTGCTCTCTGACCCAAAGAGCTTCAAGGGAGGTGTGAACTCATTGAACTCCAATGAGTAAAGGTGTGAACACAAGCCTTGTATTAATTAGTTCTACTTAGTACCTTGTTTCAGGTTCTGCCCAAAACATCTTCTTGTAAGATTAGATCAACTCCAATTAGTTAGCAGTTAGTAAGGATTCCAACACTCTATGATTTTGGACACTTTAAAGGTAGCAGGATTGATATATTGAGAGAGAATGTAATCTATACACACATACCTATATGCATGGAGACAATCTATCAACCTATCAATCTATCAATATTCCTTCCTTCCTTCCTTCCTTCCTTCCTTTCTTCCTTCCTTCCTTCCTTCCTTCCTTTTCTTTTTCTTTCTTTCTTTCTTTCTCTTTTCTTTCTTTTTCTTTCTTTCTTTTCTTTCTTTTTTCTATATGCATAGAGATTATCTATCAACCAATAAATCAATATTTCCTCTTTCTTTCTTTCTTTCTTTCTTTCTTTCTTTCTTTCTTTCTTTCTCTCTCTCTCTCTCTCTCTCTCTTTCGTTTTTGGATTATTTGAACATACCATCAGGGAATACAATAATTACAACAACACAAGTCACAGTCAAATCTGGACATTCTAAGGGAATGTCAGTATGAAAGAGATATTGCATGGCTCTAGACTGAGTAAATTTCAGAGTTAGGGTCAGGTCATTTCCTTGGCTGTATCAATATGTTTAAGCAAATGGCTTCCCCTCTTGCATTGATCCCCCAGGTTTACTGGGAAAACATCAGTGCAGCCTTGTAAATAAAATATATATCAAACTTTGCTTTTGGAAAGCCAGAGATAACACCAGAAAGTGTCAACACAAGATTACTGGAACCCAGAGGGAAATGATTTCTCAATAGAGATAGCCACAGAGCAATCTCTCTGTGACCCAGCTGAGGCCATTTCCCTCTGTGCCAACACATTCAACTGAAATACAGAAAACTAGTAAGGGGTCCCTTAGGGCATTTACTGAAGGGAGCTACCATGCTTAGCAAAGCATCCACTGGAGCATAAAATGACTTTTTTCTTTTGCATTTTGGGTCAACTCTCCAAGCTATGAAGGAGACAACACAGGGCAACTTCAGGTTAATTAAATCGCTAAGTTAGCATGGGCAAAGAGGAGAGAAATCCATCAAAACTGTCTAAAAGGGATATTGAAAACAAAAAAGGTATTTAGAAAAATGCTTAGTTTTAGTCATAATGGGGACAAGATGAGGGTCAAAACCATGAAAAGACAGTTCATTAGGGGGACTAGTAGTGGTAGTAGTAGCAGTAGTGGTGGTGATGGTGGTAGGGATGATGGTGGTGGTGGTAGTAGTCGTAGTAATAAGCAACAAAGAATTATATAAAAATTATGTGGATTTTTAATAAATTTGAAGGGGATATAGCTCTAAGAGATTTAGCTGACACATGGGACAGCAAAACAGAGATGCAAAAATGTTTATAATCCTTATCATCTAGGTAAATATATTTAAGATGAGACTGAATTGGGGAAAAGGCAAATTTTCAACTTCCCTTTCTCCCCTAAATCTATTTCAACAGCTCTTAATATAGAAGATGCTACTAAAAAAATACATCTGTGGATTTCTGTGGATTTCTGTGGTCTGTCAGCTCAAAAGTCAATCCATAGTGGAATATGGCAGCCAAGTGAGTCAATGTAATCTCGGTTTAAAATCAAGAGGGACAGAGCTTATAGGAATAAAGAACCAATAACCCCAATAGATATGATTTCACTCAGACTTCATTTACAAAACTGAGTTATATAAGGGATATAACATTCTTGGAAAGTCATAGATCATTAATTGACTAGAGAATGTTCAGAGGAAATAATTTTCCAGGGAAGAAGTGATAAGGGCCTAAATTAGAGTGTGAATTGCATAAGTGTAGAATGGGTAAATGAGTGAGATGTTCTAAAAATAGTATTAACATAAAAGGCAGGAGGGGAAAAGAAATCTGATGTGATTCGCAGTGAAACAAAACAAAATAAGACAAAATAAAACAAAAATCCAAAATCATTTTGAAGGCTATTTTAAAAAGAAACAGAGAGTATTCATTTTGGTACTAAACACACACATTTGTTACATGAACTATAAACTGGTGAGCCTAATGTGTTCAATTATGGATGGCCCAAGAATTCCTCTAAGCAAAAAATAGACCTCAAGCTTCATTCAGTCTCCAAGTTGTATACCATGCAGTGACTCTCTCTGACATTCATAATCCCTTACACTTAGCTGCCAAAGGCCTAAGGCAGGGTTAAATGGCCCTCCACAGAGAGCCACCATAGAATCATGGCAACTCAGAACCTGATGGGACATCCAAATCCCTCTAATACAACACAAACAAAAACTGGGATCAACTCTAAAGCATCTACAACATGTAATCATCTGGCATTTGCCTGGGGAGGCAAGGCCCGTTACAAAGATTGACAATTATATTTCCAGACCATGTCATAAAACTTGATGACTTTATGAAGAGGAATATCAAATCATTCATTTGTAAATATATAAGAACAATAATAATTTCAAGCCTTGTATGGTTCCTGGATCAGCAGGCAAAATCTATGCATTTATTCAATAGTGGTATTTTCTTCCCCAAAGACTCACTATGCTCTAGACTCTGTGCTGGGAAAGCACTCAATTATCAAACATCCCATTATTTAAGCACCTACTATGTTATAGGAATATCAAAACAATGGCAATCAAAAGTGAAAAATGAATTAAAAAAACTGATAATCTTGAAGTTTGCAGAACACTGTCTATTTCTGATAGGCCATGAAACATGGAGGGAGTTGGATCATTAACGCTGCTGATTAAAGAAACATGAGAACTGATTTCCCCAAAAAAGAAGTTGAAATCATGAGCAAGAAACTAAAATATTTAAGCTCTTAAATATTTTTGAGCATGGACATTTAGATATTCTGGAGAAACCCATGGAATTGTTATCAGAACAAAATTTCAAAGTCCATTAGATATAATGGATGCAATTAATATGGAACTGGAGAGCTAGATACTAGTCATGTAATTAATTGTTCCAATTTTAAAAGTACAGAAACTGAGACTAAGAGAAGTTATTTTCTCAAAGTCATTCAGTTTGTGAAGACCTACGGTGGGAGTTGATACCAACTCTGATCTCAGGCACTTTTAACTTCATCATATTAGATTGTATATGATGGAATAAATCTGGCAAGCTAAAAGAGATTCTGTGTTACATTGTGACTTAGTTACAGAGATTAAGACACTTGAACATTATTAATGGGCACATAATGGTGTATGATGTAGGACTCTTCTCACTCCAAAGGTGCCAAGAAAACTTTTTACAATGTGATTTCAGTCTATAATTCATGACATCATATAGTATTCTCCTTTGCAGTATCTATTTTTTATGTAAACTAGTTGACCTCTTTGTGTCATTGTGTCATTGATTGACCTGTTCTACATCCTTACTTCTGTCTCATAAAACAGTCACTATCTTTCCACAATGAATTCAAATCATCTACTTCCTCACATCTTTCCTGTTCTTTTAATTACTACACTCTACCCTACACCAAATTACATTAGGATTACTTTATTTAAAAAATATTTTCACTATTAACATGCAATTTTTCTCCCCTAAAATTAAGTCAACTAACAACTAACTATATTTACTGTGTGCCTGTAATAATCTAAGGCTAAATGCTTAGACTATAACTGCAAAGAATCAAATAAGGAATTAAAATTTTGATGAGGAAGGCAATATGTATGTAAAAAATAATCATAGAGAACAAATCCAAATATACACAAAGCAGTTAAACACAAAATAGTTAGGGATAGAAGCCACAGTTATTTGTATCAAGAAATGGTTTGAAAAAATATGGTTTTATTTGTTAAGAAAACAGGATTCTCTCAGGTGAGGCTAATAAGGGAGTAAATTCTAGCCTTGTGCTAGAATTCTAGCCTTGGTTGGGCAAATAGAACAAAATTACAGAGTAGAGAGCTAAAGAGACTTTGTGTAAGTAACATGAGAATGTCAGTTTGACTGGAAATGAAGGAAGGGAGGAAGGAAGGGAGGAAGGAAGGAAGGAAGGAAGGAAGGAAGGAAATAAGGAAGGAAGGAAGGAAGGAAGGAAGGAAGGAAGGAAGGAAGGAAATAAGAAAGAAGGAAGGAAGGAAAGTAGGGAAGGAAGGAAGGAAGGAAAGTAGGGAAGGAAGGAAGGAAAGAAAGAAGGAAGAAGAGGAAAGAAAGAAGGAAGGAAGGAGGAAGAAAGAAAGAAAGGAAGAAGAGGAAAGAAAAAAGAAGGAAGGAAGGAGAGGAAGGAAGGAAGCTATTAATAAACAAGTGGTTATAAAAATGGATAGTGTACTTGAAGAAAAATGTATGTTATTAGATAAAGGAATTTATTATAAAATATATCTGGTTTCACTTAAATCAAATAAATCTATCCATACTGCCAGGGAGGTAGAAGGACTTTTCCTAACCTCTGGAATCCTCTATTTACAATTGCTAAGATTTCATGACCAATCTGAGACAAGAATAAGATACTGAAGGATATCAGCTGCTGTACCTGTGTCCTTCAGCTCATTTATAACATAATAGCTAAAGACAGTATCCCTGGGCATCATATAAAAGCAACATAGCTTTATATATTTTTCCCACAGAACCAATACAATTACTTGACAACAGGGATTTTTTTCTTTGTCTTTTTATTTTCAGTTCCTAGCATAGTCCCTGCTATGAAGCAGATTATTAATAAGTGCTTGTTGCCTGAATAAATGATAATGGGCACAGTGATGGATTTTGAGACAAGAAGCATTGAGTTAAAATCTTTTCTCAGACACTTAACTCGCTGTATTATTCTGGGTAAGTGACATACTCTGTCTGCCTCAAATGTTCTCTCTCTCTTTCTCTCTCTCTCTCTTTGCTGAAGCAATTGGGATTAAGTGACTTGCCCAGGGTCACAAGCTAGGAAGTATTAAGTATCTGAGGTCGTATTTGAACTCAAGTCCTTCAGACTTCAGGGCCAGCACTCTATACATTAAACGCTCTAGCTGCCCCTCTTCTATTTTAAGTGGAAATAATGAAAGTGTTTCTTTCTCAGACATATTGTAAGAATCAAACATGATACTATATAAAGTGTGTTACAAACCTAAAGCACAATATAAATATTATTATTATAATTACTATTGTTATTTCTGAGGTTCATTAATTTTTTTTGTAAAACCTCTATAATTTCATTTAATTTAAACTAGTAGAAAAATTTATAGCTATGTAATATAATTATATATTTACCTATCATCTATTTTCTATGAAAATAGAATTAATTTTTAGGTTAATTACAAGATTATAGTAAAGAATTTTGAGCAGAAAAGAGACAGGCTAGAATAGTGGACAGAGTCTGGACATGATGTCACAAAGACTCCAAGTCCAACACACACACACACACACACACACACACACACACACACACACACTGAGAAAACAATCAAAACTACACTATAGAATACTCCAAAACAATTCTATTTTTTCAACAACCCAACAGATTAAAATATTTCTAAAGTTTAATCTCACACTTAGTAAACTGAGAAAGATAATAAAAAGATCTAAACTATTCTTGGAAAAGAGTTATGGGAAGACTGGTAAAGCATGCCAATGTATTGTTGGTAGAAATAGGAATAAAGACAAATAATTTGGAAATCAACTTATAATCATACAAATCATTAAAATATCCATATCCAGAGATCTTAACTCTACTAAGTATATACTCCAAGAATATTATTGATAAGAAGAAAGCATATGCAGACATATACAATGCATCCATACACATATACATGCAGAATAAAAATAGACATTGTAGAATAAAAAAGACATTGAAATAAAGGGGAAATGGATAAACAGATTACAGTACATGAATGTAGTAGAATATTTTTGCATTAAAAATATAATGTATATTCTGAATCATGAGAAGAACATTTACTGATGCAAAATGAGGTTAAGAAAGCCAAGAAAAGAAAATACACAATGGCACAAATCACAAATTGTAAAAAAATAAAATGCATGACATCCATAAGATGATTTTTTAAATGACCTTTCAAAAATTAAAAACAGAACTATCCAAAAGAAGAAATATGAAAGCCATTTTCATTCCAATCCTTTACAGAAATGTGATAAACACAGTTGTGGAACATTTCATATAATTTAAGACTTTTTCAAAATTTTGATCAGTTTTGCTGATTTTTTCTCTTAATTTTTTTTTCAATGATTCTTTTTTTTTCTTTTTGTAGGATTATTCCTTCAGAGAGGGAGAAAGAGGGATATGGGGAGAAATATTGGCAATATAAAAATGTAGAAATCAAAGTTATACTTAAGGAAAGAATAAACAATAGTGCTGAATGTTATCAATAGCTTAGGCAGGGTAAGAACTACATGATCATGAGATTTGGAACTTGATTCTTTTTGACAGAACAAGTTCAGGATTGTTGGGAGTGAAAATCAAAAATGAAAAGTACAAAGGACTATCTACTAGGTCATCTTATCTCCCCTTGAATCTTTTTCTACAACTTCAGGGCATAATAATGTCATGTGTACTATTAAAATAATACTCACTGACATTTACATAGTACTTTAAGGGTTAGGAAACATGTTTAATATAGATTATGTCTTATGATCCTCAACATAACCTCAAGTTATTATTACACCTATTTTATGGGTGAGAAAACTGAGGTTCAGGGAAGTTAATTGATTTTCCTATAGTCAAAGAGTGTCAGAGATGGGATTTTAAATCAATCATTTTCTGACTTCAGGGCTAGTGAGGTTCTTATTATACTCAGAAACTTCTCCGTATAATTGATTCTACCTCAAATCTTTATTACCTATTTCTTAGATAAGAACATAGGATTTGAACTGTATGGAACATTATAGTACATTGAATCCAATTCACTATATATATTGTTTGTTTGTTTGTTTTATAGAGATGACTATTGAGTACCATTTTTAAGTGTGTCAGGGTCACACAAATAAGAAGTTGATGAGGCAGGAGTTGGATTTAGTTCTTTGTTACATCAAGTTTAGCACTCTTTCCAGTATTTTTGTATCCCTTATCTTTCTTAATATGGCCATGTAAAAATAGTAAACTTCAATCAAACCATATAACTTCCTCTTGTCCCATAACCTGAGGCATGTTATTCAATATGGTACTGAGTGAAGAAGCTATTTTAACTATTTTCTATAGTTTACATCCACTGCATTCCAAATAGGTGATGAGCTCAAAGATTTAAAAAATAGTATATTTTGGTGTATTTGCAATGTATTGTATAACAGAAACTTAGAGAAAATATCCTGCCTCACAAACATATTAGTCTGTGATACTAAACAAATCAATGAATCTTTCTTCATCTCACTTTCCTCATTTACAAAATAATTGTGTTAGATGGCCTATAAGGTCACTTACTAGCCCAAATCTATCACACTATCATCAACTGGTTTAATCCTTTCATTTTATAAATAAGTACACTGAAGCTCATGTGATTAAATAATTTCCCCAACAGTCAAATAAACATTTTCCAGCTACATTATCTCTTTTTATCTTTTTATTTCTGGTTATATATGTGTGTGTGTGTGTGTGTGTGTGTGTGTGTGTGTGTATCAACTTTTAAATACATATCACTATAAATCATGCTGAGAGAAAAATCAGAACAAAGTGAAAAAAAAAAATTTGTTTGCTTTTTTTTTTTTCAGAGAGAAAAACAACAGAAAAAAGAAGTGAATATAGAATGTGTTGATTTGCAATTCAATCTCCGTTGTTCTTTTTCTGGAAGATGTAGTTTGATAGTATTGAATCACTGAACTTTTTCTTGTTGTAACTGTGTACAATATGTTTCTGGTTTGGCTTGTTTCAATTAGCATCAGTTCATGTAAATCTTTCCAGGTCTTTCTAAAATCAACTTCTTTATAATTGTTTTATAGAATAGTAAAATTCCTTTATGTTCATATAGCTCAGCTTTTTCAGCCATTCTCCAATTGATGGACACTTACTCATTATCCAATTCTTTATCACTAAAAGAGCTGCTACAACCATTTTTGCACATGTGCATTCTTTTATGTCCTTTACAATTTCCTTGGGATATAGAGTCAGTAATGGCATTTATGGGTCAAAAGGTATATGCACTTTGAAAGTCCCTTGGTCAAAGTTCCAAACTGCTCTCCAAAATGGTTGAATCATTTCAAAACTCTACTAACAATGCTTGTGTTCCAGTTTTCCCACATACCCTTCTACATTTCTTATTAGCTTTTCTTGTCATCTTAGCCAATCTGAGAGGTGCAAGGTGGTATCTCAGAGTTGTTTTTATTTACATTTCTGTAATCAATAGTGATTTAGATCATGTTTTCATATGATTATAAATGGCTTCAATTTGTCATCTGAAAATTATCTGTTTATATCTCTTTTTATCAATTGGAGAATGAATTGTATTTTTATGTTTTTGACACAGTTCTTTATATAGTTTAGAATTGAATACTTTTATCAGAAACACTAGTTGTAAAATTCCCCCCCTCCCCACATTGTACTGCCTTTTTAATCTTGTTTGTGTGGCTTTTGTTTGTGCAAATCTGTTTAGTTAACATAATAAAAGTTGTCCATTTTGCCTTTCATAATGTTTTCCAGTCCTTTTTTGTTCATAAATTCCTCCCTTCTCCAAAGGTCCATTAGGTAAATTATTCCTTGCTCTCCTAATTTGCTTATGATATCATCATTTATACCTAACTTATATATCCATTTTGAGTTACTTTGGTATGGGGTGTGAGATATAAGTATATGCTGAGTTTCTAACATATTGTATTCCACTGTTCTCTGGAATATTTGTGAAATAGTGAATTCTTATGCCAGAATCTGGAATGTGGAAGTTTATAAAATCCTAGATTATTATAATTATTAATAATTGTGTTGTGTGTCTAATATAATCCACTGATCCACCATTTTATTTCTTAGCCAGTACCAAATGGTTTTGATGACTGTTACTTTATCATATAGTTTTAGATCTGGTACTGCTAGGCCAATATCTTTTTTTTTTTTATTTTTTTTTTTAAATTAATTCCTTGTTATTCATGATCGTCTATTCTTCCAGATTAATTTTGTTATTATTTTTTCTGGCTCTGTAAAATAATGTTATGGCAGTTTCATTAGTATGGCAATAGATCAATTTAGATAGAATTGTCATTTTTATTATAAAAGCTCACTCTACCCATGGGCAATTGATATTTTTCCAATTGTTTATATCTGACTTTATTTGTGTGAGAAATATTTTATAATTGTATTCATATAGCTTACTTTGGCAGGTAGACACCAAAATATTTTATTTTGCCTACAATTATTTTAAATGAAATTTCCCTTTGTATCTCTTGATGCTGGGCTTTGCCAGTAATATATAGAAATGGTGATGATTTATGTGAGTTTTTTTTTTTTATATATTCTGCAACTTTGCTAAAGCAGTGAATTGTTTCCAGTTAGTTTTTGGATGATTTTCTAGAATTCTCCAACTATATCATCCTATCATCTGCAGAGAGTGATCTCCTCATTGCCTAGTCATATTCCTTTTTTCTTTTCTTATTGCTAAAGCCAACATTTTTAGTACACTATTGAATAATTGTGATGATAATGGGATTCCTTATTCCATCACTGATCTTATTGGAAACATGTCCAAGTTCACTCCATTATAAATAATGTTTGCTGTTGCTTTTAAATAGGTATTGCTTTTTATTTTAAGGAAAACTAAATTTATTCCATGATCTCTAGTATTTTTAAAAGAAATGGGTGATAATTTTAATCAAAAGATTGCTCTGTAGCTATTGAGATAATCATGATTTCTATTGGATTTATTACTGATATGGACAATTATGGTAATCGTTTTACTGATATTGAATGAGCCCTCCAATCCTGGTATAAATCCCATTTGTAAATATTGTATTATCCTGCTGACAAATTGCTTTAATCTCTTTGCTAACATTTTATGTAAAAATTTTGCTTTCGTATTCATTAGGGAAATTCATCTGTAATTTTCTTTCTCTGTTTTGATTCTTCCTCCTTTAGGTCATAGTGCCATGTTTGTATCAAGGAAGTAATTTGGCAGGACTCCTTTTTTATTAATTTTTCAAATTAATTTACATACTACTGGGATTGATTGTTCTTTAAATGTTTGGTAGAATTCACCTGTTAATCCATTTGGCCATGGAGAGTGTTCATTGACAGCTTGTTCAATTTCTTTGTCTAAAATTGGATTATTTAAGCAATTCATTCCCTCTTTTTAAAATCTGGGAAAATTATATTTTTGTAAATATTCATCAATTTCAATTAGATTGTCAGATTTGCTACCATAAAGCTGGGCAAAATAGCTCTTAATTATCACTTTAATTTCCTTTTTATTGGTAGCTTTTAATTTTTAATGCTGGTAATTTGTTTTTATTGCTTTCCTTTTATAAATACATTAACCAAGGGTTTATCTCTTTTTTGTTTTTTCATAAAAACAAGTCTTAGATGTATTAATTTGTTCAATAGTGTTTCTTAGTTTTAATTTTATTAATCTCTCCTTTGTGTTTCAGAATTTCTAATTTGATATTTAATTGGGTGTTGTTAATTTGTTCTTTTTATAGCTTTTTTAGTTACATTCCCAATTCATTTGATCTTCTCTTTCTATAATTTATTCATGTAATTGTTTAGAGAGTAACATTTAACTTAAGACCTCCTTTTGCAGTTAAAGAAAACCTTACATTGAATGGGTTTTAATATATTGTCTGTTTAGTATGTTGACATTATTATCATTCTCTTAGATGAACTTATAGATTGTTTCTCTGCTTTGTTATTTGGCCCACTCATTCTTTAGAATTAGATTATTTAATTTCTGATTTGTTTTTATTCTATCTTTCTCTTCCACTTTATTGAACATAATTTTAATTGCATTGTTATCTGAAAAGGAAGCAATTATTAATTCTGTATTTCCCCTCCCCCCATCTTATTTTCATTCCTATATATATACTTTTGTTCTCTCTTTCCACCCTGTCCCTTATTAGTAGTGTTTTTTTTAACCCATCCCACCCATTACTTGCCATATTTTCTATGGCTCCTTTCTCCTTCAATTTCCTCTTTCTCCCAATGTTTTTGCTCTTCCTTTTATTGAGCCCTTTTTTTTTTTTTTTCTTTACCCTTGGACATTTTACAGGTAAGATAAATTTCAATACTCAACTGAATAATTACATTATTCCCTTTTTGAATCAAAACAGATGAGGTCAAGCTTCAGATAATGCTTATCCCCCTCCCTTCTTTCCCTCTATTGTCTTTTGTGCATCTTCAGCAACCTAATTTGCCCCATTATATCACCCCTTTCTTCTTCTCTCAGTACATTCCTTTTGCTACTCCTTAATGTCTTTTTTTGATGTCATCACATCAAAATCTATTCACAAGAAAACCCTCTGTCCATGTGATTCTTCCCTCTGATTACCCTCAAAACAGATAGAGACTATTTAAAAATTATTGGTCAATAGTTCTGGAGTTTTCCAACAATTTTTTTTGGAGGGTTACCATTTGAGATCTCTTTCTGCAAGTGATTGATATATTTTTCAATGACTATTTCCCCCTCTGTTTCTAGTAGAGAAATAATTTTTAAATAGACTCTACTGAATCTATTTTCTTTTTTTTTTTTAATTTTATAATATGTATTTTTTTTGTTGTTGTTGTTGACAGAACCCATGCCAGGGTAATTTTTTTTTTTTTACAACATTATCCCTTGCACTCGCTTCTGTTCCAATTTTTCCCCTCCCTCCTTCTACCCCCTCCCCTAGATGGCAAGCAGTCCTATATATATTAAATATGTTGCAGTATATCCTAGATACAATATATGTTTACAGAACCAAACAGTTCTCTTGTTGCCCGGAAGGTAAAAATAACCTGGGAAGAAAAACAAAAATGCAAATAGTTCATATTCGTTTGCCAGTGTTCTTTCTTTGGGTGTAGCTGCTTCTGTCCATCATTTATCAATTGAAACTGAGTTAGGTCTCTTTGTCAAAGAAATCCACTTCCATCAGAATACATCCTCATACAGTATCATTGTTGAAGTGTATAATGATCTCCTGGTTCTGCTCACTTCACTCATCATCAGTTCATGTAAGTCTCTCCAAGCCTCTCTGTATTCATACTGGATCTATTTTCAAGGTTGTTTATTTTTCCAATAAGGTATTTTACATTTCATTCCATTTATTTCTCATTTAAAAAAAAAAAAAAAAAAAAGGTTGCTTTTTGATGTCTTATAGACTTATTAGCTTCCATTTGCCCTCTTCTAATTTTTAATGTGTGATTTTCTTCAGTTAGTTTTTGTATCTCTTTTGTCATTTTAATTCTACTTTTCAAGATTCTATTTTCTTCAGTGGATTTCATTTTTTTTTTTTTTTACATTTGGCCAATTGTATTTTTTAAGGAATTATCTTCATTGCTCAAGTTGTTAAGTCTATCTTGCATAACTCTAATTTCTGTTCTCATTTTTCTTCTACCACTTTTTTTTTATTTGCACTTCCAAGAAGACTTTTTGAGCTTGAGATCAATTCCTATCACTCTTTGGTTTTCCTCTGTGGACATTTGGTCATCATCTGAGTTGGTGTTTTGGTCTTTCCTGTCCCCATGGTAATTTTCCATGGTCAAGGTTTGTTTTTTTTTTTTTTTTTTTTTTACTTTCATGGTCAACTCTGCTCCTGGATAAAAAGGGTGTTATTGCAAGGTTCTGAGCAGATCTGAGCCTTGCCTTTGAGCACATGTGTCCCTTGTGTTTGCAGAGGGTAGGTAGCTTTATCTGCTTTTTCCAGGACATAATCTGCTTTCTAATAATTTGCCTTCTTTGTTGGGACTGGGGACTGTCCTACTGGTTTGCTTTGTTATTGAGCAAGAACTCAGGGTCTCAATGGCTGATATGCTGTGATTAAGAACTTTTCACTGCTTTCACCAAACTCTGTCTGAGCTAGGCTGAACACCCCTTTCATCCCAGTGAGATTGACCTTTTTTGAAGTTTTCCAATTTATCTTGAGCTGAAGAGTGTTTTTATTCTGTCAGACTCTGTTCTGAGGTTTGGTTTCATGTGGTTTTTGAGGGAAACTTGGAGAGCTCAAGAAGCTTCCTGACTTTGCTTTGTCCTCTTTCCCATATTATCTCTTCCACTGTCTCCTTCCATTAAAATGTCACCTTTAAAATTTTCTATTGAGCTCTCTGTCCATCATACTGATCTTGCTACATCACAACACTGTTTTGTATTTTATATATTTTATAAAATATGTTTTTTTAGGGTTATATATATATATGTATATATTTCCATGAATAGATTGCAATCTCACAGTTATAAAGAACTGGACTTTGTAGCTCATGTGATAGCACAGCTTCATTGTTGGAGATAGAGATTTAACAAAATGAAAACCGTCAAAGCTTTACATGGATTTTTTCTTTCTTAATTTTTTTTTTTTATTTTCAGACATTTTGACAATGGAGTTTCAATATTTTCCATTGCACATCATGTGTGCATTTTCTGACACAATGGTGGACCATTCTTGTTCTAGTTAGCTATGATGATTTTGAACAATAGACTTCAAACCCAATGATGGAATGAATTTGTCACTACAGAATAAGTAGGAATGTATAAATATCTTTAAAAAGCAAGGTAATTAAACTGGCTTGAGGAAGAGGTCAATGCAACAAAGTAATCCATGTGGCAACTTGCAGTATTCATCTAGATTATGAATGATTCTTATTTTTTAACTCTAAGTGAGAAACTTTCAAGGGAGACATTTTCAAATGCTTCAAGAGAAAAGATATATTCTTCATCTAGTGAACTGCCAAGAATATAAGGTCAAAATTCTAAAATACATTCTTGGATGACACCCTCAGAATACCAAATAGTAAAGAATGTAAAGAACAAAGGTATAACAAGTAGATTCCATCTTGCTGGAATTCCTCCAACAAAGGACATGTAAACACACACACACACACACACACACACACACACACACACACACATATATTAATAGAAGGTACTCCTTTTAAGTTATTAGCTTGAAAAGATGGTTTCTAAGGTTTATTCCTGGCTGATAATATTGGGAAAAAACTAAAATAAAACAAAAATAAATACTAACAATTAGAGAAATATCTGGAATTACTATACACTACTTCAGAATACAATGAATGTTTCCCTAATGAAGCTCTTCAAGAAAATGTTGGATGCCCACTTGGTAAGGAAGCTGCCTATATGCATATGTTTATATGTGCATCTTACGAGTAGATATATGTTATATTGTAGTTCGTTGAACCAGGTGCTTATTTAGCAGAGTCCCTGAGTAGTACAATTTTAAAATGGTAGAAAAGTGAACTAGTAAGTGTGTCATTTAAATACCCTTTATGTAAAGAATGAATCATGGAAAGAAGTCTCAGCTTCTGGAAACATGTTCCTCCCACACTTTATATTCTGAGATTTAAATTTTCTGTTGACTTCTTGCTATACACTTACTCCTGAAAATCGTGTTATGGAAACGTGTTTTAAAATATCATGAAGACTGCAGTAATGTGAGTGTAAATGACATTTAAAAATGTGGAACTCTGATGAATGCAGTGACCAGTCATGATTTCACAAAATTGGTTATGAAGCAAGTCTTCTTTCCAAACCAGGAGAAAGGCATTGAAATACAAATGGAGATGGATCAATACATTGTCAATCACAAGTAAAAGTTTTTGGTTTTTTAATGCATTTATTTGTAAGAAGGGGAATGTTATATTGGAGGTTGGGGAAGTTGTTGGGAAGTAAATATTATATATTTTCTGGCCTTAAGATATATATTTTAAAATATATCATCAAGTAAATTTGATTATTTCCTTTTTGTTTGCTAATGCAACCATAGATTCTTAGTTTGGGAATACACTTTTGTATTATTTTATTCTTTTAATTCATACCACACAAATATGTATGTAAGAATACCTGGGCATATCTACATTCCTAGAAGTAGATACTTAGAGATATAGAAAGATTGATAAATAGATAGATTGATTACATATATACACTGATCAATGGTAAATAGGCACGAAAGGAAATAAACTGAACATTGTAGATAATCAAATTGCTGAATAAAGAGTCAGAATTTGAACTTAGGTCTCCCTGATTCCAACCTAATAATTCTTTTCATTTACTTTTATTGGTTCATACTTCTTTCCAAATATATCAAGGAAAATGACCATTCCAAGAAAACAAAATATAGTTTCTTGCATTTCTTTACTGTTGAGAAAATTTCTTTTGCAAAGTGAGAGAGTACATCACACAGGAAGAAATAAAGCACATTGGCACTTGAAAAGGCTATTTTTTAGACATTAATTCAGTTTTCCCCATTCAAATTCTAGCTGAAGAGCTTTTGATTGCCTAAATTTCTTCCTATGCAGAATAAAGTCTCATTTTATTTGATAAGTGCCCCACTTTTCTAACGTCTTTAGCTTTCTTACTGAAGGTTTTTTTTTTTTTTTTTTGGAAATTTCAGGAGACACAAGGGATATTTACAGAATCAGTACATACTTGCTGATCCTTAATAATGACAAATTCTTCACTTTGCATTTAAAAATTGAAATTCCAACTTCCCTGCTGTTCTACTTGAAGCAAATAAGCTTTGCTGTTTTTGCAAGAACTTCCTGCTGAGAAGGGGCTGTCCAATCAGCAACAGAGACTTTCAATGTTTTCTTTAATATAGGAATCTACTGAATTCCTTTATTTCTCTTATTCTCTTGACTTTGCTAAAAACTATTTTTTAAAGTTGTCTGTGAAACAGATTTAATGGGGAGAGAAGAAATGGATTGTTCCTTCACCCAACATTTCACTGAGCACTGGAAAGAAAAACACCTTCACTTGTCAAAAGCAATTAATAAAGATAACATTTCCATATAATGAACTAAGTTCTTGTCTTCCTTTTTATGGTCCAAATGTCCATCATTTATCTTTTGTTTTATCTCTCTTCCCCTATTATCTTCCCTAACTATACTGCTTATGCATTTTGCTTTTCAAAATATGTTAAATATTTTCTGTTGGAATCTTTACAAGCTGCTAACTCATTAGAATTGATAGATTATTGATCTGCTCTTACAAGAAGATGTTTTGGGCCAGAACCTGAAACAAGGTACTAAGTAGAACTAATTGATACAATGCTTGTGTTTACACCTTTACTCATTGGAGTTCACAAGTATGAGAGATTCACAAAGTAAACTTTGTAACTTTGTGAATCCATACCTCTCTTGAAGCTCTTAGGGCCAGAGAGCACTATGGGAGAAAACCCATAATCCCTCTCTCTCAGAAGAGTCATCTATAAGCCAGTGAAGAGTGATTCATTCAAATATTTTTTTCCACTTGGCTGTCTGGTGGTGGAAGAGAGTTTTGAGAGGAAGAAGCTACAAGTCGAGAGTTGAGCGGGAGATTGAAAAGGCTCTCTGTGGTAGCGGGGCTCCTGCACTTCCCCCACTGATACCAATCTGGTCTGAAAGACTCACCAGAAAGCTAGCCCAGCCCCAAGTGAAGGAAACAAGACATTCATTCCATCTTTGTGCTGGCTGGAGGCTGAAGAAAGCAGAGGCAGAGGCTGAAGGACAAAACCTTTGGATTTGGAGACATTCGGAGGGAGCTCTTGGAACTAAGCAGAGAGATAGGCCTCTAAGAATCTAGCTATCTGGGCCCAAGGAAAGAGACAAGACTTGGAAGGAGAAATAAATGCTTGTATTTTTACCAGCTGGCTGCATTTGGGGTAATTATTGATCTGAACAGATACTAACGCTGCCTCCAAGAAAACCTCCCCCGAGAAACCTGCTCTCTCCCCCAGAGAGAACTATTCTACTTATTTTAAAAGAAGAAGATCACCACAATTTTCATATGAAAATTAAGTTTATTTTAAAAGTTTAGACCTACAGGACAATTAAAACTTTATATAGTGTTTTATCAAGGCATAGGATATGTTGCCTTAACTAGGCCTTGTAGAAAGCTTTGAATTCTAAGAGAAGGAAACCTCCAATGATATGCTATTGCTTCTTGAATGAATTAGAAACTGTTTTTGTTAATATTTGATTGACTCTACATTATTGGAATAAAATTTATTTTATATGTCTATACATAGAAAACTAAGAGCAAGGAAAGGAAGTTCTCAGGCGGCAATTTCTATTTACAAATAGAATGCATTTCATTCATAAAAGGCTAAAGTGAGAAGGATCACTTTTGCCCAGTCCTAGAAATGAGAAGCGCAATACCTAATTTCGACAAAGACAAATGGGCCAATCTGGCTGTGCATTTGAGAGTATAAATGGTCCAATGGAAAACTGTTCTGGAAAGGAAGACTGAATCCAGATTAGAAAGGATTTAAATTTCAAGGTGAGAATTTTTTTTTTTAATTTTCATGGAACACTTTTAAGAACAGAATTTTGGACACAGGAAAGCTTTATGGTCATTAGATCAAATCTCCTAATTTCAGAGCTAAGGAAGCTACATTTATTATAAAGTTCTTGCCTGATAGATCTTTCAAGATATTAGGTCATAGACAACTGATTTGACTAAATTGTCCTTATTAAAGTGCTAATTTGAGATCAGATTTTCCCTTCCCCTTTGTTGCTCAATTCAGTTAATCTCAGTTTTATCATAGTCAAAAAAGACCTCAGTCACAATTAAGACTAAATCATATCAGAAAAGAAAATCCTCACTATAAATATCAATCTGCATTGGATAGAGTACTTGCTGTTGCTTGTTCTTTGTTTTCAGAGAATCAACGACATGACATATAATGCCTTGACTTTTAAATGAATTGGATTTAAATGAGACAGAGTTGGGCAAAGTCAACAGCCTCACTCTATCTTCCAGATTCATCAGAGTCCAATGGCAATATGATTCCACTGCAGATACAGTGGATGACCATGACATCTCTGATTTCTGAGCAAGCTTCAAGTGTTACACAGTATGTATTTCAGCCACCTCATGGTCATTGGAATGAATTCATCTCATCTGACTGTTCTATTGAGAGGAAGTCTTTACACTTCACATTTAACTCATCAATGGTTTTGGAGCTGCTTGATTACCTTAAACATGAGTTATTTTTTGACCTAGGGAAAAAAAAAAAAACAACAACAACAACAATAAAATTCATCTGAAAGAACAAAAGGTCAATAATTTCAAAGGATCTAATAAAAAAAAATGAAGATGGCCTAGCTGTATCAGATCTAAAACTATTTTATAAAACAGCAGTCATCAAAACCATTTGGTACTAGCTAAGAAATAGATTAGCTGCTCAGTGGAATAGGTTAGGTTCACAGGACAAAATAGTCAATAACTATTGCAATCTAGTGTATGAGAAATCTAAAGACCTCAGCTTTTGGGATAAGAATTCACTATTTGACAAAAACTGCTGGGAAAATTGGAAACTAGTATGGCAGAAACTAGGCATTGACCCACACCTAACACCATATACCGAGATAAGGTCAAAATGGGTTCATGATCTAGGCATAAAGAATGAAATTATAAATAAATTAGAACATAGGATAATTTATCTCTCAGACCTGTGAAGGTGGAAGGAATTTGTGAACAAAGAACTAGAGAACATTATTGATCACAAAATAGATTATTTCAACTATATTAAGTTAAAAAGTTTTTGTACAAACAAAACTAATGCTGACAGGATTAAAAGGGAAGCAATAAACTGGGAAACCATTTTTACAGTTAAAGAGTCTGATAAAGGCTTCATTTCTAATATATAGAGGATTGACTCAAATGTATAAGAAATTAGGCCATTCTCCAATTCATAAATGGTCAAAGGACAAATAGATAATTTTCAGATTAAAAAATTGAAATTATTACCAGTCACAAAAAAGATACTTCAAATCATTATTGATCAGAGAAATGCAAATTAATACAACTCTGAGATACCACTACACACCTCTTATTAGCTAAGATGACAGGAAAAGTTAATGATGAATGTTGGAGGGGATGTAGGAACCCTGGGGGATTGATACATTGTTGTTGTAATTGTGAATGAATCCAACCATTCTGGAGAGTAATTTGGAATGATGCTCAAAAAGTTATCAAGCTGTGCATACCCTTAGATCCAGCAGCATTTCTCCTGGGATTATATCACAAAGAGATCTTAAAGAAGGGAAAGGGAAGCCCTTTTTGTACTGGATAGAAACTGGAAATTGATTGGATGCCCATCAATTGGAGAATGGCTGAATAAATTGTGGTATGAATGTTATGGAATATTCTTGTTCTGTAAGAAATGACCAGCAGGATGAGTTCAGGGAAACTTGGAGAGACTTACATGAACTTATGCTAAGTGAAATGAGCAAAACCAGATCATTATATACTTCAAAAATAATACTATATGTGGATCAATTCTGATGAAAGCAGTTCTCTTCAAAAAGGACATGATTCAGACCAGTTCCAATTGTTTAGTAAAGAAGAGAATAAACTATACCCAGAGAGAGAACTATGGGAAATGAGTGTGGACCACAACATAGCATTTCCACTTTTTCTGTTATTGTTTGCATTTTTGTTTTCCTTCTCAGATTTTTTTTTACCTTCTCTCTAGATCTGATCTTTCTTGAGCTGTAAGATAACTGCATAAATATGTATATGTATATTGGATTTAACATATACTTTAACATATTTAACATGTATTGGACCACCTGGCATCTAGGGGAGGGGATTGGGGAAGGTGGGGAAAAGTTAGAACAGAAGATTTTGCAAGGGTCATTGTTGAAAAATTAGCCATGCATATGTTTTGTAAATAAAAAGCTATACTCATAATATAAAAATGGCTTAGTTTTCTGTGAAGACAGTTGTTGATGTGACTATTGTGCAGACTACATAATGGGGTATATGAGGTATTCAGGAACTAGCACCTCTACTGCTGCCCCTTTTTTAGGGCTCCTCACCCACTTTAGTATCCTCTTGTTCACACAATTCTTACATGGGGTTCCAAGGAGTGGATTCATAGTGAGGGGAAACATACTCATCTCAAGGCAATCTATTCAATTTCTAACTACCTCTCAATGTCAGGATTCCTTAGAAATTGAATTTGCCTCCAAAGAAATTTCTTTCCTTGCTCCTGTGTGTAAAAACATAGAATGAGTTTTTCCCAATATTACTGGGTCAATCAAATTTTAGGCAAAACTCTTTCTAATTCATTCAAGAAGCAATAGCAAACCATTAGAGCTTTCTGAACAAGGAAATCATTTGATAAAATCATTGGTCTAGCTTCTGGTTTTAAAAGAAGAATGACTTGATTTCAAACTCCCATTTAGTTATGACTGAACAAACTCAGTTATATCATCTCTTGTCTACTTATGGTACCTTCTAGCAGCTATGTTATCCTATGGAGAAAGTTGAATATCTCATTTTGCCTTCAATCCCAATGAAAATCATATTTAAAGCACTAAAAATCAGAGAAAGGATATACGTTCTCACTTGCCTTTCCTCTGAATGATTCGATTTTGGCACTATGCATATTTTCCAATGTTATTTTCAAGATAATGAAACTACAATCTCTGCATTCTTTTAAACTAGTAGGGAAATCCAGGTTTATCTCTGAGTACTAATTTCCATTTCTTTATCTTGTTAAACTAAATGACAGCAAACACAAGGGAAATAGCCTAAAATGAACCATTTTTTTCTTATTCCTAAAGCAAGGATTACACTAATTTCTGTAAGTGTTTGAAATTGAACTAATAACAGCAATAGTAATAACAATGGAAAAATATGTAACATTTCAAGGTTTGTAAATGATTTTGCTTTTGTTATTTATTTCAAATCTCACAACTCTGTGAAATAATTGCTATTATTATTTCACTAAAGGATGAGGAAGCTGAAGGAATTTGCTTAACAGCACATAGCTGGGCAAAGTATCCAAAGCTAAATCCCAACTCTGACTTTGCTATATTTAATATCACTTGTCTTTATACTATAATGATAAAAACAAGATTTCTTAACAAATCACTGGCGTTTTTGTTAGTGGTGACATGCCTTATGTGAAAAAAGTTCACCGTCAAAAGTTTTCTCAATTTGGACTCATCATACAACCAGTAGTGAAGTATCTGGATAAAATAAAACTGGATGGCAGATGGAATTTAGGTACCATTGTGTAGATTAGCATGATAATAGTCAGAGATTCCTGCCAATCTATTTGAACACTGGAAATTTGTTTTCACTTTGTGTGGTTGGCTAACATTACATTTAATCTGTTTGATTCCAGGGGTTTGAACCAAGAAAAGAGTAAACCTTACAAAGAAGGAAATTAAAATTAGGTATCCAAAGAATAAATAAATAAATAACAATAGCCACAACAAGATTTTACCTAACAAGAAGAATTTTCTGGAAGTAGAAGGGGATATAATGAGGGATAGTAAGTTCCTTCTCACTGGGAATTAAAATAAAACAAAACAAAAACAAACAAACAAACAACAACAACAACAACTAGATGATCACTTGTTAGTTTTGTTGGAATGTTGTCAGCCTTTATGTGGTAGATTACAATGGAAGACCCCTGAGGTCTTTTACAACTGAAATTCTGATATTCTTTGAGTTAGAACATACATTAAAGTCAACTAGTATAAAAGCCTTACAGTACCTATGAGGAAACTGGCTCAGGGCAGAGAAATTCTTTTGTGCTCCTTAACCTTGTTTTTCTTTTCAATTTTTAAAAATACTATTCCTTCTTATTATTCTTTAAGAAATAATTAGTAGGATGATTTTAGAAAGACCTGGAGAGACTTACATGAACTGATGCCAAGTGAAGTGAGCAGAATCAGAAGATCATTATACACAGCTACAACAAGATTATAGGATGATCGATTCTGATAGACCTGTATCTTTTCAACAATGAGATGATTCAGGCCAATTCCCAATGGTCTTGTGATGAAGAGAGACATATGTATCCAGGGAGAGCACTGTGGGAACTGAATGTGGATCACAATATAATATTTTCACTCTTTTTGTTGCTGTTTGGTTACATTTTGCTTTCTTTGTCATTTATTTTTCCATTTTGATCTGATTTTTCATGTTCCTCACAATTGTGGAAATACATAGAGAAAATTTGCACATGTTTAACATATATTGGATTACTTGCCATCTAGAGGAGGGGATGGGGGAAAGGGAGGGAAAATTTGGAGCACAAGGTTTTGCAAGGGTAAATGTTGAAAATTATCCATACCTATGTTTTAAAAATAAAAACAAATAAAAATAAAAATAAAAAAAAATACTATTCCTCGCCTTGCATTGTATAGTCCATTCAAACTCAACAGATTTCTTTCCTGTGAGGATGCATTGCACTCTTTTAGTGGACTTTTGTTGTTTTTCTCAGATCCTGTGATTTCCCCTGCCCCTTTTGTCCTTGGATTCAAGGATTTTGTAAATCCTGGTTCAAAGATTTTCTTTTTCTAGAAGCCCTTTCTAAAATCCTTGGTGCTTAATAATGTTTTCCCTCCTCCAAGTTTTCTATAAGACTTTATTTTGTGCTTCTCCAATATTAATCAATGCTCACATTTGTAGTCATGAAATATTCTCAAAGCACTTCACAAGAAATGTTCCATTTCAGATTTATTTTAGCCCTATGAAGTAAGGATTCTTTATCCTCATTTTACAGTTGAGTAAATTGAGGCATATAGAAGTTCAATGACAATGGCTTGAAACTAGTAAATGTCACATATAGAATTCAGATCTAAATAATTTCACATTCAAATCCATCACTTTATCTGTTATTATATGATTTATTAATAACTCATCTATGAAATATGAGCTTCTTGAATGCAGAGACTAATTCAACATTTTTCTTTTTTTCCACTCTAATAATTGTCACAAAGTTTGGGACATAGTAGGTGATTAATGCTTTTATTGACTAAATACAATCAAACCTTTATATTTTATTATATTTTCTCATTAAACATTATGTTTAATATGAATAGATGTTGAATAGAATGAAAATTCCAGGAAGTCAGGGACTATGTCTCATATAAACTTTTTCTTGACTCAGTATAGCTCTTTGTAACATAAAAAAAATAGGTGTTTACAAAATGCTTTTTGATTGATGGATGGATGAATGTACTAAAATGAACTGAAACCTTTATTCAGCTGACCTCATTGGAAGTCTGTTCATTTCATAATTGAGAATATAGATTTTCATGAGTCTATGAAAACTGTGGCATGAATGATCCAGAAAAATCTTTCTTATATTAAAATTATACTCAATCATTTTATTGTAACAATTTAAAAAACAATGCAAAATGGTCAATATCCACCAACTAACTTGCCTAAAATCTACAAGCCTATGCTTAAATGTAACATGTTTAAAGAGTTGCTTAGAGCAGAGGTATAATTGAGAGAACTCCCTATGGACAGTACATTACCTTAAAAAGCCAAAAGATTATATTATTTAGGTGATATCTATTTTTTTATTATTATTTATTTTGTTGAACATTTCCAGTTACTTTATAAAAATTGGGATCAAAGTAGGGTGAAAACAGAGAAAGCAAATTATACACCAACTTCCCTGCTGAATGTTGATGCAAAAATCTTAAATAAAATATTAGCAAAGAGATTACAGAAAGTCATCCCAGGATAATACATAACAATGAATTATGATTTATAACAGAAATATAGAGCTAATTCTGTATTAGGAAAACTATTAGCCTAATTTATCATATCAATGACCAAACTAACAAAAATCATGTGATTAATTCAATAGATGGAGAAAAAGCATTTGATAAAATTCAACACCCATTCTATCAAAAACACCTGAGAGTATAGGAATAAATTGACTTTTTCTTACAATGATCAGTAGCGTCTATTAAAAACCATCAGCAAGCACCATGTGTAATGGAACCATTCCTACTAAAATCAGAGGTGAAACAAAGTTGCACACTATTACTGTTACCTTTCAATATTGTATTAGAAATGTTAGCTTTGGAAATAAGAGAAAAAAAGAAAAAGAGATTAAAGGAATTAGAGTTGGTAATGTGGCTGTTCTCATAATAGAAAAGATTCAGGCTAGTTACACTAATCTTGTGATAATGAGAACCATCTATACCCAGAGAGAGGACTGTGGGAATTGAACATTTTGGAT
Source organism: Antechinus flavipes (assembly GCF_016432865.1). Lineage (NCBI taxonomy): Eukaryota > Metazoa > Chordata > Mammalia > Dasyuromorphia > Dasyuridae > Antechinus > Antechinus flavipes. The sequence goes on along the minus strand of NC_067399.1, from coordinate 14,830,475 downwards.
GATAACATTTCACTTCTTTTGTTGTTATTTCCTTGAATTTTATTTTCTTTCTTTCCCCTCCTTGATCTCGTTCTTCTTGTGCAGCAAGATAATTATATAAATATGTATGCATAAAACATTACATAAAAATTGGGATCGATTTAATTTAAACATTTTTGACAGTTTCTGTTCTAATTTTTTTAATTTTATTTATTTTTTTTTTTGGTTATTTTAGTTATTTTAACCTCAAATTCTCTTTTACCCCTGCATCTCCCTTAACCACTGAGATAACAACAATATGTTATCAATTGTACATGTGAAATCTTGCAAAATATATTACTAAATTAGCCATTCTAGGAAAAAAGCAAGGAAAACAAAGTGAAAAAGTTTTTCAGTGTGTACTCAGAGTTTTATCTATTCTTTCTTTTGAAAGCATTTTTTTTTTTCATAATGAGTCTATTGGAACTTTCTGGGATCGGAGTAGATAAGTTTTTAACAGTTCATCATTACAATATTGATGTTAATGTGTCAGTGATCTGCTTCTGCTTGTTTCATTTTGGATTAATTTGTAGTATTGTTGTTTTAATGAAACTGTCTCATGTTGGTATCCCTCATGTAATTTCTTATAACATAATAATAATCCATCACAATTATATGCCACCACTTGTTTAGTCACTCCCCAAATGACAAATATTCCCTCAATTTCCAATTATTTGGCAGCACAAAAACAGGTGGTATAAATATCTTTTGAATATATAGATACTTTTTTTTTTCCCTTTGATCTCTTTGGCATATAGATATAATAATGGTGAATCAATGAATCTGGACAATTTTATAATCATTTGGAAATTTTCCTAAATTGTTCTCTGGAATGATTGGACTAAATTACAACTCTAGCATCAGTTCTTTAGTATACCAATTTTCCCTTATTCCTTCCAGAATTTATTATTTGTCATAGGTAAGAGTGGTTTCAATTTGCATTTTTCTAATGAACAGTGAGTTATATATTTGTTTATTTTATATATATGTGTGTATATATATATAAATTTATATATTTAATATAATTATAAAAACTGATTTTTTTTTCCTCTTGCCTGTTCATATGTCTTGACAATTTATTGATTGGACAATGGATCTATTTTGTTTGACTAAATTCCCTATATATTTGAGAAAAAAAAAACTTTTATCAGAGAAAATTTCTATGATATTTTATTTTTCATTTTCTGAGACATTTTATCCAAATATAGTCTCCTTTTATCCCTTTTAATTATTTCTCTTTGCTTTTGCTTTGTCTGAGATCATGATTGCTGTCCCTATTTTCCTAAAATGAAAGGATAATAAATTCTGTTCCATATTCTTATTTTTAACACTGTGTGGTTTTTTTGTATATCTTTTGTAAACAACATATTGTTAAATTCAGCTTTCTAATATATTCTGTTATCACTTGCATTTTATGAATTAACTTATCCCATTCACATTTACAATTATGATAAATATTTGTATATTTCCCTTCATCCTATTTTCTTTTATTATTTTTCTCTCTCATTCACTCCCTCCCTCTGTCTTCTTAATCCTGATATTCCTCTAAAGAAGAGTCTGATCCTGATAACTATCTCCCTTAATTTGTTTTCCCATTTATCATTCTATTTCTTACTCATATCCCCTTATCTTTAGGATCAGCTACATTTATTTACCAAGCTAATCACACACACATTCTTTCTCCATTGAACCAATTCTAATGAGAATTTATTTTACCTTCATTTATGCCCTTCACTGTAACAGCTCTGTTTGCGCACTTTTTCATACTAAATAAATTCCCCCATTCTACCCTTCTTTCCCCCTTTCTCTCAGTGTGTCCTTTTCCCACCCCTTTATTTTTTTTTTAAATGTCCTCCCAAAGTAAATGACTCACTCCCAAGGTCTCTCTTAATGAACACGGCTTTTAACTTCTCCAATAATTATAAAATTGTTAAGAATTACATGTGTCACCTTTTCAAATAAGAATGTCAACAGTTAACTTTATTAAAGTCTTGTGATTTCATTTGTGTTTACTTTTTGCATGCTTTTCTTGAATCTTGTGTTTGAATATCAAATTTTCTATTCAGCTTTGGTCTTTTTACCAGGAATACTTGAAAGTTGTCCATTTCATTAAATGTCCACTTTCCTCTCTAAAAGATTATACTTACTTTTTCTGAGTAGTGTATAATTGATTGTCATCCTTTCTCCTTTGCTTTCTAGAATATCCTATTCCAAATGCTCTGATCCTTTTGAACAAAACATGCTAAATCTTTAATGATTTTGACTGTGCCTATATTCTATTTGAATTGTTTTATTGTTTGTTTGTTTGTTTTGTTTTTCTTTTTCCTGGAAGCTTACAATATTTTCTCCTTGAAAAGGGATCTCTGAAATCTAGTTATAGTATTCCTGAAAGTTTTAATTTGGGAATCTTTTTAGGAAATGATAGGTGTATTATTTTAACTTATATTTTACCTTTTAGATTATTTTTTCATAAGGTCTTGAAATGTGACTTCTAGGATCCTTTTAAAAACAATGCACTTTACATAGTCTAATAATTTTAAAAATTATCTCTCCTTGATATATTTTCCATATCACTTGTTTGTCAAATTTGTTATTCACATTTTCATATATATATATACATATATACATATATACATATATATATATATAGATAGATATAGATATATATATATCTATATCTATCTATATATATATATTTACTTTGTTTTATTGTTTCTTGTTGTCCTATGGAAGCATTGGATTCCACTTGCATACTTCTAATTATTTTGGAATTAATTTTTGCAGTGAGTTTTTAAGCCTCTTTTCTTATTTGACATATTTTAACTTTTAAGAAGTTCCTATCTTTAGCATTTTTGCCTTCAAACTTTTCATTTTTATCAAGCTGGTAATTTTTCTCTCATAATTTTCATTCCCCAATTCATCCTCTACCAGTCTTATGTCCAATTCTCCCAAGAATTTGTATTGCCATTGCATCCATTTAGAATTTTTCTTTGAGCTTTTCATTATCAGTGTTTTCATTTTATTGTCTTCTGTCACCAGAATAGATACGCAAAGTTGGGCTTTGCTCACCTCCAGGGGAACAGACAGTGTCATCATCTTCAGGCTTTTTGGAGCTACTTTTTTTTTTCAGAACTTGCTTTAGAGGGCTGCAAATATTTTGTATTTCCAAGGAAGTGTAATCTAAGGAAACATATGGTCACATTTTCCTGGTTTGTCCTCTGTTAACTCGGGAAGGATACTTATTTTTTTAAGCTCCAAACAGTTGTGTTCTTCTTGGTCTTGGAGGCCAAGTGTGAAGCAGGGATCTTGCTCTTCTGTAACCACATACCCTAATGTTCTCCTTCTTGGAACTGTGTCCAAGGCCTCTGCTCTCTTGGAAGTCCAAAATGGTAACTCAAAAGGTCTTTGGACTGAGTGCTCCCAAAGTGCTGCTATTGCTGCTATCTCAGCCACCATCAACACCTCCTCTGGTTCTGTAGTGTATATTATTTGAGTCAGCATCAATGTCAATGTGAGATATCTACTGTTGAACTCAAGTTGTTTTTAAATGGAAAAACATCTCACCCTGAAGTTTCATTACATTATATTTGAAGAATTTTTTAAGTTTTTTTTTTTTTTTTTATAGGCAAATATTGTTAGAGTTTTGTTAGGTTGCTATCTCTAATGCGCCATCTTAGCTCTGCCCCCTAGAAAGTACATTTCAAACTAGTTTGGTTTACACTAGGAGGAAAGACTGTGAGAACTCTGGTGGAAAAGGAAGTTAAATCATTTTCCTCGTGATATTCTTGCTTCTGAGTTATCAGATTATAAGTTTGAAACAGGAATGGATCTTACAGGACATCTAATTATACTTCATTTTACAGATGAAGAAACTAAAGACTAGAGAGATTGAGTCATTTATTCTAGTCACAAGTGGATTAAATGAGGGGAAAAACAGGCCCTGAATTAAGCTTTTGGAAAATGGCCTAGATTTTTTTTTTAAGTTTGGTCTCAAAGAAAATAAATTGGAACAATGTATAGAAAGAGAAATATTTATTTAGTTATGAAGAAAGGCTACTGTACAACATGTACTCCAGAGGAGAAAGTGTGGTCCAGAAATATAATTGGATCTATATCCTTGGAAGTCTTTAGTAGAAGTTGGATGGCCATATTTTATCAAGTATGGTACACTAGTTAGAGTTATTCCTTTGAAAGTAAGAAGAACTAGTTTTATTCCCTAGCACTAATTACGAAGGTGGCAAACTCAAATAGTCATTTGAACATTCTGATATAAAAAAAAATTAATTATATTTATGTGACATCCATAGTGACTTCCAGGGTTTGCCAAAGTGTCAAATGAAAGCAAAAACTTGCAGTGTTTTAGAATTCTATGAAGTTTTATATAAATGTTAGTTAATAGTGATGCTCAGATTGGCCAGCATATCTTGAAGTTCCCTTCAAGCTGTAACAATTTATGTAATTTATTAAATGCAAAGATGACTAGACTCAGGCTCAAGACTGAGAAGACTGTAGACTCAAAGCTTTGTTACTTGTGCATGAGGTTGGGCCAATCATTTTATTCTTGAGAATGAAATGTGGCACAATGAAATGGTGTAACAATGAGAAGTACTTTGGGAATTAAGATATATAGGTAAATTTGACCTCTGATGCTCTTTTTCCCATTGTGAACTGATCAAATTATATGAATCCTCTCAATCTCATTTCTTTATCTGTAAAACGGGAGGGGGGGAGGAGAATATTACCTTCCAAATTTAACACACATAATTATTCTAAGGAATTAGATAAAAAATAGATTAAAACACTAATATACATTTCATCTTCTTGTATTTCCTCCGATGCAGGGATTGGGAACTTTTTTGCCAGGGGCCATTTGGATACTTATAACATCATTTTTGGGTCACATGAAATTATCAACTTATAGAACTCAAGGAATGGAGGCTGTTCTACCTAGCATTCAGCTCATCATCACCTGCAATTGATTGTGCAAATGATTTCAAGGGACTTATATGTCCCATGCACTGGAGATTCCCCTGCCTAATTCAATATAAAATGAAAGATTGACAGCAGGTAAGTTCTGTAGTTCCTCTGACTTTCTGACAACATAATTTATATAAAAATAATCATCATAATTTATATCTAAAAAGAAAATATCTGTAAAGTGCTTTACTATAATGAACTATGAGAATATAGCTTTTTTGGCTATACAATTGGATTAAGAGATTAGAGTGGTTTGTTTGGGAAGACAGAAATAAGAGCAATGGTATGCAAAGCATACAGTTTGATTTGATGAACATATACACACAGATATTTATATACATACACACATATAAGCACATATAGTTTACATTAAAGGAAAAATTTGTTCCCTTCTTTTATACAGAGACAAATGAATAATAAAGAGCTATATTCAAAATAATGCAAACTATATGTACTTATATGTGTGTATGTATATAAACATCTATGTATATATGTATGTATATGTATTATATATATGCACATACAATCTACATACCCAAATCTGTGAATACATATTTATATGATCTATTCATATCTGTATATGCTTATATAACTATTTAAACAAGTATATGAAGTCTAAAATAGTAATATATATGTACAAATGCATATGAATATATCTATGTTCATACTAATATAAGTTATAGATATACATACACTTTACGATATCTGTACATATACTCTATTATGTTTCTCAATGCCAGTAGGTATGTCTGAGTATGTTGATGAGGGCAAAATGATTTGCTCATAGTTACACAGTGTGTGTATATGCTTATATGCTAAGTTCACTTTGAATACAGGATTCAAAGAATTGAAGGCCGGTCTCTTCTTCGTTTCATCACTCTCCTTCTATATATCTGCATTTTCTACCATTTTAGATTCTGAATGTTTTCACATAGTCTAGTCAGAGCTCTCTGCCATCCGGTTTCAACCTCCTAAATATCTTACAAGTGTAAAATACACAATTTGGTTCTTATTATTAAAGATGAGGCCCATAAAACCAGATGGTAAGTACCCAACTCCAAAAGCAAAACTAGTTTTGAAATTAACCACACATTCCCGTATAATGAACCATATAATTAATCCGTGAACAAAATGATAAAGTCCCTAATCGTACATACATTCAGCTGGCACTTTGTCGATTTGGTTACTAACTCAGCTGTTTCATTTAATACTCTGAGTTAATGAGGGGTCTCAAAGCCTAACAAGTTGAACATTAGACGATATATGCATAGAGCCCAAGACTCTCAGAAGCTTGGCTGGCAAGAAAAAGAACTAATTAGAAAAAATATATATAAATAAATCACAATGGTCATTTGTGAATGTAAATGAAAGTCTGATTGATAGTAGTAGAAAGGTAGCATCTATTAAAAGGCCAAATGTCATACTGCTTAGTTTTACTGCTATGGGAGAGCTATTTCCAATTCTCACCAAGCTCAGATAAAACTGTTAACAAAACACTTAAAACTTCCCTTCGCTGTTCATGAGGAATAGCTGGCATAGAGGTTAATGGCTCTGGTGGCCATTTAGCAGAAGTTCTGTAAGTCTCCATTTGTTTGCCCCATAAAATAAAGTTTTTCATATACTTGGCTCTCCCACAGTTTAATAAAAACTGAAGTGTTCCAAGTATTTAACAAAATGACCCCATGAAATAAATGTGATTTAAAAAGATCAAATGTGAAGAGTTTTGACTTCTAAATATTTTTTTTCATTCATTTAACATTTAATTGGGTCACTATTTTATATAATATTCTACATGAGGTATTGAAAGTTATATGACCTAGGGAAAGATATAACCTGCCCTCAAGGAGTTTAAAACTGAATGTGAAGTTAAATTGTATGTAAATCATAGGTTATAAACATTTATTAAATATTTGCTTTCGTTTAGATATTAAGCTTAAAGACAAAGGAAAAGCAGTCTCCCAAAGATGCTTATACTCTAATGCGGAAGACAACATATATAAAATTACTGTAACATAGGACCTAACTCTCCCCTGCCCCTTCAGATGGGTGGCACTTCAGTCCCCCATAGTAGTTTCCCCACATCTCTCCTCAGGATTATAAAGGTAATCTCTATGGAATGTTGTTGTTTTTCAGTCATGTCTGATTGTCAGTGACCTCATTTGGGATTTCCTTGACAAAAATATCACACTTACTTGCCATTTTCTTTTCCAGCTCTTTTTAGAGATGAGGAAAAAAAAAGGCAAATACATCATATAGCTAGTAAGCATCTGAGTTCAGATTTGAACTAATAAAGATAATTATTTCTGACTAGAGGTCTGACACCTATCTACTGAACCATTTAGCTGACTGAGTACAATAGTTTATGAGCCCACATTGGAGTTCATCAAAGTTTTTAATCAGTTGCTTAAAGTATTCAGCAAATTTCACAAATGTTTAGAAACAAATATTTACTAAAGTAACAAAAATAAAATTTACTACCCAACATCCTTTCAACAAACCAAGAAAATATTCTTTGTGAAATACATATAGAATACAGAAAATAAGTTCACACTTAGAGAATGTGTGACAAAATTAGTCACATAACTTCTTGAAGATTTCTTTTTCTTGGAAGCATTTGTTTCCCACTTTATGAAGTCTTCATGAAACTCACTTTAGCAATGTTCTACCTTTCTCTTAGGTTCCCTGTAGAATCTACTTCTGTTTAGTATACCTAATTTGTCCCCAGATCCCAATGTAAACTGCACTATCATATCTATCCAAAATCTTCTGTCCTTTCAAAGTTCATAATCTCATGTCTTAACCAAGAACAGAAGAAGGGGGAAAAAGCTTTTCTTCCATTCTTTGGAATGGTAGCTGAACTTCTTTCTCCTTTTGACTGAATTACAACTCATTTTGGTCCTTTTCTTTTATGATTTTTTAAGGATACAGATCCAGGAGTGAGATTTTTGGAGCAAAAGAGTCGTAGTATCCCCATTGAGCATAGTGCTAAATTGTTCTTCAGAATTATTGGTCGTTTTCTTGTTATCATTTCTTATTGAATAATAATATTCCATCATATTCATATACCAGAGTCATTCCCCAATTAATAAACATCTCCCCAATTTTAATATTTCCCATCACAAAAGATCTGTTCTAAGTAATATTGGAGATGTAGATTCTTTTTCCATTTTTATCATTTCTTTGGGATATACACTAAATAGTGTTGTTGCTGGATGAGAGAAAATATATAATTTGATTGCCCTTTGGAAATAGTTGTTGGATCAATTTAAAACTTTACTACCAGTGCCTTAGTGTACCTATTTTCCCAGATCCTTCCCATCATGTATTACCTTTTGTCATATTAGCTAATTTGATAACTGTGAGGTGATATCTTATAGTTGTTTTAATTTTCATTTCTCCAATCAAAAGTGATTTTGAGCACTTCTTCATATGCTCTGAATTCTTCACCTGAAAATTTCCTATGGATATCATTTGGCCATTTTGAATTTAGGGAACGGTTAGCAGTCTTGTGAATTTGACTCAGTTTTCTATATATTTGAAATGAAGTCTTTATTGGAGACACTTGCTATAAAGATTGTTTCCCAGATTTTTGTTTCCTTTTTAACTTTGGTTTCATTGGTTTTGTGTATACAAAAGTTGTTTAATTTAGTATAATAAAAATATCTATTTTACATTTCAAAATGCTTTGTATCTCTTATTTGATCATAAATTATTCCCTTTTCTATATACAGCTCTAACAGGTAGACCATTCTTTACTCTTCTAATTTGATTATGGTGTCACCATTTATGTCTAAATCATTAAGTCCCTTGACTTCTTTATAAAGATGGATGCTATGCCACATAACGCATGTATTTACTATTGTTATTTCTTCATTATCTATGGCACTTTTTAGCACAATATAATTTCCTTCCTTATCTCTTTTAATTAAGTATATTCTTGCTTTTGTCTGAGAATGGACAGAATTCCTTTTTTTTTTTTTTTTTTTTTTTTAATTTCAGCTGAAGCAAAAGAGATTCTGCTGCAACTCCTTACTTTTACTCTATATGTGTCTCTATGCTACAAAAAAAGACTTCTTGTAAATGATACATTATAGAATTCTGGCTTTTAATCCACTCTGTGATACACTTTCAAGTTGATGAAGAGTTTATCCTACACATTCCCAATTATGATTAGTACTGTGCATTCCCTTCCATCCTATTCTTCCTCCAGTTTGTCCTTTGTATCATTTTACTCTTTCCTTTCTCACTAGTGTTTTACTTCTGTTTAACATCTCCCTTCATCTGCCCTCCCTTCTATCAGTTCCTCCATACTCTTTAGTTAATCTTCAACTCTCCTCCTTCCCTGTCAGGTATGATAAATTTCTATATTCAACTGATTGTGTATGTTATTCCTTCTTTGAGCCAATACTGATCTCAATAAGTGAGTCTCATCACTCCTGCTTCCATCATTCCCTCTGTTGTAATAAATCTTCAGATTTTTTCACATGAAATACCATGTAAGATTCTATCTTTCCCATGCTTCTGCACTTAATGAACTCCTCTTTCCCATCCCTTAAATTTTATGCTATTCTTGGAACCACACTTAACACTGTATACCAAGATAAGATCAAAATGGGTTCATTATTTAGGCATAAAGAAAGAGATTCTAAATAAATTAAAAGAACATTGTAATGGGCTGAAGCTCTTTTAGCTCTTGTTGCACTGAGGTCCCTCTTAGCACTTGAGGCTAGTTAGCAATTGGACAATACTCTATTAATATATACTTGGAGAAAGAATGGCCCCACCTACTCTCTGTGCAAGCTGGGTGTGTTGGATAGGAGATTGCAGATGATTTGGTGGGTGAAGTGAGAGAGGCAGAAGCTGGCTGGATTCTAGTCACATTTGTTTTCACTTCGTATCGTCATTTTCCCCTTCATTTCCACAAAGAATAAAGATCAAGGATTTTCCCTTAACCTGAATTCCTGATTCCGGCTGATTTTAAAATATGCAGTCATCACAGAAGATAGTATAGTTTACCTCTCAACTTGTGGAGGAGAAAGGAATTTGTGAACAAAGAAAAACTAGAGATCATTATCGATCACACAATAGAAAAGTTTGATTATATCAAGTTAAAAAGCTTTTCTACAAACAAAATTAATGCAGACAAGATTAGAAGGGAAGAAAAAAACTGGGAAACATTTTTACAGTTTCTGATAAAGGCCTCGTATCCAAATATATATATATAATTGACTCTAAGTATAAGAAATCAAGCCATTCTCCAATTGATAAATGCTCAAAGGATATGAACAGACAATTTTCAAATGATGAAATTTAAACTATTTCTACTCATATGAGTGTTCCAAATCACTATTGATCAGAGCAATGAAAATTAAGATAACTCTGAGATACTATTACACACCTGTCAGATTGACTAAGATAATGACAAATGTTGAAGGGGATGTGGGAAAACTGGGACACTGATGCATCATTGGTGGAGTTGTGAAGGGATCCAACCATTCTGGAGAGCAATTTGGAACTATGCTCAGAAAGTTATCAAACTGTGCATACCTTTTTATCCAGCAGTGTTTCTACTGGGATTATATTCCAAAGAGATTTTAAAGAAGGAAAGGGACTCATATGTATAAAAATGTTTGTGGCAGCCTTTTTCATGGTGGCTAGAAACTGGGAATTGAATGGATGCCCATCAATTGGAGAATGGCTGGGTAAATTGTGGTATATGAATGTTATGGAACATTATTGTTCTATAAGAAATGACCAACAGGATGATTTCAAAGAGACCTGGAGAGACTTACATGAACTGATGCAAAGTGAAATGAGCAGAACCAGGAAGTCATTATACACTTCAACAACAATACTATATGAGGATCAATTCTAATGGAAGTGGATACCTTTGGCAATGAGAAGATCCAATTTATTTCCAATTGATCAGTGATGAACAGAACCAGCTACATCCAGAGAAAGAACACTGGGAAATGAATGTGGACTGCTTGAATTTTTGATTTTCTTACCAGGTTATTTTTACCTTTCTAAATTCATTTTTCTTGTGTAACAAGAGAGCTGTATAAATATCTAGAACTGTATAAATATGTACACATATATTACATTTAAGATATAATTTTATATTAACATGTTAAACATGTATTAGACTACCTGTCATACAGGGGAGAGAGTGGAGGGAAGTAAAGGAAAAGTTGGAACAGAAGTTATGGCAAGGGACAATGTTGAAAAACTAGTCATGCATATGTTCTATCAATAAAAAGCTATTAAAAATGTATGCCATTCTTTCAAATAAATCTGGTATCTATAACCTCTATTAATACATATTCCTTTTAGTTAAAATATTAGTAATACTTTTTAATAGAGTTACAAATGTATAGGGAGATGGTAGAGAGTAGAGAAAACATCGCCTGAGCTTTCTGCAGCTGCTTTCAGAATCAACTCTAGATTAAACATCCAAATAAATTTTGGAGTAAAAGAACCCACAAATACTCAGAATGTAATCTTTTGTTTCCAGTTGAAACTACTTGGAAAGGATTTCAGGAAAGGTTGGTTTCACTGGGCAAGGGGGCAGATGATCCAGTGTAGGAGCAGTGTGGAGAGGCCTCAGTTTTTAAATTTATATTATAAAGCAGCAGTCATCAAAAGCATTTGGTACTGGCTAAGAAAAAAACAGTGAATCGGTGGAACAGGTTAGGTTCACAAGACATGCTAGTCAATGACTATAGTAACTTAGTGTTGGACAAACCCAAAGACTCCAGCTTCTGGGATAAGAACTCATTATCTGCTGAGAAAACTGGAAAAGAGTATGACAGAAACTAGGTCTTGACCAACACCTAACACCCTATACCAAGATAAGGTAGAAATGGGTGCATAATTTAGACATAATGAACAATAGTACAAGCAATTAGAACAAAGGATAGTAACTTGTCAGATCTGTGGAGAAGAAAGACATTTATGACCAAAAAGAACTAGCTATGTTATGAAATGCAAAACAGATAATATTGAATAAACTAAATTATTATTTTTTTTCAAACAAAACCAATGCATTCAAAATTAGAAGGGAAGCAGAAAATTGGGAAACATTTTACATCCACAGATTCTGATAAAGGCTTCATTTCTAGGAATTAATTCAAATTCCTAATAATAAAAATCATTTTCCAATTGAAAAATGGTCAAAGAATATGACAATTTTCAGATAAAGAAATTAAAACCATTTCTAGTCATATGAAAAAATGCTCTAATTCCCCACTGATTAGACAATAGCAGTTCAAGACAACTCTAAGGTGCCAGCCACTACACACCTTTTATATAGGTTAAGAAGACAGAACATATAATGATAAATGTTGGCGGTGATATGGAAAACTGGAAAAATAATATATATATATATATATATATATGTATATATGTATATATATATGTATATTTATATATTTATTTATTTTCAAAATACATGCAAAGATAATTTTCAACATTCCCCCTTACAAAACCTTGTATTCCAAGTTTTTCTTTTTCCTGTTCCCCAAATGTCTCTCCAAACATCAAGCAATCCAATATATGTTATGCATGTGCAATTCTTCTATACATATTTCCACATTTACTATATTATACAAAAAAATATATAAAAAATCAGAAAAAAAGCAAGCAAATACTACCAAAAATGGTGAAAATACTATGCTGTGATCTACATTCACTCTTCACAATCTTCTTTCTGGATGGTGATGATTTGTCTATCACAAATCCATTGGGCTTGACACAAATCAGCTCTTTGTTGGAAAGACTCACGTCCATCAGAGTTGATTATCACATAATCTTGTGCAGCAGTTTCCAGTTCTTTGCCACTACATAAAGAACTGTCATAAACATTTTACATATGTGGGAACTTTCCCCTTTTTTATGATATCATTGCGATGGGTCTGTATCCCAGATACTGCTAGATCACAGGGTAGGCACAATCTGTTAAGCCTTTTGGTCATAGTTCCAAATTGTAGCAGCCCTTTTTGTAGTGTCAAGGAATTGGAAATTGAGCAGATGCCATCAGTTGGGGAACAGCTGAGTAAGTTATGGTATATGAATGCTATGGGATATTATTATTCTAAAAGAAATTATGCTAAGTGAAGTGAGTAGAACTAAGAGAACACTGTACACAACAACAAGGTTATGTAAGGATCAACCCAAATTGACTTGGTTGTTTTCAACAATGAGATGATTCAGGCCAGTTCCATTAGACTTGTCATAGAGAAAACCAACACCATCCACATATACAATTGTGGGGACTGCATGTGGATCACAATATAATTTTCACCTTTTTGTTATTGTTTGCTTGCATTTTTTTCTTTATTATTTTTCCCCCTTCTTTTGATTTTGTTTTCTTTTACAACATGATAAATATGGAAATATATTTAGAAGAACTTCGCAGGTTTACCATATGTTGGATTGCTTGATGTTTAGGGAGGAGTAGATGGAGGAGAAGGAGAAAAAAATATATAACAAGATTTTGTAATGATGATGAAAACTATCTTTGAATTTATTTTTAAAATAAAAAGCTATTAGTAAAATTTAAAAATATATAAATAATAGAAAAATAACTCCACCTCTAGCCCCCACTAAGAATGCCTATGAGGGAAAGATGGCAGGGAGTAGAAAGACTTTTGCTTGAGCTCTTCCTGGTTTCTCTCAGATTAATGCCAGATCAAGCCCCTGAACTGGTTTTGAAATGATAGAACCGATAAATGTTTGGAATATAAGAAATTTCCAGCAGAAAATATTTTGGAAGAACTTCAGGAAAGGTCTGAATCACTCAGCCAAGAGCTCGGGGGTGGGTGAGGGTGGGGGAGGGGGTTGTGCACAATGAAGCAAAGTGCAGGCAAAGCACAGGGAGACTCATGGTGGAGAGGCTTCCACACACTACAGGAATCTAATGGGAGGCTTGTAGCGAAATTACATCAGTGCTTGCTACTCTGTCCTGTCTCAAAAGCCAATGCTTTTGACTAGTTGTGAAATTTTCAACATAACTACAGATGGTAAATAGTGATCTCCTGAATCCCAGCATGACAAGTGAAACTTTGACATGCCCAACCAGTAGGAGAAGGAAACTGGCAGCATCTGCCCCAGAGCAGTATGGATCCACTGTTGCCTGTAGAGGAAGCTTGGAATAATATTATCTTTTCCATAAAAGTAGTTCTCTATGTTTAAAAATGAGTAAAAGAGTGAAATGAGCTCTGACGATAGATAGATTTTATGGAAACAGGAAAGAACAGACCTCAAACCCTGAGGATATTAAAGACAAAACATTTCCAGATGAAGTTTCAGAGGTTGATACAAGTTGCTCATCAACTCAGAAAGGTATTTTGGAAAATTCAAAATGGATGTTAAAAGAGAGAGGGAAATGAGAAGGAGGAATGAGGACTTTCAAAAAGGCAATAGAAATCTTCTGAAGAAAATCATTCCTTAAAAATAATTTTGGCAAAATAGAAGAAAAGAAGTTCTTGAAAACAGATTTTGTGAAATGTAAAACGAAACCAATGAACAAAAGAACTCATTTAACATTTCAATTGGCTAAATGAAAAAGGAGATAGACAACTGAAGAAAATAATTCATGAAAAATTAGAATTGAACAAATGGAATGATTGTCTCAATGAGATATCAAGAATCAGTCAAACAAAATTTAAAAAAAAAAGAAAGAAAAAAATGGAAGAAAATGTAAAATACCTCATCAGAAACAACAACAACAACAACAACAACAACAACAACAACAACAACAATAACAACTGACCTGGAAAACAGATCCAGGAAAGATAATCTAAGAATGGAGTACCAAAAAACTAAAATGAAGACTAGAAAACATCTTTCAAGAAATTGTCAAGGACAACTACCCTAATATCCTAGAACCAGAGGGTAAAATATACATTGACAGAATCTACCAATCATTCCTATCAAATTTCTTGCTACCTAAAACAGGTAGGGTGAAAACAAAGAAAGAATATTTTAGACCATTTGCCTTAATGATTATTGATGCAAAAATCTTAAATAAAATATTAGCAAAGAGATTACAGAAAGTCAACTCCAGTAGGATGGGGGCTGGGGTTGTATTGGCATGGGCAGTTCTAAGACTGCATGCTGGACTCTCATCTTGGTGCCATAGACTTTTTTTTTTTTTTTTTATTGATCTTCTAAGTTGTCTTTGGCTGGAAAATCTTTTAGAGTGTTTTGACACTCTAAAATCTGTTTGCAGTTAGTGTGATAGGTTGGGCAAGTTCCTTCCTTTACTCTGCCATTTTGTCTCCTCCCCAATACTACTTTTTAAGCAGTTTTTTAAGCTGTTGATTCTTTCTCTTCAAAATTCTCTTTGATCTCTCTTGTTTCTGTTCTTGAGTTTTTCGGCTAAGTTTCATGTTATTTTCCCCCACTAAACACTAAACACTAAATAGTTTTCAATTACATATAAAGCAGTTTTCAAAGTTTACCTTTAAATAATTTTGATTTTCATTTTCTTCTTGTCCTTCTCCTCTACCTTTCCATGATTGCCACATATATACAATTATATTAAACATATTTCCACATTAGTCATCTTTTGAAAGAATAAGAATAAAAGAGAAAAATGAGAAAGACAAAAAGGAAAAGGAAAAATAAAATCAGAAATTGGAAAGCATTTAACCTAAATGTTTCAATCTGTAATCAGACTCCGTAGTTTCCCCCCTCCCCTCAAGGATTCAGATATTATTTTCTGTCATGAGCATTTTGGAATTATTTTAAATCATTGTATTGCTGAAACGAACTAAGTGCACCATAGTTGATCATAGCACATGATTTTTATGATCTTTTTGAAAGCTTTTCCATGACTTATTTCTGGGCTTGATACTACTTCCCCTTTTACTTGGGGTTTTGCCGATAGCTGTTTTGACATTGTTGTCTTCTGATTTCATGTCATTATTTTCCTAAGAATTTCCTATGGTCTTTGTGGTTGTTTGTTTATTTGTTTGTTATCTTTTTACTTTTTTCCTGAATTTTTCCTTTCTTTTAAATTTTACCTCTGCTCACAGGGTTTAAGTATTACTGTCTCAGGCTTCTTGCACCATTAGGCAGACCCTCATACCTAGTGATGTGTATTAAGGGATTGGAATGACAGATGGCTGATGCTGCTAGGGACTGAAATGGTCTGGCAACTTATCTGGTACTTGGTTGGGAGCTTAGTAGTGATATCTAGCATTTGCTGAGGTGTGGTGGAGTGTTCCTGCCTTTCCCCAGGGCTACACTAAAGCAGGTGGAAGTCTGGCAGCTTGAGTATGCTTATTTCCTAAGGGTTCCATCAAAGAATGTAGTGCTTCCTAGAGCAGAAATCCACAGGCCCCCTGACTATGCTGAGGCACATGAAAAGTCCTGGTGTTTATGTTCATCTGCTCTACCTCACTGGGGGTCAAGATCTCCTGCTTGTTTGCTCAGGTAGGGCTTGCTTCCAGTTCACTGGAAAGCTTCCTGTTGTGAACTTCACTAGCCTTTTACCTAAATTTGATGGACTCCTCCTGTTGAAGTTTTAAGTAATCTAGGCTAAATGATTGTTTCACCCCATTTCCTTACTTTTCTAGGACATCTTGGGGCATTATTTTATGGTTTCCCAGGGAGGGACATTAGAGAGTAATAGTAAATCACTGCTTATTTTACCAGAAGTAGTCTCTCTTCCCTGTTGGAAGTAATCTCTCTAACTTTTAAAATATATATTTGCTTTTTAAGTTTTATCCAATAGATTCCACTCCTTTTAAATAAGCACTATTCATGCAGTTTACTAAACAATGTTTGATCGACTGGTTCAATAGATTATTTTTTTTTCCTTTCTTGATAAAATTGGTGTGGAGAGATTGATTGTTTAAATTGGCTTCCACTTTCACTTAGCCATATATGACATACACAAAACACAGAGACAAGGTAACTATGGAACACAAGGAATTTCAAGCTCAGATAAGGGAAATTCCTCTGACAGAAAGGCAGAAGGTGAGGCCTGAAATGCATTTAAAGGAAACCAGGGATTCTGAGACATGACCAGAGAGAGAAATTCATATATGGAGATAAGCAGGAGAAAAGCATGGAGAGTAAAGATTGAGATCTATGTGTGAAGAACAAGAAAAAGTCATTTTGGCTGGACAAGAGTACACGTAGAGGGTGTTAAGAAGGGTAGGAAGTTATGATGGAACAAAATTGTAAAAAAAAAAAAATTAAAATCTAAATAGAAGATTACTTTTATATATAGGATATCATGGGAGTTTAATAATTAAGGAGATGACATACAATATCTTTTTTGGGTTTTCATGACTGATATCCTGCTTCTTCTTCCTGTATTCTCAGTTTTCTCTTTTTTCTCATCCTTATTTCCCTTAAGACTAATTGAAAGGTGTTTCTCAAGGTTACTGCCCTGAATTCTGCTCTCATTTTTCATTATGCTTTTTCTTCATGTCACAATGATTCAATTACTATCTCTACAATTTTGAATTCATTGATGCGAATCACAGGCTGCCTATTGAACATTGTTCTGGTACGTTTTAAACACAACAAAACGAGCTCATTATAATTACTTTGAAACCTATTTTCTGAAAATACCTAATACTATTGAGGGGATCACCATCCTTCCAGATGCACAAGTTCAAAAATACCATACAATTGTATCTTTTATTACTTGTTTCATTCACTATTTAATAGTTAAATGATTTACAAATTATTTTCTTTTTAAATTTCTACCTAAATAGAATTTCAATATTAGCAACAGTAATAGAATCCTATGGGTATTCCTCTTCAGTATTTCTCATTTACATCCATATAACTTATCACCTTTGTTGAGTTCTTCATCATGTTTTGTCTGTTCTATTCCACTAGTCTCTTTCCTAAAGTCCTTGCCTCAATTCTTATTACAATGCATTCTTTTTTTTTTTTTTTTTTAAGGCAACATTTTCATTATTTGTTTGTTTTTGTTTTCTTTTCCCTAGTCTTTGGGTCAGATCATACCAATATATGCTAATAGTTAAAAATTTAATTAGACCCTATTACCTTCACAATCCAATATGCACATCTTTGGGAATTAAATATATTTATAATCTGAACACTTCTTATCTTTTTAATCTTCCTAAATATTTTCTATTGCCTCAACCCATACCCAAGTATCCAAGTGATCATGCACAATAGTCTGTTTTCTTTTGTGGTGCAATCCCTCAATCCCTTTGCTCTTATTGGAGTCCAGATAACCTTGATTTCTCCACCTATACCTACCTTTTGAGTATTTGTTAATAAGGGAATGGTGCTTATTTTTATAAACATGACACAGTTCCTTATAATTTTTCAAAAGGTGATATTTGTCAGACACAGTTGTTGTAAAGATTTTCTTTCTCCCTCCAGTTGTTTGCCATTTAACCTTCACTTTATTTGATTTTTTTTTTTTTGCAATGAAAATATGTGTAATCAGAATTATCTATTTTACCCTCTAGGACTTTTATCCACTATTCACTTATAAACTTTTCTTTTCTCAATACTCAGGGTACTTTTCATGTTTCTATAATTTATTCATGATAGGAACTTTAAGGTATCCATTTGAAAATTATATTAATGATATAAGGTATGAAGTATTGAGCTAAATCTGATTTCTTTCATACTAATCATTAATTTTCTTGGTACTTTTATCAAAAATGCATCTCCCAAGGTCCTGATCTTTGTGTATATAAACGTTATAATAAGAGCTTTGTAAAATCTATATTTTGTATACCTAATTCTATTCTTTTTTTTTTTCTATTTTAGCCATTTATTTTGGGGGGATTACTACATAAATATTTATTAGCAATATTACAATGATTTATTATGAAAAGAAGGCAATAAGCAAACATTTTAAAAGCATCAGCTATGTGTTAGGTATTTTACTAAATCATTCATAATACCCTGGGACTTAAATATCATGATTTTTATCTTTGATAGTTGAGAAAATTGGGACAGAGAGAAATTAAGCTTCTTTGAAGTCATTCAAAATCAGGTTTTCTTGATTCTGGACCCTGAAGTCTGTTGATGATATCACATCCCTCATATACCATATCATATTGTAACATATCACATGATATTGCATAGCATAATAAAATATAACATTATTTCAAGTAATAATGTAATAAAATATGATGTGCTATAATAAAATACAATATAACATAATATATAAAATACAAGTGTTTAATTTAGTTTTCATTATGGGTAAGTTTAACAAAATAATATCAATTGATTTATTAAATACATTTTATCATATTAATCAAAATGCTGGAGCATAAGGACCCATAACAGGTTAGTTGTTTTCAACCATTAACAACATCAACAACAACAAAACTGATCATAGCTACTAGTACATATATTAAATGTATTTCATGTTTTTTTTTTTTTTACTATATTCTGTGTACACTTATAAGTATTTATCCTCCTTCTTTTTCCCTTTAGAATATGAGACAAAAAAAAAAAAGGATTATTTTATAATTTTCTTTCATGATCCCAGAATTTAGCAATTCTGGCCATACACACTCAGTAATCTTGTCCCTTCTATGTTTTATTAACTGATATGATTAAACTTTTACTTTAGCAAAATCACTCTGAGTATACAATTTAGAACAATGTAAAATGTTATAGAATGAGGGGCATTGTCACAGTACTTAAAAAATTTCAGAAGTCTTCTTTTTAATTTTTAAATTAAGCAAGATTTTATAGAGATCATATTTGAATTAGGTCTAAAAATATAGGTAGAATTTTTCCAGATACATATTTGGGCTATAAGCAAAGGAAAGACAATGATCCAATGAGGGAAAAAACAAACAAACAAATAACAACAACAACAACAACAACAATATACACACACACACACACACATATACATACAATTTCCTGGAATTGGTCACCAAATTGCTGAGATTAAGACGTGATTCTTTCATATACAAATTATGTATTCTTTGGCAAGTTCTTTAAGAACTCCAAACTTCAGTTTCCTCATTGTTTAAATAAAAGAAGAGGTTAGGAATCACATTGAAGGATTGTGATAAAGCAGGGATGTACTGGAGCCAGATTCTTGGGAACATGTGAAAGTTGATGGTTAAAATTTTAGCTTTAGCATTGACACATTGAAAACTGGCAAATGCTGCAAATTAGAACTTAAATTTATTGTTTTATAGATTGTCCATGCTTAAGAAAGTGATGCAGAAAGTTTCAATATTGTAATTAAACATAAATATAAGTCAGATGTACAATTTTCCCCAGACAGTTGTTAAATATTTACAAAAACATCTCTGATATCAAGGATCAAATGAGATTATATAAAATGGGGACTACAATTATCTTTTAATGACAGTAACTCCATTTGCATGGTCAGCTAGTTAGCACAATGTGTAGAGTGTTAGATTTGGATTCGGGTCTCTTCATGAGTTCACATCCAACTTTAAACATTTTAAATACTTCCTGTTTTAATGAATTAAAGTGAGAGAGAGAGAGATAGCCAAAGAGAGAAAGACATAGAATATTAATTGATTCCTATGTGTTATTACCATACAAATGACTCACTATAGAGGTAAAACATCTAGGAGAACCCTCTTTTTCAAAGAGTGCATATGTTTTGGTAGAAGTCAGTATATAAAGACAGAACACACGACCTATTGTGGATGTCTGGAACTGAATGATAATTGGCCTGTCAACACCCACTGAAATTCCAGACCCAGTATCCAAGTTTCCAGTGGGACAAAGGGAAGTTGATTACCAGAATTCAGAAAGCATGGCTACAAATGTGGAGAAGCATAAGCTGTTTGACCTTAGATTGGGAAGCAATGGCACATAGGGATTTATGGGAAGTTTTACAGTAAGGAGTAATGAGATTAAAGTGGTACTTAAACAAGATGAATTCTGACAGTCCTATTCCAGAAAGATTGGATAAAGATTAGATACATGGGTACTCTGGAAGGGAAAGAAGATTAGTAAAGAAGCTATTGAAAAAAAGTATTATCATCCAAGCTATTTTATAACATAGTGAGGGTATCTAGGTAGCAGAGTAGATACAAGAGACTTAGAATTGGAGAGATCTGAGTTCAAGTATTAGCTGTGTTGCTCTGGGCAAATAATTTAATCCTGTTTTCTTATCTATAAAATAAGCCAAGGAAGAAAATGGTGAACCATTCTAGTATATTTGCCAAGAAAACCCCAAAAGAGGTCATGAAGGCTTGAGTGGGATTGAAATGACTAAGAAGAAATGAGAGAATAAACAAGATCTGAGTTGTTCATGTTGGGAATAGAAACAGAGGGACAGAATGAGAACAATAGCCCCAAAGAAAATACCACAAGAAGAGTAGGAGCAGCAGGAGAAGCAAATATTCATCAAGAAACTTTGGGCAGAGCAGATGGCAATGTAAAGAGCATTGGATTTGTATTTTTTCCCTGATATTTTCAGAGAAACTTTGTGAAAAATAACTCCTGGTAATGAAAAAATGTCCTCATTGTCCGTGGGCAGCAGAAGTTACACAGGATTGGCCAGATACCGTTGCCAGTAGCTTCCATTCAAATAAGCATGCATGTCAGATAGAAGTGAGTCAGAGTGCAATGATATTGACAGCTGTCTTTGTAGTCCTTTATTAGTTGACAATCTTCCACAACTTTATTAGTTCAATTGAATAGATATTTTGAAATGAAGTGATTTAATGGCTCAGCTGAATGTACAGCAATTTGCATTAAATTACACAAAATCCATTTATGTAAGAGTGCATCGGAATTAGGAGGACAATGCCATTGGTAATTAATCTGTAATGGTGCCAGAAATGTACATTTCTGGGTCACGAGTCATGAAGGAATCAGTTTCCCTTGAAATAGTTTCTCAGATACTTATATTTTATCAGGACAAGCTTTGCCCTTAAATGCCCTCTTAGAATGCTCAAAAATTCTGCATCACTGCCACGGGAATGAATCTGGCCTGGGACATTACAGAAATTGAGTATTTCTTGCACGCTGGAAATCTAATGCTGCTGGTAATGTATAGGTAAGTATATCACCATTCATCTGTATCAGCTGAAACACATTTTACTAAAAGGAACGGGAAATCAATAGGTAGACCAACAAAATAGTTTGGGATTTTTTTTTTCCCCTTTTACTTCTTAGCTAGACATATTTCCAGAGCAAACTCTAGGTTTCGGTAATAAAGGCAGTGGAACATCTCTATAACCATATTGTAAAAGAATATGTTTCTTCAAATATAGTGCCTTTGATTTAATAGTGAAGATTATCTTTATCCTTTCTATTTACTTTTCCCAATTCCTGCTATATTTATAATCTTTTTTTTTTCTCCTAGTAAATTGATGTTGTTATCATTTGCTACCTCTTAGTATTGCAATTCTCAGAGAGGCTGATCGTTCAGATTTTGGCTATTATATCAAAGGTTCTGAAATATAATTGAGGGATACACTAGTAGAAACAAATAAAAATCTCAACTTGCTTTTAAAAAGAACCAGGTTCAATTCCACCTTGTGACATGTGGTTCTGTGTGATCTTGAACAACTTTTCTAATATTAGAGTAATTAGTAAAGAACTTTAAGGCAGTTTGTTTAATTTTTGTGACTCATAAGTCCTTTTGGTAATCTAAGAAAGTCTTAGGGTGTATTTTTAAATAATTGGAGGAAATGCTAAATGTAAGAGTTTAAGTTTTAGTCATATGAAAGGTGCTCCAAATCACTGTTGGTAAGAGAAATGCAAATTAAGATAACTCTGAGATACCACTACACACCTCTCAGATTGGCTAAGATGACAGGAAAAGATAAGGGGTGTGGGAAAAGTGGGACACTGATGCATTATTGTTAGAACTGTGAAGAGACCCAACCATTCTGGAGAGCAATTTGAAACTATGCTCAAAAAGTTATCAAATTATGCATACCCTTTGACCCAGCAGAGTTTCTACTGGATTTATATCCCAAAGAGATCTTAAAGGAGGGAAAGAGATCCACATGTGCAAAAATGTTTGTGGCAGGCCTTTTTGTAGTGGCCAGAAACTGGAAACTGAGTGGATGCCTATCAATTGAAGAATGGCTGAATAAATCATAGTATATGAATGTTATGGAATATTATCCTTCTGTAAGAAACAATCAGCAGAGTGATTTCAGAGGCCTGGAGAGACTTCCAGGAACTGATGCTAAGTGAAATGACCAGAACCAGGAGATCATTATACATGGCAACAACAAGATTATATGATGATCCATTCTGATGGACATGGCCCTCTTCAATAATGAGATGATTCAAACCAGTTCCAATTGTTCAATGATGAAGAGAGCCATCCACACTCAGAGAGAGGACTATGGGAACTGAGTATGGTTCACAAAATAGCATTTTCATTCTTTTCATTGTTGCGTTCCTCCTCCTCTTCCTTCTTCTTCCTTCTTCCTTCTTCCTTCTTCCTTCTTCCTTCTTCCTTCTTCCTTCTTCCTTCTTCCTTCTTCCTTCTTCCTTCTTCCTTCTTCCTTCTTCCTTCTTCCTTCTTCCTTCTTCCTTCTTCCTTCTTCCTTCTTCCTCTTCCTCTTCTTCTTCTTCTTCTTCTTCTTCTTCTTCCAGCTTTGATTTGATTGTTCTTATGTGGTACAATAATTGTATACATATGTATGCACATATTAGATTTAAAATATTTTTACCTTTTTTTTTTTTAACATATACTGGACTACCTGCCATCTAGAAGAGGGTGTAGGGGGAGGAGGAAAAATTGGAACACAAGATTTTGTAAGGGATGTTAAAGAATTGTCCACACACATGTTTTGAAAAATAAAAAGCTTTAAAAAATAAAAATAAAGTTGAGTTTAGTGAAATAGAGGTTATTTTTGCTTTCTAAATTCATGAACCTGCTGGAATCTATCCATTGCCCATAAGAATCACTATTCTATGATTAAAAGTTATGCAGCAGTTTCTGGTCAACATAGTTAGGTTTTATTTGTTCCAAAATGATCTACACTAGGGGAATGAAAGGCCTGTTCCCCAAATATATGTTTATGTAGTTGTATTTTAACTTTAATAACTGAATACTACAAAGATTTTAAACATATTCTGTGCATACATATCTAAACATTATATGCAGCCATATAATGATGTTATACATATAATATGCATGGGAATGTTCATGGTATTCTATAGTTCCTCTCATATTGCATATAATATAATACACATATACATGCATAAGTATTTACATATGAATATATGTATGTATACACATGCAGATAAATGTTTCCCTTTGAGTTCCCTCATTTCCCTTTGGGAAAACCCTATTTTCACTTTTCAAAAGCTGCTTGATATTGCTTTTCTGATGACTTCCTCCACTGATACAGTATATAAATCTCCAAACTTAACAAATAGTTGCCATGGGCAGCATTTTGCCTGGTGCTTCCCTCCTTTATAAGAACATCTTCCTGTTTAATTACCCTGATCCTCTAATAGGAGTTTTATACTCAATTTCTAGACCTATATGTGAAGCTTTTCTGGTGTAAAAACTATTCACATTGGTGCTTTCACATATGAGTTTTGAGAACTCTTTGTCATATCTTCCTCCCTGCCCTTCATGAGGAAAGAGAAGGCTTGCTAAGTTCTTATCAGTAAGATAAGATCAGTATTTTTGGTGTCCACCTGGCACTGAAGTCTCACCTGTGTCCCCTAGAAGCTGTAGCATGTACAGTGGGCCCACTCTGGTAAAATTGTCTTGGCAGATGCACTAAACCAAGTTGAGGTTGTTGGGTCTTAAATCTATCACTTAATTAGGAGGATATCCATCTTAAGCACATGAAGATGTCTCCTTTCTGGAACAGATAGATAAAAATAATTTATTTTAAAACCAAGAAGGTGGCTGAAACAGGTACTGTGGAGCATTCAATTTTGATCAGACAGAGAAGATGGCAATTATATGCACTGCAAACCAGGCCATGACCAATTGTCTTGACTTTAGTATTTCTACTAGACTAAAATGATGGTGGAAGAGAATGGGGTTGACTTTTTTGTAATTGTCTCAAATCTAATTCACATGCAAGTCAAGATATCACTCTTTGATATCAGTAGACCTCCTTGAGAATGACAGATATCACTGACAATAATAGCAAGAGATCAAAGTGTATCGACCAGAGGGAGTGATAAAAGAATAAAAAAGCTGAAGCTAAATTGAAAGCATTGTTACCATTGATATGTCTTTTCAATGCACCTTCTATCATTTTATTCTATCATTGAATGAGAGTTGTGTGGTAGCCCTTGGAGGGGCAATATGGTGCAATGGGAAGAATTTGAAACAAAGAATATGTAGATTTAGATCCTAACTCTCTCCCTCTCTGCCTTGAAGTTCTAGGAAAATCATTTACCTTCATGCCTGTGTTTTTTTAAACCTCAAAGCCATTTTAGTGGATTACATAATTGCCTAAGGTCCTTTTCCTTCAGAAATCCATCATGTAACTCAGACAAACTATAAATGTTTCTCCAAGCATCCTTTGCTTATTGAAACCCAAAGGCCTAGAAGCCCAGCTGCTTTATAAATAAGCAATAAGTCGCAGACGTTCCAAAATTCATCTCTATTCTCTGTCTCTGTAGCATAAAAGTGGTATGCCATTGAATGTCCAACAACCAGATTTTTGGAAAAGAAATTCATGACTGACATTTTTTTTAAAGTTTAATCTATATTATTAACATTTTGTTATGAATAACTTAAGTCTAAACAATAAACAAATAATATATCATGGCCTGATTTTTAGCATTTTCCAATTTCCAAAGCATATTCAACATGAAAATTAAAAATCATCTCTCTGTTTAGGCTCTGGCCAGCCACCCTTTTATGCAAAGTACCTGTTTGAAATTAAATATTTTTCTCTTGTCATTGAACATGTAGGACATTAGACACCATCCAAGACAACAGATAGAAGACATTTCCTCATATTGTGCCCCTGTTGAAGACATAGTTTCCTGTTCATCCTACTCTTATTGTATTATTTTCTCTAAATAGAATTTGGTCTAAGTGACAGAGATTTTCTTGTCCATGCTCATCGATTTTGTTTATTCTTATTCTGGAAAGCAATAAACTACATAACATAATTGCAAAATCACTATCTGTCAACACTCTACCCTTGAAATTTTCCATGCAAATGACAAATAGGACAAAAGCAATTTAACAGATAAAAAAATGGAGAAGCAATCCAATAAAGAGTGTTTTAGATTGCTGGTACATACACTATTGAAATTTCATTGCAATCAGAAATTAGAAACTGCCATTAGGGGAAAAAAAAAACAGTTGTGGAATGGATTCATCCTATTTCATGAAAACCACATGAGGGATAGAATCAGAGAACAACAGAATCCCTGAAGTAGAAAGACCCTTCTAGACCATGTATGATAGTTCATACCCAAACATCAGTCTTCTCTATAACACTTCCCCACAAGTGAACCTGCTAATTGTTTAGCCAATGACTGGCATGCAATTAACATCTTATAAATTCTGGTGTATTCATTGATTAATTGTGATAGTCCTCTACTCTGCCATTATTTCCATACTCACAATGACAGGTAACACATTACCTCTTGAAGCAATCTGTTCTATATCCAGATAACTGTAATCATTAGGAATTTATTTCTGACACTCTGCCTCAATGTATTACTTTATACTTGCTCATCTTGGTTCTGGGGTCAGTTAAGCAGATCTGAGAACTTTAATATATTTTGACTTCAACATCCCTCTGGACCTTTAACTGGTCATTGTAGGACATAGGGTCAAGGGCTTTCAGGATCTTACCTAAATTATCTGGGAAATTTAAATTATGAATGCCTTTTCTATAATGTTGTATCCAGAACTAAATACAGTCAGTCAGTTATCATCATCAAATAACACCACTACCAAAATAGGTTCAACCAGCAGGAACACCAAAATCACCCATCACTGCTGACACTGATACTACCCTTACTACTACCACCAATACTTTCTAATTAAAGTACTTACTACTTGATAGAAATCTTTGGGATAGGAGCCTTCCAACAGAATTTTTCCCCTTCCTATCAGATATGGAAATCTTTTATAAACATATTTTAAAAGATATTGATCTACTTTTTTGTTGTTTTTACAACAAATCATTGCTGATGTATTCTTACTGAATTTTAAAATGTTACATAGAATTAACGTACACAGAAATTCATGTTATTATATTTGTATTTGTTTTGTTTTGTTTCATTTTCCCCTGAATAATTAGCTCTTTACTTTCCTATCTGAAAGGCAAGGCATCTGAGACATCTATGTTTAATAAATTTAAATAGGATGTTCTAAAACCAGTTTTCCTCTAATGCAGCCTATATGCAAAAGGAAAGGGTTTAATGGGCTAAGAAGAGTGTAGGACTTTCTCATTGAGGATTTAAACAAAATTCTGATTTACCAATTTTCTAAAATACTATAGTAGCAATTACTTTTCATGCATATTTTAGAATGGATAGCTGAAAAGATCATTTCTAATCTTCAAATTCTTTAATTTTCAGCTTTCTTTTCAAATAATGCTTTATTTAGTCAGGATAATCACTAAATAAAAAGATCATGGCATACTGGGTGAAGAATTGGTCATTATTAAGATGATCTACAGAGATTCTAACAGATAGGAACTACATGTCCTTGAACAAAATATATAATCTCTCAGCACCCCAACTGATAAAATGAATTATTGAATAAATGAAAAAAGTGAATGAATGGATAAATATTAATAATTGCTATATGCTATTTTTATTGTTAAAACAATGAGACTCTAAGTATAAAAAGCCATATGGTGCCTTCTTTCAAGGAACTCACAATCAAGTGAGAAGAAAACATCTAAAGGAAAGTTTATATGAATGGATAATAAAAAATTCAGATGATCTATGATTAGTAATTCAGCAAGGCAGATGACCACTGTCAAGAGTCCTTAAGTTACATTTATAGGTAAGATAATGAATAGTGCAAATGTTTGCATTGTTTAGAAGTAAGACAGATGTTTAGACTTGGAGCCAATGGCAAGAAAGATGGAAAGGCTTAGTGCTACTCCATTTTACCAGAAGGAATAGAGTTAGGATCATCAATCTAATCCAGCTATTTGAACAATCAAATTGTAGAAAAGTACCATTATGCATTGGTAAAGAGATTTTCCATACCAGAAGTTCCCAACACTAATAAAAATAAAATCATTGGACTAGTCAAAAAAAAAAAATTCTGAAACATGGTACCTGACCAACATTTCAAGGCAGAATAGTGTAATGGAGAGGAAAATGAAATCGATATCTACATTTACAAGCCCCTCATAACCTGAAGGTATAAGGCTTCTCTCATTGCAGGCCATTGGAAAATGTTTCAGAGAAATTACAAAACTGAGAACACAAGCACAGTCTTACTTCAGCTACACACACCTTGTTTAATAATGTACATTTCTGATAGTGATTGATGGGTATGATGGTTCATATATTAAAGTACCTCAATAGAAAGATTAGATTCTATTTTTTTTCTCCTTCTCAGCCCAGCAGGTCTATCAATTCCAGGCATTTATCTGCAGGCCTGATACCAGGTTATGTGTCAGAGATATACTTAAAGGTCAGCAAGATTAAATTAATTTTGAAGAGCTTTGAGATAGAAGTAGGTAAACACAATTAACCCCTTGTTGGCAGACAGTATAAAAAAACAGAGGGTTGGTCTGATTTTATATAAAGCCCTAAAATCCCAGAATCTCTGAGACCATTTTGCCTGACCTGGAGCTGCCTGGAAATACTTACAAGTTGTCACCTAGGTAGCACTCTAAAACCTTGAATTAGGCAAATAAATTCTGGTCTTTGAGCCTCCCATTCAATTCAAAATTTTGGTCTGCTTATGTCCCTTTTCATATAGCTAAACCTTTGTGCAGCTTCCAAATTGTGTAGTTTTTGTTGTTGTTGTTATTGTTGTTGTTGTGAGACTAAAGAGAACATGCACACTTTCTTTACTGTGGGAAATATTTTTGTATATTCCATTCTAGTTTTCATTTAAAGAAACCTGTTTCTTTTCTCCAGATTAAGTAACCATAATTCCTAGAAGAGATCAGCTATAGTAAGTATCCTGTTCTTTGGCCTGCGCTGGACACTCAATCAATCAATCAATCAATGCTTCAACAAGGATTTACTACTAAGCATTTACTGTGTTTCAGACACTATAGGCATTGCTAAGTACATGAAAACTATGTGTTCAAGGAGCTTACATTCTCTCTCCTTTATGAATTATTTACTAATTATGATTAGAATGAAAAACATTATGCTTATTCCTTACACACTGTGACTTTTCCCATTGCAATTTTGGTACATTGTAGGTCAATATAAGAAATCAAATTGGAATTGTTTTTTGGGGGGAATTTTTGTGGAAGCTAAAAGCAACATAGAAAACCTTTATCCACTCAGAAATGCATTAAGTATGTGTATATATATGCACATACATACATACATATATACACACACACATATACATATATATACACACACACATATATATATATATGTGTGTGTGTATATATATACACACACATACACACACAGTAATGTGGATTGTATCAATAAATTCTAAATGGGTTTGAAGAGAGCTAAGTACAGTAGGATAATTAACTTTCTATATATTAGTTACCAAACCTCTCAGTGCATTCTCGATTGAAATGAGTATTTATGAAGAATGTAGCTAATCAATGTCCCTGTTTTGGCCCTTTCATCCACATGCATAGGTACCAAACCTTTGACAGAACTGACATCCTTAAACAAAGAAATAGTGTCATATGATCATAAATTTGTAGGTACCAATGATCCAAATGTTTATCTACTGTATCATCATCATTTTGTAGACTTGCAAAGGTGAAGTGTACTTTCCCTTGGCTAAGTACCCAGGGAAACTTTAGCTTTTGAACAAAAGGGATTACAGATACCACTGATTCCAAATTTCTCACTTTATCACTGGGAAACTGAGGCCCCAGAAGATTAATTAAGCCAACTTGCCCAAACCCAGGCAGATTCTATGTCTCAGAGATGAAATTTAAATGTAATTCTCTACTCTCTGGGGTTCTTTCTATTTCAAAATTTCTTCTCCAGCTATTTTAGGACCATAGGTTATGCAATTTGTCTAAGTAATGGCAAGACCTAGAGGGAGGACTGTGAGAACTGAGTGTGGATCTCAACATAGTACTTTACTCTTTCTTTTGCTGTTTGCTTGTATTTTGTTTTCTTTCTTATTTTTTTCCCTTTTTGATCTGATTTTATTTTGCAGCATGATAAATGATGAAATATGTTTAGAACCGCACATGTTTAACATATATCGGATTACTTGCCATCTAGAAGAAAGAGTGGGGGGAAGAGAGGGAAAAATTTGAAAGCAAGATTTTGCAAGGGTGACTGTTGAAAATTATCCATGTGTACGCTTTGAAAATAAAATGCTTTAATAAAAAAATAAAAGTTTTGCTTATATTTTAAAAAAAGTAATGGCAAGTACTTCTCATCTCTTAATATGCTTCAAATCTTCAGATATCCATAAATAATAATTCATTCAACTTTTTTTCAAATAGCAACAACTAAATTCTAACTTGCAGTGGTTAGTGAAAATAAATAAATATTTTATAATCTGATAGACAAATCACTAGTTTCTTCATGAAAATTATCTTGCTCTTTAAAGGACAAACCTCTGCCCTCACTTTCTTCCTCTGTAAATGATAGAACTAGATGACTACATGAACTCTGAAGTCATTTCGATGACTTATTTTCTGTGACTTAATTCAATACAAAAGCAGTGATTGAAGAAAAAAATATAATGTGCACTTTCAGCATGTCTGCCAGAAACAATCTTTATTAATTCAATATATATAATCTCTAAGCATTGCCAAGATAGAGATAAGTAAACAAGCTTGGATGATCTTTCCTTGCATTGGAGCGCCCTCGCTTCTAAGATAATTTGAGGAAATCTCAATCTTGAGAGAGGAACAAATATATGGACTAATTAATAATTGCTACCCCCTGACTTTTTTTCTGATTGTCCATTTTCTGCAAGAATTTGCATTTTCAAGAGGATATGTAATACATCCATGTCTTCTGAATTTGGGGAATTTATTTTGCTCCAGAAATCTTGAAAATAACTCTTCACTTGGAATTATTACACTGGAATTAGTCTCTGCCCTTGTGACCTCTTTACTTCATTGGCTGGCTCATCCTAGAATCTCTGTTTTTAAGTAAAAAATCCAGGCCAGTTATATCTTCATTAATCTCCAGACTGCACTCACAATGCTAGAAAATTTTTTCTATCATGTCATTACTTGAGAATCAATCCCAAACAATCCTCCATGTTTTGGCTTTTTAAGATACTAACTTTCCACAACAGAATTTAGACTTCTCCAAGTCTGGGGATGCTTTCATTCCCTTTTTAAAATCTACATTTTCATTCCTAAACACAATTCCTAGCATATAGCTAATGCTTGATTTTGCTTGTCTAGCTGACTGTATATGTAGCCCTTTAGGTCCTTTCCAGAGCTAAATTTGTAAGACTATAGAGACCTGATCATATAGTATTACTTAATTTATAAAGATGATTAATTTGGAAGGGGCTCAGTTTCGTGCTCTGCAAAATAGAAGGATTATGACTAGATAGATTCAGTGTTCACTTGAAGATCTACAATCTTCTGTTCATTTGTTTATTGAAAAACCCTTTCTCAATTGTTTACTAATGAAAGGATATTGTTCTAAATAATGGGAAAAATACAAGGAAAATGTAGAAATAATTTTGACTTTTGCCTAGCCAATAGCCTAGGAAGAAAGTCATTTACATATAGCAAACTATGTAGGAAACTAAGGTGTTGATAATACATAACCAATATTTTAGCAACCAGGAAGCATAACTGTTTTGTATATAAGGTAGTAATATAGGAATTAACTAATGTCAGATTTTATGCTTGAGTACTTGATTTACATGTAACATTAAAGACAGAAAAAATGGATCACTCTTTCTTGTCATCTATTTCCTATCCTTAGAAGAATGCTGGGACAGGGACAATTGCTATTATATCACAGAGTTACAGAAATCAAGTTTGTATAAAATCTGATCAACCAACATTAAAGCTTAAAACATTCTCATGTATTCATTTAAAGCAGCGAATGATTGTTTTGATCATTCATACATAAAGCTGACTAACTTCTATCATTTATTGCAAGAATAAGTGCATTTTCTTCCATTAAAATAAAACAAAACAAAACAAGCAAAAACAAACCTGAAAGACTAACCTGACTCAAAGAAATGATCAGCATATCTCAGTTTTTTGTTTTCTTTCTTTCAGTAATGTTTATTTTCACTTTTAAATTAATTCCTTTATGAATCATTTTGGGAAAGAAAAATTAGAACAAAAGAGAAAAACCATGGAAGAGAAAAAATGAAGCATAATGTAGCATGTATTGATTTACATTCAATCTCCATAGTTCTTTTTCTGGAGGGAGATGACATTTTCCATAAAAAGTTTGTTGGGATTGCCTTGGATCACTGATTTCTTTGTCTAGCTCTAAGATTCCCTATGTGAAAGGAAATACCAATGTAGAAACTCCTCTCTACTTATGTAAGTGTTTGACAATTCTTCAAGTTTAAATTCTAGAGGTTTGCCTAGTACACAGAGAGATGAAATGATTAGGTTTTGGATACAATATTGGTTTACAACATAGACTCATAAGTATATTGCTGAAAAGGTATTCCAAAATCCAATCCTTTATTTTTTTTTTTGGGGGGGGGGGAGAGGGAAACATTGGGACCAAGAGAATTTAAGCATCTTTAGAGAATGACTGTCAACTCAAAAATAAAATTTCATAGACTCCTAGATTCAGTTAGTTACTCAAACAAAAAACATTTGTTATGCACTCTGTACATGGTAGACACTGTGCTAAAAAGTGCAGATGTGCTTTCTTCTTCATTTTCAAAGAGAATCATTGTTCTCTTTTGGATAATGACATAAATGGTCATGGATTGGGTTTCATTGAGACAGAGTTGCACAATGTCAATGCCTTGTCTCTCTTCTAGAATTATCAAAATATAGTAGCAAGACAAAAATTATGACAAATGGTGATGAACGAGGATCCTGTGGATGATTATAGCATCTTTCATGTGTGACCAAGCTCTAAGTGCCTTTCACTACCCTTTTCAGCCTCCTTCATCCAGTTCTCATCTTCTCCTTAAGATTAAAGAAGCATGCTTCAGATGAACATTGGTCAACTTACTGACAGGGTTGAGGCCTGTTGGTAACACTCAATCTAATTTACTCTGTTAAACCACACTGAACTAATATGGGGTAGGAACTGTGCCTATGTTACAGCTTCTGGAGCTACAGGTGAAAGGTGCTTGAATGAGAAACACAACAGACATGGATACCCTGAAAAGGAATTATCAAATGCTCACACCAGGGATAGCAGTCATTCTTGAATAGTCCATATACCCACACAACAGACATACAAAAAGGCAAAGTCTGTTCCTGCCTTCATAAAGCTCATAATCCTCTGTGTGTGTGTGTGTGTGTGTATGTATGTACATGTATGTAGGCAACAATTTATTAAAGGAAAATAAAAAGAGTGGGTACTGAGTTTAGAGATGCTAAGGTCCTCAAATTTCTTGCAATATAACCCTCTCCTTTGTCAAATGAGGAAAATTAAATATAGCAATGACGTGATTTAACCAAGATCACACAGCAAGTAGATGGCATGGGGTCATAGGTTCTGGATAGATAGCTGCAAAGGGACCTTAGGAGCCCTTCTGTTCTAAATCTCTTACTTAACGTGGGAAGAAAATTCTCCTTTATCAGAAGTAAACCTTGAATCAACTTCCTTCTCTTAAAACCAATTTTAGATCTACAAATTTCTGCTGTTTCTCCAATGTGAGCTGTATTCTTAAAAACAAACAAACAAACAATGACCATTTATAAAGAATATGGAAATACTGTATTCTAGATTATGGCAATATTCATATTTCTGTGCTTTCCCCATTGAGATTTACATCTTGATTCAATCCTCTTAAAAGAAGTTATATCATTCCAGAGAAATGTTTTTCATGTGGGCAATGACGAAACATAACTGAATAATTATAATAAAGATCTCGGAGTCTACATAGGCAAATTTCAGTAATAAATCAGAATATTCCCTTGAAAAAATGGCTTAATAATCAGTGCATTTTTGAACTTTCATTGAAACAAAACTTATTAAGTCCTCTATTGACTTGGTCCCCAAACCTTTTATATATTTATCTCCCTTTATTATAACATTGCTATTGGAGAACAAGGATTCCTTTTTATTTCTTTTTTCTTTTCTTTTTTTTATTCTTACCACTTAGCATACTGAATTACATAGAAAACACATAATATTTTAATTCATTGATTCTATTACTTTGCCTTGTTATATTATCTCTCTTAGTGATCTCATCATTTTATATGAATTTTAATGGTAATTTCTACGTAGATACTGCCAGATCTATTCATTCATTCTTGGTCCTTCCTCATCCCCAATCTTGCATCATTGAACACTGGACACTTTGAATTGCAGGGAATTCAAACTCTATATGTCCAAATAGCTCATCATCCATCTCCATCAACTCATGTCTCTTTTGTATTTGCCTCTCTCTGTTGAGGGCATCATCATCCTCTCTGTTACAATGTTGGTATCAAGCTCAACTGCACAGCACCACTTGCCCATCCCATCTATTAAATCAATCAATGAACATTTATATAAAGTGTTTAATATATATTAATTACTGTGCTCATCTCTGGGAAATTTGGGAGAAAATCAAGTTGCTATGTCCTACTGTTGAAGTATCCCAACAATGTCCAAATGGATCTTCATATTTCAAACCTCTCCCCACTTTAATAATTTTTTTCTAAATTATGTTTAAAGTGTTTTTTTTTAGTTAAAGAATAGGCTTTACCACACTGCTTCTCTCTCTAATAAATTCCAGGATCACAACCTAACTTTCAAAGCTAAGTAAATTAGACTCTTCTCTTTGACTATTATGAACTGGTAAAGCTAGATTTCTGAGAGTTTTTCATATATTACTTTATCTCCTCAATTGTATGTGATCAAATTTTGCTTTCCACACTTATGGTTTAGGTAACCTATAGACATAAGGTTAGCATTTTTTTCAATCATTAATTTCTTTTTTTTTTGTATGATGAGGATTTTTTTTAAAATATTATCTTCCTTCTAAGGCATTGGTATACTTCCACAGCTTCAAAAAACAATTTTGTGGGGGCAGTTAAGTGGTATGGTGGACAGAGTACCAGCACTAATTTCAGGAAGACCTGAGTTCAAATCTGGTCTCAGACACTTAACATTTCCTATCTGTGTGACCCTGGGCAAGTCACTTAACCCCAACTTTCTTGGGGGAAAAACAAGCAAACAGACAGAAAATAAAACAAAACAAAACAAAACAAAACAAACAAAACAAAAAAAAACCTTTGTAGCAGAAATTATGTTGGATTAGAAATCATACAGTAAGAGATTAAATCTCTATTGTTCTAGTATCTCTGTAACATTGGGTAAATCACTGATCAGCTCTGTACTTTATTTTTTTTTCTCCTCTAATAGACTAGCTGAGAGAGGACTAGACTGCATGATATTTAATATGCCTTTCAGCTCTAAAACATAATTGTAAGAATATAAATTGAGTATTTGGTAAATCTTATTATGCTGAATAAGTACCATTATCAGGCAAAAACAAATAATACATCCTTTTCTATAATATTAAAAGTTGGGCACAAACTTTACAATTTTAGAACCTGAAAAGTGCAGATGCATTTTTCCTTTTTTCATTCAAGCAAGGATTTTGTTCTTATGTACTTTTAATAGGGATTTAAGAAAATCAATACAGAACAATATTCTGATTAAAAAAAAGTGAGAAAAATGATTCATATCACCAGTTTGGGGAGGATAGTCAAAGTTAGATATGGAGTTCTCAAAAAAAGCTTGTAATCTAATGGAGGACTAAAATACTTATACCAAAAGTGTAATAAGCAAGAAATATATTTGAGATATACAAAATAAAATGCATCATTAATTCTTAGTGGAATGATTGCATTTACAGGCAAAACTGTTAAAGAACGAAGGCTAGGTCATCAAATATCTTTTTCATAATACCTTTGTGTTTTCAAAATACATCTCAAAGACAGTTTTCAACATTCACCCTTGCAAAACCTTGTGTTCCAACATGTTCCCTCTTCCTTCCCCTACCACCTCCCTAAAGAGAAAGTAATCCAATATACGTTAAACATGTGCAATTCTTCTATACATATTACCACAATTATCTTGCTGCACAAGAAAAATTAGATCAAAAAGAAAAAAAAAAGAAAGAAATTAAAAAGCAGGGAAACAATAATAAAAATGTAAAAAACCTATGTTATGACATATATCCAGTCCCCATAGTCCTCTCTCTGGATGCAGATGTCTCTCTCCATTACAAGTCAGTTGAAAAGGGTCTGAATCATTTTATTATTTAAAAGATCCATTTCCATCAGAATTAGTCATCAACTAATTTTACTGTGGCTATGTGCAGTGTTCACTTGGTTCTACTAACTTTACTTATTATCAGTTCATTTAAGAGTCTCCAGGCATTCATTTCTGTTTTTCTTCCCGGGTTATTTCTACCTTCTGAATCCAATTCTCCCTGTGCAACAAGAGAACTGTTTGGTTCTGCACACATATATTATACCTAGAATATACTGTGACATATTTAACATATAAAAGACTGCTTGCTATCTGGAGGAGGGCATAGAGGGAGGGAGAGGAAAAATCGGAACAGAAGCGAGTGCAAGGGATAATGCTGTAAAAAATTACCCTGGCATGGGCTCTGTCAATAAAAAGTTTTAAAAAAGATTATGAACAGATATTAAACATAGACCATTTTTGTATTCTCAGCAAGAGGGTTTCTAAGCTAAGATATTGAAACATGTCTTTTTAAAAAAATCATTAAAAAAAGAGTCTCCAGGCATTTCTGAAATCATCCTGCTGATCATCTCATAGAACTATAATTTTCCATAAAATTCATATTCAGCATTGTTGGTGGAGTTGTGAATAAATCTAACCATTCTGGAGAACAATCTGGAATTATGCCCAAAAAGTTATCAAACGGTACATACCCTTTTTTCCAGGAGTGCTACTACTGGACTTATACCCCAAAGCGATACTAAAGAAGGGAAAGGGACCTGTATGTGCCAAAATGTTTGTGGCACCCTGTTTGTAGTGGCTAGAAACTGGAAAATGAATGGATGCCCATCCATTGGAGAATGGTTGGGTAAATTGTGGTATATGAATACTATGGAATATTATTGTTCTGTAAGAAATGACCAGCAGGATGAATACAGAGAGGCTTGGAGAGACTCACATGAACTGATACTAAGTGAAATGGGCAGAACTAGGAGATCATTATATACTTCAACAACGATACTATATGAGGATGTATTCTGATGGAAGTGGTTTTCTTCAACAAAGAGAAGATCCAGATTGGCTAAGATGACAGGAAAAAATAATGATGAATGTTGGAGGGGATGCGGGAAAACTGGGACACTAATGCATTGTTGGTGGAGTTGTGAACGAATCCAACCATTCTGGAGAGCAATCTGGAATTATGCCCAAAAAATTATCAAATTGTGCATACCCTTTGATCCAGCAGTGTTTCTATTGGGCTTATATCCCAAAGAAATACTAAAGAAGGGAAAGGGACCTGTATGTGCCAAAATGTTTGTAGCAGCCCTGTTTGTAGTGGCTAGAAACTGGAAAATGAATGGATGCCCATCAATTGGAGAATGGCTGGGTAAATTGTGGTATATGAATGTTATGGAATATTATTGTTCTGTAAGAAATGACCAGCAGGATGAATACAGAGAGGACTGGCGAGACTTACATGAACTGATGCTAAGTGAAATGAGCAGAACCAGGAGATCATTATACACTTCGACAACGATATTGTATGAGGGCATATTTTGATGGAAGTGGATTTCTTTGACAAAGAGACCTGAGTTTCAATTGATAAATGACGGACAAAAGCAGCTACACCCAAAGAAAGAACACTGGGAAACGACTGTAAACTATCTGCATTTTTGTTTTTCTTCCCGGATTATTTATACCTTCTGAATCCAATTCTCCCTACGCAACAAGAGAACTGTTCGGTTCTGCAAACATATATTGTATCTAGGATATACTGCAACATATTCAACATATAAAGGACTGCTTGCCATCTAGGGGAGGGGGTGGAGGGAGGGAGGGGGAAAAAATCGGAACAGAAACGAGTGTCAATATAATGTAATTATTAAATAAAAAATTAAAAACAAAAAAAAAAAAAAACAAAGAGAAGATCTAACTCAGTTCCAATTGATCAATGATGGACAGAAGCAGCTATCCCCAGAGAAGGAACACTGGGAAATGAATGTAAACTGTTTGCATTTTTGTTTTTCTTCCCAGGTTATTTTTACCTTCTGAATCCATTTCTCCCTGTGTAACAAGAGAACTGTTTAGTTCTGCACACATATATTGCATATAGAATATACTATAACATATTTAATATATATTATATTATAAGACTGCTTGCCATCTAGGGGAGGGGTTGGAGGAAGGGAAGGGAAAAAGTCAGAATAGAAGTGAGTGCAAGGGATAATGCTGTAAAAAATTACGCAGGCATATGTTCTGTCAATAAAAAAAAAAGTTATAATAAAAAAATTCATATGCAGCAGCTTATTCAGCCATTCTCAACTGATGGGCATCAACTCAGTTTCTACTTCCTTGCTACTCCAAAAAGGGCTGCTACAAACATTTTTGCATATGTGGGTCCTTTTTCCATTTTTATGATCCTCTTGTACATAATCTTATTAGAGATACTGCTGAATCAAAGAGTATGGACAGGTTAAAAACTCTTTAGATATAGTTCCAGACTGCTCTCAAGAATGGTTGAATCAGTTCACAACTTCACCAACAATGTATTAATGTTCCAGTTCCCCCCGCCAAACATTTATCATCATCTTTTCCTGTCATCTTAATCTGAAAGGTGTGTAGTGACACCTCAGAGCAGTCTTACTTTTCATTTATCTGACCATTGATAAAATAGAACATTTTTTTCATATCACTAGAAAAAGTTTTAATTGTTTTATCTGAACATTGCTATTCATATCCTGTGATCTTTTTCAGTTGGAGAATGGCTTGTATTCTCATAAATTTGATTCAATTCTCTATATATTTCAGAAATGAGGCCTTTATCAGAAGGCTAAGATGTAAATATTTTCCCATGTGCATATCCTTTGACCTAGAAATATTTCTACTGGGCTTATGTCTCAAAGACATCTTAAAGGAGGAAAAGAGATCCATGTGCATAATAATATTTGTGGCAGTCCTTTTTGTATTGTAAAGAAACTGAAAATTGAGTGGCTGTCCATCATTTTGAGAATGGCTGGACAAATTATGGTATATGAATGTTATGGAATATTATGGTTCTATAAGAAATGACCAACAGAATGATTTCAGATAGGCTTGGAGAAACTTACATGAATTGATGCTAAATGAAATGAGAAGAACCAGGAGTAATTGTACATGGCAACAGCAAGATTATATGATGATCATTCTAATGAAAGTGACTCTTCTCACCACTGAGATGATTCAGTCTGATCCAATGATCTTGTGATGATGCAAACCATCTACACCCAGAGAGGACTGTGGGAACTGATTGTGGATCACAACATAGCATCTTCCCTCTTTTTGTAGTTGTTGTTTTTGTTTGCTTGGATTTTCCTTTCTTTTTCCTTTTTGTCTTTTTGATTTTTTTTCTGATGTAACCAGATAATTGTGTGTGTGTGTGTGTGTGTGTGTATGCATATATAGGATTTAATATATATTTTACCACAGTTAACATATATTGGATTACTTGCCATTTGGGGGGGAAGGGGGAAAAATTGGAAAAGAAAGTTTTGCAAGTGTTAATGTTGAAAATTTATCCATGCATATGTTTTGAAAATAAAAAAGCTTTAATAACAAATCTTGATATAAGGCATAAAAAAGAACTTTGCATAATTTAAAATGAACTTCCAGAAGTCATCGGCATTTCTATATGATAACAAAATAGCAAAAAGTCATAGAGAAATTCCATTTCAAATAATATAGAATATAAAATGCTTTGCAGTCTACTTGCTCAGATACACATAGGAAATATATAGACACAATTACTAAACATTTCACTCAAATATAAAAACAGATAACTAGACAAGCTAATACAATAAAAAATAGTACTATTTACGTACCCAGTATTTAACTGTCAACAATTTTAAATTTTATTTTAAAAACTGTGATCAACAAAAGCCAACAAAATTTCTTAAGGAATTGAACAGTTGATCAATGGAACAGATGAAATATCAAATATACAGAAGAGAATGAGCAAGAATAATCTATTCTTTGTTAAATTCAAAGATCACAGTATTTGGGTTAAGAACTCAATATTTGATTAAAAAAACTACAATGTTAAATTTGAAGATCACAGTTGTTGGATTAAGAACTACAATATTTGACAAAAAATATACTGGTTAAACTGAATAGCAGTCATATAGAAACCAGGAGTATCCCAGTATTTTAAACCATATCCAAGATAAGCTCAAAATGGTTTCATGATTTAGAAAAAAATAACAAAAACAAAACAAAACAAAACAAAACAAAATCTTGTTGATATTTAATTAGATCTATGGAACATGGAAAAAAAATTGCCACCCTCTCTGTGAATATAGAAAGAGTTCAGGAATGAAAATTGATCATGATGTTCATGGAAGGTAAAATAAACTCTCATATGTTTCAAACTAACAAAGTTAATGGCGATAAAGTTATAAACCACGTTGGTAACTGGGGCATATTTTTGGAGGAATGTCCTCTGTTGAAGAATTCATTATAAAATATATAGATGACTGAGCAAAATTTATAATAAAAAGGGTCATTCCATAATCAACAAATGGTAAAGAGATGATGGGATGTGAAAAGGCAGTTTACAAATCCAAAATATCATTTCATTACTATTAGATTGGCTTAGATGACAAAAGTGGGGAAGGAGTATATTGAGTCAGGGATTTCAAATGCTAAAGTGTAGGGAAATATATAAATCAAATTACTATGGATTGAGTGGTAAAATAATCCAGTTATTCTGGAAAGCAATTTGAAACTACCCTTACCACAAAGTATTAAACTATATACTTTGAACCAGTGATATTACTGCTAAGGTTACACTTCAAAGAGATCAAAGAAAAAAGTGAAAAAAGTCACATGTAAAAAAATATTTACAACAGCTCCTTTTTGTTGTGACAAAAAATTAGAAAACTGAGAGGATGTCCACCCATTGGGAAATGATTGAACACATGTGGTATATTATTGCAATGCAGTATTGTTGAACTGTAAAAAAAGTATGTATGGTTTCAGAAAATCTGGGAAGCTTCACTGAACTCATATAACATTAATTAGAAGATTATAATTAAAAGAACTATGAAAATAATTTTGACAGTAACTGCAATTTTGTAATAAAAATCTACCATGAGAGCCGGCAGATAAGATCAACACAATAGCCATCCACAATTCCAAAAACTAATGAAGAAATAGAATATCCATTTCCAGACAGAGAATGCATGGACTGAGAATATATGCTGTCACACATATTTCTTCTCTCCCCTCTCTTCACCTCCTTTCACCTCTCTTCTCCTTTCTTCATCTCTCCTCGCCTTTCTTCACCTCGTTTCCTCTTTTTCCTTCTCCTGCCCTCACGTCCTCTGTCC
Organism: Antechinus flavipes; assembly: GCF_016432865.1. Taxonomy (NCBI): domain Eukaryota; kingdom Metazoa; phylum Chordata; class Mammalia; order Dasyuromorphia; family Dasyuridae; genus Antechinus; species Antechinus flavipes. Next base: position 14,788,704 of record NC_067399.1, on the reverse strand, counting down.
TCTCCTCTCCTCCCCATTCCTCTCTTTTTCTCTCATGTTCTCCTCTCCTGTCCTTTCTTCTCCTTTCATCTTCTCCCATTTCCCATCTTTGCTTTCCTCTCTTTTTCTCTTAATTTCTCTTCTATTTTCTCTCTTTCAATATATAATGCAGATGTTTGTTTTTTTTTCATGAGTTCATTGTGTAATAAGTTTTATATTTGTTGATTTCTTGACTTCTGAAAAGGTAGAAAAGGTAATGGAAAGAGACAGAGTGATTCTAGAAATGAAAATAAAATTAAAATAAATGAAAAAAAATATTAATGATGCAAAATTTATTTAAAATGTAATATAGATTTGTTATTTCCCATGGAGAACCAATTGTTATATATTTACCATTCCCCATATCTTTAGTTCCATCCCATTATACTGAACAAGAATATTTTAAATTCCTACTCTGTGGAATTCATTATGATAGACACTAGACATCTGACAAAAGCAAAACATTACCATTTTAAAAACTCACATTATACAACTCAGATAAAAAATAACAAGGAAATATGGAAAATGTCCACAGGTTTATGGATATGCTAATATATAAACTGATCAGAAAGAACCTTTACTAAGAGTTATCAGATTATCTAAGAATTACAGGGCACTTGGGATTGCAAAAGGATAAACTGGGGAATAAGAACATTCTAGATTTATAAAAGCATTTCAATTTTTTTTTTGTTTGTTTTAAGCCTACATTCAATATAATGACTGCTCAATTTTTCATTATTCCCTCTTTTGCTGCTTTAGAAAGGTTATGTTATAGGAAAAGTTGGGGATCTTATCACAATAATTTAAATACTTCAGTTCTGAAGATAATCAAATTTGGAGACAGACTTTTCTAACTAAATTAAGAAAATTTAGCTTTCTATAGATGTTTACATAAAGAAGCAACATAATATATTCCTATGTGCCTGTTAATAGATAAAAATTTTTTAAATGAACAAAATGAAAAAAAAAATCTTGGAATTTATCTAAGACTTTCAGGAAGTGATTTTGTTTACAATATGTCAACAAGATCAATGGTTCTCATAGATCTGTTACTTCACTCCATCACTATGGATTTTTTCCCCCTCATTTTTCCAGTAGACCCCAGTTGTTGAATCTTTCCTTCACAACCCTTGATGTTCCTACTCCTTTTCTGTAACTTGACCTGTAAAATATCTTTATAGTTCCAAACTAGCTCCTCAGTGCATGACCAAGTAACTAACTTAATTATAACAAATGTCATTTGCATTTCTTGAAATAATTTTGATTGATTCAAGATATCCTGGTCTCATTTATATTTATTGAAATATTTGAGTTTTTTCCCCTTAACTGATTAATTTATCTGGTCTAACTTGTTGAAATATTGTCTCATCTGATGACTATCTTAGAGATCATAATCATGAAATTTATTTTAAATGAAATGGGAAGATTGGATCTATTTAGTCTATCAATCTCTGCATTCATAGAGTTGTGACCTTCAGAACATTTTTACAAAGATTGGCAAGCAAGAAATAAAATGTACAAAAAATAAGAAGTGGACTACTTTGGTTTAAACATACAATATTTAAAAGAGGAAATAATGTTAAATCTGCTCCTGGAAAGTAGTATGAAGCCAGAATGTGCTATCAATGACTATAATTCAATAAAACACTTATTTAATAAAAGACTGTGGAAACATTAAAATTTAGTTGGAACACAAATAATATAATCCTAAAGAATAAGCAAGTCAAAGAACAAATCATAAGAATAACAAATATTTGTACTAAAGGGAATGACCACATGAGACAACATACCAAATTTTACAGGATGTAGCCAAATGAGAACTTGGGGGAAAATATCTCTAATAGAATAAGAAAAGGACAAATCAATGAAATTTGAATGCAATAAATAAGTTGAAAAAAGAAATTAAAATCTCTAATCATCAAATTGAGAAACTTAAAAATCAGAGGAGAGATTAATAAAAATTTAAAGAAAACTTTTTTTTAATTAAGCATAGTTCTGTGGTTCATTGAGATAATTTTGGCAGCTATGAACAGAAAGTACTTATCGAGTAAGAGATTAGAAACAAGAAAATGAATTTAGAGAATTTTCCAATAGTAAAATTTAGAAAGTGTGAAAATTGCAAGGATAATGCACACATTTATGAAAATAAAGCAGGGAATATATGATGTAATCTGGAGGTATAATAGAAAAGATGATAATTTATTGAATAATAAAGAAGAGTGAGGAAGAAAGAAGGGATAAGGATGACTGATTTTATGAACAAGCATGAAAGGAAGCATAGTGGTAGCCTCTATAAAAACAGGAAATGTAAGGAGAAGAATACTCTTTGGGTATACTCTTCACTTCTGTAATTGAGTGCACACCATTAATCTACCTTTGAATATTGAGTTTGAGCTCCTATAGAAATCCAATTGAAGACATCTTGCTGCTAATTTTTAAATTTGATATTGAGCAAATGTCTCTGAGAGTGGAGAAAAGAAAAAAAAACAGATAGGCAGATATAGGGACAGATATGGAGACAGAGACAGATATGCAGAAAGAGCAATAGAGAGATAGAAAAAATTAGAGGGAAGAGAAAAGGATAAAATATTCTAGTTATCAGGGAAGTTTTGGGAATGGAAGACATTGCCACAAATTGCAACTTTATATTCATACATTCTTTTTATATTCCATATAAGGAATCACTTAGTTCAAAATATTCCATTTACAGATGAGGCACCTGGGGTCAGCAAAGGACAAGTGAGGCTAATTATTAACCTGTACAGGAGTGAAAACAAAATACTCTTACTTTCAACCTACAATTCTTTCCCCTGGAGTTGGAAATATGACTCTAGAGGAGTTGGGGGATAAGGATGGAAACAAGTATTTTTCATAGTGCTAGGAAGTTAGATGTGTCCTGAAAATTTATGAAAGCTTTATGTGGAAGAAAATAATCTTTTGCCTTACTTTAAAATGAATTATGAAGTTGTAGCTTGGTGTGGGAAAATTGCTTTGCAAGATCATAATATTATTCTTCAAATAGTTATCTATCTTCCCAGTAACTAATGGCAAAGCTTTCCATTCTTTGGGCTTGAAAGAATTACAGGAAGGAAAGACAATTCTATTAATCTATTTTTATATCCTATACATTGGACATTCCAGTGGCTTAGAGAGAGAGAAGGGAATAGATTATATGGTCCCAAATTTCAGTTTCTGAATTGTCATTTGCAATTATTAAGCAAAAAGTACATATCTCTTATTAAATATTATGATTGTCTTAAGATCACTGGTTAGGAGTTAGAACTGGTCTTTCAAGCAAATTCAATTCCATTTTTTTACAAATGTGGAAACTGAAGAAAAGTAAGTTTAACTGATTCTTCTGAGATAACACAGTTCACAAACAACTAAGGCAGAATCTGAATGCAGGTATTTCTGATAGTAAGTCCATTTCCCTATCTATTGCTCAACCAAAATTCAAAAAAAGTTTTGCAATTTGCAGTAGAGAAAGTGTGATGGTTTTGATATCACAGGATTTTAATTAAAGCTTTGACAGTTCATATGACCTTGGGTAAACACCAATCACTCTAGTTTTTAAACTTTTTATTTGTAAAATCAGTGTCATGAATTTCATGTTCTTTATGATCCCAAAGAGATCTTAAAGGAAGGAAAGGGACCCACACGTGCAAAAATGATTGTGGAAGCCCTTTTTGTAGTGCCAAGAAACTGGAAACTGATGATGCCCATCAGTTGAAGAATGACTAAATAAGTTATGCTATATGGATGTTATGGGATATTATTGTTCTATAAGAAAAGATCAGAAGGATGATTTTAGAGAGGCCCGAAGAGATCTATATGAATGGATGCAAAGTGAAATGAGCAGAACCGGGAGATCATTGTACATGGCAACATCAATATTATATGACAATCAATTCTGATGAACATGACTCTTTCCAACAATGAGATGATTGATGCCAGTTCCAGTGATCTTGTGATGAACAGAGTTATCTACACCTAGAGAGAGGATTGTGGGAACTGAATGTGGATCACAACATAATATCCTCAGTCTTTTTGTTATTATTTGCTTGCATTTTGTTTTCTTACTCATTTACTTTCCTTTTTGATCTGATTTTTCTTGTGCAGCAAGAGAATTGTTTACACATATTGGATTTAAGTTTATTTTAATATGTATAACATATATTGGATTGCTTTCCATCTAGGGCAGGAAGTGGGGGAAGGAGAGAAAAATCTGAAACACAAGGTTATGCATGGGTCAATACTGAAAAATTATCCGTGCTTATGTTTTGAAAATAAAAAGCTTTAAAAAATAGAAAGAAGCACATTTTCTAATTAACTAGACTGAAATTATAGATGAGTTAATGCATATCATCTAGAAAGTAATCAAATATAAGAGAGATATCTAATAACCAAGGTTATTAGCATCATAGATATAGACCTCGAAGAGAGGCCTAGAATAGCCTAGTTTCTCTGTCTTTATCTGTCTCTCTGTCTTTCTCTCTCTCTTCCTTTCTTTCTCCCCTTTCTCTCTCTCTCTGTCCCTCTCTCTGAAAACAAATGAACAAAGAGTGGGTTCCTAAAGGTGATTTATATTCCCCAAAGTTACACAGATATTGAATTGTAAACTCAGGTTTGATTTCATATTTTCTGAATATCTCCAGCCCTATTTCCACTTTCTAACTTTGTCTCTAACTTGAGATAAACAAGCAAGGCCTTATATAGGAGGTGATAACTGTTCTATGTTTTGTAAAATATTCCAAAGGAGAATATGAAGGCTTTCCACATATGATAAGCCACGTGGGACAATTATGGTAGTCAGAAATGAAAAAAAAAAAAAAAAAAACTGGTGTTATATAATAGATCTATCGATTTCTGTTTATTTTTTTTTTAATTAAGAATTTCTGATATTTTTCTTTTACTTCTTAAAGTTCAAGTCCAGTGAAACTTTGGGTAACCTCCCCAGTGACAAAGACGCTAGGAGGCTTTTAGAAATAGGCTTAAAACACCACAACTGATTTTGCCAAAAAGACAGGTCTTCAAAGGGTAGAGCTACTATTCTTGACTCAGAATCTCTCTCTGAAAGCTGCCTCCCCTACGAGGGACCTTAATTACAGTGAACTCACAGTACTGCCATTCAATAAGGACGTAGCAGGGAGCCCACAAGGCCCCTGTCAGTTTCCTATGTAGGCTAAGCCCAGCTTATCACCAAATTAGGTTCTAAACAGATCTTCTTCTCAGGAGCACGCAGCTGGGTTTCTCAACCTTTAAAAGGGCTGCTCATTACACAACTTTAAAAACAAGTGACAAGCCTAATTAGTAACCAGACTTGGCCAGCACAACGTGCAATCTAGATTTAACACTTGCATATTTCTAGATTTATAAGAATTTGATACTTCAGTGATATAGGTAGTGTGTATGATACTGGATAGAGGGAAATCTTTTGAGTTCTTCCTTTGCTATATGTGGTTTATGAGACCCAAGTCAAGAACCCTGACATGTTATTGCTCTCTAAAAAATAAAATTGAGAGATATCGACCGATATTGTCAGAGGTTGGTTTCTCAATTAGAAGTCCCTCACATTAATGAAATCATACACTTTCCTATTTGTCTTGTGTGATGCTAAAGAAAAATCTAATAAGGAGAGATTCTGTAAAGAAATTATTCAAAGGAAGTAATTGATGAAAAAAAAAAAAAACATTGGAAATATCCAATCCCTTTTCTCTCTCATCATATCATGAAAAAGAACACTGATGGGACTCAAGATTGTCTTCCTCCCAAGTGCAATCAATACATTGACATGTTTATTTTTCAAAAACCTAACTGTGTAAATATGTGAAAAGCTTTATTAATATTTTACCATAGTTAATATATCCATATAGCTTGCCAGATGCAAAAATGAATTTAGTTTGTGGTCATTTATGGCATGAAATAAAACATATGTAACTATTTTGCGGTATCCTGCTTGGAAAATTCACCATATTTTCTATAGATGTTTCTACTCCTTTTCTCACAATCCTACTAATTATTCAGAATTTTAAAGTAGTATGTGATTTGCACATAGGGCTTTTCAGTGCGCCTTACTTCTTGTAAAGGAGTTTACTGTATGCACTTTAATATGTAATGTGAGCAGTAAAGGAAATTGTACAAGAAACAAACAAAAAAATAATCCCAGTCTAAAATTAATAACTCTTGGAAATGATTTTTGCATTTGTAAGTAGTTAACATCTAAATTATTTGTCAATGGTAACACAATTACTAAATGTCCGAGGTGGGGAATCAAATCACATTTTTCTTATTTCAAGGCCAGTTTTCTATCCAATATGTAATGTGGAAATTTATTTATATAAAGAAGTCTGCCAATGACATACTAAGGCAATTCAACAATACAAAACGCAACCTCTTTTGGAGTCGTGGTGTTGGTGGTTAATCTGCTATATTAGGTCTTAACACAGATGCAGGATGGGAATTTATATATGTAAATATTGTTACCTTCATTGGCATGTAAACCAATTTGCTGGCATCTCTTCTTTTCTCCTGTAATACTGTTTCACTTGATAATCTCATTAGCTCCCATTAATTTGATTATCATCACTTCTATGTTGATAATTCTCAAATCTATCCATTCTGCCCCAAACTCTCATCTGAACTTCAATTACTTATCTCCAATTATCATCCAGGTATCTTGAACTTTCAACATGTCATCAATATTTCTCATAGACATCCCCAAAATTTTTCACAAAACTTGCTATATCCAAAACCAAACTCATTATCTTTTCCCCCAAACTGATCCAAATTATAGCTTCCTTATTATAATAGAGCTCAACACCATTCTCCAGTTACCTCAGTAATGAAACCTAGGATCTATCCCCTCATGATTGTTCCAGTCCCATATTATCTGATTCCATGGTCTGTCAATTTCATCTTTGCAATATTTATGAGTTATGGCTTCTTTTCTTCTTAGACACTATTACCACTCCAGTACAGGCCCTTTTCACCTCATATTTATACAGTCATAACAGTATTTTGGTAAATCTCAAGTTTTTTTTTTTTTTTTCCTACCAAAGTGATTTTCCTAAAGTGGAAATCCAATCATGTCATCCTCATATTAAAAAAAAACAAACAAACAAACAAACAAACAAAAAAAAAAAAAAACCTCAGCAGTTCCCTATTAGTTCTAGAATCAAATACTATATTTGCTATTGGATAATCATGACTCTTCATAATTTAGTTTTCATCACCTTTTCAGTATTTTCATACCATGTTCCACCCCTCCCTCACCCCCCAAAAAATAACAACTAACCAACGCTCCCAACAAATATTTAATCTAGTGGTTGTGGACTCTAGCAGTTTTGAGAACAAGATGTTCCATTTTTCTGCTTTGATCATTCCCAATGACTGTGTCCATATCCAGAACATACTCCTTTTTGATCTCTTCACACACACACGCACGTGCACACACACACACCCACCACATATCTTATTTATTTGATTTTTGTTTTCCTATTACATAATGAACTCCTTGAGTGAGAGAAGTATTTTTCCCTCTTTCTAATTTCTGTTCATTTTAATCTACATTAAAGATGTCAGTCTTTCCTCCCTAAATCTTTCATATTCCCTTTTCTTTATGACTCAATAAAATACTATTTTATTCATATGCCATAATTCATTTAGCCAATATCCAAATTGAAATAGCTATTTTCCAGGTATATTCTATAATAATAAATAATCTTAAAATATTCTTGTACATATGGATCTTTTCTCACTTTGTTTTGCAACTTGAATTACATGTATAACTGCAGTATCTCTAAGTGAAAGTTTGACACATTTGGGGAGATATTTTGATTTTATTTCTAGGACGTTTGGACAAATTCACAATTTGACTAATGTGCTTGTGTTCCCATAGTCACCCTCACAGCTGTCTTATTCAAATGTTATCAATTCTGTCAATATTGATGAGTGTGAAGTGAAATATTACAGGTGTATTAAATTTATATTCTGTTTTATTCAAGATGAAATATATTGGTTTTAGGTTGTTGTTAGCTTGTAATTTCTTCCTTTAATTTTTTTAACCTTGTCATATATGTTATTTGTATTGTTATAGAAGCTTTACTTTTCTTTTAATATTCCTAGTGACTTTGCACACCAGGATAAGAATATAAATTGGGAATTAATCTCTTCTTTCATTGATAAAAGGGAGCTCCAACAAGAGAAACATCTGTGGGAAAAAATCATACTTGAGATTTATTTGTTTTCCGATTCTTGGGTGGATTCTATCTATACCCATTGCACTGCATAGCTTCTAAGTCCCAGGTTCTTCTTGTTTTTGATTATTCATTCACCACCATCATTATCATTTTGAATATTGGTCTTATGGCTTTGATTACTTCACTCTGCATGAGATCATATGATTCTGCTCAGGTTTCTCCAAATTCTTGCTATTGACATTTTCTTACTATGAGAGACACAGATATCCATTAGACTATTTTAAACCTGATGCCAGGATATATTTTCTGATCCATGCCACCAGGTGGTTATTGCTACATTTTTTTTTTTTTTTTGGGGGGGGAGGAATACTGAGAGAGCTATAACACTTTCTCCACTAATAGAGTTACATGTTTGAAATGTTAAAACTTGATTACTTCCATTCAAATTTCAAAACATCAGCTACAGCTGCCCATCTCTGATGCAGGCTATGGAAAGAAAGAGGATCACTTGTACAGCAATGTGAAAACTCACAATGTTAATGTATGAAACAAGGGAAAATAGCTGAAACTTTATTATGTGTACTAACAACATCCTGTGTCTTGTATCTCCTTCTGGATGCAGTAAGTTCCTGAAGAAAGGCTACTAGTGCCAGGTGGGTGTTTTTCATCTGAACAGTCTACTTTTTGGTACTGCATTATAGCCTGGCTTCCCAGAAGTAAAGATCTCAGACTTTGTGCCAGGAGTCTTCTGTCTTCTACTCACTTCCTTGAGTAAAAGCTACTGAGGTAGGGTACATTAGGCATCTTCTACTTGCTCCAATGAAATCATTTCCATTTGAATAGAATAAGATATCTTCCCCTTCCTTCTGATAAGCCAACTGGGTAAAGAATCTCCACAATAAAGAAGAACAACTTTTCATTTAACTTCAGTCCTCCCATGTTCTCAACAAAAATGACCATGATTTCCATTATAGGAGTAGATTGTATTTTCTTCGTGTGAATGTTTTTCCATGAGAAAATCCATACTGTTAAAACTTGAATGCTGCAATGTTGTCAAACAGCTATCCATATATCTTTTTATTCTCCTAGTGAGATTTTTTTCTTTTATTATCTAGGTTTTGTTTATAAAAGAAAGGAGTCTTAGAGCAAAAATAACTATGAACACACAACCATGTTTAATATAGTGATTTAAACCCAAGTTTTTCTGCCTCCAAGTTCACTATGCAAAGATCTAGTACTCATATAGGAGATCAGATAAGGAAATATATTCCCTTCCTCTTACCAAAAAAATGGAGATACCTCAGGAGAAGAACGTGCTTTACACTTTCATGGTAATAAGTGAATCAGATTACTACAAAAGTGGGATTCTATTTTAAGCATTGATATGGAGTTAAAGGATTAGATAGTAGATAAGAAAATAATAGCAATTCAAAAACAAAAATGTCATTGTCCCCAAATCTTTCTAGAATAAAGACTGGGAGCATCTACATGGAAGGACAAGTGATATTCTTACTTTTATTCTAAAATGGGAGTAAGGGAAAACATATATAAATAACTTGGATTTGAACGGAAGGGATTTAAAAAAAAATAGACACTGTGGGATGCTTTTCAAAATTTCAGTACTTAGAATGATGTATACTTGCCAATTCATCCGGAAAAGGAATCTTGACACATCTATATAGTCCATAAGGAAATTAACAAATACATTTTGTTGTTAATGTGGTCTGTTGGTGAAGATAGGCTGCCAACCAAATCATTTTAATATATTAGATTTCGCTAAATGTTTCAAAGGATTTTGTGCCTGTGTTTATATTTATCCATATACATACATATATATGCAAATAGTGTTTTGTGATAAATACAGACATACATGCTTATATAATTAAATACACTTATTTGTGTATTCAAGTTTAAAAAAAAAAAAAAAACTCTCCTGTAGGGTAATGTAAATAGATGATTATTTGAAGGAACATTACTCAAAACAAGATAACACAATGATTCTATTAGATGGGAACAATGAGTATGTGTGTGTGTGTATGTATGTGTGTGTGTGTGTGTGTGTGTGTGTGTGCGCGTTCTTCAGAAAATGAGGCTTTGCTAAACTGAAATGTATATAAAACACGCATTTGTTAAAAGAAACAAAACAAGGTAGAAAAACATTCCCATGTCTCACATTAAGCAAGATGAAATAGCAACTTTAAAATAAAATCACACTTATCTATAACACATTTTCACAAGAAATTAAATAATTTTCATTACTTAGTTCAATTCAATTAAAAACACAAATTAAATGTATAACATAGATTGCCTGTCATCTAGAGGAGGGGTTGGGGGGAAAGAGAGGAAATTTTGAAACACAAGGATATGCAAAGTTCAATGTTGAAAAATTCTCCATGTATATGTTTTGAAAATAAAATGCTATCAGAAAATAAAATTTAAAATACACATTAAGCACCTGCCATATGCAGCTACAGGCTACTATGGTACTATGGTACTATGGTACTAAAGGTACTATGCTAGGGTGAGTGATTCATAATCCCCTTAAATGTCTTCTGGCCAAGTCAAGGTGACATTTTACTGAATAGGATGTAGAAGGAAGTCTTAATCATTATTGGGTCAAACTCTACCCTTACCACAGTTACCTTTTTGTGAAGAAGACAGATTAATAACTTCTAACATGACACTTTCCTTCTTTTGCACAAATGTAAGGGTCTCATTAGAAATTCAAGTTCCTTCTGGGTATACATTCTTTGATTAGTTTCTCTTCTTTGACAATAATCAGGAACTCTTGCCAAAAGTTCTGAAAACCCTAAAAAGTGAGCTGAGATTTTCAGGAAAAGTGATAAAAGTTTATTAACTAAAAAAATGAATATTCATTTAATGATGAATAAAATTCAATTTGATTTAACAAAAATGTATTAATTACTTATTGTCTACAAAGGTCAGAGAGATAAATCATGCCACGGATAGAGTACCAGACTTGGAGTCCATTCAAATCTACCTTCACACACTTAAAAGTTGTGGGATTGTGGGCAAACCATTTAACCTCTTTTGCCTCAATTTCCTCATTTGTGAAATGAACTGGAGAAAGAAATAGCAAATCATTTTAGTATCTTTGCCAAGAAAATCACAAATATTGTCATAAGTTAGACACGCCTGAAAACAATGACAACTCTCCATAAAGATACCAGGAATACATAGTTGCGATATTAGTGGTAATAATAATGTTAGCATTGATAAACCACTAAGTTTTCCAAAGTGCTATATGTATTTCATGTCATTCTCATTCACAGCAACCATGTTCAAGTAATACTATTATTACATTCTTTACTCATATAAAAGAAAGATAAGTAATAATACAAGGGAAATGATTTGCCCATCATTATACAACTGCATGAAGCAAGGCTTTAAACCTTTTCTCTTCTGAAGACATCACCAGCATCTTTCCACCATACAACATTGGCTTTTAAGTGTGTTGTAATGGAACGAGGGTTGGCTTTGAATGAGGATTCGTGCCTCAACAATCCTGGCCTCATACACTTATTGTCAATATGGCCATTGCTTAACCTCTCAGACATATATATTTTTTTTCTCTGTGAAGTGGAGATAAAAATAAAAATCATACTTATTTATGCCAAAACATCATGTTAAGGAAAATGATTTGCAAAAACATAAAACTTCATGTAGTGCTACCAGAGAGGCAGAGAGGGCTAAATTGGGTACTACTTGAAAGAGATTTCATGGATTATTTTGAGGGAATGATCCTGGAAAGAAGGGAGTAAGAAGAGAGACTTTAGAGTATGCTCCATGTTGTGGAATATATGTGCATGCAAAGTAAATCAGGGAACAATGTGTTCTCTGTAAGGATTTTGCTTCCCTTTTTGACCTCAAGGGACTGAATCTAGAGGAACCTAAGCTGCAGTTTGGTCAGATTTGAAACAAGGGTTTCTTGAATATAAATCTAGAACTCTGTAAATTGTGCAATCTAATTGCTTCTCATAGGATAATACAACATTACCAAGTATGTTTTATAACAAGAATGCCTGGCTGCTTCAATATTAGGTCAAAAAACAATGCTATTAATGGGCCTATCTCTTTAAATTCTCCCAGAATAAAATATCCTCAGATTTTATCAACTTTGAGAATTTGCAGAACCTGAGGTAAAATTTTACATTTTTGATGTGAATTTTTATTATTGTTAGTGATTTGGAATACTCTTTCATATGGCTGTTAACAGTTTGTAATTATTTAAAAAAAAAAAAAACTGTCCATATCCTTTGGAAATGTTGGTGATACTATGATATTTAATACTAATGCAGCATCTGCATTTAGAATGTCATGTGGGCTTTGATATAAGATATTCAGCTTTTAGACAAGTTTCTACCATATTTCTTTTTTTTTTAATGAAATAAGTACATTTTTCTAAGTAATATATGTTGCTCTGGCTTATCAAAAATAGAGTTATTAAGTTATCCTTTTTTTAATTGTCCCATGTTTTTTTAAATTCCATTTTCCTATCTCTCTGTTTTGTAATCAATGGCAGATGGTTTTGATGATTTCTGCATTATAATATATATAGTTTGAGCTCTTCCCCATTATCTCTACAGCTTTTTAGTACTTCTCTTGATATCATTCATCTTTTATTTTTCCCAATAAATTTTAAGATTTCATTTAACTCAATTATTTTATAACTAGTATTAATAATAATAGCAAATAATATAAATAAAATTTGATCGAATTTTCATTATGAGTTAGAAAGTGAATATCCTTGCTGATATTGAAATTTTTATTTCCTTTTCTTTCTGAGCATGTCAACTTATTTAAAAAAAAATTAGCATTTTATTTACCTTCAATTACATGAAAAACAATTTTAACATTCATTTTTAAAGCTTTGATCCCCAGACGATTTCTCTTTCCCTCGTTTTTCCTATTGAGAATATAAGCAATTCAAAATAGATTATACACTTCTACTCATGTAAAACATTTTCCTAAGTGAAGTTGAAAAAGAAAAAAAAATACCCACCCTGAAAAAGTCAAGAAAAATAAATAAAATAAAAATAAATATGCTTCAATTTGCATTCAGGTACAATCAGTTCTTCCTCTGAGTATGGATGGCACTATTCCTTTAGAATTTAGAATTCCTTTAGTCCTTTAGAATTGTCTTGGATCTTTAGCTTGCTATGAATAATTAAATCATTCACAGCTGATCATCTTATAATATTTCTGTTACTTTGAACACACTACATTTTTTTGCATAAGCTCATGGAGATATTTTCAAAGTTTTCTGAGAATATCATGCTCATAATTTGTTATAGTACAATGGCACTCCATCATAATCATATATTATAATTTATTCAGCCATTCCCCAGATGACGGACATCCACTCAATTTCCAATTTGCCCACAAAAAAAGGAAAAAAAAAACAACTATAATTATTTTGTAAACATAGGTTCTTTTGCTTTTATTTTATTTTATCTTTTTGGGATACAGACCTAGAAGCAGTATTACTAGGTCACAGAGTATACAAAGTTTTATATTGTTTGAGGCATATTTCCGAATTGTTCTACAGAATTGTTGAATCAGTTCACAACTACATTAATAATGCATTAATGTCTCATTTTCCCCACTTTCCATCCAAAACTTGTCATTTTCCTTTTCTGTCCTATTAGTAGATTTGATATATTTATGGTTGTACTTCATAATTGTTTTAGTATTCATTTTTTTAATTAATAATGAGTTAGGAATTTTTTATTAGGCTATGTTATGATTACTTCATTGAAAACTTCTCATCTTTTGATAATTTATCCATATAATATATACACACAAACTCACTCATGTATATTTCATATATGATATATAGCATGTATAATATGTAACATATTAAATGCATGATATTAAATAGTAGCTATATTATAGTTATTGCTACCTATAAGAAAATATGTCTTCTGAATAATGTGTTTGTTTAATTTATTACTTCTTTTTTCTTTTATCCAATTGTGTAATTATTTTCCTGGTTATTATTATTTATTGTAACCTGCAATCTCACAATTAGTACTTATTATGTGCCTGCAATATGCCTTGGCACTGTGATAAATAGTGAGGTTGGAGAAAAAGATAAAACAAAATTTCTGCTCTAATTTATGGCCTAATGGAGAAGCCAACATGCAAATTATATGTGTGTATACATATATGTATATACAAATAGATATACACACCTATATGCACAAATACATATAAATGTATATATGTGTGTATCAAACAACATAACCTAGGCAATAGAATTAAGATGGTTTGGGGAATATGTCTAATAAAAGATGCAATTTCCAATGGGATTAAAGGAAACCAGAGGGATTTGTAGTCAAAATAAAGGAAGGAGAGAGTTCCAGGCATGGAGGTAATTGGAGGCAGGGAGTGTTTTTTTCTATATTATAGATGGGAGGCCAGTAGTACTGAATGACAAAATACATGTAGGAGAGTAAGAGAAAAGGCAGCTAGACAGCTGATGAATAGAGTGCTTGGCCTGAAGTTGACTTGAGTTCAACTATATAGTTTTAGACACTTACTAAATATCTGATGTTAGATACTTTACCCTAATCCCTTGGAGAAGGAAATGGCAAACCATACTAGTGTCTTTGCCAAGAAAACCCCATAAACATCATTGGTCTATGTTTTCTATGGGTTCACAAAGTGTCAGATATAACTGTATATTTCAGCAACAAAGGTGTAAAAAAGCTGGAAAGGTAAATAGAAATTATATTATAAAGTGCTTTAAATGAATTACATTTGATCATGTAAGCAATTGAGTAGGCTGGTGATTTGAACTGATTTGCACTTTAGGAAAATCATAGAGTGTGTGAACACAGAGTGGATTGGAGTAGGAATAAATGATACACAAAACTGAGAAGATCACTAAGTAAAGCAGAACAGAAGGAGACAAGGGCCCAGAACAGAACCTGGAGGGATGCCTGTGATTAAATGTGTAATCTTTGTGATAATCCAGCAAAGGAGAGGGAGAAAAAGTGGTTACAGAGGTAAGGGAATGTAAAGAAACTAGTGCCATAAATCAATTTAAAGCACTTTATAATATAATGAAATCTATCATCTATCCATCTCTATCTCTAACTATATTATATAATACACACACACACACACACACACACACACACGTAGATAGAGATATAGATAGATAGTGACATATAGATATAAATAGAGACAGATACACAGAAGAGAGGGAGGGAGAGCATTATACAACTTGTCCTCTTCTTCCTTCCTATTTTTTGTTTGTTCACTCTTTTTAAGTCTCATAACAAAAAAAAATACCTATTCCTCTATATGTTACAGAGATTTGAAATATCGCACCTTAGTAGAAAAGTTCCCATGTCACTCATGGTAAGTTTTTCTTTGATTTTTTTTTTAAATGATAATATCCTACATGTTCGAAAAAACTTCTACTCTGTGTTCACAGTCTTCATACTTCATATTTTCAGTTGTCCAAGGGAGGGTTGATTGCCTTTGTCCTAAGAGAGGATATATGATATGTATTGCAACAAATCCCTTGAATTTATAACAATTTTAATGGTATTTATAAAATATCTCTTCCCAAATCGAACTATTTGTAAGTGGCACTTTCTTCCATTACTGAAGCAGGTTTTCTTTTCTTTTTTTTTTCTTCCCCATTTTCAGTACCTCCTTTTGCTCCTCATTCATTCTCCTAAAGGCTCTCTACTCTGAGAGTGACAGGAATTACGTTTCTTTCATTGTTAACTACTGACATATTTAGAAGATATCAGATAGTTTTCTCCATCTTCTATTGTCCTCCATCTTTGATATATATTCTTCAACTCTAAAATTGAATCCCACAAAACAAATCAAAGACATTTATTTACCAATAGGCAGGGTGTAGTGAGGTTTATTACATGCTATTTTATGTCTCTTCCTCCTCAATCTCTTTTAAAATTCTATGAATTTTATTTAATCTTTTTCTTGTGTATTTTTTTTAAATCTATTAATTTTTCTGATATTCTGATATTGCTGTCTTTGCTATCTTTTTGTGTTTTTTGTTTTTATGTTTTTTTTTTTTTTGGAACAGCAAGTAATTTGTGAATATTTGGTTTTCTTTGTTCTAGAAAAGTTTCAAACATTTCATTGAATGCTCATTACTTTTTTCATTAATAGTTCTGTTCAGATTTATAGAATATAGCACCATTTATTGAAACACAATGCAATGTATGATATTGAATACTATGTTATGAGCTAATTTGCTCTTTAGGACGTATTGTATCTGGTTTCTGGTATATTATTGGGATTTCCATTCATTTATATTTAAATATATTTGTTTAGTCTATTTGTAGAATTTGTATTTGTCTCTGGAATTATTAAATTAAAAATACATATTCATGCATATTACACTTGTAACAGTTTTTTTGTTTGTTTGTTTGTTTGTTTTTGTTTTTTATCTCACTTTTGGGTGATTCAAGGAATATTTTGATTGCTACTTTGTTTTCTCCATTAAGAAACTACAGTTTTTCTTTTTCTTTTTCTTTTTTTTTTGCCTTTTTGCTCAAAGTTATCAAGACTTTTCAACTTACCTAAAAACTATTTTCCTTGATGTGATTCATTTCTTCCTCTGAATTGTCTGATTATGCCCAATCTCTTTAATTGAGTTTTCTTACTCCTGAAGTCCTTGATAATTTCAGGTTTGCTTTATTCCTCTTATCTTCCCCTAATGTCCACTTTCTGATTCATTTCTGTTTCCTTGTGGTTTCTCAACAGGGGACATGGAGAGTTCCTCTGAGCTATCCTACCTACTGTCAGAGTGGACAATTTATTTTTCATTAGATGCAGTTTCTACACCATATTATTTTTATGTGGAAACAACTAATTCTAAATGATTACCATTTTTTTAAGCCTGTTGGATGCATCCCAATTTTGGCATCCTGTTCAGTTCCTCCTTTTCCTAGTTCTCTAACAAAGTACTATTGCAAGATAGAGTACTGCAGTCTCAAACAGAGAAGGCTTCTGCCTTTTAATTTTCTAAGACACTTGGCTATGGTGATGGAGAAAAACAGAAAGAATTAAGTTTGTTTTAAAGCTAGTGGGCCATTTTGTGGATTCCTCCTGCAGAGTATTAGCTGGTGGAAAACAGGTTGCAAATTAAGCTCAGTAAAGTTTAGGAATTAGTTTTCCCTGTTCTTAGTTTACCATTTTTCAAACCTTATTAGCTTTCTTGGTTTATTAGCATATGGAGACAGTCATGATTATTTTATTTCTTGTTAAGGACATTTGTTTTATATAAATTTAAGAGATTGTGAGAAAAAAAGAAGTGTGTATTGTTTTCCATCTTAGTGATCATATGACCCAAGTAAGAGGGTTTCCTCTATATCTGTGATAGATCTTTGCTTAGATTGCTTTACAGATGTATATTTTATTGCTTATACTTATTTTCTTATCCACAAGCCTTTTATATGTGTGTGGGCTAAGTACAAGGGATGCAAATGCAGAGAATGCAGCAATCTCCATTTGGAAAAATCTTACATTGTAAACAGGGAAATGGCAGATACATATATAATAAGTACAGGCTTCAAAAATATCAATATGATGCAAATGGGATTGAGCAAAAAGTAGTTTGATAAGGTGGCATCTGAAAACATTAATAAAAATTTCACTATAGAATGAGTTTGATAAACTATGTCCTCAAGAAACTCTATGAAGAAATCATCTGTTGCTGGAAGAGCAAGGTAACCAATTTAGCTTGAATATGAAATAGTGTCTAAAAACCATGGAAAATTAGCCTTTGCATGACAAAAAAATAAATAAATAAAAGTTTATACACACATATTAGAGGCCACAGGTAGCTACTGAAGATTCTTGAATAAGTGAGTATCAAAGTGAATATTTAATGGAAAGCCCAATAATGAAGTATTGTTTCATTCTTTAAATTCATAGTCCTAGCATATTGCCTGATATTTGGTATACAATAAATACTTGCTGATTGGCTAATTGGCTATTTTTCTGTGTTGAAATCAAAATAAAACCTGAAATTATTATAAAGACTGAGGCCTTAGTGATGCTAAAATTCCTAGCCCTCATTTTGCTCATTTGTTACTTAATATGTCACAAATAATAGATGACATCATTGGACTTTAATTGATTGATCTGTGAAATGATGTCAGTGAAAGGAAAATCTTCATACAGTGGAATGGTATTCTAATCAATACATAATAATGGATGTTTTCAAAGAGATATGAAATCAGCTTTGGAAAAATCATGTGTTGTGCTTACAATAGCCTTACCTGCCTGATTATATCTAATCAAAATATTAATAAAATGGTATATGCTCTGGGCAGAGTATTTGAAGAAGACACTAATCTCAACTTGGAAAAGTCACTGAAGACCACCCAAACTTTTAAATTATCTGAAGGCAGTAGGGAAAGATATTTCTAGCCTAAGCTCTCAGACAAATATAGGAACAGACACGGTCTTCTATTTGTATTCCCAACCATGGCCAGAGTAAATTATCACTATCGCTTGTACTCCCTAGAGGAGAGATTGAGATGAGATGGCAATGTAAACCACATCATCTGTGTCTGTGAATGAAGAATCTATTAGGTCCTGGACTCAGACACCAATAAACTCAGAAGCGTACGTAACGAAGCTGTGAAAAAAAAAAATGCTGAACACACACACACACACACACACACACACAGGTGGGGGGAAGGGGAGAAAGAGAGACAGAGACAGACACAGAGAGAGAGAGAGAGAGAGAAAGAGAGAGAGAGAGAGAGAGAGAGAGAGAGAGAGGAAAAAAGAAAATTATGCCAAGATAAAGATATTTGTCAGAGCCTTTTTATTATGCTAAATATTAGAAACAGTTTATTATTCATACTATTACAACTGGTACAGATTGGACAGGCAAGCTTTGTGAATTTAGCTTAAATTCCTTTATTTATTGGGTAGAACATATCTTAGTTATGTGCCAGTTACATTGGCTGTGTTTCACTTGACAGAATATCTATCATTTGGTGTGAAGATTAAAATGACTTTGTACCAGCTTCTGAGAAAATAAAATAATTTGCCTGAATTTGGTTGAAATGAGAATACAAGCCGAGTATATTGAGTGAACCATTCTTTTGAAGACTTTACCAACAATCTTCATTCCTTTAGAAGTGGCAAAACAGTAATGATATGTGGAAATTGTCAGAGCTCTGCCTATCTAGTTTTTTCACATCCAAATCATTTTGTTGAACAGGAACTAAACAACATTTGTAATGTATATGTTCTAGAAGAAAGAATATCACATTTGGAGTAAGAATTGGACTTTAGTCCTCATATTGAGTGTCATAACTTTACCTCAGCTCTTTCTGACTTCCCTCAAAATCAACACTAAATCAAGACTCTGAATGGATTTTTGGAGTGACAAAGTCACACATATTTGATATGTGATGATTTTACAACATAAGACATCTTGAAAAGAGTTCAATAAAAGTTTGTCTCAACTGGATGAGAAGGGGGGCTAGTTCTGGTATGGTATTGGGGAGCCTAGGGCTGAGAGACTCAACAAAAGAAGTCAGTAGACCAATGGATTAGCAGACTATCTGTGAGATCTCCGGTGCAACTACAAAAGACAAATAGTGAGCCTATGAATGACAGTACAATGGGTGGGGCTTGGTCAGGGCCACCTAGTACAGGGGAGAAACCTGCAGCATTACCAGTTCCAACACAGTGAGAAGATTCTATTGCTCTGTAGAGGAAGTTCAGGAAAATCTCCCCTGGGCCCTAGGGGCAGACCTCACCTTTTAAAATGAGCAAAAAACAAAAATGGTTCTGATCATAGAGAGCTATTATGGAGCCTGAGAAGAACAGAACATAAAATCATATGAGAACATCAAAGACAAAAAAAAGTTTTTAAAATATCTCAAAAGAAACTTAGAAGAAAAATGAGGAAAAGAAATTAGCTTTGTAGGAGAGTTCAAAAAAGGAAACGCAGAAACTGAAGAAAGCAACTCAGTAAATAATAAATTTGGTGAAATACACACACACACACACACACACACACACACACATATTAGATCAAAAATAAAATATTACCAGCAACAAGAAAGAAACAATTCAAATAATGAGAAATCACAATCAATATTATCCAGGGCTTAGCAGCTTCTACTTTAAAATATGGACAATTCTGAAATTTTATATTCCAGAGACAAAAGAGCTTAGACTAAAAAAATTTAAGAATTATCATTTAAGGAAAAATATGGACTTTCAATGAAATAAGGAATTTTCGATCATTTTCAATCATTTCAATCAAAAATAGATCTAATTAATGGAGATAAGGAAGAAATCTACATCTTGCTAAAGGTTACCAAAAATAATAAAGTAATATCAATATTAAACATATATGCACCAAGTGGTATATCCTACAAATTCCTAGAGAATTTAAGTGATTTGAAAAAAGAAATAGAGAATAAGAAGTAAATTAGTGAGGCATCTCAACCTACCTTCATTAGAACTAGATAAATCTACCCCCTAAATAAACAAGGAACAAGTTTAAAAAGTGAATAAAAAAATTGAGAAAAATTAGAAGTTATAGACATTTAGAGGAAATTAATTAAGGTATAGTGGTATAGAGTTCCTGCACAAAAATTGGATATGTAGTGGGGCATAAAACCTCTCACGATCAAATCCAGAAAAGGAGAAATAGTAAATGCATTTTTTTTCAGATGATAATATAAAAAAAAGTACATGGAAAAATAGAGCAAAAATTCATTGAAAATTTACTAATCTAATCTTAAGGAATTAATTGGTTAAACAACAATTCATAGAAACAATTAATTTCATCCAAAGGAATTACAATATTTAGACAACATATAAAACCTTATGAAATGCAGCCAAAGCAGTTCTAAGGGAATATTTTATATCTCTAAATAGTTACATGAATAAAGTAGAGAAAAAGGAAATCAATGAACTGGGTACACAGCAAAAAAAAAAAAAAAAAAAAAAAAAAAAAAAAAAAAAAAAAAAAAAAAACCTATTCCTCTATATGTTACAGAGATTTGAAATATCGCACCTTAGTAGAAAAGTTCCCATGTCACTCATGGTAAATTTTTGTTTGATTTTTTTTTTTAACGATAATATCCTCCATGTTCGAAAAAACTTCTACTCTGTGTTCACAGTCTTCATACTTCATATTTTCAGTTGTCCAAGGGAGGGTTGATTGCCTTTGTCCTAAGAGAGGATATATGATATGTATTGCAATAAATCCCTTGAATTTATAACAATTTTAATGGTATTTATAAAATATCTCTTCCCAAATTGAACTATTTGTTAAGTGGCACTTTCTTCCATTACTGAAGCAGGTTTTCTTTTTTTTTTTTCTTCCCCATTTTCAGTACCTCCTTTTGCTCCTCATTCATTCTCCTAAAGGCTCTCTACTCCAAGAGGTGACAGGAATTACGTTTCTTTCATTGTTAACTACTGACATATTTAGAAGATATCAGATAGTCTTCTCCATCTTCTATTGTCCTCCATCTTTGATATATATTCTTCAACTCTACAATTGAATCCCACAAAACAAATCAAAAACATTTATTTACCAATAGGCAGGGTGTAGTGAGGTTTATTACATGCTATTTTATGTCTCTTCCTCCTCAATCTCTTTTAAAATTCTATGAATTTTATTTAATCTTTTTCTTGTGTATATTTTTTAAAATCTATTAATTTTTCTGATATTCTGATATTGCTGTCTTTGCTATCTTTTTGTGTTTTTTGTTTTTATGTTTTTTTTTTCGAACAGCAAGTAATTTGTGAATATTTGGTTTTCTTTGTTCTAGAAAAGTTTCAAACATTTCATTGAATGCTCATTACCTTTTTCATTAACAGTTCTGTTCAGATTTATAGAATATATCACCATTTATTGAAACACAATGCAATGTATAATATTGAATACTATGTTATGAGCTAATTTGCTCTTTAGGACACATTGTATCTAGTTTCTGGTATATTATTGGGATTTCCATTCATTTATATTTAAATATATTTGTTTAGTCTATTTGTAGAATTTGTATTTGTCTCTGGAATTATTAAATTAAAAATACATATTCATGCATATTACACTTGTAACAGTTTTTTTTTTGTTTGTTTGTTTTTGTTTTTTATCTCACTTTTGGGTGATTCAAGGAATATTTTGATTGCTACTTTGTTTTCTCCATTAAGAAACTGCAGTTTTTCTTTTTCTTTTTCTTTTTTTTTTTTGCCTTTTTGCTCAAAGTTATCAAGACTTTTCAACTTACCTAAAAACTATTTTCCTTGATGTGATTCATTTCTTCCTCTGAATTGTCTGATTATGCCCAATCTCTTTAATTGAGTTTTCTTACTCCTGAAGTCCTTGATAATTTCAGGTTTGCTTTATTCCTCTTATCTTCCCCTAATGTCCACTTTCTGATTCATTTCTGTTTCTTTGTGGTTTCTCAACAGGGGACATGGAGAGTTCCTCTGAGCTATCCTACCTACTGTCAGGGTGGACAATTTATTTTTCATTAGATGCAATTTCTGCACCATATTATTTTTATGTGGAAACAACTAATTCTAAATGATTACCATTTTTTTAAGCCTGTTGGATGCATCCCAATTTTGGCATCCTGTTCAGTTCCTCCTTTTCCTAGTTCTCTAACAAAGTACTATTGCAAGATAGAGTACTGCAGTCTCAAACAGAGAAGGCTTCTGCCTTTTAATTTTCTAAGACACTTGGCTATGGTGATGGAGAAAAACGGAAAGAATTAAGTTTGTTTTAAAGCTAGTGGGCCATTTTGTGGATTCCTCCTGCAGAGTATTAGCTGGTGGAAAACAGGTTGCAAATTAAGCTCAGTAAAGTTTAGGAATTAGTTTTCCCTGTTCTTAGTTTACCATTTTTCAAACCTTATTAGCTTTCTTGGTTTATTAGCATATGGAGACAGTCATGATTATTTTATTTCTTGTTAAGGACATTTGTTTTATATAAATTTAAGAGACTGTGAGAAAAAAAGAAGTGTGTGTTGTTTTCCATCTTAGTGATCATATGACCCAAGTAAGAGGGTTTCCTCTATATCTGTGATAGATCTTTGCTTAGATTGCTTTACAGATATATATTTTATTGCTTATACTTATTTTCTTATCCACAAGCCTTTTATATGTGTGTGGGCTAAGTACAAGGGATGCAAATGCAGAGAATGCAGCAATCTCCACTTGGAAAGATCTTACATTGTAAACAGGGAAATGGCAGATACATATATAATAAGTACAGGCTTCAAAAATATCAATATGATGCAAATGGGATTGAGCAAAAAGTAGTTTGATAAGGTGGCATCTGAAAACATTAATAAAAATTTCACTATAGAATGAGTTTGATAAACTATGTCCTCAAGAAATTCTATGAAGAAATCATCTGTTGCTGGAAGAGCAAGGTAACCAATTTAGCTTGTATATGAAATGGTGTCTAAAAACCATGGAAAATTAGCCTTTGCATGACAAAAAAATAAAAACAACACCCAAACCATTTCTAATATATTATAGAACATATAAACTATGTACATAGAAGAGATATAAAAGGTAAATTAGGAATAGTATAAAAGGAAAGGGCTAGCATTAAAGCAAACTTGGATACTCTCTTTGACAAATAATATATTTTATTTGAAATTTTAATGATACTAGAAAAATCAAAGCTAGGAAACAAATATAATAGTGTAGAACATATAGATATGAAGGACAGACTGGGAAAATGCATAGAAAAATCAAATAAGTCACCTAATAGAAAGAAAGTAGGTCATTAGTTATATTGGATTCTAGAGTAAAAAGCAAGAAGACTTGAAAATCTTGAAAACAGACTGGCTATGAAGGTCTTGAAAAACAAAGCCAAAATGGAGGCTTCATATGAGATTTTTGGAGTAATAGGGAGCCATTCTTTTGGACTAGATGATACAGTCAGACCAGCACACAGTGTGATCAAATGCAATTGGTAAAATTTTTAGTAGAGAGATCAGTCAGAAGACTTTTGTGATAGTCTGACAGAGTGAGTCAAAAACATTTGAGGTTTTTTTTCTACTATATCAGATTATAGGGTCAAATAATCTTTTGCTATAGTAATGGGAGAGTACAGGAACAGTGACAGGGACCATGTCTAGACTTGTGACTATCTTGGCTGTTGCCCACACATAAGAGAAATGTGCAGTCCAACTGAGTACTAAATTTTTATATTAGGGGAAAAAAAAAAACACGATATCATAGAATAAGATGAAAAGAATGAGACTGGAAAGAATGGAATTGAATTCAATAAAGTCAAGTGATTGAAAATCTCAATGGAATAGGAAGCTCTCAAGGGAGATGTAAAAATGTTCAACATTAAATACTTGGAAGAAAAATGGAAAGGCCCACTTGACTCATATTCTTTTCATAAGTGCTAGTATTTAAGATCAATTTAAGCTCTCAGACATTAGTTCAACATCTACAATTTTGCAATCATGTAATATGCCTCCCACTTAAAATTCAAGTTCCAGACTCACATTTGGAAAGGGCATCAGGAAAAAAAAATCTTTATTTACAATTATGCAACAAGTAACCTTTATCTTTTTATGTGTCTTACTAATTCTCAAGAGCAATGCTCCAGGCACTGATAAGAGAAATGAACAAATCTGTTCCAACCTTCTGATTATCAGTATAACACAAAACATTGCAAGCTTTATTCTTATTGGCTGAAGAATGGAGATGTTTAACCTTAAGAAAACTTAGTGAGTATATATTATCTGGCTTCATGTTTTTCTAGGAGCTCATAATGGAAGAAAGATTTTATATTTGTCCTGCTTTATCTTAGAGATTAGAACTGATGAATCAAAGATTTAAAGCTAAACATTAGATGCCATCAGAGAAGAGTATTTAAATCATGATTTATTCAAGAAAACATCGAGCAAATCATTAGGTAGTTCTGTTTCAATTTTTTTTTTTTTGGATAGTAGAAAACAAAATATGATTCAAGGTAGTTTATCCCATCTTTTTTAATAGTGCTGATTATTCTTATTCTTTCTTTCTTTGAGTCAAATATGTTATTCTGCAACTTCAAACCATTCTGCCACCTGAGGCTAAACAGATTGTGAATTGTCAATATTTCATAGTATCACCTATTCAACTTTTGAGTATAGTTATACAATTCACTTCCATCTCTGCCCAAGTCTTCTCTTCTCAAGTCTCAAACATTCCCAGTTCATTGAAAGATGCTTAACATAGCATAGATTTGAAGCCCTTGACTATCCTGGAGTTTCTTTTTGAGATACCTTATATCTTAAGTGAATTTGTTTATTTTTTGAAGTTTCAATTGTATTTTTTATAAATGAAAAAGAGACGTGCTACATATCAAGTACAATTTGATTAATAATTTGAACAAAAATTGGTTGGAGATTGATTTGTTTCTGGATTCAATAAATTCAAATCTTTGGAGTGTCTACATAAGAGTAAATCCCCCATTCATAGAGCTCCTTTCAGTCTCTTTTGATGGCAATGTTTTTGGCCTTAAAAGTTTAAAATATTGGTATTCCCATCCTTCAGAAAGAATCTTTTCACAAATTTAGTTTCTGAGATATCAGAGACTACTATTTTAGGGTGTTTTGTTATTTCTGAGAAATTATAAGTGTTCATGAAAGTTTCTAATCACAAAAAAAATCTCCAGAAAACAGGGAGGCATCATAGAATCACTGCTGCAACTTGCAATTACCCAAATCTCCAAACACAGAGCTACTGTGCTAGTGTCCTGGTGAGCTTACTGTGCCCTCCAGCTGACTCTCTGTTCTCTCTCATCCTCTGTGCCTGATGCACAGAAAGGTTCTCTGTCTCATACCTCCCTTTATCAGGAAGGATATCAAACTGCCAGAGGATAAAGATTTACTGTTTTGGTGCATGTTTGTGACTTCTTCAATGAAGGAAAGTATCTGTTAGCAAATCCTTCTGCCAATGCAAATTGATAACTCCTCTTGCAACTGAGATTTTAAATACAGTGGCAGGAGATACCACACATGTCTGTTATACTAAAGTAGAATTTAGGGAAAGGAACATGGTCTCCATCAGGTTTTATACTTTGAATTATAATATTTTCCTTTCCTTTTGTCCTAATCTAGATTTAAAATAATATATTTCTTAATCTATCCAGAGTTGAAACATTATTAAGTTGGAATGAAGTAACCCCAAAAAGGATTATAGATTAGAACTAGAGGAGAATTTCAAAGACAATAAAGTCATAGATGTGAAAACTGAGGCACAGAAAGGTTAGGTGGCTTATAAAGAATGGCACATCTAATAAGTATTTGTGGTAAGGTTTGAATCTAGGTCTTCCTTAATTTATATCCCTATCCTATAAGGAGATAAAAACACCAATCTTCCTTATAAAATAGTATTACTAACATGATAACATGATGTGATTTTTAAAGCAACTCTTTATATGATGGAGACTAAAAAAAAGAAGGAAGAAATGTTGGAAGGAAGAAAGAAAGAAAAAAAAGGAAAGAAATAATAGAAAAAAGAAAGGGAGAGAGGAAGAAAGGGAAGGAAAGAAAAGGAAATAAACATTTATTAAATACCTATTATGTGTCAGATACTGTGCTAATATCTTTAAAGTTATTATCTTAGAGGATCGAGGAGACAACCCTAAAAAGTAAATGGTATTGTTATTCCCATTTTACAATTGAAAAAAATTGAGGAAAGAAAACTTAAGTGTTTTACTCAGGTTCACACATCTACTAAATGTCATAGGCTAAATTTAAACCTAGATATTCCTCAAAGTTAGGTGGCACAGTAGAGAGAGTGATGGATCTAGTGTCAAGAAGATTCATCTTCCCAAGTTAAAATCTGACTTTACACACTATCTATTTGGCCCTGGGGAAATCACTAAACTGGATTTGCCTCAGTTTTCTCATATGGAAAATGAGCTGAAGGAAACAGAAAACCTCAACTAGGGTTACAAAGGGTTTCAGCTTTACTGAAATGAGTAAACAACAGCAACAAAAATTCCTGATTGCAAAAACTATCTCCTATGTTAATAACCATATATTTCATGGTCATTATTCAATTTTATAAAGTTACTGGAATAAATAAAACAGCCCCCAAATTACAAATACTAGTTTGGATGTGTATAGTGGTTGAATGTGTGCTTGTATTGATATAGGGACCTTGGGAGCTGAGAAAAGTCCTTTTACAAAGTAATTTGGATTTTCCACAATTTAAAGAATTGCTGCTGAGAAATAGGGCAGAAAACTTTCAAAGATAATAGAGAAACCACTTTATCTAATCTTCTCATTTAACTGAGTGGAAGACCTAAAGAAATGGTATGCCAACTTTGAAGTGCCATAGAAAAGTGAATGTGGATACTGCGATGTTAATGGTGCTGCTCTCAAACCCTCAAGTTCATGAAGATTCATTTTAGTTCAAGGCAACACATATTCACTAATTGCTTCCAATTTGACAGGCATTGTTTGAGGCACTGAGAAAATAAAGACCAAAATGAAACAGCTTTTTTTTTTTTTTTTTAAGAGTTCACTTTCCATGGAGTCTATGGACACAAATTATTAATTGACAATGATTTGTTAATCCAGTCATTCTGCTAGTTTCTATAGATTAAAAAAAGAATAACCCATCAAAACGGAGGTGGTATAGGATGAAGAAATACAACATGTATAGAGATAAATAAGTGTTTAATTTAAACAATAGAAATTCAGTGAAAATTTTGGGACTGCAAAGAGAGAACAGTAACTGACAGCTAAGACATTGTACTCAAGAAGCATGTAACACCTGAATTCAGTTTGAAAGTTAAATATATTTTTTTATAACTTTTATTTTTTTTCCAATTATATGGCAAGACAATTTTTAGCATTCATTTTCACAGAATTTTAAGATTCATTTTTTTCTCCAACTCTTCCATCATTTGCCAATTCAGAAAATGTATGTCATTTGACAATACCTATCATGTAAGCTATATTTCCATATTAATCACAGTTGTACAAGAAGATGATTAAAAAGAAAATGACACAAAAGAATACATTTGATCTGCTTTCAGAGTCCATCTGTTTTGTTTTTTTTTTAATCTAGATGTGCATATGATTTTCTTGGATTATTCAGTTTTCTGAGAAGAGCTGAGTCATTCATAATTGGTCACAACACAATATTGATAATACTGTGCATAATGTTTTCTTAGTTCCATTCATTTAATTTTGCATCAATTCATACAAATTTTCCAAGTTTTTTTTTTTCTGAAATCTACTTATTCATCATTTCTTGTAGCACAATGGTGTTACATCACATTCATATGCCACATCTTGTTCAGTCATTCCCAAATATATGGCTATCCCTCAATATCCAATATTTTGCCAACCCAAAAAGGTCCTTTTCTCTTTTTACTACTCTCTTTGGGGCACAGACCTGGTAATGGTATTGCTTGATCAAAGGGTATGCACAGTTCAGTTACTCTGTGACTACAGATCCTATTTGCCATCCTGAGTTGTTGGATCAAATCATAGTTGGATAAAATCATGACTACAAGAAAAATGTATTATTTTCTAAATTCTCTCTAATATTTATCATTTTCATTTTTTTGTGTGGGGTGGTAAATCAAGGTGATACTAATTTTCATTTAATTTAAATTTCATTTATTTTTTGATGGCTGATCCTTATGTTTCCAGTTTCTACTTCTTTATTTCTATCAGTTGGCTTTCCTGGCTTTCTTCTTCTTTTTTCTTTTTTAAATTGCTTTCTTTTTTCTGGTTATACATGTATATTACCTTTTTTTAAATACACATTTCTTTAGGAATCATTTTGGGAGAAAAAAAAAAACCTCAGATAAAAATGTAAAAAAAAAAAACAAGAAAAAAAAAAAACAGAAAAAATATGTGAACATAGCATGTGCTGTTTTGCATTCATTCTCCATAGTTCTCTTTCTAAATACTGATGGCTTTTTCTATCTAAAGTTTTTTTGGGATTTGCCTTGGATTACTGAATCACTGAGAAGAAGCAAGTCTTTCATAGTTGATCATGTTCAATCTTGCTGTTGCTGTGTACCTTTGTATTCCTGGTTTTGCTTGTGTTCATAAGCATCAGTTTGTGTAAACTTTTCAAGGCCTTTCCAAAATC
The DNA here is from genome assembly GCF_016432865.1 of Antechinus flavipes. NCBI lineage: Eukaryota > Metazoa > Chordata > Mammalia > Dasyuromorphia > Dasyuridae > Antechinus > Antechinus flavipes. The sequence goes on along the minus strand of NC_067399.1, from coordinate 14,759,356 downwards.
ATCTTGTTCATTATTTTTATGCAACAATAATATTCCATTACTTTCATATATCACAACTTAATCAATCATTCCCAATTGATGCGTATCTACTAATTTTCCAATTCATTGCTACCACAAAATGAACTGGTACAGACATTTTTGCACTTGTGAGTTCTTTTCCTTCTTTAAGATTCCCTTGGGATACAAACCCAGTAAAGACACTGCTGGGTCAAAGGGTATGCATAGTTTGATAGCCCTTTGGATATAGTTCCAAATTGCTCCCTAGATTCGATGGATTCTTTTTACAATTCCATTAATAATAGATTAATGTCCCATTTTTCCCACATCCCTTCTAACATTTGTTATTACCATTTCTTGTCATTTTAGCCAATCTGAGAGGTGTGAGATGGTACTTCAGAGTTGTTTTGATTTGCCTTTCTCTAATCAATAATGATTTAGATAATTTTTTATATGACTATAGATGGCTTTATTTTCTGCATCTGAAATTTGTCTGTTCATATCCACTGTCCATTTAGCAATTGGGGAATGGCTTGTATTCTTATCAATTTGATACAATCCTTTATATATTTCAGAAATGAAACTTTTATCAGAAACACTAGCTGTAAAAAAAAAAAAAAAAAAAAAAAAAAAACTTTTCTCCAGCTTTGTTCTTCCCTTTTAATCTTCTTTCTGTTGGTTTTGTTTATGAAAAAAAAACTTTTTTTTGCTTTAATATAATCAGAGTTGACTATTTTGCATTTCATAATGTTCTCTAATTCTTTGTTGGTCATAAATTCCTCCTTCCTCCAGAGAACTGATAAGTAAGCTATCCCTTGTTCTCTTAATTTGCTTATGGTATGACCCTTTGTGCCCAAATCATGTAATCATTTAAATCTTATTTTAGTATGGAGTGGGAGAAATAGGGTTATGCCAAGTTTCTGAGATATAATTTTCCAGTTTTCCCAGAACTTTTGTGAAATAGTGAGTTCTTGTTCCAAAACCTGGAGTTTGGAGATTCTTGACTTCCTTCTCATTTCAGCTTAAATTCCCATTTTGTAAAAAGTCTTTTCCAGATTCCCTCGTTGCTCATCCTTTCCTTTTAGTATTACCTTCAAGGTATTTTGAACATATTTTATTTGTACTGAATTGTATTCATATGTCTCAAAATGTCTCAATTTGTATCTCCAGTAATTGTCACAGTTAAAAGTAAAACAAAACAAAACAAAACAAAACAAAACAAAAACCAAATACTCAATAATTACTTTTTTTTTATTTTGATGTGTCTTTGATAAAAGCAGTCATTATTTTTTTTTCCTTGCTGATCCTCATTTATTGGAATCCATTTTCTGATTTCAGAATACAATCATGACCAATGACAAAATATAATTACTGATGTATAAGTCAAAACTAAGAAATGGCTCAATCCCAAGATTCAGAAGCAGACACCCTCCCATCATGCAGAACAACATAGATTGAAGAGTTTAATGAGCCTGGAAAAATGGGCCTCTCTTCTGGAACTGATTAACAGACAGAAAACTTTGTTGCAGAGGAAAGTCTTAATTGTTCAGCAGGACATTAGAATAGCAGGTGGTATATCACTTTTATCCTGTACAAAGGAAAAAAAAATTCCCAGCATGACCTCTCAACATTTTCATTAGAGATTTCTGCTGGACAGTAGCCTGTTTGATTGTCCAGAATTGTCAGCACCAAAGTAAGGACAGATTGAAGAAACTTCTGTCTGAGACAGCATGATAATGGTTTTTATATAAAATAAATGCTCAAGAGAACTTCCTTGGAAAAAGTTCATTATTTTAAAATAATAAAATGGCTAATTTAGCTAAATGGAAACTCATTTTTATGAGAAGCATGCTCATTGATACTTTTTACCAGCACATGTAGAATATGCTAATAATCATACTTTATATTTACTTGCTTTTAAATATTGAAAATAACTCCTTTTGCCTAGGAATCTGAATGAGTTTTGTAAAACTAAGGCATCCATTAAAAACAAAACTAACAGTGCATGTGATTCTTATTAGAGGCAAACTAGCAAAGGTTGTATCTCAACCCAGATCTTTTGCCTGTAAAAAGTGTTGTTTCTAATTGCCATTTCTCTACTTCATGGTTCATTTATTTATTTTCCTTCTTCCATATAATAGCCAAGAGTCCCTAGTTGCTGAGTAAAGGAAAGAAACACTTAAAAAATCAAAATTAGGAAATAAAATAAGTCTCATGAATTCATTTAATCTCACTTTTTTTCTTGATATCTCTGCCCAATTTATGAAAGTCATTGATTATTTCTACTTAAGGAAGGTATTATCAACAAACTGTTGATTCAAGTCTTAAAGGAGAAGTTGAAAATGTATGATTATTCCAGAGGCAATGGAGTATTGTAATAGAATGAAATGAGTATTGCATCAGAAGTCTGAGGAAATGATTCTGATTCTAAATTTTGCAGCAACAAGCATTTTACCTTTTTGGGTTTCAGTTTACTTAATTTTAAAATAAAGAGTTAAGTTGAGATATAATGGTAGCCTTCAAGTTACTGAAGAATTGCTATTTCAAACTTAAGTCATGTTTATTCTATTTGTCTGCTGCAGGCAAGTAGGGAAAATGTACAGGAGATAAGAACAAGTAGAAGGCAGTGAGATGGCTCAGTGATTAGAGAACTGGGCCTTGAGTCAAGTAGACTCGCATTCAAGTGTGGCTCCAAGTTCTTACTATCTGTGAAACCCTGAGCAAATCAGTTAACCTCTCTTTGTCTTTACCCACTGGAGAAGGGAATGACAAATCAATCCAGTATCTTTGCCAAAAACAAACACACAAACAAAAAAAAAAAACAAACACAATCCTTTCATAGGGACACATTTGAATGACTGAATGACAAGAGATGTATTTCTATATATCTATATGATAACTACTACATATGTAAAATATATAATATTTCTATATATCTTTGTAATCATCATATATCATATTTCTATGTCTCTTTATAATAATTATCATATATCTCTATATTTCTATAAAATTATATATATTTCTATATATCTGTAATAATTATTACATATGTAATAGTTCTATATATCTATAATAGTTTCATAACAATAAGACATATCTAACAGAATAATGAGTTACTTTAGAAGGTAGTAGATCCTTACCCAATTGTGTCAAAGTCTTTATTCAATGGAAGAACACAACCTTGTTTTGTAGTTTATGGAAGATAATCTTGTAGAACTAGAGTAGTTGTATCAAACCCAAATAAGATGGGGTTAATTAAAATGTATATAATGATTTTTAGGCTCTAGGTTGACTCAGTTTTACAGTGTAATAATCACTGTTTTATTTTGTTAAATATTTCCAAATTACATTATAATCTGTGTGTGTTAGGCCATAATCAGGAGTGGTGTTGGCCCTAGATTCACAAATAATATATTTAACACCTTTGAACTAGGGAATTTTTATAATACCTTCAAACTGTACAATGTGGTGATAATGGCTAGAAATCTATAAGATTCTGCCAGTATTAAATCCTAGGATTTTGTCATTTCTCCTAATCTTATCTCTCTTAATTTTAAAAGTTATCTATTCCATAGGCAAAATGCTTGTTTGTATTGGGTTCATAGTCTTCTGCATATTATACATTCTCCTTCGTTAATATAATATAATTGAATAGTGAAAGTTCATTAAATGCAGGAATGGTGAAGTCAAAGAAATGCAATATTATGTGTATTCATGGTGGTGAAAAGTAGATCAGCGAATCAAAGAATCTTAAATATTGGAAGTTGGAAAGAACCCAAGAAGATAATTGTCCAACCTACTATTCTACTTTATGGTAGCTAAAATTATTAGAAATTGGTCCTTAAATCAAATATAAAATTCCATTTTTTAAACTTCTACTATTGCTCTAATTTTTGGCTTCTGGAAGCAAAATAGAATAATTTTCATTCTCTTCCATATTAAAATCATTAAAGTAGTTGAAAGAACAAACTACCCTTGTGTTTTCTGTTCTGCAGGCTAAATGTTCTTTACTTCCTTCAAGGGGCCTTGATATGGATGAAGAGGATGGATTCAAGCCACTTTACCTTTTTTGTCCTTCTCTGCTTTTCTTTCTAGTCTCATATTTTGATGTTTCAAGGCTTTTCATATTATTAATATGCATAGAAATATATTGGTTAGAAATTTAGGACTAGGGAGAATGTTTTAGGTTAGGAGTAGAAGTAAGCATCATCCACATTAAGGTGATAATAAGAAATCTAAAAATGGGTAAGATCAACAAAAATGATGGTATAAAAGGAGAAAAGGCAGAAGAAGATATTAGAACCTTGGTTAACAGTGAGGTGAATCAACTGCAGAAGTGGAATTCTATAAGTTGAATGAAGTTCCTACAAAATAAGATTTTGGAGAGATGGGAGAAAATCATGGTAATATATATTGTGGTGGCAAATTTTAAAAAAGTTTCAAGAAATATATATATATATATATATATATATATATTAGACACATCAAGCTTCTGAGCCACAATTCAATAATGAGTCATAGATATAGAGCTGGTATTCTGGAACACAGAATATGGCCAATACTACATGCATTTTTGGAGGGAAGAGAATGGATTTGGATTTTGAAAACTGAAATTAAACATCTTACTAATGCTGAGAAAAGTTTTGGTCTTGAATAAAATTAGCTAGATTTTAGAGATTTAGTTTTAGAATTTGGCAATGTACAACTAAGAGAAAAAAGACAGTTAAGGAGAAAAGGAAGAAAGGAAAGGTGGGAAAAGAGAAAGAGGAAGGAACCAGAAAGGAAAGAAAATGTTGAATAAAAAAATCAAAAGAAATTTAGATTGGTCTGACCTCTCTGCTAAGGTAAGTAAGAAAATTGTAAAAAATATCATCAATCATGATAAATTGCCTGCACTCTTTAGAAAACTAGTTTTGGCAAAGAAATAAGAATATGCTAACTAGTCTAATTAGGCTAATTAATGTGTGCTGATAGAGCTGATTAACCTCTTTGGGAAGGTTAAACATTTGAAAATAAAACTTTCATATTTTTTCTGTGATAACAAAATTAAAAAACAACTAAAGCAAAAATATAAAAAAGTATTTTTTAAGGAGTAGGATAGAAATCATACAAGATATCCAGGTAAGTAACAAAGAGATGGAAATTATACTTTCATTGAAATGTGTCAAAATAATTTTTATCTTGATAGATATGACACAGTTTTAAAAACATGTGGAAGGTATTATCAAGTATCACATATTTGTAATCACAAATAAAACTAACTTTTCCACATTTTTTGTCTCTCTCTTCTTTTTACTTCCTCCTTCCCTTCTTTTTCTCCCTCCCTCTCATCCTTCTTTCTTTATTTCCTTCCTTCTTTCCAGCTTCTTTCCTTCCTTCCTCTCTTCTTCCTTCTCTCCTTTCCTTTCTTTCTTCCTTCCTTCCCTTCCTTTCCTTCCTTCTTTCTTTCTTTTCTTTTTTAATAACAGAATGCATGGAAGGGAATAAGTTTTGCCAAAACTTAAAAGGTTTTTGAAGGGAGGACAGACTCTGAAGGATTTTGAATAACAAAAAAATTATATTTAATTCTGGATATGTTTTGGGAGTGTTTTCAATTTATTGAATAGAGGTGTTGTCAATTCTGCACATCAGGAAGCTCGCTTTGACAGCTGAATGGAGGATGTACTTGAATAGGATGAGATTTTTGGGAGGGAAAATATCCAACACCCTGTTGTAATAATCGAGGCATGAGGTAATAGGTAATTACATCAGAGTTTTGACAATGTTAGAGGAAAGAAGGGAGTGTATTTAAGAGAGGCTTTGAAGGTAAAACCCACAGACCATAGCAAACTTTATTTATGAGGAGTTTGGTAGTGTCAAATATGACACTGAAATTATGAACCTGCATTCCTGGGAGGATGATGGAGTATCCTCAAGGTAACAGAAATATTAGGGAAAGGAGAAGGAAAGCAAATAAGTTCATTTTTAAAAAATATGATAGGCAGTAGTCAATTTTGGATCTGAAAATAGAAGTCAGTAGTGACATAAAGTATTAATAAGTAAATTTTAAAATAATAAGCATAAGTGTGCTGATTCAATCTAAGGAAATGTATGAGATTACTAATCTAATGGGATAAAGGGGGGGAATAGATGGTCCAGGACAAAAATGTAGGAGATCCTTGATATTAGTGACTGATATTGGGTGAAGATCCAGCAATGGAAAATGGGGAGTACTGAGACAGAAGGAGGGGGATAGCAGAGAATATGGTTATGAAAAGTTTTACTTAATAGAATTTCAAAGAGAAGAGGGTAATTGATTGTATTAAGGGGCAAAAAATAAGAAAAAACCACTGGATTCGATGATTAAGAGTAGTAACTTTGGATAGAGAAGTTTTAGTCATATGATGAGATCAGAAGCTAATTATAGAAAGTTATGAAAACAATGTGAACAAATAAACTGTAATGCTATATTTTAAAATATTCTCTTCAGAGATTAGCTACTAAATAATGGAGAGAAATGGAGAGATATGGTCAGGAGGAATAGATACACATTGTAAATCTTAAATTGTTACACTGGGTAAGGATCAATGATTTTCTTTGTGCATGATATCTATCTCACAGAGTAGAATGTTTGATGTTGATTGATGCTTTGAAGCCTAGCTGGATTGTCCATCATCACACATATGCATTATAGCTTATATGTTGGCTGCTCTCATCTCCCTGCTCCATCTTTTCTTCCTACTTCTCCTACCCCTGCTCTTTGTTGTTTTTTTTTTCCTCCTTCCATTCCTCTTTCTTCATTCAATCAGCAAAAACATATTAAGCATGTGCTATTTGCTAGATATATTACTTGGTGTTCAGCATAAAAAATGTTAAAGTTATATAGTTCCTGCTTCATGGTACTTACACTGAAAAAGAGTATGTGGAAGTAAAGAAAAGTTAAACCTATTGTGTTTCTGTGATTTATGAAGTGCTCAGAAGGACTGATGCTAATGGTATGAGGGCTTGCTGAACCCTTTTTTGTGCTCTTCATCCTTCATTAGTGTCCACCTTTCACCCAATTTTTCACCTTTGGTTCCAAGAAGTTGTAGGATGCACAGAAAGTAACTAAGTTGAGAATAACCAATATGATTCAAACTTGATGAGTTAGGGTAATGTCTATCCCAAACCGGTGAAGATTATTCCTGGTACATGAGAGCAATGTGTTCCAACAGACATGAAAATGGAGAGCTTAAAACATGATTAGACACTTAAGACACCAGAATCATCCACTGCATCCCAGGTCATTGCTACTCATTCTGATTTGTGTCTTGTTACTGGCCTTTGTACGTTGTGAGTATAACGACTTTAAGCAACTGTGTCGCATAGATGTCTAATTCACGTGTAATTTGCTATGCCCCCATATTTGCATCTATTGGCTATTATTTATATTGCTTTTATAGTAAGTAAAATGTGCTTTACCATGTGATTTCTAAAGTTCTTTAAGAGTTTATTCTGTTATCTTTTGATATCATCTTTTTTTTTTTAATTTGCCCAATTCTAAGAAGGGGAATTAAAGTTTCTAGTTATATTATCACATATGTCTGTTAGATATTCCACTAGATTTTTCATACAGCATATATTTGCATCAATGAAATCACAGATGCAGTCTCTTTCCCTACACAGGAAAGTCTCCCTCTATTTTGCAATTAATTAGAAAATGTAAAACTTATTTTCTAAGTATTTTCCCATTGTTTCTTCCTTTATCCTGTTTAACCATCAGTTCTTTAAAAATAACTGTCTTTGTCATTTTTATTCTTTTCATCATTAGTGTGTTCTTTTCCTATTGGTACTACCCTTAAGAGCCATTTGGTATCCATCTTTTCATAATGGATATCTATTCAAATATTCAAGAAATATTAATAATGACAAGCTTCATTCCCTCCTCTCCAGAAGGTGTCTTTCCATTAGTCTGGTATATGACAATATGGCATAGGAGATTAGGGTGCTCACCTTGGTTTCAACAAGGACTAGGTTTGGATGTCACCTAAAACACATAAGTTTTGTGGCTATCATTGATTCTACTCAAACTAAGGACAAGCAAAACTAGGAGAGAACATTTGATTTGGAGTCTGATTGAAAATACTTATACTGTGATTTTGTATTTTGTACTTGATTTTCTTTAAGTCAAAGCTTTATTTTCACAAAAGCTTGGAAGGCCAAATAGCATGGGTTGCCAGTTGGTAATTAGGGTCAGAGGGAAGAAAGTGTATAAACTATAATTCTGTAGCCAAGAAATGTTAGGAATACTAAGATTGCTAAAAACAGACTCTTTTGCAGACAATAGCATAGCCACAGTTAGTCAAAACAGCAATTGGTAACCTTGGTTCAATGAACAATTAACTGAGGGAAGTCTTCCCTCTGTTGGTCCAGCAAGTTGAAACATATTTATGTTAGTGATTTTAGAAAATCTTTATGTTAATGATTTTCATAAGCTCATTTAGGGCCTAAGGTCAGGATCCAGTATGTTCCCTTACACTACTATTAGCTTCACTTCACAGTTGTGGAAATTGAGGTAGAAAGGGTAAGTGATTTGCCCAGAATAATGTAGTTAGTAAACATCTGAGAATGGATCTGAATTCAGTTTTTGCTGATTCCACTCCCACAGGTGTATCCAATATGCTATCTCATCGTGATCAAAACTAAGTCAACCATATAATATGCTAACTGAACCCCAATGACAGAATAAAGACTTAGATCAGGGGACACAGGACAGATCCTCTCAAGAAGTAGCACTGCAGAAAACGTGTGATATGAACTATATATTCTGAGAGGTTTATGTGAAGCTGGTGAGCTTTCCAATCTTACAGGACAGGCTAAAAAGGTACAGAGGTGAGAAGTGGAATTCTTTTCTAGGAGGAACAGCTAGATTCTAAATAACCTAGACTGACTGAATCAGTGAATCCATGAAAGATAATAATGTGCAATCAGACTTAAACAATGGCTGAGTGTAAGCTGGTTATTTTTAGTTCCCTTTCTAAGGTTGTCCTGAGCAACACTTTCTGACTCTGATGTCTTTTACAAGCTATTTCACAAAGTAATTTTTTAAGGTGCCAGCTTACCTTACAAGAGGACAGAGTCTTTTGAACAGTGAATTAAACAGAAAATGAAACTGGCTTCATGACACTAACTTATAAATCTGTCATCCACAATGTATTCATTTCAAGAGGGCATTGTGGTGAAAAAAAAAAAAAAAAGCAACTTTGCCTGAAAACCAAGACATAAAAGCTGGAGATTCTGAGGAGTAATCATCTTTTGTGATTGTGTGTATCTGTGTGTGTGTCTGTGCGTGTGCATACAAGTAAACATTTGAATATATGCTCATCTTTTACATGTCATTCCACAAATTTTAAAGTTTATTTTCTAACAGAATAAGTTCTGTCTTTAAAGGTACCAGGTCCTAGGTTCAAAACTCAGTTCTTCTTACTGGCTATATGATATTGATCTAGAAAATTAAAAACCCACAGCATCAGTTTCTTCATGTGTCGTCATGTTTGGACAATATGAAATGATGTGGTTTTTTTTTTTCCTCATTCTTAGGTTCTCAGTTCACTCCTCTGTTATGACAAGGTTAAACAAGATGACTTAGAAATGACTTTTTTCCATTTTTAGTTTATAATCCATATATTTTGAAATGTCTATTTGTTATTCTCTAAACACCCTATATTCCCTCTCTTCCATGAACACACCAATCAACTGTGATATATATATATATAGAAAATATGTACCTATATCTATAGATATATGCATATATTTGTCTTTAACATATACATATATCTATGTATAGATATATGCATATATTTGTCTCTAACATATACATATATCTATATATAGATATATGCATATATTTGCCTCTATATAAATAATATTATTTTACAAAACATTTTAGGGTATAGGGAAATATAATTAAACCAGAATCAAAGGAGTTAGTGCCCCCCGAACCTCTAATCATTAATCCCTATTAAAATATACCCAAAATGTGTTCATCCAGTTGTGATTTTAAATGCTTAATGAAATGTCACCTCTAGGTCTCAAAAAAGCCCATTCAAACTTTGAGGAGCTAGAAATGGACAGAGGTTTTCCAGAATCATTTAAAAGTCTTTCTATTTGCCTGCTACTTGTTCTGCTATTTGAACCAAGTAGAATGAACTAATATGTCTTTCATGTGATAGTGCATTAAATATTTAAACACACATAACAGATTCTTTCTAAACAACCCCTTTCTTTTCCAAGATAAACATTCTTCCAGCTCCAAGTGGTCTATATATGGTAGAAGTTTAAGAAATCCACATACTATTTGCCCTTTTCTAGTTTTTTTTTTTAATTAAAAAATACCAATAATAAATTGTGGCTTTCAAAAATACACATAAGAATCCAGATGAGCTCTGCTGAGGGTGGAATACAGAATAATTTGCACTTCCTTATTTTATTTCTGGAAGCTGTTTCTGTCAGTGCTTACATTAGCTTTCTTCTCTGCCATTTCCAAATGGTGACATATTGAGCTTACAATCCATTAAATCTCTAACCTCCCTTCCTCCCTCCTGATCTTCTAGCAGATGAACTTGTGTTTATGTAAGAGGAGAAAACTATTCCAAAAATAATTCCATATATCTATGATTGCACAGAGAAAACAAAATTGATTTATTTTGTAAAATAACAGCTATTCTAAGGCATATTTATTTAATCTGTCCTTTTTTAAATTTAAATGTAATTCAATTAAAATAATGCATATCATGGAAGCTACCAAGTTAATCATCTGGTTATATATAAAAGTTACCGCTCCTAAATAACTGAGATCTTGTTCAAGTTTATCATCAGGATAACCGATTGATTGGCAATACTTCAGATCTCCTCATTCTTGTTTAGTTGTAATATTTCCTCTTGGATCAGTCTGTAAATAAAAATCTATTAAATACCTACTATGTGCCAAACTCTGTGTTAAGTAGTGGTTTTGATAGTTACATTGTATAACTGACTAAAGGCTAAAAGTATATTCAATGATTATGGGAACTGATCTTGGAGCTTGTGTTTCTCTTTGATTGAATTAACCAGGATCTAGAGGACCTTATGATAGGAATTATTAAAATGGGATGTGGTAGGCTTTGATGTTGGTGCCTGATATCATGGAAGTTATGTTGTTCAGTGGTTAGAGCGCCGGATCTAGAATCTCTAAAATCTGAGTTCAAACACTTCCTTAGATGGGTATTAGCTATATGACCCAGAACCAGTCACATCCTCTTAGTTTCTGCATATTTATAGTTTATACAATAGTTTGTTTTCACTTTAAAAACTCAAATGTATGATTTGTTTCCACATAAAGAAAAATAAAAGGATATTTCTTATTATAAAATTAGGACAATATAAACTTCATAGCAATAAAATCTGATTTATATTAAATGGCATGTCATTTAAACTAAAAAGTACGGATTAAATGAAGTGTAAATGACATAGAAAACAACACAATAATACTTGGAAATGTTATCATTCCCCGCTCAGGTCTTGACAGAAGAAAAAACAAATGGGATATTATGAAACTGGAAAAAACGGGTAATAGATAAAATAATTAAGACACAAGATAACGAATACTTAAAATATGCATTTTTCTCAATGCAAAAATTGCTAGTCTCCAAAAATATTTCATTTCTCAGAGCACAGAAAATAACAACAATAATGGTAACAAAATAACATTTCTATAGTGCTTATTCTGTGCCAGCCTCTGAGATAAATTCTTGAAAAGTGTTGATTTATTTGTTCCTCACAAAACATGGAGAGATCATTGTTTATTATTCCCATTTTACAGATAAGAAGATTGAGGTAAACAGAGGTTAAATGATTTACCCATATCTCATAGCTAATGAAGCTAGAATTGAATTCAGGTGTTCTTACTTCAGGTGGGACTATCTACTGAACTATCAAGTTGCCCCTATATAATTCACACATCAATAGAATAAAGGGAATATTACATATACAGTTCACAAATTGTAATATAATGAAATTAGAGTCAATCTGGGGTGCATACACCAAAATATGTAGGTCTAAATGAATTATATGTATACTTGTGTACACAGACACATAAACACATAAATAAATAAACTTACATGTACATATATGTGTTTTCCCTTTGTAAATGTTAATTAGTATTGTGGGATTGCTATCAGAATAACACCATCTCAAAGTTGTATTTTGATAGTTACTTTGATCATCAGATTTTTGACTGTATGCTAAATTAAAAAATTATAATTTTTAAAGAAAATCGAAAATTTTTAAAGAAATGTAAACAATGCCAGGAGTCATTATGTAATACATTGGCTAGAGCAGCAGGAATATTATAATAATAATAATAATAAAAAAAAAAGATTTGTTTTTCTGAGTTCAAATCTGATCTCGGAAACTGAAACTGCTTTGTGGTCATTAACCCTGTTGGTCTCAATTTCCTCATCTGTATAATGGGCTGGAGAAGGAAATGGCAAATTGTTTCAGTATCTTTGCCAGGAAAACCCCAAATGGGATCATTAAAAAAAAATGGACATGACTGAAAAATGAATGAAAGACAATGCCAGAGAGATGAGGTATTTATATAGCTTCATGACTTTGAATTGAAGCATTCACCCTTAGAACCTGATCATATACCTTCCCTCCACCAAAATCATCTCTGCTAGTATTGCCATTGTTGCTTTTACTCATCCTGGCCTCGACCCTAGAACCTTATGAATGCACATTTTGAGTGGGTGTTGTACCTATGAGACTTCTGCATTTTAGTAAAATAAAAATTGCTCTTTCATCACATAGATAGGTAAGATGGATAGATAGAAAAAGGACACAGTTAATCATTGTCCAAATTCATGATGACTTTCTTAGTGGGCAGAAGTAGCATTATTATTGAATGTGCTTACTAGGAATTTAGACATAGAGATAAGCCTGCCTCCAGAGCACATCAGACTCTGGGATTCATGACTTTCCATTTCTTGGTAGGTTGCTTCCAGCACTTTCTGTGTTTTTGTTTATTTATTTGTTGTATGTCTAAATTTCATTTATGTTCTGACATTCTGTCAGATAGATCCACCAATTTCTTATGTCTGGTCTCTAAATTACTTTCGACCTTTTTGGACATTTTAAAACATAAGGTGCCGCCATCTGTTCATATTTGGTGTTCTAATATTCTTCTTTATAATTTACATTTAAAATTCTCTCCATTTTTACTGTCCATTTATCAAGATCCTTTTATATTCTAAATTTCTTTTCAGCTCTGAAAGTGTATGATTCTCAACAAACAAACAGATCTGATTATAGAATATTTTCCAGTTAATCAATTTCATTCAAGAAGTACCTATTATGCAGGTTCTATATACAATACACCTTGCCAGATGATGACTAAATGAACTACACTATGGTATTAGCCATTTTGACTATTCTTTTCTGCTAGGATTTGCTACAAGTGTTTCCAATCACTCACTCCTCCTGTCACTAGCCCTAAGCAGTTCCTTTGTTTTAGTTTATGTGTTTATGGTCCCATAAATTAATTTGTTCAATTTATTCTCATATTTAAAAAAATACAAATGAAATTTTCTTGAATAAGCATTAGCAGGAAACCCCTAATCTACATGGATCTCTCTCTCTCTCTCTCTCTCTCTCTCTCTCTCTCTCTCTCTCTCTCTCTCTCTCTCTCTCTCTCTCTCTCTTTCATCTATGTATGAGCTATTTCCATCTATTTTTAAATAAAAATGGACTAAGTCTGTTGTTTGCTTAATTTAGGGAATTCTCAGTGAGGGAATCCTTTTTTCAGTGTAGATAAGCTCTCTTTTACAAAGTACAGCCTTTGAGATTTGCATAGGTCACTGAGAAATAATTCCATTTGTCTCCATTCACACATCACAATATTTCAAAAACAAGTCGTGAATCCAGATCTTACTGAATCCATGTTGAGGGTGCTCTCTTTAAAATGTTATGACAGCTCCCTGTTCTGCATATAATAACAATAAATTTTGTATGAGTGTGTGTGTGTGTATGTGTAATACGTACATGTATGTTACATGTGTAATCTCTTGATCAATTGTTCCTTTCATACATGACAATGGCCTCCATGTGATCATTTCTCATTCGAATCCCTCTCCCCCAGTGAACGTGAAAGCATGGGCACCTGTCCAGATAATGCATCCAGACTTTTGAACACAAAGATCAGATGGAAGTGAATAGCAATAATATGCTAATAAATTAGGGAGCTGTTCCTCCAAACATATGGATCTCTCTGGGCTTGATTCAATAAAGACTAAATTAAGTCCCTGCTATGTGCCACAAAGAAGATACAAATACAAAATAAAAATATCTCTTGATTTAAGGTATCATTGACTATGAGAAGAGGCTGTCTCCCCTTTGACCATCCTTTAAAAAATTTGGATTAACAAGCTCTAGAATTATTCTAAAATAGATGAATTATACCAGAGCTTACAGTGATGGAGAGAAAGGTAATGAAGGACTGGTTACTGTTGATGAAATCCAATGAGGACATTGTCTCTAAAAATTCAGATGTTAAAATCTTTTGAAACTTACATCACATAATGACTTTTCTAGAGTTATATAGGCATTATATGTCAGAAGTAAAATTTCAATAGTGTGCTTCCTGATTCTAAGGCAAGCTCACTGTCCCAATTTCCTCTCATTCTCTAATGAGATATCTACTATATATAGTAGATATATTATTGTTAAATGCACATTGAAGTTTATATAACCTTCACATTTCTTACATGGTTGTGTTCTGGTAGTAAATTAATCAAAGAATTAGCATTTATTAAACTCTTACAATGTGTCCAAATACTAGGAACATATAAGAAAAACACAAAGTGAATGGAAGGTGGTCTTAGAGACACATAAGTTTCAAGTAACTGGCAGTCTTTTTGGAGGCAGTGGGTACTGACAATAGTGTAGCATAAGCAGAAATTGTTACACAGGGTCTTATTGGATTTTACGCATGTGATCCTAAGTCTTAGTTTACATTATAATTAGCGACAACTGAATCAAAAAAAACAAAGAAGAACACAATCATAGATTTAAAAATAAAAGTAATTCAAGGGTGATGGAGAGAAAAACCTTTATTTTTACAAGGAAATAAATGTACAGAAAAGACGTATGGATTGGTCTAAGAGTTAAGTGACTAGTAAAAAGGTATATACAAAGTTGCTGAAACCCAAAGGAACTCAAAGACAGAATAGATGACTTGTCTAAAAAGATAGCAGGCTTAATTGATTATGATAATTGAAATTGAATTTAAATATTGTTGTTTTTGTTTTTGTTTTCCAAACAAGTAACTTGCCATCATCCTTGTCTCCATCTTCCTTCCCAAGGCTACTCTATACCAGTGCACATGATACACAAAATTCCAGCAAGCTTTACAAAATCTGGTTAGAGAAATGGAGTTTAGTTTCCCCAAATGCAATACAGTTACACATCATTCGTATGACACTCACTATACATGCCAAAAAAAAAAAAAAAGTTCCTAAACAAACTTGAGTGGATGATGGTGGAGTGAAGAGTTGCTAATTATTAGTTGCTCCAGATATTTTGGTTTTCAATTTTATTTTCCTATAACTCTAAAAATATTTACTTCAAACTAATAAGTGAAGGGATGAATTTTTATCTTTTTGGAGTTTTAAGACTGTTTTTTCAAGAATGTGGCAAATTGCAGGTTTGGTCCAAAGAGTAATCAACATGATTCAGCAAATGTGGATTGAGGGAAAAGCAAATATTTTAAGGTGATGAAATAATACATACTAGGAGGTGAACTGTTCATCCACAATGACTTTACTTAGAATTATTTCTCCATTTACATAGACAATTGTAGGAAGAATATGTGCAATAATTTTGTTCCTAATAAGAATGCTATGGAAAATTTGTCTCCAAAGTTCCCTCTTCTTCCATATTTGATTAAGTTTTCTGAATGAAGCAAGAGGATGGATTCAGTAAGATGATATGATTTGAAAACCAACAACCTCTCATACTTTAGAAAAAGTGAAGTGTCCGAGGCCCAAAGGTCAAGAGAGCCTATAAGTGTCAGTGGAAGATTAGACAGTGGGAATGTGAGAATCAGCTATGCTGTGTAAATACAGGATAGGCAGAGAACAATTGAAGTCTTTAATGTCTAAGTTCAAAATCTGGTTCACATAATTTCAAGCCATGTAATTTGGACAAGCCATTTTCCCTCTCTTATTATCAACGTGGACAGTTAGATGGTTCAATTGAAAGAATACCAGACCTGGAATTAGGAAGACTCTCTACAAATCACTTAACAGTTTTTGCCTTTGTTTTCTCAACATAAAGATAATTGGAGATGGAAATTCAAGGCACTCTAACATTTTCTCCAACAAAACTCCAAATGGGGTTTCAAGGACACTTGACAGAATTTCATTTGGGAGCATGAAGAGTTAGACAAGGCTGCTAAATGACTGAACAATAACAATGAGCTATCTTCTTTATCTGTGAAAAGGGGATAATAATAAAACATGCCTTAGAGAATTATAAAAAGGATGAAATTTGGATGCAGCCAAGATGGCAGGAAGAAAAGCAACAGAGAATTGCCTGTGTTTTTCCCAGTTTCCCTCAGGAATAATCTCAAAACAAGTCTCTAAATGGATTCTGGATTGACAGAATGACAAAAAATATATACCAAAAATGTCTACAAAAAGACAAAATGAAACAAGTTCTCCACTTAAGATAATTTAGAAAGACTTTAGGAAAAGTCTCTCCTATTTAGTTAAAGAGGGAGTGTATTCTAGTACAGATAGTATCTGGGCAAGCCAGTGAATGGCCTTTACCCATAGCATAGATCTGCAACAGAGGCCTCTCTGTCCTAATTTAGCAAACTAAGGATACAGCAGGCCAAGTTTGAGATATAAAAGCCCCAGTGTAGTAGGCAAGATTCTAAGGGGGGAAAAAGAAAAAAGAAAATAGTGGTCAGTCTGACAGGTATAAAATGTTACTTCAGAGTTATTTTGATTTGCATTGCTCATATCAATAGTGATTGAGAACATTTTTGCATATGATTAGAGACAGTTTTAATCTCTTCACCTGAAAACTACCTGTTCCTAACCATTAACCATTTATCAATTGGGAAATGATTTGTATTGGTATTGAGACCAATGAATTTTCCCCTTTGTGGCTTTGCATTTAGACATTTTGATATTGCTGCCTTCTTGTGAGTTTGTTTTGATCTTCCCTATAACCATAATAGCTTTCTATGGTCTGGGTTGTTGTTTGTTTTATACTCACATTTAACTTACTTTATGACTTTTAAAGTTTAGCTCTTTGCCTGGGTCACAGGAAGCACTGTCCCAACATTGTTATGGTAGGAGCCTGTGCCTAGTCACTGCTTTCTGTGCTGGAATCTCCAAGGTTGCTGGCTTGCCCGGTGCATTGAGACTACTTTCACCTGTTGTACTGTGGGTTCTTAGCCAATACTAAATGGTTTTGATGATTGCTCCTCATTTCTTGTCTTTCTTAATTAGATTTATTTGTACTTTTGCTTTATATGAGATCAGAATTAGTACCCCTGTTTGTTTGTTTTGCTTCAGCTAAAACGTAATAAATTCTGCTCCAGACTTTTACCTTTACTCTGTATCTCTGTTTTAAATGTGCTTGTTCTAGTGTAGGAATCATCTTCTTCTTCTTCTTTTTTTTTAATCCACTCTGCTATTTACTTTCATTTTATGGGAGAGTTCATCCTATTCATATTTACAGTTATGATTATCAACTCTGTATTCCCCTCCATCCTATTTTCATATAGATAGATAGATAGATATAGATACAGATATAAATATAAATATAGATAGACACATTTTTATTCTTTCCATCTCCCTTCTATCCAAGCACTCACTTTCCTTTTCTTTTTCCTCCTACTTTTCATAGGATAAGATAAATTGCTATCCCAACAGAATGATTAAATCCCCCACTCTTTGAGCTAAAATGGATGAGATCAAGCTGCAGATAATGTTTATCCCTTTTTTCTTTTAATGCAATAGGTCTTTTGTGTCTCTTCATGTGATCTATTTTCTCATTATACTTCTCTTTTCTTCTTCCCCCAGCACTCAATGTCTTTTTCTTTGATATTTTCATATGAGAATTCCATTCATAACCACACCCTCAATCCATGTGACGTCCCTCTCTAACTGAGCTGAAATGACTCCAAGAGTCTCCAGAGACTCCAAGAAAACCTCAATAAAGAACATTACATTTTAAAGAGAATATTACACAGATAGGATAGATTATCTACCTTAGGAAGATATCAACAATGGGTTCTTTTTTGTAATTTTCAGATGATTGACAGAAACTCAGAAAAGTAAAATGATCACATAGAACTTGGAATCATCAATAGAATTAGAAAACAAAGGACCCTGGGATTTTTTGAGGACAAACTTATACAGCCTCATTATACAATCCTAGGAAGATGCTGAACAACACAAACAACAAACCCTGGTTTGTCTTGTTTCCTTCACTTGGGGCTTGGCTAGCTTTCTGGTGAGTCTTTCAGACCAGCTTGGTCTCAGTGGGGGGCGTGCAGGAGCCCCGCCACCTACCACAGTGGTGTGAGATGAAGATGAATCTGGTTGTCCACTGAACTCGCCACTCGTAGCTTCTTCCTCTGAAAACTCTTTCTTCTGCCACCAGCAGCCAAGTGGACAATATTCTCTCTTGCCTTGCCTCGGAGAGAGGGCTTCTGGCGTAATTCCGCTGAAATCTGTCAAAGTGCTCTCTGTCTGCACCAGAGTTGCTCCTCTCCAGTCCAGCTGAACTCTCTTTTGCGACCAGCCAGCCAAGTGGAAAATGTATTCTGGAATAGCTCTCTCTTCATTGGCTTTATATGTGAATCTTCTGAGAGATATAGTTTACAAGAGTTACAAATATCCTTTTTTCATCTAGGATTGTAAACAGGTTAACTTTTCAATAATATATATTTTCCTTTGTTTCCTTTGTGTGCTTTTCTTGAATCTTGTGTTTGAAGATGAAATTTTATGTTTAATTCTGTTTTTTTTTTCCAATAGAAATGATTGAAATTCTCTTACTTCATTGATGAACCATTGCCTCTCCTGAAAGATGTTCTAATTAGGTAGTTGATTCTTGGTTGTAAATCCATATTCTTTGCCTGTGGTGTTAGGCCTTCTGATCTTTATTTGTAGATGCTGCCAAATCCTGGCTAATCTTGACTGTTGCTTCTTCATACCTGAATTGTTTGGCAATTTGCAGTGGTTTTTTTTTTTCCTTGAAATTACAGTTCAGCAGCTTTGCAACAATATTCCTTGAAGTTTTCCTTGTCTTTCCAGGTGATCAATGCATTATTTAGATGACTATTGGGAAATAGTCATCGAAATAATCCATTGATTTCTATGATATCAGGCCATGTTTTATTATATTTTATTTTATTTTATTCATTTTAAGTGATCTTTTGAAAAATGCTATAAAGGCTCTCTCTCTCTCTCTTTCTCTCTCTCTCTCTCTCTCTCTCTCTCTCTCTCTCTCTCTCTCTCTTTCTCTCTCTCTCGGTCATGGCCTTTAGATAGACTAATGATTTTTAAATTGTTTCTCCTGGATCTATTTTCCAGGTTGACTATTTTTCCAATAAGGTTTTTTTTTTTCTTTTTTGTGTTTTCTTCCTCTTCTTTCATTCTTTTTGTTTATTTCACTGATTCTTGATGTCTTATAGAGTCATTAGCTTCCATTTGCCCTGTTCTGGTTTTTAATGTGTAATTTTCTTCATTTAGCTTTTGTATCTATTTTTCTATTTAGCTAATTATACTTTTGAGGGTGTTGTGTTCTTGAGAAGAATTGTATTATTTTGCATTCTGGCCAATTGCATATTTTCAGGAATTGCTTTGTTGTTTTAAGCACTTCTTGTTCCAAGTCTCTCTCCTGAATATCTCATTTCTTTTATCGTTTTTTGCTTCTACCTCTCTTATTTTTTCTTTTAAAGTCTTTTATGTGCAAGTACTTCTAAGAAACCATTTTGAACTTTACACAAATTCATATTACTCTCTGAGATTTTCTCTATGCACATTTTGTTCTCATTTTATTGTTTTGGTCTTCCCTGTTACTACAGTAGCTTTTAATGGTCAAGGTACTTTTCTGTTTCTTGCTCATTATTTCCCTTTTCTTTCTTTTTTTCTTTTTTTCTTTTTTTTTTTTACTTGTTAGATTGAACTCTGCTCCTAGAGTAAAGGGGACACTATTCCAGACTTCCTATATAGCTCTGAGATTTGGCTTTAAGCACAGAAGTCCCTTGGGTTTGCAGGTCCCTGCTCTTTCCAGGAAATCATTTTTCAGGAATTTGCCTTGAAAGTTGGGACTGGAGGTTGCCCCACTAATTTGATCTGCTACTGAGCCATGACCAAGGGTTACAGTTACTGATCTGATATAATTAAGACCCTCTCACTGACTTTCTGAGACGCTGTCAGAGATTGGCTGAACACCCTTTTCACCCCAATAAGAATGACCTTTTCTTGAAGTTTTTCCAATCTTTATTGAGCTGGAGAGGAGGTTCATTTCATTATATTCTGTTTAGAGTCTGTTTCATATGATTTTCAAAGGAAAATAGGACAGTTTAAGAAACTTCCTGGCTTTATTCTGCCATCTTATCTCCACCCCTGAAAGACCCCTATTTTTTATATCCATATCCTACTTAGCTGCCAAGTCAATTTTCCAAAAGGAAAATGCTGGCAATATGACTATCTCAGAAACATCAATGATTTCTTATATCCAAAATCAAGCATAGAGTACTTTTCTCCACCTTTAAACGCCATTATAAACTTTTCCCTTCCTATCATTCTAGGCTATTAATCCTTTACTACTTCTCTGTATTCTACAATGTAGTACTATTGACCCACTTGCCATTCTTCAAACACTATTTCTTGTTTTAGTGACTTATTATTTTTCTCCCGTCATTGTCATGCTCTACATATTAACCCACTTCTACCTTAATTTTTTGTAGATTCAAAACTTTGGGATCAATAGCACCTGTACTTAACATATCTCACTCTGGGTACAGATGATATTGGGTAGATCATTTAACTTGTCAGTAGCCTGGTAGTCTTTTCTCTAAGGATATATGTAGCAGAAGAAATGTGGGTTTGCCTTGAAAGAGTGAGTTAGTGAGTTACTTACTGTGACCTCTCTAGTTAAATCATAAGACCAATTACTAAAACAAAATGAAATAAAGAAGTGGCAATGACAAAATACTCTCAGCTGGAAAAAATAATAATGAGATGAGATTCTATTTATTACAACCTGTGTGAATCATGTGGAGAAGGTGTTAGAAAATTCTCTATAGACCAATAACTCTAGTTATATAGTCCCTGGGGATTTACAAACTGTTGTTTGTTTTTACATACATTGTCTCACTTTAGGTAGACTCTTGGCAAAACAGAGAGATAAAAAATAAAATAAAATGGATGTCTCTGAGTATGTTTGAAATTATACAATGCTTAAATACTTGGAGAGGAAGGATAGAGAGATCCACATGAACCTCAATATAGATAATTTCTTCTGTGTCCTTCTCTACTTTGATAATATATTTGTATTTCCCTCCAGACTTTGTCCTACATAGTTTAAACTTAGCATGGCAGAGAAACTTCCTCATGATAAAAAATTTACTCATGTTCTTGATTTTCCTGTCTCTGATGTCCCTTTTTCATTAGCTAGCTTACTCTAGAACCTCTATTTTAAACAAAAAAAAATATTCAAGAGAGCTATGTCTTCATTTCTCTCTAACTTCTACTCTTGACTCTCCAAATTTATTCATCTTGGTCAATCCTTCTTAAAACTTCTTTTTATGTGTTGCTGTGTTACCCCATTCACATGTAAACTCTTTGAGAATAGGGACTATCTTTTTTTTTTCCATTTGTATTTATATCCCCACTGCTGAACACCATGAGTGGTACAAGTTAAATCTTCATAAATGCTTAATTACTTACTTGTTTATAGAAGCCAATAAACATGGGCATTTGAAACTCTCCTGGAATATTTTGGAGTATCTGAAAGTGGCCTCAGTACAGATCTATGCCAACTAATGTTTTGAAAGACTAGCCATGAAGTTGAATGCTCTGTTATTCATAGAATGTCAGTGGTTGGGGCAATAGGGCATTCTGGAAGTAAACCCTCCTAAGAGTAGGGAATTAATTCAAAATTCAGATTTAGAGGCTAAAATATAAAATCACCTGACTGGAGCTTGGCTTGGAAGCCCAATAATGGACTGATTGTATTTTAGTACTTCATAGCATATATTCCTTTGGAATGTGTTTTTGAAGTAACCCAAGATAAAAACCTCACATGTCAGCGCAAAGAGTTAACAAGGATCCAACAGTCACTTGGTTTTAATTAGTCCTGCCCTGGCCCTTTGTACAGTGAATATAACAGTACAAAGGGAACTCTCACATAAGGCTGGCAAGATCAGTTTCTAGTCAGTACAACCTCTCGGAATCAAGTAGATTTTCAATTCTCCTGATTGGGAGTAGAGGAGTTGACTTTTGATTAAGTTAAGAATTTCAAAAGCATTTCCATGCGGTCCAGAAGGATCATTGGATTAAAAGTCTTTCATATTAGAGCTTGAGGAGAACATCCAAGTCATCAAATGCAGCACTTCAATTTTTCAGATGAGGAAATTGAGGTAAGATTTGCCAATAGTCAGGGCAAAAGAGCAGATTGGAGAGACACCATCACAGAGTACATTGAACTGGGCCTATTTATGCCAACATCTCATGGACAGCATCTTATACTGAATTCTGCTCCATTTAAAAAAAATGCTTTAGTATGAGTTTTTTTAGTTCCTTCTCAGCCTCTCTCAATTTCATTTTAAATATCCTTGCACCACAGAAGGATTTTCTAGGTTATTGTCTCTTAAAATTCTTTTACTTTTCACCTCTTGCAATCTCCCTTTTTATATATCTTGATGTAAAATCTTAATGCCATAGTAGAATGGGAGCAGAGATCTCCTGAAGCTGTCGGCCAAGGATTGACTGGATTCGGGTATTGTCTGTGGCAGGCATCGTATATTTTGCCTAATTAAGATAAGGCTGTTGCTTCTCTGCAGATTCTCCCTAATATAGAATTTATTGATGCAGCATTACACAGTGGTTCAGAGTGATAAAAGGCCTTGGAAACTCAAGCCAAAGGCACCCTGAGTTGAAATTGGGAAGACACACTAATAAAGATAGATCTCCTGGCAGTGACTAGCCTCTGCTTCCTGACCAACTTCCTGAGCAACAGTCTTTTACCCCAAGAAAACCGTATTTTCTCCAAGTGACACTAGTATAATAAAGAACACAATTGGCCCCTGTCTGGAGGTAGACTTGAGTTTTAAAAGGTTGAGTTTTTTTTTTTCTCCCTAAAGAAAAAGAAGAGGTGCCTCACAAATTCTAATTTTTTTGGCTATTTGAGGAGTCTCTAAGGTGACAGTCTGTCCTCCAAGGAAATTGTCCTACTTTTTAATAAAGATCTTCTTTAGAGTATGGAATAGTTGAGATAAATTCCCTGGGTTTGTATCCTACATCCAGAAAGGCTATTTGTATGATCTTTGAAAATGAATTCTCTCCGGCCACAGTTTCCTCATCTGTAAAAAGAAGACATTAGATTGGATATGTGGGGAGTTTCCTCTAGTAAACCTTATAACATTTGCACAATTTGTGCTGGATTATTTATTGTTCATTGCTTCTCTCTGTTTCATGGCTATTAAGATTGCTCACAATGTAGTAGTGAGCTTAGGGCCACTGATAAATGTTGAACTCTTTTTTTATATATTAAGCAATATCTCAGAATTATAGCATGTTATACATCTGTGGCTTACAAGTTAGAGAATGGTACAAGGTATATGATTCAAGTCTGACCTTTGATACATCATGACTGTATGGATCTAACACATCACATTTAATCTCTCATTGTTTTGTCCAATTATCTAAGACTACTAATTGCTGAAAAAAGATTATGATCTTAATTGTTAGTGGAAACCTCTTTCTCTTAAAAGTTCCTTATATAAATTAATTTATACTTCCAGGCCCTATCTGTCTATGGCAGCAGTTAGATTTTCTTCTTTTGGCGTTATGAGCATTCACTTGGTCCGGGAATCATCACTCAAAACCTGTCAGCATCTGCTATTTTGAGAGCAAGAAGGTGAGTGCCCAAGCCAAGTGGAAGTAAATGATAATTTGCTGTTTATTTTATATCCATTGGTATAGCAAGAACATAACTAATTTTTCCCCAAGGAGAGGAGCAAAGTATCTGGACTTTAAAATACTATTTTATACGGCGTAAGTCTTTTGTTTCACTTCTAGCTTCACCATTGTCTTCCAGAAGGTGACCCCTGAACTGGTTGTCAGAGATCCTGGCTATTGGCCCAACTTTTCTAACTGGACAAGTCATAGGAACTCTCTTGAGCACTGTATAGGGCAAGTAAAGCAAAAGATCAGTATGTTTAGCAACAATTCTACTATATATGTAAGCCTAAAATAAAAGTATATGCTCCAAACTTTAGGAAGAGCAAAGGCCAACCTATACAAAAGGTATGTAATTGATGAACCTGCAGAAAGTTGGACTTTTGATTAAGTTAAGAATTTCAAAGGCACCAATTTCCATGCTGTCCAGGAGGATCATTGGATTAACGGTCATTCATATTAGAGTTTGAGGAGAATGTCCAAGTCATCAAATGAAGCACTTCAATTTTTCAGATGAGGAAACTGAAATAAACCAAAGTAAGATTTGCCAGATATTTATAGCTTGTTTGAGTCTGAGGTAAGATTCTAACCCAGATCTTCTTGAGTTCACTTTTAGCATTTTATTTCTTATACTGCACTGCCTCATATAAAAAAATAAATATTTTCAGTGCTATAAATATAAATATGAACAAAGATTTTAAGTCAATTTCCTCAAAGAGTTTGCAGACATTCTCCTATTGATGGTATTTTATAGGCAAAGGCGAGGGTCTCTATCTTTACTATAATCTTCAAGAGCCAGTTTGGAAGAGGGGATAAAGAGCTGACCT
Organism: Antechinus flavipes; assembly: GCF_016432865.1. NCBI lineage: Eukaryota > Metazoa > Chordata > Mammalia > Dasyuromorphia > Dasyuridae > Antechinus > Antechinus flavipes. The sequence goes on along the minus strand of NC_067399.1, from coordinate 14,734,332 downwards.
TAAAGTCACTTAAACTCTCTATAGTTCAGTTTCTTGATGAGTAAAACAGAGATCAAAGTTGCAGCAGCTTCAGTAGGTTGCTACAAAGATCAAATGAGCTAATGCTTTACAAAGTGACTTTACAAAGTGCTTTACAAGTCTTACTCTACAAATGCAAACTGCTATCAAAATAGTGGAATTACAAAGTGAGGTTTTAAGCCTAGTTTAAAGGTAAGGGAAGAATTGTTTAAATCTCACTTTTATTACCTTGTAGGTGTTCGGCCACTTACTTAACATTTTTCAAACTGAAAATTTGGGGTTTGGGAAATAATAATACCTGTATTGGAGATAATAATGCCTGTATCACTGTATTCCTAGATCTGGTATAGCTCTCAAAAGAAATATATATATATATATAAAACCATTGTCTGAAAGTACCTGCTAAATTTCAAAATTAAAGAGATATTTCAATGCAATATTAATCTGAGGGTGATGCAACATATAGACATGATCCAAGAGTCCCCACCAACGTGTGAGCAATCAGCCAAAAGACAATAGTGTTGTCCTTAACTGTTGAACAGCTTTTTAAATTTCCAACAAAGTAAAACCAAGTTAAGTCATTAGCATCTTGATTAATTATGTCATGGAATAACATAAGAAAACTAGAAGAATTTTTAAAATTATCCTAGAACATGTACACCATTTATAGAAAGAGTTGATGTCCACAGGGGTCAAATATGAAAGAAGAATTTGCTTGGAAAGGGATAATTTTTATAGAAATGAAGTTAATGTACATATAAAAGGAGACATAGCAACTATTTATTTCAAGGAGATATGTGGAAGGATTATATATTCAGAAATATGTGTAACCAAGAATATATGTGGAAAACCAAGTCATATTTCTGAAGACAGATGGCCTATGTACTCTTCTGGTGATATCATCATGTTATTCCATCGTAGCCTGTCTCTCATTGATATAATGATTTCTAGAACTAATCTAATGATCAGTAGACTGTCTCTGTTGGTAAATGCTTCCCAACCCAACACCATGTCACAGGACTCTGATTCTTGAGTTAGGAAACTTGTATTCAAATATAAATTTAAGACTCTTACTTGGGCACTATTAACTTCTGTCTGCTTCAGTTTCCTCAAATATAAAACGGGGTTTAAATGGTATAAATTATCTCTCATGGTTGTTCTGAAGATTGATTTTTTTTTAATAAAGCACATCAAGTTTATTTCCTTCCTCTCTGTCAAAATTGTAATCTTCTCTTTTACCTCATCTGAAATCCTAACTTTCTCTTTCTCAGAAAGAAAAGGCTCTGCTATGATTTTTCTTTTAGAAAAATCTGAGACAGCATCCAGAGAACCAAAATAGAATTAACTTTGTCTTGTTCTTTCAGAGCCTTGGCTACTGAGGCCTTTCATCTTCTCAGTAAGAGATTCTCAGCCACAGGTATCAAGATCTTTAAAACAAAATTTCCTATCATCCCTCAACTAGTTAATACTTTCAGGCTTAATCTTTTCTTTTGACTCCCATTTTTAACTAAATTTAAGAAAAAAAATTACATTGACACTTTCAATTTAAATATAAGAACACTTTTAATTTAAATATGAGTATTTTTGAGGCTTAGAAAACACTTTATAAATATTGTGTCATTTTATCTGCACAAAATCCTTGGAGCTAATATTAATCTTATCTTACAAATGAAGAAAGTAAGATAGGCAAAGATTCACAGAATTATCCAAGTTTAGAAAGCTAGTAAGTGTTGGAGGCTTTATTTGAATTCAGGGATTTTTGACTCTCTCTCTCTCTCTGTGTGTGTGTGTGTGTCTGTGTGTGTGTTTGTGTGTGTGTGTGTATATGCATATATATGCGTATATATATATATATATATATATATATATATACGCATATATATATATATATATATGAAAAAGACTGAAAATGTTGTATAAAATGTTATGACCATTTACCAATTTCTCTTCTTTCAGGAGATCAGATCCCTCTGTCAGAGACCTCACTGTAGATTAAAATGTTTTCCAACATGGTTGAGAAAGTAGAGAAAGAAAGCATGAACAAGTCTCACAGCCACTCTCGCTGATGTTCTAATGAGATCAAATGAGACCACACTTTTAAAAAATATAGCACACAGCAAGTAGTAAGGGCATAGATAATAACTATCCCTTTCTCATCCCTCCTCATGCTACCTGCTTCATCATGTTGCTTCATTTTGTCAATGTGAATTTGATCAGCAAGGGTCAGAAATGGGGCTGTATTCAATCAGATTTTATTAAAGCAGTAAATTTATTAATATTTTTACTTAATTTGGTACAGGAAAAACAAAGGAAGGCAAAATCATTTTTTGCCCTCAGTGATCTCACACTATAATGAGTAAAATAACATATAAACAGGTAGAAATGTATCTCTAATATTATAAAGGTAAAACACTGCCAACTTTAAGTTATGTATGTAACTTGAAAGTAGAAAGAGCATTATTTTAATTGCTGGATCTCTTTCCCACTTTTTGCCTAGCGTACTACCTGGCACATAGTAGACATTTGACAAAAGCTGTATGTAAATGTTTGTGAGTTTATGCACTTTTTAATTTATATTTGTCTGTATGCATATAACATTATATCTACATATATGAGTAGCTACAATATATATGTATATGTAGCTGCTTGTAGCTAAAATGCACACATATGGATATATTCTTATAACAATATCTATGTGAACGCAAGTAGGTTGTGCAGTTGACATAATCTTGACTTTAAAGGTAAGAACATGAATTCCAATCTTGCTTCATATGATTACTTGCTGAATGATGCTAGGGCAATATTTTACACTCTTTGTGCCTCAATTTCCCCATCTGACAAGTGAAGTGATAAAACTCCATTTTTTCTAAAATTTACTTAGTTCCATAGTTATGATCTTCCAACTCTTTTTAAGGAATTGTAATTCATGATATAACTACCTAGTCCAATAGATACAGGATTTCATTGTTCCAATGGTGAAGAACCCCATGACTACTTGTTTTCTTATCTTATATTACTTATGTTTTTCTAGTCTCATGACTTGTCAGAGATTATCCCTAGTGAAAAAATCACTTTTCAGGCTTCTGCTTTGACTTGTATCATTCTTTGTGTGAAATTTAACACTAAAAAAATCACACATAGAAAACACAGTCCTTGTCCTCTGAGATAAAACATTTCAAGGAGAATCCTGGCTCATGCAGGAACAAAGAAGAGTTAGCTATCCGGTCAAACATGGAAAATAAACATATTATATTTAAAAAATGGTGAGTGAAGTGTGAAGAGTGGAAAAAATAGAATCATGTTAGTTTAATATGTGATATAAGGGGGAAATGATTTCAGTTTAACAATAAGTATTAATAAAATACTTAATTCTACATAATACCATTATAGATACTACATTGAATACAGAAGAAAAAGAAATCAGATTCATTCCTACCTTCATAGAAATTATCTTCCATTGAAGAGATAGAACTCATATTTAAAACACTACAAAGGAAATATTACCAAAGAAATATCTCAGACAAGTGTGAATTCTTGGACTTTATAAAACTTTTATTAAAATTATACCCTGTATAACATTCATTCTAGGGATACTCAAGAAAAAAAGATAAAACACTGATCAGAGAGAGAAGTCCATTATATCATCATTAGGGAATTGAAATGTCATGCAATATGACATATAATTATATGTTATATAAAAGACATATAAAATGAAGTTATTGCCTAGTATGTTATAGTGCATCAAATACTGAACATGGTGTCAGGAAGATAATGACCTTAAGACTCCATTTTAACAGGCGATAACATTTGTGTCCCCCTTCAAGTCATTTAAGTCACCATAATTCCACATTACATATTTCTTCATAGATTGAAATTGTAAAGGCAATTTTGAAAATTATCTAATCCACCCCCCTCATTTTATAGATGAGGAAAGTGGGATATACACAGATGTGACTTGTCCAAGATTACCAAATAATAAATAACAGAACTGTTCTCAATACAGAACTTTTTTTCACTCAATAAGTACAAAGTTTTCATAAGTTATTCATGTATACAGTTATGTGAGGAAGTCTCAGATGCAGACCCTGCACCTGTTGTGAGGGTTATGTTCCATCTTGCCAGGCCATATTGTTGTCACTTTCCATTACCTTCTTTTCAAAGTCAATATATTCTGGCAGAACAGGATATGGTATCCTACAGAACATTCATGTTCATATTTAATCCATTTTCCACTTACTACAACTACTGATTATCTTTCCCGGCTTTAGAAAAACAGCTGTGATTCTGTACTTGACAAACAAGATCAAATGCCCCAGGTTTTCATCATTATCACCAACTTCTGTGCCCAAAAATGCCTGATTCACCACATTAACTGAAATTCCCTAACATTTGCTGAGCCCCGGAGTGCTAACTATTCCATTGTACCAATTATTTTTAAATGAGGACATTAGGGCTCCTTGCAGAATACACACTTCCATGCTTCATATTCATAGCTGCATCTTTCTTCATAAAGTTGATAAACAATTTTGAACTCCCAATTATGCCCTGCATGTCACCAAGCTGCAGCTTGCAGCTGCAGTATTAAAAACACCAGCTGAAAGTCTACACAGAACAAACAAGGTCGTCATCAAGGAGCGGGTGTGGTATGGTTCATTTTTATCGCTTGCTAATTACTAGCTCACTTGTGTTGTTGAAAGGGAAAATTCAATAGAACATTTTTACTTATACTTAACTACTGCAGCTATAACATGTCAACTGTTCATGCCCTGGACTCCACTGGTTACTCTAATAAATGGTCATATTATCCATGAATAAAGCTCAGAGAGCACAAAGGACATCCACTTATGTATCACAGGTCACTGTGGGCTAAAAAAAAGGCTCACTTCTTTATTAAAGTTCATTATATAAATACTCATCAGAGCCCAGATAAAAGAAGCAAACAAGACAAAACAAAACAAAAACATTGCAATATAGAATAACCAATTTAGACTTGACTTCAGTCATCAGCTAGTCCAACCCATGACCATAAAAGAATCCCACTTCAAGATATTATCAAAGTTCCTTTATTTATTAATAGAAGATCTCCATTGAGGAAGAAGCCACTCCTGAGGTAACCCATTCTACTTTCAATTACTTCATTTTTTTTTTTTTAGGAAAAGTTCCTGCACAGCTCTGAGCCCAGTTTCCTAAAAAATGTCTAATCTGACTTGACAGTTTAATAGCTAACTTGCTCTTACCCCTGAAAGTTCTTTCTTCCCCACTTTAAACAGCAAGGACTCGTCTTTTATCCAGTCATTATATAACATGAAATTTAAGCTCTTCTCTTGAATTCCTACAGATATTTCCCACATAATCACTGTTTATTGTTAATCAGTAGAGAAGCATTTATTGTGCACTTGTCTGTGCAGGGCACTATCCTAAATGCTGGAAATGCAAAGAATGGCAAAAACAAACAACCCCCCCCAAAAAAATAAGTTCTGCCCTCAAGAAAATCTCAATATAGTTATCCAACAAAATATAGTCAATGATATATAAACAGGTTGAGTAATATAGGAAATAATCAATGGAGAGAAAGCATTAACATTTTTTAAAAAGAATTGGGAATTAGATGGGCCATAGAAAAATAAATTCAATTAAATCTTATGAATCATCAATCCCATAAAGACATAGTATTAAAAGCACTGATTTGTACACCTAAACCTTTCTTTCTTGGAGTTTACTATGTGACAAATTAAAGGAGATGATGATAAATGTTTTCAAAATCTAGTTTATATCATAATAATATAGAGGTACCTTATGATTTCCCTTTATATCATCAAAGAGTTTTTAAAGAATTGTCCTCTTAATTAGCAATATTTATAATGTTGATAACTCTTTTGAACTTAAAAACAACTTAAGAAAATCCATGAACTCGAAAATTAGTATGTCCCTATTTAAGAGCTTCTCTATGAAATATGTAGCATGATAAAAAGAATGGACATAAAAATGCCACAGATCAAAATTCATATACAAGAATATATTTAATAGATATCATGGCAAGAAAAGACAATTAATAACTAACAATTTTCTCAGACAAAATTTTCCAATCATTTCTTCTGTCTACCATTGAGTTTCAATTGCACTTTTTTCTATTAAAAATAGCATAAAATTATGAGAAAATAATGAGAAAAATTAAGATAATCATGTGATTTCTGCAGCTGGTATTGAAAGTACCATAGTTTGTTTCTTTCGGGGAAGAAAAAAAAAAGAGGAACTTTGAAAATCTGGCATTGACCTTTACAGTAGGAAAATAAAATATTTTTCTCTTTGGTAATCCTGCACAGAACCTGAAGTGGAGATAGAAATGAAATCCAGAGAATTATTTATAACAGATAGTTTATACTAAAACAGTTAATACTGTATTAGGGAGATGGCATCAGTTCTATCAAGGGATTAAAATTAGCTCATCAATTCTCTCCACATAGAGTGCCCCAATTTATATAATAGCCCATATATTGATTCTTGTCGATCACCCTTTTATAAATAATGGGAGATAACAGTGTAGAATGCAATATTGATTTCTAATTTTATCTCTTTTTCCTTATTTTTCATATTCTTGTATTGTAATAGTTAATGGCTGTCAATTATTTTAATCACACAATGTTAAGGATTATGCCTAAAACGAGGGGAGGGGGGGGGTAGGTCAATTCTCTGAGAGCCTCCACACTGTGAATTATAACTTTTGAAAGAGTTGCAAAGCAGCCTTTACTTATGCAGATGTTCCTTGTGGATTAGGAATGAAATAAATAGGAGACAAGAGGGAAGAAAAGGGAGATCAGAGAACTCAACTGTCTCTCAGTGGAGAAGTCGGAGAACAGCAATTGCCTCTCAGTCTTCTTGTATCATCATCATCCTCTCACATGAAGAGATCCATTCTACAGGTCTGAGTTAGACCTCCACAGCCAGTGGTAGGTGGCTCCCATATCACATCAACACAGAATACAAATTTTCTCTTCCATATTTTAATGATGTAATGATCCCTTGGTCAAGAATATCTCCTGCACTGTTTATGTATCATCATTCAAATTGGAACTTCACAATTAACTTCATTTAACTATGCATGCAATGTTATGATAGGGTATAGGAATAGCGGTGGTTGGATGAATTGAAATGACGGTGATGCAAAATGTACACAGAGAATCAATTTGGCATTTTGGCCCTCATTTTTTGATTGTTGTGTAAATTATACTTCTGAAAGATAGTTGCATAAGATAGATAAGAAACAAGCATTGGACCTGTAATTACCAAGATTTAAAGACTCTCAAGAAGCAAACTCCATCAGCTAATGCAAATTACCACTCTCTCTAAAATTTCATCTTAGATAGTTGCCCACTGATAGTTATCAAGTCAACAAGAATTTCTTCAACATTTGTAATGTTTTGATCATTTTAGAAAGCATTAGGGATATAAAGAAAAACAAAAGATAGCTCCTGCCTTCACAAGAAAATCACATTCATATAACATGCAATAATATGTAATATTGGAAGTTATCACAATGGGAAGGCATAAGTGTTTAGGACAAATGAAAAGGATTTTATCTGGAACTTGGAGAAGACCAGGGGAGCAGGGAAAAGAGACAATATGGGATAAAGTTACAGGGCCAGGAGGATAGCCTGTGAAAGTATACAAAGGCAAGTAACAATATCTTACATGAAAAACATCAGTGGTTAATGTTGCTGAATAGTAGTTATAGTAATATACTTGATATGATACAATACAATATATATAATATATTATAGAATAATGTTATAATATAACAATATTATAACATAGAAGTATTATTTAATAGGTTATATGCGAATGAATATTGTAAAATGTAAGGGAAAAAAAGGCAGGAAGAAATTAGGTTATTGAATGTTGGGTTAAGATATATTTCAAAGATAAAACAATCAATAAGTATCAGAGCTAGAACCTGAATCCAGGTTTTCCTACCTGAATGAAAGGTCAATTTTCTATCCAATGTATAATGAGGAAATATACAGAAATGGAGAAGCCTGAAAATGATCTACTCAGGACATTCCAAAGGACAAAATTTAGATTTTTTGCCCTATTGCTGCTTTCATCTTCCTTTACTTTAGGTTTTACTTACCTCATCTTCAGGATGGGAAATATAGATTTAAATGTAGATATTTCTGCTTTCATTTGCATGCAAATCAATGTACTAACTGGGAGCTCTTTTCTTCTCTCTCTAATCTTCTCCCCTGGATGATCTTGTTAAGTTTCATAGATTTAATTGCCATTTTTATGCTGATGATTCCCAACTCTGCCTTTCCTTCCCGCAACTGTCTGCTGATCTCCAATCTCATATTTCTGACTCCCATTTATATTTCTCAAATTGGATATCCAGTGGATATCTTGAACTCAATAAGTCAAAATGGAATTTATTATCTTTCCTTTTAAACTTTTTCCAATGTCTACCTTCTCTAGAGGCAGCTCCCTTCTCTCTTTCTCTCAAGCTTGCAAAACAGGATTCATTTTGGATTCCTTACTACTTCTTAATCCCCCTTCTCCTATCCAATCTATAGCCAAGGCCTCATTTGTTCTTCTGTCACTAATATTATTTTATTGTAGACCATCATCTTATCATATTTGGATTTTTTCAATATGTGCAGCTGGCTCTGCTACTTTCAGTCTTTCCCCAACACAATCCATCTTCCATTCAATCATGAAAGTTGTGCCCTTAAATCAAAGGTCTGATCACTTCCTCTACTCACTAAACTCTAGTCACAACATACTGCTACAAGGATCAAATACAAAATGTTCTGTTCAGCATTCAAAACACTTCCTAACCTATTCCTCTTACCCTTTTCAATATTTTTATACATTTCTCCTCAACAAATATTCTTTGAACTAGTGCCACTAGTTTTCTGGCTGTTCCATGAAGAAAACATTTCAACTCTTGGCTTTGATCATTTTTTTTTCTGGCTGTCCCCCATGCCTAGAACATTCACACTCCTCTGCTGTGACCACTCATTTTCCTGGCCACCTTTAATCCCGGTCTACATGAAGCCTAGACAAAATGTTACTTTCTATAGGAAGCCTTCTTCAATCCTTTTTTAACTTTAGGGTCTTCTGTGTGATAAGTATTTCTAATTTATCTTGTATTAGCCTGTGTGTGTTTTTTTTAATATAATTATTTGCATGTAGCTCCTGGGAACTGTATTTTGCTATTTTTTACAATGTCTGAAATGTAGTAAGTCCTTAATACATTTTAATTGAATGGTGGACTAATGCATGTCTAATGATGGCAAGGACCATTCTCAAATTCAATGTTCTATCCCCTGGGTTTTGTAGAATAACTAGCACATTATTTTGGAGGGGGATAGGTTGGTATCAGGTATATTAAAATTCTTCTTGCTGTGATATTATCAGTAGATCCTCAAAGTAATAATTTGCCTCCAAAACCACAGGATAATAAGACTAGTATTGGAAAGACATTCAGAGACCAACTGGTCCAAAGCCCTCATCTTATAAATAAGGACAGTAAGACTCAAGAACCCTGGAGGGAGGACCAATTAGAGAATTTGAATCCAGGTTCCCAAAATCAAGAGTCAGGGGAGATTCTCCTTGATATTATCTAGCCTCTATAAACAAATGCTAATCTTTAATTATATCTATAGTTTCATATATTTACAATGCAAAAAACTACCATTACTTCTCAATTCTATTTTTTTTTTTTTTTAGCTATATGGACAGGTGTTCTTGACACTATGTTATCCAAAAGTGGAAACATTGGCTTCTGGGAACTGAGATGGCAGAATAAGCAGTAAATCACCATAACTCTTCCATATTCATTTCCAAATAATCACAGATTTATGACTCCAAATCAATCCTAAAATAACAGAACCAACAAAAAGATGGGGAAAAAAGAATCTTTGAGCCCAAGTATCTTGTAATATTGGCAGGAAAGTTTTGTCTCATCCATGGAGAGGAAGTATCCCAGCAAGACTAGCAAGTGTCACCGCAGCATATCAATGGTAGACACAGAGACCCAGTGGAAAGGAGATAAAGGTCAATACTGGCAACCTCCCACGTGTTTCAGCATATCCAGGGGAAGGGGCAAACTCCAATTCTGAAGCCTGCAGCAGCCAGGTTATATTTGGCTTAGAATAGCCCCAAGCAAAGAGACAACTGGGAGATGCTATATCTCAATGTAGTCCTAGGAAAAAGGAAAAATAGGGAATTACCGAATGGGGTAAATTATTTCACACGAAAAGTCACATGAATCTATTACAGTAGAGAGATGTATGGGAGCATGGTTGAAGGGCACCATTTGAACCCTTTTCTCAATAGTATTGGATCAAAGAAGGAATACTATACGCAATCATTTGAATATAGAAATCTCTCTTACATTCATGGAAGTAGGAGGAGAAGAGATTAAGTTAAGGGGGAGGGAGACTGACAGAAGGAAATGCAAATCGGGGGAAGTGCTAGACAGAAGCAAAACACCAGTGAGGAGAAAAAAGACTAAAGTACAGAGAGGACAATAAGAAGCTATTTTCCATAAAATAGAAGAGGATAAAAGACTGGATCAAAAAACAGAACCCCGCAACAATCTGTGATTGTGTAATAAAATCACACTTGAAATGCAGAGAGACAGAGACTAGAGCTAAGGGACTCAAGCAGAATCTATTATGCTTCACCTGAAGGGAGGGGGGAATGAACAAAAAAGAGCATGGCACCATTTGAACCCTTTTTAATCTTAATATCAAATGAAGTAAAGGTAAACAAAGCCAAAAAGGAAACAGACACTGAAGCAATATCAGTACTAACCCTCTATGTATGAAGAGGTACAGCATGCAAAGTATTTTTCCCTTTTTTAAAAATATTTTGTTTTTTTCCAAATACATGCAAAGATAGTTTTTAACATTCACCTTTGCAAAACTTTGTGTTCCATTTTTTCTCCCCCCTTCCTTGCCTCCCCCCTGATATATCCAACGTGCAAATCTTGTAAGTATTAATTTCCCTATTCATCATGCTGTGTAAGAAAAATCATATCAAAATGGGGAAAATGAGGGAAAAAACAAAATAAGCAAACAACAAGGTGAAAACACTATGAACATTCAATCTCCATAGTTCTCTCTGAATGCAGATAGCACTTCCAATCCTAAATCTATTGGAATTGCCTTGAATCACCTCATTGAAGGAAAGAGCCAAGTTCATCACAGTTGATCATCATATAATCTTATAATTACTTTGTACCATGTTCTTCTGGTGTTAGCATCCAAATTCATTTTTTTATTAAATCTTTTTTAATTTTCAAAATATATGCATTGATAATTTTTCAATATTAATCCTTGTAAAACACTGTGTTCCAATTTTTTCCCCCTTCTCCCCATTCTCCATAGATAGAAAATATTCCTATATATTAAACATGGTAAAAAATTATATGTTAAGTCTAATATATGCATATATATTTATACAATTATCTTGCTGCACAAACAAATCAAATCAAAAAGAAAAAATAAGAAAGATAAAACGCAAGCAAACAACAACAAAAGAGTAAGAATGCTTTGTTGTAATCCATACACAGTTCTCACAGTCCTCTCTCTGTATGTAGATGGCTCTTATCATCACAAGATCATTGGAACTGGAGTGAATAGTCTCAGTGTTGAGAAGTGCTACATCCTTTAGAATTGATGATCATATCTTGCTGTTGCATGTACAATGATCTCCTAGCTCTGCTCAGTTCACTTAGCATCCATTCATGTAAGTCTCTTCAGACCTCACTAAAATCTTTCTACTGATCATTTCTTATATAATAATAATATTCCATAACATTCATATATCATAACTTAGCCATTCTGCAATTGATGGGCATCCACTCAGTTTCCAGTTCCTTGCCACTACAAAGAGGGCTGTCACAAACATTTTTGCACATGTGGGTCCTTTTCCCTCCTTTAAGATCTCTTTGATATAAGACTAGTAGAAATACTAGCATCCAAATTCTTAAAGGAGAAGTTGTGAGTTACAGGAAGAAATTGATAGCAAAACTATACTAGTGAGACACCTCTACTGTCCCTTTTCAGAATTCAATAAATCCTACTGAAAAAAAAAATAAACAAGAAAAAAAAAACTAAAGAAGTAAGTATAATATTAGAAAATTTAGATCTGACAGATCTTTGGAGAAAGTGCAAGAGGAACAGAAAGAAATACATCTTTTTTTCATAGCATCAAAAGGTACCTACACACAAATACACCTTGTAATAGGAGATAAAATATTTCAAAATTCAATTTAATAGGGCAAAAATATCAATTATATTATTTGCATAATGAAATAAAATTTATATTCACCAAAGTGTAGTAGAAAGATAATTTAAAAATTAATCAGAAACTAAAAAATCTAATCCTAAAGAAGGAGAGTCAAAGAACAAGTCATAGAAATCACGAATGATTTCATTACAGAAAATCACATTAATCAGGTGACAAATTTGTGTGATGCAACCAAAGCAGTACTTAGAAGAAAATTCATTTCACTAAATTATTAAATCAACAAAATGGAAGTAGAACATATCAAAGGACTAGGCATGAAACAAACAAAAAATAAAAATAAAAATCTAGAAAAAGAACAAATTAAAGACTCCAATGAAGCACCATATTAGAAATCCTAAAATTCAAAGATGAGATTAATAAGATTGAATGTTAAAAAATCAAAATAAGCAAAAGAAACCCCATATCTATTTAATATGTAAATAATATATTTATTAGAATATAAATCAATAAACTATTTTTTGGAGAAAAAATTAAGAAGCTAGATATACCTTTGATTAATTTGATTTTTAAAAAGTAAGGAAAAAACAAATATTCAATATCAAAAATGAAAATAAACTTATTTCCAATGAAAAATTAAAACAATCATTATGCTATATTTTGCACAGTTATATGCTGATAAATCTGACATACCTGAGAAGAGTTGTTCTATATTTTTGAAGCTATAAACCATATCTAGATTGACCGATCAGTAAAGAGAATGCCTAAATAACTTAATCTTATGAGAAAAAAAAAATTGATCAATATATTAATGAACTCCCTAACAAAAATCTCCAGAGCCAGATGGGATCCCCATTAAATTCTATCAAGCACTTAAAGGGGAGATCCATTCTTTGCCTCTCTTGCATACCAATGCTCAATAATAGCCGACAGGCATTTTGTAAAAGTTTATTGTCTGCATTACTGATTAATAGAAATAATAATAAAAAAAAAAGAGCACATCCCTGCTTTCAAGTGTAGTGCAATCTAAAAAAGAGAAGTGCTACAGATTCTGACTGTTATAGCCAGTGAGGGATATATTTTTCTGAGAAGTTCAAGAATTATGAGTGGATAAATAAAGGAGTCAATTGTAAAAATCTCACTCTTGGTTTTGCCAAGGAAAACAAGTTGTAGACCAAAAGTTCTGGTGCTTCAGGAATTAATTGTACCAGCTTGGGGAGATGACAGATCGCTCTGAATGTTTAACTGACAAGGTAGCCTCTCATATTCTAAGGAATGGTGATTAGTCGAGATAAAGTACAGGAAAGGAGTGCCAAGTACTGATTTGATGTTAAAACTATAGAAACAAAAATATGTACATTCATATGTTGCTAGTGTCAGACACTACCCCCTATTGTCTAAAGACAAAGTATATCATATCTCCCCTCTCCTTCCTCACCTTAGTCTTTAAGGAAATTTGCGTATATTTGACCTCTGTCACTAACTCCAGTTCCTATCAATGGTATTTCCCAGTTTGACAAGTTCCTTGCATCTATGATGCATTTAACCAATTAATAACTGGAAGAACAAAATAATGTTTTCAAATACAGCAAAAACAAACATGCAAATATTTCCCCTGCTCCATAATTGTGGGACTTGCATTATTTCTCCTATATCTCCTCAATTTTTAGAGAGGAAGGTTAAGTATGTTATTTAACTCAGTTACTATACAGAACGATCCAACCAAATTCTCAGCCACTTCCTGACCTCTTTGAGCTTTCCTGCAATATCTGGCCTATAATAGTAATCCACTCCTTAGATCTAATGTTGAAAAGTTCAAATAAATCAGATCAACCCTCAAGGAATTTTTCTTGAAAACAAACAAAACCCTAAATAAAGAAAGAGGGAAAATTGAGTCTGTGTTCTATCTCATTTATTAGCTATAGGAATCTCAGTAAGTCACTTTACTTTGTCCCAAAAATCTCATTTGTAAAATGAGAAGAATATCACCTACTTCTTTCAGTGTTGTTGTGAGGAGCAACTTAGAAAATATTTGTAAAGAACCATGTAAATGTCAAATGATAGCTATTATTATTAATGCTAACTCTGACTGTAGTAAGGCCCTGATATTTGAAACTGCAAGAGTGAATGTCAGCTCAGCAGCCAGCTGAGACCAACACCTACTGTCAATATCAACCACAAGTTTCATTGAATTATTACCGGACCTATAGATATCATCTGAGAATTCTTGGTTGGCTTAGTTTTTCTCCATTTATGCTAGTAAGATCTCTGTCTAAGATTTTAAACTTGGGGTAAGATGCTCAGGTCTTTTGGAGATTCAGAGTAACATCTATTTTAATGATCAATAAATTTATCCCTGTGTATTTGTTTGAGTGTGTATGTACACAAATAGAAATGAATAAAATTGTCCCTCTGAATTTTAGAACTTTTAGTAGGTATTTATTTTTGCCTATGATTTTCTTGAGCAGCAAGGTGATATAATAGCTAGAAAACTGGGTTTTGTATTAGGAAGATTTATATTCATGATTTCAAATCTAACCAGATAAATCCCACAAACTATGTGACCCTGGGCAAGTGACTACTCCGTTTGCCTCAGTTTCCTTATTTGCAAAATGAGTTTGAGAAGGAAATAGCAAAACACTCTACTGTATTCACTGAGACAACCCAAAAATGAAGTTACAAAAAGTCAATCATAATTGAACAACAAAATTATTTTGCTATTACACACATACACACATATGTATATATACATACATATACAAAAACACTTAGACAAACACATATGTGTGTATTTGTGTGTATATGACCATATCACCTCCAGTTCTTTCTAAATTCTAAGGTCTTTTCCACCTCATTTATAAAATTCTGTTTTCTAGTTGACATTTAATTTCCTTCATAAGCTGACCCCTATTAACTCCCACTTTTTTTTGCTATTTTATTCCTCTTCATGTCTATTCAACCATTGATTTATATTTGGCCTATATAATACATGTAAAGTGAAAGCAAACTTTCTGCAATTAAATCAGCTTTCAGAAGACTGAATGGAGATGGGTGAAATCATGTCGGATAGCAATCATTCTCTGAAGGTACTGTGATGTTCCACTCCAAATTGTGTGATCTTGAATAAGTCAATTTTCTCTGAATCTCACTTGTTTCATTAGGGGTAGAACAATTTGAGAAGCAAATGGACTTTAGGATACAAAAGCATTTTGGAATGTAAAAAGAGTTATTAAAATAACATGATCTTCTAGGAAGCCTTAGTGGTAACAGAGTCCTTAAAATATATCTTTTTTTCAGATGAAAAGAGGAGAAGAAAGGCAGTCATCTGCCAACGGCCTCTTCATTACCATCATTCCAATTTTGGAATTTTTCACGATAAATCCATTAAGATAAGTTCCTAAATTAGAATTGCTTTAATTGAACTTAGATTATAACAGGCCATGTTCTAGAGAGAAAATAATGTAACACATGCTTACCTGAATTAAATACAGATATTCAATAACACAAATTGCAATCCAATAACATTTAATTATCTCTAGCCTTTCCATCTTTCTATTCACAAATTCACTTTTTCAACCCCAATATTGGATGCTGTACTTATCCTGAATAAATTTAATCTTATTACATTTTGACTTTATATTCTAGCTATTCAAGATTCCCCCATCCCTTCTCTTTGATGATCTGACTTCTAGTATAAGATTAAATTTAAAGGAATAAATAAGTTATCTGTCTTAAATGGGAGTTGAAAGTCATTTTCACAATGACACAGGACTATGCTGGAACCATTGGAACCATATTGTGCTGAGAAATGATGGCAAATGCTTGTCTTCATTTATTATTATATTAATTTTTAAAGTTAAGAAAATGATGGAAAAGACTATTAATGCAGATTAAATATAATATGTATTGTGTATTCAGAGAACTAGCAGTTAAACCTTTACCATTAAAGTATTCAAGAAACACAATAATTATACTTCAAAAATGATATAAAGATTTAAAGTACAACATACTCAACATGTATTACAAATATGACAGTCAAGAGAGCTAAAGAAACTTCAAGATTCACTGAAAGACCTAATACCTAAATACCCCATAACAATGGACCAGCTTACCCTAGTCATATCATAATGGGAGGTCTTTGTTGGAATCTTTACAAATTGTTAAGTCATTAGAGTTGATAGAGGCAATAATTATCTAATTTAGCATGGTTCAGTATCCTTGATCTGATCTTACAAGATGTTTTGGGCCAGAATCTGAAACAAGGTACTAAGTAGAACAAATTGATACAATGCTTGTGTTCACACCTTTACTCATTGGAGTTCACAAGTATGGGAGATTCACAAAGTAAACTTTGTAAATTTGTGAATTCACATCTCCTTTAGTTGTGCCTCCAAAAGGGGGAGTCAACCTTTGGGAGATCATATATAAAGAGGCTCTTAGCTTCGGTTAGTTCGTTACTTCGGGTTAGAGAGAGTTACTTCGGAACATTGACTGGGGTCGGAGAGGAGCACTCTGGGAGGAAGCTCACAAGCCCTCTCTTAGAGGCAAGAGAGATTCATTCCATTTTCCACTTGGCTAGCTGGAGGCTGAAGAAAGCAGAGGCAGAAGCAAAGGACAATCTGCAAGAGCACTTGCAACCAAGCAGAGAGATAGGTCTCAACTAACCGGGCTATTTTGGAAGGAGAAAATAAGTGTTTGCGTTTTTACCAGCTGGCTGTATTTTGGGTGATTATTACTCTTAACTGAAACTAAGGCTGCCTTCAGGAAACCTCCCTGAGAAACCTTCTCCCAGAGAAAACCTTTATGTTATTTTAAAAGAAGAAAATCACCAAAGGTTTACGTTCCAATTTGGGCACCCTGTGAAATAACTTGAATGATTTGTTGTGTAAGCAACCCAATTAGTGAAAGACCTTGACCACAAGACAAATTAAGATTGATTAAAAGTATCAGGTATTTTTATCTATTCAACGTGGAGAAGGAAAAGTGAAGTTTAAGGATAAAAATCTTCAAGTATTTCAAGAGATATAATGTGGAAGTAGCAACATATTTATTTTTCCTGGCCCCAGAAAGCAAAGGGAGGTTAAATGTCACAAAAAGGCAAATTTGGGATTGTATAAGGAAAACTTCCATATGATTATAACTGTCCCAAAATTAGCTGCCTTGGGATGTCATGGGTTCCCTAAGGTGAAATTCCTCAAACAAATGCGGAAAAGTAAACTGTTATGTATCTCATAGAGAGGGTTTTTATTTGAGCATCAATTGGACTAGATGGTCTCATTGGACTCATATATTATGATCTTTAATCCCATACAAGGATAGAGGGAAAACAAGAAACTTACCTCTCCCTTTGAATCTAGCCATATATTTTCCTTTCATTTAACCCTCATGCTCCTTGAGATACTTCCCCCAGGCAACACAAAGAAACTGGGGCAGCCAAATCTAATTGTGATTCATGAAGGCATCTGGGAGAGTCAGAGGGAAATGAGAGAGCCTGTCTCTTAGAACCTTTCATGGAAGGTAATCAAGACACTCTAGAGTAGTCAATTTGATTAATATCAAGGAAAGATTTTTGTTGGTATCATGACCTTATTTCCTTATTTTCCCCGAATCCCCCTTCCATAAAGTGAACAT
Source organism: Antechinus flavipes (assembly GCF_016432865.1). NCBI lineage: Eukaryota > Metazoa > Chordata > Mammalia > Dasyuromorphia > Dasyuridae > Antechinus > Antechinus flavipes. The sequence goes on along the minus strand of NC_067399.1, from coordinate 14,716,434 downwards.
TTTCCCCCAAATTTTCCCTAATGGTGCTGGTAGAGAGTAGATAAGTATATGTATCTATATGTGGGTGTATGTATGTATGTATGTATGTGTGTGTGTTTATATACATATATGTATATATGTGCATATATATGTATGTTATGTATGTGTGTGTGTATATATCCCTGCATACCATATATATACCTACTGCATACATACTTTGACTTATGTCCAGGTCAGCATCCTGTAAGACAAACATCATTAGATTATGATTTTTGTAGCCCTTGGTATGAAACTGGCAATGGCACTAGATAGCTTTGTGACCATGGGCTGGTTACTTAATATCTCAAGACTTTACTTCTCCCTTATCTAAATTGAAGGCTTTGTACCAAAAAGAGATTTCCAATAGAACTCATCTCTGGTTCTCTGAGCCCACTGAGGTGGCAAACAAGATGTATGGGACATGAGATAATAATAAGAGAATTGGCAAATATCATAAGAATTTATATGCCCATAATCCAAAAGGCAATTAAAAGTCCTAATAAGTAACTATTATGCCATTCGAGAAGATGCTTTCACAGGTGATTGCAAGGAATAATCTTGGAATCAGAAAGTCTCAGCTACAAACTTTTCCTTTAACATGTATATAATATGTGGCCATAGGTGATTTCTTTAATGTCTCAGTTCTTCAGGTAAATTCCTTTCTTATATACAATTTAGTGTTTTGGAGCATTAGAAATATTTTCTAAATTTGGAGTTACTTATACTGATAAAATCAGAGAACTACTCCATAAAACTGTCACTATGCTAACTACTGGTTTCCAGTGGGGAAAAGCAAACAAAACCAAAATATGTTTTCACTCTCCTTAAGGAATTTAAATTTTATTAGACTCATATAATATTTAGTCATAGCACAAGTTGATACTTAGAAGCCAAGATAATGGGAAAGGCAACTATTGTTCATATGACACTCTGCCCTTAAGTATTATTTACTCATCTCTCTTATAGTGAGCAAGTGTAACTTCTGATACATCATTTATCATTCTTTAGCTCATTACTTCTCATTGCATTGGCTACTTCCTTTCCTTTGTAAACTTAGGGTTGTTGGTTTAGTAATTTACTCAATGCTTTCATTGTTTTATAAAAGAGTAGTAAAATTCAAAAGAAACATGAGTATCAAATATCCCCAAAAATAATGTTTCACTTTCTTTTTATTTCTAATCTCTTGATTCCAAATGGACTGTCAAAAAAAATATTATAGTCTCTCTTCCTTTGTGCTCCTACCAGCAGTTCAGAAGAAGAGGATCACTTCTGAACATTTTGTGTCCCATTCAAGACCTCTAGTTTTCTAGTAGATCAGCACTGAAACATTAGGAATGCATATGTCCATTGCTATTCTTTGGATATCAATGGTAATTTGGGACCAGATTGTGAAAGAATCAGAATACCAGGATGAGAATTTTGTAATGTTCTCTGATCCTCAGTTTTCTCATCATAGAAAGAAGGAATGAGAATAGACAATTCCCATGTATCTATCCAGGTTTAAAATGATAGAATCACCATTTACACAGGCAGAGAAACATATCCCATTCACCTCTAGTATACTTCTCACCTCTAGTTATGTGATCTTGGACAAGTCACTTTCTGTTTTTCTCAATTTCCTAACCTGTTAATTGAACCAGACAAGGAAATGTTAAACTACTACAGTATCTTCACCAAGAAAACCTCAAACTGGGATTATGAAGACTCAGACATGACTGAAACAACTAAACAATGATTCTAAATCATCTATTGATGATGGAAATGTTATGTTTTACTATTTTTGATTGTGTAAGCATTGAAGATATGACTTGTGTTATCAAAACCACGTTGTGCTATGACTTGAGCATATGGCTTTAATTAATTACAACAACTGTATCTTTGGGTTGTGTATTTTTCACTCTCAAACATTAATTACCAGATTTTGTGCAGGTGTTCTGGGAGCTTTCTTCCAACATAGATTATGTCTCTAATGTTTTTTTTTTTCATTAAAATCCTTGATTGACAAAGAGATTTCCATAGAGAGAAGCTTTCTCTCTTGGCTTATGACACCCTACAAATGATGAGCACCTTATCGCCAAAGAGGTACTTTATTCTAGAGTACATTAAATGATGAGGCAAAATGATTGGAGAATATTCAAAGGGAGGCAGGAGCCCAAGTTTCTGATATGAACCTTAGTAACTCATGCTTTATTATTATTTTCATTGGGTTTTTTAATGGTAGTAAACAGCAGGAATAGCGGTACCAGCACCCACAAGAGTCAATGGAGAAAAGAAATTGAACCATCAATTGTTTAGTCATTCAATTACCATTAAGTTATTATTATGGATCAAGCACTATGTGCTACACATGAGAAATACAAAGCCATAAATTAAGTAATGAACTTATATTTTCTTGAAGGGAGTTTTTAAATTCCCTTCTACCCTTTGGTGAAGGCATCTAAGACTAGTGGGCAAATGTGAAGTAGGAGTCAAATTGCATCAATAAGACAGAAGGAAGAAGAAAGTGAGAGAAGAAGAAAAGACAAAGAAAAGAAAGGAAAGTGAAAGGAAGGAAGCATTATTGATGGAGAAAAGAATCATAAAGGTGGGAAGTTGTCCAGAAAGCATTCATAGGTTCAGACCATCTCTGAGTCAAGCTTTGTTATGATTCCATAATAAAGTTCCTAGTGAACTAGCAATTAACAAAGGTGGGATGTGATCTTTTAGGAGAAAGGACTCAAGGCAAAGTATACTTGTTTCAGTCACTAATAATCTTGGCAATTGACATCTATAGTTTGGCCTCCTGTTTGTATACAATAACTGAGGAATTAATGCCAAAAATTCAATAAAAAACCCATTTAGGGGCAAGATAATCCTCCTTATAGTGGACTGAGACCCTGGTTTGCTAGTATTTTATTGGAGTCTTATTCATCCTATCATTAATAATCACCTGTGTCCTAAGCACAATGCTTTAAAATAGTATGCCATTGATACTCACAATAATCCTAAGAGGTAGATCCTAACACTATTTTTATGGTTGTATAAAATGAGGCAGATAGAATATCACACAATAATAAATGTTTTAATATTTTATTTTTCAAAATGCATCTAGATATGGTTTTCAACATTCACTCCTTGCAAAACCTTATTTCAAATTTTCTCCCTTCCTCTCCCTCACCTCTTCCCCTAGACAGTAAGTAATTTAGTATAGGTTTTTTATTTGTCAAAAAAATAATTTCTGAAGCTTGATTTGAACATGTCTTCCTGGATCCCAGGCCCAATGCCCTATGTACCACTTAGTTGTCTAACTAAATGAAATAAATGCGTGTGTGTGTGTGTGTGTGTGTGTGTGTGTGTGTGTGTGTGCCTTCAGGTCAAATGAAGAATATAGAAAAGGTTTATTTAGAGAAAAATTAGAAAGAAAAGGCCTTCTGCAGCCTATGATACTCGATGACTAGTCTCTGAAGGCTTTGACTAGCTACTAAGTCTGGAATGGTCTTCCTCTTAACCTCTGCCTTTGAGAATACTGAATTTCTTTTAAATATCCTTCCCCACATTTTCTTGGTCCACCTATGCCTTGCTCCTAGTTCTGGCAATGATCTTTCCTCAAATCACGTGAATTTATTTTCAGACATTGACTGGTGGGAGCCTTTCATGCTCCTTGTCACAGCTGTATTGTGCAATACATGTCCAGGATATCCATGTTACTGGATTTTACTCTGCCCACATGTCCAGATCTGCAGTAATTACAGTGCTGTGTAATGATAGGTGAAATGACCTTGTTATTTCCCTTATGCTTCCATTAACCAATCCCTCATATAGATATGCATCTTTTAGTTAAAGAATTGTTCCTGAAAACAGCCAAAGTATGACAAAAGACCAAATGTGTTTTTTTTTTTTTCAAGGATTACTTTAATCCAAAAGGTATAAAAGTAGCCCTGAAGGAATGTAAACTTAAAATCAGATGGTTGTTGAAAGCTCAGTTTAAAAATATGGCTTAGTAATTCAAATAAAGAGGACATTTGAAAAAGAAAATAGTCTAAAAAAAAACAAACCCATGCTGCACTTTTAATATTTAGGGGGGGGGGATGCCATTTGGAAAATATCTACAATTAAACTACATTGGGATTTTCTGCTACCTAATGTGAAAATTGCATGGGCCATTACTTAGCTTAATAAGTAGTTTATAATTTCCCAAGGACCATACAGAAGGTTCAATTTATGAATTTCTCTTTCAAGTTTTTTATTTTTATGCCATTTTCCTGTGGTTGTGCAAGTTTAGAGTCTGAGATATATAATAATGTACAAATTCTCAATGCAGGCAGATGCATCTGGTGATGATCTGGTGAACTCTCAATATTGAAATAAACAACAGAAATATTGAAGGGGCAAAGATGAGCTTTTTTCCAAGTTGCTTTGCCTAGTGAAAGTTCAAAACAAGATCATGAGAGTAGAATAAGGACTGCTGTAGGAGAGAATAGACACATGGAGCCATGGAAAGGCTGAGGACCTGTTTATCACACTGATAAGTTGTGTGTTTCCTGACAAAATTAGTGGTCAAAATAGCTTCTTTTTATTTCCTCATTTTCTTTCCATGATTTTCTTCCCTTGGAAATATCATAGTGTATTGTGCACAGTACTGGAACTGGGTTCTGGAGGACCTGGATCAAACCCTTACCTTGTATGCATAATAGCTTTGTGAAGCTGGGCAAAATAGTAAACTCAATCTCTGCTTTCTTATGTATAAAATAAAGTTATTTAATTCAGTGATCTCTCTGGTCTATCCTTGGCTCTGAATCTCTTATTTTCTTTGTTGGTTGGTAATCTTATCTTGAGCTTTTGATCACTAGTACTTTACCCCTTATTTTGATACATTAAATACTGAAACTCACTTATTTTATTTATGGAGATCATCTCAGAGCTGCATAAAGGATTTCTCAAGAGATTCAGAGATGAAAAGAATCCAGTGGTCACTCAGTCTACCAAAGTCCTATTAAGTAACTAGCCTTTGAAGAGGTGAATAATAATAATAATAATATAATAATAATAATAATAAGTATTTATATAGCACTTTATGGTTATTAAAGTGATTTACAAATATCTTATTTGGTCCTAACAGTGAAAAGTGGATGATATTATTATCTCCATTTCAGAGTTGAGGAAAGAGAGCATACGTGATATAGCTGTGATCAAACTACTAATAAGTGTCTCAGACAAGATTTGAATTCTGGTTTTACTGACTCCAGATAGCAGTCAGGGGTCCTCAAACTACAGCCTGTGGGCCAGATGCAGTAGTTGAGGACGATTATCCCCCTCACCCAGAGCTATGAAGGTTTTTTTTTATTATTATTATTTAAAGGTCCACAAAACAAAGTTTTTGTTTTTCCTATAGTCTGGCCCTCCACCAGTCTGAGGGACAGTGAACTGGCTCCCTGTTTAAAAAGTTTGAGGACTCCTGCTACACTACTTTTACCACCTACTTGCTAAAGTTCTTTGCCCAAGCTAACTATGTGTCAAAGGCCAGAATTCAAATTCAGTTATTTACATTTTAGATCTAAGGGTTTTTCTGTTGCATGCATGTTGCATGTCATACTCTTACCTTAACATATTCTTAAATTCCCTTTGCCATCATGCCCAATTAGTAATTATTTTCCCTATCAATATCTGGAAACTACCAAAACAATGGTTGTTCAATTCTCATGTGATTGTAATTGATAGAATATAGGAACTTCTGAGTTTACCTTTTTTTAAATACTTTATTTTGTGAGGAATTTAGGGCCCAGAGGATTGAGTGATTTGAACCCAAGATCATAAAGCTAGCATATGGCAAACCCCCAAATCAAACCCAAGTCTTTCGGCTCCAAATTCAGCCCTTTCCATTGCTTTATGTAGCTCCTCAATCAATAGTAAATTCTTATATTAAGCTGAAATCAGCACTGCTTATTATTTATATCTGTTGGCAGCAGTCAGAATCAAAATTAAAGAGAGACAGCCAGCACTTTTTCCCAGAGGGCTAGCATCTGGCTGGTATGCTTCTCTCTAACACTAGACATCCTCACTTTTCCAACTCAAGTATCTTCCAAAGTTCCCTTTCTAACGGAGCTCTTGTCTTATGGTTCTGGCTTTCTACCATCTCTCCCTGGGGACATGGTCATTAGGGACAACTTTACTGCTGGAACGACTGAAACTGTAACTGTGCCATTTTTTTCAACCACTTGGGTCTACATGGCTTCAGCTGATTTTTTCCTAAGGTAACAGGATCCCTAGTAAAAAATAAATTTAGTTCTGTCCTCTGAAACCACTCAGTGGAAAGTTATTTTATCTTAAGTAAGGATTCTGTCATGTTTTAATATATCCATAATATTTTTTCCTTTTATTTGATAACACACTCTCTCTCTCTCTCTCTCTCTCTGTCTCTCTCTCTGTCTCTCTGTCTCTCTCTCTGTGTCCCTGTCTCTCTGTCTCTCTCTGTCCCTGTCTGTGTGTGTGTGTGTGTGTGTGTGTCTTTCTGTCTCTCTCTCTCTCTCTCTGTGTCAGTCTGTCTCTTTCTACAATATTCCCATCCTTTAAGTTTCCCTTTTTTGAATACTTCAATGGGAAAAAACACATTTTTTCCCTTAGATGCACAATACGAATATGAAGAAAAAACAAGTAAAGCAAAATGAAGAAACAGGATGTTCACCCAGTGAAATTATATTCTATTTGTTGAGAATGAAACTGACTCAGAGAATTAGTATGTAGTATTTAAAGGAGAAAGTATTAATGGCCAGATGAAGTTGGAAAAGATCATATGGGATATGTCAACTACCCCAGCCCTTGGATAAGGTAAAGGTAAGGATTAAAAAAAAAAGACATACTTGCCAGAGAAAGAAGCTGGCAAGAATCATACAAAGAATAGCCAAGAAACCAATTTGATTAAAACATAGACAGACAGAATGAGAGAAATATTCAATGATCCTGGGAAAATAGCCTAGAAGCAGATTGTGAAGGGCTCTAAACTCCACCCTTAGGAAATTGCACTTTATTTTAGAAGAAAGAAAGGAATTTAGTTTTAAATCTTCTTTTTGCTCTTTATCATCCATGTCCTCTTGGTCAAGTGACTTCCTATCTTTGGAACTCTACTAAAAGAGATATTTGAGAAGTTTTCTAACTCCTAATTCTAAACACATAATTTATAATATAAATAATAAATAAATGTGTATCACCACAATTTCTTTCATCTGTTTGACTAAACATTCTCTTGTCCTAATATAAAAGAAAAAAAAAAAGATGATAATTTTTGCCTGCACTAAGGTCATTATTGAAACTTTGATTCCTTTGCTGGAACTATGGATTCTTTGAGGCTTGGCAGGTAATTTGCAATCCCATACTCTTTCAGGATCTTAATATGCTTTGTCTTCTTAATCATATTATTTGAAGGTAAGGATTGTATTGTTTGATGATATTTATATTCCCTAAACACAGCATTTACAGAGTTAAGAAAATGAGTAATATTATAAGTAACACATTTAAAGAAGAGTGATACAGACTAAACGTAAAAGACTGGAACAAAATCTAATATGCTTCACATGAAGTTAAAAAAAAAAAGCGGGGATAGACATCCTGTCTCAGATCAAGCAAAAACAAAAAAATCTATCTAATTAAAAGGAGATAAGGAAGGAAACAACATCCTATTTAAAGGTACCATAGATAATGAAGAAATATCAAGACCAAACATATATGTACTAAGTGGTATAGCATCAAAATTCCTAGAGGAGAAGTTAAGAGAGATGCAAGAAGAAACAGATAGCAAAACTATAATAGTGGGAGATCTCAAACTTGCTGTCTCAGAACTAGATAAATCAAACCACAAAATAAATTTCAAAAAAAGAAGTTGAGGTAAACAGAATGTTTGAAAAGTTGGCAGGATAAATCTTCGAAGAAAATTGAAAGGAGACTGAATAGAATACACTTTTTCCCCCCAGTGGTTCATTGAACCTATACAAAAATTGACCGTATATTAGGACATAAAGACCTCAAAATGAAATGCAGAAAGGCAGAAAGAGTAAATGCATTTTTAAGATCATGATGCAATAAAAATTGCATTCAATTGTTTACAGGCAACAATAGATCAAAACATAATTGGAAACTAAATAATATAATCATAAAGGATTAATGGATGAAACAACAAATGATAGACTCAATATATGGTCACCATTTAAACATAAAGAGTGATATTATAAGCAAATTGGAAGCACATGGGATAGTTTTCCTCTCAGATCTGTGAAGAAGGAAAGAACTTGTGACCAAAGAAGAACTGATACCCATTATTGAACACCAAATAGATAATTTTGACTATATTAAGTTAAAGAGTTTTTATACAAACTAGACAAATGCAGACAAGATTAGAAGGGAAATAATAAACTGGGAATTTTTTTTTTTACATTTAATGGTTTTGATAAAGGCCTCATTTCATTTATTCAAATTTATAAGTATTCAAGTGTTCAAAGAATATGAACAATTTTCAGATGAAGAAATTTAAACCATTTCTAACAATATGAATAAGGTTCTCTAAATCACTATTGATTGGAGAATGTAAATTAAGAAGACTTTGAGATATCACGACATACCTCTCAAATTGGCTAAGATGACAGGAAAAGAGAATGATCAATCTTGGAGGGGATGTGTGAAAGCTGGGACACTAATACCTTGTTGATGGAATTGTAAACATATCCAAGCATTCTGGAGAGGAATTTGAAACTATTCCCGAAGGCTTATCAAACTTTGCATACTCTTTGATCCAGCAGTGTTTCTACTGGGCCTGTATCCCGAAGATATCTTCAAGAATGGAAAGATTCTTTCCATGTGCAAAATGTTTGTGGCAGCCCTTTTTGTAGGGCCTAGAAACTGGAAACTGAAAGGATTCCCATCAGTTGGAGAATGCTGAATAAGTTATGGTATATGAATGTTATGGAATTTTATTCTTCTATAAGAAATGATCCTTAGAATCCTTTCAGAGAGACCTGGAGAGACTTAGAGGAACTGTTGCTAAGTGAAATTACCAGAACCAGGGGGATGTGGCTCTTTCCAACAGTGTCAGTTCCATTGATTTTTTGTCGATTAGAGCCATCTATACCCAGAGAGAGTACTGTGGGAAATGAGGGTGGATCCCAACATAGCATTTTCACTCTTTTTATTGTGGTTTGCTTGAATTTTGTTTTTTTTTTCATTTTTTAACATTTTGGTCTGATTTGTCTTGTGCAGCAAAATTGTATAAATGTGTATGCATATATTGGATTTAACATATATTGGATTACATGCCATCTAGAGGAAGGATAGGGTTGAAGGAAAGGAAGAATTGGAAAACAAGATTTTAAAAGGGCTAAAGTTGAAGAATTGTCCACGGATATGTTTTGACAAATAAAAAGCTTTAATAAAAAAATAGAAAAAAAAATTACCATTGCATATGTTTTGAAATTTTAAAAAATTCAATAAAAATAAATTTAAAACAAAAAACAAAACAAGTAATACCTTTTTTCTCTTTCTCTGTGTGTGGATTTGCATGTGTCTCTGCCTCTGTCTCTCTCTGGGTCTACTTCTCTCTATCATGTCTCTTTTCTATCTCATTATCTAGTCATCTTTCTATAGCTCTGTCAATCTGTCTACCTAATTTATCTGTCAATACTATTGAGTTTCAGCAATGTTAAAGTCATTATTGCCTTCTGTATCAATATTTTTGTGAAATAATCATCCAGAATTAGGACAGTTTGATAAATTATATATGTATATATATACATATATATACATACACACACACACAGAAAGAGAGAGAGAGAGAGATAATGTGAACAATTGATGGGCTTTTCATCATTTTCTCCTTCCCATAAAAGTGATATAAAAACAAAAGATATTAAGAAAAATAATGTACTATGACAAGTTTTACTCTTTTTTATACTTCACCATCACTGTCAACTTTTCTCAGACAAAATCTCATAGACCACATTTTATTTTGCCTTCTATTTTGTACTATAACTATTTTATTTACCCCATTCAGCTACAGAAAGAATTCTGTGTAAGCTTTTCCTTTGGGGAGCATGCAGTTGAGGGTCTGTTGTAGTTATTTCATAGTGTGAGGAATTCCTGGCATGGAACCAATCTTTACTGAGGCAGATAGGAACCACCTATAACTTTTAATATTAGGAATTCCCTGAGGAAACTGGAGGATTAAACAACTTTTCCTGATCACACAGCTAGTATGTGTCTCAGGTAGGACTTGAATCAGTCACTGTTATAAATCTACATTTCTTTCCTTCCCTGAATTCTGAGATGATTCAGATATTTACTCATAAAACCCCTTTCCACCATTTTGGAGGATTATTTGTTTCTCACAAAGCATCCTTGTGGACAGAATTAGGTACAGGTTGTGTGTGTGTGTGTGTGTATGTGTGTGTGTGTACACACACACACACATACACACACACATATATATTTATATATACTATCTATTATTTTGTTTAAAAGAATGAAAAGACTATCTATATATTTACTATCTATTATTTTATTTAAAAAGAATGAAAAGATCTTTCACTTCTGCAGCTGGTAATCAAGGTAAAGTCAATAGAAATCCTCTACAGTGACTGTTTACCTCAAATGACATGAATTATTCTTCAAAAATTGTGGAAATCTTTACAATTGATATTCCAATTTTGCAAAATAGAAATGCTGAGGAAAAAAAAATAAAGCCTTTTAAATTGAGTTACCTTCAGGACATGTCCCATTTTTCACAAATGTCCTTGTGATCTTGGACAATTTAATTCGTTTTTCTGGACAACAGCTTTACAAGAACAGGGTCGAATAAGTGAGTTATCTTCAAAGAAACTTCCAACTCAGTGGTACAATTTTGAACTAGTCTTGGTTTTCAATCACTGAAATACTATGAAGTTTGGAAGAACTCAATGGATTTTTCTATATCTGAACATTCTCATCTGCAAAAGAAATCTGGGCTGGATGCAACAAATTCAGTAGCATCTAACTCCCAAGACTGTTGTGAGGATGAAATAAAATCATATTTGTAAAGTGCTTAGCACAGTGTCAAGTACACAGTAAGTACTATATGCATATTGTCATTTTGTTAAGCATCTTTTCTAGCTGCTAGATCTCATAGAAACAGGAATATACAACAGATGGTGCTTTCAAAGGTGATTCAAATTTTGCACTTTTATAGATTAACTTTTTAGTTATTAAATAGCAAAAAATGCAATGTATAAGATAAATTTATTATCATTAATTAATTTTAAAAGAAATAGCAACTTGTACAGAATAGACTTTAATGTACAAACATCTCTTTCATTCTATTGTATTATAGAAATGCTTATTTTATTCCAGACATCGATATTTATATTATATATGTATACATACATATATAGATATATATTTATATATACTATCTATTATTTTGTTTAAAAGAATGAAAAGACTATCTATATATTTACTATCTATTATTTTATTTAAAAAGAATGAAAAGATCTTTCACTTCTGCAGCTGGTAATCAAGGTAAAGTCAATAGAAATCCTCTACAGTGACTGTTTACCTCAAATGACATGAATTATTCTTCAAAATTTGTGGAAATCTTTATAATTGATATTCCAATTTTGCAAAATAGAAATGCTGAGGAAAAAAAAATAAAACCTTTTAAATTGAGTTACCTTCAGGACATGTCCCATTTTTCACAAATGTCCTTGTGATCTTGGACAATTTAATTCGTTTTTCTGGACAACAGCTTTACAAGAACAGGGTCGAATAAGTGAGTTATCTTCAAAGAAACTTCCAACTCAGTGGTACAATTTTGAACTAGTCTTGGTTTTCAATCACTGAAATACTATGAAGTTTGGAAGAAGTCAATGGATTTTTCTATATCTGAACATTCTCATCTGCAAAAGAAATCTGGGCTGGATACAACAAATTCAGTAGCATCTAACTCCCAAGACTGTTGTGAGGATGAAATAAAATCATATTTGTAAAGTGCTTAGCACAGTGTCAAGTACACAGTAAGTACTATATGCATATTGTCATTTTGTTAAGCATCTTTTCTAGCTGCTAGATCTCATAGAAACAGGAGTATACAACAGATGGTGCTTTCAAAGGTGATTCAAATTTTGCACTTTTATAGATTAACTTTTTAGTTATTAAATAGCAAAAAATGCAATGTATAAGATAAATTTACACATATTTATACTACGTATGTTTATGCATAAACACACATGCAATGTACATATTCACATTATATAATGCACACATAAAGATATACACATGTATACATGTGTATACATATGTGTATATTTCTTTAAAAAAAAAACTTATGGACAATTCTTGTTAGCAGCATGTCACCCAAGTTTATTTGTCATTGGAAAGAGAGACAGAGAGACATAGAAAATGGTGTGGTGTCACATACTTTTATCTCTACAAACAGGCTCAACTTTACAACCTATGATAAGGTAAAGTTAAAAAGGAATCATAGTAGTCCTTTTCAACTGGATGCTTCCAAATGTGGTGAAAAGAAAGGCATAATCAGGCTTTGTATAATGTAGTGTCCTAATAGATTAGCTATGAAGGAATGATTGATACTTCTTAACATCAATTAGTTAATACTAGCAAGAAGATTTTGGGTTCCCTTTATCACCAAATAGTGAACTAAATCAGGTTAGGGATGGGGTTAGGATTAGGATAAAGGAGTCCTAAAAGCCTCCGTGTGCTGTACTCCCTGGATGCCATTGCCTTAGCAACCAGGGCTGTGCCCTTTCTCATGAGAAAGAATAAAAACCTTTTTTTTTTTTTTTTTCAGGTTTCTGCCTCACACTTCAAACTTTTAATTCTGGTGGTCCCTTTCTCACAAATCTGGGGAGAAAAACTCTTTTGACAATTAAGGTCTTTGGAACTCCCCCACTCTAACTTTATGGTTATTTTACTAGCTGTGATTACAGAAGTAGTGGAGATGACACGAAGATGAAATATAAGACAACATGAATCAGATTGAACTAGAATTAGTTAAACTATTGCTAGAGGGAAAAACGTATCAAGGATGGTGACAGATTGATTGGACAATTGTACAAAGAAGGAAAAATAATGATGAATGTACATAAATATTTTTAGATGGTATTAATACATTCCCCAAATATCTGATTATCTCAATAATTTAATATATATCCACTTTCATATTTAATTAACAAGATATTTTAGTCCTTCTACTTTTAGCATGACAGAACATTATTTAATCAATCAATTTCTGTCCATGATTTTATAGGGCATCAGCAGAACTTAAAATAAGAAGTACGTTCATTTGAAAACTGATAATTTGAAGGGCTGACCAGTAAAGAATGGAGTCATCCAATGGAGATCCAGGAAGGGAATTGTTTGAGGGAAGTGAAAATCAACTCTTCCTCTGACTCTAGACCTAAAAATAAAGTAGTGAAACTTTGAGGGTTAGAAAATTTCAATTTCTCAATTCTATCCTGGAAGTACTTCTATCCAGGTAGGCTACAGAGAGGGGCATTAATAGGGGAAGGCCTTTGTTGAATTTAAGTGGAGGCAAAAGAAGTGACCACACTGATAGAATTATCTTGTCTTTAGATAGACCTTCTATTGTCCTTAAATGTTCTTTTGTTGCAATGAACCTTTGTTGAATTCATTGCATTGAAAAAAAAAATCATAATTCCACAGTCACTGTATCTAATTGGAAGGCCAAGTTATAGATTTTTCTCCTATAAAATAACCTACAGGTACCCCACTTTTTCACCAATTTGTTTTTGGGAATTTAGCCTGACAGTGTAATCCCTAGGAAGTCTTTTTCAAATTAGTGCACTTACTAAGCATTTCAATGTCTAACTCCTTTAGGATATTAGCCCTTTACCAAGCATCATAACTACTAGTTCATTAGGAACTTTGTCTTTTAAAGTCTTGCCCTCTGTCATGGCATCTTATGGCTTTTTCCCTTTGTTGCGAAGTCTTCCTCCCTGTTAAGTATATAGTTCCTATTGACAATTTAGCTGGTCTTTCCCCTAGTTACTTCTTAAATTCCCTTTTAGATTTTAGTCCCCCAAATAAAGGGAATAATAATAACCTCATTGCCTCTTGATTTGGAGATTGTCTGTCTACAAATTCTTTTGAGGTACTTTGAGACACTGATCTGAACCTCCTTATATTTTCAGGATTCAACAACTCCTGCACTTCATAATTTGGTGACTCATGGAGAGATTCCTGGAACTACTGTATACATAAAAAAGGTGGAAGGAGAGAGTAAAGGAAGCTTTATGATTGTACAAGAACCCAAAAAGAATGTAGTATTATCCTAAGGGGGTCATGGGTATTTCAGGAAAGGGATTAAAAAAATCTTCCAGAAAAGAGGAATTGTGACTCTATTTTTCCCATGTCTGCTCTGTATGTGAGCCCCTATCCCCATAGGTTTTCATTTGCATTGATAGGAGTGTGTGTCCCAATCTTTTGAGGTGATAGGCTATACCTATATTCTTACTTTGCTATTTTAGGCACTTCAGTCCCCTAAAGGACTGTTCAGTCATGTTGATTTTTTTTGTATCAGTTTTTAGTGTCATGGAGAAGTACAGTATGGGAGAAATGAGCTAGAGAATTTAAAAGCCCCTGTCTTACATGTAATTTTAATGCAAAGTCCTGAGGGGAGATGTTAACTGATCCCACTCCTATATCTGACTCATCTGTGCTTATAGTTTTTGAGAGAGTGACTCAAGAGCATGTGTTGTAAACATAGGTAGATCTGTCTTTTTTTTTTTTTCAGATTCATTATGTGTAAAATGGAATTAAAATTATTTTTGGACCAACCACAGAATTTCTCAGTAATAATAACTTTAAATTGATTTGAAAAACTTAAAAGTGCTCTAAAATCTTTGTCACTATTATTATTCTTGCTTTCATTCCATTTCTATTTACAGTCTTCTTCTACATGGACGTTTTCCCATGCCAATTGTTTTTAGCAAATCGCTCTCAGTTTAATTTTAATTTTAGGGTCTTACAGAACCAGGCAAAAACAGGCACTGGCTTTGAAGCATCTACTTGGATTCCCCTTATGTGTTCTTTTAACATTCCAAGGAGATGGGGTAGATAATGAACCAGCTCCCTTGTCCTGAAAAGCATGAACTAAGCAGCTCTTGTTTCAGCACCATAAAAAAGACGTGACCACTCACCTGCTAATTAGAAATGTTCTCAAGACTGGAGAAGGTTGCAGTATGCAAATTTCAGTTTAAAAAAAAATACAGTCATTTGAAAAAAAAAAAGTTAACAAATCTATTTATAGGAGTAAAAGTTTTAGACATGTTTACCAAGGTTTGATTCCTACATTCGCATAAAATACCTGAGTAAATTGAATATGCAGGGAAGAGAGGAAATGTATCAAGCTAAGATGGTGTGTGTGTGTGCGTGTGTGTGCGTGTGTGTGTATGCACTTTGCCACAGTGAATTTTTTAGTTTTTCTCAATAGATATTAAACATATCAAATGTCCTCTGCTAGATTGAAAACTGAATTAAACCCTCAAAGAGTTCAAAATCACCGGTATTATCCATGCACAGTTCAACAACTGATCATTGACTTGTTTCTGAAGAACAAACTATACCCATCTTTCATAAATATAGAAAATTAATACATGTTAAA
Organism: Antechinus flavipes; assembly: GCF_016432865.1. Classification (NCBI taxonomy): domain Eukaryota; kingdom Metazoa; phylum Chordata; class Mammalia; order Dasyuromorphia; family Dasyuridae; genus Antechinus; species Antechinus flavipes. The sequence goes on along the minus strand of NC_067399.1, from coordinate 14,700,782 downwards.
TTATATGCAACAGCTATTTTCTGCAGGGGATATCAACCTATTTTGTTTAAATATAAATATCCCCTTAAGTCTTCTTAATTCAGTTCTATTCCTTTAGCCAGATAGTTTAAAATTGCTTATTATGAGCAAAACAACCAACTTTGGGGGATACAGAGTCCAGATTGGTAGAAATAAATTCCATTCTCAAGAAGGTCGTGTTTTCCTGGAGGGAAAGGAGCTATAGGTACATAGATAGCTAGATGGATAGGCAGACAGACATATTTAAAATGAGTAGGAAAGTAAATGAATAATAACTAGAAAAAGGAAGGGACATCAAGAGGAAAAGGATACCAAGAACTGGGAAGAGAGAAGAATTTTATAGGATCCAATATATAAGGCAAAAACAAAAACAAAAACAAAAAAAAAACAACAACAACAACAACAAAAACAAACAAACAAACAAACAAAAAACAGTTAATAATCCTACAATCAGGAAGAAAAGGAAAAATGCATTACAACACAATTATGTTTTCCTTCAAAAGACATGAAAGTGATAGGTAAAAATTCAAGGTCACAGTTATACCAGATTAACTGAAGGCAAAGGGGAGTAATATAAAAAGATTGAAAACTTCAATTAAAGCTAGATTATAGCTATTTTATTCACAACATGAGGAATTTTCATGGAAGTAATGGATGAAATGGTGGACTTGAAGTCAAGAATTCCTTAATGTAAATCCTACTTCAGATTACTTCCAGACTTTGTGAATATGGGCAATTCTCTCCATTTCTTTGAGATTTATTTTATCTACATACATACATAGATATGGATGCAGACATATATAGGTGTGTGTATACATATGCTTATGTATATACATGCATGTTTTTAATACATATACAAACTAATAAATACAAATATGTGCACACATGTAATGTTCTCTAAAATATAATGTTCTCTGGGAGCAGGTTTCTTGGGGAGCTTCTAGGAGCAGCCTTCATTTCAGTTCAGTATAATCACCTCAAATGCAGCCAGGAGTTAAAGTCTTTATTGTCTCCATGTCTCTTTCACTTGGGGCTCTGCTAGTTTTCATAGAGGTCTTCTGTTCTCTTGGTTCCAAGAGCGTAAGCTGCCTTCTCTGGCTTGTGAATATTCTGAAATGAATGCTGATTGAGGCTCTGAGAGCTTCTGGTGGGTTTCTGTGTCTGGCCCTAAGACCTGTTCCTTATATATCCCACATGGAGTATACTCCAATCATTACATCACTACGAAACCATTATTTGTTGTAGGATTAAATCAATGCTAAACTAGATTTAACCACTGTCTCCTCAATTCCACTTAGTACCTTGTTTCAAGTTCTGGCCCATAATATCTCCTTATAGGATCAGATCAACCATGCTAAATTAGATAATTATTGTCTCTATCAATTCCAGTTACTTAGTACCTTGTAAGAATCCTAACACATATATCTTATGTTATCTATAAATAAGTTATATAATATTTACTTACATATATTATCTTCCCATATACATATATTGTTGACTGAGAATAAGAACAAGAATTGAAATAATTTAGAAAGAAGTGTATTGAATCATACAGTAGACAAAAAAAAAAAAAAGGTGACCCTAGCTCCCAGATGTCTATAAGTTACATATTATATAGAAGAAAGAAAAAAAAAAAAAAGAAATAACACTTGATTGGCCAGAATAGTGAAAGTTTCTAAATAAGACTCAAAATTGACTAAAATCTACAATGAAATAATATTTCTCACAATTCTTTCATCAGCCTTCAGATCCAACTGGATTTCAAAATCCTGAGTTAAGTATTAAACAAATCCAGTCTCTAAGCAATGGTTCTGATTTCTCAGTCTGTACAATATTATATATAAGCATATATATTTATAAGCATAAACATATACATAAAACAGACACTTATATATGTCATTAAACTAATTAAATGCTTGAATATAATTTTAGATGAAAATTTAAATCTGCCTATCATACAATTCTTCATCATTTGGAAAAATGACATTTTCAAGAGCAAATGAAATTCTATCTACTGAATCTGGATTCTCCTATAATGTACACAAATAAAAATTTCACTACAGACCCTATTATATCTATTCATAGTTTATTAATTTTGGCCTTTTTAATGAATAAATAGGAAACAAACAAGTAAAAAAAAATTCAAATGTAAATGAATGCTAACATGTTGGAATCTTTACAAACTGCTAACTCATTAGAGTTGATAGATTATTGATCTGATCTTACAAGAAGATGTTTTGGGCCAGAACCTGAAACAAGATACTAAGTAGAACTAATTGATACAATGCTTGTGTTCACACCTTTACTCCTTGGAGTTCACACGTTTAGGAAATTTCAGGGTTTAGTATGAGATATCTGAATTCATACCTCTCTTAAAGCTCTTAGGGCCAGAGAGTACTATGGGAGAAAACCCATAATCCCATTCTCTCAGAAGAGTCATATATATGCCAGTGAAGAGTGATTCAAGGGAATATTTTCCATTTGGCTGGCTGGTGGCGGAAGAAGAGTTTTCAGAGGAAGAAGCTATGAGTCGCGAGTTCAGTGGAAGATTGAGAAGGCTCTCTCAGAGGCACAACCAGACCTCTGTGGTGGCTGGGCTCCTGCACCTCCCCCACTGAGACCAAACTGGTCCGAAAGACTCTCCAGAAAGCTAGCCGAGCCCCAGGTGAAGGAGACAAGAGATTCGTTCCATCTTTGTGCTGGCTGGAGACTGAAGAAAGCAGAGGCAGAGGCTGAAGGACAGAACCTTTGGATTTGGAGACATTCGGAGGGAGCTCTTGGAACCAAGCAGAGAGATAGGCCTCTCAATCAACCGGGCTATTTTGGAAGGAGGAAATAAACATTTGGTTTTTTTTTTTTTACCAGCTGGCTGCATTTGGGGTAATTATTGATCGGAACTGATACTAAGGCTGCCTCCAAGAAAACCTCCCCGAGAAATCTACCCTCTCCCCCAGAAAGAACTATTCTACTTATTTTAAAAGAAGAAGATCACCACAATAAAACAGAGGCTTCTTTCCTTAACTGAATTTTTACAGTCATAATATTGCTATAGAATGGAGGAGGGGAGAACTATAAAAAACTGCTGGTAGCATATTAAAAAAGAAATAAAGAAAGGAAAAAAAAAGAGATTGTTGGGGGTAAAAAAATCTAAGTATGCATTTCCAAATTGATAAGTGATCAAAAGATATAAACAGTAAGTATTCTAAAGAAAATAATCATAGCCATCTAAGTTATATTAAATAAATTTTAAAGATCACTATTGAGTAGATAAATATAAATACAAAAGGAATCCTTAAATATCATCCAATGGTTAGTTAGGTGGCCCAGAGAATAAAGCACCATGCCTAGAATCAAGAATACCTGAGTACAAATCTGGCCTCCATCACTTACTACCTATATGACCTTTGTCAAGTCACTTACCCATTTTGCCAAAGTTTCTCATTTGTAAAATGGGCAGGAGAAGAAAATGGGAAAATCTTTTAGTATCTTTGTCAAGAAAACCCAAATGACTCTGCATATCTGTGACAACAACAAAAACTACCTCACATATATCAGATTGTCTTGCATGATAGAAAAGAAAAATGATAAATATCAGGCATAGTAATGCATTGTTAGGAGAGTTGTGAACTTGTCTAACCCTACCAGAGAAAAATTTTCAACTCTATCCAAAAGGCAATAAAACTACATATACTGTTTGTTCCAGCAATAGAATACTATGTCTTTATCTCAAAGAGATCAAAGAAAGCAGAAAAGGATCAATAATTGCCAAAACAAAAGGTATGACAACTCTTCTTATTGTCAAATAATTGGAAATTGAGGAGGAAATGGTGGAACAAATTATGGTGTATGCCTTTTATATGATGCTATTATTATATAAGAAATGATGAGCAGGATGATTTTGGAAAAAAAAAATCTGAGAAAATCTATATGAATTGATGAATAGTAGAGTAAGCAGGACCAAGACATTGTTGTTTATATAACGTCAATGTTGTAAGGATGAATAGCTATGAAAGACTTGGATATTCTGATCAATACAATGATTCAAGAGAATTCCAAAGAATTCATGATAAACTCATGATTTCACATGTATAATTAGTACCATATTGTCTACTTTTTCAATGTGTGAAAGAGAGGAAGAAGTGTGAAGAGGTTTTAAAACATATAGTTGAAAAAATTACCTCAATTGATGAATGGTCAAAGGATATAAATAGACAATTTTCAGATCATGAAATTAAAGCCATTTATAGTTATATTAAAAATGCTCTGAATCATTATTGATTAGGGAAACACAAATTAAAACAACTCTGAGGTACCACCTGACATTTGTGATTGACTAAGATAATAGGAAAACATAAAGAAAAATGTGGGAAGGGATGTGAGAAAACTGGGACATTAGTGTTGGTGGAGTTGAGAAATGATCCAACCATTCTGGAGAACATCCTGGAACCATACCCAAAGAGGTATCAATTTATGCATACCCTTTGACTCAGCAGTGCCATTACTGAATCTATATCTCAAGGAAATCATAAAGAAGAGAAAAAGACTCACATAAGCAAACTTGTTTGTAGCATTTCTTTTTTGTAGAAGCAAAGAATTGGAAAACAAGTAGATGCCCATCAATTGGGGAAGGGATGAACAAGATGTGGTACATGAAGGTAATGGATATTATTGTTCTATAAGAAATGATGAATAAACAGTTCATAGAAAGTTCTGGGAAGATTTATGTGAACTGATGCTAAGCAAAATAAACAGAACCAACAATACATTGTACACTTAACAGCAAGAATTTATGATTATCAACTGTGAAAGGCTTGATTCTTCTTAGTACTTCAGTGATCTAAAATGATCCCAATAGAGTTTGGATATAAAATGCCCTCTGGACCCAGAAAAAAAAAAGATTTAATGAGACTTAATATAAATCAATGCCTGCTATGTTCACATCTTTTTCTGTTTGTTTGTTTTTTTATCTCTCCCAGGATTTTTCTCTATTGCTCTGATTTTTCTCTCCCAACATAAAGCAACACGTATTACAAATATATAAACTTACTGAACTAAAAAAGTAAATAAATAAAAATAAAAACTAAGTATTAAAGTTAAGGTTTTATTTTCATTTTCCTTTTGAAGGGGCATACATATTCCCTTGAAACTCTGAATTTGTTCATATTAGAAAGAAATATCAGTCATAATCTATTATTTTCCTTGCAAGAGTCATTCTAATTCAACAACTATATGGAACACTGTGATATTAGAAGAGATGTTGGTAAGCAAGTAATGGTTACTAAGTTAGCTATAATATTATCTGCCTTCATGAAGTGTGAATTAGGTAAACCACTTAAAAACATCAAAATTCACAGATGCATTATTAAAGGGATAGTTAACTTTGAAAGCTTTGAAAGAAAAAAAAAAGAAATTAAAAGTTGCATGACTTTAAGTTGAAAAAAATCATTCCAGTCTGGTTTCATTTTCTTTGTGATGGGATGATTAGCATTAAATTATGGTCAGTCAGTAAGGGGAATGCTATAAATATGTTTAATATAGATTTTAAAAGCATCTGATTCTGTCATCTTATACTGAAGTGGAGAGAAGTATAAGAAACTGTTAAATAAGTTATTGTATGGTTTGCACAGTAAGGAGGTTTAAAACAAAATAACATGTGTGCTCTGACTGGGATCAGGGAAGATTTTGTGGAAGAGGTAGCACATGAATGGAACATCACAATGCTTTTAAATTTGTACTAAATATTGAAAATTTGTGTTAATTTATTTTCTAATAAAGAGAAAATATAGAGTTAAAGATTTTATACCATTTTTATTAGACCAAGATAAAGGTAATGTTTTCATTCCTGCCTCTCCTATCAAAATTAATGAGATGCAGACAAAGCAGTTCTCACAGCCAAATTTATATCCCTGGATGCTCATAATAACAAGAGGGAAATAGAAAAGATTAATGAGATCAGTTAGCAGATAAACTTTTAGAAAATCAACAAATCAAAACATTACAATCAAGTATAAAACAGGAAATCAACAGAATTAAAGGATGAATTAATACAATTGAAAAAAAAAATCAATCAGATTTGTTTATCTTTGTCCCCAAGACAGAGCTCATGGAAAAAATGAAAGTTGCAGTGAAGTGGATTCAGAGTTGAGATTGTTTTGTTCAGGATGAGAGGAATAAAAAGTATATGAGAGGAAGAGCTGATTCTAATAATGAGCTATATGAGAGTTCAATGTACAAGTTCAAGAAGTTGTAGATTTCATCTCATTAGAAGTTTTTAAACTCAACTGAAAGACTATTTATCAAAGATGTTCTACTATGGAAGCTTGGAGAGATTCAACTTGTAACATTTCCTTTGAGGTTGCTTCCAACTTAGAAAGTCTATGACTTTGTGAAGTGAAGTCATATATAGACACAATGTGAACTAGTTAAAAGTGATGAACTTGATAAATGTTGAGTAAAATTTAATTTAAAAAGAAGAGTTATACAAGCATAGTACTAAAATAAAAATGAACAAGGGGAAATCACAAGTAACATGGTAAAATTAAAGAGATTATGATATATGTTATAAAATAACAAAACTAAAAATAATACTCAAGTAATGAAATAGGTAAAATAAAGAAAGCAACATTACAAAGATAAGTGGAACAGCTCATTACAACCACATAATAAAATCCAGAAACTTGTAACACTAAAACTAAATTGATTCAAAACTGAATTGTATTCAATAATTTTACAACAAATAGTAGTTGGGCATTCTAAATAATTTTGAAAGAGAGGAAGATAGAAAAATTCTCAATTATTTTAATTAGGCAACTTTTGGTCCTGATGTCTAAAACTATAATAATGAAATAGTGTTCTATACCAATATAATGAATTCAAAGTCATATAATTCTTTCATGTGGGGATTTCCTTCTTGAATGCCATTATAAGACTTTTAAAATGTGGTACCTTAATGTAAAGAGTTTCATGGCCAGCAAAACAAAAACAGACATGCAAAAACCAAAATAACAATGAAAAACAAGCTATCATCTTGAAAGTAAATTGATACTTGGATTTTCTATGAGAGATGCATTGGTTCTCAGATCATACCTGCACTATTCACTATTGACCCAAACTAAAAAAAAAAAAATCTCTCCATATTGGTTGTAACTACCATCATGTTTTCTTTTTAATTTGTTTGGGTAAGGTTTTTTTTTTTTTTTTTAATTTTTGATCTTTGTAAGGATTACCTATATTTGTAATGCTCTATGTCTTCAATTCCACTTGTAAAATCCTCATATTCCTTTAAGGTCTAACTTGTCTGCTTTTCTAGTATCTTATTAAAATTCTAGTTTCTTATTAAAATAATCACTCATAAATATAAAAAAAAGAAAATAATTATCTGAACGTTATAGTACAAGTTCATTAAAAACTTGCATCAAACCAAACCATAGTTGATTGTTTTTGTCATATTTGTTGCACTGACAAACCAAAGGTTTTCCCTTGCTATAGTTGGCACACATTTTGTTCAAACATTTGACAAATTTTCTTGTATTATTCTTGTAAAAAATTGAGAGGTGGGGAATGTCATTAGTATATCTAGTTGTATTGAGAATTGATAGAATGCTTGATCTTAAAGAGTAATCATGTATGGATCACTGTTGTCTTGGAAAGAGGTTTATTACAGAGTGCTCCAGGAATCTATGCTAGGTTGTGTGTTATTTAATACATCCTATTGGTGTGTTTTATAAAGACAGAGATGAAATTCTTAATGAATTTTTATATAATACCAAATCAATAGTGATAATTAGCTTAGACAATAAATGGTGTCAGTAACAGTTATATACTTGATTAAAAAAAATAAACTATGCATGTGCAATATGGGGAGAAGTAGATAGGCAACAATTCAATATTTAAATAATCCATGATTTCCCTACATTCATTTGATTTAATTCAATCCATCATGTATTTGTTCAGTACCGGCTACATTCAAAGTGAAATACTCAGAACCAAGGAAAAAGTGAAAGAGATTCTGACCTGAAAGGCTCCTGTTCCACTGCATCAACTTATTCATTTCCAATGACCTATTTCTTTATCTTAGCTTAGCTACACACAGAGATGATCATATCCTTAGTGTTATCATTACCTATGTTTTCTACTTCAATGTTCATGACCTCTGTAGTAACCTTATCTGATAATAATGTTTTACCATCCCATGTTTCCCTCTGCCTTATGATACATAATACTGATCTTCAGTCATTTCATTTCTTAGTTCTTTCCCAGGCAATCACCCCTGCACTAGTTACATTTTCATCCCTTCCCCAAATTGACCCCATTCATAAACAGATTCAATTCTATATCACTTTTGTCAAGGCTGTTTCCTTCCTATAATATTGTCCAATTTGTTCTTCCGAGTCTCAGCCTTGGATTACTCTCTCATATGTTATTCCTATACATATATTGCTGGATGAAGCAAGAGAAAATCATGACATCATGCAGATAGACCCACTATATATTTATATAATATACACTTATATAATACAATGTCACCTGAAGATGATAAGATATTTAAAGATATCCCTAATCAATTCATTATTTCACTCACTTCACAAGATGTCCCAAATGTTTATCGTCATCATCCAACATTACATTATTTTTCTTTCTTGTGATTTCTTAGCCAAGAATCTTATTCCATATTTCATTTAAAATAACTGGCATAATATCATGCATAATATTATACAACATAATATTATGGCTTAAGTTTGTGAGGAACTTTACATACAGTACTTTATTTGACCTCTTTACAGCCCAGTGAGGTATGTGTTATCGTTATCCTTTTTTCACTCATGAGAAAAGTGAAATTGATGGATGATGTTACTTGGTTAAGGTCACCCAAGAATTATGGCAGGGTTTTAAATTAGGATCTTTTTGATTTCAAGGATAGCACTCTGTGGAATCACATAGATGCAATTGGTGAAGATTTCACCCTTTTTCCTTTTCTCTATAACTAAGATGCTTTCAATCCACAGATTTCCTTCACCTCTGTATCATAGAAGATGTCACTCTTCATTTTATAAAAAGCAAAGTCCTCCATATTTACATCATCCAATTCTACCACAATTTCTCTAGAAGACTGCCCTCTCTATCGTGATGACATATCTTTAGTATTTTTCTGTCATCTAATAGTTGTATTGTAAACATACCAATATTACCCCCTTCTTGAAAAATACATCAATTGATCTATCCCTTCAAATGAAATATTATCTTATAGTTTCTCTCTCTTTTGTTGGAGAAAACATTTTCCTTGAGAAGGTATTCTCCTTCCTTTGTAGGTATACTGTATTTGTTACGCTCTAGAAACTTGCTTCTGATCTTATAGTTTATCAGAAATTTTTCTCTTGAAGCTTACCGGTGATCACTTAATTTACAAATCTACTGGCCTTTTTAAAATCTTTACCCTATTCTAAACTATGGAGCTTTTATCCTGCTAATCACCCTCCTCTTAATATTCTCTTTGCTCTAGATTCTCATAACATAATTCTCTCCTGACTATTCTCATTTTTTTTTTGCCTTTTTCTGTCTTCTTTAGTGTATTTCCAACTGCCAATTTGAATTTAGTGTTATACATTACATACAAGTGTTAATTCAACATGGCTAAAACTGAATTCATGATCTTTGGTCTCAGAGTTTTGTTTCCTCCTAAGTTCTCTGTTACTGTCTAGGATGTAATTCTCAAACTTTTGTTCTCAGTGTCTTTATACTATTATATTTATTATAAATGTAAATATACAATTATAATATTGAGGATCTGCCCAAAAAAGTCTTTGTTTATGTGGTTTATATTTATAGATATTTATCTTATTAAAAAATAAAAACTAATTTTAAGATTATAGGTGCTTAGAGTTTTAGACACTGCAAGGATTCTATGGACATACTTGAGAAATATTGACTTAAGTCACCACCTTCTTCCTATAATCACCCAGCCTCACAACCTAGGGACCATCCTCATGTCCTCAAGTCTCTCTCACTACCAATATGAAATCTCCTACCAAATTCTGTGATTTTCATTTCTGTTTCATTTATTTCACCTATCTCCTTCTCTCCTGTGATGCAGCTATCCACCTGGTGCAAATCCTCATTATCTCATATCTGTACCTTTGCAATAGTCTAATGATTGTTCTTCTCATTAAAAGTCTTTCTTCTTTTTAGAAAATACAATTGTCTACTAAAAAAGTGGAATCCTAAACATATATTTGTAATTATATAATAGCACCAGTTCAAACCCCAAGGGAGCTTCTTAATGCTAGTGGCTTACATCTGATATAATCTTCATTTTTCACATAAACATATGAATATATACATGCTGATCTATATATGTGTGTATATATATGTACTTCTTTATATCTATTTCAATCTATCTATAGAGAGAAGGAAAGAAAGAAAAAGAGAGAGAGGGTATACAATGTGATTTTTATTTCTCTTTATCATGTTTTTATAGTGTTTAAATATATTATTTCCTATTGCATTGTAAAACTGCTTTAGGCCAGTATTTTTTAACCTTTCTTTGTATTAACAGTATGTACCATAGTGTGTGGCATTAAATAGGATCTTACTAAATGCTTTTTGCCTTGGTATAATATCCATGTAGGATAAAATGATATTTTTCTTGTTCACAGAACATAGAAATTTTTGAGTACTGTTTGTTTCTGGAGACAATATTTTACAAAGGATACGTATCAACTGGAAATTGTTGATAGGACTACTTAGTTGGTGTCAGACTTTGAAACAAGTCTGGTACCCTTTATGTCAAGCTAATCATAATAACACTTCTAAATAGACCCATCATACAATCTTATCATTTAGTCAGTTTCTTATATCCACAGAATTAGCTTTCATTTTTTCCCATATTGGCTGGAATGGAAAAACAAACAAACAAAAAACAACAACAACACCAACACCACTAATGGTATTGCTAGAACAAAACTGGAGCAATTTTACAGGTTTTTTCCTATTTTTTCCAACCATTATAGTACTCTCAGAGCAAGCAAAGTTCTCACTACATATTACTCTGTCTGATATTCACCATCACCCCCATGCCTCCAATGCCATGTGTTGATCGGGGTAGTGAGAGAACTATGATGATGCCAAGAAAATGCACATTTTCTTTATTTACACAGTGTTTTGGTTCCATGGTTGGCTATGACATGCTATGACAATCATAAAATATCAGATGTGAAGAGATGTTTGAGAGCATTTAATCAGTAAAACACAATTTATTAAGCACTTACTGTGTGCCAAGCAACGTGCGGAGCATTCATTCAACCTCCTCAGGTTTTAGATGAGGAAATTGAAATTCATAAAAGAAAAATAAAAATACTTTTCCAAAGATACATAGTGACTTGGTGGCTAAGTCAGCTCCAAAACCTTCATCTCTAAATTTTTTGTTCTTGTCAATTTTTTTCCAACATACTACATGCTCCATTACATTATGCTTAAAACTTTATATAGCCCCCCTCTTTTCACTGCCTTCCTTAAGAAGCTGAAGTGAAAGAACAGCTCCCATTGTGAATTACAGTAATAATCAAAAGGGGAGGGCGTGAGAGAAGATAAAGAGAAAACAAACAAAATGGCACAACCCCAAGAAACTCATGTTCAGAGCAATTCTCATTATCCACTTCACCAGTCCAGAACTATTAGGTCATTATGTCCGCCCCCTCTTCCCTTACTCCTCTGATAGCTCTAATGAAAGATTGGAGGACCTGCTGCCATGCCTTCCATCTATGAGAAATCCAATTGAGAAATTGATACTGACATAATTACCAAAGGACAAAGGGATTTCAGGAGTGGCTAACAGCCTCCTCCTTGAAAGCAGTGGGAAAATGCATTGATCACATTACATTATGCTGAGCAGAATGTCTAGTGCATGGCAGGCAATTAATAAGTGTCTATATTGACTAGGTGTTATTTCATTGCTCTCCCAATTGGGAGAATAATAGTGGTAATAATGACAAATCCCTATACATCACTCTAAGGGTTATAATTCATTTTATTTTCATAACAAGTCCATGGATTGGTATTATCATTATTTTTTTCATTGTATGACTAATAGAATAGAAACAGAGAGATGTTAAGTGACTTGTATAGTTTGTGTCTGAGGTAGGATGCCTCATTTATTCCTGACTCTAATCAGTAGCAGACTACTTAACTTCTTGAACCTGCAAATTTAATAGTGAAATAGGAAAGGTAAAGCCAGTTAAGACTTTCTGTTATTCTACTCTGGGGAAAGAATCAAGGCTCAAAAACTTTTGTCCCACAATCTCTAATTTTGAAAAGGTTCGTAACAAATATATTGTCTGCCTAAGTTGGGAAAACTGACATCCAATTCTAAAATATGAACATATGCTTGCTTATACACCTATGTGCATTCATTGCACGCACATATGCAAGCCCACATATGTACAACTAAAGGGTGTATGATATCTTAAGAGTGCTCTCAGTTTGGGGGATATCCTCATCAAATAAGAATTTGTGCCTTTTATTATTTAATAGATTTATCCTACAGACTTTAATGAAGCTAAGAGTAAAAGGCTCTTCTCTCTAAAAGGAGCTATCCAAGATTATGAAGTTTCAGAAGCACTATTTGAACCCAAGTCTTCTGGAGTCAGTTCCAGCACTGCAATTATATTTTAAAATATTATTTTAATATTTTTTAAGTTTCCAACATTTCCTTTTATAATATTTTGAGTTCCAGGAGTAGCTGCATGGTGCAGTGGATAGAGCACTAGCCCTGAATTCAGGAGAATCTGAGTTCAAAGCTGACCTCAGACACTTAACACCTCCTAGTTGTGTGACCCTAGGCAAGATACTTAAACCCAATAGTCTGCAAAACAAACAACAACAACAAAAAAAGATTCCTAATTTTTCTCTCTCTCCTTCTTTTATCCCCAAGATGGCCAGCAATCTGATATAGATTATATATTTATAATCATATTAAACATATTTCCACATTAATCACGTGTCAAAAGAAAAATCAGAGTGAAAGGGGGAAAATATTAGAAAGAAAAAAAAAACAGAAAAAAATGAAAATAGTATGCTTCCATCTGCATCCAGACCCCATATTCCCCTGCTAGATGTTTCATTTTTTTGTGTCATTATCACAGTCCTTACCTTGCAATGTCTGGGGACAGCTGTGAAATATTCAAAATTAAAATATGTGTCAGTATCTTAAGACTCACAATCTTCATATGAATTCCCCAACTTACCTCACTAATGCAATGATCAAATACAAAATAAATATATATCTTATTTAAAAATATTACCCCTTTTGTAATTCTTTAAAATAAATTACCACCTCCCCTTTTAAAATCAGCATCCACTTCTAAACTCCTTTTGATTATGTCTTTTCTTCCAAGTTTGAAACCAGACTTTCAATAATTTAATTGAAATGATAGCTGTACAGAGCAGTGACCTGGAGAAACAGATGCTATTCTATCCTGAACAAACAAGGATGCTGCCCATCTCAAAAAGCAATGATCAGATGTGATTTCAGTGCCAATTCCATGATGCTGCCTCTTTCTAAGGGCAAAAAAGATGCTTTTTTTGTGGATCAGAATTGCCTCTGGGATGAAACAAATAAGTATTATGGCTACAATAACTTCTGTTTGTCACTGGGCCATTATGGGTAAAATGAAATAAAATAAAAACTGCCTCAAGGAACAAAGGCTATTTTCATGCAAATGGCTTCAGTAATAAAAGATGAAGCAAGAAAAATCCAGGAAAATATTAGTAGAAAAACTTTTTTTTTTTTTTTAAACTTAGTAACATCTGAAACTTTCCCATGGCCAATAATGACAGAAAATAGAACCCCTTATCTTGAATAATAAATTATAGCATGTAGGAATAAAAGGAAGCTTCAATATTATCTGTTTTAGCTATTTCAATTTCATAAGAGTTTATTACAATGGATTTTAAAATTGACTTTAATTATGATTCTTAAAAAAAAAAAAATCCTCCTGGCACAAACCCGGAAGGAATGATTAACACAGTGGATGAGTACCCTGGACAGAGTCAAAGAGGTCTTAATATTCCAGAGTAGAATATTTGGGCTGAATTTAACATTCTGAAGCAATAGTGATAAATGTAAACTCTTATGCTTTGGTTCAAAAAATCAAAATCAAGAGCAGAAAATGTTGGAGGTGAGACCAGATAATACTTGGTCTGCAAAAACAAAACAAACAAAACCCACAAACATTTAATAGAGTCCATGTAGAGTAAATGTAATAGAGCCCTACTATTTTTTTTCAGTCTTTTATAACATGACTAATATGGAAATATATTTGGAATGACTTCATAAATATTACTCTTATCTAAGTGCGTTCTTGAGATAAGGGATAGAAAGGAAGAAGATAATTTGGAACTTAAAATTTAAAGACTTTTTTTTTTTACAGGGAAATGGGGAATGTTTTACAATTTTTTTGGAAGCTTAACTAAAATAATTTAATAAGATAGTATAATGTACTATACATTGCTAAGATAATTTTGTATTATGGAGTCAATTAAGTAAAGAAAATTGGAAAACACACCACATCATGAACTTAAAAACAATATCACTTAAGAAATATGGGTGGTAGATCAAGATAGACAACAGGTAGGGAGATATGAGGGAAATCAAAAACAGAGATGCTTGATTTAATATTTGATGTTTATACAGAACAAAACATGGATCACATGTTTAGCTCTTTATAATGAAAATATGTGTATTGATTCATTTTGCCTATTTTTTTAATTTATTGTTAATGAAACACAAATCAAAAAATTAATAACAATGAGTCACACTGGAAACTCCATTGTCATTATGTCTGTTAATGTTTTTCTTCTTTTCACACAGGTTTTTAGTCTCCTGGAACATGAGAACAGGAGAACATCAGATGCAACTATAGAGCAGAGGTATAAAGACAAAAAACAAAAAACAAACAAACCAAAAAAAAAAAAAAAAAAAAAAAACAAAAACAAAAAACAAAAACAAACAACAAAAAAAAAACCTCTATGCATCTCTAATGACATAGAAAACCACAACTTAACATTATCTGAAACACATTGCATTTTTATTTATTTTCTTAAATATTTTTCAATTAAATATTAATCTAGGTATTTGACATACTGGCTTTAGATAAGTAAGATAATGTATTTGGTGAAAAAATATTTATTTAGCTTTGCCACTTTGAAGAATATTTTAAACAACATTTCATAAAGTTGTAAGACAATATACTCATTGATACTGAATGGAAAAGAAACTCAGTGATCTAGTTTACTTCCCTGCCTCCTGCTGTCTCTGTCTACATTTTCCTTCCTATTTCTCTTTCTCTCTGTTTTCTGTTTGGAGATAAGCTAAAATCCAATGTCAAATAACTTTTGCAAATGATTTACCTGTAATGTTGGCGTCAACACAAATCTCCCTGGATTCTTGCCCAAGATGCTGCTATGATTAAATATTAACTGAAATTAACACAGTGTTTTCAAGTACTATCAAAAAATTGACAGTACATAACCCCATTTTGGTTTGACAGCACCCTTGCAAAGTAGGCGATATAGGTGTTATCATTTTCATTTTATAGATGAGGAAACTGAAGCTTGTTTAAATTCATGCACCTAGTAAGTATCAGAGATGGGATTTGAACCCACATCTTCATGATTCTAAGTCCTTGCTCTATGCTTGCTCTCTTCTAAGAGAGTCTGACACAATCTATCTCATAGAAGGTTGCAAACACAAACATACACACACTCACAATTTAGTAGCAGAGGGAAATCTTTAACAGCAACATAAAAAAAAAAGATGTAAAGACTTCTTGAGATCAAGACAAGTACCTCATCTTCCCAGTGGAGCTCACCTTCCTCATTAGCAGTGTCAAAAGCTCCTGCTGCCTCTCACTCACACATCATCACAAGAAGTCACATTTATAACTCATTAGGTTGGAGTAAAATCTTGAGTTGATTTAATTAATTCAAATATTCATAGGGATGCTAAGAGGGGAAAGAGTGTTGTTCTTAATCCAAACTGACAACCTTGTTCAAAAATGCAGAGGATTGCTTTTTCTATGAAGAGTAATTGTCTATGAGGCATTCCAGCATATGGATCTGAAAATCTGTGGGAACTACAGACAAGAAACTCACAATGTAAGGTGAGAGGATTAGTGGCCTGTTGGACTAATCATTGATTAGTGTCCCCAAAGCTCCATAGGGAAATAAATGACAACCTTTATTTAAATACATTCTCAAATACTCCCTAATTGTGTTACTTTTAGTAAATAATGAAAACTGTCTCAGGCTCAGATTTTTCTCTTTTCTTTTTGTTGTTTTGTTTTTGTTTGTAATCTGTAAAATTAATGACAATATATTGGTAACATTTAGATCCACAATGTCTTTGGAAAGATCAAAGGTATAATAAATGTGAAGCATTTGCAGATTTCAAAATACTATATAAATATAAACTATTTTCATTTTTGTTAGTCTTCATAAAGATCTGATTTCAGATTTCAGAAATATAAAGACATAGGTATCATCATGATCTAATTGCAAACTCTGACACTGCTGTTCAAGTTTGACTCCATGATAGTCTTCTTTTAGGCTCTTAAGAGCCTAAAATTGCACTGTTGCCCGGTAATTCACATCCTTCCTTGATGATCTCTCCTTATCAATATTCTTCGTGTTGGATCTTTGTCCTGTGGATCCATTAGTGGTGGGCATCCTCTCAGGCTCTCTCTTGCACCTTCATCTTTTTTCCCTTATATAATTTTATTTGCTAATCTCATCAGTACCCAGGGATTGAATTATCATCTTCACACAATGATTTCCAGATCTACTTGTCCATCTCTAACTTCTCTGTTCACCTCTAAACTAACATCAAGAACTCCTCATTGGTCATGTTCAACAAAGTTTCATAGTTTTCTTAAGCATATCTAAAAGTGGTTTTGTTATGTTTCACATAAAACTCTCTCATCCTGATTTCCTTTTTATGTCTCCCAAATTATGCTGTGAGTGCTAAGCTTAATATTTTTTCTTTTGTTTTATTTACCCAGCATAGAGTATGATATCTAGCAAGCATTTAATAATTCGTGCTGGCTTACTTTATTTTTTGGTGTTGACTTTGACATAGACACTGTATACATGACCTGGATATTTCTGTACCCCTAAAGTTCTCTGTTTAGCAGGATTGCATTTGTGCTATTAGGAAGATTTTCCCCATTATGAGCACACTATATCAATGCAATAACAAGATAAATTCAACATTTGAAAGACTAATAAATAAAACAATAATGTGCATGATGTATTCCAGGAATTAAATACCCAAGGATGAATCTTAATGATATAACCTCCAGTGTAAAAGTCATTCTAGCCCAACCTCATAATTCTCACTTTCTTGTTAAGGGCTAAGAAATGAGGAATAACTTTTCTGTCCCTCTATGATGTGTGAGCTCAACTTTGATCTGTGAGAATTTATGACATGAGGAATGGAGAACAGAGATAAAGAGGCTAGGAGAAAACTTTTTTTCTTGTTACAATAGCCTTACATGATATTTCATGGAGAAGCATTTGAAATAGAATTTTTTGAAGAATGAGTTTAAAGGGTTATTCAAGAGTGAAATCTTGAAAAAAAGGCAGGGGGGTAGATTATCTTCTTGTTAGAGTTGGAGATAAGCTGGAGAGAATAAAGAAGAGAGAAGATGAAACATTTGTTTATAAAATTATTGTAAATTTTATTATACAAAGAGGACAATGAAGATTAATACAAAACAATTTTCATTGTTATCCTGAATAAAATGAATGGTATTATTATGTTATCAAAAGTTAAGAAAATATTTTCAATTTGACTCAGAGTTTAAGATAATTATGCATTTTCTTTCAGCTAAAACATCATAAGTAATTGATTAAACCCTTAACATTTATTTTATTTTATTATCTTATATTTAATAATTTTAATTTATTAAATCATAAGAAGTTACTTTATAAGAAAAAGATATGGATGAGTGAATGAGAAATCTTATGTTAACCATTACTATACCTAGCATTGATAAGTGATAGATAAGTAAGAACAAGAAATATAGTATCTACCATAAAGAAGTCTACATTTTAATGTCAGAAGGGCATACATAAAAGGGAACTAGGAAGAGTGTGTGTGGGGTGAACATATAGCACCCCAGTTTTGAAATATCCATGGAATAAAGTGAATGGCTGAGTTAGAGGGGCAAAATAAGGTTAAATGTCTTTCCAGAAACCAGGATTCTGGTGGGAGGAGGATAGAAAAGAGGAGAAGAACAGGCAGCATGGTTTGTAAAATCATAGAAAATAAATTCCTCCAGTTTATTGCACAAAGACTATTTAATGAAATGAAAAAAAAAGATCTGCACTTAGTTGATTAAGTAAGAGTAATAGTGAAATTTTATGAATTAATTTGGAAATCTTTTTTTTTTTTTACATTCCCTTGGATTACTCTAGAGTTTAGAATGGCAAGGTTTAATATGGAAACAAGTCAAATAATAGGTTATAAGTGCAAAGTGGAGTGATCCACAAGTTAAATTGGTTGTCCATAAAATCCACCCCAATATTATTTCTATACTGACTTTCAAGGGATAATTTCTTAAATCAAACATGGTAATGTATGCAAAGAGCTTCATCCAACTTAGGATGCTAAATTAATGTGAGCTTTCATCATCATTATCATTATCATTATTATAATCTCCACCATTATTCTTACATACCCCTTTGTATCAAGTTTATAAGACTGCATGATTTCCTGTGCCACTCTTTCCCATTTTCATTATCAAGCTAAAAACCCTCTGAGAGAAACAGCTGGGTTGTATTGATCTTGACTGTCCAGCAATTAGCTCAGGGAATGACATAATGAATAATAAGCCAGATCCCCGTAGAACTTAACTGTTTGCAATGGGATTTCCCTACAATACCCCCATGAGATAGGAAGTAGTTAGATTGTGACACTATTTTATAAAAGACTATCATCTATGGTACCATTTGACATGCTTAATGGGAGAGGTTTATTACAGTCACAATTCTAGTAAATGCTAAAGGCAGGATTCATACCAGATCTCTTTACTTGGACCAATGCTGTGTCCCATATAACAGACACCTAATTAATACTGGTGACTTGAATTTGAAGTCTTTCTCATTGTGTCAAGTGCTTAGTCTATTTAGATTGGTTCACTATGGGGAAAGTATTTTCTCCATTGTATAGTAAATATTAGCAACAGAAGAAGAAAGGGACTAAGAATTAGTAACATGATTTCAGGGAAGAAGTGAGATGCATATAAATTAATTTATAGCTGAGGAAAATCATTAAATTGCACCCATTGCTTTTATTTTAACAATGCAGAAACGGAGTGGTAAGGTTTATAGAAGTTGAGACAAATTGCAATAAAGCTTAAATATTAAAAAAAAAAAAAAACTAATACCCTACCTAAAATTGTTCATTATAGTATAAACTCAAAATGTTAGAAAACTGAACACATTGCATTATAAAAGTAGAAGTGTTAGGTGTTCACTGAATTAAACTACCTTGAATTAGAATGAAATCCAAATCTTATCTGAATCAAAGAATTTGATGTTCGGAGATTGAAAGAAACTTCAAGGTATCTGAGCAAACTCCTCATTGTACAGAACAGATACAAAGGTACAAACAATTTGTGTGATTTATCTAGCATCATTGGGCTAATAATTGTTTCAGATGCAATTTGAACAAATTCACAATTTTACTATTTTTACTTATTTGTATTAATTGACAGTTATCACCTTAGAGGGAAATTCTCCAGTGTCATTTCTTAGGATTTTGTCTTTCACTTTATTCAGTTTTCAAATTTGAAAAAAAAAGGTCATGTTAGCTGGGTTAGGGACTATAGGGACATTCAGAGAAAACTAGTATCACTTGTGTGTGATGGCTGCCAAGATCAATTGTGGTTTCCACCTGATTTCACCCAACTCTCATTTGTGGCTCTAACAAAATGCGGCATGCACAGTGGCTGTACCCTTGTGAATGATTTTGGCAGATGGACTAAACCACGTAGAGGGGAAACCAAAGTGTGTGAAACCCATCACTAAGCTGGAGGATATCTACTACAGGTGTGTGAATATATCCCCTCAGAAGAATGATGAATGATCACAATATGTTCCAATGTCCATGAAGATGCTAAAACAGTTAGACTTTGGTTAGACAGCAAGGCCAAGGGCATCTACTCCATTCTGAGCCATCAACAGTTGTTTCTATCTTTTGTTTTGCAACTGGATTCATCACTCTGGAAAAGAGAATGGGGTTGATGACTTTGCACAATTCTGCCTCACTTAAATACAATTTATACATGAGTCAAAAGATATTACCGATAAAATTTTTTTACCATTTTTATCAACCTCAAAGTCCTGTACCAGCCAAGTGAAAAAAAAAAAAAAAAACAGGAACTGTGGCTAGATGGGAAGCTATAATTACAACACTGAACACAGGTAACCCTGGACATAAGATCAACTTTTCACTGAACTGAAAGACCAATGGGTTTTGGTAGTCCCCTAAGTAGTCTTATTTTAACCACTGCAATTCTTACTTCCTGGTATGGAGAAAGCATTAGAAAAGATGCTCTAAAAGATGATCTGCTTCACCTAACTTAATCTTGTTGTACTTACTGCAAGGCAGGGATCTTGACATCACACACACACACACACACACACACACAATATATACACATACATACACACAATGTACAAAAACTTTTGCGAAGAAAATTCCATTAACCATTGTTATATGAAATATGTGTGTGCTTACGGATAACATAAAATCCAATAGAGCTGAAAGATGAAAAGCTCTTTTTGAAAGAGAACTCAGCAAGTATTGCATCCAAATAGTAGACCTGAATAAATCAGGTTGGCAAATGAAGGCCAGCTTATTGAACTCCAAATTGGATACATTTTTTTTTCCTGGAGTGACTGTAGTTATGGAAAACACCACAGAGTTGGCATAGGTTTTGAAACAAAACTAATCCAATCAACAAATCTGTATTCCTCCCAAAAGAAGTGAATGACAGACTCATAACAATGAAATTGTCCAAAAGTGCTATACTATTATCATCAGTGCATATATCCCTACCCTTACAAACCAAGATTAAATTGAAGAAAAAATTTCTAAAGACCTAGAGACCTTCACCATCAATAAACTAAAAGAGGTCAAGTTTGTAATTCTAGGTGACTAACACCAAAATAAGAAGAGACTATCTGACATGGTACAGTGTCATTGGAAGGAATGGAGTTAGAAACAACAAAAGCAATGGCTTCCTACTACTGAAGGCTTTGTGAAACTCATGATCTTCTTTTCATAAACTGTTGTCTGTTTACTAAAATTAATATATATATATATTATATATATATAGATAGATAGATAGATAGATGGATGCAGAGTCACAGTAAAAATTGGCATTTAATAGACTATGCCATTGTAAAAAGAAGAGAAGATTTGAGAGAGAGTGACAGAGAGGGTGTGTTGTTCATATTGCTGGCCTGTTTATAGACTTATCGTATCCAAACTAACATGTAGCTTGGACAAAACAACTACCACAGAACTTAATGTTTTCAGGTTAAAGAGCTTCTCCAAGCGTGAACAGTTTGTTAATACTTTGGAAGAAGAATTGAGTCAATGTACCATTTGGCAATAGTGGGGCAGAAAAGGAATGGGAAGCTTTCAGACATTTGGTGTAGAGCACTGTATTTACTCATCTGGACCAGAAAATTTGTGAATGTCAAGATTCATTTGACAAAAAATGATGGAGAAATTCTGGAACTGATAAATAAAAATGAATAACCAAAAAAGGAGAATTAACTAGCAAGATAGTCCATTCGTGTCTAAGAAGACAGCATTGAATTCTACCAAAGATAAAGTGAAAAGGAAATTTATAGAAATCCTGAAACTTTGACTCAATAAGAAGGCAGAAGAAGTTCAGTTTTAAACCAATTGTTAAAATCTAAAATGATTTTATGTTGCCCCTAAAGACTCTCTATGGGCCAAAAACTAATCCACTCAGCACTTTGGGAGCTACATTGATTAGTGATAAGAGCATCATCCTGGAGAGATGGACTGAATACTATCATAGTATTCTCCACTGATTAACATCAATCACATAACTCAGGATGAAGCCAATCCCTTTCTAGTCAATTTTCCAACTGAAGAAGACCTTTTGAATGTTATTAGGTTGCCCTCATGTGGAAAAGCAACTTATGCTGATTCTATTCAAGCTGAGACTCACAAGATAGGAGGTCCAATGCATATATAAAAGCCAAACAAAACATTATGGGTTGTATGACAAGAGTTCATCCCTCAAAAGTTCAAGGATGTCTCCATTATCTATATAAAAGTTAAAGAAGTTGCCCTGTAACAATTACAAGTGGGTCTCTCTTGTAAGATTTTTGACAGAGTCCTCTTGAATAGTCTGAGTCTTTATCTGGAAGATGGTCATCTTCCTGAAAACCAGTGTAACTTCAGAAAGAGCTGAGTGATGCTTGGTATGATCTTTGCTACTTGACAACTCCAGAGAAAAATCTGGAGATTTCTATGCAGTGTTTATTGTTCGGACAAAGACCTCTGACACAGTCAATCAAGAGGTTTTCTGGAAAAGTATGGCAAAATTTGACCACTTGCAGTAGTCCATCAATTTTGTGTATCATTTCCACAATGACAAGCTTGGATAAGTAACAATGGTCTTACATCTTCCCAGTTACCAACGGAGTGAAACACGGCCGTGAGCTTTGCTCCCATGTGCTTTTTGGCATGCTGTTTTTACCAATGTTATCAGATACTTTCAACGAGGATATAAATTGAATCAAAGTCATCTACTGCACTGATGGCAAATTATTCAATGCAACAGAATTACAAACCAAGACAAAAGTAGAGGAAACATAGGTGTACATTTGTTCACAGATTAGTGTGCACTTAAGGCTTCCTCTGAGGTTGAGGTGGAAAAAAATTATGAGTGGATTTTCTGCCCTTTTTTGAAATTTGATTTGAAAATTAATACTAAGAAAATAGAGTTTCTCCACCAGTTAGTACAACATTGTTCTTACATAGAACAATTGTTTATATCAAAAGGAGAAATTTTGAATTCACTTACCTTAGCACTTCACTTTCCAGGAATGTATACATAGATAGTGAAGCTGGTATATACTTTGTCAGATTTAGCTCAGTGTTTGAAAATCTCTGATGTAAAATATGTGAAAGAAGGTATTAAAATGATTACCAAACTGAAGGTGTAGAGAGAGTTGTCGTGCTGGCCTAATTACTATCTGATTCAGAAATCTGGATAGTTAAGCCATGCCATGCCAGGAAACAATTTCTTCCATTTAAAATGTCTTAAAAAGAGCTTGAAGATCTCTTAGTAAAATAATATACCAGACACTGAAAATCTTCCTTGAGTTGAACTGCCTAGCATTCACACTCCACTGCAGAGAGTACAATTCCACTGGTCTGGTCAATTTTTTAAAATGACAAATGTAAATGTCAGATACAGTCTGAAAGACTATTTTACAGAGAGCTCACACAAGGCAAGCACTCTCATGGATATCCGAAGAAGTACTACTACTACAGTATAAACCCAAGGCTTTTGGGAAGGACTTTAGAATTCATTGGGAGACATGGGGTATACTGGCACAGGACCACCCTGTATAACACATGCACCTCAAAGAAGGTGGAACACTCTACTAGCAAGGAACCCTTACACTATCTCAAAAGAAATATGTAACAAACAAATTTAGAATCATCTCTATTTTTAAAAGTGGATTGGATTATTTGTCCTCAGCCTGTAGTAGAAATGTTCCAAGCTCATAGTGTTCTTATCAGCCACAGTTGGAAACATTCTGTTTTGATCTCTACATAGCAATTTCATTTACTTCTTCAAGTATGAAGAAAAATTCCAACAACCCATTTTAGGATTCTTTGAACATCTGAAAGAGGTTTAAGAGATGCATCCTTGCCCTCATGGTGGTTTTACTTCAGACGGAGCAATTAAGACAAATTATGATGAAAAATAAAATAAAAGATGGTGATAATCATACAAAATTACTCCAAACAAAGGTTCATGGTTGATCGCCCAAAATAGACAAAGTACTTAAATCTCTAAGATGGATGCCAGAGTAGGATCTCTTCTATCTTTGAAGTATCGCCCATGATCAAATACTTGTTTTTATTCTACCCAGATATTCATTCTCTTTTCCTTCTAAAATCCTGTTATTGTTTGTTTCTTTATTTGAATTTGATTTACTGGGTTTTATTCCTATAAAATATGTTTCTTGAGTGCAATGTTTATCTGTAATGTTGAAACACAAATGCATAGTCTAGGACTTTATACATAATAAGTGCTTTCTAAAATCATGTCTATTTAATGTGAAAGTAGTGATAGAAGAGATCAGACTTAAGAACTTGCCTTGGATACATTCAGTTGTAGCAAAAGAGAGGGGAGAGAGAAAAGAGACAAAGAAAGAGATGCAAGTCAGGGAAAGGCGGAAATGGATGGAGACAGACAGACACACAGAGACACAGAGATAGAGAGACAGTCAGAGATAAAGACACATACAGAGGCTTAGAAAGACAAAGGGAGAGAAGAAACAGAGAAACAGAGATGGAGAGAAAGAGACAGAGATGTAAAAATGGCAAAATATATGTCCATAGAAATATGGGATAATTTGGCACAGTGTACTCTCAGAGAGATGGAAGACCATAATAGCAAATATGACAATCATACCTGCTGAAGGCAGAGCATTGCTTTTAAGATGGCAGAAATACCTTCCAGGGAATATCATATCAATATCTGCACATGAAATTGAAGCAGACCCCTATGACAGTTAAAGAGGTGACACCTATTGTGAGAAGAGAATACTCTACCATATTGTACAGAGTATATTCTTTGGTAAAGAAACTTAACCTCCCTCTCACCTCCCCTCCCCACATCATATAAACACCCTATAGACAAAGATCCATTTATCTCATCAAAATTATAATTCTGGGAGGGAAGGGATGGTAAAAATCTCAGGAGGCTTTAAAATATCATTTGCACATTATGTTGTATGCCTTAGAGAACCATAACTTTCCCTTTTTATTTTTGTGGAAAAGATCCATATAATGAAAGCAGTGTTTTAGGAAGATTAAACTAGCAAGAGTGTGCAAGATGGATTGGAGAGAAAATTAAAAAAAAAAAAAAAAAAGCACATGAGGATGAAGAAGGCCAGTTAGAACCTGCTGCAGTAATCAAGTTGTGGAAAGATAAGGACCTAAAGCAGAGAGATGGCAGTAGAGTTCATTGAATTAAATCCTTATATAATAAGCTTCCAGCCAATTCCAGGACTCTTTCCAAAATGTGAACTTCATGGTCTCTGCGGCAGGTGATGATATACCCATCAGAGAACTTTCAGAAAAAAACACACAACAATGAAACTCGCCAGTCATCTGGGATTATTTCACTGACAATCAAAATGAGGTGGGATGGACTTCTGACAAACACATACACAAGCACTGACACTCAATATGACAAACTAGTTATTACAAAAAAAAAAAAAAAAGGAAGAACCTGCCCTTTTCAATATCCCCCAAAATCATATTTTTAAGTGTTAATGAGTGACATAAAGGAAATACCAACAATTTTTTTAAAATGCATTTTGCATTTCTTATTTTCAAAGGAGTCTTTAATGTCTAGCACCCTGAAATGGGTTTGGAGTTACAATTAGTTTCATAGGAAATAAAATATATCTTTTCTCCTCCTAATGAAAGTGTCACATGCTTCCCAGTAATGAAATGTTTATGGATCAATTTGAGGTGCTAGTAAAAAGTGAATGAATTTAGTTCAGGTTGAAGAAACAAGAACCAAAGAATCCTTTCAATCACTTTTACTTCTGGATATTTCCCAATTACATTGGGCCCTGCCTTTCCTCTTTAATTTTCTTTGTCAAGGACAATTGTTCAGAAAGCACATATCTACCCTTTACATTGAAAACAATACATTCAAAACATAGGGGGAAATGTAAAAGAAAGAGAAAAGGAAGAGAGACGAATTCTTCTGCGAGAGATGATGGATTTGCATAGGAAAGAGGGAGGACAAAATTAGAGTTTACCATGTTCTAAATGAAATGGAAGGATAACCATATAGTAAAAAAAAAAAAAAAAAAGAGAACTGAGAATTTTTAGTCATAAATTATGAAGCTATAGACACAAAGGAAGTAGTATTAAGTTCTTCCCTCTCTGTCTCTCTGTCTCTGCCTGTCTGTCTCTTTCCCTCCCCTCTACATTACTTTTGATACTCAAAAATATTTTTAATGTCTCTATGAATCTGATTTTTAAAATATGATAAGCTTAATTCTTCCCAGTGCTTTTGAAATTACGTTTTTCAGGATTATTTTCAAATATATGATTGTGATTTTTCTATCCCTCTTCCCCAACACCAATGTCAGTGACTCAGTAGTAGTCAAAGGCATATCCAATTTTAGTGTTCCTTTTCAGCCAAGACTCTTTGCATTTCCTAGCTTAATATTCAGACAGCATAAAGAGCAATCATGAAAACGAGAAGAGCTTTGACTACCCAGAGTGATCCTAGAGATGGATGAAAGGAACAGTCTTGATGATGCCCTCTTAAATGTAGCATCCGTCCAAAGGGAGAGGAAGTGTGTGTTTCCTAGTTAATTTTTCACATTAACGTAATGAGGAGAAATAGACAAAGTGTCCGGGAGTTCATTTGGCTAATGTCCCAACCAGCAGAAGCGGCACAGCTCCTACTAAAAGGGGTTAAAGGAGACAAAAATATATATAATTTCAAGCTGATTCCTTTGGCCTTACCAAATAGCATTGCATAGCTGGCTACCGGAGTATCCATTCTCTGGCTGACACCAATCATTGATGGTGTCTTTCTAGCATCAGATTCAGATTTTTAAAAAAATTCATTTTAATCAAGTGACATGAACTGAATACTCAATGAGAGAGTTCTGCACTAGCTTCAGACTGTCCACCACTGTGAATGGCTCCTTGAGAGGCCAAATAAATATCAGCTTGTGTGAATGCTCATTCTGCCTGTGTTCAAAATGTAATAAAGTGAGTAGTCATTATTCAAGCTAAATAGTAACTATTCAACCTAAAAGCTGACTTCTCTTAGAATTGTGACAAGGAACAAATGAACATAATATAAATATGTAGCAAATACACGTCTTTGCTTATGTACTGGAAAAACAGCTGATCACCCATGCAAGTGGCCCATAGTGGAACAAAAGATCGACTGGTTAAAGGATCATACTTAATTAGGTTTTGGTATTACTAATTTGCTGTGAATATGGATTCGTATTTGTAGAGCTCTTGCTTTCTCTTCCACTTTGTTACACTCCATCCAACTGCTTTTTACCCACCAGTTATTCCTCATAATAGTTATGGGAGTTTAATAGAAGTGGATATCTCTTCAATTTCATATTTAGGGAAATAAATATAGAAAATCTTTTCTTGAACCCCAACCATTACAAGAATATTTGCCAAGAGTAAGCAGTGCATATGACTTTAAGGTTTGCAAAGTGCTTAATGAAAATCATATCATTTCATACTTATAACACTGAAAGATGCATCATTATGATAATTTTGCACATTAGTAAACTGAGGCTACATGAGTTGAGCAGGGTCATGCAGCTCATCATCATGTGAAGCAGTATTTAAAATTAGGTCTCCTTGATTGCTGTCCCATTGCTGTATCTATCAGGCCAGCTAAGTAACTCTGGAATTAAATAAGGATTTATGATTCTGAATTCTAAATCCAGAGTTATGGGCACACTTTTGGTTATTTGAAAAAAAGTTTTATCTTTTTTTTTCTATTATAAATTGTACTCCTACTAATTTACTGAATTTTAAGGAAAAGTTGTGTTATATCAAACCAATTTACTAAGTATATGAGTGTGACAGTTGGCATAGTTAATGGAGTTCTGGGCCTAGAGTAGGGAAGAGTTCTCTTCCTGAATACAAACCTGGTCTTTGCTACTTAGTGATTGGTTAACCCTGAGCAACTCACTTGTTTTATCATCTGTAAAATGAACTGGAGAAGGAAATGACAAATCAATCCAGTTTCTTTGCCAAGTAAATCCCGAATGTGGTCATGAAGAACCCGAAATCAATTGAACAAATTATATCAATATTATATTGTAAAAATAATCCAAATCTAGTTTTTCAGATGCCTCCCTAGCCTACATACTTTTTTCTAGATATGTTTTATTTTCCCAGTCCTTTTTAAAAATAAAGATACTTTGAACAAACCACATAACTCTCTGTACTCTATAAACCAAGCACATTTTTAGTATCTTATTTTTTTCCAATCACATGTAAAAACAACTCTTAACATTCATTATTAAAACCTTGAGACACAAATTATCTCCCTTTTCCCATGTCCATTGCTCATCACTGCAATGCCAAGCAATTTGATATAGATTATATATGCATAGTCATGCAAAACATTTCCATATTAGTCCTGTTGTGAAATAAAATACAGATTAAAAGAAAAAAAAAAAAACTCAACAAAATAAAGTTTAAAAAGTATGCTTCAATCTGTATTTCATTAGTTCTTTTTCTGGGGATGGAGAGTATTTTTCTTCTTAAGTCCTTTAGAGTTGTCTTGGATCATTGTATTGCATTGCTGAGAGTAGCTAAATTTTTGACAGCTGATCATTTTACAATATTGCTGTTATTTTGTACACAGTTCATTTTGCTTTATATCATCTCATGGAAATATGTCCAGATTTTTCTGAGAGTACCCTGCTCATCATTTCTTATAACACCATAGTATTCCATCATAGTCTTATACCATAATTTGTTCAGCCATTCCCCTAATGGTATAAATTTCCAGTGCTTTGCCACCAAAAAAAAAAGGCTTCTATAAATGTTTTTTGTACATCTAGGTCATTTTCTTTTTTAAAAAATCTTTTTTTGAGATTCAGAGACAGTATAAATTATTTTTTTTAATGAGGCCTAGGATAACATTAGCTTTATTGACCACCATATTACATACATATTAGATAATTCCATTCTCTAAAATACACTGACATCTGGAATATTTAGATCATTCCTATAGTAACAAGTACAAAATAACAAATTCAGAGATTTGGAACCTTGGGAACCATCTTGTCTACTGCATTCATTTTACAACTGAGGTACCTGAGGTTCTAAAAAACTAAGGAACTTCCAGACTTCATATTTTGATTTGGAACCAATTGTGTACTTGGAAAATTGACTGTCTATGTGACTCTTTGCAAATGACTTTCCTTTTGTATGTCTCAGCTTTTTTCATCAGTGATTTCAAGCAGTTAAATTAGATAACATGTAAAGTTCTATCAATCTCCTAATTTAAGATCTTATGGATTTTTTAACAGAGAGGAATGAACATAGGGATAGGATGATTTCTGTGTACATGTGTCTGTGTGTGTATGCATGTGCATATGTGGTGTGTGTTTTCTAGGGATTTAGGAAAAGGCCATACATTATAAGAGGCACTACAACATGTTAAAAATGTGATTAGACCTAGAGTTAAAGGATCCAGATTCATCCTTTTTCTACATATGTGACATTGAGGAAAGTTACTTTCTGTTTTGGGGTCTCAGTTTCCTGATCTATAAAATGAAGACACTGAAATAAATGACATTTGATGTCCAATGTAGTTTTTGAACCATGATCCTGTGACACTTTGTGTATATTCTAGGTGAGTCAATTAAAAAAAAATAACACAAAATTAAGAACCTATTTTTTTTTTCTGAGCATTTTGCTATGTGTTAATGATACAATGAAAGGGAGAACAATTCAATTCTTGACCTAAAAAAGTTCAAAATTGGAGAGAACATATGTTAAAATAGGGGGAGGAAATATGTTTTTAAAAAGGAACACATATAATTTGAAGGTAGCCAAACAAAGAGAAACAACTAGAATTGAGGAGAGAGGTTAAAAATAGCTTTCCATACAAGAATTCTTAACTGATACTTGAAGAAAGCCAAGGAAGATATGAATCGGAAATGAAGAGGCAGAAAATTTTAGGCAGAGGGGACAACCACATAAAATGCCTAATAAAGAGATGGAGTATCTTGTTCAAGGAACAAATTTTATATCTCTAAATTGCTACATGAATAAAATAGAAAAAGAGGTGATCAATGAATTAGGCATGCAACTAAAAAGGCTAAAAAAGAACAAATTAAACCCCCCAATTAAATACCAAATTAGAAATTCTGATAACCAAAGGAGAGATTAATAAATAGAAACCAAGAAAACTATTGAATTAATAAATAAAACTAGTGGTTTTATGAAAAAATAGATAAACCTTTGTTTAATTTGATCAGAAAAAAAAATCATTAGCACCAAAAATGAAAAGAGTGAACTTATCACCAATGAAAAAGAAATTAAAGCAATAAATAGGAACGGTTTTGCCCACCTGTATGGCAGCATATCTGGCAATCAAACTGAAATTGATGAATCTTTATAAAAATATAAACTGCCCAGGTTAACAGAAGAGAAAATAAATTAGTTAAATAATCCAATTTTAGAAAAAGAAACAGAAAAAGTCATTAATGAACTCCCTAAGAAAAAAATCTCTAGGGCTAGATGGACTTACAAGTCCATCTTGTGATGGTAGAATCACAAGATTCTACAAAAACTTCTACCAAACATTTAAAGAACAATTAATTTCAATACTATATAAATATTTGGAAAAATAGGTAAAGGAGTACTGCCAAATTCCTCTTGTAACACAAATATGGTAATGATACCTAAACAAGAAAGAACAACATCAGAGAAAAGAATAAAAGGGAAACTAAGACAAAAGTAATGAGTTCGATTTTGTTATGTTGAATATAGGATATCAATAAGATCTCCTCTTTAATATGTCCAATAGAAAGTAGGAATTTTAAGAAGAAAGAACCACAGAGAAATTAGTGATATACAAATATCTTTGAGAAAGAAAAAAATTGTAAGTTGGTAATTAGATTTATATGAGATAAAGAGAACACCAAGTGAAAAACAAACAAACAAATAAAAAAAGAGAACCAGGATAGAGAATTGTGGGATATGTATAACTTGAATAAAGATCCAGCAAAGGAGCCTGAATATTAATCAGTTAGGAAGGAAGAGAATCAGAAATGATAGCATCACAAAAAACTGAGAGAGGAGAAATTATCAGAAGATAATGATTGCCAATATCAACTACTTTAGGGAATATCAGAAACATGATGATTGAGAAAAAGCACTAGATTCAATAATTTAGTGACTTTTTTATAACTTTGGAGAAGTGTTTTCGTTGAATGAGATCAGAAGCTAAGCTATGCATAATTTAAAGAGAGTGAAAAAAAAAGAAATAGCCATTTATTGTAGATGACCTTTTTAAAGAGTTTAGAAGGCAAAAAAAAAATGGTGAAATACAGGACAATAACTATTAGAAATGAATAAAGAAAGTGAAGGTGTTTTGAGGAAGGGAGACACTTGACTATACCTGTGATCTTGGCTCAAAGAATGCTTAAAGAAAACAGAAAATAGAAATCATGCCAAATGGACAGACAAAATGCCACATCTTAATTGGTGATATGAATTTCAGGGATTGGGGGAAAATGGAATACATTCTTAAGGTGGGATGTGGAATAGCAAACCTGAGAAATGAAATAATATGATTAAATATTTTGAATTAGAAAAGGCCTTATCAAGTTTCTCATTTATATGTGAGGGAGTAGAAGTTGAGAACATTTAAATGATTTAAAATCTCTAAATAGAGATTTTGACATGAAAATGACCATCAAGGTCATTAATTTTAATTGATGAGAATCAATGTGAAATGATGCTAAGAAATGTGAAAGCATGCTAAGAGAAGCAAAATGACATTTCCAAAGTCATATGAACCATAGGTTCAAAGATTAAGTAATGAAGGGGACCTTAGTTGCCAACATGCTTATCCTCATCATTTTATATATGAAGGAATGGAGGGAAAAAAGATAATGACTTGTCCAGTATCACACAAGAGGAATTTAAATCAAAGTCTTCATGATTTCAAGTCCAGCATTGTTTCCATTATCAAATGCAACTTCTAAGGATAGCAGAATTTAAAAGAATAATAATAATCTTTAAGTTACCTACTCCAATATTTAATTTGTGAATCAGAGAAAAAAATGACCTAAAGCGATGGGCTAAAATGTGAAATAACTGGTAAAAAAAAAAAAAAAAGGTTTGCATTGCAGAGCATATAAATTTATTAAACATTGCATGCCAAATTGTATTAAAAAAAGTCAGGAGCAGACTATTTCTCAGTTTGGCACTAGACTATAACTACAAATAGAGATGGATTTTTATACATTAAAAGAAAACAATTTATAAGGTATAAACCAGATTCAAAATTAGGTAGTCTGTAATCTGATTTCTAAATAGAGGAAAGATCAAGGACTTTCTGAGTTGGAAGGGGCATGAATGAGTTTTGAGGGAGTGGGAGGCGGGTGAACGTGGTTTTTCTGGATGTAAAACATGATGTTACTACAATTAGCAAGCAGGTGGAATTTACAAGATAATAAAATTTAGGTCTTAAAATTGAGTCAGTTTTACAAGATAGAATCTGTTTCATACGATTTCCACAATTTTATAGATTTCTGCATTTTGATTCATAGGAGAACAAGTCAGTCCAATCACTCCTTGAATCACTTATCTAAAAGCCAAATTTATAAAGTTTTAATGTGCTTGTGTTTACTATCACCATTACATACCAAGAAAAAAACACAGGGAAGGATTCTCTTTCATAACAGTACAATAGTTCTCACAGAGTCAAACAATAATAATGATATCCACTAAGGAGACAAGCCTTGTTTAATACTATCGATAAAGTCAATCAAGGTATACATGAAACTACTTAGAGGGCTCATAATGGACTACTTTTGAGAGTGGAGATTTATAAGTCAAAAAGTAACCCAAAAAATCATTAAACAGAAACAACATGAAATAAAAGGACAAAGCAATATAATAATGATCAACAATAGTATATAACATCAAGTCTCGTATTATTTGGTAACCCACCCAACCTCATTCCATTTAATTATCACATTTTGAAGTGAGTCCAATATGTCCCATGGAATCAAATGGTTCTTATTTATCTTTTTTTTTTTTTTGAGCATTCTACAAAAAGAATCATTCTCAGTACAGCATTAGAAGGGATTATGCTTCTCTAGTGGATTTTTTTTTAATAATTCTGCTAAAATCTACCAGTATAACACTCGATATAATTTAGTACAAACTACTATTTTTGGCTTGCCAATTCCTAGTTCATGTAGTGAAAACCTGTTCAAATATTATGGAGATAATCTTATCAATACCAATGTCATAAGAAGACATAAAATCAGGAGCCCATAATTCACTTGAGACTATAAAGAATTTCAATTCAATTACACATGATATTTTTATCTTTACCTAAACTCTATACCTGATTTAAGAAGCTTTAAAAAAATCATGAGGGTTTAACATTAAATAAAACTTGTCTCATAAAATTCTCAGAGATACTTTAAGATATAAAAATAATTTCACTCTTTACCCATTTATCAATTTGTAAAATTATTATTTGCAAAGTCCTTAATCTGACTTTAAAAACTTATTACTGAGACATAATCAAAGCCTAAAAAAATATATTAGATACATTTGGAAGTTAATCATATTCATTTGCATGTAGTTTTTGAGCATTTTAATCCTATTACTTCAGCAAAATTTATAATTCTGTTTAATTAGAAAAAAATATATTTTTATTCTATTACTTGCATTCTATTATAGTAGCTCAAATACTTTCCATTGTTAATTTATTAATCAATAACCTTAATATTATACTTGTAGAATGCATATTATTTATCTTGATTTCATTATAGAAATTTGAAATGGAAAAAAAAAGAGGAAGCATTATAATAATATCAAGAATCATCCTCTCAAGTAAAAAAAAAAAAAAAAAGACTCAACTGACATGAAATGGCAAGGAAAAAAAAAAAACTCCTTGCTCTGTTTGATACTGCCAAAAGCACTATAGCAAATCACACAGTACAGCTCCACATTATTTATAATGTATTCAAAAGGAAAGTTTAGAATTAACCAGGTGGTAAAAATTCCTGTTTAAAAAGTAAATATAACAATGGAGAAACTCAGTGAAGAAAATCCCATATTGATCCATGTCAAGCTCATGCCCCGGGACATAACAGAGGCAATGTTCAGACTGTAGCACATTTTTTTCTTTGATTATAGAACTAGTTGGCTTAATAAAACTTCAAACTACTACCTGAAATGCAATTAAAATCAATATCAAATTATGGTTCCAGGAGAGCTTACCTTAAATAATAAAATTTTAGTTATTACAGCTTAATACTTGAACATTAGGAATTTCCTCATATTTCCTTTACAGTTACAAGTCATTTATCCTTTACTTATAAATTAAAACTAAACATTTTCTAGTGTGTCAGATTAATATATCAATATGAATCAACTATAAGATATAAACTAAATCTTTAAGTTGGACTATACCTTTTTATATTTAAAAAAATTAAAAAAAACTTTTAAATAAGAATTTACTCTTTGTTATAGTAAACTTATATAATCCCCTATCTTCTTTTACAAGAAATATAAGAAGAGGTTCCTATTTTCCTAGTTCATATTTCTTAAATTTCAGTAGTTTAGATTTTTCAACATACAATTGATATATTTATAAGGTGTAAGATATGATATAGGATATCCTATATGACATGATGTAGTGATATGATATAGGATAACAAAAATTAAGGGTCATAGAAATATTAGAATTTTGAGGTGAAGGGGGACAATATCAGAGTAAAAGCCATACAAGATGACCAAAGGGCATTAATATGAGACTTTTTTTTAGGTAATATTAAGTTTTATTCAATATATTTTATTATTTGACTTTGTATCTCTAGTTTCTGATACACAGTGAGTGTTCAATAAATTCATGTTGTTTGATTTTCTTTAACTTTTAGTTGGAAATATAGAATGAGAAATTTAGGAGTTGAAAATGTGCTTGAGTTTGAGACTCTGGATAAGCAAGGATTGATGTTACCATAACTAGATATATAGATGTTTGAAACTGGATACATTTTGGAAAAAAAAATCAATGATTTCTATTGTGGAATATTGAGTTTATATGTTAACTGGACAACCATAAATTTCAATCTGATGGTTTATGATGATGAGCTTGACTTCAGGAGAGAATAACAAAAGATCTCATAATCTTTAAGGGAAGGAATAACACTTTTTAAACCACAATCAGGAACATACAAGTTTAAGAACCTTCAATGTTAAAAAGCAGGAGGACTTGAAACATGATATTTCTGAGCTATGTTTGCAAACAAAAATAATCTACATTTAGGGGATTTCTTCAAGGAGGAAAATGAATTTTTAATGAAATAAAGAAATGTTAAACATTCCTGATGAAAAAGTTAGATCTGAACAAAAAATCTGATAATTAAAACAAAGACTCAAGAGAAGTCTTTTAAAGATCAACATTAAGGACTTCCGGTTAAGATGGCGGAGAGGAGGCTCACAGTTGCATAAGCTCCGCGCTTTCTCTCACTATCCACTTCATTACAAGCCTCTGAATCAATGCTTGACTGAAAAAAACCCACAAATAGTTACCAAGAGAAGCCATCCTTGAGATCCGCCAAGAAAGGTCTGTCTTTACTGGAGGGCTGGGACGGTTTTAGATCGGGCGCAGGCTGAGGGCAGCGGCAGTGAGAGCACGGGAGCAGACTGGAGAGGGGGTGAGGAGTGATCGCAGCCGTCTCTGTGGGGAGAGCTTCGCTACAGGTTTGGATACTTTCCTCCAGCAGCAAATCAGCAGCCCAGCAGAGAAGCTAAAAACACCGGGGCTGAAGAACACAACCGCAAACAGCTGGAGTCTCTCAGGACCTGGCCGCCCCCCCCTTCCCCCCCTCAGTGACTCAGCACGCTCTGGGATCTCAGAGCGCAGGCGCAGCACAGTCCTGCTAGTGCCTCACTGCTGCCCCCTGCAGTCTGTAGAGGAAGCTCGATAACACACCCAGCCCCCCCCAAAGAAAGACTCCAGTTTTTTCTGTTTTTCTTTGCTAGTTTGTCTCTGATTAATAGACAGAATGAGCAAGAAGCTGAAGAGGACTTTAACCCTTGACAGCTTCTATACAGATAGAGAGCAGACTCTAAATCCTGAGGAGACTAAAAACAGACAGTCCCCAGGTGAATCCCCAAAGGAGGATATTGTCTGTTCCTCAGCACAGATGAACCTCATAGAAGTGATTAAAAAGGCTCTCACAAGGGAGCTAGAAGAAAAGTGGGAAAAGAGCCTGGAGAAGTCAGTTAAAGAGAGAGTGGATAAAGAAGTAAAATCCTTGAAAAATAGGATTAGTGAACTGGAAACAGAAAACAGCTCTCTAAAAAACAAAATTGGCGAAATGGAAAAAAATTCCACAGAACAAAAGAACTCAATTGGACAATTAGAGAAAGATTTTAAAAAAGTGAGTGAAGAGAATACTTCACTGAAAATCAGAATTGAACAAGTGGAATTGAATGACTCGAGGAGACAAGAAGAATCAGTCAAGCAAATCCAAAAAAATCAAACAATGGAGAAAAATGTGAAATACCTTCTGGGGAAGACAACAGACCTGGAAAACAGATCCAGGAGAGACAATCTGAGAATCATTGGACTCCAGAAAAACATGATGAAAAAAAGAGCCTGGACATTGTCTTCCAGGAAATTATCAAAGAGAACTGCCCAGAAGTCATAGGAACAGAGGAAAAAATAAACATTGAAAGGATTCATCGATCACCCACTGAAAGGGATCCTAAAATCAAAACACCAAGGAATATAGTGGCCAAATGCCAGAACCCTCAGATGAAAGAAAAAATATTGCAAGCGGCTAGAAAAACCCAATTCAAGTATCAAGGAGCCACGATAAGGATCACGCAGGATCTGGCAGCATCCACATTAAAAGATCGAAGGGCCTGGAATATGATATTCCGAAAGGCTAAGGAACTTGGTATGCAACCAAAAATAACTTACCCAGCGAGAATGAGCATCTTTTTCCAGGGAAGAAGATGGACATTCAACGAAGTAAGCGAATTTCATCTATTTCTGATGAAAAAACCAGAACTTAACAAAAAGTTTGATCTACAAATATAGAACTCAAGAGAAATCTAAAAAGGTAAAGATTAATCTTGGGAACTATATTTTGACTATATAGATGTATAAAGAATACATGTATACCTTGTTCTAGAAATTGATGTGGAAAGGACACTGTACCAGAAAAAGGGTAAAGTGGGGGTAGTACATCACATGAAGAGGCATAGGAAACCTATTATATCTGAGAGAAAGAATGGAGGGGGATGAATATAGTGGGTATCTTACTGCCTTCAGAATTGGCTTTAAGTGAAAAATCTTAAGACATATTCAATCTATGGTGAAACTTCTCCCATCTCATTGAAAAGTGAGAAGGGAAAAGTGGAAAGGGAAGGAATAAGCTAAGCGGAAGGGAATACGGGAACTGGGAGGGAAAGGGGTAAGATAGGGGGAGGAACTCTAAGGCGGGGGGAGGGACACTAAAAAGGGAGGGCTGTGAGAAGCAAGGGGTGCTCACAAGCTTAATACTTGGAAGGGGGGAAAGGGGAAAGAAGGGAGGAAAGCATAAATCGGGGTTAACAAGATGGCAAGTAATACAGAATTGGTCATTCTAACCATAAATGTGAACGGGGTAAACTCCCCCATAAAGAGGAAGCGGTTAGCAGAATGGATTAAAAGCCAGAATCCTACAATATGTTGTTTACAGGAAACACACCTGAAGCGGGGAGATACATGCAGGTTAAAGGTAAAAGGTTGGAGCAAAATTTACTATGCTTCAGGTGAAGTCAAAAAAGCAGGGGTAGCCATCCTGATCTCAGATCAAGCTAAAGCAAAAATTGACCTAATTAAAAGAGATAAGGAAGGACACTATATCTTGCTAAAGGGTAGCATGGATAATGAAGCACTATCTATATTAAACATATATGCACCAAGTGGGGTAGCATCTAAATTCTTAAAAGAGAAACTAAGAGAGCTGCAAGAAGAAATAGACAGTAAAACTATAATAGTGGGAGATCTTAACCTTGCACTCTCAGAATTAGATAAATCAAACCAGAAAATAAATAAGAAAGAAGTCAAAGAGGTAAACAGAATACTAGAAAAGCTAGATATGATAGATCTCTGGAGAAAATGTAATGGAGACAGAAAGGAATACACTTTCTTTTCAGCAGTTCATGGAACCTATACAAAAATTGACCATATATTAGGGCATAAAAACCTCAAACTCAAATGCAGTAAGGCAGAAATAGTAAATGCATCCTTTTCAGACCACGATGCAATGAAAATTACATTCAACAAAAAACCAGGGGGAAGTAGACCAAAAAATAATTGGAAACTAAATAATCTCATACTAAAGAATGATTGGGTAAAAGAGCAAATCATAGACATAATTAATAACTTCACCCAAGAAAACGATAATAATGAGACATCATACCAAAATGTATGGGATGCAGCCAAAGCGGTAATAAGGGGAAATTTCATATCTCTAGAGGCCTATTTGTATAAAATAGAGAAAGAGAAGGTCAATGAATTGGGTTTGCAATTAAAAAGGCTAGAAAAGGAACAAATTAAAAACCCCCAGTCAAACACTAAACTTGAAATTCTAAAAGTAAAAGGTGAGATCAATAAAATTGAAAGTAAAAAAACTATTGAATTGATTAATAAAACTAAGAGTTGGTTCTATGAAAAAACCAACAAAATAGACAAACCCTTAGTAAATCTGATTAAAAAAAGGAAAGAGGAAAATCAAATTGTTAGTCTTAAAAATGAAAAGGGAGAACTCACCACTAACGAAGAGGAAATTAGAGCAATAATTAGGAGTTACTTTGCCCAACTTTATGCCAATAAATTCGACAACTTAAATGAAATAGAAAAATACCTCCAAAAATACAGCTTGCCCAAACTAACAGAGGAAGAAGTAAATATCCTAAACAGTCCCATCTCAGAAAAAGAAATAGAACAAACTATCAATCAACTCCCTAAGAAAAAATCCCCAGGACCAGATGGATTTACATGTGAATTCTACCAAACATTTAAAGAACAATTAACTCCAATGTTATATAAACTATTTGAAAAAATAGGGATTGAAGGAGTCCTACCAAACTCCTTTTATGACACAGATATGGTACTGATACCTAAACCAGGTAGGCTGAAAACAGAGAAAGAAAATTATAGACCAATCTCCCTAATGAATATTGATGCTAAAATCTTAAATAAAATATTAGCAAAAAGATTACAGAAAATTGTCACCAGGATAATACACTATGACCAAGTAGGATTTATACCAGGAATGCAGGGCTGGTTCAATATTAGGAAAACTATTAGCATAATTGACTATATCAATAACCAAACAAACAAAAACCACATGATCATCTCAATAGATGCAGAAAAAGCATTTGATAAAATCCAACATCCATTCCTAATAAAAACACTTGAGAGCATAGGAATAAATGGACTTTTCCTTAAAATAGTCAGGAGCATATATTTAAAACCATCAGTAAGCATCATATGCAATGGGGAAAAACTGGAACCTTTCCCAGTAAGATCTGGAGTGAAGCAAGGTTGCCCACTATCACCATTATTATTTAATATCGTATTAGAAACACTAGCCTCGGCAATAAGAGTCGAGAAAGATATAAAAGGAATTAGAGTAGGCAATGAGGAAACCAAACTATCACTCTTTGCAGATGATATGATGGTATACCTAGAGAACCCCAGAGATTCTACCAAAAAGCTATTGGAAATAATTCATAATTTTAGCAAAGTAGCTGGCTACAAAATAAATCCCCATAAATCCTCAGCATTTTTATACATCACCAACAAAACCCAACAGCAAGAGATACAAAGAGAAATTCCATTCAGAATAACTGTTGATACCATAAAATATTTGGGAATCTATCTACCAAAGGAAAGTCAGGAATTATATGAGCAAAATTATAAAAAAGTCTCCACACAAATAAAGTCAGACTTAAATAATTGGAAAAATATTAAGTGCTCTTGGATTGGCCGAGCGAACATAATAAAGATGACAATACTCCCTAAACTAATCTATTTATTTAGTGCTATACCAATCAGACTTCCAAGAAAATATTTTATTGATCTAGAAAAAATAACAACAAAATTCATATGGAACAATAAAAAGTCGAGAATCTCAAGGGAACTAATGAAAAAAAAATCAAATGAAGGTGGCCTAGCTGTACCTGATCTAAAATTATATTATAAAGCAGCAGTCACCAAAACCATTTGGTATTGGCTAAGAAATAGATTAGTGGATCAGTGGAAAAGGCTAGGCTCACAAGACAGAATAGTCAATTATAGCAATCTAGTGTTTGACAAACCCAAAGCCCCTAACTTCTGGGAAAAGAATTCATTATTTGATAAAAACTGCTGGGATAATTGGAAATTAGTATGGCAGAAATTAGGCATGGACCCACACTTAACACCATATACCAAGATAAGATCAAAATGGGTCTATGACCTAGGCATAAAGAACGAGATTATAAATAAATTAGAGGAACATAGAATAGTTTATCTCTCAGACTTGTGGAGGAGAAAGAAATTTGTGACCAAAGATGAACTAGAGACCATTACTGATCACAGAATAGAAAATTTCGATTACATCAAATTAAAAAGCCTTTGTACAAATAAAACTAATGCAAACAAGATTAGAAGGGAAGCAACAAACTGGGAAAACATTTTCACAGTTAAAGGTTCTGATAAAGGCCTCATTTCCAAAATATATAGAGAACTGACTCAAATTTATAAGAAATCAAGCCATTCTCCAATTGATAAATGGTCAAAGGATATGAACAGACAATTTTCAGAGGATGAGATTGAAACTATTACCACTCATATGAAAGAGTGTTCCAAATCATTATTGATCAGAGAAATGCAAATTAAGACAACTCTGAGATATCACTACACACCTGTCAGATTGGCTAAGATGACAGGAAAAAATAATGATGAATGTTGGAGGGGATGCGGGAAAACTGGGACACTGATGCATTGTTGGTGGAGTTGTGAACGAATCCAACCATTCTGGAGAGCAATCTGGAATTATGCCCAAAAAATTATCAAAATGTGCATATCCTTTGATCCAGCAGTGTTTCTATTGGGCTTATATCCCAAAGAAATACTAAAGAAGGGAAAGGGACCTGTATGTGC
Organism: Antechinus flavipes; assembly: GCF_016432865.1. Classification (NCBI taxonomy): domain Eukaryota; kingdom Metazoa; phylum Chordata; class Mammalia; order Dasyuromorphia; family Dasyuridae; genus Antechinus; species Antechinus flavipes. Next base: position 14,659,497 of record NC_067399.1, on the reverse strand, counting down.
CAAAATGTTTGTAGCAGCCCTGTTTGTAGTGGCTAGAAACTGGAAAATGAATGGATGCCCATCAATTGGAGAATGGCTGGGTAAATTGTGGTATATGAATGTTATGGAATATTATTGTTCTGTAAGAAATGACCAGCAGGATGAATACAGAGAGGCTTGGAGAGACCTACATGAACTGATGATAAGTGAAATGAGCAGAACCAGGAGATCATTATACACTTCGACAACGATATTGTATGAGGACATATTTTGATGGAAGTGGATTTCTTTGACAAAGAGACCTGAGTTTCAATTGATAAATGATGGACAAAAGCAGCTACACCCAAAGAAAGAACACTGGGAAACGAATGTGAACTATCTGCATTTTTGTTTTTCTTCCCGGATTATTTATACCTTCTGAATCCAATTCTCCCTACGCAACAAGAGAACTGTTCGGTTCTGCAAACATATATTGTATCTAGGATATACTGCAACATATCCAACATATAAAGGACTGCTTGCCATCTAGGGGAGGGGGTGGAGGGAGGGAGGGGAAAAAAAATCGGAACAGAAATGAGTGTCAATATAATGTAATTATTAAATAAAAAATTTAAAAAAAATAAAAAAAAAAAAAAAAAAAAAAAAAAAAAAAAAAAAGATCAACATTAAAGTAATCATCAGCGACTCAATAAAGATAAATTGTTTAAATTCCTGCATGGGAAGATGACAGTTCCTAAGAACTTTATCATGATTAAGGGAGTAAAAAGGAGTTTACATAGTCAGAGATTTGAGTGTGGGTCATTTATATTGGACTGATCTCAAAAAAGAGAATGAAGACATTTGAAAGAAGAAAGTACTAGAAGAAGAAGGAAGGAAGAGGTAAAAAACAGAAAATTTTCACACATAAAAAAATGTACTCAAGGATGAGCTTTTACAGTGGAGGAAAATGGGGAAATGGCCAACAATTCTTCAATCTCACTCTTCAGAATTGGCTCTGACAGAATTATATATGTCTCTGTGTGTGTATGTATGTGTGTGTATCTGTGTGCCTTTGTGACTCTAATTCTGTGTGTCTGTGTATACACATAGTTAGTTGTGCAGAGAAATCGAACTTACCAAATAGGGAAACATATGGAAGGAGTTAAAAGAAAAGATGGGATCATAAAACTTAGAGTGAATTAAAGGAGTTAGTGATTAGAGGCAAAATAAACTTTTGAGGAGGGAAAACATAAAAACAAAGAGAAAAAATAAAAGAGAAGAAAACTGAATGGAATTAATGATCATAATTATGAATATGATTGGAATGAATTCACCCCTAACACAAATAAATAGCAGAATGGATTAAAAAACAGAATCCATCTATATGTTTTTTTAATAGATTCACTTAAAACAGAAAGACCCATCCAAGGTTAAAATCAAGAGCTGAAATATAATATAATACACTTCAGCTGAATAATAACAAATAAAGAAAAACAGAAATAGCAATTATGATCTCAGACAAAGCAAAACCAAAAATAGACCTAACAAAAAAGAAATAATTATGAAAATCACATTATGTTATAGGTAACAAAGAATTAAGTAATAGAAATTTTGGTTGCAAGGTTCTCTGATAAAGGTTTCATTTATTTATTTATTACTGAATATATAAGTCAAATTTACAGAGAAAAGAGCCATTCCTCAGTTATATAAATATATAAAATTTATATCAGTTCTTTTTGTGATGGCAAAGAATTAGAAATTAAGGGGATGATGATCAGTTGGGGAACGGCTGAACAAATTGTAACATATAATTATTATATAATACTACTGCGGTATAAGAAATGATAAATTGATGCTCTCAGGAAAAAAAAACTTGTACTTACTTGAACAGTTACAAAGTGAAGGTGAAACAAGCCAGGAGATCGTCGTTCACATTACAGCAATGTTGAGATAAAGATCAGTTGTAAATGTTGGCTACTCTGATCAATGTAATGATCCAAAACAATACCATTGGACTCATGATGAAAAATCATATCTACCTCCAGAGAGAAAACTGATGAATTATGACTGCAAATTGAAGTATATCTGTCACTGTCTTTATTTTTCTTACTTTAAAAAAATATGGCTAGCATAAAAAAATATTGTGCATGATTTTATATGTATAATTGATATATTGCTTGCCTTCTCAGTGTGTGTATAAGGTGGTCAGAAGGAGAGAAGATTTTGAACTCAAATTGATAAAAAAATAATAAATAATAATAAATTAAAAAGAAAAAAATCTATTAAGTATGTAAAATATACCATGCATTGTGCTAAGATCTGGGAGACAAAGAAAGGTGTTAAAAAAAAAAAAAAAAAAACAGTTCCTATACTCAAGGAATTCTACTGGGGAAAAGAGTATTCAAAGAGTATGAGATTGTATAAGAGCTATCTAAAACATATGAAAAGCAATCTTAAAATAGATGGTCTGAGCAATTGGAGGATCAGGAAAGACCTGCATAAAGTCTAATATGAATTGCATCTTGAAGGAAGGCAAATAAACTAAGAGAGAATTGTGAAGGCAGAGAATCCAAGTATGGGGAAAGCTGGTGCAAAGATACAGAAATGGAAAATGGAGTTTCTTTCCATTATATTGCACCAATTTATTCTAATTTTCTCAAATTTAATATTATCACTAACAACTTTTGGTTTTAAATAGGCTATCACAAAGACATGTATTTATTTTCTCTTTCCACTTTCTCTTCTTAGTTTCTTTGAAATTAATTGAAAGACAATTCAAGTAGTAGCAACTTTTAAGGCATTTCCCAAAACTTCCAACTGGCTTTTCTCCAATAATTATTTTGTATAGGTTTTATATCATTTTGCATATGTTATGTAAATGTATTTGTATGTATAATGCGTATGTGTCTATGTATTTATGTGCGTTATATATGTGTGCATATGTATATCCATACAAACATATATATCATAACTACTAATGCAATATCAGATTCCTTGCAAAAATGATTGTAATTTTTGCTCTGTATTCCATTTCACAGTACAATCTTTGATTTACAGTGGCTTCCTAATGAATGCATTTTGATTAATAAGACTGTGTCTCAATAACTTTGTTTTATACAAATGAGAGATAACCCCTAAATTCCATTCTAGTTCTAAACAAGTGAAAAGAAGATTGGAATTAAATAGGATGCAGCATTATTTAATATAATAAACACTTTATTTGGAATCAAAGACCCTGACATCAAATGAAACTATTCTATAGCTTAGCTGTGTGATCTTGAGAAACTCACTTAATTTAGAGTTTTTTCTTTTTATTAAAAATGAGGCACTTGAACAAAGGCATCTTCTAAACAAAGCAAAGAAGAACGTGATTAAAATTACAAAGGAAGGCTTTTTAAATTTAATTAGAATAAGCATATTTATATAGACTTTTAAAAATAACTATGGTCAGATCAAGAACAATTAAGACAATAACTTCATTTTGGAAGGTGTAAGAAAGGTAGCATCTGAAGGAAAGAAGTAATTCTTGGAGTTAGAATCATTTTTAAAAGACCCATAAACTGACAAGACCAGATTGAGCTTCAGACTGTATAATTCTAATCTAATTATTATAAAAAGCATCTTTAATTGAAGTAACTAATTGGGTTAGAGCATCTAGTTCAATCCTGACAAGTTGTATATCATTGATAATGTACACATATTGAACAATTCTGACAGCACTCAGTAAAAACAAACCAACAAAATAATAAAATCTATAAATTATGTACAGATCTGTACTGAATCCTTCAAACATGAAAATAGGAATGTCTTATGTATTAATTAGACCTTTTCCTCTTTAACACTAATTCTTTTTGTTTCAAAAATCTATTCTAAATTCAATCAATATGAATTAAGAACCTGCTTTGTGCACAGCATAATGGTCATCCAAAATAGTTTAACCTGAAGTTCAGCCAAAGGGCATTGAAAAGAGATTCATGGTGAGCACAAGGATTAGCTACAAAAATATATACCCCGCCATATGACAATCTCTGGATATAGATTTACACTTTCGGATCAATTCAGTTGTATTTGATTACCAACTCAATATACATGAATATATATGTATATATATATATATATATATATATATATATATATATATATTCTATATATAATATACTCACATATATATGCACATATATGTGTCTGTATGCATGCATATGCATACATGTATGTAATGAAGAAAGATAGACATAGATATATATGGCTATTTGGCTATTTAATTATTTATCAGTAGAATATCAATAGGAGTGGATATACATTGGATTCATTAGTGCGAAGATGCACAAGTAGGAAGCCGATGTGGAAAAAGCAGTGAAGAGATTAAGCTTAAATTTCTGATGTAGCAAGGCTGTTAATATTTTCCTACTGTTCCCCCCAATTTTAGCATATATTAACAAGAAGGCCATGGCTCTTTTGGATATACTAAAATATTATAGTAAGGTATTGCTTCTGTTTTTTTTTTTCAAAATATACAGAATCTTTATCTTAAGTCAGAAATGTCTTCCACAAGGTTGCTTCTTTGGAGTCTCAGTTCTAAAGCATTCCATCTTTCAGGCAGTTTGGTCTCATATGAAGGAACTAGATATATTCTCTTCTGGCCAGAACCTTGACTAAACTCTACATTTTTATTTGGCTCCATCGCACATCAAATTTTGCTTCTCTCTGACAACATTGTGGAATATAGGAAAAGGGAAGAGAATAGATATCCTTACCCTTTCCTGCATATTCCCAAGATTTCAAGAGCTTATTTTTTTTTTCATTTCCCATAGCTTCCCATGATTCTGCTCTATCATACAAAGAATTAAAGAAGAAGAAAAAATATTATAAAGGATGGTAGTATAGAAATTTAACCATTATGTAGGTCAAGCATGGTTATAGATAGAACATATGGATGATGGTATAAAATGGTGAGCTAATTACATGACAGATGAGAGATATCACCAAATACCAGTTGGAAGAACTCACTAAAGGCCAAAACTATGCCTTCTACTCTCCTTTGGATGCAAAAATGGGAATTATTCTTTGTAAAATGTGCACAGTTCATTTTATAACGCTGAGGATGTATGTACAGGATAGTCAGGGGGAAAGACAGGTCTGGATGTATCTTCATCTGCATCATAGGAGGGGGAAAGACACTTCAATGATTTCAAAGATGTATTGGTGACTGGTCACAGCACAATATTTTACTAGAGCCATGCCTACACCCAGATGTCCCTGGAGGGGAAAGTGAGGCAGGTGACCTTGCCCAGCCCTCCCTCACTGAAATCCAATTCACTTGCATCTTATGGCAGCATCTCCCTGAATGTCAAGGTCCTCTTCAAGAACAAAGGACAAACAGCAACAACAATTATAATATAAATGTAAAAACAAATGAGCCTTCACATAATTCTGCCGAACAGATAAATAATTAAATGAAGCTAAATTGATTTTCCTTAGAATATAATACTAACTGGGGAGTCAAGTGGCACAATGGATGGAGTATATGGTCTGGATTTCAGGAAGACTCATTTTTTGGAGTCCAAATCAGATCGAGATATTAATCTTGTCACCCTAGGAAGGTCACTTAACCCTGTTTGCTTCAGTTCTTCTTCTGTAAAATGTGATGGAAAAGAAAATGACAAATCACTCTATTGAATTTGCCAAGAAAATCCCAAATGGAGTCACAGATATAAGTCATGAATGACGTGGCTGAACAACAAAATGACAAACTATTCGGTATATAAGGAAATAATTTGAGGAAAAGGCTATTGTTTCTGAAAGATGGAGATTGGTATAGAATAGGGGGCAAAACATTATGGATGCCTTACAAAAGTTAGAAAATAAAATTTAGAATTCAGAGAACAGTGAAGAGGATTGGAAACAGGATTTTTTCAAGCAAAAGTAAGATAATAAATTATCATACATATTATAGAAATATCCTTGTTTAAGTTTGAAAACAGGTTGGACTAGGTGTCCTTTAAAGTTGTTTCCAATTTTGAGATTCTTAGATTAATAAATATAATGTAACACTGTTCTCAAACTAGTATAGAATAACAATTTGTACTGAGTGTACCCATCTCGATTCCTTCCCTCCCCCTTTCCTCCCACTGTTGGCAATGCATCCATAGCTTATCAAGTATTTTTCTACCCATCTAACAAAGTATGTTATGTGACATATTTTTCCTAGTTTGATAATGATTATGCCATATGGGACAGAGTCAAAAATGTTATTACCATCTTGATATATTTAATTTATTGCTTGTCTTTTATCTACTAAGTCATTCTGTCATATAACAAAATGAAATTAATCTTATATTTTTAATTATTTATAAATATATGTTTATTTCTACCTAGGTAAGTTGTTCAGTTTTATTTTCTTAGGTCCTTACCAATCACCTATTTGATAGAGGCTAGAAATATGGGTATTTTAAATTTAGACAAAATTAGCATTTCTATCTCTAAACCTCCTTTGGGGAGTATGGGGGGAAAAATTACCTGTTACCATTTGCCTCAATGAACTTCTGAAGATATGATTAGATAATAACTTTTCAAGCTGACTATATGTATCAATACATTTGAGCCTCCTAACAACTCTGTGAAATTTGAACTAAGTACTACCTTAAACACATTTGTAGTTAAGGAAGCTGAGAATTCATCTAACTCCCCCCAAAAGCCTCCCTTCCCCCCAAACCATTCAGAGATAATTTCATGGTCTCTTAGAAAAGATCATAGAAACGTTTTGAATATGTCTTACCTCCAGAAAAGTCTCTTCCTACTTTTACTTTTGACAAAATGAAGTTAGTTAAGCTATTCATGGATTTCAACATAGCACTTTAATGTCAGACTCAAAATGATTGCAATATGCCATAATGGGAAAAGTCCTAATAATATAATCTGATGTCTTGTTTCAGGTCATACTCTCTCCATTTATCAGCATTATGGCCTTTCAGAAGTTACTTTACTTATTGGGACTCAGTATTCTCATTGTAAAATAAACAGCTTAAATAGATGATGCCCAATGTCTTTTCCAACACTAAGCCTATAATCTGTGAAAAGAGCCAGAGGGGATCCCTAATTTCATCCATCTATATCTATGTGTATGCTTGTCTATCTATCTATCTACCTACCTACCAATGTAATCGTCTGCATATGTCTGTCTGTCTCTTCCTCTCCCTCTGAATTTCTCTCTGTCCTCCCATATATCTATTATTTTATTTTTAACAGATTCCTATGTTCCACCTTTGACATACAATTGAACACACAGTAGGTTAAGCTGTCTGAGACTCAAACAAATTTCTAAGGCTCTAAATTGCAGAATATTTGCACTAAGTTAACAGTCTTTAAAAGAAATGCAATGCCTTTTTGGAATGTGCACTAATCCTGTAAGGTAGGGGTGTGTGTGTGTGTGCCGTTTTATAAATAACTCAAGTCTAAGACTACATTCTATGAGCAATGACTCCTATGGAACGGAAGTAAGTACAGAAAGGAAAAATGATGTAATGAATTGAGAATTGGGCTCAGACTCAAGAAGAACTTCATCAGATGAACACTGGAGATGTATATATCACTGGCTGAGTCACTTTACTTCTCAGAGCTTAAAATGATATTGTAAAAATTTCAGGTGCTGAAACATTATGTAATGAGAAATATTCTTTTTGAAGATCTCCCAAGATAAGAAACATCATTTTCTTTAAAGTTAGCCTGTTTCTGTCTTGGATAGTTCCAGTGTCTAAGAAATTTTTTTTTTGGTTATTGTTTGATTTTTTTTTTAACAAATAAACTGAACTTATTTTTTTGTAGCTTCTATTTGTTACTCCTTATTCTTCCATCTGTGACCAAAAAGAAAGATCTGATTCTTCATCTACATGGCAAGTTTTTGTGAGTTTTCCATTCTCCTGGTTAAATTGGCTCCTTCAATTGATTTTTAAATAATAAAAGCTTGAAGTTTTTGGCACACCAATTGCCCCTTTCTGAAGATTATCTACTTTATCACAATCTTCTTAAATTGTAGTCCAAAGAACTGAATAAAATTCTAACAACAACCCCCCAAAAAAACTTATAAGGATAGATGATAGCAGAATTAAAAGAACTAAATAATTTTTTGCAGAAAATTGTGTGCTCTTTTGTTATTTAATATTTTTTTTTATTTTCTCCAGTAACATATACTTTTTTTTTTACATTTTCTCTTTTTTAATTAAAGCTTTTTATTTTCAAAATTTATACATGGATAATTTTCAACATTCACCCTTACAAAATTTTGCATAATAATTTGTTTTTGCTCTTCCCCTATCTTTCCCCTAGACAGCAAGTGATCTGATATCTCTTAAACATGTGTAATTCTTCTATACATATTATCAATTGTCAGTGATCAAGCTGTACAAGAAAAATCAAATCAAAAAGGAAAAAAAAATTCAAGGAAACAATAACAAAAAAAGAGTGAAAATATGATGGATGGGTTCACATTCAGTAACCACAGTCCTCTCTCTGAGTGAAGATGGCTCTCCATCACTGAACAATTGGAACTGGTTTGAATCATCCCATTGCTCATTGTTGAAGAAAACCATGTCCATCAGAATTGATCATCGTATAATTTTCTTGTTGCCATGGATAATGATCTCCTGGTTCTGTTCATTTTACTTATCCACAATTTAGGTAAGTTTTGCCAGGTCTCTCTGAAATCATGCTGCTGATCATTTCTTATAGAACAATAATATTCCATAAGATTCATATACCATAACTTATTTAGTCATCCCTTAGCTGGTGGGCATCCACTCAGTTTCCAGGTTCTTGCCACCACAAAAAGGGTAGCCACAAACATTTTTGCACATATGGGTTCCTTTCCCTTTTTTATGATCTCTTTAGAATACAATTCTAGTAATAACACTGCTGGATCAAAGGGTATTAAATTCATTCTCTTAGTAAAGTCCAAATTAGCTTTTTCGGGATGCCATATCACAGTACTAACTATAGCTATGCCGCCTCCATTTTGTGCTTGCAAAACCAATTTCTGTTGTCCCGGGAAGAACATATTAACATTAATTCCTATTCTATTTTGTATTGCATCAATATTCATTAGGTAGATTGGTCTATAATTTTCTTTCTCTGTTTTTGTCCTGCCTGGTTGAGGTATCAGTATCATGTCTGCATAATAAGAGAAATTTGGTAGAAGTCCTTCATTCCCTATGTTTTTCAAATAGTTTATATAGTATGGAGTTAATTATTCTTTAAATGTTTGATAGAATTTACATGTATACCCATCTCGTTCTGGGTATTTTTTTCTTAAGGAGTTAATTTATAGTTTGTTCTATTTCTTTTTACAAAATTGAACTATTTAAGTAATCTATTTCCTCTTCTGTTAATCTGGGCAATATATATTTCTGTAGGTATTCCTCCATTTCACCTAGGTTATCAAATGTATAGGCATTAAGTTGGGCAAACTAACCCCTAATTATTGCTTTAACTTCCTCTTCATTATTGGAAAATTCTCCCTTTTCATTTTTAAGGCAAACAATTTGATTTTCCTCTTTTCTTTTTCTAATCAAATTTACTAAAGTTTTATCTATTTTGTTGTGTTTTTTTCATAAAACCCACTATTAGTTTTATTTATTGATTCAATAGTTTTTTTTTTCCCTCTCAATTGTATTAATCTCTCCTTTTATTTCTACAATTTTAACTTTGGTATTTGGGTTTTTTTAATTTGCTCTTTTTCTAGCTTTTGTATTTGCAAGCCCAATTCATTGATCTTCTCTTTTTCTATTTTAGGCAAATATGCCTCTAGAGATATATTACTGCTTTGATTATTTCCCACAAATTTCGTTATATTGTCTCATCATTGTCATTCTGTTGGATGAAATTATTGTGTCTTTGATTTGATGTTTCCCTCATTCATTCTTTAGGATGAGATTATTTAGTCACCAAGAATGTTTTGGTCTGTTTTCACCTGGCCTTTTATTGAATGTAATTTTTATTGCACCGTGATCTGAAAAAAAAAATGCATTTCTGTCTTTCTGAATTTGATTTTGAGATCTTTATGTCCTAATATATGGTCAATTTGTGTATAAGTTCCATGAACTACCAAGAAGGGAGTATACTCTTTTCTGTCTCCATTCATTTTTTTCCCAAGGATCTATATCTAATTTTTCTAGTATTGTATTTACCTCTTTAACATCTTTCTCATTCATTTTGTGGTTTAATTTATCTAATTCTGAGAAAGGAAGGTTGAGATCATCCACTATTATAGTTTTGCTGTCTATTTTTTTCTTGCAGCTGTCTTAACTTGTCCTTTACGAATTTCCATGCTATACCGCTTGGTATATATATGTTTAATATTGATATTGCTTCATTATCTATGGTAACCTTTAGCAAGATATAGTTCCCTTCCTTGTCTTTTTTAATTAAATCAATTTTTGCTTTTGCTTGATTTCAGATCAGGATGCTTAGATGTAGAGGGCTGAAACTATTGAGTTGATGCACTAAGGTCAGGACTGCTGGGTACTTGAGGCTAACTACCGATTGGACAATACTCTATGGGCATATGCTTGGAAAATGGTCCTTCCCACTATCCTGTGCTGGCTCCATGATTGGTATATACAGAGGATTGTAGGAGGGATTAGGGGGTGGTGTAAGATGAGCCAGGGTCACACTCTTGGCAGTAAGCAAGGGAGAAGAAGGTTTCAGAGATTCTGCTTCCATCCTGTTCAATTCTGTGTCTAAAGACCAAGAATATCCTTACTCCAGCTGATTCTGGGGTGTCCTGGGTGCTAGCACGGTCTTAACAGTTAGCCTTGATTTTTTTAAACTTCACCTGAAGCATAATAGATTCTGCTCAAGCTTCTTCCCTTAACTTTGTATGTATCATTCTGTTTTAAATGTGTTTCTTGTAAACAACATATTGTAGGATTCTGGCTTTGAATCCATTCTGCTATCTGCTTCCACTTTAATGGAGAGTTCATCCCATTCACATTTATAGTTAAAACTACTAATTCCATATTTCCTGCCATCTTATTATCCCAAATTATACTTTTTCTCTTTCCTTTTCCCCTTTCCCTCATCCCAGTATTTTACTTATGAGCACCACTTGCCTCAAATAGTCCCTCCTTTAGAGTCCCTCTCTCTTTCTATCTTTTCCCTATTATTTCTGTTTTCCCTTCTATTTAGCCCACCCATTCTCTTTTTGCCTTTCCCCTCCTACTTTTCAATAAGATGAGAGAAGTTTCTCTGTAAACCAAAGATGTCTAATATTTTCTTTGAGCCAAATCTAATGAGAATAAAATTCACCCAATGTTCATCCCCCTCCTTACTTTCCCTCAAATAACAGGTTTCCTTTGCCTCTGTTTCATTTTGATCTGTTGTTTAATAGCACAAAATTAAATGCAATAGTTGTTTCAAAATTGTTTGGAAGGCAATTTTGGGAGAGTTGGGATCTACTCTCCAAGATCTTGGCTTTGCTTTTCAACATACTTTTTGCATTCCTCTACAACAGTTACCACCCTGGGATCTTACCACCTCATGCCTAGACGATTTCAATAGTCTCCTGGTGAGTCTGTCTCCCTTAATTTTGTCACCAGTCCATTTCATTTTTCCTGCAGCCTCTTCATGAAATGTAGTACCCCCACTTTCCCTTTTTTCTAGTACAATGTCCTTCCCTCAACTAGTTTCTAGAACAAGGTATACATGTATTTTTTATACATCTTTACAGCCGAAATATAGTTCCCAAGATTAATCTTTACCTTTTTAGATTTCTCTTGAGTTCTGTGCTTGTAGATCAAATTTTTTGTTAAGTTCTGGCTTTTTCATCAGAAATAGATGAAATTCGCTTATTTCGTTGAATGACCATCTTCTTCCCTGGAAAAAGATGCTCAATCTCGCTGGGTAAGTTATTTTTGGTTGCATACCAAGTTCCTTAGCCTTTCGGAATATCATATTCCAGGCCCTTCGATCCTTTAATGTGGATGCTGCCAGATCCTGGGTGATCCTTATTGTGGCTCCTTGATACTTGAATTGGGTTTTTCTAGCCGCTTGCAGTATTTTTTCCTTTGCCTGAGGGTTCTGGCATTTGGCCACTATATTCCTTGGTGTTTTGATTTTAGGATCCCTTTCAGTAGGGGATCGATGAATTCTTTCAATGTCTATTTTACCTTCTGTTTCTATGACTTCTGGGCAGTTCTCTTTGATAATTTCCTGGAAGATAGTGTTCAGGCTTTTTTTTTCATCATACTTTTCTGGAAGTCCGATGATTCTCAGGTTGTCTCTCCTGGATCTGTTTTCCAGGTCTGTTGTCTTCCCCAGAAGGTATTTCACATCCTTTTCCATTGTTTGATTTTTTTGGATTTGCTTGACTGATTCTTCTTGTCTCCTCGAGTCATTCAATTCCAATTGTTCGACCCTGATTTTCAGTGAGGTATTTTCTTCACTCACTTTTTTAAGATCTTTTTCTAATTGTCCAATTGAGTTCTTTTGTTCTGTGGAATTTTTTTCCATTTCGCCAATTTTGTTTTTTAGAGAGCTGTTTTCTGTTTCCAGTTCACTAATCCTATTTTTCAAGGATTTGGTTTCTTTATCCACTCTCTCTTTAACTGACTTCTCCAGGCTCTTTTGCCAAGCCTCCCTCTCCTTTTGCAGAGCCTCCCTCTCCTTTTCCCATTTTTCTTCTAGCTCCCTTGTGAGAGCCTTTTTAATTTCTTCCATGAGATTCATCTGTGCTGAGGGATATAAGGTCTCCTCCTTCGGGGATTCACCTGGGGACTGTTTGTTTTTAGTCTCCTCAGGGTTTGGAGTCTGCTCTTTATCTGTATAAAAGCTGTCCAGGGTTAAATTCTTTTTCAGTTTCTTGCTCATTCTGTCTATTTATCAAAGACAAACTATCAAAGAAACAGAAGGAAAAAAAACCCCTTGAATGGAGGCTGCTTTCTTTGGGGGAGGGGCAGGGTATTCGTGAGGCACAGGTCCTACTGTGCTATGGCGCCTGCGCACTGAGATCCGAGCGCTCTGAGATCCGAGCGGGCTAAGACACTGTGGGGGAGGGGTGGCCAGGTCCCTAGAAACTCCAGCTGTTTGGGATTGTATTCTTCACCCCCGGTGTTTTTAGCTTCTCTGCTGGGCTGCTGACTTGCTCCTATAGCAAAGCTCTCACCGCAGAGACGGCTGCGGTCCTACCCCCTCTCCGCTCCACCCGGTTCTGAGCTGCTATCTGTGCTCTGGTTGCAGCTGCTGCTACCCGCAGACTGCTTCCAAATACCGTCCCCGCCCTCGCGCAAAAACAGACCTTTCTTGACGAGTCTCAAGGATGGTTTCTCTTGGTAAGTAATTGTATGGTTTTTTTTTCAGTCGAGCATTAATTCAGAGGCATGAAATGAAATGAATAGTGAGAGAAAAACACGGAGATTACACAGAAGTGTATTTCCTCTCCGCCATCTTGGCCGGAAGTCCTTCCTGCAGCCTCTAAAGTGATTTTACTTTGAGCATATCAGTCTCCTACTCACATAAACTTTGGTGACTCTTTATCACTTCTAAAATCAAATACAAAATTCTGCTGCATATTTTTTTTTAAATATGAAGTTCTGACTAAGACTTTCTATCATCAATTCTTGAGTCCAGGTTTCTGAATTCCCTTCTTATACAGATGTATTGAATTTTCCCCTTCGATTCCTCTTTGTGATGTGGACAAGCACTTAGATATCTATGTTGTGGATTACTGAAGATTCAGTTTGTATACCATAATTATCTCCTGCTGCTATTATGTATAATACAAATTTGCAATTGTAAGATTAAATCTAACAACTTTGGTTTTCTGATTTTTCCCTTAAGTCATGACTGAAATTATGTATCCTCTATATATTCTCACTTCAAGGGAAAGAAAAGAAAACTCCTGATGAGAACGAGACAATATCTTTTTCTTCCCCTGTCTCCTATTCCTGTGATCTGATTGTACAAGGACAGGACATCATATTCTCTTATGTTATGACACACCATTATCATCATCACCATCTTCATTACTGTACAAATCATCATTTTTTCTCATGATCATTTGTTTTATTATTCTGAAAAAAAAAATTTAATTCCTTCCTTCCTTTCTTTCCTCCCTCCCTTTCTTCCTTATTTTTTTTTTCTTTTTAGTTTTCAATGATTTACCTTCCCCCATAATTGTATTTTATTCTTCCAAATATATGTAAAGATAGTTTTCCAAGCACACTTAAACATAGTCATTTTTGTATGATTTTCTGTTCCAAATTTGCTCTGTCTTTCCTTTCCTTACCCCTCCCTAAGACAGTAAGCAATCTGATATAGGTTATAAATGTACAAATTTTAAAACATGTGTCCATTTTTGTCATGTTACCCAGGAAACAACAGCTTTAAAAGGAAAAAAAAATAAGAAAGCAAAACAAACAAGGACATAGCTAGTTTACAAATGGGGTAGGAAAAATATTTATCAATTGTACTTCTTTGTTTATGTATATTTAACATCTGTATCTTTCTGTTCACAGGGGACATAAGTGAAGAGGGATCTGTTTGAGGTGAGACCCAACGACTGGTTCACTGTTTCCTTTTCCTGACACTTTTTATCAGATTTATGTAAAGACTTTTAAAAAATATTATTACAAGAAGTTAAGAAAACTGACAATTTGGATTGGTATCCAATATATGTGTTTCATTTTTTCCCCCTTTTCCGTCCCTAATTGTTTATAATGGATCTCTTGCTGAATGATCTTTGGAAGATAATATCAAAGCCCAAAGAAGACATCTCTATGAATAGTAAGCTAGATATATAAAAGGCTTTTTGTTGATCTTTTCTCAATATCTGTACTTCAATATCCATTCTAGGCACTTATAGTCCATTAGACAGGTTTAATATAGTGGCCTGAAAAAGTGAGCTCCAGGAGTCTTAATGGAAATTGTTAAATGTAGCCCATGGAAATAAAGTTTACATCTTTAATAACTCCCAAGTACCTATAAAGAAAATGGGGGAAGGCATTGAGCATAAAAACAAACAAAACATTCTGAATCCATGTGGTAGTAATGTGGGAAAATAAAGGCAAAAAAATAAACAAATAAACATATGGTTTCCAACTACCACTACCCAAAATGGAAACTAGGTCAATCCAAAGGATATAAAGACGCAGCTAACTGGTACAGTGGGTACTGCTGATCATGGAATCCTGAAAAAATAATTTTCCTGAGTTCAAATACATTTACTAATTTTGTGATCCTGGTTAAATTATTTAACCCTATTAACTTCAGTGCCTTCTCTGCAAAACAAACTGTAGTGGCAAACCACTACAATATGTTTACCCAAAACAAAGCAAAACAAACAAATAAACAAAAAATTCCAATGGGTCAAAAAGAGTTTGACAAGGCTTAAACTGAGCACCGACAACAAAAAATGTGTAAAATATAGGACAAAATTAAAAAAAAAAACCCAAAAAAAACAAAGAGGGAGGGTTTACTTTTAGTGAATCATAAAGGTGAATCATAGAGTATAGATTCTTTAATAACTTGAAAACATTCACTTACTGTGCTCTTCACAAGTTCTCAGACATCCTCATTGTGATATGTGTTGCTGATCCTGGCTTTCTAAGACAAATACAGTAAAAAATAATTATTTCTATCAATCAATTGCTCAAGGTAGTTTTCTGGGAGGAAAGTTCATGTCCCACATTAATTGTTCATTACTGCCTCTTTAAAGAGTGTGGACATCCCTTTTAGCACTTTGCTAAGAGGACAAAAGGCAGTCTCTGCTTAGTTCTCACCAACAGCAAATGTCAAATAAGCTAAAATTCTTAGGAGATCCATCTCTTATCTGAGTAGAGACCATAAAAGAAAGCAAGTGAGTCACCTTTTCTCATTTTTTATCCTTCTGAAATCTTCTTCCTTCCTTTCCTAACCATCTGCTCTTTTTCTTTTCTCTCCTTCTGTTTCTCTTCTCCTTTTTCATCTCTTTTTTTATCTTTCTCTTCCCCATTTGCTGTTTCTCTGCCTGTGTATCCCTGTCTTTGCCTCTTTCTGTGTGTCTATCCCTCTCAATTTCCCTCTCTCTCTCTCTCTCCCCACCCACCTTTCCTTCATTTAAATAAATACAAATTGTTACTGTTTTGTGTATGATACAATGATACAATGTATGATACATTATGTAATGTTGGAGAAGTGATTTAACATCTCTTTCTGTTTCCTCATCTGTAAAATGAGTGAATTGGATCAGAAGGCCATTGAAGTCTATTTTAGCCTTAGTTCTATGATGCTGCCATAATCGTTCCATATTATTTTCCCAAATGGCCGAACTTCTCTTATTTAGAAGTAGAAGGGATCCAAATGTTTATCTAGGTCAAACTCATAGCCTCTATTACATTAAGCAAATGGTTAAGAATCTTCTCTTAGAAAACAGATAAGGAGAACTAACTTATGACATCTTGAGGCAGCCCATCCTATTATGTGAAGCTTTCACTCTTAAGAAGTTTGTGTGTGTGTGAGTGTGTGTGTGTGTGTGTGTGTGTGTGTGTGGTTGTGTACATTTTTGATTTATTTCTTTTCTTGATAACAAGTCTCAATTCTTCTCTTTTCACTTCCACCTACTATTCCTGGTTGTACCTTCTCGAGCAAAACATAAGAAGTAATTCTTTTTTCCATCATGATTAACCTTTAAATATTTGAATACAACCATCATTACAGCCCAAATCTTTGTAGTCCAAACTTGACCTGCCAAAGGAGTTTAGCTTCTAATAATATTGAGATCTCATATGTAAATTAATCTGATACATCTATATAGCTAGAAATAAATACAAAATTGTCAAAAAGTTGGAAGATTTGCCCCTCAGAGTTTGGGGTTTAATGTGTAATAGAATGGGGATGTACTAACACATTAGAGAGGTGCTGTGAAGGAAGCCATATGCTCCATTTTTTTTATCCTTGGTGAAAATCCTTACCTAGAGAAAGAAGAGCAAAGAAGAGAGGTGGAACATTGAGTTTTAATTTCTTTTCTAGTCCAAAACTCTTGTCCTTTCCACTGCTAAGTCTAACAAGTGTGAAATAGGTTTTGTGAAACAAAGTTGTTTCCATGGCTTTTATAACCCCTGTTTTTTCCTCAGTGAAATGGCACCAAAACTTGGCAGTTTCTTTCTGTTAACTTTTTTGTCTTTGTTTTTGTATGGATAGTGTAAGCAAAGTAGGGTGGAGAGGAAGGGGACTGGTATTCATTTGAAGAACTAGGAATGAATTTAAGGACCTTGCCAGTGTGTTAGTTTCATTGATATCTCATAATTGACATCAGTAACAATATAAAAATAGAGTTAGATTGTCATCTGGAGTGCATATATATCATCATATTATCTCTCCTTCCCAACTCTGCCATATTCCAGAATTTTCTCTTACTCCCATACATTTCATTATTCTTCTAATGACCCAGGATTAAAACAAAAACAAAAATGACAACAACAACAAAAAACTAGGTATCATCTCTGACCCTTTGCTTTCATCGAATCCAGATGTTTTCAATTAGGTGCAAAATCTCATCATCCCTATGATTTCATAGGTTATATTTCTCCCTGTCTCTCCACTCATACAGGTACTGCCTTCCTTCAAACAATTATATGGTGAAATATTTAGATTGTGGGACTTTGACTCAAGAGATCCAGAGTTTTAAATTTGTCTCATTGTGTGACCTTACATAAGTCACTAGACCACTCTGCTTCAGTTTCCTCATCACTAAAATATAAACATCTGATTCAGGGGATTGTTGTGAATACCAAATGAGCAGATCTATAAAGAGGTCTGAAGAATTTAAAGCATTAGATGATAGTTAATAACTATATCTAATATTTACTTAGTGTTTACTGTACAAAAGGCATTGTGCTTCACATTATTGACTTATTTGGTACTCACAATCATTAATATAAGTAGTATTATGATCCCTATTTTACAGTTAGAGAAACTCAGTCAAACTAAAGTGACTTTTCCAGATGATGAAACTTATATTCAAATGCAACCTCGGGCACATAGAAGTCTTCCTGACTTTACATCCAAATTTTTTCCATTGACATTATTATGAGTCATATAACTTTTTCTCCCTGAACTATGGAAACATCATTTTAATTTGTTTTCATTTATCAAATCTCTTGCCATTTGAATCCAAATTCCAAATAATTGTCAAAATGATGATACAAAAGGCCAGTTATAACAATGTCTTTTTCTTTCTGAACAAACTTCACTGGCTCTCCATTGACTGTAGAATCAAAAGTTATTGTCTATAACACCCCTTTTTATTGCTGCATTTAATATATTTAATGTATTGTATTTAGTATAATTTAGTAATTAGTATATTATTCACTATATTTACGGTAATACTAATTGTGTTTTATATTGTGGTTAAGATTAAACAATCATTTTTTAAAAAATTTTTCTTTAGTAGTTTATTGTTGGGAACACAATATGTAACTTTGCTTTACCTCTGGTAGACCTTTTCTTCTCTTCTTGTGAGAGGATGATGGTGATTCAAGGAGACTTAAAGGCAGTTGTTGTTCTCGGACCTCCCCACTGACAGGCCATTGCATTCTCTGATTTCTCTCCTCTTCCCTCCACCTCCTATTTATTTTCCCAGTTCACAAGCAACACCTGTGTCAGTAAAGGCTGCTTTGCAACACCTTCAGATGTTCACAGCTGTGGAGGCTCTCAGAGAATTGACCTGTCTCTGTGTGTGTAATATTCTTCTCTAAAATATAATGTTTTCTAGGAGCAGATTTCTTGGAGGGCTTCTGGGAACAGCCTTCGTTTCAATTCAGTAAATACCCCAAATGCAGCCAGGAGTTAAAGAACAAATTATTTTGTTGTTTCTTTCCTGGTCTTATCTCCTTCACTTGGGTCTCAGCTAGTTTTTTCTTAGAGGCCTTCTGTAATCTTGGTTATGAGAACTTAATCTGTCTTCTCTGGCTTCTGAATCTCCTCGACTGAATTCTGACTGAGGCTCTGAGTTTCTAGTGGGCTTCTGTTCTAGTGGGCTTGTCCTCTAGTGGGCTTTTCCTCCTTGGCCCTGACAGCTCCTCCTTATATACGCTGTCTTAAAGGTGTGAGTCTTGTGGAATTGTAGTAAGTACTAAGTAGATGTAATCCCAGATTCATTTACTGTCTGGAATATGGTATTCCAGGTCCTCCAGTTCTTTATTGTAGAAGCTGTCACATCCTAGGTAATAATGAGTGTAGCTCCTTGATATTTGATTTTTTTTCTGGCAGCTAGCAGTATTTTTTCCTTTGATATTATAGTTTTAGAGTTTTGTAGGAATGTTCCTTGGGATTTTCCTTTTGGGTTCTTTTTGTAGAGATGATAGATGCTTTCTTTCAATGAGTATGTACTCCTCTGTTTCTAGAATATTAGGACAGTTTTTCTTAATGGTCTTCTTATAGAATGCTATCCAGCATTTTTTTGATCATGCCTTCAAGTAGGCCAATAGTTTTTAAATTGTCTCTTCTGGAACTATTTTCCAAGTTGACTGTTTTGCCAGTGAAGCAAGTATTCCACATTTTCTTCAATTTTTTAAAAAAATATTTTTAGTTAGTTTGACTGATTCTTGCTGTCTCACAAAGTCATTAGCTTCCATGTGTCCTGGTTTGGTTTTTAATGTGTGATGTTTTTCATTTATCTTTTATATCTTTTTTTGATCTGTTTTATTCTACTTTGTAAGGAGTTGTTTTCTTCAGAAAATTTTTCCCCTTCCTTTTCAAAACTGTTGACTATCTCATGAATACCTTTGACTTCTTTTTCTCATTTTTTCTTCTACCTCTGTCACTTGCCTTTTGAAGTCTTTTACGAGCATTTCCAAGAAGGCTCTTTGGGATTGAGATCATTTTATCTCACTCAGATTTCTATGGACACTCTGTCCACTGAGTTTGTGTTTGAGCTCTGGTCATTATAATAGTTTTCTATGATCAAAGTTCACTTTTTTTTTCCCTTTCTTTTCGTATTTCCTCTTTGTTTACTTTTAAGCTGGAGCTCCACTTCTGAGGTAAAAAATGGTGCTGTCCCAAGCTTTGGGTTCAGCTCTGAGCCTTAGCTTTGAGCTCCTGTATTTGAAGAGAGTAACTTTGCCTGTTCTTTTCAGGAAACAGCCTGGTTTCACAGAAGTTGCCTTCTGGAAACTGTGCCCCTCTCCCCCCTCCCCCCATTTGCTTCTCTACTGAGCCAGGATTGAGGTCTTAGTTTCTGATTTCAGGTCATTAAGATCTTCTCACTGGCTTTCCCTGAGTCTATCTGAGCAGGACTGAACACCTTTTCACCCAAGTGAGACTGATCTTTCTTGAAGTGTTTTTTTCAATCTATCTTAAGCTGGAGAATGATTCTGTTCTGTCAGATTTGGTTCACAGGTTTGGTTTCGTGTGGTTTTTGAGGGAAACTGGGAGAGCCTGAGCAGCTTTCTAACTTTATTCTGCCATCTTGGCTCCATCCCCAGAATTTTTTAAAAGTCTTTCTAACAGTTCATGACCCCATTTGGATTTTCTTGGCAAAGATACTGGAGTGCTTTGTGATTTTCTTCAGCTCATTCTAAAGATGAAGAACTGAGGCAAACAGGTTAAGCTACGTTCCTAGAATCACATCAAATCTGAGATCGGATTTGAATTCGAAAAGGAATCTTCCAAACTTTAGTCCTAGGATTCTATCCACTGTACCATATAGTTACTATTAATGTTAGAGCTGGACTATATATCCTGGTCAGTTCTTGATTTCATGTAGAACATTCTTCCTACCACACCCCTATCTAGTTTACTGTCCAGCTAAAATATTTTTTGGGGAGAGAGATCTGAGGTCTACATCGTGACTTTACCATGAAATCACTCTGGATTTGGAGAAGATATTCTATCCTTGTAGACTTCAGTTACTTCAACCTGGCTGATCTTTCAGATCATTTCCAGCTCCAACCTCTTATGATTCTATAACTTTCCAAAGAGGAGATTCACTTTAGTTCAATTGTGTCTGCCTTTCCTATAAGGTCAAAAAGTATCTTCCTGAAATTGCACAAAAGTGTGTTGTAGTAAGGAGAGGATAGAGCTAGATTTATGATCAAACTACCAGGATTCAAGTCAGATCCTAGGACAAGGAGAAGTAGAGAAAGGCACTAAGTTCTATGTACCTCAGGCTCCTTATTAAAAAAAAAAAGGGGGGGAGGGTAATGCCTCTAAAGTCCTGTACAATTCTTGAATCTATGGTCCTAAAACAGCATTTTCAATGATCTTTACATACTCCTCCCCTCTTATTTTCTGAATTCCTCTTTTATAATTCAAAAGAATTCTACAGTATCTCACCTTTGTCTGTCATTTTTCATTCCCTATCAAAGAAAATGAAAGGTTGGATTGGGTCAGTGCTTGGATGAGAGACTTGCCCAAGGAGACAAGAGACTAGAGAAATACCAGCCATAATTATCTGTGATTTCAAATGACCACACTCTGCTGAAGAAGGGCCATACAAGGTCACTTTCAAAGCAGCACACACTTGTCCTTCAAAGGCTTGAAACCTAGTTATCCCCATACTCTCTGTGTTTCTCCCCTCAATAACAGTCTGGACAGTTGCTGGCTGCTAAGCATCAAGAACGGTGGCATATATTTTTTTTTTCTTTTGCAGAATTAAATTGCAATCTTTTAAAGATCTTATTTTAACTTAGATTAAGATTTTACTTTATTCTACTAAAAAGAATGAAGAGAAACCCTTTTGGATTTGAAAGAATCTTAAGGAAACTGTTTTGATAGTTCCATAACAAATATGTCAAAAACAGAAGGCACTGGAAACTAAGACTTTATAGAGTATGGGCTAGTTATATAACGCCCTCTGGATTTAATGATACTTTTGAATCTTACTTGTAGAAACTGTGAGGGATGTGAAATACCTAGATTATAGTGTAAGTTGGTATCAAAATGTGGGAATTACATTTCTATCTACTCCTTTCTGGTTCCAAACTCTTTCTAATGAGCAAATGATAGGCTGAACATTTCATGTCTAAGAGATTTTATTCATCTGTAAAATGGGGGTAGGTGTTTGGGGTGTACTAACTTCACAGAGGGATGATTATGAAAGCACTTAACAAAGCATAAAACTCACATAAATAAGTTGTTGGGGGAATCATTAACCACAACAGCTTATATTAATATAGCCTTTAAGTTTTGTAGAGTATTTTAGATATACTATCCCAATTACTCCTCATCGCAATCCTTTTAGTTGGTTTTGATATTAACCCCCTTTTATAGATGAGGGCACTGATTGAAAGAAAGTAAGCGTGTTACCCAAGGTTAAACAGGTGGGAAGCATCTGGGCAGAATTTTGACTTGTCTTCTTGAATCTGCATTCAAGATTCTTTCCACTTTATGGCCTAGATGCTTAATATCATAGTTCTCCCCATCAGTAGTTTGAGCTGTGCTTTCTGAAACCCACTTATGATTTCCATGAAAATATTTAGTATAGGAACAGAAGGAAAGTTTGGTTTGATTTAGGTTCATTTTGTGTACCCTCTGTCCCTCCTGTTCTCTCTTGTTCTCCAATGTCTCTGTCTCTCTGCGTCTCTTTCCAACTGCCTGTCTGCCTCTTTTTACTTGTCTTTCTCTCTACCTCTCTGTCTCTCTGTGTCTGTATGTCTATCTCTGTTTCTTTCTCTCAATCTGTTTTTCTCTGTCTCTGCCTCTCTCTATTTCTCTCTGAGTCTGTCTGTCTCTCTGTGTCTCTATCTCTGTCTCTTTCTTCTGTCTGTCTCTCTTCCTCTCTCTTTCTTTCTGCCTTTCTGTCTGTCTCCCCCTTCTCTCGGTCTCTTTCTTTCTTTCTTTGCTGTCTCTGTCTTTTCTCTCTGTGTATGTGTATCTCTTAGTCTCTTCCTCTGTTTTCTTTCTGTGTCTCTCTCCCTCTGGGTTTTTTCTCTCTTTCCCAAGTCTTACCTTGTTTATCTCAGGTAACTGTGTCTTGAAGATCAAAATGATACCTGCTATTCTTTGTTGCACTCTATGATGGATATTTCCATCTCATGTTATCTATAATTTGGTCATTTAAACTACTTTATAACTCAAAGGACCTTGGGCTCTTCCATTATTCCTACCTAAGGCTCTGAAAGGTAAACTTCCACCTCACCTAGACCAGAATGAGAAACAGCTTTTTATTCATTTTCAACAGCAAGCCTTTGTATGCATTCCCCATCCTATTTCTATCAGCTTTTGTGTGTTAGCTTCTCCTCTTTAAAAATGAGCTCTTTGCAGGCAAGACTTTTCTTTTTTGAAAGTTTCTCTAAGCTACTCTATCAGAATAAAGTAGCTCTATTTGCCCCTCAGGCTCTAGAAGTATCCTCAGAGATTTGGAGTTGCACTCCTATAATATCATTAACTCAAACTTTGTTCAGCTTTTTGTGCCAAATGTTAAACTTCAGTAACTGATTAATACCCAGGTTTTTTTTTTAACTTTTTTATTCAATCAGTTGCTAAACATTTATTAAACAACTACTAAGTTGAAACCACTGTGCTAAGCACTGGAGATCCAAAAGGAAGTAAAAAAAAAAAGTTTTACCTTTAAGGAACTTTCAATATAATGGGGTAAACAATAGCAAGGAAATAAATACAGAGCAATCTATACATTAATTAAGAAATAACTAAAGGAAGGAAAACACTAACAGGGCTTTGAGAAGGTTTTTTGGAGAAGGTGGGATTTCAATCGGAACTTACAGAAAGCTAAAGTAATCAGTGGTCCTACCGTTTTTCCCTGATAATAAGACCTATCCTGAAAATAAGCTCTTCCCTTACTGTATAAGATTCCTCTAAAATAAGCCCTCCTCCAAAAATAAGCCCTATTGAGATTACTACTGTAGTGAAGTGATCCCCTGCGCTACATGCTACATTACGGTACCTTCTGTATGCACCGCCCCCCCCCTCCCCGCCGGGTGAAACGCATGCCACGCTCCGAGCTGCATCCAATCAGAGCTGCAGCAGTGAGCGCGTCATCCTGTTCTTCCCCAGTGATTTGTTTGCTGGCGCCATTGAGAGCAGTGCCGTGGAGGAGAGCTGAGGCAGGACAACATAAAAACCTGGTATGTAAGTGGGAGTGAGGGGGCATGATGGAGGATAAAAGGGGCATGATGGAGGATAAAAGAAGAACTCAGCCAGCACTCACCGCACTAAAGAAATGAAGAACTTCCTTGCAGAGAGAAGAATAGATCAAGTAATGATTCCTGCAAGAATGACTGCCTATCTCCAGACCTTTGATATTGCAATAAACAAGCCATTCAAGGACTATTTGCACATGGAAGTCAATGACTACACTGAAAATAGAATGGAAAGAAATCAGCATGGAAACTTTGTGAAGCCCTGTCTGCAAGAAGTCGTGACTTGGTGAAGAAGTCATGGGATAAAATTACTGACCACCAAGGCACTATGAGCAGGTTACCTGGACAAGACATGTTCATTTAAAGAGAGCTATATTGCTGGACATGACAGATTGGGTCCACTTATTCTGAAGGAAATAGAGGCGCAAGACATCCAGGACAGAATTCAGGGTATGGGCACTTATGATGATGTTGTTGAAGAAGATGACATGATCATTATTGAATAAA
This sequence comes from Antechinus flavipes, assembly GCF_016432865.1. NCBI lineage: Eukaryota > Metazoa > Chordata > Mammalia > Dasyuromorphia > Dasyuridae > Antechinus > Antechinus flavipes. The sequence continues at coordinate 14,634,967 of NC_067399.1, read as the reverse complement.
GGTACTTTTTTTGTTCACATTTACCTGTTTATTAAAATTGCTGTCAATGTTCATTAAAATAAGCCCTCCCCTGAAAATAAGCCGTCTGGTGTTTTTCTGTCCAAAAAATTAATAAGAGAGTGTCTTATTATCGGGGAAACATGGTAGTAGAGAAGGGAGAACATTCAAAACATGAGAAAGAATTACAGAAAATGTTCAGAGCTAAGAGATTGTTTTTTGGGGAATAGGCAAGAGACTAGTGTTACTGAATCCAATAAGACATATTGAGGAAAAAGGTACAAAAAGACAGAAAGATTGAATGGAATTAATTTATGAAGAACTTTAAATGGTAAACAGAACATTTTGTATTTGATTCTGGAAGCAATCGGAAGACATTAGAATTTAATGAGTGGGGGAGTGACATATTCAGACTGTTTTTTTAATTATTATTATTTAGGAAAATCATTTTAATAGTTAAATGGAGAATGAATTGGAGGGGGGAAATCTGAGATGGGAGATGCACCAGAAATCTATTACTGTAATTGACATAATGAGAGCCTATATCAGAATGGTTGCAGTGTCAGAGTAGAGATGGAGAGTATCCAAAGGATATTGCTAAGGTGCTAAGGTGCTAAGGTGCAGACCTTCCCAAAAGTTTGGACATGGGTATTGAGAGATGATAAGCAGTCGAGGGTAATTGCTAGGTTGCATGTCTGAAAGACAGGGAAGATACTGTTAATTTTTACAGGAAGACAGGAGAATGTGAGTTTGTTTTTTGTTTGTTTGTTTGTTTTGTTTTATTTTTGCAGGGGAAGAATCAAATCATTTCTGGACATATTAAAATCAAGATTTCAAATGTGAGATATCTAAAAAGTGGTTGAAAATGGAAGATTAGAATTCAACTAAGTGATAAAAACAGGAACGATCATTCTAAGACTCATCAGCATAGAGATAATAATTAAGTCCATGGAAGCTAAATGAGATCAAGTGAAGAAATAGACATGAAGAAAAGAAGAGGGTACAGTACAGAATGTGAGGAATATCTAAAATTATAAAGCATGACTTGGAGGAGTATCCAGATTATGAGATAGAGAAGCAATGGTCAAATAGATTGAATGAAAACAGGAAGAGAATGGTATCTTAAAAAGCTAGTAGAAAAGTACTTTAAGGAAGAGTGATCAAGAGTGCCAAAAATTATAGAGAGATCATGGATCTGAGAAAGCTATATTTACTATAAACTTACAGTAAGAACACACATACAATAATCTCATTTCTCCATTACATAGTAATCACTCCATACTTATTCTACACCTGCCCCCTATTTTTGGAAAAATGAGCACAAATGGGCCACCAAATTTACATCCAAATGTATTACTGCTTCTAGATGAACCTTCATCTAAGCAACAACTGGGATCAGTCAGAAAGTTTTTTCCCAAATTTCTCTCCTGGCTCATGGAGCATTGATATTTAATTAACTACATCTCATGGGTGGGCAGGAGCCCAGAGGCTTTCTTTCATGGCTTATGGAAACATACAATTTTAGAGTCTTCAAAAAAGTCTCTTTCTCCAAATAGAGAATAGAAGAAGGATTGAAGCATAAAAGTCTAAGTATTTTGTCTAATGTGAGACATGTCAGCCTTATTGGAGATGGTTCAAGAGCTCTCAGCTTTTGTAATATCATCTTTCCTTGGATGTGATCAACAAAGAAATTTAAGAGAAGTATCAAGAATGAGCAAAACAAGAAAATAGGCATTGACCAGCACCTAAAACTATACTAAGATAAGATCGAAATTGGTTCATTATTTAAACATAAAAAGTGATATTATAAGCAAGGCTAGAAGAACATAAGATAGTTTACCTCTCAGATCTGTGGAAAAAGAAGTAATTTGTGGCCAAAGAAGAACTAGAGTACATTATGAGATTCAAAATGGATAATTTCAATCATATAAAGTTAAAAAGAAAAGGTTTCTGTTCAAACAAAACCAGTGAACACATGATTAGAAGGAGAGATTGAAAAGTGGGATTTTTTTTCTAAATGCAAAGGTTTTGATAAAAACTTTATTGCTAAAATATATAGAGAATTTTTATTTATACTCAATCTTACAAGAATGCAAATCATCCACCTATTGATAAATGGTCAAAGGATATAAAAAGACAATTTTCAAATGAAGAAATTAAAACTATTTCTAGTACTATGAAAAATGCTATGTCACTTCATCAGAGAAATGCAAATTAAGACAACTCTGAGAACCACTACACACATCTCAGATTGACTAAGACTATAGAAAAAGGTAATGATGAATGTTAGAGGGTATAAGGGAAAACAAGTACACTAATACATTGTTGTTGGAGTTGTGAACCGATCCAACCATGCTGGAGAGCAATATGGAACCATGCCCAGGGGTTATGAAACTTTGATCCAATAGTATTTCTACTGGACCTTTATCCCAAAGAAATCATAAAAAGTTAAAAGGACCTACATATGCAAAATTTGTTTGTAGCAGCCCTTTTTGTAGTGTCAAGGAACTGGAACCTGAATGAATGCCCATCAATTAAAGAATGGCTTAATGACTTATGATATATAAATGTTATAGAATATTATTGTTCTATAAGAAGCAATCTGCAGGATGATTTCAGAGAGCTTTAGAGAGACTTTGCTAAGTGAATTAATAGGACCAAGGGAACATTGTTCACAGCAACAGCAGTATTATGCGATCATTAATTATGAGGAATGTGCTTATATTCAACAATGAAGTGATTCAGGACAATTCTGAAAGACGTATGATAGTAAGATACAGTTGCATCCAGCGAGAAGACTATGAGGATTGGGTGTGAATCACACTCAGAATTTTCAGCTTTTTTGTAGTTATTTTCTTGCTTTCTGTTTTCTTTCTCATTCCCCCTTCTTTCTTCTTGTGCAGCATAATTGTAGAATTGTTCGTGTTTAACATATATTAGATTACTTGCTGTCTAAGGGAGAAATTGGGGAGAAGGGAGTAAGGAAAAAAATGTACAAGGTTTTTCCAGGAAAAATGTTGAAAATTATCTCTGCAAATATTTTGAAAATAAAAAGGTAAAAAAAAAAAAAAAAGAATGGGCAAAACAGAAGGTGATAAACCAATAGTCTGAATACTAGTGTCTTCTTGGAAGCACTCCAAATTCTGTTTACTCAGTCAATCAAAAAAAATGTCTTCTAACCATGTGGTTAGGAGGCCAGAACCAGTTACCAAATATCTGCACATGCTAAAATGCTTCAATTATACATAATCACAACTATCCCAAAAGCAAAGGATCCTTGCCCATTTCAGACATCAAGGCTGCTGTTCGTATGTTTTAGATGCCCATTTTACTTCCTTCTTTTAATTTTCTTTCCACAATAAAGCATATTGATCAACACAGAGAAAATGTTTAAGAGATGTAGTTTTTACATTTATTTAAATGGAAAATTGGCTTTGAAACTCTCTGGACAGAGGTTCAAATCTTATTTTTGATATATTGATAATATGAGTCTGAGGCAGTCACTTAAATTTTAGTGTTTCAAGCAAAAAAAAAAAAACATTTCTTGACCCCACCACATATGTATTTTATTTTATTTTTACATGTATTTTGACTTTTAAAGACATACTTCTTTATAAATCATGTTGAGAGAAAAAAATAGAACAAAAGAGAAAAATTCCAATAGAAGAAAAAAAAGTGAATATAGCATGTTGATTTGTATTCAATCTCTATAGTGTTTTTTTATTTTTTTGATCCAGAAGGCATTTTTTATTTAAAGTTTACTGAGATTGTCTTGGATCACCACATAACTGAGAAAAAACAAGTCTGCCATAGTTGATCATGGCACAATCTTGCTCTTATTGTATACAATGTATTCCTGGTACTACTTGTTTTGCTCAGCATCAATTTATTAAATCAGTGGAGCCAAGATGGCAGGGAGAAAGCACAACTTTTATGTTTCTTCCTCTGACCTTTTATCAAATCAAGAGTAGAGTAATCCTCTAAATTGGTTTTGAGTGACAGAACCCACAAATATTTGGAGTAAAACATACTTCCAGAAGAAGTGGAAGAAATTCAGGACCAGTCTATTTTAAACAGGCAGGGGGATAAGTTTGCCAAGTCCAGAAAGCAGTACAGAGCCTGGGGTGGAGAGGTAGAGCATTGCAATTCCTGCATAGGGCAATCTTCTGTGAGTCTTTTAGTCTATTCAGTCCCGGTTGCAAACAGGTGGTTTGGCAGATTTGCTACAAAAGGCAAATCGTAAAGTGCTGAGCCCCTGAAGAATGCAGGATCTAGACAAGACTACCCAGCATTGGAAGTCAATCAGCAGAACTGCCCCCAAGGCAAAACTAAAGCAGCAATTGTCCCCTTTGTGTTAAGAGCAGACCTCAATCCATAAAAAAAAAAAAAATGAGCAAAAACAAAAACAAAAACAAAACAAATGAACAAACAAAAACAAACAAAAGAACTCTCTTCATAAACAGCTTTTATGGAAAGAGAGAACAGATCTCAAATCATGAAGTTCCTAAAGTCAAATCAACTCCAGATGAAATGCAAAGGGAGTTATAAGCTGTTTCCTATTTCACAAGACTTTCTCTGAAGATTTCAAAAAGGATCTTAAAAGAAAGTTAGAAGAAAAATGGGAAAGGTAATGAGATCTTTGCAAGAGGGTAAGGAAAAGGAAAAACAGAAATTATCTGAAGAGAACTTCTTGTCTCGCCTTGATAACAAAGTGGGAAGGGAAATGGAAAAAGAAAGGGGGAACTTAATAGAAAGGAAAAGAAAAGTAGTAGAGGAGGGGTGTAAGAAATGGGTGAGAATTTAAAGGAATTCCTTCACTTACTTTTTTTTCTTATTCATTTCATTCCATTTTGATCTGATTTTTCTTGTGCATCAAGATACTAGATTTAACATATATTTTATCATGTATAACATATTTTGGATTGCTTGCCATTTAGGGAAAGAGGTAAGGGGAAGGAGGGGAAAATTTGGAACACAAGGATATGCAAGGGTCAATGTGAAAAATTATCTGTGCCTATATTTTGAAAATAAAAAGGTTTAATTTTTAAAAATGTGTAATTCCTTCCAGGCTTTTGTAAAATCATCTTGTTCATCATTTTTATAGAACAAATAATATTCCATTATTTTCATACACTACAACTTCATTTAGCCATTCTTCAAATGATGGGCACCTACTCATCATTCAATTGTACACCATGACAAAAAAAGCTGCTACAAACATTTTTGTACATGTGGGCCTTTTTCCTTTCTTTATGATGTCCTTGGAATACAGACCTATTGGTGGTGCTAGTCAAAGGATATGAACAGTTTATAACCTTTTGGGCATAATTCCAAAATGCTATCCAGATGGTTGGAACAGTTCACAACTCCATGAACAATGCATTATTATCTCAAGTTTCTCCTCCAACATTTATCATTATCTTTTTCTGCATCTTAGCCAATCTGAGAGGTGTGAGGTAGTACCTCTGAGTTGTTTTAATTTGGATTTCTCTAATAGTGATTTCAAGCATTTTTTCATATGACTATAGACAGCTTTAATTTCATCATCTTATAATTGTTGGTTCATATCTTTTGATCATTTATCAATTGGGTGATGATTTGTATTCTTACAAATTTAACACAGTTCTTTAAATATTATAGAAATTAGGTCTTTATCAGAAACATTAGTTATAATTTTTTCCTTGGTTTTGTACTTCTACTTTTATTTTATTTCTGTTGGTTTTGGTTATGCAAACCTTTTTAATTTAATGTAATCAAAGTTATCCATTTAGCATGTCTTATCCAGTCATAAATTCCTTCCTTTTCCATATATCTGATAGATAAACTGTCTCTTACTCTCATAACGTGCTTATTGTATCACCGTTTATGACCAAATCATGTATCCATTTTGACCTTATTTTGGTATGGAATGTGAGATGTAGACCTATGTCATGTTTCCAACATTTTATTTTCCAATTTCCTGAGCCATTTTTGTGAAATGATGAGCTATTGTCCCTGAACCTGGAGTTAAGAGATTTATCAAATACTAGATTACTATAGGCCTTGATTATTTTGTCTTATTATTGTTTATTATAATATTGTTAATAACATTAACAATAATTATTAACAAAAAAAAACAACAACAATAATGTTATTATTGTCCATTTTGATCATTCCACTGATCCCCTACTCTATTTCTTAGCCACTACCAAATGGTTTTGATGAGTACGGATTTACTGGGAGGGCTAGGCCACCCTCCTTTGTAATTTTTTTTTCATTTATTCTTTTGATATTATTTCACTTTTGTTGTTCCAAATGAACTTTGTTGTTATTTTCCTAGCTGTATAAAATATTTTTGGCATTTTTATTGGTATGGAACTGAACAGGTAGACCAATTTAAGTAAAATTGTAAGTTTTATTTTATTAGCTCTGCCTACCGCTTAGCAACTGATATTTTTACAATTGTTTAGATCTGACTTTGTGTGAGAAGTCTTTTGTTATTGTGTTCATATAGTTCCTGAGTTTGTTTTGGCAGATAGACACCCAAATATTTTATTTTGAGAACAATTATTTTAAATGGAATTTCTCTTTCGATTTCTTGCTTAATGAGATTTGTCAGTAATATGTAGAAATGCTGATCATTTGTGTGAGTTTATTTTATATCCTGCAAATTTATTCAAGCTATTAATTGTTTCAAGTAGGTTTTTGGATGATTTTCTAGAATTCTCTAAATATATCATCATATCAGATGCAAAGACTGATAGTTTTATCTCCTCACTGCCTCTTTTAATTCCTTAAATTTCTTTTTTCTTTTCTTATTGCCAAAGCTAACATTTCCAGTACAATATTAAATAATAGTGGTGATAATAGACATCCTTATTTCATCCCTGATTTTATTGGGAATGTGTCCAGCTTCTCGTCATTACAAATAATGCTTCCCTTTTCCTTATGTTCTCTAGAGTTTTAATAGGACTGCATGCTGCATTTTGTCAAGCGCTTTTTCTCCATCTATCAATATTATCATATGATTTTTGTTGGTTTTGATATTGATATGGTAGTGTAAATCTCTTAAAAATATTAAGTAGAGAGAAGAAAATGACTTGCATTGATGGAAAGAGTATGCTCACCTGTGAGCGCCCTGTATAATGAAATTACTGGCTAAGTTCTTAGCCTTATCTCTACACAAACACAAATGAAAATACACCATAAACTTAAGGGTTTAGTTCAGAAGAATGTCATTCAAAAATACATGATAGTGAGGGAAATTAAATGGAGAATTTCCTTGGACAAAGACCAGACGAATTTTTATGTTCAAAACATGGCATCTTTCCCATAAATTGAAGAATGATGGAGTAAGTTATGATATATGAATGTAATCACAAACTACCTTTTTCTTCATTCACAATTGGTTTTGGAAGAGAGGAAAAAGAGCAGATCAGGTGGCTTAAACCAAATCTTGAGTAGTCTGTTACCTTGCTTCTGAAGCCTGAAATTAAGGCAGATTTCACAAAGAGAGATAATAAGGTTATTTTCTCTTATTTTGCAATGCTCCCCCCAACACCTAGAACAGATTCACTCGTGGAGGAATCATTCAGTAAATACTTAATGATTAATTTGTTCAAAAACTAGGTAAATAAGCACAGATGCAAAAGAATTGTCACATAGATAAAACAAGTGAAACATGATAGATTTTCTCAAGTATATTCAGGACATTGACCTGTTCCTCACTCTTCAGGGTCCAAAGAGTGTAATTTCATCAATGTGACTTCCATCATTGTTCTTAGTACCAAACAATAATAGAATGGGTACTAGATTTTAGTCACAACTAAACCCAAATTTAAAATCTGCCATTGTCACTTAATATTTCTCTGATGATAAACAAGTCATGTTCCTTTTCTGAGCTTCAGTTCATCTCTAAAGTTGTGGTTTCTTTTTCTGTAAAGTGGTGAACTATAGTAATTCCTGACTTCTTAACCTGGAGCTCAAAACTTTGATAACTATATTTCAAATGACTATTTTTATTTTTTTTTAAATTGTTTATGTATTTTGTATATAGTAATTAATAATTCTTAATCTGAAAAGTTCCACAGATTTCACCAAAGGGGCAAAGTGCTCCAACATATATAAATATAACCAGGGACTCAGACTTTATGATCTTTTTCCTTCCTTCCTATTCTAAAAATATGATTTTGTGAAATGTATGTTAAATGGAATCAGGATAGTCCTGATCTTTCCATTTTGCTATAAATTTCAAATAAGATGGGTTATAGAGAAAGCAATTGAATTCCAGGAAAAAATAAAAGAATTTACTTTTGCTTCATTGACTACACTAAAGCTTTTGACTGTGTGGATCTCAATAAAATGTGACAAGTCCTCAAAGAGATGGGAGTCCCAGATCATTTCACTTGTCTCCTGAGGAACCTGTATGTGAGCCAATAAGCAGCAGTTACAACTGAACATTGAACAACTGACTAGTTTACAATTTCAAAAGAACTATGACAAGGCTATTATTATTGTCATTTTATTTATTTAACTTATATTAAGTGTGCATCATGTGAAATGACAAGTTGGAAAAACCAAAAGCCATAATGAAGATTGCTGGAAGAAATATCAACAATATGAGATATGTAGGTACTATCTCTGAAAGAAGAAAGTTAAACAGAATTAGGATAGCCCCTTGATGAGAGTGAAAGACAGGTATAAAAGTTGACTTGAGGTTAGCATAAAAAAACACAACAGAAAAAAAAAAAATGAAAAGCTTCAGCTCTTGGCAAGTGTTCCCATAACTTCTTGGCAAACAGAGGAAAAAATAAATGGAAACAGAATCAGATTTTATATTCTTGTACTCAATGATGACTGGAGATGATGTTTTATGCCATAAAATTAAAATATTCTTGCTCCTTGGAAGGAAAACAATGGTAAACCTGGAGAAGAAGACTTTAAAGAATCATTTAGACAAGAACAAGTACATCAAATCAGGCAATACTTAAAGAAATTAATTCAGACTATTCACTGGAAGGTCAAATAAAAGCTGAAGCTCTTGTCACATAATAAAAAGATGGAACTTGTTGGAAAAGACCCCCATGAAGTCAAATGTGAAAGAGAATGGCAGAGAATAAGGTAGATAGATAGTGTTGTGGAAATAAGGAACATGAATTCAGATACTTTTCTAGAGACAGAAGAGTACAGCAGAAACTGGCATGTTATGGACTATGGGTTCACAAGGTGTCACAAACTACTGAACAGCAAAAATTCAAATAATATGATACATTTAAAAGAACTTTAAATACAATACATAGGTCTATTATAATAATAATAATTATTATTATTATTTTCCATTTAGTATGTGATCTATAAAGTTTGTTGGGCCCCCATCCCTTCACCCTTCCCTTCTTCCTCTCCATGTCTCCCTTTCTCTGTCCCTCTCTGTTTCTCTCTCTGTTTACTTCCCCATCTTTCTCCTCTATGAACATCAAGCTTGAGATTCTAAGTCAGAGTTATGAATTTTGGCTATTATAGAGAAGTGCAGAATAAATACATAATAGTTCATGGAATCTCATTGTGTTAAGAAAATGTTTATATTTTTAATCTTTGTGTATCCCCAGGTCTTTGCACAATGCATGACTTTAATAAATTCTTAATGAACATTGGACAAAAATATATTTATTTGAATTAATTAATTTGTGCTATGGCTAAGGAATGATTTGTTAAGTGATATTTATTTCATTCAATATCATATGAATGGAATTTAAAATTTGGAATGAAAAAAAGACAACATAAATTCCAATCTATGTTTGAACAAGAATCTCTGCTCATGTATTTCAGACAACTCGTCAACTAGCCTACTTTTTTGCTGATGAAAATAAACTATGAATGAATTATTTTTTAAGGAGGGGCAATCCAAGAATGAATTGTTTTACTGAAGTAATAACAATGTGTTGCTTTTATGACATACAACATAAGTATGGACTATATATAAGGTTGCTCCACCCCTTTGAAGGATAGGAAACTGATAAAACCTACTCAACACATTCTGTTTAATTCCATTTATTTTGATGTTCTTCATTTTTCATCTACTACAGAATAACAATTATGAAATCTCTCTAGGTGGGCTATAAACATACAAATTCATTCACGCATCATCAATATTAGACATATGGAAATTAATTGTATCATTTGGCCTTATTCCTTATTTTGGCCCTAGAAAGGACAAAAAGTCATTTCTGTCCTACATGGCCTTGATATTATTTCCTGCAGTTTGGTTTAAAACTTGCACCATTTTTCTTACCAATGGTGTGTTCTTGCATCTAGATAGCTCCTGGAGAGCTACATCCAATCTACTTTTGAAAACTTGTATACAGCAAAGGACAATAAATAAATCAATTATCAAAAATTTATTAAGTATGTTCTAAGAATTATACTCATCAAGCTAATTCTAGTAGTGGTGATAATGGTGATCTGGTACCAAGGAAGCAAAAGGATTACAGTACAAGTGTAGTGTTTTAGTCACTCTAGAATTCTGGATAGTAACAGAACTGGTTTATTTATTTCTAGCAAGAGCTGGAAAATACTTGTTTTCTGCAAGTCCATGAAAATACCATGGCTGAGTGTTGTGATAACAGTTTAAGAGAGAGGTCTTTCTCCTTTGATTCCTCTGTTTTTTATTTATTTATTTATTTTTATTTTTATATTGTTTGTCAGTTCCTCCAGGAATCTTTTACTTCAAGAAAAAGTCCAGATTAGCCATGCTCCTCTATGGAACTTCAATTGAGTCCTCTTTGTACATCCCTCCCTCCTCCTTTTCAATTTATTGTTATGTCATATCTATGCCCATTAAGACATAATCTACTTTAGAGCAATGGTTTTATTTCTTTTTTTTTCTTCTATTTGAATTGAACACATAAAAATGGTAAGTGTGCTTTACTCAACTTGTAATAGTAATAGAAATGTAAAGTAAAGCAAAAGAGAGAGAGAGAGAGAGAGAGAGAGAGAGAGAGAGAGAGAGAGAGAGAGAGAGAGAGAGTCCTTATTCCCAAGAAGTTTTCACAAAAGTAAAGAAATAACATGTAAAAAATTGGATATATACACAAACACACAACCATGCACACACACACACATACATACATATACATAAATATAAAAGTAGAATGGTATGAAGTGATGAAATGTGAAATAAAGAGAACCTGAAAAAATCTATGCAATGATAAAAACCTGGGGAAAAAATTAATTATGATTATAGGAACTCTGATAAATAAAAAGAAAATTCGTGATTCCAGGGGACCCTGTGAAGAGACTGAACTCTTCAATGAGATATAATGAATTCAATGCACACTAAAATTGTGGTGATTTTGTCACTGGAAAAGAACATATACAGAGTGATGTTTTTAAGGCATAAAATTAAGACTCGAAATTTCTTGTATATGTAGGAGGGAAACAGAAAGTTAAAGAGAGACAAAAAGAGACAAACACACACACACACACACACACACACACAAGAGTTCAGGATGACACTTATAGAAGGGATATAAACTCTGATAAGCTCAGAGATTTTCATTGCCCTCCACAAAAATAGGGAATATATATGTGTGTGTGTGAGTGTGTGTGTGTGTGTGTGTGTGTGTATACATACATACATATATATATATATATATATATATATATATATATATATATATGAACAAAGATATTTATTTTGGACATATCGAACTGGAGATTCCTTTAAAGATTTCTGTTTGAAATGCCCATTCACCATTTGCACTGAAACTCAGAAAGCTTTCTAAAAATGATTTATATTAAATAAAAAACTGATCCTATGGAAAATTTTTAGAATACCAAAAGAAATAGCAAAATAAATAAATAAATAAAAACAAAAGGTCCCTAGGAGGGATAAAAGGCTACATATTTGGAGTCAAAAATGTGAGCTCCAAACCTGTTTCAAAGACCTTCATAATACTGAGTGACTGTTTAAGTCAAGAACTTGCCTGGTTCTTCATTTCCTCATCTTTAAAATGAAGCAGTTGAACCAAAGTATTTCATTGATTTTTTTTCAAGCTCTTAAAAAAAAAAAAAAAAAAAAAAAACAATTCTACAGCATTTTGATTCGATTTTTGGGAGATCTAGTGGTTTGTAAGTTGAGTTAAAATATTTCTAATATTTCTATCCATGATAATTATAGGTATATGGTTTTTGTTATATCTTTGTCACCTGACAAGTGGTCACTGACTTTTGTGTTGGTTTGAGCTAAAAAAAAAATTATAAAAGTCTATTTATGACTAGTACTGAATTTACTGAAAAAGAAAACTCTGGAACTCTCAGCATGGAGAGTTTCTTGGCACATTGTGATATTAAATGGGTTCCCCAATATCTCACAAAAAGGATATGTCATCTATAGTAGAGGTATTGAAATCAGATAGAAATAGAAGCCATTCTTCATCAATAAAAAAAGAAAAGGAAATTAAAGAATTAGAATAGACAATAAGGAAATAAAACTATCACTCTTTGCAGATGATATGATAATATACTTTAAAAATTCTAGAAAATCATCCAAATACCTACTTAAAACAATTAACAACTTTAGCAAAGTTGCAAGATATGAAATAAAACTGCACAAATAATCAGCATTTCTATATGTTACTGATAAAGCCCAGCAGCAAGAGATACAAAAAGAAATTCCATTTACAACAATTGTAGATAAAATAAAATATCTGGATGTCTACTTGCCAAGACAAACCCACAATCTATATGAATACACTTATAAAACACTTTTCACATGAAGTCAGATTAAACAATTGTAAAAATATCAGTTGTTCATGGATAGGCTGAGCTAATATAATAAAAATTACAATTCTGCCAAAAGTGGCCTACTGGTTCAATATCATGCCAATTAAACTGCCAAAAAATTTTATACAACTAGAAAAAAATAACAAAATTCATCTGAAGAACAAAAGATCAAGAATATAAAAGGAATTAATGAAAAATACAAAGAATGATGGTTTAGCAGTATCAGACCTAAAACTATATTATAAAGAAGCAGTGGCATTGGCTAAGAAATGGAAAGTTAGATCATTGGAATTAATTAGATACACATGATACAATACTCACCACCTATAGCAATGTAGTATTTGATAAACCCTCAAACTCCATCTTCTAGGGTAAGAACTCACTATTTCACAAATATTGCCAGGAAAACGGGGAAATCATGTGTCAAAAACTTGGCATAGGCCTATATCTCAAAATCAATACAAAAATAAAGTCAAAATGGCTACATGATTTGGTTATAAAGAGTGAAACCACAAGAAATTAAAAAAAAACAAATTTACCTATCAAATATTTGAAGTATTTGTGACAAAAGAACTAGGAAACATTTTGAAAGGCAAATTGAATACATAAATTTAAAAAGATTTTGCAAAATCAAAACCAAAAAAACAAAAACAAAAAACAAAACAAACAAACAAACAAACAAACAAAAAAACAAGATTAAAAGAGAAGTACAAAGGTGAGAAAAAGCTTTACAGCCAGTGTTTCTGATAAAGGTCTCATTTCTAAAATACATAAAGAACTGTTTCATACTTATAAGAATACATGTTATTTCTCAATTAAATGAATGGTCAAAGGATATGAACAGATCATTTTTCAGAAGATGAATTAAAGCCATCTAGTCACATGAAAAAATGCTCTAAATCACAATTGATTAGAGAAATGTAAATTAAAATAACTGTGTGATACCAGCTCATACCTCTTAGATTGGCTCGTGACAAGAAAAGACAATGATAAATTTTGGAGGGCATGTAGAAAAACTGGACCACTAATCCATTGTTGGTGGAGTTGTGAAATGATCCAACCATTGTGGAGGACAATTTGGAACTATGCCTAAGAGTCTATCAAAGTGGATACTCTTACATCCAGCTACTGTGTCTGCAACTCAAGGAAATCATAAAGGAGGGGAAAGGACCCACATGTGCAAAAATATTTGTAGCAGCTCTTTTTTTGTGGTAGCAAAGAATGGGAAATGAGAACATGCCCATCAATTGAGGAACAGCTGAATAAATTGTGGTATATGAAGATAATAGAATATTATTATTCTATAAAAATGATGAACAAGCTGATTTTAGAAAGGCCTGAAAAAATTTACACAAACTGATACTGAACATAATTAGAAGAAATCAAGAATACATTACATACAATAACAGCCAGAATGTACATGATCAACTATGAGAGAGTTGGTTCTTCTCAGTGGTTCAGTGATTCAAGGCAATCCCAATAAACCTTCTGTAGAAAACTCCATCTGCTTGCAAAAAAAAAAAAAAAAAACAAAAACAAAAACAAACAAAAAACAAAAAACAAGATTAAAAGAGAAGTACAAAGGTGAGAAAAAGCTTTACAGCCAGTGTTTCTGATAAAGGTCTCATTTCTAAAATACATAAAGAACTGTTTCATACTTATAAGAATACAAGTTATTTCTCAATTAAATGAATGGTCAAAGGATATGAACAGATCATTTTTCAGAAGATGAATTAAAGCCATCTAGTCACATGAAAAAATGCTCTAAATCACAATTGATTAGAGAAATGTAAATTAAAATAACTGTGTGATACCAGCTCATACCTCTTAGATTGGCTCGTGACAAGAAAAGACAATGATAAATTTTGGAGGGCATGTAGAAAAACTGGACCACTAATCCATTGTTGGTGGAGTTGTGAAATGATCCAACCATTGTGGAGGACAATTTGGAACTATGCCTAAGAGTCTATCAAAGTGGATACTCTTACATCCAGCTACTGTGTCTGCAACTCAAGGAAATCATAAAGGAGGGGAAAGGACCCACATGTGCAAAAATATTTGTAGCAGCTCTTTTTTTGTGGTAGCAAAGAATGGGAAATGAGAACATGCCCATCAATTGAGGAACAGCTGAATAAATTGTGGTATATGAAGATAATAGAATATTATTATTTTATAAAAATGATGAACAAGCTGATTTTAGAAAGGCCTGAAAAAATTTACACAAACTGATACTGAACATAATTAGAAGAAATCAAGAATACATTACATACAATAACAGCCAGAATGTACATGATCAACTATGAGAGAGTTGGTTCTTCTCAGTGGTTCAATGATTCAAGGCAATCCCAATAAACCTTCTGTAGAAAACTCCATCTGCTTGCAAAAAAAAAAAAAAAAAAAAAAAAAAAAAAAAAAAAAACTAGGGAGAATGAATGCAAATCAACACATGCTATGTTTACTTCTTTTTTTTTCTGTTTTTTTTCCTCTCTCACAGTTTTTTTTTTTCCTGTCATTCTGATTTTTTTCTCTAAAAGCACATTCAAAAAGCAATGTGCATTTAAAACAAATAATTAAATAATTAATAAGATAGATTAATAGGCAGAAGAGCCTAATCAGTTTACATTAATCAGTTTGCAAGAGTACCTGGAAGCAGAATGTTACTTAATTTTTAAATGTAATGCTATTTATGTTTTAATGTAGTTTGCTTGATTTGTTAAATATTTTCCAATTACAATTTAGTCTAGTTTGCACCACATTCAGGATGATGCCTGTGGAATATATGCTTGGCCCCTCTGATCTACGAAACTTGAATCCAGATCTTTATGGCTTTTGGACTGGTTCTTTGTGCACTGTATCAAATCATTTCATAAATTACATTGTGTTTCCTTTATAATTCAATATCCATGAATGTGTAAAGAAATTGAAAATTGACATAAATCACACTTTATTTCATCTTTTTAAAATTTGTTTTTCTGAAGACTTTTGTTTTCTGAATATTTTTTTTTTCAGTTCTAATCCCAGGCTAGTAGTTTTTCATAAATTCTGAAACTGGAGAGACTTAAAATATTCCAATCTTTGTGTTCCTTCTGAATTAGCTTCCCCATTGATTAACAGCATAATATTTAAGCAAGATTCGGAAACTGCAATCATGTGGTTGTGTAGAATTTTGACCTGTTTCACATCTAACTGTCAAACAGGAGCTAAAATCCATAACAGGAACTAAATAAATGAATTAAGAATGTACACAAATGAGTGTGTGTATGTGTTTATGTATGCGTGCATGTGCAATTACCCTCATGTTTTCCTCACATAAAATGTAAAGGAAGAAAAGGATAGTTAGAAATCCAAACTCATTTTCACTGATTGATGCCTTTTTAAGCACCTCTTACTTAAAGTAATTAACCTTGCCAATACAGTGTAATTAGAACTATAACTCAAGAATTCACTCATTTTCATTCCTTGGTGCTGATGAAAGTTAACACTCAGTCTCTATCCATGATAATAATGGATTAATTAATTCATTTCTTCATTCTTTTAGGAAATATATAAGAAAATGCTATCTACAAGTCATTAAAATGTATGTAGGACAGAGAGAGATGGTGACCTACAATGAAAAATAGTCTTTTTTTTTTTCATACTCTACTTCTATTTTCTACAGGTATGAACTTGGAAATCCGTTAATCTCTCTGGACTCAGTTTCCTCATCTATAAAATTAGAAAGATGGATAAAATGTGCTCTTCTTTCCCTTTTTCTTTTTTCCAATTTGGGTGGTGGTATGAGAGAGAGTGAGACTAATAATATGCTTGCTCCCTTTCCATCCACCTCCCAAAAGATCATTATTGAAGTTGACTTCCAGAAAGAAAAATAATCCTAAAAGAAAACAGAAAAAAAATTAAAAAAACTAATATAATAGATTGATAAAATGCACAATTAAAATAAATTTAAATAGGTCTGTTTTCTTCCCTTCTCCTCCTCTATATTCTAAGTTGCTAAAATAGTTGCTGGGAAAAGTAGGAACCTGATAATCGGTTGTTGAAATAATCCTATTATTAATCTAATCCTATAAAAAAGAGGTTCATATTCTATAAGGAACAACCAAAATTATTAAATGATTTGAAAAACACACTGTTCCCATTCTGAAGAATGTGGAGCAATGAACACATCATGCCTATTGAGTGGTTGACTCATATAAGTGTTTTTTTAATGATTTTTAAAGACATATATTAGTACCATTTTCTCTACTGATCTCTTGTAAGGATGTAGAACAAAGTGGCTTTCCTTGCCATTACGCATTAACTGCTGCTGGCCATGTCAGACAGATGCTTGTGAGAAAAGAGAAAAGATACATCATAGAAGCTGCTACATATAGCAACATGAACCACCTACCCAGTCAGCCTGTGTTCATCCTTTTGGCCTGTAGTTCAGTGTGGACGCTGCATGCTATGGGCATTTTCAATAAACTTCATGATCACTAAGGCATCTGTTCAGTTTTTGATTTTGTTTTTGTTTTTTACAATATTGCTTCTTTCCACAAAGGCAATCTTACCTATATTGCACATCTGGAAATAGATAGTTCTGATTCTCATTCAAAAAATGATTATAAATGTAGAATCCTTCCAGTCAGTATAGACTTTCTGATTGGTCAAAACACATGAAACTTATTCAGTATTAACTTATTGAATTCAGGGCAGTATACTCAATGAGCACTGAAGATACAAAGCAAGTAACAAAAACAGAATTTTTCCTCAGGTAGCTTACATTTTAAAATTATTTTTAATTTTTGAAATAAAACAAGGATTTCCATAACATAGTACAATAATAAAAAAGATTATTGTAAATTAAAGTACAAATCTACTATGCACAACTTGCTATTCCTTTCAAATATATAATAAAATTATTAAATACTTTTTCTTTTTTTTTTCCTTTTTTTCCCCTGCCCTAGAAATGGATACCATTCTGTATAAACAGACACACACACACACACACACACACACACACACACACACATACACACCAAACATATGCATATATACATGTATGTACATATACATAAATCTACATATGCGTGTGTGTATAGAATCTGTAGTTATATGTAAATGTAAATAGGGACTGCCTTCTCTCTCTCCCTCCTCCCGATATCCTGAGGGACTTGCAAAGAGTAAGAACCTGATAATTGGATAATTGTTTCTTTAAGGAAGCATATATATACATGTTTTTTCTTTGTGGAAATGCATACATATAAATGTATATATGTGTGTATATATATAAAGTGTTTATATAGAATTCTTTCAACAACCAATTATCAGGTTCCTACTCTTTGCTACTAATAGCAAATTACATGTATGTGTAAGTGTGTAAAATTATTTATACATACTTCTAATTATAAATTCTTTCACTGGATGTATGCAGTATCTTTCTTCATACATCCTATATAATTGGCTGGGGTATTTATAGTACAGAAAATAATTTAATAACTCATTATCACTTGAAAAACAAATTACTGTTATTGTATACAATGTTCTCTTGGTCCCGCTCATCTTTCTCTTCATTATTTTGCAAAAATCTTTCCATGTTTTTCCAAAATGTTTGAGATAATCATTTTTATACTAGAGTACGATTCTTAGCAGTATCAGAGTAACATCATATACCAAAACTTGTTCAGGCTTTCCTCAATTGATAGACATTACTGAATTTTCCTTCTCTTTGTCGCCACAAAGAAAGCTGATATAAATATTTTAGTACATATGAGTTACATTCCTTTCGCCCTAATTATCTTTTGAATTAGAAAAAGTACTGGCATTCCTGGGATAAAGATTAAAGGAAGTTTAATAATTCTTTGGGCATAATTCCATACTGTTCTCCAGAATGTTTGAATCAGTCCACAATTCTTATGATAATGAATTAGTAGTTTATATTTTAATAGAAGACACAAGATGCAAATGATTGCTCATATAAGAAAAAAAAAAAGGTAAAGGAGAGGTACTTTCAGAAAAAAAAAACTAGTAGAAAATCTGGTTGAAAATTTTTTTAAAAAGTAAATGAGAACATCTGTTATCTTCATAAAATTTTTCTGATCTTAGTAAATGGTCCATTCACAATTGTTATTTGCAACCAAAGATGCATGATATTCTTATATTTTCTAATTATCTTATAGACATAAATAACAAATTCATAAATGTTTGAAAGATTAAACATTATTAAATTAAAATTTCATCATTTTTATTATTTCTCAACCACTTCTGAATACTATCCTTTTCCTTAACACACCAAAAAAAGCATTTTTTGTGGGAGAGAGATAGAGAGACATATTCAGAAAGAGAGGCAGAGAAAGAGAGAGGGAGAGAGGGAGAGAAGGAGGGAGGAAAGGAAGGAGAAGGAGAGAAAGATTGAGATTGGTTTATGGATGGTATAGCCAAAATGTCAGAGTAAAGTCAGGAAGTTTTTCAAGCTTTCATAGTTTTTCTAGAAAACCTAATGAAATCAGGCATCTGAAGAAAGTCTGATGGAAGGAAACCACTCTGCAGCACAAGATAGATGGAAGGCCTTCAAGAAAGGTCAGTCTCAATACAGCGAAAGGGTTGATCAGTGCAACTCATGCAATGTAGGGGAAAATCAGAAAGAAATTTTTAATCACAGTAGATCAGCAACTGATACTCTTGGTCCTGGCTCTGTAGCAGATCAGACCACTAGAGCCACCTCCAATCCCAGTGGATTGTCAGGCTGGTTTACCAGGCAATTACAGGCTGGACTAGCCACCTGTCTCTCAGGATCACCACTCATCTTTAAAAGTCACAAAATAGGAAAAAAGGAAGGAAAAAAAATGAACAAGAAACAGAAAATAAAATAACCATAAAAAGTTACTGTGGTGCCAAGGAACACTAAAACACCAACTCAGACAAGAATAAAATGCCCATTTATGAAATATCAAAGAGTGATGTAAATTGTTTTCAAGTACAAAGAACCTTGTTGGGAGTGCCCATAAAAAAAAAAAAAAACTTTAAAAATCAAATAAGAGAGGTAGACAGAAAAATAGGAAAGGAAATGAGACATATACAAGAGAGATTCAACAGCTTGAAAAAGGAAGAACAAAAATTGACTGAAGAAAATAATTCTTTAAAAATACAATTAGTCAAATCAAAAAAAAAAAAAATCCACTGAAGAAAACAGCTTGAAAAGCAGGATTCTTCAAATAGAAATGGAGACAAAAAAGCTACCTGAAGAAAATTATAAATTAAAACTAGAGCTGAGCAATAGAAACTATTGACTTCATGAGACATTCAAATCAGTAAAACAAATAAAAAAAAAAGAATGACAAAATGGAAGAAAGTATCTCATTGGAAAAACAGCTGATCTGGAAAATAGATGCAGGAGAGAAAATTTAAAAATTGCTGGAGTCTGGATAGCATTCTTCAAGAACTCATCAAGAAAAACTCCATATAATTACTTCCACAAAGGGACTTCTAGAAGATAACCCTAAGAAACATTGTTGGCAAAACTCCAGAAATATAATCTCAAAGAAAAAAAATACTGTGGGCCTCCAAGAAAAACAAAACAAAACAAAACAAAACAAAAACAAGCAAACAATAAAATAACAAACACTTATGATATCAAGGAGCCAGTGAGGATAACTCAGGATTTGGCAACTTCTACATTAAAGGATGGAGGACCTAGAATACCATATTCTGTAAGGCAAAGGATCTGGGGATTCCAACCAAAAACTGAATAACCAGAGAGATTGAGCATCATCTTTCAGGAGAAAAGATGTATTTTCAATGAAGTAGATGCTTTTCTATCATTTCTAATGAAAATTAGAGAACTAAACAGAAAATTTGATCTACAAATACAGGACTCAAGAGAACCAAAGAAAGATAGAGGGAAAAAAATATTATTTAAAGGTTAAAATGTTTACATATCTCGATGAGAAAATGATACTTGTAACTCTTAAGAAATGTATCTTTTATTGGGGAATAAGAGGGGGCATACATAGACAAAGTGTGGATATAATATTGAAGAAGGCATTAAGGGGTAAAAAAAAAAAATTAGATCATATGAAGAGGCACAAATGCCCTATTGTAATAGAAGCAAAGAATGGAAGAGGATGAGCACTCATTGTAGTTTAATCTCAGTTTAGGCTCAGTGAGGGAATAACATATTCTCTCAGTAGGGTATAGGGAAGTAGGAAGAGAAAGGGGAAAGAAAAGGGGGAACTGGATAGAAGGAAGGGCAGAAATACAAAGAAGAAATTAAGATTAAGAGAAGAGAGGAGAGGTTATAGAAAGGATATGAGAATTACAGAGGGGTTGGTCATAAAACACTATTGAGGAAAGATGGTAGAAAAAGGGGAAAAATCATAAAAATATATATATAATATATATAGTATAAAATTATTTATTATTTATATATCATATATCATTTAATATTTGTATAATATAATATTATATATTTTTATTTAATGTTTATATTATATGATAATAATTATATTATATTATAATCATATTTTCTGGAAAAACAAAAAGGTCCAGAATATCAAGGGAACTAATGACAAAAAACACAAAAAAATAGTAGCTTAAGAGTTCCAGGCCTAGAACTCCATTATAAAAATCATCAAAAACCATCATCAAAAATCATCATCATACAATCATCAAAACCATCTAGGCTAAGAAATGGAATGGTACCTTAGTGGAATAAGTTAGATATACATGTCACAATAATCAATGACTATAGTAATCTAGTATCTGATTAAAGCCCCAAATTCCAGCTTCTGGGGTAAAAACTGACTATTTCATGAAAATTGTTGGTAACGCAGAGAAATCATATGTCATAAACTTGGCGTAGATCTACATGCCATTACCCATATAAAAATAAGGTCAAAACCATACTTATACCATAAGCAAATTAAAAAAGCAAGGGATACCTATCAGATCTTTGAAGATGGGAGGAATCTAAGGCCAAAGAAGAACTAGAGAATATTATAAAATGAAAAAAAATACATAACATTGATTATATTAAATTGAGAAGCTTTTATAAAAACAAAAATAATGTAGCCAAGATTAGAAACAAAGCAAAAAGCAGGGAACCAGGCACTGTTTCTGCTAAAGGCCTCATTTCTAAAGCAGATAGAGAATGTACTAAAATTTATAATACAAGCCATTCCCCAATTAATAAATGGTCAAAAGGTATAAAGAGACAATTTTCAGATGAGGAAATTAAAGCCACTTGTAATCATGTGAAAAAATTATCTAAATCACTATTTTTAGAGAAATGTAAATTAAAATAAGTCTGCTATCACATCTCAGATTGGCTAAAATGGAAAAAAAAAAAAAGGTAATGACAATTTTGGAGAGCATGTATCAAAACTGGAACACTACTGCCTTGTCATTAGAGTTAGAAAATGATCCAACCATTCTGGAGACCAATTTGGAACTACGCCCAATGGCCTATCAAAATGTATATACATTTTGATCCAGCAGTTCCATTATTGGTTCTGTATTCTGAAGAAATCATAAAAGAAAGAAAAGGATGCACAAGTACAAAAATGATTGGAGCAGCTCTTTTTGGAATGGCAAAGAATTGGAAAATGAGAAGATGCCCATCAATTGGGGAATGACTGAATAATTTGTGACATATGGAAATAATGGAATATTATTCTATTAAATTGATGAACAGATAGATTTTTAGAAAAATGTGGAAAAATTTTGTGAACTGATAACAAATGAAACAAGCAGAACAATGGAAATATTGTAAACAGAAACAACAAGATTGTGTGATTATTAACTACAAGAGACTCAATTCTTTTCAGCGATTCAATGACCCAGAAAAATCACAATACATTTTGGATGGAAACTGCAATCTACATCCAAATGAAAATATAGAGACTGGATGAAAAACAACATATGCTATGTTATTTTTTTTCTTTTTTTTCTCTCTTGATTTTCCCCCGTTTTAATTTTTAGCTCCCAACATGATTCATAAGAATATATATACATATATATACATATATATATATATAATGTACATGTACAAAAAACTAAAAAAATAGTTGTTTTAAATGTAAATAAAATGAATAAATTCATTTTGGTTATGATTTAATAAGGTAAATAAATTTTACATAAGTAAAATTAAATTATGAAAAAAGGAAAAATTGAAATCATGTTCTCATTCACAATATGTGCAGCACTCTATGTATAAAGTCCATTGACTCTCCAAGAAAAGCAAACTTCCTGACTGCAGGATAATGGTCTATCCACTTCACTACATTATATTGCTTCCAAGCATTAACAACAAAATACTAGGGTAGTTTTAACAAATAAGTTCTAGAAAGTTGCTTCAAAGACTATCTGATGTCAAATAAATTTCTTGAGTTGTTAATAAGAAATGATAGTATTTTTTATAAGAACATCTAAGACTTTAAGGTTTTCAAAATGCCTTAGAGATGTTCTCATATTTGAGATTGCTAGGTTTTATTAGATGTAAAGCTTAGATGACATGTTCACTATATATATATATATATATATATATATATATATATATATATATATATATATATACACACACACACACAATATTTAGAAACCAATATTCATTATCTTTCCTTCTCCAAAACCAACACTTCAGAATTTCTGTTTTACTATTTAGCATTTGCATTTTCCCTGTAATTCAAGTCTTATATCTCAGTGAGTTTTTTGATTCCTTATTCCATGTATCCAAGTATTTGATAGATCCTGTTTTATTTTGTCCTTTATATCTCTCCTCTGTGTTTTCTCCTTTCTTCTTCTATAGTCATTATTCTGGTTCAGGCCCTCATAATTTCTTTTTTTTAAATTTTATTTATTCATTTATTTTTTTTTAACACATATTGCATTATTAATCATGTTGGAAAAGAAAAATCTCAAGAAAGGAGGCGGAGGGGGAAGCACAGGAGAAGAACAAAACAAACAAACAAACTAACTAACTAACTAAAAAGAGTGAACATAACATGTGTTGATTTACATTCAGTCTCCTTAGTTCTTTCTCTGGTTGCAAAATGGCATTTTCTGTCCAAAGTCTATTGGGATTTCATTGGATCACTGAAGTACTGAGAAGAACCAAGTCTTTCGTAATCTATCATTACATAATCTTGCTGATATTGTATACAAGGTATTCCTGGTTGCTGATTGTGTTCAGCATAAATTTATGTAAATCTTCCCAGGCCTTTCTAAAATCAATTTGTTCATCATTTTTTCTAGAACAATAATATTCCATTACCTACATACCAACAACTTATTCAGCCATTACCTAGCTGATAAGCATATATTCATTTTCTAATACTTTGCTATAACAAAAAAAAGTGCTGTTATAATTTCCTAGGGGTACGGACCTAATAGTGGCACTGCTGGGTCAAAGTGTATGCACAGTTTTATACCTTTTGGTGCATAGTTTAAAACTGCTCTCTAAATTGATTGTTTCACTCCACAACTCCACCAACAATGCATTAGTGTCCCAGTTTTCCCATATTCCTGCCAACTTTATCATTATCCTGTCCTGTCATCTCAGCCAATCTGAGAGGTATGAAGTGGTACTTCATGAGTGGTTTAATATGCATTTCTCTAATCAAAAGTGTTTTAGAGCATTTTTTTCATAGATAGATAACTTTAATTCCATCATTTGAAAAGTCTCTGTTCATATCCTTTGGCCATTTATCAATTGGGCAATAACTTAATATTCTCAAACTTGACACACTTCCTTATATATTGTACAAATGAGACCTTTATCAGAAACACTGGCTGTAAAGATGTTTTCCCAGTTTTGTACTTCCCTTTTAATCTTGTTTCTTTTTGATTTTATTTATGCAAAACCTTTTTTAGTTTAATGTATAACAAAGTAGTCCAATTTGCCTTTCATAAAGTTCTCTAGTTCTTCCTTGGTCATAAATTCTTCTTTCTCTGAAGATCTTTTAGATAAATTATCCCTCACTCTCCTAACTTGCTTATAGTATCACTCTTGATGCCTAAATCACATATCCATTTTGACATTATTTTGGTATGAGGTGTGAGATGTAATTCTATGCCTAACTTCTGATATATATATTTCCAGTTTTCTTTGCACTTTTTGTGAAATAGTGAGTTTCTATGCAAATTCCTTTAATTTCTTTTTGTTTTCTTAGTTTTCTTGTACAATGTTGAATAATAGTAGTGATAATAGTATCCTTATTTCATCTCTGATCTTATTGAGAATGCATCTAGCTTTTCTCCATTACAAATAATGTTTGCTATTGATTTTAGATAAACACTGCTTATTATTTTAAGGAAAGCTGCCTTTATACCTATGCTCCCTAGTGTTTTAATACAAATGCTTTTGCATTTTGTCAAAAGCTTTTTCTGCATCAATTGAGATGATCATATGATTTTTGTTGGTTTTGTTATTAATATGATCAATTATGATAATAGTTTTCCTGTTATTGTAGAAGTTCTGCATTCTTTATAGAAATTCCACTTGATCATAATTTATCATAATGCTAAGAAATTGCTGTAACTTCTTTGCTAATATTTTCTTTTAAAAATTTGCATCAATATTCATTAGCAAGAGTGGTCTGTATTTTTCTTTCTCTCTTTTGGGCCTTCCTGTTTTAGGTATCAGTGCCATATTTGTGTCATAGAAGAAATTTGGCAGGATTTCTTCTTTGCCTGTTTTTCCAAATAGTTTACATAATATTTGGAATTAATTTTTCTTTAACTAAATCCATCTGACCATGAAGATATTTTTCTTAGGGAGTCCTTCAAAATTTCTTAACTAGATTATTGTAATTACTATCTATTTGGTCTCGCAGCTTTTACTCTCTTACTAATCTCATCTAACATCCACAAAACCACTGAAAAGATTTTCTTTTTTTTTTTTTTTTTTATAATAAATTTTATTTTATTTAATAATAACTTCGCATTGACAGAATCTATGCCAGTATAATTTCTACACGACATTATCCCTTGCAATCACTTATGTTTTGTTTTTTCCCCTCCCTCCCTCCTCCCCCCCCCCAGGATGGCAAGCAGTCCTATATATGCTAAACATGTTGCAGTATATCCTAGATACAATACATATTTGCAGAACCAAACAGTTCTCTTGTTGCACAGGGAGAATTGGATTCAGAAGGTAAAAATAACTCGGGAAGAAAATCAAAAATGCAAATAGTTCACATTCATTTCCCAGTATTCCTTCTTTGGGTGTAGCTGTTTCTGTCCATCATTTCTCCAATGAAACTCAGTTAAGTCTCTTTGTCAGAGAAATCCACTTCCATCAGAATACATCCTCATACAATATCGTTGTCGAAGTGTATAATGATCTCCTGGTTCTGCTCATCTCACTTAGCATCAGTCCTTGTAGGTCTCTCCAAGCCTCTCTGTATTCATCCTGCTGGTCATTCCTTACAGAGCAATAATATTCCATAACATTCATATACCACAATTTACCCAGCCATTCTCCAATTGATGGGCATCCATTCATTTTCCAGTTTCTAGCCACTACAAACAGGGCTGCTACAAACATTTTGGCACATACAGGTCCCCTTCCCTTTTTTAGTATCTCTTTGGGGTATAAGCCCAATAGAAACACTGTTGGATCAAAGGGTATGCACAGTTTGATAACTTTTTGGGCATAATTCCAGATCGCTCTCCAGAATGGCTGGATTCGTTCACAACTCCACCAACAATGCATCAATGTCCCCGTTTTCCCGCATCCCCTCCAACATTCATCATTGTTTTTTCCTGTCATCTTAGCCAATCTGACAGGAGTGTAGTGATATCTCAGAGTTGTCTTAATTTGCATTTCTCTGATCAATAGTGATTTGGAACACTCTTTCATGTGAGTGGTAATAGTTTCAATTTCTTCATCTGAAAATTGTCTGTTCATATCCTTTGACCATTTATCAATTGGAGAATGGCTTGATTTTTTATAAATTTGAGTCAGTTCTCTATATATTTTGGAAATGAGGCCTTTATCAGAACCTTTAATTGTAAAGATGTTTTCCCAGTTAGTTACTTCCCTACTAATCTTGTTTGCATTCGTTCTGTTTGTACAAAGGCTTTTTAATTTGATATAATCAAAATTTTCTATTTTGTGATTGGTAATGGTCTCTAGTTCATCTTTGGTCACAAATTTCTTTCTCCTCCACAAGTCTGAGAGATAAACTATCCTATGTTCCTCTAATTTATTTATAATCTCGTTCTTTATGCCTAGGTTATGGACCCATTTTGATCTTATCTTGGTATGTGGTGTTAAGTGTGGGTCCTTGCCTATTTTCTGCCATACTAATTTCCAGTTATCCCAGCAGTTTTTATCAAATAATGAAATCTTATCCCAAAATTTAGAATCTTTGGGTTTGTCAAACACTAGATTGCTATAGTTGACTATTCTGTCTTGTGAACCTAACCTTTTCCACTGATCAACTAATCTATTTCTACGCCAATACCAGATGGTTTTGGTGACTGCTGCTTTATAATATAATTTTAGATCAGGTACAGCTAGACCACCTTCATTTGATTTTTTTTTCATTAATTCCCTTGAGATTCTCGACTTTTTATTGTTCCATATGAATTTTGTTGTTATTTTTTCTAAATCATTAAAATATTTTCTTGGAAGTCTGATTGGTATAGCACTAAATAAATAGATTAGTTTAGGGGGTATTGTCATCTTTATTATATTTGCTCGGCCTATCCAAGAGCACTTAATATTTTTCCAATTATTTAAGTCTGACTTTATTTGTGTGAAAACTTTTTTGTAATTTTGCTCATATAATTCCTGACTTTCCTTTGGTAGGTAGATTCCCAAATATTTTATGCTATCAACAGTTATTTTGAATGGAATTTCTCTTTGTATCTCTTGCTCTTGGATTTTGTTGGTGGTGTATAAGAATGCTGAGGATTTATGGGGATTTATTTTGTATCCTGCTACTTTGCTAAAATTATGAATTATTTCTAATAGCTTTTTAGTAGAATCTCTGGGGTTTTCTAGGTATACCATCATATCATCTGCAAAGAGTGATAGTTTGGTTTCCTCATTGCCTACTCTAATTCCTTTAATCTCTTTCTCGACTCTTATTGCAGAGGCCAGTGTTTCTAATACAATATTGAATAATAATGGTGATAGTGGGCAACCTTGCTTCACTCCAGATCTTACCGGGAAAGGTTCCAGTTTTTCCCCATTGCATATGATGCTTACTGAAGGTTTAAAATATATGCTCCTAACTATTTTAAGGAAAAGTCCTTTTATTCCTATGCTCTCAAGTGTTTTTATTAGGAATGGCTGTTGGATTTTATCAAATGCTTTTTCTGCATCTATTGAAATGATCATATGGTTTTTGTTTGGTTGGTTGTTGATATAGTCAATTATGTTAATAGTTTTCCTAATATTGAACCAGCCCTGCATTCCTGGTATAAATCCTACTTGGTCATAGTGTATTATCCTGGGGATGATTTTCTGTAATCTTTTTGCTAATATTTTATTTAAGATTTTAGCATCAATATTCATTAGGGAGATTGGTCTATAATTTTCTTTCTCTGTTTTCAGCCTACCTGGTTTAGGTATCAGTACCATATCTGTGTCATAAAAGGAGTTTGGTAGGACTCCTTCAATCCCTACTTCTTCAAATAGTTTATTTAGCATTGGAGTTAATTGATCTTTAAATGTTTGATAGAATTCAGATGTAAATCCATCTGGTCCTGGGGTTTTTTTCTTAGGGAGTTGATTGATAGTTTGTTCTATTTCTTTTTCTGAGATAGGAGTGTTTAGGATATTTACTTCTTCCTCTGTCAGTTTAGGTAAGCTATATTTTTGGAGGTATTCTTCTATTTCATTTAAGTTGTCGAATTTATTGGCGTAAAGTTGGGCAAAGTAACTCCTAATTATTGCTCTAATTTCCTCTTCGTTAGTGGTGAGTTCTCCCTTTTCATTTTTAAGACTAACAATTTGATTTTCCTCTTTCCTTTTTTTAATCAGATTTACTAAGGGTTTGTCTATTTTGTTGGTTTTTTCATAGAACCAACTCTTAGTTTTATTAATCAATTCAATAGTTTTTTTACTTTCAATTTTATTGATCTCTCCTTTTATTTTTTGAATTTCAAGTTTAGTGTTTGATTGGGGGTTTTTAATTTGTTCCTTTTCTAGCATTTTTAGTTGCAAGCCCAATTCATTGACCTTCTCTTTCTCTATTTTATACAAATAGGCCTCTAGAGATATGAGATTTCCCCTTATTACCGCTTTGGCTGCATCCCATACATTTTGGTATGATGTCTCATTATTATCATTTTCTTGGATGAAGTTATTAATTATGTCTATAATTTGCTGTTTCACCCAATCATTCTTTAGTATGAGATTATTTAGTTTCCAATTATTTTTTGGTCTACTTTCCTGTGGCTTTTTATTGAATGTAATTTTCAATGCATCATGGTCTGAAAAGGATGCATTCACTATTTCTGCCTTACTGCATTTGAGTTTGAGGTTTTTATGTCCTAATATATGATCAATTTTTGTATAAGTTCCATGAACTGCTGAAAAGAAGGTGTACTCCTTTCTGTCCCCATTACATTTTCTCCAGAGATCTATCATATCTAATTTTTCTAGTATTCTATTTATCTCTTTGACTTCTTTCTTATTTATTTTGTGGTTTGATTTATCTAATTCTGAGAGTGCAAGGTTGAGATCTCCCACTATTATAGTTTTACTGTCTATTTCTTCTTGCAGCTCTCTTAATTTCTCTTTTAGGAATTTAGATGCTACACTACTTGGTGCATATATATTTAATATAGATACTTCTTCATTATTCATTCTACCCTTTAGCAAGATATAGTGCCCTTCCTTATCTCTTTTGATTAGATCAATTTTTGCTTTAGCTTGATCTGAGATCAGGATGGCTACCCCTGCTTTTTTGGCTTCACCTGAAGCATAGTAGATTTTGCTCCAACCTTTTACCTTTAACCTGCATGTATCACCCCGCTTCAGGTGTGTTTCCTGTATACAACATATTGTAGGATTCTGGCTTTTAATCCATTCTGCTAACCGTTTCCTCTTTATAGAGGAGTTTACCCCGTTCACATTTATGGTTAAAATGACCAATTCTGTATTACTTGCCATCTTGTTAACCCCGGTTTATGCTTTTCTCCCTTCTTACTCCCTTACCCCCTCCCTTACCCCCCTTCCCAGTATTAAGCTTGTGAGCTCCCCTTGCTTCTCACAGCCCTCCCTTTTTCAGTATCCCCCCCCCCTTAGAGTTCCCTCCCCCCAACTTACCCCTTTCCCTCCCAGTTACCGTATTCCCTTCCACTTAGCTTATTCCTTCCTTTTTCACTTTTCCCTTCTCACTTTTCAATGAGGTGGGAGAAGTTTCACCATAGATTGAATATGTCTAAAATTCTTCTCTTAATGCCAATTCTGAAAGCAGTAAAATACTCACTATTTTCATTCCTCTCCATTCTTTCTCTCAGATATACTAGGTTTTCTTTGCCTCTTCATGAAATGTAGTACCCCCACTTTCCCTTTTTTCTAGTACAATGTCCTTTCCACAACTAGTTTCTAGAACAAGGTATACATGTATTCTTTATACATCTTTACAGCCGAAATATAGTTCCCAAGATTAATCTTTACCTTTTTAGATTTCTCTTGAGTTCTGTGCTTGTAGATCAAATTTTTTGTTAAGTTCTGGCTTTTTCATCAGAAATAGATGAAATTCGCTTATTTCATTGAATGTCCATCTTCTTCCCTGGAAAAAGATGCTCAATCTCGCTGGGTAAGTTATTTTTGGTTGCATACCAAGTTCCTTAGCCTTTCGGAATATCATATTCCAGGCCCTTCGATCCTTTAATGTGGATGCTGCCAGATCCTGGGTGATCCTTATTGTGGCTCCTTGTTACTTGAATTGGGTTTTTCTAGCCGCTTGCAGTATTTTTTCCTTTGCCTGAGGGTTCTGGCATTTGGCCACTATATTCCTTGGTGTTTTGATTTTAGGATCCCTTTCAGTAGGGGATCGATGAATTCTTTCAATGTCTATTTTACCTTCTGTTTCTATGACTTCTGGGCAGTTCTCTTTGATAATTTCCTGGAAGATAGTGTTCAGGCTTTTTTTTTCATCATACTTTTCTGGAAGTCCGATGATTCTCAGGTTGTCTCTCCTGGATCTGTTTTCCAGGTCTGTTGTCTTCCCCAGAAGGTATTTCACATCCTTTTCCATTGTTTGATTTTTTTGGATTTGCTTGACTGATTCTTCTTGTCTCCTCGAGTCATTCAATTCCAATTGTTCGACCCTGATTTTCAGTGAGGTATTTTCTTCACTCACTTTTTTAAGATCTTTTTCTAATTGTCCAATTGAGTTCTTTTGTTCTGTGGAATTTTTTTCCATTTCGCCAATTTTGTTTTTTAGAGAGCTGTTTTCTGTTTCCAGTTCACTAATCCTATTTTTCAAGGATTTGGTTTCTTTATCCACTCTCTCTTTAACTGACTTCTCCAGGCTCTTTTGCCAAGCCTCCCTCTCCTTTTGCAGAGCCTCCCTCTCCTTTTCACATTTTTCTTCTAGCTCCCTTGTGAGAGCCTTTTTAATTTCCTCCATGAGATTCATCTGTGCTGAGGGACATAAGGTCTCCTCCTTCGGGGATTCACCTGGGGACTGTTTGTTTTTAGTCTCCTCAGGGTTTGGAGTCTGCTCTTTATCTGTATAAAAGCTGTCCAGGGTTAAATTCTTTTTCAGTTTCTTGCTCATTCTGTCTATTTATCAAAGACAAACTATCAAAGAAACAGAAGGAAAAAAAACCCTTGAATGGAGGCTGCTTTCTTTGGGGGAGGGGCAGGGTATTCGTGAGGCACAGGTCCTACTGTGCTATGGCGCCTGCGCACTGAGATCCGAGCGCTCTGAGATCCGAGCGGGCTAAGACACTGTGGGGGAGGGGTGGCCAGGTCCCGAGAAACTCCAGCTGTTTGGGATTGTATTCTTCACCCCCGGTGTTTTTAGCTTCTCTGCTGGGCTGCTGACTTGCTCCTATAGCAAAGCTCTCACCGCAGAGACGGCTGCGATCGCGTCCTACCCCCTCTCCGCTCCACCCGGTTCTGAGCTGCTATCTGTGCTCTGGTTGCAGCTGCTGCCCGCAGACTGCTTCCAAATACCGTCCCCGCCCTCGCGCAAAAACAGACCTTTCTTGACGAGTCTCAAGGATGGTTTCTCTTGGTAAGTAATTGTATGGTTTTTTTTCAGTCGAGCATTAATTCAGAGGCATGAAATGAAATGAATAGTGAGAGAAAAACACGGAGATTACACAGAAGTGTATTTCCTCTCCGCCATCTTGGCCGGAAGTCAGTAGAACTTCTGAAAAGATTTTCTTAATATGCATGCTGACCATAAGATCTTCCCTGGTCAATAAACTCCCCTTATTCCTCATTATGTCTATTATTATATATTATCTTCCATTTTGGCTTTTGATATGCCCCCTCTAATTTCTATTTAATGTTCTTTGCAACCAAGGCTCATTCTACTTTTTTTCATTTTATAAATTACTCCCCACTACGCACACTTGACCATTTATCTGTTTTGGCCTTGCTATTCCTCACATGACAGTGTTCCCCCTTTCATCAGCTTTTGCCCCAACTATCCTCCATCCATGATGTTCTCTTTCTTCATCTTTGTCTCATGAAATCTATATTTTACTTCATGATTCACTGCAAGAACCTCTTCCTGAAGGAGATTTTTTTGAAACAATTCCACGTGAATACTGAATCCAAATTTACTTGCTATTGCTATATATGTACTTTATAAAACCTTAAATATCTTCTGTATGTATGCTTGGCTGTTTATAAACTGCATCCTTTAGAATGTAAGATTCCTGAGGGCAAGGTCAGTTTTAATCTAGTCTAACACTGTGCTTGATACTCACCAGATGCTTAATGCATAGTTGATATTATTCTTGGAATTTAGGATTTTTTTTGAAGGTACAGAAAGAATATTAATAAAAAAAAAATTTATTTCCTCAACATCTAAGAGAGAAATTCTCTTATTCCACCTCAATATTGGGATGGTAGGTTCAGACTTAACACAGTTTCTCCAAAATTGACATGCAAATGGATAATGAGTATTCCTTAAGGCATCAAAAACTGGATTAACTGAATGCAAACCTTAGGATAAATTCAACTCCTGATATATTGATTTCTTGAGTTTTCAAGTTAATAACTTGCCATTCACCTATAACAAAAGGACAAATGTCAAATCAAAGAAGTGAGACCCACATTTATAGGCTAAATTTTGGGCTTGGGTGACTAGACCTCTCATTTACAATAATAATTTTTCTTAAAAACAAGAATGCCAGAGGCTGTAATATCCGGGCTAGCTTTCTGGAGGATTTCTGGTCAGGCCTTCATCTTTTTAAGTGGAGAAGTAATGAAGGCAGAAAAGCCACCACAAGACTGGTCAAAGATAGAGTGTCTGTGGCTGAGAGACTCTCAGTTTCCAATCCTCTCAGCCCTTAAATACCTCAATATGATTACATCACTACAACAACTGAGCATGTGCCAACTGTCCGTTATATCATCATCACATTAAGTATATGTTTAGAGAACCATGATTTCATACTGAGTAAGTGCTTAACTATAAATACCCTGCTGTCTTTGACTCAAGTATATTTTTTCAGAGTTCCTGCTCTCTACAAGTGGCTAGAAAGGAGAAAAACCAAAATAAAACATGGGAAGCCTGTGCCTACCAAGTATGCTTTTCAATGACCTCATTTGTAGTTACACAGATAATCCAAAATGCTTTTATTTGTTGTAAATTAATAGATCAGAACTAAATACAATATATCCATATATGCTCCAAACTCCACGTAGGGAAGTTCATCAAAAACATTAGATGCATTCTCATAGGTACTAGACCTATGAGTCAGTATTGTACACATTCATTTATCCATTTATGAGCAGAAAGGGAAGAAAAATGCAAAAAAAAGGAGAAAAATGTTCTAGGCATTATGATAAGCTCTTTACAAAAACTGTCAGCTATCCAAATTGTATCCAACTGGAATCACATGAGTAAATTGCTTCTTTTCGCTTTTAGTGACAAGAAGCACTCAAAATCACTCCAAATATAATCTGTAATTTTAAAAATTGCTATATTATATATGTTTTATATATATGATATATACAATACATATTTGTATATACATATAATATGTGTAGAAAGGGCATTAAATTTGAGTCTCTTAAACATGGCTGAAATTCCACATGCTCTACTAATTGTGTGACTATTGCAATGCCTCTTGAATGATTTAAGTTCCCTTCAGTTCTCCTGAAAATAGAGTAGATACTATTTGAACCATCTATTTTACAAGCTGTGTTTGAAGATTACATTTTACAGAATATTCAACAGTAAGAAAAGTAATTTGAATTACTAATATTCTAACTTCTTTGCCTAGTTGTATTTAAAGATGTGAGTTGAAAGCTAGCTGCCATCTAATGAGTAAAACCCAGCAAGCACAAGAATAATAAGTTTTGCATTGAATGATTTGCATGGGGGAAAGAGGGAAAGAGAATGACTAGTACCCTGTAATATCCTTATTTCCTCTTTTTCTGGCTGATTGCTCCCTCCAGTCAAAGTCAAATTTAATTGGTTGCTGTTGCATAGCTAGCTATGACTAAATTTGATTGATAACTGAATTCTAGCATCCCTTAGAATATTCCCTACAATCCACAATTCCAAAATGCATTTATAGACTTGCATTTTTCTCAACCTTATCAATTGGGAAAGGAGAAATTTTTCTCTGGGGTATAAAAATGGCCACCATAGACCTGAAATGAGTATCTCTAAACTACCTGAGAATTTCTTGAGTTTTGTATTTCAGAGGCCATCAAATTGATCACTTTCATTTTATAGATGAAGGAATTGGGGAACAGAAATGTAGAGTGACTTGTCCAAAATCATATAGTTAGTACATTGCATAATAAATGCAAATATAGTAGCATTCGAAAACAGGTTTCCCCATTCCTAATTCATTATTCTTGTTAATAAACTATATCAAGAATGCTTCCTCCCACCCCTGCACCCCACCTCTAACAACAACAACATCAAGATCGCCAATGGAGAATTAGCATAGCATAATGAATAGAGAGCTTATAGGTGAGTCAAGAAGACCTGAAATAAAGTCAAGACCTCGACAGATATATTCTGGCTACATGACCTGAAGAAAGCTATATACTCACTCAATGTCAAAAGCAATACTCTAAACCTATGAATTATGAGAAAATATGGACTTTTTAGTAGATAGAATTTCATCAATGGGAGTTCCCTATACAAATAAAATCAAAAGACTGTACAAAATAAATAAACACACGGTTGAATGAATGAGTGAATGAATGAATAAATAAATAAATAACAAAGTTAGCATAAGTAAATGATAAGACCAGCCTTGGGACCATAAAGACAATTTCTACCTCTGATATAAACTGGCTGAATGTTCACAAGCCAAAAACTGAATGATTCTTGGTCCCAGAGATAACTTTTTAAGCTTTATAGGAATGTACTCTGGCTATCTATCTCTTAGAGGTAAACAGATTATATCTGCCTCTCAAGGTACAAGGGTGTCTCTTTATTTTCCCAAGTTCCCATTATCTATATTCCCTTCCCTTCTCAGATACAAGTAATTAATCTCTTACTGCCATTTAAACATGTAAGTTGACATAGCTTTTGCAAGAGGATATTTAGTTGGAAGATATTACAAGAAAAAATCATAAATATTTTCCATAATGCTTTGGGTCGTACTAACTCTTGCAGCATCTTAGATGGAAATAAATTGGCTCACACTTACATTAGTCCTTGTACAGCACTGATCTCATCAAATTTAACAACATTATTGTGTGGAGCTGAAGAGTTGATTCCAAGTCCATCTTGACTCCAAACTGGGAACTGTTTAAAAAGCAACAGCACTTCAAAGCCTACAATCAAAAACAACCTTGCATAAGGCATGGGTAAGAAACAAAAACAAATCATATAATGTCTATACATTCCCTATAGTCTTTCCAAGGTAGGTCTAGTATATTTCCTCACAGCTTTCATCAAAGCAAGCTCATCAGTGTCTTCCTATTTGTCTACATCATTCCAGGTACTCTGCATATGCATTAGATCTTTCATCCAGCTCTGAATTATAGATGAGTTTTGACACTAACATCTAGTTAAACAATTGAAATCAGAGATCTGGACTTAATAATGATGTTAATCCATATTTATAGAATATTTTAAAATTAGCAAAGAACTTTCCATAAATTACCTTTTATTCTCACAACTTGAGGTCAATGCTATAAATAATATCATCCTTTTATAGATGAGAAAAAAGAGACACACAGAAATTAAGGTACTTGACCATGATGGGAAAAGGGTTTCAGAAACAATATGTCAGATTGGGTAGAGTACTGGAGTCCGGGTGACCTGGATGTAAAGCTTTGATACTTAATAGTTATGTAAGTCCTACCAGATTGAACCATTCTGACCCTCCATTTTTTGGCTGTACAATGAGGAACTTGGACTATATATCTTTAAAGTTTCCTATTCTCGGCTTTGATGTTATGAATCCTGGCTCTACTTGAATCAAGGTCTCAAATTCAATTGTACTTCTTCCCTGAGCAAAAAATATAGATGACAGTTTTTAAATATTCCCATTGGAGCAATTTATGGACAGGCATTCAATACTGAAAATTAAACTCTAATACATCATTCCCAGGACTATTATAAGACCAGGACACATAGAGGAAGATTCTTCTGACCTAGATACTAGGAAACATAGAAGTCTGCAATTAACTTCTTTGTTTGACAGGGAGAGCTTTGTGATCCCTCTGACCTCCCTAGAAACAGTGCCCATGTTTCCTGGGTTACTCCCTTGAGCATCTTCTGAATGGAAAACTTTTGACTTTGATTTTCCTTGTGTTTCTTAACAAAATTACATCTTTTTATAGGCATTTTTCTCTGTTAGGAAAAAAAAAAGGAGAAAGAGAGAGATGAATGGAAGGCAGGGAACGGAGGCATCTCTTCTTATACTATTTCCATAAGGCCACATTTTTGGACATCAACAAGGAAAGAATTAAATACACTTTGTTTCCTTGGAGAACTTGCTCTCTCCCAACAATCTCCTTCAAAGACAGCAGAAAGAGGTTCAAAAGGCATGATTTTTTTTTCTTTTTTTCTCAGAAACTTCCTATTTCAAAGGCAAATTTTCAGTTCTCCAAGACAGCACCAATAAAGCACTTTTTGAGGTTTGTTTTTGAAAAGGGTTTGTCAATTCAAAGCAACTTTCTATTGCTTTTCACATGCAAAACATTTATACACCAACAACAAAAGTTATATAAACAGACTCCCAAATTTGGAGTGGAAATGCTTACATTCAAAAGCCAGTTCTGTCACTTATGACTCATAGGACTATGGAGAAGTCCCTTAATCCTTTACAATGTCAGTTTCTTCATATGTAACATGAAGATTTCTACATGCCTTTTATTTTTGCTTCAGTAAATGGAGGATTCCCCAAATATTTATGCCCTTGCTTTTTGCCAGGTACTGCACTAGGAAGTGAAGAAAATAAAATTAAAATGTTGTCTAATTTTAAAGAACATTAAGCCTGCTCCATAATGATTTATTAATATCTACTATGTACCAAAGTCTTTATTATGAGCTAGTTCCTAAAAACTCAAAGATAAAAGACAAACAATAGCTACCCTCAAGGAGTTTATATTCTATGCAATGTTTTAATTACCTACTGAATTATAGACTCTGTGTTAAGCACCAAGGATGTGGAGATAGATAAGAAAAGAAAACTTGCTCTTAGAGAGTTTACCAGGGATAGCAGGTAAAGGAAGGATATATAGTAAAAAGAAAAAGCTAAAACTAGAAATATTCATTTTGGTAGATAGAACACATATCATCTGGAAGTGGAGGCAGAAAATGGTGCTAATATTTTGTTTTCTATTGTCTTTAAATGTGAGTGAAAAGAAAATTATAGAATGAGAATCAAAGAATTCGGGAGGGCAAAGGCACTTGCAGTGTTCCACATGCCCCAAGAATCCTCACTCCAATATGTCTAATAAGTAAGCATTCGACTTCTATTTGAGGTCAGCCTGGAGA
This sequence comes from Antechinus flavipes, assembly GCF_016432865.1. Classification (NCBI taxonomy): domain Eukaryota; kingdom Metazoa; phylum Chordata; class Mammalia; order Dasyuromorphia; family Dasyuridae; genus Antechinus; species Antechinus flavipes. The sequence continues at coordinate 14,597,114 of NC_067399.1, read as the reverse complement.
ATGAACTCATTATTTCCCAGGGGACACTATTTCAACTATTCGACTATAATTAGATTTAATTGTAGGGCATTTGCCTTCACATTTTCTAGCCTGCTTCTGGTTTTCTTTTGTGAGACTAAACAAGGCAAGTTTAACACATCTTACACATAGCTTTTGAAATGTTTAAAGACAGTCATTGTGGCCACATGCATTCTGGGAAGAATAAAATAGGATTTACACCATTCCTTCCTTTAAACCCCTATGCTTTTCTAGAGAAATTCAATCAGAGAAATTGTCATTGATGTAAAAACATCAATATAGTGCTTACAGGAAGCCTAAGTGATTATTTAGTCTAATATCTTTCTTTTTGGTCATAATGAAACTCCAAATCACGTAGGATAAAAGTAGAAATGGAAAAGGCAGCAGAAGTCATCTTACCATCTTTCACTTAACAGATGAGAAAATAGAACAACTAAGATTTGAAGTCAATCATCAATGGTCACACGGGCATTCATTACTTGTAGAGACATTTTGGTCCTCTGATTCAAAGTCTGGCTCTTTCCATTATACTGATGAGGGAGCCCTGAAACTCTTTCTCTTTCTCTCTCTCTGACTTTGGGGTTGAGCCATGAGGTAAATTACTTGGGAGTTTCAGGGCTCCCCTCATCATGATTAGACTTTCACTCTATGAAAAGACCAAGATCCTTAGGGACTTATGAGGCTACCCTATCTAAAGAAATAAAATTGAAAGGCCTTTAAATGGAAAGAAAGTACATCACTGAAGGGAGAAGACTGAAAAACATTAACAATCACACATGACATAGACAATCTGGTACAAAGATGTAAGAAGAAAAAAAAAACAGTTCTATTCATCAAAAATAAGTAACTATTATGTAACAGGTCAGCAACTAGATGATGCAATGGATAGGGTGCTGGGTTCAATGTGAGGAAGATTAATTTTCCTGAGTTCAAATTTGGTCTCAGATTCTCCTAGCTGTGTCACCCTAGGTAAGTACCTTAATTATATTTGCCTCAATGTTTTCATCTGTAAAATAAACTAGAGAGAAAAAAGTCAAACCACCCCAGAATCTTTGCCCAGAAAACCCCAAATGGGTCAGAAAGGGTCAGACATGAGTGAAAATGACCAAATAATAAAGTTGTAAAAGGCATTATGCAAAGTAATTATTCAAAGTATTTGTAGATACAAATAATTATTTTTTATAGAAAAAAGATGAGCCATATTCTCAAAAAGCTTACAATCTAATGAAGGAAGACCAGGCTCAAATAGAAGTTGAAAAGTGGGGAAAAGGTGTCCAGGGCTTGCCCACTATGTGATGTGTCTGATGTGGAAAATGATGCAGCAAAGGGGGCAGAGTCAAAATGATGGAGAACAGACTCAACTTTCTGTAACCTCCTTTGATCTTCTCTCAAACCAATAGCAGATTAAGCCTCTAAACTGGTTTTGGAGTCAAAGAATCCACAAACATTTGGAATACAACACATTCCCAGAAGAAGATACCTTGGAAAAACTTCAGATCAGGACTGTGTCAACCCGGCAGGAGGAGAGTCTGCTGAGCCAGACTGCAGCATCAGAAACCTGATGCAAAGAGCTGGGGCAGAAGTCAGAGCATTGCAGGTTCCACACACTTAGGAATCTTCTGTGAGACTCTTAGGCTACTCTGTCCTGGTTATAAGCAGGTGTTAGCAGATTTGCTTTAAAAGGCAAATTATAAACCACTGAGCACAGGAAGAATGCCACACCTAATCTCCAATATCCAGAACTGGAAATCAATCAGTAGAACTGTCCCAGAGCAAATTAAAGCAGCTGTGTTTTTTTTTTTCCCCCCATTGGACAGACCTGAAGTCTTAAAAAAAGAATAAAAAAAAAAAAAAGAACTCTCACCATAGATAGCATTTATGGAGGGAGAGAAGACTAGACCTCAAATCCTCAAGTTTCTAAAGGCAAAGCAACTCCAGATGAAGCCTTAAAGGGAGATATGAGCTCATCCACATTTCACAAGGCTTTCTTCAAAGATTGCATAAATGATCTTAAAAGAGAGTTAGAAGAAAAATGGGAAAATGAAATGAGACCATTGCAAAAGGGAATGAAAAAAAAAAAAAAAACATGTAATGCCCTAATAGAGATATGAAAAAGACACCAATTCACTGAAAAACAAAATGTGTAAAATGGAAAAAGAAGGCAATGAACAAAAAAATTTAATTGGTCAATTACAAAAGGAACTAAAAAATGAAGAAAATAATACACTAAAAATTAGAAGTAAACAAATGGAAGTGAATGACTCAATAAGACTTCAAGAATCAGTCAAACAAAAACAAAAACAAAAATGAAAATAGAAGAAAATAAGAAATATCTCCCAGGAAAAACAACTGACCTGGAAAATAGCTCAAGGAGAGACAATCTAAGGATTACTGGACTTTCTGAAAGCCATGGTTTCAGAAAAAAAAAGAACCTATATACTATTTTACAGGAAATCATAAAAGAAAATTTGCCAGATATTTTAGAATCAGAAGGCAAAATAGCCATCAAAAGAATTCACCAATCATCTCCTGAAAGAGATCCCCAAGAAATACAATGGCTAAATTTCAAAACTATCACACCAAGGAAAAGATATTGCAAGCAACCAGAAAGAAACAATGTAAATATCCAGGAACCACACTTAGGATTACACAGGAGTGAACAGTTTCCACTTTAAAGGATCAAAGGGCCTGAAATCCGATATTCTGAAAGGCAAAGGACTTGGAGTATAGACAGGAATAAGCTATCTAACTTAAATGAGCATTATCTTTCAGGGAAGAAGATAGACATTCAATGATATAGATGAATTTCACCTATTTCTAATGAAAAGCCCAGAATTGAACCAAAAAAAAAAAAGAAAAAGATCTCTAAACACAGAATTCAAGAGCATAAAAAGGTAAAAGGAAAGAACTCTTGAGATCTATATTTCAGTTATGAGTATATTTTTAAAAATGTGTATATAATTTGATTTTATTATGATAATATGAAAAAAAACTAGAGGTAGAAAGGGGATTGTACTGGAAAAAAGAGGGAAAAGGAGGTAAAATAAGGGAAATTACACCTCATGAAGAGGCACACAAACCAACCAAACAAACAAACAAGCAGCAAGCAACTATTACAATTGAGGGAAAGAAGGGCAGGTGATGAGCACTATGTGAATCTTTCATCAAATTTGGCTCTAAGAGAGAATATCTGAATTTGTTTTCCAGAGAAACTTGGCTCCTCTTATAGGGAAGTAAGAGGGAAAGAGGGAAAAGAAAGGGAAAGATTAATAGAAGGGAAAACAGAAGTATTAGGGGAAAGATTTAAGAAGGGGGAGGGGTTCTAAAGGGCAAGAACTGTTTGAGGGAGATCATCATCAAAAGCAAAATACTGGGGAGGAGGGGAGGAGGAAAGGAAGGAGAAAATTCATAACTTAGGGTAAATAAGTTTGCAAAAAATACAGAATTAGTTATTTTAACTGTGGATATAAATGGGATGAACTCTCCCACAAAACAGAAGCAGATAGCAGACTGGATTAAAAGCCGGAATCCTACAATAGCTTTTTCCAAGAAATACATTTAAAACATAATGATACATGCAGGGTGAAGGCAAAGGGCTTGAGAAGAATATATTATTGTTAAGGGACAGATCATTTCTCTGAGAACCTCCACAGTGATGGATCATAGCTTCTGAAGGAGTTTCAAGGCAGCCTTTGCTGACACAGGGGTTGTAGACTGGGAATGAGATAAATTGGAGGTAAAAGGGAAGAGGAGAGAGGTCAGACAATGCAATGGTCTCTCAGTCACAGAGCTCAGAGAACAGCAACTGCCTCTCAGTCTCCTTGTATCATCCTCTCAAAAGAGGAGATCCATTCTTTGGGTTGGATCTTCAGCAGCCACTGTCATGTAGTTCCTGTGTATTCCAATAGCGTCTAGGTATTTCAACATATTTATGCTTCAGGTGAAGGGAAAACAACAACAACAACAACAACAACAACAACAATAACACAAAAAACAGGGGTATCAAGCCTGATCTCAGATTAAGCAAAAAGCAATGATAGATCTAATTAAAAGAAATAAGGAAGGAAGCTATATAATGATTAAGGTACCATAAATAATGAAGCAATATCAATACTAAACATATATGCACCAAGTGGTATAGCATCCAAATTCCTAGAGGAGAAATTGAGAGATGCAAAAAGAAATAGGCAATAAAAATATACTAATAGGGAATCTCATTTCTCCCAAGAGCTAGATAGATCAAACCACAAGACAAATAAGAAAGAAGTTAAAGAGGTAAACAGAATATTAGAAAAGTTAGGTATGATAGATCTTTGGAGAAAATTGAATGGAAGCAGAAAGGCTACACTTTTATCTCAGTGGTTCATGGAATTTATACAAAAACTGACCATGTGTTAAGGAATAAAACCCTCAATATCAAATGAAAAAGAGAAGAACAACAAATTGGGCTTATAACCAAAAAAGCTAGAAAAAGAACAAATTAAAAACTTTCCATTAAATACCAAATTTGAAATTCTTAAAATAAAAAGGGAGATTAATAAAACTGAAAGTAAGTATTGAAGTAATAAATAAAAGTAAGAGTTGGTTTTATGAAAAAATCAACAAAATAGATAAATCTTTAGTTAATTTGATTAGAAAAAGGAAAGAAAAAAACCAAATTGTTAGTCTCAAAAATGAAAAGGAAGAACTTTCCAGCAATGAAGAGAAAATCAGAACAATAATTAGGAGTTATTTTGCCCAAGTATATGCCAATAAATTTGATAATATAAATGGAATGGAAAATATCTACAAAAATATAGATTGTCCAGTTTTAACAGAAGAGGAAATAAAATATTTAGTCACATTTTAGAAAACCAAATAGAACAAGCTAATAATCAACTCCCTAAGAAAACATCCCCAGGGCCAGATGGATTTACATGTGAATTCTACCAAACATTCAAAGAAAAATTAATTCCAATCTACATAAATTATTTGAAAAATGGGGAAAGAAGGAGTCCTACAAAATTCCTTTTATGACATAGATATGGTGCTGATAGCTAAACCTGGTAGGATAAAAATGGAGAAAGAAAATTATAGACCAATTTCCTTAATGAATATTGATGCAAAAATATTAAATAAAATATTAGCAAACAGATTACACAAAGTCATGCCCAAGATAATACAATATGACCAAGTAAGAGTTATATGAGCAAAGCAAGGCTGGTTCAATATTAGGAAAACTATTAGCATAATTGACTATATCAATAACCAAACTAACAAAAACCATGATTATCTCAATAGACGCAGAAAATGCTTTTGATAAACTCCAACACTCATTCCTACTAAAAACATTAAAAACTATAGGAATAAATTGATTTTTCCTTAAAATGATCAGTAGCATCTATTTAAAACCATCAGCAAGCATCATATGTAATGAGAACAAACCAATAAGATCAGGAGTGAATCAAGGCTGCCCACTATCTCCATTACTGTTCAATATTGTATTAGAAATGTTAGCTTTAGTTTCAAGAGAAGAAAAAGAGATTAAAATAACTAGAGTAGGTAATGAAGAAATCAAATTATAACTATTTGCAGATGATATGGTTTTATACTTGGAGAACCCTAGAGGATCAAGAGGGGGCATTTGGTGGCTTAGTGGATAGAGCACTAGCCCTGAAGTCAGGAGGACCTAAATTCAAATCTGGTCTCAGGCACTAAAGAGTTGTTAAACTTAACAAGTCACTTAACCCCAAATACCTCTGCAAAAACAAAACAAAACAACAATAACAACAACAACAAAATAACCCCTACTAGAAACAATTTGCAACTTTAACAAAGTTACAGGATACAAAATAAATCATCAACATTTTTACATATTACCAACAATGTCCGGCAGCAAGAGATACAAAAAGAAATTCCATTCAAAATAACTGTCAATAATATACAATATTTGGGAATCTATCTGCCAAGAGAAAGTCGGGGACTATATGAACACAACTACAAAACACTTTCCACTCAAATTCACACCTAAACAGCTGGAAAAATGTCAAGTGCTCATGGGTAGGCAGAGCAAATATAATAAAAATGGCATTACTACTTAAATTAATTTACTTATTTAGTGCCATACCAATCAAACTCCCAAGAAATTATTTTACAGATCTAGAAAAAAAAATAGTAACAAAGTTCATCTGAAAGAACAAAATGTCAAGAATTTCAAGGGAATTAATGAAAAAAATATGCTAATGAAGGTGGCCTAGCTGTGCCATTCCTAAAACTATATTATAAAGCAGCAGTCATCAAAACCATTTGGTACTGGCTAAAAAAATAGAATAGTTGATCACAGGGCAGAATAGTCCAGAACTATAGCAATCTAGTGTATGACAAAGCCAACGACCCCAGCTTTTGAGTTAAGAAGTAACTATTTGATAAAAACTGGGAAAATTGGAAACCACTATGGAAGAAATTAGGGCTCGACCACACCTAACACCACATAGCAAGATAAGATCTAAATGGCTTCCTAATTTAGACATAGAGTAATATTATAAGCAAATTAGAAGAACATAGGATAGTTTACCTCTGAGATCTGTGGAGAAGGAAGGAATTTGTGTCCAAAGAAGAACTGGAACTCATAATTGAACACCGGATAGATAATTTTGATTATTTTAAATAAAAAAAAGTTTTTGTAGAAACAGAACTAATACAGAGAAGTTCAGAAAGGAAGCAAAAATTGAGAAATCTTTTTTTTTTTACATTTAAGGGTTCTGATATAGGTCTCATTTCTGAAATATATAGAGAATTGAATCAAATTTTAAGAATCCAAGCCATTGTCCAATTGATAAATGATCAAAGGATATGAACAGACAATTTTCAGATGAAGAAATTAAAACTATTTCTAATCATATGAGAAGGTACTGTAAATCACTATTAATCAGAAAAATGCAAATGAAGACAACTGTGAGATACTACTACACACCTCTCATTTAAACTAAGATGACATGAAATAACAAGGTCAAATGTTGGAGGGGATGTGGGAAAACTGGGACATTACTACATTGTTGATGGAGTTGTGAATGGATCTGGCCATTTTGGGGAGCAATTTGGAACTATTTTCAAAAAGTTATCAAACTGTACCTACCCTTTGATCCAGTAGTGTTTCTAATGGGCCTCTATCCCAATGTTGTTTTCTTACTCATTTACTTTTTTTTTAATCTGATTTCTCTTGTGCTGCAAGATCATTTTATAAATATGTTTATACATACTGGATTTAACACATTTTAACATGTTTAACATGTATTGAATTGCTTGCCATCTAGGGGAGGGGATTGGGAGAAGGTGCAGAAAATAGGAAACACAAAGCTATGCAAGGGTCAATGTTGTTAAATTATCCATTGCATATGTTTTAAAAATAAAAAAGCTTTATTAAAAAAAGAAAAGCAAATGATGCAGCACCAGGTGATGTGTTTTAGCATAAGCATCATATGTTGGGATTCAATCATATGAAGAATTCACAATGTCCACTCTTTTTGGCAAAAGGTATGTTCATTTATTTTTTTTTATTTTTTTTTAAATTTTTTATTTAATAATTACATTATATTGACACTCATTTCTGTTCCGATTTTTTTTTCCCCTCCCTCCCTCCACCCCCTCCCCTAGATGGCAAGCAGTCCTTTATATGTTGGATATGTTGCAGTATATCCTAGATACAATATATGTTTGCAGAACCGAACAGTTCTCTTGTTGCGTAGGGAGAATTGGATTCAGAAGGTAGAAATAATCGGGAAGAAAAACATAAATGCAGATAGTTCACATTCGTTTCCCAGTGTTCTTTCTTTGGGTGTAGCTGCTTTTGTCCGTCATTTATCAATTGAAACTCAGGTCTCTTTGTCAAAGAAATCCACTTCCATCAAAATATGTCCTCATACAATATCGTTGTCGAAGTGTATAATGATCTCCTGGTTCTGCTCATTTCACTTAGCATCAGTTCATGTAGGTCTCTCCAAGCCTCTCTGTATTCATCCTGCTGGTCATTTCTTACAGAACAATAATATTCCATAACATTCATATACCACAATTTACCCAGCCATTCTCCAATTGATGGGCATCCATTCATTTTCCAGTTTCTAGCCACTACAAACAGGGCTGCCACAAACATTTTGGCACATACAGGTCCCTTTCCCTTCTTTAGTATTTCTTTGGGATATAAGCCAAATAGAAACACTGCTGGATCAAAGGATATGCACATTTTGATAATTTTTTGGGCATAATTCCAAATTGCTCTCCAGAATGGTTGGATTCGTTCACAACTCCACCAACAATGCATTAGTGTCCCAGTTTTCCCGCATCCCCTCCAACATTCATCATTATTTTTTCCTGTCATCTTAGCCAATCTGACAGGTGTGTAGTGGTATCTCAGAGTTGTCTTAATTTGCATTTCTCTGATCAATAATGATTTGGAACACTCTTTCATATGAGTGGTAATAGTTTCAATCTCATCCTCTGAAAATTGTCTGTTCATATCCTTTGACCATTTATCAATTGGAGAATGGCTTGATTTCTTATAAATTTGAGTCAGTTCTCTATATATTTTGGAAATGAGGCCTTTATCAGAACCTTTAACTGTGAAAATGTTTTCCCAGTTTGTTGCTTCCCTTCTAATCTTGTTTGCATTAGTTTTATTTGTACAAAGGCTTTTTAATTTGATGTAATCGAAATTTTCTATTCTGTGATCAGTAATGGTCTCTAGTTCATCTTTGGTCACAAATTTCTTTCTCCTCCACAAGTCTGAGAGATAAACTATTCTATGTTCCTCTAATTTATTTATAAAGGTATGTTCATTTAGGAGAAGAGTTTACAGAATAAATAAAAGGCACAATAGACACCAGGAATGAAATAGAGCGGGAGGGTAAATAAAAGACAAGTTGTAATAATTAATAGTGGAAAAGACCCACTTCTTAGTGGAACTCACAATTATCCAGAAGAAAGGAAAAACCCCATGAGGTTGGCACAGGCTCTGAATTGGCAGGCTAAATCTTACAAGGGATTTAGCATTTTAAAATAGTTATTTAGCTATAAAGGGAAGTGAAGTTGTAAAGCAAAGTGGGTTAAGGACAGATACTACAGTGACATGGGGGGCTGGGTAAGGGGAAAGTTACCAGGAGACAGTGTCATGGCAGACTGACTTAAAAGGGTTTAGCAAACATGGCATGGGACATAGATAGATTTATAGGGAAAATTTAGCCTTAGGGACTTGGCATGACTTGGATTTTTAACTGAATTACTTCCACAGAATGTGCTTCTATGGAACTAAACTCATCTCTATCAGACCCTTTTTGCTTCCTACCTGGAAGAATAGTTTTATCAAAGCTTCAGTTTATCTGTGCTTATCACATACATCATTCAGGATTTTGTCAGTGTGGGATCATAACGTTTCATGAAGTCATAATCGGGTTTACCTAATGATAGGAATTGGAGTTACATGGAAAACTTAGATATGAACACTTATGAAAGAAAGGTTTAGGGATAATGTTGTGCTTCATTCCAAGCCCCAGTTGGGAAGATCAGATAGCAAGATTGAGAGATAGTCAATGTATAGCACTTGTGTTCCTTTGGTGCCAATGCAATGACATTAAAGCCAGATAAATATATCAAGCATATGATATGGACCTTCCATTCTAGATGTTTTTTTGGAAAGAAAATTATAATAGCTTCATAGAATGCAGAGGGCTGGATGTGTTATCAATGCTACTAACTTCTTCATTGAGACATTAAATATTCAACAATGGAAACAGTATAGAACTATCATCCTGAATTGTTGTTTTTATTCTTTTTCTTTTATCTGAGGCTGGATTCCTAAATAGAACTTTAAGAGCATTGTTCCATTTATTGCGCCACTTAGCTGCCCCATCACCAAGAATACACACACATATACACAATCGCATATTATATACATGTATATGCACATATACAATGCTCATCTATAGATGTACAATCTATGTACATACATGTGTGCTAATACACGTGTGTGTAAAGATGCACATATGCATGCATTCACAAGGCATAAGATTCCCTCAGAGACAAAATGGGTCAGAGAGTCCTCTATTTAAAGAACCTTCTGCTTTAAGAGGAGAATGGACAAATGTATTAATGATTAAGTGATCCAGAATTTCATCTTTGCTTTAAGCGTCGGTCTGTATTCTGTTTGTATTATGTATGTAAATCTTTAAATTTTCTCTTTCTGTTACAAATATTATGTATTAAACTGAAAAAAAAGGAATAATGGACTCAAATTGTGATTTGGGAAGATGATATTAACAACAGGAACTTATAGACTTGTGATGACTGAATAAATAGATGGGTTTATGATGGATAGATTGATGAATGTAAAACATTTATGAAATGCTTACCATAAGGTGAGAACTTTCATTTCTATCAATCAATGAACATTTATTAATGCCCATAAGGTATTATTTGTTGTGCTAAGCAATGCAATACAAATACCAAATAATCAAACACATAAATAATTGCAGTCTTTGCTGTTGAGGGATTTACAATATGATAAGAAAAAACAACACTGAAAAAGTGTTTGAAAAATCAAACTGAAAAAGTGATGTGCAGGAAGAAATATGTGGGACAAAATATAGTGGAAAAATCAGACAAATCCAATAAAGGTACATTTAGGATAGAAAGGAAATGTCGAGCAGAACTGAATCCTTCTACCTTTCCTTAAATAGCAAAGCTTTTCTTTTTTCTGTTTTTATTAGAGATTTTTATTTTCAAAACATGTACATAGATCATTTCAACATTCACCTTTACAAAATCTTGTATTCCAATTTTTTTCTCTCTTCCACCCAACCCTCCCCTAGTTGGCAAAGATTCAATATGTGTTAAACGTGCAATTCTACTATACTTATTTCCACAATGCACAATGCACAAGAAAAATCAATTCAAAAAGGAAAATAAATGGGAAAGAAAACAAAATGCAAGCAAACAACAACAAAAAATGGAAAATACTATGTTGTGATCCATACTCACTCCCTACTGTCCTTTCTCTAGATTCAGATGGCTCTCTCTATTGCAAGTCATTGGAACTGGCCTAAATTACCTAACTATTAAAAAAAGTCATATCATCAGAATTGATCATTGCAAAATGTTGTTGTTGCTGTGTAGGATGTTCTCTTCTCATTTCACTTAGCATCAGTTCATGTCAATCTCTCCAGGCCTTTCTGAAATCATCTTGCTGATCATTTCTTATGGAATAATAATATTTCATAATATTCATATACCATAACGTATTCAGCCATTCTCCAATTGATGGGCATCCACTAATTTTCCAGTTCCTCCCCACTATAAAAAGGGCTCTACAAATATTTTCATATATGTAGGTTCTTTTTCCTTTTTACGATCTCTTTGGGTTACATATACTATAAAGACACTGCTAGATGAAGGGTAGGCACAATTTGATAAACCTTGGGGTAAAGTTCCAAACTCTTCATGGAAGAGTTTCTCTCAATGGAAAAGAGGGCACTGATAAGGTACGGCTAGCAAGGTAGGTTCCATGTTATAAGATAATGAGATATTCCAAATATATATAGTAACTCTGGATTTATCTCTGGAAGGAAAAGTATACCATTTTAGAAATAGGGAATCTACCTTCTAATTTTATTGACATTGGAGCTTAATGGGTAGAATTCTGTACTTAATCAGAAAAATTTGGATTTGAATCTTGCCTCCCTTACTGTTCCTATGATCTTGAAAATGACAAGTTTTCATTGTCACTATCTTCATTGTAAAATGAGGTAATGGTGACATTTGCTACACAAATGTGTGGTAAGTATCAAATGAGATAATACATGTAAATTATTTTGCAAAGCTTAAAGTAATACATAAATTTGGCATATCATTGAAAAACATTTGATATGAAATAATAACACATTATGACTTTCTCCAGAAGCATTTCTATCTCAAAATCAATGAAACTGATGTTGAATAATAATATATTGATTATGTTTTGATGGTAAAAAAAATAATAATGGTGGTAAAGAAGAATGAAGTAACCATGTCCAAAAGTGTGTGGCAGGCCAGAATGCCTAGCTCCTTGACATACTGACTCCAGAATTTCTTTGCATAGGGAACCAATTGCACTGAATACACACATATACATTCACAACATACACACATACACATGACTACTATAGTTCAGGTTGTGAACAATCCGTTGAGAATACAATCTCAATATTTTTAAAGCATTTTTGTTCTGGCCAGACCCACCCTTTGCCCTTTCCAAATTTCAGAACTAGATTTAAGAATCACAGTCTCTTGGCAGAGAAAAAATGCTAGATTTTCCCTTAACATTGGAGGCAGAAGCAAACACATGGAGTAGGGTCAACTATGAGGCTAAAAACATTTTCCAAGGAGATTTGATCTTTTTGATTCTAACAATGTAAGAAGAGAAAGATTTTTTAAAGTGTTTTGGAGACCTTCAGCTCAAAAAGGAAGAATGATACCAAATAAAAAGAGCTGCATTCGGCATCAGAGGATCTGTATTTACCTCCGAGCTGTACTTTCTGAGTACATTTGGGGAAGTCAGTTAAATCCTTCTGAGCCTCAGTTTCTATTTCTGTTCACTTTAGGAATAGGGCTGGATGAATTCTAAAGTCTGTTCCAGATCTGAATCTATGATCGTACCCTTTTGTATAATCTCCCCAAAGAGACAGTTTGTTCAGTCAGTAGCTCTGTCAGTTATCTGTGCATCAGTTGACACTACTGCAGAAAAAAAAAATGTACTATTTAGAAGGGAAACTGGTTTTCAGAGAATCTTGTTTCCAAAATGTGGGGGAAGGGATTGGTACAAACACAACAAAATAGAACAAAACAACTGAAGGCTGGCATCAATGACAGAAAGGCACATAGATAATTTATATCTATACTATCTAGCTATATCTTTTTTAGCTAATAAGATGCAAAAGTGACTTTCAGTTCCTTTTCTTCCTTTTTCTTCTGTCTACAAAGGAGAAATGATCTCAGCTGCACTGCTGAGACTTGAGGCTGTCCGGAACTGAGGGACAAATGACAGGTCAGACAAAACAGGCAAAAAAAAAAAAAAAAAAAAAAGGCGATAGAGACACAATACCTATTTATAGCCTTGGGATTTTTTTTTTCCTTCCCAGGTACTGTAATACCAAGGAATTATAAGTATTTGGGGATGAGAGAAGTCACCAGCAAGCACATTCAGAATTGTAATGATGAGGATTCTCTGATCTTATGATGTTGAAATGACAATAAAAATCATATTGATAGCAATATAACACTTCAATTTAAAGATTATGAAAAAGATGAAATTGTGATAAATGGCAAAAATAATAATACTTTAAGGTTTTTTTTTTAATTCCCTCTTCTTCTTTTTTTTTTTTTAAGAAACAACCATTTTCTTCGGTATTGTACTTATCTGATTTGCTCTGTTTCTTCTTATAGCAGATAAGTAATTTATTGAATATAAAAGCCTCAGATACCTCAATTTGAAACACTACAAGTATATATGTTATAAGCAAAATTATATATTTTTTTCATTCATTCCCACCCCATTTGCTAGCCCAGTGCTTATGGAGAAAGAAAGGTGGGTGGAAATAAAGAGGAATAGGAAGAGAGAAAGGAAAAAGAGAGGGAGAAAGGGGGGATGGAGAGGGAGGAGAAAGGAAAAGGAAAAGGAAAAGGACAGGGGAAGGGAAAGACATACAGAGAGAATCTGTTTCTATCTGAGCAAACCCTTAATTCATAGATAAGTACAGAGTACCAATAAATTTATATCTAGGGGACCTCTTCAGAGGATATGTCTCTGTCTCTCAATTTTTTTTTTTGTATACATTAAGGAACCAAAGCCCAGAGATAGTAAATGGCTTTGCCATGATCTCCTACAGTGAGGCTCTCTAGCCACTAGGGTATTAGTGCTTTTCTGGACCCACAGACTTCTGGGCCCCTCTCTACTTAATTATCTCCTAAATCTATTCAAACTCACAGTGGCTGCTTCCATGCCACAATCTCTCAATCTCATCTTTTGAAGTTCCCTTTCCCTTTTACCTTCCATTTTCCCCATAATCAGAGTCTTTTCCAATGACTTTTGTCTTCTCCTTACATGGTCAAAGGATTTAAGCATCAACTTTAGTATTGTGTACACCACTTTAACAGCATCATATTTAGTATTTTAAATACCTCAGCTAAATTTTAGTCTTCTTCTCTAGCTTTTTTGTCTGCAATGATTCCTAAGACCCACTTGATTTAATTCTTCAGCATGTATAACTCTAAATCAGCTACCACACCATTGTGGTTATCAATGATATTAAGATAATAAGTAATATTAATATTCTTCCATATATTTTTGTCACCTCTTCTTAATTTCTCCTACTTCTGTTGAGTCTTTTCCATTTTTTTTTCTTTTCTACCTCCCACAAAAACCATTCCCTTGATATCTCCAATTTTCTTGAACAGATCTCTTCCTCTTTTCCCATTTGGCTTTTTTCTTTGAAAAGCTTATTTAAGAAAACTTTTCTTCTCTTGCTACATTCTAGAATTCTGCATTCAGTTTTGTATAGTTTTCTTTCTTTTTTTTTACATTTTCCTAGTTTTCTTTCATCTGCTTTTTGTAAAATGTCATCAGATGGCCTTTTTGCTCTCTTGCTCTTCTTTTTCTTTAGGATTTGTTTTCTGTCTTCTGTATGATATAGTGAATCTCTCTCTGTGGTTCTTTAGGCTCTCTGCCAGATCTCATCCCTTAAATCTATTCATGACCTCCACTTCATATAGATAAGAGATGCCATTCAGGTCCTGCTTATATGGAGTGATGGTTTTCCCTACTTTCTTCAATTTAAGTCTAAATTTTCAAATAAGAAGCTAATCGGCCAAATCAGGTTCAGGTTTTGTTTTAAATTGCTTTATGAAGCATCTCTCTCTTTGGCTGCAAATACACACACAAACACACACATATACATATACACTTTGAATATATATCTATATATGTTTATATATATTCAATATGATTTCAATATTAACCATATGATGATATCCATTTATAGGATCCCAACCCAACACTTTGGAATTGTTGAAAATGAATATTTTCGGACTTCCGGTTAAGATGGCGGAGAGGAGGCTCACAGTTGCATAAGCTCCGCGCTTTCTCTCACTATCCACTTCATTACAAGCCTCTGAATCAATGCTTGACTGAAAAAAACCCACAAATAGTTACCAAGAGAAGCCATCCTTGAGATCCGCCAAGAAAGGTCTGTCTTTACTGGAGGGCTGGGGCGGTTTTAGATCGGGCGCAGGCTGAGGGCAGCGGCAGTGAGAGCACGGGAGCAGAGCTGAGAGGGGGTGGGGAGTGATCGTAGCCGTCTCTGCGGGGAGAGCTTCGCTACAGGTTTGGAACCTGCAGCAAGTCAACAGCCCAGCAGAGAAGCTAAAAACACCGGGGCTGAAGAACACAACCGCAAACAGCTGGAGTCTCTCAGGACCTGGCCGCCCCCCCTTTCCCCCCCTCAGTGACTCAGCACGCTTTGGGATCTCAGAGCGCAGGCGCAGCACAGTCCTGCTAGTGCCTCACTGCTGCCCCCTGCAGTCTGTAGAGGAAGCTCGATAACACACCCAGCCCCCCCCCACAGAAAGACTCCAGTTTTTTCTGTTTTTCTTTGGTAGTTTGTCTCTGATTAATAGACAGAATGAGCAAGAAGCTGAAGAGGACTTTAACCCTTGACAGCTTCTACACAGATAGAGAGCAGACTCTAAATCCTGAGGAGACTAAAAACAGGCAGTCCCCAGGTGATTCCCCAAAGGAGGAGATTGTCTGTTCCTCAGCACAGATGAACCTCATAGAAGTGATTAAAAAGGCTCTCACAAGGGAGCTAGAAGAAAAATGGGAAAAGAGTCTGGAGAAAGTTAAAGAGAGAGTGGATAAAGAAGTAAAATCCTTGAAAAATAGGATTAGTGAACTGGAAACAGAAAACAGCTCTCTAAAAAACAAAATTGGCGAAATGGAAAAAAATTCCACAGAACAAAAGAACTCAATTGGACAATTAGAGAAAGATTTTAAAAAAGTGAGTGAAGAGAATACTTCACTGAAAATCAGACTTGAACAAGTGGAATTGAATGACTCGAGGAGACAAGAAGAATCAGTCAAGCAAATCCAAAAAAATCAAACAATGGAGAAAAATGTGAAATACCTTCTGGGGAAGACAACAGACCTGGAAAACAGATCCAGGAGAGACAATCTGAGAATCATTGGACTCCCAGAAAAGCATGATGAAAAAAAGAGCCTGGACACTGTCTTCCAGGAAATTATCAAAGAGAACTGCCCAGAAGTCATAGGAACAGAGGAAAAAATAAACATTGAAAGGATTCATCGATCACCCACTGAAAGGGATCCTAAAATCAAAACACCAAGGAATATAGTGGCCAAATGCCAGAACCCTCAGATGAAAGAAAAAATATTGCAAGCGGCTAGAAAAACCCAATTCAAGTATCAAGGAGCCACAATAAGGATCACCCAGGATCTGGCAGCATCCACATTAAAAGATCGAAGGGCCTGGAATATGATATTCCGAAAGGCTAAGGAACTTGGTATGCAACCAAAAATAACTTACCCAGCGAGAATGAGCATCTTTTTCCAGGGAAGAAGATGGACATTCAACGAAGTAAGCGAATTTCATCTATTTCTGATGAAAAAACCAGAACTTAACAAAAAGTTTGATCTACAAATATAGAACTCAAGAGAAATCTAAAAAGGTAAAGATTAATCTTGGGAACTATATTTTGACTATATAGATGTATAAAGAATACATGTATACCTTGTTCTAGAAATTGATGTGGAAAGGACATTGTACCAGAAAAAGGGTAAAGTGGGGGTAGTACATCTCATGAAGAGGCATAGGAAACCTATTATATCTGAGAGAAAGAATGGAGGGGGATGAATATAGTGGGTATCTTACTGCCTTCAGAATTGGCTTTAAGTGAAAAATCTTAAGACATATTCAATCTATGGTGAAACTTCTCCCATCTCATTGAAAAGTGAGAAGGGAAAAGTGGAAAGGGAAGGAATAAGCTAAGCGGAAGGGAATACGGGAACTGGGAGGGAAAGGGGTAAGATAGGGGGAGGAACTCTAAGGCGGGGGGAGGGACACTAAAAAGGGAGGGCTGTGAGAAGCAAGGGGTGCTCACAAGCTTAATACTTGGAAGGGGGGGAAAGGGGAAAGAAGGGAGGAAAACATAAACCGGGGTTAACAAGATGGCAAGTAATACAGAATTGGTCATTCTAACCATAAATGTGAACGGGGTAAACTCCCCATAAAGAGGAAGCGGTTAGCAGAATGGATTAAAAGCCAGAATCCTACAATATGTTGTTTACAGGAAACACACCTGAAGCGGGGAGATACATGCAGGTTAAAGGTAAAAGGTTGGAGCAAAATCTACTATGCTTCAGGTGAAGTCAAAAAAGCAGGGGTAGCCATCCTGATCTCAGATCAAGCTAAAGCAAAAATTGACCTAATTAAAAGAGATAAGGAAGGACACTATATCTTGCTAAAGGGTAGCATGGATAATGAAGCACTATCTATATTAAACATATATGCACCAAGTGGGGTAGCATCTAAATTCTTAAAAGAGAAACTAAGAGAGCTGCAAGAAGAAATAGACAATAAAACTATAATAGTGGGAGATCTTAACCTTGCACTCTCAGAATTAGATAAATCAAACCAGAAAATAAATAAGAAAGAAGTCAAAGAGGTAAACAGAATACTAGAAAAGCTAGATATGATAGATCTCTGGAGAAAATGTAATGGAGACAGAAAGGAATACACTTTCTTTTCAGCAGTTCATGGAACCTATACAAAAATTGACCATATATTAGGACATAAAAACCTCAAACTCAAATGTAGTAAGGCAGAAATAGTAAATGCATCCTTTTCAGACCACGATGCAATGAAAATTACATTTAACAAAAAAGCAGGGGGAAGTAGACCAAAAAATAATTGGAAACTAAATAATCTCATACTAAAGAATGATTGGGTAAAACAGCAAATCATAGACATAATTAATAACTTCACCCAAGAAAACGATAATAATGAGACATCATACCAAAATGTATGGGATGCAGCCAAAGCGGTAATAAGGGGAAATTTCATATCTCTAGAGGCCTATTTGTATAAAATAGAGAAAGAGAAGGTCAATGAATTGGGTTTGCAATTAAAAATGCTAGAAAAGGAACAAATTAAAAACCCCCAGTCAAACACTAAACTTGAAATTCTAAAAGTAAAAGGTGAGACCAATAAAATTGAAAGTAAAAAAACTATTGAATTGATTAATAAAACTAAGAGTTGGGTTCTATGAAAAAACCAACAAAATAGACAAACCCTTAGTAAATCTGATTAAAAAAAGGAAAGAGGAAAATCAAATTGTTAGTCTTAAAAATGAAAAGGGAGAACTCACCACTAACGAAGAGGAAATTAGAGCAATAATTAGGAGTTACTTTGCCCAACTTTATGCCAATAAATTCGACAACTTAAATGAAATAGAAAAATACCTCCAAAAATACAGCTTGCCCAAACTAACAGAGGAAGAAGTAAATATCCTAAACAGTCCCATCTCAGAAAAAGAAATAGAACAAACTATCAATCAACTCCCTAAGAAAAAATCCCCAGGACCAGATGGATTTACATGTGAATTCTACCAAACATTTAAAGAACAATTAACTCCAATGTTATATAAACTATTTGAAAAAATAGGGATTGAAGGAGTCCTACCAAACTCCTTTTATGACACAGATATGGTACTGATACCTAAACCAGGTAGGCTGAAAACAGAGAAAGAAAATTATAGACCAATCTCCCTAATGAATATTGATGCTAAAATCTTAAATAAAATATTAGCAAAAAGATTACAGAAAATTGTCACCAGGATAATACACTATGACCAAGTAGGATTTATACCAGGAATGCAGGGCTGGTTCAATATTAGGAAAACTATTAGCATAATTGACTATATCAATAACCAAACAAACAAAAACCACATGATCATCTCAATAGATGCAGAAAAAGCATTTGATAAAATCCAACATCCATTCCTAATAAAAACACTTGAGAGCATAGGAATAAATGGACTTTTCCTTAAAATAGTCAGGAGCATATATTTAAAACCATCAGTAAGCATCATATGCAATGGGGAAAAACTGGAACCTTTCCCAGTAAGATCTGGAGTGAAGCAAGGTTGCCCACTATCACCATTATTATTTAATATCGTATTAGAAACACTAGCCTCGGCCATAAGAGTCGAGAAAGATATAAAAGGAATTAGAGTAGGCAATGAGGAAACCAAACTATCACTCTTTGCAGATGATATGATGGTATACCTAGAGAACCCCAGAGATTCTACCAAAAAGCTATTGGAAATAATTCATAATTTTAGCAAAGTAGCTGGCTACAAAATAAATCCCCATAAATCCTCAGCATTTTTATACATCACCAACAAAACCCAACAGCAAGAGATACAAAGAGAAACTCCATTCAGAATAACTGTTGATACCATAAAATATTTGGGAATCTATCTACCAAAGGAAAGTCAGGAATTATATGAGCAAAATTATAAAAAAGTCTCCACACAAATAAAGTCAGACTTAAATAATTGGAAAAATATTAAGTGCTCTTGGATCGGCCGAGCGAACATAATAAAGATGACAATACTCCCTAAACTAATCTATTTATTTAGTGCTATACCAATCAGACTTCCAAGAAAATATTTTATTGATCTAGAAAAAATAACAACAAAATTCATATGGAACAATAAAAAGTCGAGAATCTCAAGGGAACTAATGAAAAAAAAAATCAAATGAAGGTGGCCTAGCTGTACCTGATCTAAAATTATATTATAAAGCAGCAGTCACCAAAACCATTTGGTATTGGCTAAGAAATAGATTAGTGGATCAGTGGAAAAGGCTAGGCTCACAAGACAGAATAGTCAATTATAGCAATCTAGTGTTTGACAAACCCAAAGCCCCTAACTTCTGGGAAAAGAATTCATTATTTGATAAAAACTGCTGGGATAATTGGAAATTAGTATGGCAGAAATTAGGCATGGACCCACACTTAACACCATATACCAAGATAAGATCAAAATGGGTCTATGACCTAGGCATAAAGAACGAGATTATAAATAAATTAGAGGAACATAGAATAGTTTATCTCTCAGACTTGTGGAGGAGAAAGAAATTTGTGACCAAAGATGAACTAGAGACCATTACTGATCACAGAATAGAAAATTTCGATTACATCAAATTAAAAAGCCTTTGTACAAATAAAACTAATGCAAACAAGATTAGAAGGGAAGCAACAAACTGGGAAAACATTTTCACAGTTAAAGGTTCTGATAAAGGCCTCATTTCCAAAATATATAGAGAACTGACTCAAATTTATAAGAAATCAAGCCATTCTCCAATTGATAAATGGTCAAAGGATATGAACAGACAATTTTCAGAGGATGAGATTGAAACTATTACCACTCATATGAAAGAGTGTTCCAAATCATTATTGATCAGAGAAATGCAAATTAAGACAACTCTGAGATACCACTACACACCTGTCAGATTGGCTAAGATGACAGGAAAAAATAATGATGAATGTTGGAGGGGATGCGGGAAAACTGGGACACTAATGCATTGTTGGTGGAGTTGTGAACGAATCCAACCATTCTGGAGAGCAATCTGGAATTATGCCCAAAAAATTATCAAAATGTGCATATCCTTTGATCCAGCAGTGTTTCTATTGGGCTTATATCCCAAAGAAATACTAAAGAAGGGAAAGGGACCTGTATGTGCCAAAATGTTTGTAGCAGCCCTGTTTGTAGTGGCTAGAAACTGGAAAATGAATGGATGCCCATCAATTGGAGAATGGCTGGGTAAATTGTGGTATATGAATGTTATGGAATATTATTGTTCTGTAAGAAATGACCAGCAGGATGAATACAGAGAGGCTTGGAGAGACCTACATGAACTGATGCTAAGTGAAATGAGCAGAACCAGGAGATCATTATACACTTCGACAACGATATTGTATGAGGACATATTTTGATGGAAGTGGATTTCTTTGACAAAGAGACCTGAGTTTCAATTGATAAATGACGGACAAAAGCAGCTACACCCAAAGAAAGAATACTGGGAAACGAATGTGAACTATCTGCATTTTTGTTTTTCTTCCCGGATTATTTATACCTTCTGAATCCAATTCTCCCTACGCAACAAGAGAACTGTTCGGTTCTGCAAACATATATTGTATCTAGGATATACTGCAACATATCCAACATATAAAGGACTGCTTGCCATCTAGGGGAGGGGGTGGAGGGAGGGAGGGGAAAAAAAATCGGAACAGAAATGAGTGTCAATATAATGTAATTATTAAATAAAAAATAAAAAAAAATAAAAAAAATAAAAATAAAAATAAAAAAAAAAAAAGAAAATGAATATTTTCTTTAACCATGAGTTATCTTGACAAAACTTTATCCCCTTCTGCCATGGAAGAGAAACTTCCATAATTCAATGGAACCATATTTTATACTATACAAGATTACCCAAGAACATACTTGAAAGTTCTCAGAAAAATTGATCCACTAGAAAAGGAAATGGCAAACTGTCCAATATCTTTGCCAAGAAAACACCATGGACATTGAAATGATTAAAAAAAAAGTATATGACATTATAAAATGAGCCCCTCATGTCTGAATGTGCCTAACACACAACTGGGAAAGAGTAAAGAATGACATGTAATTCAGGTGCTAATAAGTGGCCGTGTCAATACCAAAAAGAAGCTCAACTGTATTTGTGTTTGGTGAGTAAAGGGAAGTCCCAAGTCAAAAAGAACAATAGTACATGGTAACCTAAAATGTAACATTTGTGAACCAAGGTAAGCTGAGTCTGGTCAAATAGAGGATAGAAAAATTAAAGAGAGACATCTTGGGTTCTTGAATTTTAAAGGATAGAAATGGGTGAGTTTAATTCAGGTGATCATTACACATACTACTTTGGACCAAATTTCATTAGAATAAATAGAATAATCCATATAATCAATAAAAGGGTGAGAAAAAATTATCTGATATAATCTCAAAAATGATAGAATGATAGTCTGAATCTAAATCAAACTGTACTTCCTCATAGAAATATAAGTCTATGCTCCAAACATTGATGTTAAAGAGGCCAATGTTGATCAATTTTCTGAAAAACTGAAATAACTTCTAGAAATAATAGCAAAAAGATGTCACATTTCTCATAGACTATTGGAATACTAAAGTAAGAAAGCAAAAGACAATTTAAACTATAGGCAAGTTTTGCCTTAGATTGCAAAATGAAGCATAGTAGAATCAGATTGAGAACTTCATTGAGAATGATATGACCCATTGGTCATAGCAAACATACACATAGTAGAGGCAAGGGTTGAATCAAGATTCTCTGATATCAAATTCAATTATCTTTCCACTACAAAGGTTGCTTCTCCTTAGTTCCTTAACTTTTATCTATTGTTATCATTTAATTTTTTGCCATTTCAATCTTATTATCTTATATTTTATGAGAAAAAATGAAATGGCTACATCTATGTAAAGCCAAGAAATTACTCACTGAAATGGAGCAGTCAGATGACTTCTTTTTTATCTCTATTTCTCCAGTCTTCCAGTAAAATGAACCTTTAGCTGCCAGGAATGAATAAAGAGTATTCTTCAATAGGCACTAATATTTATGTCTTACTATGTGTGAGACCCTACTACATGCTGGGATTACATATACTTAAAATAAAATCACATGTGACCTGAAAAATAATGAAAGATGAGTAGGGGTATGAGTCATGAAGACACACAGTTTAATGAAAGTTAGAAAGGCTATTAAGTATATAAATGAGGTCAATTAGAATGCCCTAAGGGATACGAATATGGGAAAATAAGTTGTTGAAGGGTCAAAGGTGGCTTCATGAACGTTGGTATCTTAACTAAGTCTTGGAAAGAAGAATAATGTCAATAGGGTCAATGAATGCCATGAGACATTTCCAGTCATAGGAAGCAGCTTTTGCAAAGGCTGAAAATAAGTAATGGAAGAATGACCCATTGATGATGTGATGAGCCACATCACTTAGATGTGAATCTAATCACTAGGTGATTTTGGATGATAAGGCAGGCTAAACCTTTAATGAGTCTGGAAATGGTCAGGACTGTTATCACTCTCTATTCCCCTTCATGTGGAGAGAATTTTCCTAGCAATATCATCTCTTTCTAGACATAGAGTTCCTTTTCAATTTTACATTTGTTACCACCTACTGAAAAGAAATAAAGCTCTCAGACATGTTTGTTTGTTTCTAAGAATGTATGGAGTTGTGTTCAGCTCCCCCAGGAACACCTTGTTTTCTACTTCATTATCATATATACAAAATTTATAACCTTTCTCCACATTTTTCCCTTTTAGCTCTAGTTCTTCAATTTCTAATGGAAAAATACTGTCTCATATATGAAAGGAAGAATCAATTGCTTTTATATTATCCCATCATATAAGTGAAACACTTTAAAAAATAAAAAGATAGTTTTATGTTGGCCAAATTTTCTCCACTTTTTGATCATATATTAAAGTGTATAAAGTGAAGTGAATATTTGAGGGAGAAGAACAATACTTTGACATCCCAATCTTTCCTTTTAAAACAGCTAACAAAAGTAAAGTGAAAAAGTATTCTATGAAAATATTCCCATGGAGAGATGAAGGGGAAAGGGAATTATGAACAGCTATATCTCTTTCCATCCCTCTATCATGATACAGTACATTTTTACCCAGATCCCAGATCATGATAGTTGATCACCATCCCACCTGCTAAAAAGTCAATGAAATTGTTTGTGCTGGTTAAACTGTTCTCCAAACTTTCGTCATTTCCTTGTGATGTTTTCTGGATGTTCTTCTTTGCCCTGGCCTTCTCTGGTCTTTCTTTTTTGTTTACATCAGCAAAATTTGCCTCAAGTTTAAGGTCAGAGGCACTGTAAGTAATCTACTCACATGTCAATTCTAAGGCTACTTGAATTTTGTGAATTCCAGGGTTAGTTGTTGGAGAGCCATTTGTTAACAGGAAATCTTTCACTCCTAATAGTTCATGGCCAAGTCTTTCTGTATTGGGCACAAAAAAAAAAAAAAAAAAAAAAGTCAACATGAATGATCAGATGTGACTACAGCATTCCATTTCATGAAGAATGTTACTTGGCAGAAGGGATGGACATTAAAAAGATGTGCTTAGTGCTTCATTCATTAATAATAGATAACTAGCACACATTGTAAAATGTTATAGTGAAGAAATAACTACTAATATACTAATATATTTTTGCTAGTAATGGAAAGAAGAAAGATCTTCTTATTTCTCACTTTATTTATGTTTACTCTGCCAAGGAGAATAGTCTTTGGACAGGAAGGAATAATATACCAATTCCTAATGATTTAAATGGAATAAAATCGCTGCCTTACCCGCCCTTGAGTTCAAAACATGAAGCCCAAATGAACTTCATGAACCAAAAGAACTAGTAGACATGATTCCTGAACCACTGTGACTCATTTGTGATAGATCAGCAAAAATAAAAAAGGCACTTCAGAATCAAAGAAGGACAAATTACCTCCCAGTTAAAAAAAAAATGGAAACAAAGTGATTTATAACTAAATACCATTAAATTTGATTTTGATTTCTGCTAAAATATGTTAAATAAATGATTGGGAAACATCTGAAAAATATACATTGGTAAAATAACTTCATCAAGAAAACTTGACAAACTTGACTCTTTTTTATGTTTTATTTTAGAATGCAGGATAGGCCCTAGTGGGGCAGCAAGGTGATGCAGTGGATAGAGCACCAGCCCTGAAGTCAGGAGGACCTGAGTTCAAATCTGGCCTGAGACACTTAAAACTTCCTAGCTGTGTGACGTTAAAATATTTTGCAAGTCCCTGTTGTAGGAAGCTTGGTTAGAGATCAATTTCTCAGAAAATGTATTTTAGTTACCTACAAGTGGAGCAAGAGGTTCTGATAGGAAAAATCAGTTAAGAAAGCTAATGAAAACTTAGCATATTTGATATAGTTAAGATGCCAAGCACCAGAGACCAGAGACTTCATTTAAACTCTATTCTGCTGAAGCCATTTCTGGAATATTATGTTGAGACATGGATTTCAAATTTAAGAAAGCCATTCCAAACATTAAATGATATAAATTTAATGGCCAGTGAAGATCACTTTATGGACCTGGAGAAGAAACTATGATGATTTTCATGATATCTCATTCAATTATTTGAAGATTTTTGTTTTAGAAGAGGGTTCTGTTTCATCCAAGAGGACAATATTATATAAAATGGTTGTAGACTGGCTGATTTAGATTTGACTCAAAAATAGAAGATGAATACATTTCCATATGTATATAGAAACTCATACATATCTAATTGCATGTATAGGCAGATAATAGAAAGTTAGACCAATAGGTAGATGATAGTGATAGTTGATAGATCCATCTGTATAGAGATAGAGATATGAGAGAAAATAGAATATAAATAAATAGAGGATGAATGAGATAGATGCCAAGTAATGAAATCTGAGGATAGTATTTTTCCTTTATTGGAAGCAATTATGTGAAGATCTGGTAATAATAAAATGCAATCTGCTAGAGTGATTGTCCAAGTGCTAACTTGGTTACTTGGCCTCTGTGAATTAGAAAATTAAAATTCCTGTGATTCTTTGCTTCAAAACAAACACCTAGGAAAGAATTTTCAATATATATATGACTTCCTCCTAGGTATATGTGATAAAAACAGATACACTTCATTAATATATAGAAAACAAAATTGTCTGTTTGACATCATTTGATTGACTTCTCCCAACTTTGTTTGGAATAGCTTCTCTGAAAATACACAAACTCTGCAAATTTATTATTTGATTTCTTTCTCCTGAAAAGATAGAATTGACAACCCAATGGGTCAATCAATAATCAAGTTCAATTGCATATATTTTACTATGATCATTTTCCTAGTAATTCTACAGTATTACCATATTTAGATAGTGCTGCTTAGTGGATAGTCATAAATTGGAGTCAGGACGACCTTGTTAGGACCACTTAGCAATCTCTTCTCATTTTTCCGGAATCCCAATGGACTCTATTGGACAAGGGACAGAAAGATATTGATAATCTAACTATAAGGGTGGTTGTAAAACTCAGATAAAACAATCCATGTAAAGCAACTTGTGAATTATGGAACACTACAAACATTCCTATTTATTGAATATTGGATTATTGAATTTCATTGTTACTGTTTTTTCTTTATCTGATGTGTTGCATAGATCTACATCTATTTCTTTACTGATACCATATTGTTTTCATTAATGTCACTTTAAATTAGTTTCATTAAGAACCTTGTGCTGCAGTAAGAAGATATTAATGCATCACCTCAAAAAATATTCCCCCAAATGGAAAATACACTGTGAAAAGAACTATGGACAATGAATGTGGATTGAAAAATACATTTTCACCTTTCTAAAAAATCTGTTCTTGTGGCTTCTTCCTTTTGTTCAGATTTTTCTTTTACAGCATGACTAATATAGATAAAATAATTGTATATGTATAACCCATATCAGATTGCTTTCAGGCTTGGATATAGGTGGGAAGTAAGGGAGGGGTAGAGAAAAAAAAGGAACCCAAAACTTTACAAAATGTATGTTGAAAACTATCTTTACATGTAACTGGAAAAATAAAATACTATTTAAATTAAAAAAAAAAAAAATGATTCCCCCAAAGGACTTCTGGGAACCTGGTAGAGCAAGCAATGAATCTCTGTAATTATTTCATTTTCACCCCTGGGAAAACACAAAATAGTTCCCCAAAACACATTCTGGGACAACAGAATCAGCAGAGAGACAAGGTGATCTTTTAGCCAGGAAACGTGGAAGATCAGAAGGATGGGTCCGAGATAAGGGAGGAGGGGCCTAGGCTAGGATTGGAAAGCTTCCAATTTCAATAGCAGCAAACCCTCTATCAATGAGCCACAGGAGATACCAACCTCCAGAGTGGTGAAAGGAAGAATACTAGCACCAAGACATCTCATGAGCTAGGCTGACAGACTCCAACTCCGGGGAGTATCATGTCCTTTGGTGCAGCTTGAAGCAAACTTGTATTCTCCAACAGATGAACATCTATGAGCTTCAGCACAGCCCAGAACAAACAGAAATCCTCCAAAAGCCAGGTTACAATATATTTTGGTGTAAAGCAAGGTAAGCATCCTCCAATAGCTTGACCACTGGCCCATCCCTGAGTAAACAGGTACATTTCACAATCCTGAATTAAATAAGCAGCCACAAACATGCTTCAGTATTTTTGGGAAATGAGCAGCCTCCAGAAGCCAAATTAGTATGTCCTTCATTTTAGCCCCTGGTAAAAAACAACTTACTTGGACTTAGTACACACCAGATACCACAACTAGGACCTCAACTCAGCACCATATGAGCTATTTCAGAGCAGATGAGCTCTGAAAACTCTATATAGTCTCCAGCAGGTATAGTCACTCTCCTCTCCACCTTTCAGCACAACACCAACCTGACAGTCCCCTGTGGCCCTCAAAACAACATCAGGGCAATATGAGGATAATAGTCAGGGCCTGAGGGTACTGGCACAGGAAATCTGAGACAGTAATCCTTCCACCACAGAAGCAGAGCTCAATTCATTTGTTTGCTTTTAATAGCATTCTATTTTCCAATCACATATAAAGAAAGTTAACATTCATTTTTTGTAAGATTTTGAATTCTGATTTCTTTTTCTCCCTCCCTTACTTACTTCTCCCCTCCCCAAGACAGCAAGTAATTTCATATAAGTTATACATTTATGATCCTTCTGAACATACTCCCATATTAGTCATGTTGTGAAAGAAATATCAGAACAAAAGAAGAAAACCAGGAAAAAAAGAAAAAAAAAAGTAAAAAGTGGTAAAAAAAAAAAATATTTGCTTCAATATACATTGAGTCTCCATAGTTCTCTCTTTGGATGAAGATGACATTTTCTATCCCAAATCTATGGAAATTATCTTGAATAAAATGTATTACTGAGAAGCGCTAAGTCTATCTAGTTGATATCATGTAATCTTGATTTTACTGCAAATAGTATTCTAATTCTGCTCACTTTACTCAGCATCAATTCATGTAAATCTTTATAGGCTTTTCTGAAATTAGCCTGGTCTTCATTTCTTAAAGAACATACAGAACATAATATCTCATTATGTTCTTATAACATAACTTATTCAGCCATTCTCTATATGGGCATCCACTCATTTTCCAATTCTTCACCACCACAAAAGAAAGTGGTTCTACAAACATTTCTTATGCATGTGAGTCCTTTCCTCTCTATCTCTTTGGGATACAGAATCAGTATAGATACTGCTGGATTAAAGGGGATGCTCAGATAGTTGCAAATTTCAGAGCTCAAATTTGAAAGAAATTTTTAAAAATTCCTCTCCAAAAATACTGTATTGAAAGCTGGGAAAGGGGTGACTAGTATCGCTGAAGGCTGTAGAGTTCTCAGAGCTCATCAAAAATTCTGACAATAAAAAGTTATTGTGGTGCGAGGAAAGACAAAAACACAAACTCAGAAGAGGAAAACAATGTTAAAACACCTATGGGTGAAACTCCAAAGGCAAATGAAAAATGTTCTCAAGCCCAGAAAGAACTCATGGAAGAATTCAAAAATGACTTAAAACCATATATGAAAGGTAGAAGAAATACTGGGGAGGAAAAAATGAGCATCATGGAAGAGAATCACGGGGTATGGGAGAGAGTCACCAGTTAGGAAAATGACTTAAAAAGTAAATTTGCCAAAATAAAAAAAAAGATTTTAAAAACTTACTGAAAAAAGCAATTCCTTAAAGATTATAATTGGCCAAATTGGAAAAAAGAAAGTATGAAAGATAATTGAGGAAAATAACAACTTAAAAGTTAGAATTGGGTGCGTAGAACCTAATGACTTGATGAGTCATGAAGAATCACTAAAATTCAAAACCATTAAAAAATGTAAGAACATGTAAAATATCTCATGGGAAAAAAATAGACCTGGAAAACAAATCCAGGAGAGACTATAGCAGAATCATTGTACTATTAATCGAAAGGAGAGCTTATACAGCATCTTTAAATAATTATCAAGGAAAACTCTTTGATGTCATGGAATTAGAGGGTATAGACATTGAAAAAAATATGCCAATCACTTCTGGAAAGAGATACCTAAATAAAATTTATATTATATTATACAGAAATATTTCTTACCCCTATAGTAAGTAGGAGGGAAAGAAAAGGGGTAGTGATGGAGACTGAGCTAGGAGAAGGCAGATCAGGGGAGGTGACAGGAAAAAAAAAATACTGGTGAAAAGAGAAAGAGTGAAAAGAGATAGAGTACAAATAGAAAAAAAAAATACTGGTGAAAAGAGAAAGAGTGAAAAGAGATAGAGTACAAATAGAAAAAAAAAATAAAATGGAAAAAAATTCACTGGTAGTAATCATAATTGTCAATGTTCAAATTAGAAGAGCAAGGAATTTCAGTCTATATATCAGATTATGGGGAGGGAATGAATTCAAAAGCACCACAAAATACAAAAGTAAATAACTTTGTATATGTATTTTTTCTAAGTAAGATTAAATTTATTCAGTAATCTAGGAAAAGTTTTGATTATAAGTATATGAACAGTACACAAAGTACAAAAACAGATTGTAAGGTTTCTAATACATTGATACAAAGTACATGACTACATATGTTACATCCTACAGGCAAAAGAACAAGTGGAGGAGGGTGAAGATGACTGTGGTTGAGGTTTAGCAATAAATAAATAGATGCAGAATTAAAGATGGTATATATTATAGATCTATAATCTACCATAATGCAGCCATTAAAAATGTAAAAAAAAAAATTTCCAAAAAACTCAGGAAGAAAATGACAATGGCTCAGACTCATGTATGCGCTTCAAATATTGTAGCTCCACACAGATAATCTAGCCATTTTATTATATAGCAATATTCAAGGAGAATAAGAAGTATGTATACTTTTCTCCAAAAGGAGGAGTGTTGGCTAATATTGGCTAATTATTGGCTAATATTGGAAACCTAAAAAATACTAGTGAGCCTATAAAAATAACTCACTCCTCATTCTTATATTATTTACACTATCAAACAGAAAAAAACAAGCACTACCTTATGGTACAAGATAAACAAAACACTCCTTTTTTTCTCACTTTATTCACTGATCTGGTAGAACATTTTGAATTTAATCTTCAAAATTTAAAACATTCTCAAATATTTCAGTGTGAAGAACATGCACTGAATTCAAACAGGAAATGCTTTTCTTGAAATAAAAAAAATGAAATAATTTTGATTATCTTAAACTAAAAATCTTTTGTACAAACAAAATCATTGCAACCTAAATTAGAAAGAAAGCAGGAAACTGGGGGACAATCTTTACATGATTTTTTTTCTGATAAAGGTCTCATTTTTCAAATATATAGAGAACTGAATCAAATTCCTAAGCACACAAACCATTTTTCAATCTATAAATGGTCAAAGGATATGAACAGATGAAGAAATCAAAGTCATCTATGTCATTCATATGCCATAGGCATATGATTAATAAAAAAATGAAAGTGATATATGTTGTAGAGGATGTGGGAAAATTGGGACACTTAAGCATTGTTGATGGAGTTGTCAACTAATTCAAACATTCTGGAGAAAATTTGGAACTATGCCCAAAAGACAAGCAAACTGGGCATACCTTTTGATAAAGTAATAACACTATTTAGGTTTGTATACAAAAGAACTCATTAAAGAAAGGTAAAAGAACCTATTGTAAATATATATATATATATCAGTCATTTTTATTGTGTCAAAATATTAGAAATTAAAGGGATGTCCTTCAATTGTTGAATGGCTGAACTTGTTGTGGTATCTAAATATAATGAAATATCATTGTGCAAGAAGAAATGATGAACACAGGCAGTTTTCAGAATAATTTGGAAGGAATTATATGAATTGATAAAACAGTAAGATAAGCAGACCAAGAAAGCATCACATACAATATCAACAATATTCTGTGGTGATCAGCTATGAATGACACAACATTTTTCAGCAACCCAATGATCCTAGATGAGTACAAAAAACTCATGAAAGAAAATGCTATCCATATTCAAATAAAGAACTGATGGACTCTGAATACATAACAAAGTATTTTCCCCATTACTTTTCTTTCTTTTTTTTTTTCCTTTTGATCTGTTTCTTCTTTCACAACCATTGCTGATATGATTTTTTTACATGTACATATATAAACTATATTAAACTGCATACTATCTTTAGAAGAAGGGAATGGAGTAAATTTGGAATTCAAAATCTTATAAAAATGAATGCTGAAATATTCTGGGAAAAATAAAATACTATCAAAAATACCCCCACAAGTCTTTTTTTTTTCCCCTTCAAAAGTCTCAGGAAACATAATGCGCTCAGTAAGCAATCCATTCTATCTTTTGGTAGTTCCAATTTTAGTAAAGATTCCCTTCTATTTCATTTTATTGTGTTTCTTTTTATTGTTCTGGGTATATATTGCAGTTTTAACATAGTTAAATCGTGTGGCCACCCTATATCCAAGTAATCTTTCAGCGCCTTTTTTTTTTTCAATAGCTTATGCTCACATTATGTCTGTGTCACATTTTGTTAAAAAGGTGATAATCTTGCAAAATTTTACCATTTCATTATTATTATATCTCTTATGGTGATCTGTAATCAGTGATCTTCAATGTTACTATTGTAATTATCTTGGGGTACCATAAAATGTACCCATATATGAGAAGAAATTTCACTAACAAATATTGTATGTGATGTGACTTCTCCACTAACCAGCTGTTCCCTCCTTCCTATCCTATCCCTCTCTAAAGACCTCTCTATTCTTTAAGAAATAGCAATATGGAAATTATTCCAATTAATAACCTCTCAATGGCTTCTGAGTGGTCAAATGAAAGGAAGAGTCAATCAATATGACAAACTTCATTTTTGTTTTACTTTTTAAAATTGTCACAGCCATCCCAGCCTTCAGAAACCACCAAATTGATAAGTTAGCAGTCATTAACATGAAGAAAGTCTCTCCACCATCAAAAAGAATATGATTTCTTAAGGGTCAAATGTTGGTTAGCATTTTTAATCAATATCTTTAATTAACATAAGTACATTTTAAAAGACATGATACTATTGCACACTTCATAGAATACAGCATAACATAACTTTTATATGCACTAGGTAACTAAAAAATCATGTGATTCATTTTATTTGGACGTTTGCTTTTTTTTTTTTTTTTTGCAGTGGTCTGGCACTGAGCCCACAATATCTTCAAGTCGTATACCTGTATTCCATCTAGCAGGGCTGTCTCTTTGAGACTTCCATCTTTTGTCCTAGTATGACTTTCAGTGTTCGGGCTAAACAAATCTAATCCTTTTTTCTTGTGACAGTATACAACTAAAATAGTTAAAAATAGGTACATCTTCCCCCTGCTGTCTTCTTTTTCCCATGGGCTAAAACTCTCTAGTCTATCAGCCAGAATTCATAAAGCTTTAATCCTTTACTTTTCTTCCCGGACATTACTTTGCCCTTCTGTTTAGCAATAAAGCCCAGATTTCTTTCCTTTCATTGGGAAACAATCAGCGGTAAATTTGCCTCAGATATTATTGCCATCTTACCTCTATCTTCCATTACATTAGAAGTAAGTACAAAGACGTTATAGAAAGAGAGGGGAGAGCAGGACAGAAGATGATATGGTCTGTCACTTACAACTGTCAATTACAACTCCATTTGACAATTTAAATACCCACATATACATATCAGAGAAATTACTCATTAAGTATTCTTAGTTGCTTGAAAATCTTACAGAGATTTGTTCTGGAAAGTTTGTCAATTTTCCCCGTGTCTTTTTCTTTCTTTGATCATTTTACTTACCTCCATGCTATCCTGGCAATTGAAATTTACTCCTTTAAACTCCAAGACTTAGAGGAAATCATCAGCTGAAATTACTGTCATTTAAATGCAATGAACAAATATGATAAAATAGTATGCTTTCTCAAACAAGTGAATTTATTTTGACATTTGACATAGAACAAGTGCCTTCCATTGTAGTATTTATTTACTGTGACCCTTCTGTCAGCAGGACTGTTTCCTTCCTTGTTCCAATAATCCAAACCAGAGAGGATACCATTTCTGGCTTTACTGGAAAGCTAAGCCTACAATCACTGATGCAATTAATCCAACTCCATTGTCAGGAGAACATATTTATATCAATATGTATACAGATATAAACAAATCTGGGGAATAATGCAACCAGACACTCTTCTTCAGGCAGACAAATGTCCCAGGGCACCAGCCATTTGGTTCCATTGATCACTGCCTCCTACTCATTTGCCCTAATTTGTTAAGTGTCTTTGAGAAGGAAGAAAGTCAGTAGTGGAAAATGAGAGAAGACCTTGTCATTAGCATCTCCATCAAAATGAGCAACTAGCCTTCTGGCGAAAGAATACCTCCAGCCAAGAGTCCAATGAGATCTTGAACTTGCTGATGGTTTAGCTATTGCTGATGCTTTTATAACCAGGGCATTTCTCAGTTACCCATCATATTTTTTTTCTATTTTAGGAGAAAACCATTTGCTAAAAGAGGAAAATTTTATTTTTCCAAAGTCCCCGATTGCTTCCTTTCCTGCTTACTGCCTCCCCCTCCAAAATAATAATAATAATAATGACTTACATACATAAACACACAACACGCACACACACATACACAAAACATGCAAACAGAACATATGAACAAGTTTGAAAACAATTCCTTGCAGATCGGCATAAAAACAAACATTTGATAAATTCATATAAAGCTTAGACATCTGTTCTGATTTGATCTTTCAAAGACAAGAAGACTTAAATTCACTGAGAATCAATTCTCTTAAAAATATGCCCCAGGAAACCTGGGATGTTTCTTATTTATTTGTTCATTCTTATCTTGGTATATGGTGTTAAGTGTGGGTCCATGCCTAATTTCTGCCATACTAATTTCCAATTATCCCAGCAGTTTTTATCAAATAATGAATTCTTTTCCCAGAAGTTAGGGGCTTTGGGTTTGTCAAACACTAGATTGCTATAGTTGACTATTCTGTCTTGTGAGCCTAGCCTTTTCCACTGATCCACTAATCTATTTCTTAGCCAATACCAAATGGTTTTGGTGACTGCTGCTTTATAATATAATTTTAGATCAGGTACAGCTAGGCCACCTTCATTTGATTTTTTTTTCATTAATTCCCTTGAGATTCTCGACTTTTTATTGTTCCATATGAATTTTGTTGTTATTTTTTCTAGATCAATAAAATATTTTCTTGGAAGTCTGATTGGTATAGCACTAAATAAATAGATTAGTTTAGGGAGTATTGTCATCTTTATTATGTTCGCTCGGCCGATCCAAGAGCACTTAATATTTTTCCAATTATTTAAGTCTGACTTTATTTGTGTGGAGACTTTTTTATAATTTTGCTCATATAATTCCTGACTTTCCTTTGGTAGATAGATTCCCAAATATTTTATGGTATCAACAGTTATTCTGAATGGAATTTCTCTTTGTATCTCTTGCTGTTGGGTTTTGTTGGTGATGTATAAAAATGCTGAGGATTTATGGGGATTTATTTTGTAGCCAGCTACTTTGCTAAAATTATGAATTATTTCCAATAGCTTTTTGGTAGAATCTCTGGGGTTCTCTAGGTATACCATCATATCATCTGCAAAGAGTGATAGTTTGGTTTCCTCATTGCCTACTCTAATTCCTTTTATATCTTTCTCGACTCTTATTGCCGAGGCTAGTGTTTCTAATACGATATTAAATAATAATGGTGATAGTGGGCAACCTTGCTTCACTCCAGATCTTACTGGGAAAGGTTCCAGTTTTTCCCCATTGCATATGATGCTTACTGATGGTTTTAAATATATGCTCCTGACTATTTTAAGGAAAAGTCCATTTATTCCTATGCTCTCAAGTGTTTTTATTAGGAATGGATGTTGGATTTTATCAAATGCTTTTTCTGCATCTATTGAGATGATCATGTGGTTTTTGTTTGTTTGGTTATTGATATAGTCAATTATGCTAATAGTTTTCCTAATATTGAACCAGCCCTGCATTCCTGGTATAAATCCTACTTGGTCATAGTGTATTATCCTGGTGACAATTTTCTGTAATCTTTTTGCTAATATTTTATTTAAGATTTTAGCATCAATATTCATTAGGGAGATTGGTCTATAATTTTCTTTCTCTGTTTTCAGCCTACCTGGTTTAGGTGTCAGTACCATATCTGTGTCATAAAAGGAGTTTGGTAGGACTCCTTCAATCCTATTTTTTCAAATAGTTTATATAACATTGGAGTTAATTGTTCTTTAAATGTTTGGTAGAATTCACATGTAAATCCATCTGGTCCTGGGGATTTTTTCTTAGGGAGTTGATTGATAGTTTGTTCTATTTCTTTTTCTGAGATGGGACTGTTTAGGATATTTACTTCTTCCTCTGTTAGTTTGGGCAAGCTGTATTTTTGGAGGTATTTTTCTATTTCATTTAAGTTGTCGAATTTATTGGCATAAAGTTGGGCAAAGTAACTCCTAATTATTGCTCTAATTTCCTCTTCGTTAGTGGTGAGTTCTCCCTTTTCATTTTTAAGACTAACAATTTGATTTTCCTCTTTCCTTTTTTTAATCAGATTTACTAAGGGTTTGTCTATTTTGTTGGTTTTTTCATAGAACCAACTCTTAGTTTTATTAATCAATTCAATAGTTTTTTTACTTTCAATTTTATTGATCTCACCTTTTCCTTTTAGAATTTCAAGTTTAGTGTTTGACTGGGGGTTTTTAATTTGTTCCTTTTCTAGCATTTTTAATTGCAAACCCAATTCATTGACCTTCTCTTTCTCTATTTTATACAAATAGGCCTCTAGAGATATGAAATTTCCCCTTATTACCGCTTTGGCTGCATCCCATACATTTTGGTATGATGTCTCATTATTATCGTTTTCTTGGGTGAAGTTATTAATTATGTCTATGATTTGCTGTTTTACCCAATCATTCTTTAGTATGAGATTATTTAGTTTCCAATTATTTTTTGGTCTACTTCCCCCTGCTTTTTTGTTGAATGTAATTTTCATTGCATCGTGGTCTGAAAAGGATGCATTTACTATTTCTGCCTTACTACATTTGAGTTTGAGGTTTTTATGTCCTAATATATGGTCAATTTTTGTATAGGTTCCATGAACTGCTGAAAAGAAAGTGTATTCCTTTCTGTCTCCATTACATTTTCTCCAGAGATCTATCATATCTAGCTTTTCTAGTATTCTGTTTACCTCTTTGACTTCTTTCTTATTTATTTTCTGGTTTGATTTATCTAATTCTGAGAGTGCAAGGTTAAGATCTCCCACTATTATAGTTTTACTGTCTATTTCTTCTTGCAGCTCTCTTAGTTTCTCTTTTAAGAATTTAGATGCTACCCCACTTGGTGCATATATGTTTAATATAGATAGTGCTTCATTATCCATGCTACCCTTTAGCAAGATATAGTGTCCTTCCTTATCTCTTTTAATTAGGTCAATTTTTGCTTTAGCTTGATCTGAGATCAGGATGGCTACCCCTGCTTTTTTGACTTCACCTGAAGCATAGTAGATTTTGCTCCAACCTTTTACCTTTAACCTGCATGTATCTCCCCGCTTCAGGTGTGTTTCCTGTAAACAACATATTGTAGGATTCTGGCTTTTAATCCATTCTGCTAACCGCTTCCTCTTTATGGGGGAGTTTACCCCGTTCACGTTTATGGTTAGAATGACCAATTCTGTATTACTTGCCATCTTGTTAACCCCGGTTTATGCTTTCCTCCCTTCTTTCCCCTTTCCCCCCCTTCCAAGTATTAAGCTTGTGAGCACCCCTTGCTTCTCACAGCCCTCCCTTTTTAGTGTCCCTCCCCCCGCCTTAGAGTTCCTCCCCCTATCTTACCCCTTTCCCTCCCAGTTCCCGTATTCCCTTCCGCTTAGCTTATTCCTTCCCTTTCCACTTTTCCCTTCTCACTTTTCAATGAGATGGGAGAAGTTTCACCATAGATTGAATATGTCTTAAGATTTTTCACTTAAAGCCAATTCTGAAGGCAGTAAGATACCCACTATATTCATCCCCCTCCATTCTTTCTCTCAGATATAATAGGTTTCCTATGCCTCTTCATGAGATGTACTACCCCCACTTTACCCCTTTTCTGGTACAATGTCCTTTCCACATCAATTTCTAGAACAAGGTATACATGTATTCTTTATACATCTATATAGTCAAAATATAGTTCCCAAGATTAATCTTTACCTTTTTAGATTTCTCTTGAGTTCTATATTTGTAGATCAAACTTTTTGTTAAGTTCTGGTTTTTTCATCAGAAATAGATGAAATTCGCTTACTTCGTTGAATGTCCATCTTCTTCCCTGGAAAAAGATGCTCATTCTCGCTGGGTAAGTTATTTTTGGTTGCATACCAAGTTCCTTAGCCTTTCGGAATATCATATTCCAGGCCCTTCGATCTTTTAATGTGGATGCTGCCAGATCCTGGGTGATCCTTATTGTGGCTCCTTGATACTTGAATTGGGTTTTTCTAGCCGCTTGCAATATTTTTTTCTTTCACCTGAGGGTTCTGGCATTTGGCCACTATATTCCTTGGTGTTTTGATTTTAGGATCCCTTTCAGTGGGTGATCGATGAATCCTTTCAATGTTTATTTTTTCCTCTGTTCCTATGACTTCTGGGCAGTTCTCTTTGATAATTTCCTGGAAGACAGTGTCCAGGCTCTTTTTTTCATCATGTTTTTCTGGGAGTCCAATGATTCTCAGATTGTCTCTCCTGGATCTGTTTTCCAGGTCTGTTGTCTTCCCCAGAAGGTATTTCACATTTTTCTCCATTGTTTGATTTTTTTTGGATTTGCTTGACTGATTCTTCTTGTCTCCTCAAGTCATTCAATTCCACTTGTTCAATTCTGATTTTCAGTGAAGTATTCTCTTCACTCACTTTTTTAAAATCTTTCTCTAATTGTCCAATTGAGTTCTTTTGTTCTGTGGAATTTTTTTCCATTTCGCCGATTTTGTTTTTTAGAGAGCTGTTTTCTGTTTCCAGTTCACTAATCCTATTTTTCAAGGATTTTACTTCTTTATCCACTCTCTCTTTAACTTTCTCCAGGCTCTTTTGCCAAGCCTCCCTCTCCTTTTCCCAAGCCTCCCTCTCCTTTTGCCAAGCCTCACTCTGCTTTCCCATTTTTCTTCTAGCTCCCTTGTGAGAGCCTTTTTAATCACTTCTATGAGGTTCATCTGTGCTGAGGAACAGACGATCTCCTCCTTTGGGGAATCACCTGGGGACTGCCTGTTTTTAGTCTCCTCAGGATTTAGAGTCTGCTCTCTATCTGTATAGAAGCTGTCAAGGGTTAAAGTCCTCTTCAGCTTCTTGCTCATTCTGTCTATTAATCAGAGATAAACTACCAAAGAAAAACAGAAAAAACTGGAGTTTTTCTTTGGGGGGGGGGGGCTGGGTGTGTTATCGAGCTTCCTCTACAGACTGCAGGTGGCAGCAGTGAGGCACTAGCAGGACTGTGCTGCGCCTGCGCTCTGAGATCCCAAAGCGTGCTGAGTCACTGAGGGGGGGGAAAGGGGGGGGGGGGGGGGCAGGTCCTGAGAGACTCCAGCTGTTTGCGGTTGTATTCTTCAGCCCCGGTGTTTTTAGCTTCTCTGCTGGGCTGTTGACTTGCTGCAGATTCCAAACCTGTAGCAAAGCTCTCCCCGCAGAGACGGCTACGATCACTCCCCACCCCCTCTCAGCTCTGCTCCCGTGCTCTCACTGCCGCTGCCCGCCGCCTGCGCCCGATCTAAAACCGCCCCAGCCCTCCAGTAAAGACAGACCTTTCTTGGCGGATCTCAAGGATGGCTTCTCTTGGTAACTATTTGTGGGTTTTTTTCAGTCAAGCATTGATTCAGAGGCTTGTAATGAAGTGGATAGTGAGAGAAAGCGCGGAGCTTATGCAACTGTGAGCCTCCTCTCCGCCATCTTAACCGGAAGTCTGTCAAAAGGTGATAATCTTGCAAAATTTTACCATTTCATTATTATTATATCTCTTATGGTGATCTGTAATCAGTGATCTTCAATGTTACTATTGTAATTATCTTGGGGTACCATAAAATGTACCCATATATGAGAAGAAATTTCACTAACAAATATTGTATGTGATGTGACTTCTCCACTAACCAGCTGTTCCCTCCTTCCTATCCTATCCCTCTCTAAAGACCTCTCTATTCTTTAAGAAATAGCAATATGGAAATTATTCCAATTAATAACCTCTCAATGGCTTCTGAGTGGTCAAATGAAAGGAAGAGTCAATCAATATGACAAACTTCATTTTTGTTTTACTTTTTAAAATTGTCACAGCCATCCCAGCTTTCAGAAACCACCAAATTGATAAGTTAGCAGTCATTAACATGAAGAAAGTCTCTCCACCATCAAAAAGAATATGATTTCTTAAGGGTCAAATGTTGGTTAGCATTTTTAATCAATATCTTTAATTAACATAAGTACATTTTAAAAGACATGATACTATTGCACACTTCATAGAATACAGCATAACATAACTTTTATATGCACTAGGTAACTAAAAAATCATGTGATTCATTTTATTTGGACGTTTGCTTTTTTTTTTTTTTTTTTGCAGTGGTCTGGCACTGAGCCCACAATATCTTCAAGTCGTATACCTGTATTCCATCTAGCAGGGCTGCCTCTTTGAGACTTCCATCTTTTGTCCTAGTATGACTTTCAGTGTTCGGGCTAAACAAATCTAATCCTTTTTTCTTGTGACAGTATACAACTAAAATAGTTGAAAATAGGTACATCTTCCCCCTGCTGTCTTCTTTTTCCCATGGGCTAAAACTCTCTAGTCTATCAG
The DNA here is from genome assembly GCF_016432865.1 of Antechinus flavipes. Taxonomy (NCBI): domain Eukaryota; kingdom Metazoa; phylum Chordata; class Mammalia; order Dasyuromorphia; family Dasyuridae; genus Antechinus; species Antechinus flavipes. Next base: position 14,557,089 of record NC_067399.1, on the reverse strand, counting down.
CCAGAATTCATAAAGCTTTAATCCTTTACTTTTCTTCCCGGACATTACTTTGCCCTTCTGTTTAGCAATAAAGCCCAGATTTCTTTCCTTTCATTGGGAAACAATCAGCGGTAAATTTGCCTCAGATATTATTGCCATCTTACCTCTATCTTCCATTACATTAGAAGTAAGTACAAAGACGTTATAGAAAGAGAGGGGAGAGCAGGACAGAAGATGATATGGTCTGTCACTTACAACTGTCAATTACAACTCCATTTGACAATTTAAATACCCACATATACATATCAGAGAAATTACTCATTAAGTATTCTTAGTTGCTTGAAAATCTTACAGAGATTTGTTCTGGAAAGTTTGTCAATTTTCCCCGTGTCTTTTTCTTTCTTTGATCATTTTACTTACCTCCATGCTATCCTGGCAATTGAAATTTACTCCTTTAAACTCCAAGACTTAGAGGAAATCATCAGCTGAAATTACTGTCATTTAAATGCAATGAACAAATATGATAAAATAGTATGCTTTCTCAAACAAGTGAATTTATTTTGACATTTGACATAGAACAAGTGCCTTCCATTGTAGTATTTATTTACTGTGACCCTTCTGTCAGCAGGACTGTTTCCTTCCTTGTTCCAATAATCCAAACCAGAGAGGATACCATTTCTGGCTTTACTGGAAAGCTAAGCCTACAATCACTGATGCAATTAATCCAACTCCATTGTCAGGAGAACATATTTATATCAATATGTATACAGATATAAACAAATCTGGGGAATAATGCAACCAGACACTCTTCTTCAGGCAGACAAATGTCCCAGGGCACCAGCCATTTGGTTCCATTGATCACTGCCTCCTACTCATTTGCCCTAATTTGTTAAGTGTCTTTGAGAAGGAAGAAAGTCAGTAGTGGAAAATGAGAGAAGACCTTGTCATTAGCATCTCCATCAAAATGAGCAACTAGCCTTCTGGCGAAAGAATACCTCCAGCCAAGAGTCCAATGAGATCTTGAACTTGCTGATGGTTTAGCTATTGCTGATGCTTTTATAACCAGGGCATTTCTCAGTTACCCATCATATTTTTTTTTCTATTTTAGGAGAAAACCAATGGCTAAAAGAGGAAAATTTTATTTTTCCAAAGTCCCCGATTGCTTCCTTTCCTGCTTACTGCCTCCCCCTCCAAAATAATAATAATAATAATGACTTACATACATAAACACACAACACGCACACACACACACACACACACAACATGCAAACAGAACATATGAACAAGTTTGAAAACAATTCCTTGCAGATCGGCATAAAAACAAACATTTGATAAATTCATATAAAGCTTAGACATCTGTTCTGATTTGATCTTTCAAAGACAAGAAGACTTAAATTCACTGAGAATCAATTCTCTTAAAAATATGCCCCAGGAAGCCTGGGATGTTTCTTATTTATTTGTTCATTCTTTTTCTAATCTGTGGTTACAGAGAGCTATGAAGGTGGATGCTCTGACTGTAAAGCTACAAATAATTGAGAGCTCACCTATAGAAGGAATAGAATTTCAACCTTAGAGTCAGAAAGCCTGAGTTCAAATTCTCCCTCATATACTTTCTAACAAGGTGACTGGATTAGTCATGACTGGATTAATTAATCCATAACTGCATTAGTCAAAGTTTCTGAAGCCCATTTCCTATATCTGTAAACCTGAAGGAGGCAGGGCTTCATGTCCCATAAGGTCTTTTCCAGATTAAAATTTATGAATCCATGATGCAATACTTTGTAATTCTAAGTAGATGTGAGTTTAATGCCTTTGCAGTTTGACTCCATTTTTTTTAACACAAATATCTCCTTCCCTTCTCCAAATTGGTATTGCTAGCTCCTTTCATATGAAAGATTTCCTGATGTTCCTAATGGTAACTTTCACCCAATGAAAAAAATCATGTTTTTGTTTTTCAAATAATTTTTAGCCATTTTTTTAGAATCCTTATTCTTCATGCCCCCATTTGGTGTTTTCTTGGCAAATATATTGGTATGGTCTGACTTTTCTTTCTCCAGCTCATTTCACAGATGAAGAAATAAGGTAAACATTGTTAAATGATTTGCTTGGGGTCATACAGCAAGCAAGTTCTGGTTCTCAATTTGAATTCAAATGAGTCTTCTTGACATCAGGTCCAGCACCTTATCCATTGGGCCACCTAGCTGACCAAACTCAATATTAGTCTGTATTTGTTGCAAATGTATTTTGAGTTTGTTTTCCCATGTGCAATATGATGAAATTGACACTTTCAGAGATGCTGAATAATTCCAGAACTGATATAAGTCAGGGATCAGACTCAAACTTAGAATTTCTGAATTTAAATAAAATATTTTTTGCTATATCCTAAAAAAAATCGTGAATTCTAGAGTTTTACAAATAGGAATATAATCCCCAAATCATTAAAATGCTAGAGAAACTGAGGCAAGACTGAGATTGATTTTTAATCATTTTAATAGTGGGAAATTTACACTAGTCAGTCAAACAGGACTCATGTCCAAAAGATGTTCAACCTCCCTACCAACCGCATGGGACTTGGTCTCAAAGCATTCAGCAGTGAGCAATTAATTCCAGAGACTTTTATAGGGTTCCTGCTATCAGAGAAACAAAGGCAAGGGGGAGAGAACACTGGAGAGTGGACAAGCCATAATTTCAGGAGAGGATCATAGCTTAATCCTGACAGAATGGGGGTTCATCCTAAGCTGATGATTTGTTGTTGTTATTGTTTGCTTTAATCATAACAAGCTTTGAGTAATCCTAAAATAAAAGAAGGTAGATGGCACCATATAGAGGGCCTGGCCTGCAGTCAAGAAGATTTATCTTCCTGAATTTGAATCTGGTCTCTACTACTTCTGTGACCCTGAGCAGGTTACTTAACCCTATTTGCCTCAGTTTCTCCATATGTTAAAATGAGCTGGAGCAGAAAATGGCAAACAATTACAGGGTCTTTACCAAGAAAACATCAAATGGTGTCTCAAGGAGTCAGATACCACTAAACACCATCACATGATATTAAAAAAAACTATATGGACAGCCAGCTGGTACAATAGATAAAGTGCCAGACAACGAGGCAAGGTTATTCATCTTCCTGAGGTTAAATCTGCCCCTGTAACATATTAGCTATGTGACCCTGTATACATCACTTACCTCTGTTTACCTTAATTCCTCATATGTGAAATGAACTGGAGAAGGAAATGTCAAACCACTCCAGTGTGTTCACCAAGAAAACTCCAAGTGTGGGTCACAGAGTCACACAATTTTCAAAGTGATATCCCCATGCATACTTCATTTTATTTGAACTTAACACTGCTACAGAAAGGCTAGAGAAAAGTATCCATAAAACTAAAATTATCATGGTTGAAAATGTACCAAGTTCATTTATGGCCAATTTTGTTAGATTTATTGTTGTTGTTGTTGTTGTCTATGACTATGGTACTTATGTCAAATGATCTAAAAGTTGAATATTAAAATTTGTATTTCTTTGAATTTGCATAGGTTAGTTTCCCCCCTTTGAGTGTTTTCACTGATTTCTAGACCAGAATTATACTATTTGTTTTGGAACACATGAAGTTCTATTTCATCAAAATGACTGATTGACAGTAATGTCTCCTCTGATTTATTGATATTAAAAAGATAGTTCACATTTATGTACTACTCCATAACTTTCTCAATCCTTTCTGCTTTTTTCCTAAAAAATAATCTGAAGGTTAGATTTCCATCTTGATTTTATTGTTTAGTCCTGTCTTATACTTTATGACTTATTGATAGTTTCTTTTGGTAAAATACTGAGGTGATTTGCCACTTCCTTCTGCAGCTCATTTTACAAATTAGAAAACTGAGGCTCACAGTTTTAGATTATTTGTTTAGTCACACCCCTAGTAAATGACTGACTCAGGATTTAAACTTAGGTTTTTCTGATTTCAAGTCCAGCCCCATCCACTGCACTCCTTAGTTGTCCCATTTGGATTCTAGGTATTTTATAGTCACTTCCATTAGAATTCTAGTTAATATCAGTATTATTTAAAGGATTTGAAATTCTATGATTTTAGTGAGGATCATAAAATATTTTCTTATCCAATATCTTCCCTCTATATGTGACGTCAGGAATTCAGGTTAAGGGAAAATCTTCCATCTTTATTCTTTATGGAGGTGAAGGGGGATGGTGATAGGGCTGTGAGCGTCTGCGACACAAACCTGGCCATCAGCGTCTCTGAATCTCTCCCCACACCTCTCTCTCCACCCACCAAAGTTGTCCCTATGCCATTTACAATACATCAGAACTTGCACAAAGAGTGGGAGCGGGCCATTCTTTCTTTAAGCATATATTAATAGAGTATGGTCCAATTATTATTTAGTCTCACATGCTTGGGACTTCAGTACATCAACTTGAGCTTCAGCCCATTACATCATATGCATACACAGACATATCCAATCATCCATCCATCCATCCACCCAGCTGTCTTGCATCTATGATGTCTTTGACTTGTAAATTGGTCTCTGAAGGAATCTCTTAAGGAGCTATTCTAATGCTAGTGGTTCTTAATGATCTCAGGTATACATATCCTTGTACCCACACATTTATAGGATTTTCCACTACTATAATGACCATAGTAAATAAAGTTAGTTATATCACTTAATTTATCTAAACCCCAGTTTCCCAATTTATAAACTGAAATGAATGAACTAAATGGCCCCTGGGATCCTTCCCAGTTTTTGCTTCATATATAGATAGATAAATAGATAGATATAGCTATAGATATATATCAAATGATTGATCTTATTTTATAGAGTATAGCTATCAATTGGTCAATCAGTTAACACCCCCACACACACACAAACACATATCCACCATCCATCCACTTATCCATTCATTCACCCAGCTATTCTTGCATCTATCATGTCTTTGATTTATAAATTAGTCTCTCAAGGAATCTCCTAAGGAGCTATTCTAATGCTAGTGGTCCTTTCTAGTCTCATGCATACATTTGTTTATACCCACACATTTACAGCGTTTTCCACTATTATAACTGCTATAGTAATAAGGTTATTTATGTCATTTAATTTTCTAGCCCCCTGTTTCCCAATCTATACTATAAAATTAAATAACTAAATGATCCCTAGGGCCCTCCCAGTTTTTGTTTTATATTTATTTCTGTGTATATTGATCAAATGATTTGTCTTATTTTATAGAGTATAGCAACCAATTAGTCAATCAGTTAACACATACACACACACACACACACACACACACACACACACACACACCTACACAAATGGTCCCCTAGAACAAGATCTAAGAAGGGCTTCAGAGATCATCTAGTTTATTAATTTCATTTTATATATTAGGAAAGTGAGGTCTTGGAGCTTTAAAGACTTCAAAGTTGAACAGGTAGTATGCTGCAGAGGTCCTATGTGAATCTATAGTCCTTGGATCTAGAGACAATACTGAGAATGGTTGCAAGCCCTTCCTCTGACATTTCCTAGCATCATCATATGAGTGGAAGGAATATTTGAAGTCCTTTAGTCCAACTCTCATGTTTCATCAACAGAGGAAAAAACAGAACCCTGAATTTGAAACAAACTTACCCCAAATTCCAGATTGAGCAAATGGCAGCACCAGGATTCGAATACAGGTGCCATGATGTCATATTCTATATCCTTTCTATTAGAACTCTCTTATTTTCTGAGTGAGCCTGGCCAAATTGCTGAACCTCACAGTGCCCTGTACAAAACTTTCAAACTATAAATAACAGCAGAGTTGCCAGTTTACTTTGTTGAGTTCTTTACATTGATGAAATCATAAATCCCAAACAATATGGAGCTTCATATCTCCATTACCTCATAAGCACAGCTATCCAGTTTTCCTTTGCTAAAAGCCTCAAGGATTGAAAAACACTCGATAACTTGAATCCTAACATTTTTCCCCCTAAAAATATAATTTTAACATGATGATACACAGTTTTTTTTTTTTAATGTAAGTGGAATTTAACATAGGGACTTAGATCCAGGAAGATAAGTTACCAAACCAGAAGAGCTATTAAGAAACCAACTTAACCTCAACCATAAGCAATCATAAGTTCAATATAACAGGCTTAAGTTAGTTCATTATTCAGCACCTAGGACTGAAGCCTATGCATTTTCTCTATTCATTTACATGTAAGATTTACAAGGGTGCCATTGAGTGTGAATACATTTTATATGACTATGAGGAAAGGCAAAGTTCTATTACATATAATTTATTGAAGCATAAGAATAATAGTTTGCCCCTAAACTTGCTGCAATAAACAGATAATGAAAATAAGAATGAATTAGGTTTGTGGATAATGTCTTATATTTTCTGCAATCCCAAAAGGTCTCAGGAGCAAAATACATTTGAATTCTAGAGACTGGTATGGAATAATACCACATGGCACATTGAAATGCATACACATACTATACATGTATTTTTTAGTTTTATATGGATATATACATATGGATATATATAATGCATACACATATACATATGGATATATATAATGCATACATATATATTATATTCATATATGTATATAGACACACATATACATATACATATATGTGTGTGTGTGTCAGTCTTGGTATAAATATATATATATATGATGAAATGATCTCTTTCTAAATCTATATCTTTGTGTAAACTTTATATGTATGTGTGTGAATATATATATATGTATATATATTCATTTATCTATTATCTAATTCTCTATTCATATATCATCCATGAACCCACTTTTTCATCTTAAAATATCTTTTTTGTGTATCATGTCTATCAGGCTATCCATCTATAGAGTTCTCTCAGTGTATTATGTGTGTATAAGTATGTATATATGTGTATATGCATGAACATATGTGTTTTATGACCTAGTTATTTATTTATATATATCTGTTTACCATATACCATATGCTCATTTTCATGTTTCTCAACTATTTATCATCATCTAACAATGCAAAACTCTATCTACCACTTATCCGTTTATTATATCTCTCTTTTTTCTTTCTTGTCTCTTTCCGTGTATACAATATATATTGTACAGCATACAATTATAAACACACACCACACAGTATAGATACACATACATACACACACATACATACAGATATATCTAATCACCCAGCCAGCCAGTCATTCAAGCATCTATCATGTCTTTGACTTGTAAAGTGTCTGTAAAGGGATCTCTTAAGGAGGTACACCAATGCAAGTGGCTCTATCTGGTGTCAGAGATTTGTTTGACACAATGAGATATCAAAAGACAATCAGGAGTCACAGAGCTAATAATATCTGAGTTAGAATTCAAACCCAGATCTTCCATTTACTTAAGTCACTTAACTCCAATTGCCTCATAGGAAAAAAAAAGAATAAAGTTTTATCTTTCTCAATGCTACCAGTATCACCTTTCTAACCAGATGCCCCTTTCTTTCCTACTGTCACTTCATTTCTCAATGTCCAGGCCACTTTTCAGATAGTTCTCTCATTGTAAAACTGAATATCTTTCAGACTGCAAAGAAGCTGACTGTTTTCTTCAAACTTCGTCTCTGAAGAACCCAACCAGTTCAGTAGCCCATTGAATTGCTGTGAGTTCACTAGAGCTTTTATAAATGAATCTATATGTTATTCATTGATAGAATCAACACATATTTGAAAAATAGTAATACAGTATATGTACTTGGGGGATTGTGCATTCCAGCTACCTAAGACACTTTTGCTTATTTATCATACTGATCCGTTCAATGATATAGTCTCGATGCAATAATTCTAATTCTTTGACAAAGTTCTTCTAGATTTAAACAAACAGATTGTAAAAAATGAAGCTATTTTGTGTAGGTTTGTATGTCGGGATAATAAAGGATATTTCTAACTCAGCAACTCTCTCCATTAGTGGAGATCATAGAGAGAGAAGTGGATTGTGGCCCTATAAGTAAGTGAGTTTAAAAGTTTCATTTCACAGAAAAGAAGTCTTCTGGAGAAGAAGGGGACTGGGAACTCTTTCTAATCTGCCATATATTGTTGTAATAAGAAAAACAAATACAGGGAAAGGAATGGGGAAAAAAGAGAAAGACAGACAGACAGAAACAGAGACAGAGACAGAGATATTGATGCAGAGACAGAGATATCCTATGGATATCGAAAGTCCAAAAACTTTTAGCAGACACTGTAACTATCATAGGTAAAAAACAAAATCAGGTCTTGTTGTCAGAAAAGAGAACCCTCTACCATCATGCACAATAAGCATTGCATCTCAATTTATTCTCATGACTTTCTTCCTTCCTTCCTTCTCTCCCTCTTTCTTTCCTTCCTTTTTTCTTCCTTCCTTCCTTCTCTTCTTCCTTCCTTCATTGATTGGTTTACCAATCAACCAGTTACTATATTTTGCTAATGCTCTCCTTCAATTGCATTGCATTTTATTGGTGTTATAATGTAATTATAAATATGTTATTTCATTATATATGCATGTATATAAATACACATATGTGTATTATACATAGATACATTTATGTATGTGTGTATGAAAAAGAAACAAAAAAAATTAATAGGTTTTTAATTTGACAAGTGTGTGTGTGTGTGTGTGTGTGTGTGTGTGTTTTATGACAAAAGTCAGAAAGAATTTGGATAATCAAACAAATAAAATGATTGAACCTTGAGGACACAACTCATGTCCTTGATTTAGGGTCTACATGCTCAATGTTTCACACCCTGCTTTGCACATAGTGGGAACTCCATAAATCCTTGTTGAAATGAATTAATTCAGAAGCAAGCAGGGGAAGTTAATTGGGCTGTTCATCGTTCCATGTACCACTACACATTTACTTAGGGAACAAAATGAGAAGAGTTCTGGATCCAAATGAAACCACAAGGGGGATGTTTGTTAGGAGTCAGAATGTAATTAACCATATTGGAATTTGGCTAAGAGAGTAGGGCTAAAAGCCAAAATGTCTTCAAAAACGTTTAAATCTCAGTTAATTAACACTAGAGTAAAATCCTGAGACATTCTGTATAGATCTTACTTATATATTTCCATTGAGAAAATAATTTCCTTCAACTTCCCAAAGGATTGCTAAAATCACCTGACCAGTCTGCACACCAGTAAATTGTGTTACTGGCATCAGCAATGTGTAGATGGGAAAGAGATGAGAACAAAAAAGGTGAAAAAGAGAACAGAAAAATGTTTTTAAAAATCAAATAAAATCCATATGAGAATGTGTAACAAAGGAAAGATCACATTTATGATGCAAAGGTGATTACAGTGACCTGGCAATGTCCATAGTCCAGGAAATCCAAGTCAGGAGATGCTTTTTCCTCATATATATTTGTTTATGTCTTATACTAGAGAAGCATAAATGTGAATAGCTCCATGTCAGGGATGGAATTATCTCTTGTATGATTTGGGGAAAGAATGAAAGGGCCATAGATGTATAATTACAAGGAACTTCAGAGTACAATTTGTCTAATAGCTTCATTTTTCAGACAAGGAAACTGAGACCAACAGTTTCCTCCTTTCAAACTTGGGTTTATTCATGTTCTTACTGGTATCAGAAGCCAGATATGAATACTGGAAATCTGCCTTCAAAGTTAGGCACTCTTTCATTGTACCATCATCATCCCTTAGAAACGCAACTATAAAATGGAGATATAGTCAAGATAAGTCAGAATAATCAACAAGTGATACCATTTCATGTCTCCTCTTTGAATCTTTTACAGGTTGAACATTTAGGGAGACAGTTGAAAGAAATGTTGGGAAATAACATACAAAGATGTTGCTGTTGCTCACTATGCTGAAGTTTTCAATTTATGTTATGGTGGATATATGTTTTCCTTTAAACTGTTACTTTTTTTCTTTTCATTTTTCGTTTTTAAAATATTTATTAATTTAAAACTAAATACATGATAAGAAAAAAATTGAGAAAGACAGAAAAGGAAAACAAAACATTGTCAAGTGCCCAACAGAAAAGGAGGGAGAATTCAAATATGTAACAATACATTTCCATTTCAAAGATGCATATATAATAGTAGAAGAGATTTTATTCATGACTGTCCATCTTTTCATAAGTTGTCTTCCCTGCCAAACATGTCTTTCTTTCTTTTTCTCCCTTTTCTGGCCCCTTTCCTTCCTCCAATTAGGCTACAGGTATATTTATACATATACATACAAATATATTCACACACATACATATATCTAATCTACCTATACCTACCTGCATACAGATACAAAAATAGACAGATACATACACTCAAATTGACACATTTATAGACTTGCATCTAAAATAATATCAATATAGCTGATATTAGATCTCTATTTTGATAGAATCTTTCAGTTTGACTGTTTGAGATCCTTCATTACAGCTACTACTTTTTTTCATAATAAATTGTACTCCTGTTCCTTGTTATAAAGTTTGTGTACAACTCTTATTTTCTAAATAACTCTTCTATTTTAATTCTACCCTTTAACTTGCATCTTATTGCACTCCTATTAATCTAAACACTTTTCTATATCCCACTTTACCACATAAACACATATACATAATGAATATATACATGTACTCACATACATATTTGTATATAGATATAGATATGTGTGTATACACTTATATATGTATACATACTATATACATATATATTATATATGAATATACATATATATCTTTATATATAATATGCATGTGAATATGTATGTATATAAATATATATGTGTGTAGTTAGATAGATAGATATCAATATTTCCTATTTAACCTATCCCCTATGTGCGTAGGTTTTTAGAATGACCAGTCCTCATCCCCTCCTCTAAAGCCTCTGTGTCACTTCTTCCTCTGTACCTCATTCATATAGCATAATTACTAGCTTTACCTTTTCCTAAAAAGTTTTGTTTTTCAGTCAGATCATGCACAGTTCTGCCCCAATCTTTCTTCTGAACTACCTAATTACTGCTGTCAATCATAAACATATGATCTCTTTCCATATAAAAAATATAAGCACTTTGTCCGTGTTGAATCCTTTGAAATTAATTTTTGATATTGGCTCTTAGAAGTTGAATTTCCCATTCAGTTCAGATTTGTCTGTGACAAAGTCGTAAAAATCTGTGAGTTTATTGTATGTAACGTTATTGTTCAATAATACATTTATTTATATGTTCAATAATATATTTAGTTTTGTTTGATATGATATTTTTAATCACAGGACAGTTGGTTAAGTTGTTAATAAAAATCATTCTAGGTTTTTTAATGTAAATGCAGGTAAATCCTATACAATTCTAATTGTAGCTCCGGCATATTTGAGCTGTTTATGTTGTTATTTTTTGTTATTTTGATAATTTGTTATATTATTTCTTGTAAAAATTTTCTCTTTGAAGTGGGGGTTTCAAAATTTAGCAATAATATTACATGTGTTTTCCTTGATTTAGGTATGTTTAGTGGAATTTTTCTATTTCTACATTTGTGTGTGTGTGTATGTTCTACAACTCCAGTATAATCTCATTTATATTTAACATTATTATTTCTTTGTATAATTGTGTCAAAATTGTTTTTGTTTTTGTCCTCATTGTTGTTGTTGTTCTTATAACGTTCAGGTAGTTCAATTATTCCTATATTTTCTCTTTTTGATCTGTTCTCAAGATTTGTGTTTCTTATAAGGTGTTTCATATTCTCTTCATTATTCATTTTAAAAAAAAATTGTATTCTCTTCATTTTTCATTTTAAAAAAATATTGTTTTGTTATTTCATAGTCTCATATCTTCATTGACTTCACCTTGCCCAGTTCTAATTTTCAAATAATTATTTGTTTCTTCTTTAAGACTCTACCTCCTTTTCTTGTTAGTTACCCAACTATACACTATAATTGTATTGTTTGGGTGGTTCTTTAGTTTTGTTTTTCCTCAATCTCCTCACTTGCTTTTTAAATTCTTTTCTGATGTCGTCTATAAATTCTTTCTGAGTAGAAAGACATTCAACATTACTGTCTGGGATATAAGACATTATGTTTCTTTTCCTAGTCTCCTCTGAAGATGAACACCATTCTTCCTTATTCCTACAGTACGTTTCTATGATTTTGTTCTTTCTCCTTTTCCTGCTATTTTCAACAGAAATATTAGTATTTATTAGTATGACCTCTAATACTAGGGTGTGGAAGTATGTGCCTCCAGCTTCAATTTAGCTCTTCCCTTTGGCCTGGGACCCCAAAGAGGAGCCTCTCCCCTCTTACAAATGCCCACCAACAGCAGGATCCCTGCCCTACAGTTTCTTCAGTTTTGGTGTGCTGGTTCCTTCTCACCCAGGACTCCATCTGTGCACCACAGTTGGGCCTGACATTTCTGAGTCTGCTTGGACTCAGACCCCAGACTCCCCATGCTGTCCTGAAGGTGAAAGTTCTTGTGGTTCTAGCCAAAGTCAGCTAGCCTCAGGGCTCACGGCTGGCTATTTCTGAAGAGCTAGCATGGATGTTTTTATTTTTCATAGAGGTTAAACCTGGACCTGGGATTTCTATTGTATCTATTTGTCTTTCTCTTTTCTCTTTTGATGTATGAAACAAAATATCTTACTAAGATCTCCACTGACTCACTGATAAATACAGGGAAGATTTATTTTACATTCTTATAAGAATGGGTGGCTAGGTGAGTAAACACATCTTTGGAACTCCAAAGGCAGCATTTTATTTCCTATTCTGAAACACAGGATTCTTTATTAATTGAATGTTTCAGAAGTTACATAATATGTATCGCCACCCCTCATAACATAGCCAGTCCTTGCCCCAAAGGAACTTACTGAATGAGATGAGCCTCTCATATGAATATGGTCTTGACCTTTGTCCTAATTGTAATTTGACACTGTAATAACACCTTGAGGTATAGCTAAAAAACTATAGGTGTCCAATTGTCTTAGATAAACTTATCCTCTTCTCCTTTTCATTAGTATTTATGCACCTAATATGGTAAATAATGTATTATTGACTAGTATTCTTTGTTTCTGGGGTAGAGATTTAGTCTCTGGGTAAAGGAGAATTTTTCAGCCAATGGGAGAAAAACTCAGAAGAGGAAGTGGGGAATTCAACATTAGGGTCTATATAATCCTGTGTTTTCACTTTGTGTTTGCACTTCACTACTGACACCTTGTCTGTTGGGAGTTTCCTTTTCTTGCCAGATCCTAAGAAATTTTGGTTTTGTTTTTGTTTTTCACCTTGAGAGTCTCTGTTTTTAATTCAGGTAAGGGTCACTGCCCCACATATTACAATCTAGAAGGGGAAAGGAAACAGAGGATGGCTAAAAGCAAAGAATAAAAGATTCTTTCCAAATCTCTGGTCACCACCCCTGATGACAAAAGTCAGTCTCTGCCTCCAAAAAGCTTATGTTTTTTGGTAGGAAGATAACTTTGGTTATTCTTGGATGTCCTTCTGAGTTTCAGTTTTCTAATTTATGTTTCATTTCTCTAATTTAATTTTCATGACTATGGAATCCAAAAAAAAAAAAAAATGCCATGCATTTGTCACATTTGACTTTTAAAAGTAAATTGTGAGGTGAAATATATACTGTTCTTTAATTGTTTTATTTATTACATATGCATATTTAAAATATTGAAATGTTTCAAAGTACTTTACATTTTTATTTTATTTTTATATTTATTGTTTAGATTTTAATATTTATTATATTTAATGATTTTGTTATTGTTATTTTATTATACACCTACCGATGTAATATGTTCCCTTGTCTGCTAATGAAAGGAAAAAAAAATTCAGAGGAAGAATGTCTTGGCCAATTATCATTAGAAAATAAATGCATTGGCTCATTATCATCCTCATATCCTAGGTCTTCTGACACCATAGTGATCTTCCATAGTATATTATAGAATCACGAATCAAGAACAGGAAGGGAAATTATGCTTGGAAAATTGTTCATTCTTCATTCTGATTATTGATCTTCACAATTTCCTGTAACTGTCAAAAAAAATCCCTTCTCTTATTGGAAGCCTTTCTTAACTCCTCTTATTATTAATATCTTTCTATCCATGTAGCATGTTGTCTTATTTTTAATTGCACATGCCAAACTATGGGTGTTGATCCATTTCAAACAATCTCTACTTAGATACCTCATGTGGTAATTTTAATAGTTTATTTGCTTTGTCATTTTTATTTTGCTTGCTGTTGTTTTGTTTGTGTTTCTCCTGAACTTTATTTTTATATAAAATTATTCCTATGTCTGGAAATCCTCCTTATTTTACATTTAAAAAAAAATATTCACTTGTCCTGAAGGCATACTTTGAACTTCATGGTAAAATGCAATAATAAAGAGAAAATGAGTAAACATATGAAAAGCTATTCTCCTCATCCAGAAATCTATACTTCTGCCTTTGAATCTGATGAAGATTTTAATTCTCACTCCATATGCCATTAAACTAGAACCAATGGTTTTATTTTTTATATAACTTTGCATCCTGTGAATATGCAAAACATACTCATTACATGGGATTTATTATCCTTACAAGGGATGACCTAGTAATACAAATTAATTAAGAGATCATTATTGACTTTGTTAGAAGCAGTTTCAGTGGAATGAAAAGGTCAGATCCCAGTTTATACTGGTGAAAAAGAATGGGAGGAGAAAAAGTGGGAGAACCTATTGTGGATGGTCCACAAGGAATTTCTATTGAAGTTTATCAAATCCCATCCTTAAGAATTCTTTTTTTTCCTTTGTGTTAATGCTCACAACCCATGCTTTTAGAGACTAAGCAACAGCTCTCAGACAACTGTTTATGGTGTCATTGTCTGCATGTAGAATGGTTTTTGCCATTGAATTAGTCTCCGAGTTATTTTAAGTGAAAAGAAGTATGAATAAAAATGTCTGTACTGAGAGATGAGCAACTGAAATACACACCATTATCTGTATTTAAACTCCTGGCTTGCTTTTGACAGTCTACATGGTGTACGTGGCAGAATTCATTACTAACAGTTGATTAAAAGCAAAATGAAGGCATAGAGAGGATAGTTACACAGGCTAAGAGGCTTCTGGATAACATCTTGAACATAATAGGACTATAATTAGGCATTAGCCTCTGGCCTTGGATATGAGCATTCTTCCTCCTCTCAGTATCCCCCAACTTCAGCCATGAACTTAGAGAAATACAGGATTTTCATATTAGGAGTCTGAAATGTTGAAATTCTAGAGGACTTTGGAATGAAGCATTTCTTTTTTCTTTTACACGATTTTGATTTGAGTGTGTTTTTTCATCATATCATTTTACCTTTTTAAATATTCAACTTGCTTTTGTGTAAAATTGAATGGGTTAGAATTCTATGAGTTCTGCTATCTCTTCAAGGTATCACAAACTAATGTTTCATATCTTTTAAACCATTTTTTTCTTTTTTTTCCCTAAGAATATATCAGGAGGAGGAAGATGGCAGAGAAAGCCTGCAGCATGACTTGGGGATAACTAAATTAGTAGTAGCATCTCTTAGAGCTCTCAGCTCAATAATGAAGGGGGCTGTACAACTAGTCAGAAGAATATAATGAGGGACCTTGTATTGACACCAGATGGAGGACTATGCTGTATTTCCCATATATATTTCTGGGTCAAAATCCTAAGATTTTTTAAAAAAGCACTGGCAGACTAGAACTTGTGACTACAGGGAAGGAAGGAGGCTGGTTAAATTTCTAGAGTAAAAAAAGGTACTAACAAACTAGGTGAAAAAATCACTGAACAAATCTCTCCTTATATAAGACTACTTTGGAAAAATTGAAAACTTAGAAGTCTTCAGAAAACCTGAATTTTGTGAAAGTATCCCCTTCATGAAAGGGACCTGTATGTGCCAAAATGTTTGTGGCAACACTGTTTGTAGTGGCTACAAACTGGAAAATGAATGGATGCCCATCCATTGGAGAATGGTTGGGTAAAAAGTGTTATATGAATGTTATGGAATATCATTGTTCTGTTAGAAATGACCAGCAGGATGAATACAGAGAGGCTTGGAGAGACTTACATGAACTGATGCTAAATGAAATGAGCAGAACCAGGAGATCATTATATACCTCAACAACAATACTGTATTAGGATGTATTCTGATGGAAGTGGATTTCTTTGACAAAGATCTAACTCAGTTTCAATTGATCAAGGATGGACAGAAGCAGTTACACCCAAAGAAAGAACACTGGGAAATGCATTTTTGTTTTTCTTCCCAGGTTATGTTTTACCTTTTGAATCCAATTCTTCCTGTGCAACAAGAGAACTGTTTGGTTCTAAACATATATATTGTATCTAGGATATACGGTGATATATTCAACATGTATAAGACTGCTTGCCATCTGGGAGAGGGGGTGAAGAGAGGGAGGGGAAAGGTCGGAACAGAAGTGAATGCACAGGATAATGTTGTAAAAAAGTTACCCAGGCAGGGGCTCTGTCAATAAAAAAGTTATAATAATTAAAAAGAAAGAAAGAAAGTATCCCCTTCACTTCAGTCATGGAGCCCAACTTTAACATGAAGTTCAAACCTAGGGAATAGACTGAAAAAAATAGCAAAAAAAAAAAAAAAAAAAAAAAAAAAAAAACTCTCAGAAGACATTAAAGTCAAAACCACTATTTCCAAAACCTCAAAAAAAAATTGATCTTAGGCCCAAAATAAATTTCTGGAAGAGTTCAAAAATATTTAAATATGCAATTAGAAAGATAGAGGAAAATTGGGTAAAAATCAGAGAAAATCATGAAAAACTCTTAATAAATGAGGAATATGAGATATAAAATATTAAAGAAAATAATACCTTGAAATCCAGAGTAGAAAAAAATAAAAGCAACAAAACTCTCCTGAAGATAAAAATGTCTGAATAAAACAGAATCAATCAAATGGAAGGGGGAAAAAAGGCACCAAAGCTTACTGAAAAAAAAAAAAAAACTTAAAAATTAGAATCATGTAAATGGCAGATAATAACTCCATGAGACATCAGGAAACAATAAAGCAAAATCAAAAGAATGACAAAAAATGAAAATGTTAAATAACACATTGGAAAAGCAATTGACATAGTGGGGAGTGGGAAGATCCAAGAGATACAATTTAAGAATCACTGGACAACCTAAAACCCAAGAAAAACAGAGTTTAGACTTCAGCCTTCAAGACATTATCCAGGAAAACTTCTCTGATAGCTTAGAAGCATGCAGTAAAATAGAAATTGAAAGAATACACTGACTCTTTTGAAAAATTTGTCAAAATGAATCTTCCCATGATATTTAACTGAATTTCAGAATTCTGAGGTCAAAGAGAAAATATTACAAGCAATCAGTAAGAAGCAATTCAAATACCATGGAGCTATATTTAGGACAACACACCAACAGTTTCTGCAGTGAAAGACTAAATGCCTTAAAATATAATTTTCCAAAAGGCAAAAAAAAAAAAAATAGGTCTGAAACTACAAATCACCTAACCAGCAAAACTGAATATAATGCTTCAGAAGGAAAAGTAGAGATTTAATGAAAGAATTTTCAAATATTCTTGATGAAAAGATTTGACCTGCATAGAAAATCTGATTTTAAAACACAAAACTCAAAGCATTGAAATGTAAAATGAAAAGAGAAATTATAAGGGATTGAATAAGGTTACTGTGTTTGCAATTGAAATGGGAGCTTAATATTTATAACTCCTGAGAACTTTTTATTTCATTATTAGAGCAGTTAGGAGTATACACAGACAGAGGGCAGGGGAGGAAGGACTAAATTATCTTACATAAAAGAGGAACAAAAAAGCTTTATAATAGAAGGGGAAATGGTTTTCTTAAACTTTATGCTTATCAGAATTTGCTCCAACACAGAGAAGAACATACATAGATAATCTTATCCTACAAGAAAATAGGAACACAAGAGGATTTAGAAGGTTTAAGCATTGGGGGAATTGAGAGAAAGAAAGGAAAATTGGTGGGAAGTTGTGGTCATAGGTAAAAGACTTGAGGAAGAATAGTGTAAAAGAGAGAAAAAAAGAGACAGAGAGACAGAGAAACAGAGACAGAGAATGAGAGATACAGAGAGAGAGACAGAAACACACACACACACACACACACACACACACACACAGGAAAGAGGAAGACGGAGAGAGGAATGCAAATAGGGAAAGATAGAATGGAGGAAAATATACAATTTGTAATCATAAAAAATGAGTAGATGCCCATCAATTGGAGAATGGTTGAACAAATTGTGGCATATGAAAATAATGGAATATTATTGTTCTATAAAAATGATTCTAAGCTGATGTTAGAATGTCCTGGAAAGATTTACATAAACTGATAATGAGTGAAAAAAGCAGAACCAGGAATACATTGTACACAAGAACAGCAAAAATGAACAATGATCAGCTATGAAAGACATGGTTCTTCTCAGTGGTTCAGCGATCCAAGGCAATCCCAATAGACTTTGGACAGAAAATGCCATTTGCATCCAGAAAAAGAACCAAGTAGACTGAACTGAAGGTAAATCAACATATGCCTTGTGTTGCAGCCATTTTAAGAGCTCAATGTATATGAGCCCTTTGATCTCAGAGGAGAGATTAATGAGGCAGGAGACTCATAGAGTGTGAAAAGAGTTTATTATCCAGTTTATTATGCAGCACAGTTTTGTTGATATATGTTTTTGCAAGCATGATCAGTGTGTGAACAGTAGTCAATCCCCAATCACCATTCAGAGAAGTAGCTTATGGACTTTGCATATGCATGGTATCTGCTAGTGGGAGGAGAGCCAAAGCAGCAATTTAGTACTGCTAAATCACAGGTAAGAGGCTCTGTCAAGGCATCCCTGATCATGAACAACTACACTGTGACTCTCAGACCAAAACCTATCCCCATGGTGACAAATCATTGCTCCTTGCTCAACAAGGGCATTTCTGCAACATGGCAGAAAACTTATTGTGCACCAAAAGTCGAGATGGCGTCTGTACCTCTTTGCAGGGTTCCATATCCTAGTAGCTATATTCACTTGTTTTATCTGTTTTTTTTTTTCTTCTTCTCTCTCTCATGGTTTTTCCCCTTGCTCTGATTTTTCTTTTCCAACGATATTCATAAAGTAATGTGTGTTAAAAATAAAGAAAAAAACAATTTATAACATAATTGAAAAATGTATGTCAAGTTCTGTCATAAAGGCCTTTCTCAGAGAACTGATTCAAATTTATAAGAATATAACTTATTCCTCAATTGATTAATGGACAAGAGTTGAATTGGCAGTGTTCAAAGAAAGAAAGAAATCAAAGCTGTCTATAGTCATACAAACATGTTCTAAATAGCTATTCATATAGAAAAATGCAAAGTAAAACAACTTTGAGCCTACCATTATACACATAGCAA
The DNA here is from genome assembly GCF_016432865.1 of Antechinus flavipes. Classification (NCBI taxonomy): domain Eukaryota; kingdom Metazoa; phylum Chordata; class Mammalia; order Dasyuromorphia; family Dasyuridae; genus Antechinus; species Antechinus flavipes. The sequence continues at coordinate 14,537,767 of NC_067399.1, read as the reverse complement.
ATTGATTAATATAACAGAAACAAAAAAAAAAAAGGAAAATGACTAATATTGGTAGGGGATATGGGAAAACTGGAACTCCAGTTGGTAGAGTTGGGAATGGTCTAAGCATACTGGAGGGAATGATCTAAGCATACTGGAGACCAGTTTGGAACAATGCTTAAAGGACTTTTGACTCAACAATACCATTACTATATCGTACGTGTGCATGCATATATGCATACATACATATACATATATGTATACACATATACCCACAGATATTTATAGTACTTCTTTTCTGTGGTTACAAAAATAATGAAAATTGATGGGATGATCATTGATTGAGGAATGGCTAAACAAATTGGAGTACATAATTGTGATGGAACACTACTGTGTTATAAAAAAAAAAGGCAAGCCAGATGCTTTCAGATAGAAAAAAAAATCTGTAAAGAATTGGATGAACTGATACAAAGGGAAGTGAGGAGATGCAAGAGAAGAAAGTACAAAATAATAGCAATATTATAGGATGATCAAATCTGAACAATTTAGCTATTTACAGCAATATGATACTCTAAGACAATTCCAAAAGATTTATGATGAAGGAAAAAAAAATCTACCTCCAGATAAAGAACTGATAAGAGTTTGAATTCAGATAATAACAAAATCACTACCACTACCAAAATAAAACAAAATAAAGCTTTTTTTTTTTTTTTTTGGTTTGTTTGTTTTGATGTTTTATTTCACAATAATCATTAATATGGAAATATTCTTTGCATTCTATACATGTATAGTCTATATCAAATTCATTGCTGTTTCAGGGAGGAAAAAAAGAGGGGAAATAATTTGAAACTCAAAACTTTTTTAAATGAATTTTTTCTGTATATTTAACTGAAAAAGACTAAAAATGAAAAAAAAAAAAGTTGACTTTAAATTGTCATTTTCTAAGTTAAGATCTCCCTGACTTCCATAGTTCTTAGTTCTCTATTTTTTGAAATTTCTTTGTTTTACTCTTTGTATATGCTCTATGTCCAGTATATTCTAGGACATCCAAAAGGAGGAAAACACCCTGAAGTATACAGTTGTTTAGTTATTCTTCTCCTTTGTATCCATGATTCAGTGGTTTGAACGGAATAAACACTACGAGGAACATTTTTTTTTTTTGAAATGGATTGTTTGTTTGATCATCTACACCAAAATTTTCCAAGAGAAGGAGGTCTTAGTGAGATTAATCAATCAAAAGCTAAAAATGTGAAGATATCTGCATAATTTATATTATATCCTATTTTGGGCTCATCCACATCAAAACTTATGAATATAATAGTTCTGCCACCATCAGTTTTTATAGCCTGAGAATCCTATATAAAATCCTGGAAAGTTTTCACTCATAATGGACACTTTGCTTGTTATTTCACTCTTCACATTGGAAGAAAAAGGACTTTGATATTAAAATATGTGAAAATGCACACCTTGTGGCAGAATGAAATCCAGTTTTATATTGGAGCTGTGAATAGGAGGCAAGCTTTTTTAACTTATCTGCTGTTTTTGCCACTTCTTTTATCTGAATTCCAGTAGTTTCATGCTGCATGACAAACACGGGCCAAAGGGAATTCTCATGCTATTCAAACAACAGCCATCTACACCAAGATCAATGCCATTACTTTAGATACAAAACCCAGCAACATTTCCCTTTGCACGAGAAGGATTTCTCATAAAAGTCATCTGAAGGTGCAGGAAATTGTGGAAACGTTACAGCTTCACCCTGATAGTAGCAAATGTCATCCAAGGCTCAAGAAGTCACGACCAATAGAAGAATAGTGCTAGACCTAGGAGTGTTTCAATGAAATAAAGGCAGATAACAAGCATCTGTTCAGATTCATTGTCCTCTATAGCTCTGTCTTAGCCCTTCTTTTTTTTCTCCTCAATTATTTTGTTTTGATGATTTCTTCTCCTCTTGTATGTTTAACTACCATCAATATGAGGGATTTCTCTGTTCTCTTTAATATACCTAAAAATCCTCTTGAACTACAAATTTCTGTTTCTAATTACCTAATGGGCATATCTAACTGGACATTATATAAATACCTTGAATATAATGTGTCAAAACGGAACTTATCATTTTTCTCCTAATCTACCCATGTATTTGAAACTTATAATTACTATTCCTGATAGTAGTATCCTTCTACTTACCCATTCTAAATATTACCCTGAACTTTGATTTGTCTCTCTGTCTCTATGTCTTTATCTCTGCCTCTCTGTCTCTGCCTCTGTTTCTCTGTCTCTCTTTCAGACAGAGAGAGAGACAGAGACAGAGACAGAGACAGAGACAAAGAGAGAAAGCAATATTCATGTTTTGTTTAGTCAACTTTCATTGCATTACTTGTATCTACCCCCTTCTCTTTTCTGAAAATGCCATCATTCTGGCACCAACTTCAGCACTTTTCTTCCTGAACTATTGCTGTAGTCTCCTGGATGGTCCTTTATTCTTTCCAGTCCATTTTCCTCTCTGTTAGCTGTACTGTTCTGGTTGGTTTTCTGCATCAGCCTTTGTTTCAGCAGAATAATCACCACAAGAATAGCCAGGTGTTGAAGTCCAAATTCTTTATTATCTCCTTCAAAATCTAGTTTCTTTGTCTGAGGGCCAGGATAGCTTTCTTGAGGTCCTCTGGAATGTGTCTTGGTTTCTGTGGGGGAGGCAGGACCACCATGACAGTCTCTGTCTTGAAGTCTGTCTCAGTCCCAGAGTTTGTACTCCAGCCTCCAGCCTCCACAAAGATGAGAAATGGAATGAATCTGTCTGAGTTTGTCCCAGCTTATATACAGTATATGTAGTATAAACCAATCATTATATCACTAGGGAACCATTATTTGTTGTAAAATTAATTGAATCATACTGAACTAGAGAACTATTAGTCACCATGCTAAACTAGATAACCATTGTTTTATCAATTCCACTGACTTAACACCTTGTAAGAATCTTTGTTTTAAGTACAGAATTCTGTCCCATAACAGTTATCAAATCAATCCTCCTAAGCCATAGGTCTGATCATACCACTCCATTCAATAAAATCCAGTAGTTCTGTCATTTCTAATATTGATTTGGAAATCTCCTCTATTGTTTCAAGTACTTCTCCAGCTTTCTTACAACTTTCTCCTCCACAGCCACATATTCTGTGATCAAGTCTTCTCACACCTGATATGCCATCAGCCAATTCCATGTATTTTACCTAGATCTTTTTTTCTTGTTCTTTAGCATCATGTTTCTCTGGCTTTATTGAAGTCTCAGAAAAATTCATGTCTGTTTCTACAAAAAAAAAAGTTTTATTTGACTTTTTTTACTTTTAGCTCCTTTCCTCTGAGGCTATTTCTCATTATACATATATACATGTACCCCACCTACATTAGCGTGTTTGTTCATGTGTATGTGTATATATGTGTGTGTGTGTGTGTATACATATATACACAAATATATATTCATATGCATACAGATTTATATATATATACAAATAATTTATACATCTCAAATCTATCTATCTATCTATCTATCTACATATAAATTTGTGAATAGTTATTTGTATTTTGTTTCCTCTATCAGGCTGTAACTCTTTGCACCTGACAATGTCTTTTTCCTTTCTTGCATACTCAGGGATTAGCACAGTTTCCCTCAAAAAGCAGATAGTTGATTGACACCATTTCTACTACTTCCCCATCCTTTTATATTGGTTCAATGTCCATGACACAACAAAATGACATTTACATAGAGTAATACACAATATATGTAATCATATTGGGAAAGGAGATAAAAATGAAGTGGGGGGAAAAAATGGAAGATCTGAGCATCAGAAACTCCAGATGAGAAAGATTCACTGGTAGTAACAAGAGAAACATACCTATTTATTAAAAGTTATAACAAGGCTACTTGCTCTATAGATGTTAATTGACCTGAATTTAGAAGGATGTGATTATTATTGTCTTTATGAGTTCCCACAGTTCTCTCAGGCATGGTTCAGATGATATATGACAACAATACAGAACTTTATTCATTTGTCCCATGCCCCTTGTTTGATGAGGAGTTTTGTGTTTTTCTGCAAACCTCTCATCTCCTTCCTCACAATAAATACATTTGTTACCATGGAAATAATGTCACCACTGGATCTGGTAATGCTTGACATTATCCCCAAAGACTTTTAAAGGCAATTTATGAGATGACTTGATATTCATAACAATAGAAAGATAATAAATAACTTGTAATCTCACCTTGAGAGGATCAAAAGTGTAACAGTCTCAAAGACATCCAAGACATTTTAAGAACTAAAGTACATATATATGGGTCCATTAAGAGAACTCATAAAACTCCAAATCATTCAAAATTGTAGCAACAGATAGCACAATCATTTCCAAATCATATATACCTTCTACATCTTCCTAATATTTACTGATAATCACAAGGAAAATATTGTTACAAGAGAATATTGGATGTGTTGAGTGATTTTGCGCCTTGCCAATAGCAGCACAGAATCTCTTTGGTCAGATGTTTTTTGTTTGTTTGTTTTTAATTTTGTTTCTCAAATTGATTTCTTCTTCAGTTTAGCTCCATTCACTGCAATTCAATGAGTATCAACTCCATGCCAGGCACTGTTCTATATAATGAAGACAGAAGCCAAACAGTCCCTTGTGTTGAGGAACTTTTATTTTATCAGAAGGAAACCACATGCATGCACATAAATAAAAAGACAATATAAAGCATTTCTATAGGGAAGAGAGAAATAGAAGATTAAAATAAGATTCTTGTTAACAGTTGCCTATACTGATAACTACATTTCTAATCAGGGCATCTCTTACTCCTTAGATTTTCTAGAACTATTACATAGAATAGTCACATCACACATAGAGCACATAATCTTGCATTGCTATATTTATAGAATTTTAAATTTGTGAAGAATTCCCATATCCATACTGTTCAAGTACGGTGTGTTAGTTAGGCAGCTAGGTGGTCAATGAGTGAAGCATAAATCTTGATGTCATATCAAACCCTTCCTCAAACATTTATTAGTTATGTAAACTGGGGCAAGTCACTTTACTGCTGCCTCAGTTTTTTCATCTGTAAAACAGAGATATTAAGATTACTTATCTCCCATAGCAGTTGTGAAGTTAAAATGAAATGATATTTGCAAAGTACTTTGAGAAACTTAATATAGTATTAATACAAGGTAATTGTCTTTTGTTTATGTCACTTTGTAGGAAACAGCTAGTGGACAAAGAAAGTGAGCTTAAGGTTCAGGAAAAACTAAGTTCAAATGAGTTCAAATCCCATTTCCTACACTCATTAACTATAAGTCACTTGATCACTGACTTCATTTCTCCTTTCTAAAATGGTGACAATAATAGCATCAACATATGAAAATAAAATGAGATAATAGTTGTAAAGTGTTTTACTAACCTCGGATAAATAGTAGCTACCATCATCATCAACAAATAGTAATATGAACTAAATAATGAAATTATTATAATCTCTAAAATATATCTGAAAAGTAAATGTTCATCTTTTGCTTAAAATCTTTTCTACTATGGAGCATATCACATTATATAATACATAGAATGATGACACTTACATCACTGGAATGTAGTGAGGATCAAAATTTTGCACATACATGTAAATATGCTTGTATTTGTAGATATGGATACAGATGTTTACATAATATATGTACATACAAAATATACGCATACATCTATATAGATCAATTTGATTTTTTTTATCCTTTTCATACATATACATAAAATTTAAACCAGTTATATGATATAGTAACTTTAGTTAAATACGAAACTTCCTCTACTAAAACAAGGAGATTTCTGTTCTATGACTTATTTATATGTTTATGATCATGAAAACTGTATCTGATTTTCCTAGGATAATGGAGGCAGTATAAATGGCAAAGGAAGATGAAGATTCACTTGATAAAATTATGAAATTAAAGCTAACAGAAATCTTAGACATTATCTAGATCTTAGATATTATTCATAATTTTATAGGTGAAGAAACTGAAGTATGTTCAAGTTTGAGTATTTTCTAAATTCAGTCTTCCCAATCAATACAACTAAGTTATCCTCAGTCATATATATATACATATATATATATATATATTTCAAATAAGTATTATTCATAGATTGAGTGAGAGAATCTATCAATCGATCAACCAATAAAACTGTATACTACGGACAAATAAAATAAAAGCAAATAAGCCACATATGAAGTGTTCTGTTTCCTAAAGGAAACCAGTCATTCCTTATGGGAGACAGATAAATCAGCAGACTGGTTAGGGACTAGCATGACAGAGAAAATTCAGAACTCTAACTGAGCCTCAGAGAGGGAATGATTTTCTTATTTTTTTTTAAGGGAGAGACACTCTCACTTCCTTTTTTGAACAGAGAAAGATCCTGTAATTTTCAAAAGTCTGAAAGGTTTGGACTTTCTATCAGGAATAGTAGGAATCTCTAAGGAGAAGCCGTGACCTAAAGAAAACTATTCACATTAGAAAAGGGAACATCAGAACTTTTCAAAGGCACAAAATCTTAAACCTCAGTAGAGAGCAAAAAATAATGATAAAAATAATGAAGAGCCTCATGAAAACTCCACAAAATTAGAAAATAATTTTCAGAAATCAAGAACTCTGATTTTCCCCTTTACTCTATGGACCTCAAAGAATGAATCAATTTTGTACTAAAACTCTATGGCACTGTGGGAGGAAATGTTCTCTCTATAATTTTGTTGCACAAACTCCCATTAGCATTTCTCATTAAAATATTTTGGTTCTTTAAGCAGAATAAAAATGTCATTCAAAAATCCACAACCACCTGAAAGATACTCAAAAAATTTTACCTAGTTCTGGTAATATTAAATTCTAACCATACCATAAGTTGGAAACATTCTGTTTCCAACAAGAATGATATTTTCAAAATGATCTGAGCACATTATATGCAGAGTTGAGTGTTTTGTTTTGTTTTAAATCAGTTTTCTATTTTTTTTTTACATTTGGAAGACATTTTTTGTAAAAATTCTTTTTATTCTTATTTTCAATAATAGTAAATATTCCCTTGGAAAAGTTAATTAGGTTTTTCTGGCTAATTGATAACCAGTTGGGTTAAGCAGCAGATAATCACATTGGATGGAGACACATGAACTTCCATCTAGGGGTATTAGAGATGCCAAAACTCAGTTTTGAATTCTAGAACTTTGAGCGGATTGATTAATAACCAATTTTTGGAGCCTGAAACTATTGGCTCAGTTAATTTTGGGAAAGTTTTCCAGGAGAGAATGTTACACAAACATTAAATGAGGAATAAAGTAAGAATTTTTAGTTCTTTCCCCCACCTCCTATATCATAATACCTTCCTGATTCCAAGGTTGCTTTTTAGCCTTAATCATCATTCCTTCTCCTTTTGCACATATTCCTGTTCTATGTCTTTTTATTATGTTTGACTTCCTGTTAACTTTAATTCCAGCCATTTTATTGTAACAGATAAGGAAAATGAGCGTCAGAATAAACATTACATTTCCAGAAGAAAGACTGATAAAAATCACTGTTTTGCCTCATTGTCAGAACTTTATTTTCTTCCCAGGCAATATTTATTTTCAGTGATGCTAAAAAGAAAATCAATTCCCTCTCTTTTATATCTGAAAATTTGAAGTTGGAATAGGTATTAATTACATGATGAGCTGAATAGGGCAAATGGAGTTTCCTCAAGTGTAATACAAGACATTGAAATTAGATAATTTTCAAGAACATGTCCAAGGCTTATATCTATTATTCAATGATCAATATATTCCATTAATATTAACACTGATATAAATTAATCTTTTAAACAAAATATATTCCTTAGGTTTTTATTCAGGAAACACAGTTGGATACTTGCACTACCAACTGTCGAAATAGATATGGATAATGTAGTGATAAATATATACATATATGTTTATAAATCACATGATCTATGGGTAATCATGAGCTGACATATACATAGCTTTTAAGATTTTCAAAGCAGTTTATAGATCTAATCTCTTTTGATCTTCATAATGACTCTAGGAATTAGATTCTATGGTTAACCTCCTTTTATAGATAAGGAAACTTACACAAACATAGAGTCATACAACTAGTCAGTCTCTAAGGTAGGATTTAAATTGCTATCTTTCTGCCTTCAGGTTATATATTTAACAAATCTATTTGTGTATTAATTCTTCTTTGCCTATTTCGAATTTAATAGAGACCAAGAACAAAAGGTTTAGATTAGAGATGGGGATCCGGTGTCTCCCCCACTCCCCCGCAATCATCCTCCAAGATGTATCTTGTGACAAGGTATATTAGCCTACAAGGAAAAAAAAAATCAAAAACTTTAACCCCCTTCTAAATTACATTTTAGAGACATAAACATCATTAGATTTTTCTGAGAAGTTAAAACCTGAGAAAATATTTCAAAGATAAAAATGTTATGACTCTAGAGCTGGATAGAGCAAAAAGAAATAGTAAGGCAAAATTACAAATTAAGTCTCCTGGCTTTATTGTCATTGGGTTGTTTCTCTAACTTTGGCCACCTGTTTGCTACTATATGTATATTTAATTTGAGCTCAGTGTGGATGATACATCTTGGTGAGATCACTCCTAGTTAAGGGTTGGTTACATAATTTAGCAGGTTCAAAAGATTAATTTTCACCATTTCTCCTCCAGAAACAGATTTAAGTTGCCAAATTCACAAGAAATTGATCTATCAACTTCTCCTAAGAGATTGATCTGTCAATTAACATGACAATCTCTTATTATCACCTTGAAATTTGTCAAAATTTTAAATAAAAGAAACCTGAAAAGTAGAGTTAATCTGCTATTTGGTAGAAAAGAAAACCCATTAAAATCTTAGTATTTTGGGGGTGGAAAACGACCAAAGAAAATAAAGTGGGATGTAATTAGGATAAAAGTAAGTGATGGAATCTGAAATTTAGACAGGATAAGAATAAAGGGGTCATTGCATTCAACCGCTATATATTTAATCAGAGGGAATGAAGATTAGGGAGGATTACTGAGTTTCCCAAAGTGACACATCTATTAAAAGTTATGGGTAAGATTTGAAATCTTGCCTCTTGTTATTATATATGCTCTCAAAGAAGAAATTATGCAAACATAAATATACAAGAAGAATGGAGTATCAATCAGGGAACAGTAAATGTAAAAAGAGGATTGCAATCCATAAACTTATTTATTTTTAATTTATGGAATAAAACAACAATTTCTATAATTTAGTTTAATGAAAAAGATTTGTGCACATGAACCAGGAATTTTTTTTTTTATGAACAACTTGCTATTCCTTCCCCCCTTTTTTCTTCCCTCCTTCAATCCTAGAGATATCTACCGTTATACAAATAGACATATGTGCATATACGTATATGCACACACTTATATACAATACACATATAGACACACATATAATATAGATATACACATATATGTATACAAACAAGTATGTGTGTATGTGTATATATACATGTAAACATTATTTCTACACAAATGTGTCAGACAACAAACCTGCTTAAAACAAAGATAAGAACAGCATGATCCCAGTAATTAAATACATTGTTTTAGAGAAGACTAGAGAAATAAATATATATGATTCATTGGTACAAGGACCTCCTTGTGCTGTTCTCTTCTTTTTTATAATATATGATAGTCCTCTGTGAGAGCAGGTTTCTTCAGAAGATTTTCTGGAGGCAGCCTTAGTTTTGGTTCAGAGTAATAATCATCGCAAATTTAGCCAACTGATAAAATCCAAATGTTTATTTCTCCAAGAGCTCTTGCAACTTGTCCTTTGCCTCTGCTTTCCTCAGCCTCCAGCCAGCACAAAGGTGGAAGATGGAATGAATCTGACTCCACCTCCAAGAGTGGTCTTGTGGGCTTCCTCCCAAATTGCTCTATGTCTGGCCCTGAGAGCTTCTTGCTTATATGCGCTCTCTAAAGGTGTGAACACAAGCATTGTTTCTATCAGTTCCATTTAGTACCTTGTTTCAAATTCTGGCCCATAACATCTGCTTGTAGATCAGATCAATCATACTGAACCATGCTAAATTAGATAATTATTGTCTCTATCAACTCTGAGTTAACACTTTGTAAGCATTCCAACACCTCCTTATTGAGGAAAATCTTTTGACATGCAGATTTTGAAATCAAGTCTTTATTTCTGGGGACACTAAGAAATTTTATGATTTGACTGGGGAAATTCAGCAATTGTTTATTTATTAAACACTTAGTATATCAAGGAACTATGTTAATCATCATGGATACAAAAAAAGACAAAAATGTAGCCCCTGCCATCGAGGACTTCCCATTCTGAAAGAAAAACAGTATGGGTTTGACAGCCAATGGACATTGGAGATAAAACTTGCTAATTGGTCTTCCTGGCTTTCAGGACACTTGGTTTTTTCACATCACATTACACTTGTTCTACATAAGACTTCTATCCATTAAATGCAAAGAAAAGTTGAGGAGTCCTGTGGAGTGGGAGTGATCTTCCTAGGTTTAATGACACTGGTAATATTTAAACTGAGCTGCACAGAAAGGTAGGATTCGAAGAGTAACAGGTACACAGGAAGGGCATTTTAGACAGCATGAGACAGAGCCTCAAAGTCTGTCTAAAGATATCTTTGCACAGCTCTGCCTCACTTAAATCTAATTCACTAGTAAGTCAAGATAGGACCTCCTGATTCCATTGATCATCTGATAACAAAAGATGAACAACAATAAACAAACAGAATCACTCATCTCTGCTTTCAGACCACTGCTCCTCCATATCTGGAATTTTCTTCCTCATTACTTCTTCATTCTAACTTCCTTCAATATCATGACAAAATTTACCTTCTATAGCAGGTTGAGCTGACTGAATAACCTGTGGGTTTGGATTATGAAAGAAGGAAGAGACACCTGGAAAGCTGATCATCACAATCTTTAATTATTCTGTTATTCCTTGCCAGGGAATGAGGTAGGAATGATCAGGCAGTCAAGCCCAATTGAAAAGCATGATTTACACACACACACACACACACACACACACACACACACACACACTAGAACCATGATTATTTATTGAGTCAAAATCAATTATCTTAATTAGATTAAAAACCTATTCAGTTCATTCAAGGCCTTTTTGAAATCACTTGTGTATGCTAGACCTCCTGTGAGTAGGATGATGAAAGAGTAGGCTACGGCAAGTATCGTGTTGGTAGTTGGTAGTTGGATAGCTCAGGGCAGTGGTACACACACACACACACACACACACACACACACACACACACACACACTAACATTAGGAGTAATCAAGGGTAGGGTTTGAAATTGTGGCCATGCATGAAAAATTTGGGGATTTTTATTTCATATCTTTTACTTTCCATTGTGCTGGTATTGTTCTCTCTTCTTGCAATATTTTCATCATTGTGTACATCACTTATCTGACTACTTACTTTATATTATATTAATTAATATGTTTTCCACTGGAGGTTCATATCGAGGTGACATGACTCTTTTGTCAGGAAAGTTTAGGAGGAACAGAAAGTGACCTGGAGTTAGTATAGTGCTGTCAGAAAAAGCATTTCACTGTGAGTCTAAGGAAATTGGTTCAAATTGTTAATCTATGAATTATGTTGGAAAAGGTGAAGACATTTTTCTAGAACAAAAACATCTCTCATCATAGGTAGGGATGGGAATACATTACCTTGAAGGTTCCCTCCACTTAAATTCTATGATCTTCTGACCTCTGAAGTTTATTGCACATTTATATTTTAATGATTCTTTGAACAGAAGAAACAATCTATATTAATAGAAAAATGCTTCTTGTAATTTGTTTAAGCAATGAAATATGTTGGAAGATAAACAGAATTCTTGAATTTTTGCAGAAGAAAAAAAATTACTAAATTAATCCTGGAGTAGCAATGTGGCTACAGAATAAGATAAGGTAAAGGGGTGTTATTCTGACTATTTACCTGTAATTTATCTACAATCTAGTAATAATAAAAATAACAATAATATATAACATTATCTATTACTTAATATATGCCTGGTACTTTGTTAAATACTTTACTACAAGAATTTTCTCATTTGCTCCTTACAAGAACCCTAACTATTATTATCCCCATTGTCACAAATAAGAAAACTGAAGCAACGAAAAGTGATGCGAGTTACCTAGTGTGACAAAACTAGTGAGTATGTAAGACCGGATTTGGATTCAGGGCTTTGTAAGTCCAGGTATGGTGATCTATGCAATGTGACACCTGATTGTAATAACCATGATAAATCCTTTGCTAGACTATGGGATTTCAGAGAAAAAAAAATGAATGTCGTCCATAAAGGATCTTGTATCAACCTATGACTTCAATGGGTAAAAGATGTTAAAAGATTAAGAACTCTCAGAAAATTTATATGTTGAGAGATTCACAAAAGTCACATAATTTAAGGACATAAAGCCAAGAAAAACTAATGAATAAACATAGGGGAGTCATACATTGAGGAGGCTTAGTATCATCTG